>NC_082650.1:66049114-67299114 GCF_028023285.1 Balaenoptera ricei
TCATTGCATTTGATATACTATGCATTTGAGTATTTTAGCTGGTTAAACTTGATATATGCTTAAAAATTGTGTATTCAGATTTTGTCAAATAAGTAGAATTTAGTTATCTTCATCAATTTGCTCTTTTAGGAGAAACATTCAGTATGTGGTTTAAAGATCCAGCCTCCTCTGAAGAGCTGTGTGTTTCAGGTGAGGCACTTCTGACCTAGTTCAGAGACTTGAATCGTGATGGTTTAAGCCACTCATCTTTGTTCCATTCATCTCTCCATTAATTGATTTAGGCAAAAGCAGGGGATATAATTATGGCTGAAAGATACGAAGGGAACTATATTGTGAAGTTCCTGGGATTAATTTTCCTATGCTTCAAAAGAGATACAAAGAATACACATTTAGATGTCCTCATGTCTGGAAGGGACCCCTAGGAATGCTGTAGCCATGTTGTACACATAAGGAGAGCTGTCCTTTGATGAAATCCAATATAAAGAGAAGGGAAGAATGAAGACCATTACTGGATCCCTTACTGTACTATACATGGAGTAGCACTATATTTGAACTTCTTGTCCTGTGAGAGAATACATTTTCTCAATGATGATGTCAGTTGAGTCAGAGTTTACTTGTGACTAGAAGCTTCCTTACTAATATACTTTTCTAGTTTTTTTCTAATAATTTTTCCATTTTCATTTTTAAAATAATTTATGCATTTATTCTTAGGTTTATTTTTGTTATTCTCTAAGTCCTCGAGTTGTGTATGATTTAAGTTTGCTTTAATGCTTCTATATTTGATGAACTCTTTCCTATAAGTGTGGCTTTAGTTATATAACAACAATGCATTAGTCTCATTAAAAACTATTTTAATTATTTAGGAATTATATATATATATATATATCTATATATCTCTGTATATATATACAATATATGCGTATGTATGTTGAAATGTTTATTTTATTTACAATTTTATTAGAATATAATACCCATTTTTAGTCTTTTAAGAAAAGTAGTCAGTAGAATTATTCCTTTGGAGAAGTGAAGGTATGTTATTTGTTGCCTACTATAGCGAATGGTTTGTCCCATGAATATATTCACTTAATAATACATAAAGTTCAGCACCTTTTTAAGCAATCTGTCTATTTTATTCTCATCTTCTATATTATTTATTTTTTGCTTTCTTGGTCTTTCAAAGATTAATTTTTCTAGTAATTTATTCTTTTTCAACTGTCTTTATTGATTTTCTTATATAAAATATATGTGGTAATATTGCCATTGTCTTTAATTACTCATTTTCTCTTTCATCACATGCATAACTCCATATAAAAATATGCCACAAAGTAATTGAGCCCCTAAAATTCTGGATTATTTTTACTCCACTCCATTATTTCGAATATATTAATGTAATACATGCATGTATTATTTAAGTGTCACAGATTCTCAGGAGCTTCAACAGAACCCACTTACTTGTAGCTCCTGCCATAAACAATGAATTTTATCCCAAATATGAAAGGGTATAGTTAGAAGAAAAATGAAGTATCACTACTGACATTTTTCTGAAGATTTCTTTATAATGAGTTTGATTTAATATTTATCAGCAAATTAATTTGGTCAAGTGAATTCTCAGTATGTGACCTGCATATTAAAGCTTTAGATGACTATTTCTAAATAGAATCTTACCCTGTTTAGGAATAAGATTTGAGTCAGTATTTTTTTCCCCACCCTCCTGATGTGGTTGTGGTTATCTATATTTTTACTAGTAAAATCGACTATTTTCCGCTCTCAGATATCCACCTCATATTTTAAAATAATATTATAATGCAACATTCCAAATATTGCAAATTGATTCCAACAGATCAGTGTACTTATTTGCTGTATCAAAATAAGTGTGAAAAGCATTTTCAAGCACTCTTTGACACCACATTTAAATCTTTCTCAGTGATATTATAGTTCTGCATATAAATGGTGCTTAATGCATATATATTGAGTAACTGAATGGGGAATAACAAATCAAAGCATGCATGTAAAATTAATATTACAATCTTTCAAACTGAAGATTATAAAGAATACAGTTTTTCAATCATCAAATAAAGCTTTCTTTCTTAAATCTTCCCTTTTCATCTGAAGTTTATTTAAATTATTAGTACTTATCTAAATATTATGGCAATTTAACTATATCTTTAGCATGTATAACTATTCCTTAGGTAAAATTAGCAGCTATACATCAGTTCACTTAGATGTGTATATGAAAGGACAGAGTACTACAGATCTGAGAACCAATGGATATTATTAAAATGTTTAATAATCACCAAGCACTAAGCATACATTTTTAGGTGCATTGCTTAGTACATACATGTTGACTTATCAAAGTAATGCTAATTTAAAATTTGATTTAAAATAAAAGATCAATAATTTAATGATGATGTGGTATGTGAGTTTGTAGTAACAGGTAGCGGTGAGCTGACCAAACCCAGCATTTCATGAAACTAAAAATATGTATCAAATTACCCAGAGAAAACTATCATATATAAGGCATTTTTAAAAAATAATAAAGAAGAAAGCACATGAAAATGAAAACACCGTCCCCCCCGGTGCACATACCAAAGGACCTTTGCAGGGCAAACAAATCAAGTGAGAATACATTGCTGAAATAAAAGAAGAAAATCAAAATGATAATGAATATGCTATAAGGATATACTACTGAATAAATATACCTCATACATAATTTCTAGATACCATTGGGAAAAATGCCTTTAAGGTATTTGTGCGTTTATTAAAGTACTAGACAACTCTAACTCTTAGACCAAAAGCAGTATTTAAAATTCTCTCTGTATGTATGTAGTCTAGTGCTTTATGTGTGATTATCCCACATTTATTGTGAAGGAAGGGAGGAACAGGGTGCTTTATACTGACACTGAAGAAGTGTAGTACATATAGTTATTGTGTCATAGATGTGCAAAATAAACAGATGGTCTGTGTTGTTTTGGTTTTCTGTTTGTCTTTTCTGAAACACTGTGTGTAGGCTGGTAGAGAAACATGAGATCACTAGTGTTTCAAACTATTTTCTTTTAGTTTTTTGCTTATTTATTTAAAAAATATATTATATTTATTTTTCCTTAGAAACAGGAGAAAATAATCCAAACGTGTCCTCATGAAAAAACTACTCAGTACTTTTGTAATTTCTACGTATTTCAGAATTTTGAAAAAAATGAAACGCAGACATTTAAACTGGAGGTAAGTTAAGTCTAACAAACCTTATTGTGTCTGTAACAGAGCGACTGGAGCAAATTATTTCAAAGATATCTGCTTTGGCCCGTTGGCCTCATCTCTCACAAGGAGGGCTTGCACACTGTTCTGCTTATGAGGACGTGCTGGTGCCTTTTCTCTCTCCTGCTGGGGATGTCTCAGCAGAGCTAATTGGTAAGTAAAGCTTCTTTTCTCTTAGGTTATTCATTCAGTTAATGTGGTGATAGCTGTAACATTTCAGGAACAGGCATTAATATTAAGTTTTGCAGCTTGTTGAAGTCCTGCGCTGCTTGTTCCTCATTGTTCATTAGTTGAGATTTAAACTGGAGTGGAGTAGGCACATCATTAATCCTGCCTGTGGAATTCAGTACCTCAAGCAAAGTCACTATCTTGGTAACTTTGTTATAGATTCAATTTTATAGACATACACAGGGTAAAAGCAAATTTACTAGATGTGCTCAGGAAGCAATCTGAAAAGTGGATTTCATAATGTCGTTATGGCCTGGAGTCAATAAAGAACAGAAATTCTGATGACTAAGAATATTATCTGCATTTTGTAGGTATAAAACTATTACTCATAAAGAACATGTATAAAAATATACAAAGGTAAATGACAATAACTGTCAAACTGATAATTCTTAGAAGTTGCTCTAATGTTGACTATTAATAAGATTAACTTTGCTTTAATTTGTTTCATTTGGATTTGTTTTCTTGCCTGAACTGATTGGCATTATAATGTTGAAATACAGAGGATGGACTATCACGTTCTACCTAGATATTTCTGTTCTGGGATTTTATGGCAGACATCACACATCTGCTTCATATCTTGCTATTCATAGTATCCTGATTCACTTGATTAATGCTGTAATAGTGCCAAACACCAAGCTATAAGGAGATGTTGGTGTTTCTATAAATAATTTTTCATTACCATGATAAAGTTCAATTATTTTTTTATTGTAAAATATGTTTATTTTATGATTGATTTTGTTTGTGTTTATAAAATTAAGAAATCTCCTTCTCTGGATAATATTGATGATCATCCAGGCTCCCACATTCCCAGCTGAGTTTCCATCCATGCCATCAACAGTAACACATAAGGATTGTTGTTTTCTAGTATCTTACCCATTCAGAGTTCTCTAAATATACTCCTTTACTTATTTATGTATTCTGTTCTACTATCCCAGACAACAATGGATTTGCTATTGTATATTCTGCTTAAGAAATTTTTTAATTTATTAGTTCAACACATACTGCCTGATTGTCTACTATGTAGATACAGGAATATCCCAGAGATATTGCAGGTTCAGTTCCAGACCACTGCAATAAAGCAGATATTACAAGCAAGTTCCACTAATTTTCTGGTTTCCCAGTGCATGTAAAAGTTATGTTTACACTATACTGTAGACTATTAAGTGTGCAGTAGCATTATGTCTAAAAAAACAATGCATACACTTTAGTTAAAAGTGCTTTATTGCTAAAAAATGCTAACCATCATCTGAGCCTTCAGTGAATTATAGTAGTAGCATCAAAGGTAACTGATCACAGATCATCATAACAGATATAATAATAATGAAAAACTTTGAAATAGTGTGCGAATTACCAAAATGTGACACAGAGACACAAAGTGAACAAATGCTGTTAGAAGAATGACGCTAATAGACTTGCTTGAAGCAGGGTTGCCAGAAACCTTCAATTTGTAAAAATGCAATATCTGCAAAGTGCAATAAAGTGAAGCATGCCTGTATAAGATAAATCACATATGTTAATGGAGTAGTAGTGGAAAAATATGCAATATTCTCCCGTTAGTTTTTTAAACTATATTAATTTCAATACAAATCTCTTTTCCAATATGCTAGGCATCTTTGTGTTTTAAATACTACCACCTATCCTTCACTATCAGTAGCCCTCTTTCTAGAGCATCTTTTATACCTGTGTCCCCAGTCACTGTTCCATTTCTGATTTTCACTTCTCTCCACCATATATTTTCCTATCAAAACTCATTTCTTCTCCCATATCCTGAATTATCGATTTCTAGTTTTAAGGGGAAAATCACTATGTATCAGTGTGCATTTTTTAAAGAAACAAAACTCAACTCTAGCTAATGGAAGTGAGTTTGTAAAACTGAGTGTTGAAAGAGCATCTCACCCAAATATGCCTTGTAATAAAATTGAACAGTCTTTTTCATCCTTGCGTATTCAACTCTATGACATAAATAACCAGGCACAAAGAGATTAGCGAGTAATGTGGTGTAGAAATATACTGTTGCTTCACTTGCTAAAATACCTTTCAGATCTTGGGTTGGCATTATGGGTTAAATTTTTTTCCCCCCAAAAGATGTTGAAGTCCTAATCCCCACTACCGAAGAATGTGACCTTATTTGGACAAAGGATCTTTGCAGATGATCAAGTTAAGTAGAGGTCATTAGGGTGGCCCCTAATCCAATGTGATAGGCATCCTTATGAAAAATGTAAGCACAGGGATAGCAGGCACACTGGGGGAACACCAAGTGGTGATGAAGACATCTGTAAGCCAAGGAATGCCAAAGATTGCCAGCAAAAAACAAAAAACCCAGAAGCTAGGAGAGAGACATAAAACATCTTCCTCACAGGGGTCAGAAGGAACCAACCCTGCTGACACTGTGATCTCAGACTTTTAGCCTCCAGAACTGTGAGGCAAAAATTTCTGTTGTTTCAGCTGCTTAGTTTGTGGTACTTTATTATGACAGCCCTGGGAAACAAATACAGTTGTGTTCTGGATTCTCCTGTGAAACACATGCAGGGGTTGGAAAGATGGTTCACACATAGGAAATTTTTTCCAGCATTTTAAATTCTTGGTGGTGTTGAATTCTTCCTCTGTGTTTCACCAGGTGATTTCTGCCACTCCCACAGTCTTGCCCGCTGCTGAGCTCAGGTTTGCTTTATTCAACCCGGGAAATCATTAGGAACCATCTGTAGCAGAAGGCTATTTACTGCACTCAGAATTACTGGTAAGTGGAGTCCTATTAACAATACAACACTTGAAAAGTCAATTCAAGCAATAATTTGCAGTCAGTCCTACAATTAGGTTCTGCATATAAAAAGTTTCAAAAAGCCGCTCAGAAAGTTTTTACATGATGGTAGTTACTAGTTCAGTGACAGGATTTAGTGGTAATGAGGAGGCAAGAGGGACATTATTGGTTTCCTCCTGCAAGTGAGAGCTCTCAGGTAGGGGGATAAAGACGTCGTTATGCAAGGGAGAAACAGCCAATAGCTTCTGGAGGTAAGGGAGAGGGTGATGCATTCTCTGGGATTATTAGTTGGGGATGTACTAGAGGGTGTGGAGGCCCTTTATGTCTTTTGACTTGTCTCAAACATCCCTATGTTTTGGTCCCATTCTTTTGGCTAATGGTCTACTTTTATTATTCATAAGCTTATGCCAAGACCGTGAATTTAGCTGAATGTATATGTCAGGAACCTGCAGAAACAAATTCTGGACTTTAGCTTTTACTCACTTGGCCCAGCAGATAAAGAAATAAGAGATTCTTTACAGTCAGAGAACTCTTTTAGCTTCACTCTTTGCCTCAAGACAAGAAGATAGAAATTTAATCTTGGCATTTTTAAAATGATCTAAGACCACAAAAGCAATCTCTTCAGTCCTATAAGTCCTCATCCCTTCAATTCTTATCCTAGTGAACTCAGAATCCCAGAGTCCTGCTCTCAATAGGACTGTGGTTCTAGTTACATTAGGTAATAATTGAATTAGGCATTTCACCACAGTATGCTATGGGCATCTCAGTTACCACTGTGGGATATGAGTCAATTGACCAGATAACCAATTTCCAATATCCTCCATTTCTCTGAGTGTTTTTGGCTGGCACCTTACTTTCTGATTCAATTTCCTGTATCAAATTTTTTTTGTTTTGCCTTTGTTTTTTGGTTGTGAGTAGCATATAGTGACTTCCTTTGTCTGATGTAAAAGAAATTTACTCGAAGGATATGAGGGAACACACGCTATTAAAGGGAAAGTTGAAGAGACAGGCTTGGAACAGAGAGAAACCAAGGAATTTCAGGAATTTTTATAAGCAGGAAGTGTTGATTAGTTTGTTATTGATAAATATGCAGAAAATTACTCTAGGCAAATATAACTGTGTTATTACTAAAAGAGTACTTGCCACAAAAGCTAATTAAGTTCCCGGGTGAACTAAGTTGGCTCATATGAAACTATGGGGATTATTCTTTAATGCATAGACAGGCCTACAGCCTGTCTTTTGCCTAGCACAGTGATCCTTCCTATAAGGAGGAACCATACTCATATTATCCAAACAGGCAAGTCAAATAGAGAGTGAATTCCAAAATTGCCCAGGTAAGGAAAAAAGGGAACAAAGAGAATTCATGCCCCCATGCTAAATTATTATGCCTTTTCTTGTCCCAGAGAAAGTTCCTGTATTAATGAATATCTTAAAATGCATGCATGTGCCTTGGGATACTTCTGTTTGCAAGTAACAAGCTCAACATGAATAAATAAGCATAAAAGGGGTTTATTAATGCTTGCATAAGCAACCAATGAGAGCAAAATGGATCTGAGCAATAAGAATCAGAAACCAAAGAAAAATCAGAATTCTTTCTTTTTATTTTTTATGTTCCCTTTTATGTGTGTTATATCTTAATTGTTGAGATTAAATTCCACACATGTGAGTGACAAAGTCTAAGACAACTTCAAGTTCACAATCTTACCGCTCTGAATCTACAAGAAAAAAAGGCTCTCTTTGCTTAGATAGAGTTTAAAGAAAAGTCCAGGGAAAGAGTAAGCTCCAGTCCCATGCCATCACCTATTATGGATGACCACAAGTCCCAGTTTCATTAAGAACAACACAGTTTGCCCTGTTTATGTCTATTATCCTATGATTAGGAAAAGCCTTTCCTTACACTCTTAAAGATAGACTGGTTGAGACAATAAATGTTATGGTCAGCCCTAGGTCCTACAGCTGGCAGCATCTGACAACACTTGTTGTCAGATACTGTTGTCATCTGACAACACTAGTTTGTTCTAGTCAGCCCAAAGTGCACACATCCACCACTTCATCCAGGGGAGGGCTCTGGTTCCGAGGGAGAGTCATGTATTTGGATACAGAACTTGCCAATATCTCTAGAGACCACAGGTTACATTATGTGACACTAATTCCCCAGTGAAATGTACTTAATAAATGATCAAATGAACCCAACATGGGCTTTTAACATTTTTATTGATTGTCATGAAGCAAATGAAATTAGAAGCTTATAAAATACCCAAGTGTCCTGTGTCCTGTGAGAATGCCTATGTATCTTTTTCACAAAACAGCTTCTTATGTACTCTTTGGTGAGGGTTATTCAATTGCTGTGTGCTAACCTTTGCTAAAAAGTAGGCAAAAATACAAATGAAGATACATCTAGTTGGCATAATAACCTGACAGAAAGGGTTGGTGTTTTTATTTCTCTTCCAAAATCTGTAAAGTAGAAATTTACTTCGTTTTGTTGTGTAAACTATCAAAGCTAGGGGAGTAAGTGTAAATAGAAATTCTCTCAATTGGGAAATGTCCTTTTAAGCTTTCATTCTTGTTTTTCTGATCTCGGAGCAAAGAGGATTGCAAAGAACTCTTATTTGAAGTTGAAAGAAAGATATTAGCTTTTTTTTTTTTTTTGGTAGCTCAGGGAATAAGTACAACAGGGAACTTTGTCAAAACTGCTGTCAGTTTTGCTGCTGCAAGATAAACAACCAAGGAAAGACCTAGTTAGAGAACTAGTTGAGTTTTAAAGACAAAGAATCAAAAAGGGCTTTTAATGCCATGCTTAGAATCCAGGGAAAGGTGAAAAACAAACAAACAAACAAACAATTAGAAAAGCAGGTGTTCAACTGTTCAGATTGTATTTACCAACCATAGCCCTTAGATCAGAAAGCATAGGAAAAGAAAATTCCAAATTGGAAGACTCAGCTTGGGACCACACCTCATTCATTTTTACATGCCTGGAACATAGTAGGATCTTTGTTAATAATTTATTCAATGAAGTAATGGGGAGTTATGTCTCACAAATCTGAACATCAGTCTGTAGCATGTGCCATGTTTTTACTAAGATGCAGACGAACCTTCAGTTTATTCTTCCATAAATATACAACTGCTGTTTTTAACTCAATAAAAACAGAAGTTTTCTATGATAAGTGAGCAGAAATTATACTAACAAAGCCTGGGGGGTTCTAAATTGTTTTGAGAAATCGATGAAACTTTGGAAATCGCTAGAAAAAAAGATGCTGGTGATAAATACAACACTTTGAATACAACTCCAGGCCATACAGAGATGACCTAAAGATTCTTCATGAGATCCTTTGGGATCCTAAGGAAAACAAATATGCAGTGGGGAGGGGTGGCAACTATATAAAGAATCATGACCAGTGAACCAGGTTTGGGTCTGCTACTAACTGTGTGATTTGGAACAAGTTACTTGAATGCCTTGTCTTCAGGTTTTCATCTGTGCAGTAAAATCGTGCATCGAATTGTTTTCTGAATGGGATAATAGCAGCCTGCTGATTTTAACAGACTTAGTAGTAACTAAAGGAAGAAGGAGGCTACTGTAT
Source organism: Balaenoptera ricei (assembly GCF_028023285.1). NCBI lineage: Eukaryota > Metazoa > Chordata > Mammalia > Artiodactyla > Balaenopteridae > Balaenoptera > Balaenoptera ricei. Next base: position 66,058,931 of record NC_082650.1, read on the forward strand.
GTGTTTTGGTTAGAACTCCTAGCATAAAGGGAAAATTCCCACAAGCGTGTGAAGTCTGTACAGAAATCCAGAGCTACCAAGCATATAGCTGTTCCAGTCATCCACAGTTATCCACAGCTGTGCAGCTACCTAATCTCAAAATTCCAGGGCTATTACACAAAAGCAGTCATTTATTTTGCTTACCAATGTGTGATTTTGTCAGCTAATCTCTACTCAACATGGTATCAGCTGGAGCAGTTCACCTGGGTTGGAAGATCCACTTGTAAAATGACTTAATCTCCTGACTGGCAATTTGATGCTAGTTCTTGAGCCTCTCCATGGGACAGCCAGCATGGGCTTCTTCACTGCTTAGGGACTGATTTTCAAGAGCAAATATCCAAGAGGCAGGAAGTAGAAGCTATTGGTTTCATAAGGGCCGAACACAGAAAGTGGCACAGTATCACTTCCACCATATTCCCTTGGCCAAGTAGAGATGGAGCCTGTAATTAAGGGAGGGACACAGACATAATGGGAGAAATGTTGAAGAATATTGGGGCTGTCTTCAAAACCACCACTGCACTAATTGTCATGCTCCCTGAAATAAGCTTTGTTTTTTGTATTTATGCAATATCATTTTTAATGTTTGGCTAAGCATTTTATGTTGGAGATGAACGACAATCCCTGCACAAATGGACTTTCAAAGGAATCCCATGGTTTAAGGGTCCACTAAGGACAGACTAGCCCTCTGTGCTGATTTGAAAGAACTAATCTCTACTTTTTAAAAAAACAGCACCCTTATTCTACATCCCCGGAAAGGAAGTTGATTAATATGCAGGGTTTGCATTTGTTCTAGTAATGTAATATCATTCTCATCAACTAAATCTCATCCTGTACCAAGTAACCCTATAAATAGACCATTTTCCTCACTTTGTCCAACAGTGTGGTTTCTCTTAAAATCTTTTTTTCTGCTGAGAATATTGTCCCTCAGGCTGTCCCTCATCTATTAATACATCCAAATCCGTTCTCTCCAGCTGGATCGTATTGTCTTGTAATGCTGCTTAGTTTCCCAGTGAGCGTGCCTGGTTTCCCAGTGAGCGTGCAGCCAAGTTAGAACACCTGTGAATTCTCTAATGATGCGCAATTGAGCTGAACCTGGACTAAATAAGCCTACGTTAAGTGTACTGATGGCAAAAGATCAGCAACACTACGGTCAGTTAGGCTCTGATAATATGCTAGCAGATCAGTTAGGCTCTGATAATACCTCACTGGGTTAATGTCTGCTTAACTAGTTTCATCTCTGCTTAACTAGTTTCTCCTGAGGGCAGACCTTGTTAAGAACAGAGAGCGCTTGTGTGTGTTTCAAAATGGCTCCTTTCCGCTTTCCTTGCAGGAAGCCTGAGGGGATTCTTCTCTGATATTTACTGAGAGCTCCTGCAGGAAAACTGACAAAATTGTGGGAGCTCTTATTCTTGGATCCCCCTGGAGTTTTTAAATCCCGGAGTTGTCCAGACTCAAGCAAGTCATTGATTACAGCTCAGGTTTTCCTACGCCAGCCCTGGTTCCTGAGGTGGTTTCCACTGGTGAGTCTCTGCTCCTATGAGCTGCATTTGCCTGTCTCTCTCCAATCCTGGTTTGCCCTGTGTCCTCACCTTTCTAATGAATCCTAGACAAGTTGGTTTTTCAGTCTGTTCAGCTGTTATCTGTTTTACATATTAGTGGGTTTTACTTGCTAAAATTTTGTTAAAAGTTTCTGTGACTATGTTCATGAGGGGTATTAGTTTGCAGTTTTCCCTTATTTTGTCTTGTAATGTTATTGGGGAAAGACTGGCTCCAAAAAATGAATTGTTGGAGTCCCCCATCTTATATTTCTAAAAAGTGTTTATAGTGGTATTTTGTTTTTGTTTTTGTTTTTTTTTTTTTACCGAAATGTTTAGTAGAATTCATCAGTGAAGCTGTGGGGGCATGGAATTGTTTTTGTTTGTGTTGTTGGAAATTTTTAACCTAAAACTTGAAATGCTAGATGAAATATAGGGCTATTTAGGTTATTTATTTCTTCCTGAATGAACTTTGGTGATTTATTTCAAACAATTTGCCCATTTTACTGAAGTTGTAAAATATATTAGCAGAGAGTGCTTCATAAGAGGAAATTTGTGACTTTTTTCCCTTATCAGTCTTAACAATTTTATTGAACTCTTCAAAGAATTAGTTTTTTGCTTCTTTGATTTTGTCTGTGATTTTGTCGTTTTCAAAGTCCTTGTCTGACCTTAACTTCATTATTTCCTGTTTATTTGGGGTACTTTTATTTTTCTTATTAAGGTAGATACATGATTGACTTAATCTTTCTCTTTTCTAATATAAGCAGTAAAAATGCTTTCAGTTTGCTCTGCAAATGTTTAATATGTTGACCTTTCATTTTAATTCAGTTCAAAATATTTTCTTATTTCCTATGTGATTTCTTAGTTGATTCATGGGTTATTTAGAAGTATGTTAACTTCTAAATATTTTGGGATTTTTTTAGAGATCGTTTTGCTGTTAATTTTGAATTTAAATTCCATTTTATCAGAATATATACTTGCATTATTTGAATACTTTAAATTTTATCAGTACTTGTTTTATGTCATAGAATATAATCTATCTTGGTGAATATTACATGTATTATTGAAGGCATGCTCTGCTGTTGGTTGAGGTGTTCTATAAATACTAATTAAGACAAGTTGTTGAGAACATTGTTCAAGTCTCCTATATTCTTTTTAAAAAATGTGTTCTATGAATTACTGAGAGATGAATTAGTATTATCTATTTTTCCTTCCATTTCTATTCACTCTTCTTTCTGTATTTTCAAGCCCATTGTCAATAGCATATTCATTTAGAAATGTCATATCTTCTTGATGACTTTATTTATTAATGTAAAATGTCTGGTAATATTCCCCATTTTTGCATATGCTTTGTCTCATATTAATACAACCACCCTAGCTTGCTTTTGATTAATGTTTGTATAGCATACTTTGTTCTACTTACTTTAAACATGTCTGTATTTTAGCAGGCTTCTTGCAGATAGTATAAAGCAAGGTCTTTTTTTTTAATCAAACAGTTAACAATTCTGCCTTTTAATTAAGGTGTTTGGAACTTTTAAATTTAACATAGTCATTAATCTTGTTATTTTCTCATTTTATATTCTTAGCTATTTGTTTCTTTTAAAATCTTTTCTTGCTTTCTGTTGGATTAGATTTCTATGATTTAATTTATCTGTAGTATTGTCATTATCTATATCTATACTGTTTAATTTTATTGATTATTTTGGAATTTAAAATATGTACTTTATTTCGTGACAGTTTACCTTCTAAAAATATTGTCAATTCGTATGTAATATAAATTTAATGACAGTATAATTATCTACTTACACCCTTTCTTTTGTTGTTACAAATATTATTTTTGCATAAAGAAGCTATCTTTTAAAGGAAGTACAACATAAAAAGCTTTTTATTTTTGGTATTTTGCCTACATATTTTATTTAGATCCAAATTTCTATCTGCTATAATCTTCCTTCTGCTTGGAAAACTTCCTTTATCATTTCTTGCAACGTAATCTGCTGAAAGTGAATTGTCACAGGATTTGTTTTCTGAGAAAGTCTTTGTTTCTTATCTATTGTTATTTTCACTGGGTAAAATTTCTAGATTCACAGTTTATTTTTTCCGCGTTTTAAGAATATTGCTTAATATTATGTTTTGCATGTTTCTGGATGAGAAATCTGATGTAAATTTTAAATTCCTTATAAATAATGTGACTTTTTTCCTGGCTGCTTTTTGAATTGTCTCTTTAAACACTGGATTGCAGTAAATTGTGATGTCCCTTGGGATGGTTTTTATGTTTATTCTGCTGGGGATTCATTAAGCTTTTTGCACCGGCAAGTTTATTGTTTTTAACAACTTAAGAAGCTGTTAAATCTTTATTTCTTCAAACCACCTTCCCCTTCTCCTTCTGGGACTCCAGTTACACCTTAGAACAATTGCCATTATACTTTAATGTCATTTTGGAGGTCTTCCTTTTATATAGTTTCTATCACTACATAATCAAGTTCACTGATATTTTCTTCTGCAGTGTCTAATCTGCTGCTATTCTCAATTAGTTAATTTTTAATTCAGAGATTACAATTTGCTTTTGAGTCTTTTTAAATCTTCAATTTCTGTCCCTATTATACTTCTTTTTTTCCCTACATTCTTGAACATGCAGAGAATTTGTGCCTTTTTTCCCATCCTTATCTGCTAATTCCATCATCAGAATGTCTTTCTATTGTTTGACTTTTTTTCCCTAATTATGGGTTATATTTACCAGTTTCTGTGCATGTGTAATAATTTTTTATTGGCTTTCAGGTGTGCCTGAATTTTATCTTGTTGATTACTGCATTTTATCATATCCCTGGAAATAGTGTTTTTGGTTTTATCTGCCATGAAGTTAAGTTATTTAGGGTGAGTCTAAAGTAGTGTTTTATCCAAGGCTAATTTATCCCAGCACTACAGTGCTACATTTCTGTGAATTCTACCTAATGCTCTCTGTATATTACAAGGTTTTTTTCCCTTTGGCTGTTGTGAACACAAGCTATTCCAAGACCTGTGTGAACACCAGAAAGTTTTCTGACTATTCATTTACAGTTTATTTTCCCCAAGATTTGGGTAATTTCCTCTCACACTTGTTCAGATTAGCTCTAGGCCAAAGACTTGAGGGGACTTTAGATTTCCTTTAAAGTTTTAAATGTATTAACACAAAGTTTTTTGTAGGAGTCTCTAAATAAATATTGAGTATGTGTTGTATTTAGTTATGTCACCCATTCTTAAAAAAATTATTTTAACAGTCTTGGCAAAGAAACAACTTTGTTAATTCTCTAACTGGTATCTCTGTTTTCCATTTCATTAATTTCTGATCTTATATTATTACTTTGTTCCTTCTATTTTTCTTTGATGAATTCTCTTATTCTTTTCCACATCCTTTAAGTTGGACAGTTGGCTCATCAATAGTAAACATCCATTCTTTTCTAATATAAGTATTTATACAGATTAGTTGCCCTCAAATTACTTTTTAGCTGTTTCCTATAAGATTTGCAATGGCATATTTTCATTAGCATTCTATTCTAAGTTTTATTTTAAAATTTGTGATATATTTTTTATTTAACCCATGAATGAGTTAAGGTGCATTTAAATATATAGGTTTATGCATTTTTACACTATCCTTTTTATTTTTTCCTAACTTTATTGCCTTTAGCTTAGAGAATATTGTACATATCCTATCAGTTCTTTAAAACTTATTAGTTTTTTTAATGAATGAGGATGTGATCAAGTTTTATAATATGCTAAGGGTTTGAGAAGAAGTTATTTTTTCTAAGCTTTTTTTAATGTATGTCCCTCAGATAAATCATGATGATTTTGTTGGTCAAACCTTTCATTTTCATTAATTTATTGTCTGCTTGTCTTATCAAGTACTAAGGAATTTATTTTAATACCTTTCAGTATAGCAAGGATTTGCCAGTTTCTTCTTGTTATTATCTAATTTTTGTTATATTTTTTCAAGGCTATACTATGAGGTGAATACAAGTTACCATTTGTTGTATACTCCTGGTGAGTCAAATATTTTCGCTTTTTAATTGATTCCTTTTATCTAAAATAATGCATTTCCCTTTAATTCTATCTTGTCCGCTTTTTATAACCATAAGTCTGGGCTTCTAATTCAGAGCATCTTATCTTTATTATTTTTCTGTATCTTTATGTACTTTCAACCTATGTGACTCTTATTTCTTGCGTATAGCAACAATTGGAATTTATTTTTGTCTCCATGAGGCCATAGATAGTGTTACAGTAACCTCAGTACTTAAAACAACACAATTTTATATTTTACACACGCTACTCTTAATAGTATATAAGCTGCTGGTTTTGTTTCTCTCTGTCCTTATTACAGAACCTAGGCTGATGAGGTGGCAACATCTGTAACATCATTGTTGCTGGTGGTGGAGAATAAAGAAACATGGCAAAGTACATTCTCTTTTTAAAAAAAAAAAATTTATACAATTTTAAAGTTTACTTTCCATTTACAGTTATTCTAAAATATTGGTTATGTTCCCCATGTTGTACAGTGCATCCTTGAGCCTGTTTTATACCCAATAGTCTGTACCTCCCACTTCTCCACCCCTATATTGCTCCTCCTCACTGGTAACCACTAGTTTTTTCTCTGTATCTGTGAGTCTGCTTCTTTTATGTTCTATTTACTAGCTTGTTGTATTTTTTAGATTCCACATATAAGCGATATCATACAGTATTTATCATTCTCTGTCTGACTTATTGCACTTAGCATAATGCCCTGCAAGGCCATCCATATTGATGCAAATGGAAAAATTTCATTCTTTTTTATGACTGAGTAGTTTGCAAAGTACATACTCTTAATATTCTGCCCTGAAGTGGCACATGCTATTTCTGCTCACATTTCAGTACTCAAGGCAAGCTATAGAGTGAAACTAACTCAAATCATGAGATGTGCAATCCTTCTATGTGCCAAGAATAATACAGAGCCCCGAGTATCACAAATATTAATTAGTTGCTTACTGGAGCTTATATATTCCCCATGCCCCTTAACTTTTGTTTCATACCATGTTTGTATTTCTTAACTTTTGTTTCATACCATATTTGTATTTCTTTTTTATTACATTAATGTTTTTTTCATATTTTCCCCAGTCAAGCAATAAGGGAAAAAAAGAGAAATGTTATTTCTCTGTTATTACATAATTCAATAGAATTGTAGGATTACAATAGATGGTTTTGCCCTTTACCTGTCTTTATCTGTAAAGAGACTCCTTTCTGAGTGAAATAGTGCCTAACGGTTCAGTAGTGTAAACTATATTCTCCATACTTAGTTGGAGATATCCAAAGCCATTGGGTTATGACATGATGCAGGGTTGAAGAACTTTGTACCAGAGGTTTCCTGAATATCTGTGCTGTTCATTTAAAATGTTTTCATAACAATTGAATAACAAAGCCAGATTCCCTGGAGACTAAGTTCTCCTATATTTTTCAAAACTTTAGAAGCACCTTCTTTGAAAGAGCATAACACTAAATACAATTATAATAATACTAAATCTTCCTAATTTGTTAATACAAATTACATAAAAATTTCAGACCTAGTTCAAGTTACTACCTGCAATCAACAGGATTGATTTTAGGATCACAGGAAAACTGAGGACTAGAGAAGTAGTGACAGAAGCAGGTTTTTGGACTCAGAGTTCTCTGACTTTGCCCTATTGTATAGTACGTCCTGTAACTGACACCTCCATAATCCAGACTGATTCTCCCTCAACTGGTATTTTGAGTATGTAACACAATATTCTTATTGCTTATTAGTAGTATATTAATATCTCATAAATAAAAGTTTGGGGAAATATTTTAAATCATTTTCTTTATTCTTAATATAAAGGCAGATGCTTCCTGTAGAAAATATAACTGCAAAAATGTTTAGAACTCATAAATTGTGAACAATTTTCCCCTCAAATATTCAGACATCATTGGTCACCTATTTATTTTAGAAGCTCTGACAATTTTCCAGGGTTCGGAGTTCAAATGGCATGTGGTTATTAGTTCAGACAAACATCACAGATTGTTATGAAAAAAACGTGTGAGTTTTAGTCAGCCATAACCTGCAGCTGTCTCTGCTGTTCCAGATATATTTAGTGCACTTTATGTATAAGCTTATGAACTGACTGTCTATGAAATGTCACATGTTGTAGCAGGGATGGTGACAGGAGCTATGGATGACTAGGAAACATCATGAGTCAGTTTGATTCTAGTTCAACATCTTAAAAGATACAAATCAAAATACATCACATAAGCAAAATGTATGAACTATTCAGCCCAGATTCTGAATTCCACATAGAAAAAAAAAATAAACTGTCACAACATTTAATGATATTGTCAGTATATATTTCTCTAGGATTTGCAAAGAAAACTGAAGAAGAAGAAAAAGAGCTCTGCTTTTGTTGAACTTGTACTAGAATAATACCCCTTACGTTGATACCTGCTAGTTCAGTGCTTAGTCAGGTGAATTATTTTTTGGCTATTAAGTGGTTGCTTTTATGATATTCCTTAAAAGCACTAAGGTAGTAAGTGAAACTGAATGTTTTAAGTGGCATCAAAAAGTATCTACTTTTTGAATGATCCTCAGTAATTGCATTAGTCTTTTTGCGCTGACATTAGGGGATTGGTCAGACCTTTGACAGCATTGAAAACTTCTGATGCGGTATCACAGCCCAGAGGTTTTGGGCGCCCACATGTCTTTCGTTAGTTGCCGCTTCCTGGTAGTGTAAATAAATAATAACGTCCTCAGGCCCTGACATCAGAATCTGAGACATTTCATTCAGTTCAACTGACATTTATTCAGCAAATACTCTCCCCCCCCCCCCCCCCCCGCTTCTTTTTCTTCTGTTATCACTGTGCCTCTTATCACCAACACCACCCAACATGTGAGTCCTCACTTTATGCCAGAAACTCTTAGTTGTGTAAATGTAAAGTTCACGGTCCTGGCCCTTAAGAAGCTCTTGGTAAGGTAAGGGCCTCTATTGCATTGGCACTAAGTGGTTATCTTCTGCATGTCTCAACTATTATTTGGGACATACTTATACTAAAAATTATTTGTTGTATATGTAAAATTCAAATTTAACTAGTGTCTTGTATTTTTATTTGCTAAATCAGCCAAGCTGTGAGGCATTCAGAGTAAGGACCTATAAACGTGACTTCTCTGAAATATAAACTCAATTCCAGGAGTAGTCTAGCTCTGGGCAAGGGAAGTACAGCCCAGTATTTTATATATATATATAAAATCTATCTTGAGTACTATCTGTTTAATCTTTCTCTCTTCTCTGTATCTTAAAATACCTTTACCTACCTGTGGATGTAACAGTGGGACTCAGCACAGTCACACTTTCAATTACTCCATGGCAGAGGAAGTGCATGACAGGAAAAGCAATGACTTAAACCAGAAGAAAATAAGCTAGAAAAAAGCCTTCTCATTAGCATTTGTTTAACTCACTCGAAGTTACTCTTAAGATACTACTACTATATCTATCTGAAAGAGTAAAATGAAAGCTATCTCATACAAAAGGACATTGATGAGTAAGCATGTAAAAATTGTGAAAAAATATCAAAACAATAATATAGGAAGACAAGTGTGCTCTATTCAAGGTCAGAAATATCTTTAACTTTCCTGTAGGAAAATTCTATACTTCTTATGCCGAAACATAAAGCATGGAAACTTGTGGAGAATAAATGTCTTTTCACAACCCGTTCAGTCTTTAGAGAGCTAAGCTTGTAAAAATTAAATGTAGCAAGGTTTTAGAAGTGAATTGCCATGAAAGTGTAATGATAGCAAAGCTACTTTAATTAGGGTGCTATTCGTGAATGGTAGAAATGTAAACTCCTTCAAGTTTTATTGACAGATGAATTATAGGTACAATTCTTAATGGGACTTCCAAAAGCCCATTGATTGTTGAAGCCGTATTCTGATTCTTTGGGGAATTTCCAGGGTCAAGGCATAATGCCAGGCAGAATATTTGTGTAATAAGAACAATGAGTTTAGAGTAGGATGGATGAGTGTGAATACTGGCAGCCTCTCCCACTGATGTAACTTTATAGAAGTCTCTGAACTCTAAGATAATGGGAATAAAAATACACCACACATATGATATGAGAATTAAGATTGTGTCTAACACCAACCATATAGTGATCTCTCAATGAACAGGAGCTATTTTTATAATTATACTGTCAGTATAATAGAAAGGTAGTTGACTATGGTCAGTACAAAGAGTTTTCTTGTGGTATTTTAAATTTTCTCCTTTTTTCAATTTCTTCTATGATTAATGTCACATGTTGGTAAAGCCAATGTGACATATTGTTCATTGTCACAGTAAATGACAAGGAAGATAGAATGTATCACTCCCAGCAGCATCTGTCCCCTATTTCTTCAGATTTAAAATACTTTGCATGAATAAACTTTAACAGCAAAAATGTATTAACTACCATAGTTTTCTCAAATCTTCTGTTTACCATCTTAAGTAACAGATATGTTAATAATAATTGGCGTGAAAAGATTATGAGAAATTGACTTGAAAATTGCACATATATAGTTTGACTAGTAAGCTTCCTTTGAGAGGACATATACCTGGAGTATTCAATCTATGCATTGAAGTGGAATGAAGATACTTTGGGATATCTGAAGTGGTCACGGGCTTGACTTGCTAATTTCCGTCTTTAATCTCATCATATCACTTGTCTCTCCCCTTCTCAATGATTCACTTAGGAATGGACACTGTGTCCCAATTCTGCCTAATAAAACATGAGAGAAAGTCAGCTGAGGGCATCTTGGAAACTAATTCCCTCTCCTAAAAAGAGAGACGAGGCAGAGGAAGTGTCGTCCTCTGAACATTGTCATGTCTGGTTACAATGACTGGAATTGTTGTTGCCATTTTACAATCATGAGTGGAGGCAGCTGAGGGCAGTGACCGCACAGAGATGGATGAGCAGACAGACGCAAAAGCCTAGGTTCTTGACGATCCGAACCTACATGGAGATTTTTACTCTTGGGCCACATTTCATGAGAGATAATAGAGTTGTGAATTTTTGAAACCAATTAGCCTCACTGTTTTCTGTAACACAAAGGTATAAATCACCAAAACTGATAAATAGAAAGCCCCGAATACATGTTAGCTATCTTCCTTCTCATCCTCCTATTTATTTCTCCTCAACATCATCATTTTCAAGATCCTTATTGCCTCCTTCTTTCCTTAATACAAGCTGTACCCCCTGCAGGGAAGGCAACCTCCTCAAGTCTTCCCTCAGTGGCTCTATTTCTTTCTCTCCACCCTTCAGAGTGGACCAAAGGCTGCTATCTCAGATCTGTTGTTCTCATAGCACTCTGCCCTGTTCTTCCATGTCATTTAGAGCAATTGTAGTTGAGTCATAGTTTGTTAGTTGCTTGTTTGTCTCCCTTGATATAAACCTGTAAGGGCAGTAAACTTCCCTGCCTTATTCAGTGTTGTCTATCCAGTCTATCCGGAGGAAAAGCATGGCCCTGAAAAGAAGTAGGAATGAAGTTTATATGTTAAAAAGGAAAGAATGAGCGTGGATAAAATCAAAGGTGTCAAGCACGAGGATTCACTGTTGTTCTTCTAAATACACTAAATCATTCATTCTGAAAACATGTCTAATAAATATGCTACTTACAATTGGATGAGGATGTGACAAAACTTAATTGACATCACATACTATAGACTCTGAAACTGTCCCATAAGCAGTATCTTTCAAAGAAAGGAAGGGGATTGGGAATGACTACAGCTGAAGGAACTGAGAAGGGAGCTGTCAGGTATACCAAAAATTATGGTACTCAGGGGGGTTAATGGCTTTTATTTGACAGTTGTGTTTTGCCTCACTTTAATTGGATATACAGTTTTCTTTGCGCTTTGCAGTTGACAACTCTTCAAGGACAAATACTGAACCCTGTGGGGGGAAGAAAAAAGTAACAGATTGCCAGATAGACTAAAAAACAATTTAGCACTCTGCAAGAAAAGAAGTGAGAACTCAAGTTGAAACAGCCCTTGTAGACAATGTCACCACAACACTTCTAGGTAAAAAAGAAGCAAAGCACCCCCTGCACGTCTCAATTAGGGAATCAAGGTGAACCGAATCCTTTTGCTGAAGCACTGCCAAATATTTGACATAAACTTCAATTTGCAGCAACAAGCTTCAAGGTATCAATTAAAACTGAAATTTTCTTTTAGAAAAATAATCCAGGAAGGAGTCTGCCTAATGTTTTTCTCATAAAGCTCATTTTGTTTAATTGGTCTGAGGCTCTGTCTGCTTAAATATAGACTTGTCTGTTCTCAAGGGATATCAGATTCTCTTTCCTGTGGTATGATCCAGCGAAGACTTTATACAGATAAGTATGTGTATGTATGCGCTCAGTTCATTACGGAATCAGACTCCAGTCAGAGAAGGTTGAAGATTGGTACCTTTATGAAGATTCTTCTTTAATGCAAATGATTTTGCTCAGTTCCTTAAATCTCTTCTGAAGATTCTTAAATGCATACAGTTTTGCTCAGTTCCTTAAATCTCTTCTATTACCAATAGCTACATTTAATTTCAGAGCGTCAGAGTATTCATAAGTGTTCTGTCTCTTCCTCTCTCTTTCTCTTTTTAAGCTTAACGTGCAAATCTAATTGCACTGAAAAGTAAGGAATTGCCATGTTTTCCTGTTTAACTCTTTAAGAATTCACCAACTGTTGAGGCAAGTTCTCTTCCTGTGTAGGAAGTCAAATACTCGATTAAGGAATTATAGTCACTTACTTTCCACTACTGATGCCAGCATCTGAGCAATCCCTTCGCTTCCCAGCAAACATACAATTTGAAATTTTAGTTTTTCTCCATCTATTCTTATTTCAAGACTTTCCAATACCAGTACAAAGCCTGAGTGTACTTCTGCTATTAAGACAAGCACACAAATGAAAATAAAAAGCAACAAAAGAGTTCTAAATTTAGAAATGGTAAAAAAAAAAAAAAAAGCTAGTTGTAACTTTCAAAAGAGCATTTTGTATAATTATTTAGCTATATAATTAGAATAATTTCAGGAGTAGTCACTTATTCTTGTTGGAGGGAGAGAAAGTTAACATCGATATCACAGGAATTTTATAAAATAAAAAAGAGGAAGGGGATAGCATTCTGATATAACCAGCCATCTAAGGCTGTATGAATTTATTTGACTAGGACATTCGAAATGACATTTCTCTTTAAAATAATCATTCACTTACAAATGCATTTATCATGCATCTCTTAGATACGTATTCTAAGGCAATAGGGACACAAGGGTAAATATGCATATTGCACTTCATAATAGTGTGGACTTTGAAACCATTGCCTTAGCTTACCTGACAGCACTACCTCTTGCCCTTTATCAGGTATGTGACCTTGACCAATTTACTTAAACTCGCTTTGCCTCAGTTTCCTTGTCTGCAAAATGGGGATGACCAGAGCACCTTCCTTTCAGGATTGCTGTAAAGCATACATGAAATTTTACTCATAAGGTTTTGGAATTGTCTAATACACACTTTAAAGGTTAGCTGTTATTCCTACTGCTATAGAATGCATAATGTATTAGGAAATTTACTACATAATTTATTACACTACCATGTGAATTATACCATGTAGAAATATTTAGTGTTCCATGGAATTATTTGATCCTAAATAATTAGGAAAGTTTTAGAGAAAAAGATGACTTTGGTTAAGGGAATCATCTAATTCACCATCTGGGCAACCATAATTCTGAGTGAAAGGGAGTTCTATTAATGATTGTGTTGAAACAATGGATGTAAAGCAGAAATCACCAAGGGAAACCCAAATGTGTGATGACTCTACTTTTACCTGACTTGGACAGAAGAGAGGTAGGGTCAAGGATAGCTGGATGCAAATCTGAGAGTCCTGAAATGGATGGGATTTTTAAGGTACAGCAAATAATTTAGCACGTTTGGTATATGGAGACGAGGATATGGAGAATTAAAAGAGCAAAGGCTGGGGATGTACTTTGGCCTCAAAATGGCACTTTATCTTACAGGTAATGAGGGATCAGTGAATAGCTTTAATCATGGGTATGGCCTGACTGAATTTGCATTTAGAAGGATAATCCTAACTGCTTTGCATGGATGAGAATGGTGCAGACCTAACAAGGGAAATTTGCTATAGTAATCTAGGCTGAAAATGAAGAAAACATCAATTAATCCAGGGGCTGTAAGAACAGAGAGAAGAGATGGGATTCTGAGTCATTTCAAAAATGGATTTGATAAGATGTATTGAGTAATGTTGTGTGCAGAAATTCAGGAAATGGAGAAAATAGAAATAATCCAAGCTCTACCTGGGGTTAGTAGAAAAATGGTGATTGAACAAGACGGGGAATATAGGAACAGGTTGGGAGGAGAGTGTGCCGAGGTGCACCGTGAGCACAAGTCCTATGTTTGAGGGGTTGCTAGAGGCGGCGTCCAAGAGATGTCGAGTACACAGCCGTGTGTGATGATGAGTAAACACTTTATTTGAAGTAACAGGGGGTTTATGGCATCGCCTTTATGTTCTGCTGAAACAAATTGAAAAAAGGGACTAGGGACATAACTCTATACTACTTGCCTCAAATAACACAAGTTTTGAATTACCTCTCAGTGCTTGCGTGGTAATTTTATTTTTCTCTGAGAATAGAAAGGACGTTTTTAATTAAGATTCTCTTAAACATGCCACCAGTTATACTCCAGTCAGTAGCTTACTTTCCTTCCTTGGACAGAAAGGAATAACTAAATATTTTTTCAGTTGAATTTAATGGATCTTAATTAATTGAAATAAATGGTCAAACTGAGGAGAGAACAAACTGGGCAGAACCAAATGAGAGATTGTAAAAGAATCCCTTTTCTTTCCCTTTTCTGTACCCCTAGTCATCAATAAATAATTGCAATGCATATATACATTCTTCAAGTCTACTGATAATTATTTAATCTAAGATCAATGTTGATAAGTTAGCCCAATACAGAGTTAGAAAGTGTGCATAGAACTTGTAGTTAGGTCTGGAGGACACAACTTAGTGATATAAGTAGCTTGTTAAACCCTTATTTAATACATTCTGTGACTTGGCAGGACTTCACCTAAAGCAGGTAAAATGCCATCACTGTCAAGGGGAACGCATAACCTGAGAGGAAATTAAAAGATCAACAAGGTTTGTTCCCCAATGTCCTATATCCTAATATCCTTCAGTATGCTTGGCTGGAAATGTAATTTTAATAGCAACGAGGAAACTGAAATTTACATAAGACTTATGTTCCAGTACTAGTTTTTGTCATACCTCAAAGCCAGTCATTTTGGGGGAATTTCAACACATGAAACTCAGCCTGTCCATAATGAAACATAAGTATTTCCTTCCTACCAAATCGGATCCTCCCCCATTCTTCCTTATCTCATTAGATGGCATCACAATTACAAAAAAAATGCCAACCTTTTTTTCAAAATGTTTTTACCAGTTTATGGAGGAGTTATCCTTGGTGCTGCATTATCCCTTTTCCTTCATATCTAGTTCAGTACTGGGTACTAGATATTGCTTTCTATATATGTACCTAATTCATCAACTTATATTCATTTTCATTACCAGTATTCTAGTCCAAACTGCCCTCTTTTCTGTGTGGTAGTACTCTGAAAATGTTCTGTCACTCACATTAATTCTTGAACAACCCCAGTCTTGTCTTCCCATCTGGGTCAGGCAGCCTTGTTAAAGCAAACATATGAGCACGTTACCTTCCTGTTTACAGCCATCAATGGAATTCCACTGCTCTGGGGATTAAGACAAAATACTGTAACCTAGTTTATAGATCTTTTGTACTCTGTTCTTGGTGTCGATCCTCAGCCCCTTTTAGTATCACATTCCCTCTCTCTCTCAGAACCATATCTTCGGGTGGGAGGGAGGGAGACGCAAGAGGGAGGGGATATGGGGATATATGTATATGTATAGCTGATTCACTTTGTTATAAAGCAGAAACTAACACACCATTGTAAAGCAATTATACTCTAATAAAGGTGTTAAAAAAAATAAAAATAAAAAAGAACCATATCTTCTTGCTTCATCCTCTGGGATAGGTCATTCCCCCTTTGGTCCATCATGCCTATGTTAGCCCCTCTGCATGAAGTTATCTTCTCTCTCTCCCTCCCTAGGCAATGCCTGTGCTCATCCTTGAGATCTCAGTTTGGCCATCGCATCCTAGAAAGCCTTTCCTTATCTTTTTGATGACATCAAGTCACTAATGTGTTATGATCCTGTACCACCACAAGCACCACCACCATGTTTCTCCTTCATAGCACCGATCACAGTGGCAATGCTACATCTAATTGGCTATTTAATTAGAGGGATGATCTTTTTCTTCCACTAGACTGTACATTTTATAAGTGTAGAAATTTGATATATATATTTAGTCATCTCTGTATCTCTATTACTTAAAATGGTACTTGGCCCATAAAAGTACTTAAATTTGTTTAATATTTCTGAATAAATCCAGAAATAAGTAAATCCCTTACTTTTCCAAATGAAGAAACAAAAACCTAAAGGAATGAAATGCAAGATAATCAATTTGTTAAGGTAGAGACTAGAACAGTTCAAAATGTTGAATTTTACTTCGTTATTCTCTCATCCTTTTCTCCTTTGTAATTGAATTTAAAGAAAGCAAGGCCAAACCAAACAAAATTCAGGTACAAAACATACAATAAATATATAAGCTGTTTCTAATAAATATGGCATATGTTTTCTCACAGCTACAGTTTGATTTACTTATATATTTATTTTTCCTCAGATACATAGAATTAGCATAAATGCAGTCTTTGATTAATGACAAACTCATTATTTTTTCATGAAAGTCATTTTTAAATTTAACTACGTGGGGTTTTTTTTGTTTTGTTTTTAATAATAGAATAAACACTCACGAAACCACCATTAGACACAAAAACTAAAATCTTGCAAATCTCTTCTGCTTCCCTTACCTGGTTGTCACTTTACTGACGTATTGTGGTAATAATCCTCTCCCTTTTCTAAAATCATGTGTGGATGTGTGTTTGCCTCATCCCAAAAGCCTATGTATTCACATATTTTCTGACATTTGTTATTATTGTCAGACTTTTATTTTTTTCCAGTATAATGGGTATAAAATGATAACTCAATGTGGTCTTCATTTGCATTTGATCAACCCCCAAATGGGCCTGAATCATCAGATGTTTATTGTCCATTAATTCCTTTCGTTCTGAGTAGGATAGAGCAGAGTTCATTCTTCTTATGTAAAATAAGTTATTTCACTGAAAATCATGAAAAAGAATAATCTGTCAACTCACTTTATTGTGATAAGCCATTTTATTATAGTGAATCAATAGAAGCGTATAATTTGGAAAATAGGAAATAGAAATGGCTAATGATTAGCATATTTTCACTCCATCTAATTTTTTAAATTTTATTTTTGTCTGCATCATGTCTTAGTTGCGGCATGAGGGCTCAATAGCCCCCCAGCATGTGGGATCTTAGTTCCCTCATCAGGGAATGAACCCGTGTCCCCTGCATTGAAAGGCAGATTCTTAACCACTGGACCACCAGCAAAGTCCCACTCCATCGAATATTTTCTTTTTACACTTGGGGACTGTAGAAGAATGGGTTTAGCTTAACAATCTGATCCACCAGCAAACAGGTGGAATTCTACTGGCATGATAAACCTGACATTTAGGAGGAGATACCTAACTGAAGTGATAAGAGTGATTACTTTGTTTACATATGTGTGTGCATGTGTTTTATCTGTGAGTGCCTATGTATATGTATGGGTAACAAATTCAATTTAAGACAACACCCATGTGTCACTTGGTCCATGCCATAATTAACTGACACTTAGTGGCAACATACCTATAAGCTTGATCCAAATAGGAATTTGTAAAGATCTACATCTTCATTTTGGGAACTTTTCCTCTTATGAATTATCACCAAAATCTTCCATCAAAATAATCAGAAGGAGTCTAAAAATACAATTTTACTCATTTGTCTACAGTGTTTTTAGCAGGTAAATGTGATTTCCAATCACTTGTGGGAAATTGTTCTGGAGATCAAACTAATATGGTACTACCATTAAGTAAAACTGATGTTCTGGAAGATTAGTCATGTTTATACTAGGACCTGCAATATTAACACAGAGGTACACATGTAGTCTCGTATCAGCAGAAGGTCTCTAAATTATTTAAATCTATATATTAGCTAAGTAAGGGAAATACTCGTTTTTTACACATGAAACTACCTTAAGTTTACTCTAAAATCCAGATAGCATTTATTCCAAACACTCTTTTCCAGAAATTCATGAGGTTTCACAAGTGTCACTGGAAACCTGTAATTCCCCAGAGTACAAATCCTTGAGAGGAGAAGACATTGGTCAGTGTGAATTCTGGTAATAGTGTGCACTGGATCAAATGTCTGCATTCCCAGCCAGTTACTAAAGTCAGCTCTGATCATCAGTCCCAGGGCTGTTTACTTTTTTACCATGGCAATCATCAAGGCTTCCCTCTTCCCTCTCATGTATTTACATTAATAATGGAACTTATAGCTGCTACGCTCAGAGTGAAATATCCTTCTTAGAAATAGTTTATGGAGCCAAACTTCTTTTCAGTGTCAACTAGAGCTCAAACCATTGACTCATTGTTTTTGTTTTCCCAGACAATATCAAACATGTGTCCCAGATCACGTAGAGGGGACAGAAAAAATTCTGACTGCATTTGGTGTACAAAGTTTGATAACAGCTGCCAGAACCTACATATTTCAATGTTGGCCAGATATTGGGTATTTGTGCATAAAAATGATGGGAAGAAAATCTTCCTCCTTCATAGTCCAAGTTTTCTGCCAGCCATTGCTCTGTGGGAGATTTAGATATTTTATTTATAGTACAGTAGGATCAAATTATTAAGTGGGAAGAGTAGGTTATCCCACAAAATTGGCTCTTTGGAAGAATTATTGTAAGAGTGACAAGCAAAATAATTTCCAGTCATCTGTGATTGATCTTGTCTCACATCTCCAAGTCACCTCTTGACATTCTTCATTTAAATCTGTGTACTGTCAAATTTTGAGATAATATGGGGTCATTTAATCATTTTCATTAGGATGTTATAGGAAATATATCATAGATATAGAAACAAAAAATGAAAAATTGCTAGACTAGTGAATTGGGGAAAGTTTGGATGTTAAAGTGTAATCATTTAAACAAAAGTACATCTTTTGGCATAAAATATCTGAATATTTCTCATGCCTTAATTCAATTAGGTTATTCATACAAGGCTTCTTTTTATGATGGAGTTCTCATTTGCATTTGATACCTGAGGCAAAATTAATTTTCCTTTCAGATGGTATATAATAAAATCCTACTAGTATTGTCTTTCTCTAAATCCCTTTTAGATAAGCAATCCTGAGAGCATTTCAAGCTTCTTAAAATATTTGATGGAATGGATGAAACCAAACTCTGAAGAACTAAAGATAATCAGTTAGCACATATGTCAGTATTAAATAGCCTCAAATATTAAAGGTCAAATGTGGAGTTTGACATATATGAATTTCTGAGAAATGTGGGAAAAACCTGGAAAGAGTCATAACTGCTTTGCTTCAGAGAGTTAAAAATTTTAACTCCTAAAAGAAACTTCCTTAATCATTTTTCTCTATATATAATATAGGAAGAGATATGGAAAATGCTGTAGGCAAATCCCTGTGCTTTTGACTAAAGAGAGAAGTATGTCAACTGAGTCAAAACTAAGTGGTTAATGTATTCAAAAAATAAAATAAAAAGTCTGTGTGTCTACATAGAAATTTTGACAAATTTTTTAAATCAGGGAAATGCAGAATTAATATATACATAGGAAGACAGGGCTTGAAATTTGAGTACAGTTTGATATAGAAACTGTGTATTCATTCATCAATAAAAGTGAGCAAACTTATGAATGCATTTGCATTCTAGATAATGGTAATGACACTTTTTCAGGGTAAGGAGGAGCCTCCTAGATAAAAAAAAGCTAGTTGTTTGTATCTAGTTTAGAAGTCATATCCTAAGTATAAAAACAGTTGACTACTTAAAGCTCAGAGTTCATATATTAACCTAAAGGGAAAAAATGTTCGTGAATGCAGTTTTTGAATATTCAGGTGGTTTTTTGTGAGTTCAGATCAGGTAAGGATTGTGAGTCCTATTGATTTTAGAGAAAGAGATATTAAGATGTGCGACACGTCCACACAACCATGCTATGGGATTACTTCTTTGGCCCTGAGCAATTCACTCACAAAGACTGCTGCACTGTGCTAGCCAATCAGAGATTCTTGAAAGAAGAAAATATTTTATAGAGGCTTGTACCTTATAGTTGTGGCAGGTGGTGGTTCTGAGATCTGCCATTTTGGTAGCTCTTAGCAGGACTTGTGATTAAGTAAGGTATCTTGTGCCTAACAACTTATTTAAGTTCTCATCCAGAGTGCTGAGAAGAAAATTCCTTTGTAGAGTCTGTAACAAGAAGGACCAATAGCTGTGGTAGCCATTTATATGGTGGATAGAAATCATGTGGAGAGAAATGGAAGATTTATCACAAAAATCAGATACAAAATTGAGAATAGTAAGCCATTGTATGTAACATAATCAGAATTCAGTTATCCTTGCCCAAGTCTAGGGAAATTTTATATATAAAATTAGCTATTGGGGGCTTCCCTGGTGGCACAGTGGTTAAGAATCGCCTGCCAATGCAGGGGACATGGGTTCGAGCCCTGGTCCGGGAAGATCCCACACGCCGCGGAGCAACTAAGCCCCTGCGCCATAAGTACTAAGGAGCAACTAAGCCCCTGCGCCACAAGCCTGCACTCTGGAGCCCACGAGCCACAACTACTGAGCCCACGTGCCACAACTACTGAAACCCACGCGTCTAGAGCCCATGCTCCGTAACAAGAGAAGCCACCGCAATGAGAAGCCTGCGCACCGCAATGAAGAGTAGCCCCTGCTCGCCGCAACTAGAGAAAGCCCACGCGCAACAATGAAGACCCAACGCAGCCAAAAATAAAATAATTTAAAAAGAAGATTATTGCTAATCACAAAAACAGACATCTCAAGTTAATGATTTTTTTAAAAATTAGCTATAAACATTAAGAATACAATAGACTACAAAATCCTTGCATTCCCAGGAAATAGGTTAGACTCTGGCATGCTGCATGCCCACTGGGACCATTTTTAAATGAGTGAATGAAAGAAGGAATAAAATTTTTTAAAATCAATTTTTATAAGAAAAATATATTTTGTATTATTGCTCTTAACATTGTAAACAAGAAGAAAATGCAAAATAATTTCACCTAACTGGGAGGAACTTTTCATCCTGTTTATTTCATCCTGTTTATTTAATACCACCTTATAGTCTAAAATATGTGTCTATCTGACATCTCTACCATGAGATTAGAATTGCTGGGTGAGGTTTGGTGCCCTTAAAATGTTTTTGATTAGGATGAAGTTAAAATATAATTTTATGATTAAAACTGTGTGGCGAATTAATACGTATCATCCAACAAAAACTATATTTTATTAGTCATCCACCATAGAATTATCTGGGAATTGAAAAATGCAGAGTTCTTTGTTGTGTGATTCTCTCATTCAGCTCCATTAAATATAATTTTCACTTTCTGTCAGTTAAGTACATTGTAGGATAGGATCAATGGTGAATCCTTAAAAGAATACATTCCAGGAGCTTTCAGTGTCAGAGCACTTTGGTACTAAAATAGAATTTTGAGATGAATTTAAATGAAGATATATACTGTACTAATTATTACTGAGAAGTTCAGCTATAAAATGCTCTTACATAACAACAAACAAGTGAATACATTGGAGAATTTTCATTTGTGTTAACTTTCTGCATTGCTTTGAAGCAAGATTTTTATTTTGTAAACACCATCATTTGAAGTACACGGTTGGATAATTCAACCTAAATTGCATAGTAAAATCTCAAAATTTTTGAAAGCTGAATTCAAAATAAGGATCCAGATTCATAAGTGGTTATTTCCCTATAAATGAGCTTACTGCAATTAATTGTAATGCTACTTATTATATTCACTTTAGGGGAAACTCAGAGAATAGTGGGGTTTACAGTTTGATGTACTCAAGGGAGAAAAAATGACAGAAGTCAACAAAAATTGTCTCAGGACATTTCTAAGAATAGGATTAAAGGATATATTTTATACTTGACTAAATAATGAACACCTTCAGAAAATAAAAGAAAGGTGTGAATTTAAATTATAAGTGAAATAGCAGTGTAAAATTTCTCTTTAAGTCCTTTGGGAAGAGGCATCTGGCCTTTGACGTAAGGAGGAAAGGAGCATATGTAATCATCCCTATTCATGATTAGGAGAGGCATGAGAAGCATGTTACCAGAAGAGAAAGAATTGCAACTTAATTTACACAGTTCTTCTCTTCTATTTTCTCTCAGGCAATCCGTGGCCTCCAAGAAGATCAGTAAAGCAGTAGTATGATAGAGTGGACAAGACTAGGTAACTCATTGGATGTAAGGACCAAGAGAAAAAAGGATGGATTAAAAGCTGTTATCTTTTGATTAGGGTGACAGGTGTGGGTGTAGGGGAGTGGTTGAAGGCACCATTTATAGAAATAGTGGTTAGAGGAAAAAAAGGTGTGAATTTGTCGTTAGAGAGGTAGCATTTGAGAATAGGACAGTAGGGCTCAGAATAGAAACAGGAGCTAAATATATATGTTTATAAGGAAATCACCCACAAAGTAAAGATAAATAAAGCTATGACTTTAGGATAAGATGTCTAAGGGCGAGGTTTTAAAAGAAAGATAAAATAGGCCTTTAGTTACAGGTTTAAGGACACCTCCATTTAAGACATGGAAAGCTAAAGCAAGTGTAGAGATATATAAGTAGAAAAGGCAGCTAACTGTTGAGGAAAAACCAGGGGAAGCCAATGGATAATCCCAACTGGAGGGAAATAGTCAATGAAATGGGTCATCAATAAAAGGTTGAGGGGATGGATCAAGAGGAGCGAGGGACTGAAAATGAAGAAATAGCATCAGCAGTCACACAGCAGAATGCTGAATGAGACCTGAAGGGAATAAGCCCTGGGGTGTGTGGACCACCACTTCCTCTGATAATGGCCATGGCAGATACAGATTCATAAAGACTGGGGGAAAACATGAGGTGGAAAGGGAAGTTGAAGGCCCTCTGTTGTTTCCTTAGATGAGGACTGAGAATAGAAAAGGTTTGGAAAGGTGATATAAAAAAACGAGCAGGTGTAAATGAGAGATGATAGGGCATTTTTAAATGAAGATGAAGGCCATAGGCATGAGTTCACATATTTCTTGAACAACAACAGGCAGCCTGTGAGTTGGTCTAATAAATATGAGAAAAGTGTGATTGGAGGAGAGGCCCAAGGGAATCAAAATCTCAGCTAAATAGTGGCTAAAATTGGGTATAGCACAGGGGGCTCAGCTCAGTGCTCTGTGGTGACCTAGACGGGTGGGATGGGGTGGGATGGGTGGGGATGGGAGGGAGGTCCAAGAGGGAGGGGGTATATGTATACCTATAGCTGATTCACTTCATTGTACAGCAGAAACTAACACAACATTGTAAAGCAATTATACTCCAATAAAAAAATTAAATTAAAAAAAAAAAGTAGAGCATATTGTGGAGAACATGAGAGGGAGATAGTCCACCCCAAAGGCCACAGTGGCATTCTAGCAGTGGAGTAGGTCTTGGGTTATGACTTTCATCCTTTCATTTACTCAATAAGCATTAACTTTTTGATCACCTACAATGCACTCAAAGTGTGAGGAAGGCTCTTCAGCAATGGTCTTCTCCCACCTGGTGAGGGGAAGTGTTGAGTTCCCCAAAGACCACTTCAATCTTTTATTTATTTATTTTTTTAATGTGGATCTAATTGACTTAAAAGAAAGTAAAACATGAGAAACTAGGTCAAAGATTTTCCTTCAGTTTATAGTGAGGGGGGGGGGGGAACCCCACAAAATGGTGGGGAAAAAAACCCTATGAAATGGCACAATATTATTTTTATGGGGATAGAGGTCTAACTTTTTGCTAAAGATGGTCACATGTTACTGAGCTGATAGAATTTTCTAATTTTTAGAAGTAATTTCATTCATACATCTAGAATTGAAGTTTTCTTAAAATGCCTGAGGGGAAACACTACAAAGTATTTTTGTTGTTGTTGTTTTTCCCCTGACAGACTATTTCACTTTTATTGGCTTCATGATTTGGGAAATACTTGATAGCAAGGCAAAACTCAAAGGGAAGTTTATTACTCTCATTTATTTTGCTCCAGGGTCAAAGAGAGTTGAAACATTTATCTCTGTAGTGTATCTTCTGCACACGCTCCTACCATGGGCACTGACTCATGGTCACATGTGAAAAGATTCTCACTTCTGAAGAAGAATGTTGCTTAATACCATGCCTACTAAATCACTGGGCCATGGTACTTTATAATTACTATAAACAATAGTGATAGATTGATTTAGTAGAAGGTAGTTAGAAATTGTAAAGTCCTCTGAAAATAATAGACTGAAATTAATTAAAAAAATCAACTTTAAGACTTGCTTATAGCAAAAACCAGTTTTAGAACTGAGAGAGTTAAACATTTAAATTTTACAGATTAGGAAACAAAGACCAGAGAAAATAAATCATACACTGATGGGGGAAGAAATTGTAACTAGAATCCAAATCTTTAGTTTCCTAGAGTAAGGCTCTTTCTATAATCCCCCCAAAAGTAGTGATAATTTTAAAGTAATAGTGATAATAAAGAACATTATCCCACTAGCTGTGAACTATATTAATGAACAGAATCCACTATCCTAATAATCTTTATGGAAACTAGAACCAGTATCCAATATTATTTAACTTTTGGTTTTGTTATTTTTGTTCTTACTAACTGCATGATTCTGTAGTGTTCCAAAGGTACATCAATTTGACTGATTTTATTCTCATTTTTGTATGGTATCTGAGTAGTTGAATTTTGTTTTGTATTTTCTATAACTACTATATCAAAGGTAAAGGTAGTTATCAAATCCCCAACAAAGTGATGCTCAATTAGAGAACTCATTAATTTCGACCAAACTAATGTTATTTTCTGTTATTAATTTTTTTTCAAACATTAGGAAATAGACTAATCATCTGTATTAATGAAGCCAGTAGACATACCAATAGTCACCCAATCATCCATATTAGAAATGGTAAGGATCTTTTTAGAGTTATGAAAACTGAAGAGAGTTTAAATTGTTACCCAGGCCAACCAACATATGGCTACCATATTTGAGATTAGAATTCAAGCCTTATAATTCCTCCATTAGAGCTCTTTAAAAAACATATATGCCAAAACCCGAAAGCCTTTTCATTTGTTATAATCTTCATGTTCAATTTGCTTATTTCTCTTCTATAGGTGAAGAGAATAAATCCTTAGTAAGCTGCTACACTGTTCTAGACACTGTGCTTAGAAATTTGCTTATGCTTACCATTACTTTTTAACTCTTAAATGAGTCTCTGATATCCTTTTTAGCCCATTTTTCCAGTTTTGGAGACAAAGATTCAGATTACTAAACTTGCCCCTAATAATATAGATAGTAAAGTGGCACGAAGGTTCACACAAAGTTGTTTTCACTTCAGACCCCATTCTTGTTTTCTCTGTAGAATAGCTCTTAATTTTCATTGTTAATTATGTAATCTTTCTCTATAATTCCTTAATTTTCATTGTTAATTGTGTAATCTTTCCTAATGCTAATGCTTCCTTTATCAACTCATGTTCAAAGCAATATATAGTTTGGCATTTATATTATCTATTTCCTGAGGAATATTTTGTTCTCTCAACTTGCTAGTGGCATTAAATATCGCTTCATTAGAAAAGATGCTCAAATATTCCTCTTCTTTATTTCTTGAAATAACATCTTGCAGAACAATATTGTGTTGACACTGAGTTCTTAAAATAAAATATCATCCTAGATAAGGTATGGGAGGTAATCCAGAAACCCAGGGAACTTGTCTTCATCATTGGATGACAAACCAATGATTAGGCAAAGATTTTCCTGAGATGTACCAGTGACTCATTCTTAAGGAAATAAGCTGACTTTTCCATTATGGCAATTGTGTATTTCTAAAACATTTAGCATGATGATTCATGGCGTTTTTGTTGATGTGACATCCTCAAATAATGCTTTGTAAATATGGAGAGACCCATTTAACAGATGAATTAACCAACACAAGGAGATTAGATGCATGTTTGGAGTTAAAACAAATTATAAACTAGTCAGAAAAAATCTAAAGGCTTTAGAACCTTTAACTGTTGTTTAGTCAACAATCTAATGAGAAATTAATAAAGATACACATGTAAGCCTGAGGTGATAATTTCAGATCAATTAAAATGGTGCCTAATCCTGCACAGTCAGGTACATGTTTTCAAAGGCATTACTGACAAATAATAGAAATGAGATATTTCAAAGATGTGATAGCACATGCTGTGATCCAGTGTATTCTCTGCATAATTGTTTGACATATTTTTCTAATTAAACAATAAAAGGAAATTGTCAGTTAATTGATTTTTAAGAAGTTAATTTAAGATATATACTATTATATTGATATAAGGAGTCTATAGCATAATTTTCTTCTTTTTTGACATCAAGTTCTTTCATTCTCTTTCTCTCCCAATCTCTATTTCTCCTTCCCTCTCCCTTTCTCTCTCTCTCTCTTTCTCTCTCTCTACACACACACACACACACACACACACATACACACACACAGATAACCATCCTTTTCCTCTCCGTCAGCGATTTGACACTCTGGCTTGAGATAAAATTCTCACGCTGAAAGTACTATTTATGACTATAAGCAACAAAATACAGAATAGCAGATCTAGGATAGATTGACAATCATAATAACAACTATTATCCTCTAAAGCTGTTTCCTGCTACTTAAAGGGGCAGTATCCATTATAGAAAGAATATATGAGTCGTTCTTTAAAGTATGGCTCCACTGGAAAAATGTTTTGTTATGGTGATTGTTGCAAATATAAGTGTATTGCCTTTGGCGCTTTGAAATGAAAGTGGCTTCATTTCACTTAAGAAGGTTATGTGAACCTGTTTAAATTGGTTACATTTGAATCCATGTGTGGTTAAATCTTTCTTCCAGAGAGAAAAGAAAAGTTATTCATCTCCATTTCTACTACAATAATTGTAAACCTGGATTTTCTACCTCATATTTTCTACCTCATATTCTGAGTACAAAGTCCTATTTGTGTTCTCTATACCTCACCCACACATACCATTTAAATTTACCAGGATAATCACTTTCAAACATTATAGTGGCCATATTTTCCTTGTTGATGAACCTCCATTCATATCCAATAGGTTAGCAGATAAAATATAAACCTATTATCTTAGTATTCAATGGATTAACTTACACTGCCTTGGGAAAAATATTTCCTCATTTCCTTCATCTCAGACATGGAAGTCTGAAAAAAAAAAGATGTGAGGAAGTAAAAACAGAACTTTACATGATGGTAGAGTACATGCTCAATATCACTTTATTAGGATGGGCATTTGTAGAGATTGGTTCATTCTTGAAGACAGCTATAGTGATCATTAGCTTTTTGATTTCTTTCTTGCACTTTCTTGAGGAAAAATTGTTCCTCTCTTCTCAATACTTGCACCAGATTTTAGTTTTTGAATCAGAGTACACCTCATTTCTGAACACAGACACTGGCTCAGGGTTAGGTATAGTGGCTCATCTCTGGAAATTTTGCCAGACTATGTAGAAAAATATACTCTTCTTCTGAGGTCACAGACACTTAAGAACCAAGGAAGCCTGGAGAGACTAGACGCCATCTCTACCAACACATGGAAAAAGGAAAGAGCTTACCTGAAACAAGAAAAAACAGAACCAGGAGGACAAAAAAAAAATCTCTGATGACTTTTTGAGGAGCAGGACTCAGTTGTGTCTGAAACCATTTACCTGAGTTGAAATTTTTTTCTTTTATTTTTCAAAGTAAGTTTGGGGGTTTTATAATTTACAACTATAAGACTGAAGAAATACTGTTATTAAACATCTGATTAGGGTGACGATTAAAGGTATTGTAAATCATTCAAGAGTCTTTTGAAGTAGATTTAAACAATGTGAATTTATAGTAAACGATGCTTGATTTACTGTATACAAAGTAATTTTAAGTAAGTATAATCCTCAAAATAGTTATAACAGAAGTATTCATTTAACAAATTTTTATTTTGTTTATTCATTTTTCTTTGTAATACTTTGTATCTTAATTTTTCATTAATTTAGGGTTTATTTTATATTATTTTATTTATTTTAAATTAATAGTATTTTTAATAGCATGCCTGTTATTTTTTTAGACATAGAAGATATACAATCAGTATCTCCCTCCAAGCCCTGCTCAGTTCTACCCCATCACCAAGTGGCAGGCTATTAAGTAGATTTTCATATGTAGATTTTATGCATATTTATTATGTATATTTCCAAAGATTTGTATCTATATACAAGTAAATGTGATTATATATCTCCCCCTTGTTTCTACATAACAGGCAGCATAACATACACAGTGATCTTTCCCTTACTTTTTGCATTTAACATGTAGACTGATAGCTCCCAAGTTTATATCTGTAGGCCAGATCTCTCCCCTTAATTCTAAACCCACATGTCTAACCACCTAATTGGCATCTGCACTTGGTATATAATAGACATCTCAAAATAAATTTGTCTGAAATTGAACTCGAGACCTCTCTCCACACCAGCTCTATTTCTAGTTTTCTTCATCTCAGTCACTGACATCTCCAATCTACCTTTTCAGGCAAGTGATATCACCCATCCCTTTCCCCCTATTGCCCTCACTACAGTTCCAACAATAAATCCTATTGGCCCAAATTCAAACTACATCCAGAAGTCAACAGCGGCTCACCATCTGTGTTTACCACCATCAATAAAGTTCTAGTAATATCAATAAACTAATAAGTTATGAATAATTGAAAAAGCCTTTGTATTCATTCTCTCTCAGCCTTACAGTAGTAGGAAAATCAAATTTTATAAAGGAAGTCCAATAATTATTTGTTACTTTATGCAGAGAATAAATTCAGCAAATTTATAGGTATTTCAAGAGAACTAGTGTGTGAAATTTCTTTTAATGCATTTTCTACAAAGAATAAAGTGCACTTAAGGTTTAAGCAGTTCTTATATATTTGGGGTCAGAGTTGGGCTTAGTTCTTGGAATTAAACTCTGCGGCATTAATTTTGCCATTTGGGACATTGTAAGAAAGCACAGTGCCCCTGTATAGCCATAAAGAGACAAAAATATTCAGTAAGGATTCTTGGTTAATCCCACAGAACAGATTTAATCCTGGTCAGTAAGGATAAAGTAAGCAGTTGTTACCAACTGTAAAGCTTATGGAAGCCTGTCATTGATATATGTACACATGTATGAAATATGTATGAAATCGCCATTATGAAAACATTGGCTATTATAGTAAAAGACTAAAAAAAATTTTTTTAAGTATCAGTCCATTAAAACTTAAGATTTCTCTTAGAAGTTCAAAGGGCACATATAGAAGAAGCTAAATAAGTTCACAAATTTAATCTGGAGACTTTACGAGGAGTTCCACTGGGGATATATGAAATAACATAGAATCAAAAATCATGTTATTATGGAAGTTAGTTATTGTGCTACTTTCAAATTTAAACATTTTACCTTATGTCAGATAACCAGTGATCATGTTTCTCCCATTTGACATTATTGCTAATTACCTACATGTTATTTCACAACACACACATCATCAGAATTGTTATTCTTTCAGACACCTTTCCTTTCACATTCGCTTTGATTCACTTGCACCTGTAACGAAGTGAGCTGTGACACCCTGTGTCTATGTGGAATTGTGAAGCTATTGAATTATGAATGATGTGAACTGAAATCTAAACAGTCTCAAGAGACATCCTCAAATAGTTACATATTGGAATTTGGGGAAGTAGTATTCTTTTAAGTATTTGCTTTATAATTTATATACGCATTACATATATTCATTTGTCTGAACATTTCATTAATGATTGAATGAGAGGAGTTCGGTTTCCAGGATAGCTGAGTAAGCTTCTACTATGCCTACTCGGCTACACACGCAGACACAGACACACACCCACACGTTTCTCCAGTAAATAGGAATGACATATTTTTCCACCCTGAATACATAAGCTCGTCTTAAAATAATGGTAAAGCTCACAGTCCTAATGTCAAACAAGTATTATCTGGATACTCACCCTGGTAAATGATTGTTCTTAACTCTATAGTGCTATTTAAACTGTCTGAGACACAACTTCTTCTTCTGTAAAATGAATGGGTCTAATTTTCTTTCCAGTTTTAAATTTTCCCAGTTAAAGCATTTTGAAGCACAAACCAAAAAAAAGCAAATGCAGTCAAATATTTCATGTCCACTTTTCAGGCATTACTTTACTCTTCGTAAAGTCTTCCCCTATCCACACCCAGAAAAGTCTTCAGTAACCCTTCTGTTATAACAATAATAGTCTAGTTACAGCCTTTAGATACAATTACAATGTCTTTCTATATACCTTCTTAACAATCGGATCTTTATTTCTAACATTTCACTGATTTTTTTTTTTATGAAACACATATCTCTTGAGTACTATTTCTATAATTTTCCCCTCAAGTGCCCAAAATTTGGGGGTTAAAACAATATTCATAATAACATTAAAATGAGAAAAAAGAATATTTTGTCCTGAAAGCAGTGAAGCTTAATATACTGAAGAAACATTTAATTGACCTGTATTGAGTCATTTTGAATCTATGGTGAGTATTAAGTAACACTTAATCTTGAACCATGCAATGTTTACTGTAGGTGCCAACTTCACAGTAGAGCAGCTAAGCCAATGTCTGCACCACAATTAACCTGAATGTAAGCTATGCAATTAGAAGGCTATTTGCAGTATTATATGAGCATGGTTACAACCATTCTGGGGTTTTCCTTAAACAAGTTCTAATTACTGATTCATGTGGTATCAGTAATAGCTAAATTTTATGCCCCTGTAAGAAACAACACTTCGAAGGTGGCTACATATGTTATTTTTAAGTGAATTCAGCATTTGCTTTGCCTTTCAGAGCAATAAACTGTAATCATGCAATTTATTTTCAGGCGTAATGCAGTGGGTTTTTCCCCCTTTTTTGGCTTATAGGGAATTTTTGTTTTAGAACTTGTGAATAAAAGAATGTTACAAATACACTAAATTTTTATTTTATTTTAATAGTGATTGCTTTTATATGAAAGTTTGTTTAAAGATATGAAATACAAATAAGGAAAACAACCAGGGAATACTAAAACATAAATTGGTTATTTATAAAATGAAGGAGAGCCATTACTATGAATTTTTCAATTTTTCTTGAGTTGATCCTGGTCTTGTTTACACCTGACAGGGAATTCGGGAGGACTATTAATGGCATTCTTCACAAGAGAAGACATATCATTTTTTCTTTTAGCAATGACCCTGATCTCTATGCCCAACAAAGAAGACAGATAAACATTTAGATGACAGGCTTGAATCCAGTAGCTCACATGGATAACTACTTTTCTCACAAACTGCTGGGAACAAGGATTGTCTTTAAAATATTAAAGCTATAAGCCCAACAAGACAATATGATGAATTGAGAATTTGTAATCTATACATATAAATACTGCCCAAGGACAGCAAATCAATAAGGTACAACACAGGAATAAATAGGGATGGGGAACTTTTTTGTCAGGAAGATGATCTTGGCAATGGAATCAAGAATATGTACTCAAATAAATGAAACACAACCACAACTACAAAATTATCTTTAAAACAAGAGGAAACTTTATCCACATGTTCAAAGTAGAAGCTTCTGTTTTTTGACTACCTAAAACCTGTAACTTCTTTGTTTACTATTATTCTTGATATGGGGTTCTGAAATGGAGATGAAAGCAATTATTCCTTCCCTTATTTTGAGCCTTAATATAGCTTTTTCTGAGTCTGTTTACCCTCACAATTTGAATGGCAAGATTAGAGCATAAAAGCGATTCTTAATGGAAGAAACGTTCTCAGAACATAGCAGCAAAATCCAAAGGTTTAATGAAATTTCAAGGTTCAATTACAACATATTTTTTCTTAGTTCAATAAGGACTGTCAACTATGAAAACATGATAGTTAATGATAGTACATTTCAAGATTGTACCACACAAAAAATTTATTAAGTTTAAACATGAATATATGTTCATAGTTCTGTTACAATATAAAAGCCAACAAACCAACCATGACACAAGCTAAGTAGACATCTGATAGAGTAAAAAAGAAGGCAGTCTTGGGCTTAGTTGTTAGAATGGATCTGAGAATAGATTCTGAGACATGTGAATTCAAATTTACAGAAGACATATCTGAACACACATTTCTATTGCCATCAGGTCATCTGTTATGTATGTATATTTGGGATCTAAAAAGCCCCTTCTCCAAAGCCTCATCTGAAGAATTACTTTAGATTGAATAATGCTTCAGGACATAGGCTTTTGCCTCTAGAACTATGTAAAAGAAGTTCTGAGTTTGCACTCATTTCCTGATTCAGAATGGGGGCTCAAAAATATGCATTCAACCAATCAATAAATGAGCTATAATCATTTTTAACCATGCAAGCCAGTTGAAACCTCAGGTATAGAAGCTTATAGATGTGCATGAACCCCAGTCTGTACACCGTGTCAGCTAACTATGGAATACTGTTTTTATAAATAAAGTTTTATTGGAACACAGCCATGCTTGTTCATCTATGGCTGCTACTGTCCTACAACAGCAGAGTTGCCTAGTAGCTACAGAGACTACATGGCCTGCCAAAGTGACAATATTTACCATCTGCCTTTTACAGAAAAAGCTTGCTGACTGCTGCTGTTTTGTTTAAGCATAAGCTTTTTAAAGATTATAAAAATTTTCATTTGCTAAATTTTCTTTCAATAATCTGTACTAGATTTTTTTCTGATTACTCAGCTGCAGTGAGTCTCTGAATCCAATATCTTATACAAAATAGGTGGTTTTCACAACTATACAAATATTGACCATTCCAATACCCTTTCCCAAAGTGCAGTGAAATGAAATATTCACAGAGAATAAAATTATTTAGTCTTCTATAACTTACAGTTGGTCCTAATTTTTATAGACATCATTTAATTATATGACAACCTGAGTGTGCTAAATATTTGTTTTGGTTATTAATAACTTTTGAAAACTTTTCTTGCAAGAATTTGGATAATTTCTAATTGGCAAATGAGATCCTGATAGACTTGGTCACATTTACAAATAATGTTAGATCAGGGTTAGCTTAAGCAAAAATATAAATGTATTAGAAAGATATTATATATTTTACAAAATCAGAGAAAGACCTGAGTGACTGGACCATGTGAATGATGTAAATAACAACATTTCCAAGAACCTTAGTAGTGAGGTTTTGTGAACCCTTCCATGTGCTTGCTGCTGTTGAAAAACTACTCCAATTGCATTTTCTCTGAGTTTCTACTTGAGATTCAAATCTCTGAGACAGAGTTACATTTGCCTAGTTTGGCTCTTATTTCCAACCAGATAGACGAAAATTTATTGCCCACAATTGATAATGTCATGAAGGTCACAGGGAGAAGGCATTTTTTTAAAAAAATAAGGAATGCTATGAAGAACTAAACAAAAAACCTCCACTAAGGCATTCTAGACAAAGGGAAAAACATGCTTACAGCTGTAGTTGTGTTAAAACATATGCTATACTATAAAAACAATGAGGAATACTCTAAGGCAAAAACTATAGATATTTGGAGATTGAGTGGTATTGCTGACAAAACAGAAGATAGAACTTATATCTAGAAGATAGGTCAGGCCTCTGTGGGCCATAAAGGCTGTTTTATATATACTCATTATTGTAGTGTGAAAGCAGCCATAGACAATATGTAAACAAATGGGCATGTGTTTCAATAAAACTTTATTTTTTAAAACATGGTACATTTGATTTTACCTGTAGATCATAGTCTGCTGACACATGTTCTAGGTCCATGGTTGTCACAGGAGACTGAATGCAAGATGAACCCCTAGAATGTGAGAAAAAATAGGAGACTTTCATTTATGTATATTTGTCTTATCCTTTAGAAATTCCAGTTATATATGTACCTTATGGTATAGAATATATGTAAAGAATAATGTCTGACTACAATTTAAATATAAATACGTATACATATATTGGAGGTGCTTGTTCAATATTGTTCTACTAAGGTGGGTATATGACAAAAAGAGATATATAGACAACTGCTTTAGGTAGTAGAGAATAATTGAATGATTGTACATTTTTAAAATCGAAGTAAACTAATTAGATTTGTTTTTCAGAAGGATACTTTTTTGAGCTGTATTTTCATTATATTTATTTTTTTTTACTAGGAATACAGCTGTCATTTTCTTTTTAATTCAGAAGTTTTCTTAATTTGGTTTCTTATCAAAGATTGGATTATCTTAGTTTTATCAAATATAATGTTTCCTGATAGTTGTCCCAAATTGAAGCCATAAAAAGCATCAGTATTACAGAAAGTAATAATAGCAAAAAATAATAAAGAATTTTAGTAACTTGATGAGATCTTGTTGCACCAAACTAACTCAGTGCAATTTTTGGTTTTACTTGGAGAAAACAATGAAACCATTCAGCAGAGCAAGTCTAATCCTCATGATAGGAGAGATGAAGTAATTAAATGGTGAAATCTCTGAACTACTAATGCCAAAGGAATATTAAAAGGGATAACATAGAATATATCATGATTTAATACAATGCAGAAAATGCATTTTTAAGATTTAACTGAAACAGGAATTCTTCCTCTCAGAGAGAGTGGAATGCACATTTCAGAATTAATATGGTACAACAAAGACAACAGGAAAGAACTCATCAGGCTGAAAGGACAGGTGAAAGACAAGGAAAACAGACAAAGCCATTATCGTTTTAATATGAGATACATTTTCTAGAAAATAACAGAAGGAAAACTTCTTCTGCAGACATCTATTAGGGAAAGTTTGTTCTCAAAGAGAGAAGAAGTCAAGCATGCACATTTTTCATGGAGTTTTAATTTAAACACAGGAAGTAACCAAATCCTAGCATAGATGACCTACAAAAAGAGTACAGTAGAGGCTTAACAAAATCAGAAAAAAGTGGAACCCAGACAAGATGAGAACAGATACTATACTCTTGGCCATCAAGGAGGATGCTTGAAAATTGGGGTATCCTCAGGGGTGACCCAATTTGCACTCTGACCTTAATATCACTGCCACTCCGCCTCAGGCTCTACTCTGTGTCCTATCTTTCACAGTAGTATAACCAAAAATTGTGCCAACTAAAAATTCACCATCCATTTCCATTCATCTTGCTCATTTACTCAGTATCCCTCTGCAATAATCTTCTGCCTTACTTTTTAAAATTTATTTTAATTGAAGTATAATTGAATTGTAATATATTAGTTTCAGGTTTACAACATAGTAATTCAATATTTTTATACATTATGAAATGATCACTACTCTAAGTCTAGTTACCATGTGTCATAATACGAAGTTATTACAATATTATTGATTATATTCCCTATGCCATACATTACATTCCCATGATATATTTATTTTGTAACTGGAAGTTTGTATCTCTTAATCCTTTGCTCCTATCTTGCCCATCCCCCCACACCCCTCCCCTCTGGCCACCACTAGTTTGTTCTCTGTATCTATGAGTCTATTTCTGTATTGTTATGTTTGTTCATTTGTTTTGTTTTTTTAGATTCCACATATAAGTGAAATCATACAGTATTTGTCTTTCTCTGGCTGACTTATTTCACTTAGTAAAATACTATCTAGGTCCATCCTTGTTGTCACAAGTGGCAAGATTTCATTCTTTTTATGAGTAATATTCCATTGTATTTTACATATATATGTATACATACCATTGTATATATACATATATGTATATATACCCATTGTATATTTATTATATGTATATATTTGATATATACCATGTTTTCTTTATTCATTCGTCTATTTATAGGCTCTTAGGTTGCTTCCATATCTTGGCTATTGTAAATAATGCTGCAGTGCAACGTTGGGGTGCATATATCTTTTTGAGTTAACGTTTTTGTTTACTTCGGATAAATACCCAGAAGTGGAATCCTGGATTTTATGGTGGTTCTTTTTTAATTTTCTGAGGAAAGTCCGTAATATTTTCCACACTGGTTGTACCAATTTACTTTCCCATGGACAGTACATGAGGATTCCCTTTTCTCCACATCCTCACATAAACTTGTTTTTTGTTGTCTTTTAGATAAAAAACATTTTCCATTCTGACAGGTGTGAGGTGATATCTCACTGTGGTTTCAGTTTGCGTTTCCCCTATGATTGGTGATGTTGAGCATCTTTTCATGTGTGCATGTTGGCCATCTGTATCTATTCTTTGGAAAAATGTCTATTCAGGTACTCTGCCAATTTTTTAATCGGATTGTTTTTTTGAGTTGTATGAGTTCTTTATATATTTTGGATATTGACCCCTTATCAGACGCATCATTTGCAAATATCTTCTCCCATTCAGTAGGTTGCTTTTTGTTGGTAGTTTATTTTGCTGTGTCGATTTTCTACCTCATTTAGAACTCAAATCAGTTGGCTCCAATAAATTGTATTATCAATTATTTATTTCCAGATTAGATTGGGTTCTTGGATTCATCATTACAATCACTCTTTTGCACAAACACTCAATATCTTACTTAAAAATAACAGATTATCAATTGAGTTTTTATTAAATAACTATTTGTATGTATTACTGTTGTAACACCACCACGTGTTATTTTAGCAAAATCGCATGGAATGGATGAGTGATATTGTTTAGATGTAGAAGGGAACAGTGAATAATGATTGACAGCTTCTTGGAGGCAGTGTGGCTTGCTTAAGAATTTCAGAATGTACAGGAATTGAATGTATGGTAGGGCATGTGTGGGGAGCCTCTGATAAGAATAAATGAGATGACTAAAATATGAGGTTGGGTCTAAGGAATAAGGACAAGGAATTAAGATTAGTAAAAAATTCCAAAAATACTTGAAAAGTATAAGGTTCATCCTTGCATATACCAGTTATAAAACTTGCAAAAACTTAACAGCAGAGACCACTGGGCAGGACACACATTGAACAGCAATCTATTTTTTAGGATGCATTCTTAGTCAAATAATAACACTTTTTATGGGTAGTGAGAGCATTATTTTTTCAACAAAAATATCTCTGAATTTTATATACTGGATTATATTTAGTCTCTTAGGCATTAATTTATATATATGAAAATTATAAAATTAATTAAGTTAAATGTTGAGTATTTGATTAAGTCTCTTTTATATAATGTCATGCCCAATCATTTTTATGGCTCCAATATATTTAGCATGACATGGTAAACAAGATTAAAAGCACAAAAGCTACTTACTGAGCTCAGTCAGCATTTTCCCCATGGTCTGCATTTATTACAGACTTTCATTTGCAACTTGGTATAAATTGAAATCTAAGTGTGTATATTAAAGACAATTAATCATGTTATGTTAATGGCTCCCTATATCTTGATGTATGACAGCCATCTTCTGCTTTTATTAATTCTATGTCATATTTTAGGACCTAAAAATGTAATTTCAAATATTGGGACAGAATTCAAGATTTGCATAGTTACATATCAGAAAAAAAAAACTTTCTTAGTAGTGGACAAAAAAATAGTTGCACTTAAGAAATATAGTAATGACAGAAAATGTTCTAGATTTTCCTTCTAAAGAAACAGACAACACACATTATAGAACACAATGAAAATAAGGGATCAATGTATATAAGCCTTAACTTAGCAAAAAAAAAAAAAAAGTTTCATCGGTATCTTAACCCCAAACGTATATGTTTTACATCAAATAGGGGGGTAAGAAGGAAAGATGAGGCTACCTCTGAATCAATAGCCATAAATTACATTCTAAAAAAACCTGTACTTTCATTATTCTAGATAGTATCTCTGAGGACTAGCTATTGCCTGGGACCTGAGAAGAGAGGATGCAGAGAAACAAAGTAAACTTGAGATAACACTCATTCTTTGTCTAGCCAGGTACCCTATTAATGGCTATTGTGGAGAATGGTTTCTCTATATACATGCTTTATGATCTATTATTAATTCATTCTGAGTTAACATGTATTAACCTAACCAGTCAAATATGTCAGAATATGCAGTCTACTAGGTTCATGTAATGTGCATTTATGGTATCAGATTCACTGAACCTGTTGTCAAGAGGCAAAGGAGCCAGAGTCCAAAGGGTTTGGACTAAGGGTCACAGTTCACTTATAGACACATGGACACAAGTCACACACACACACACACACACACACACACACCCTTTTTGAGTGCTATCAATAAATAATCAAGATTACAGGAGAATTAGAATGTAAGAACAAGACTTTAACATATGGACATTGAAAAAGAATCCAGAATAAATTAGACAGAAGTATGTAAAAGCTTTCCTGTCTTAAAAATGGAACCAAGATTTTCATCTGAAAAAGATCACAGTTTTTCTAATGTAATTAAGACAATAAACCCATGATTCTAAGGTACTTGAAAAGTTACAGTAAAATCTTAACTTGCATAAAATTTTCAAAATAAAAATGCATACAAATAAAAAACTTGACCTATGTTAGACTTCCCTTTTTCAATAGTGAATGTTGAAAGAAAACATATTGGTTGTAAGAAACATAGTTTTGAGAAAATGTGCTTATAAGCTGAGAATTCTGTATTCATTTTAATATAGTTTATATGTGAAGGCCAATGGGAATTCATTATTAAATATGTAAGAAATAAGAATATATGTATATTTCTATATGTATACCTATATTAATATATTTTCCAGTTGTATCAGATGTAAATGTATATAAGCGTGAATACAGACTACAGGTATAGATAGATGTTTACATACACACATAATCAAGCTATATGTAAGATGAAATAAGAACTTAACACTGAAAAGTCCTATTACAAACAAAGAATATATGAGAGATAAGCATCAAAATAAAGAAATATAGATCTTCTGGAATAAGTAATAATAATAAGTGTGGAAAAATTGAGAAAATAAAAGCAAAAAATGAATTTTTGAAAGAGATAGTATTTAAATATTATTACATTAATAATATTGTATTATTAAAAATAACTACCCTCTCCTACTATAAACCCACACAAAATTAACATAGTCTCAAAATGAGAGAGAGAGTGAGAACACACCAAATCCCTCATCTTAAATGGGAGAGAGAGAAATATTGTATCTTTTTTGTCTCTGTTCAACTAAAGGAAAAGCTAAGCCAATACAATTGGCATAATCCAATGATTTAAATATGCTATTATGAGCATCAGTGAATTATAGTGGCTAAGAACAGGATCTGAAGGCAGAAAGCCTGAGAGTAGAGACCTGGTCTAATGCTTGCTAGCGTTTGACATTGTTTTAAAACTCTGGGCTTTAGTTTCCTCAGCGATAAAAGGGGGATTATAACATACCCACCCATAGGGTCATGAGGATGATTCAATTAGTTTAAATAAGAAAAGCTCTTAGAACTGTGCCAGCACATTGAAACCTTATATAAGCATTTGTTGTTGTTGTTATTATTTTTGCTAAAAGAATCTAAGGATATCAGATTATATATTACTTACAAGAGACAAATATAAACACACAAGATACTAAAAGTCCAGCTAAAAGTTTGGGAAAATACATGTAAGTCAAAATAGGAAAAAAGAAAAGATATGAATATTAATATCTAAGAAAATTACACACCCTTGAGAAATAAAGGGAAATAACAAGGTGAGTAAAAGTCAAACAGTAATGTTTATAATAAGGATTTATGAATCAAGACTCTCAGTATATTTAAATATATGGTAATAAATTCTATTTTTAAAACAGCTGGAAATTCAAAGGGAAATGGGCAAATGCATAAATGCATAGGGAGATTTAAACACAGAACTACTGGTCTTTGAGTATAATAGATTAAATTCATAAAAATAAAGATACAGAAGATTTGAATAATTTAATTAGGTTGAACTTTATGTATACATCTTTGATGTGTATGTTCTATCACAAATTTCTTTTCTATGCAAACACCCGAAAAAATTGCCAGAAGGATTACAAGATATTTAGCCCAACAGGAATAAATACCACACTCAAATTATAATAATTTAAAGAACGTTTATTTACAAAGTGGCTATTTACAAAGGTGGGAGTGGGGTCTATTAAACCACAAGGAATTCTGTAGTAACCCAGGGCTAGAAGCAGCAAGCGCCAGAGGACAGAAGAAGGGAGATGTTATACATCCAGAAGGATAATTGGGTAATAAACACCCTACTTTTTTTCTTCTTTCCTCCATTCCCCTGCTGTGGCTTCCCAGTGGACAAAGCCAACTTGAAGCCAGAAAATTGAGGAATCCATTGATATAATTCCATGTAGGTCACACATCTGTGGCAGAAAGCAGAAGGAGGGGGTTAAGAATGAATTTGTGAAGACAAACAAGATATCTGGCAGAGATACCACAAAAAAAAGCTTAATAAATTCCAAAAATGAGGAAAAGCTCAAGGATACATTCACTCTGACCCCAATAAAATAAAAAAGTAACATTTTAATAACAATTTAAGCTAAAAAATGTACATGCATTAACCGATTACTTGGTTCACCATCCCTTCTTAAAACTCCTTATTTCCTCATATTTTTTTCCAAACCATATTAGATCCTATAGTAGTTCTTTAGTAGTTCTTTCAGGAAAGTCTTTAATTTTAAATTCTGTCTTTATATGTGAGAGCCAGTGGTAGACAAAGAAATTAATCTGGGAAGCAAATAGTAACACATTCATAAAACTAATGAATGTTGACTATAAAAATACTAATATGTGGGAATTAAAATACAAAATTTTTGAAACAAGAATATGGAAGATAGAATTAGGGAGCTCAGTGTTAAAACACTCTAAGATGTTCACAGCATTTGAGACAACAAAGATATTGATACCTCATTATTAAACATGAGCATTAAAAAAATTAATGGTAATGGAAAAAGATTAGGACATCTAAACCAATTGCTGGAAAAAAAGAATAAAAGAGTACTTGGTCAATCAAACAGAAGGTAGGAAAGGAGAAAAAGAGGACAAAGAAAAACAAACATGCTAATTAGAAGATAGCAATTAGTATGTTAGAACTAAATCAAAATAAATGAAGACATTTAAATAGCCTATTAAGAAAAAATTATCCAATTAAATTAAAAATATGACTCAGTTTCATGCTGTTTACAAGACGTACTTGAAACCAAATGAAATAAAGGAATGGAAAAATATCTTCCAGAGACACTTGCTATAGCCATATTTGGGGAAGAAAAGTCTATCAGTAGGGTAAACATATATGTGTGTGTATGTATATGTATATAATGTATATCTAATGAAATATTATATAGAATATAAATATGTGAACTGAATCTATATATATTAATATAAGTACATATTAAAATATCATGGCTTTAGAAAAACATTTTGCTTAATTATGCATATGCTATAAAGAATTTATATTTATTTAAATCCATAAATCAACAGTATGATATATTTTTCTGTAATAAAAACATGAAGATTAACACTGGAAACATACATATCAAATTAGTGATAGTGGTGATTCTTCAGAGAGAGGGAGGTAAGTCAGTTGAGAGAGTGATCAAATGATTCTGTAATATTGATATAAACTAAAACTGAATGTTAATATTTGTTATTTCTGGATATTTAGTAATTAACGTTTGTTGCATTACTCCTTGTGGTTTTTTTTTGTTTTTGTTTTTGTTTTACTTATTCAATTTTTTAAGGCAGACAAAGAGGAAGTTTGCAAGAGAAATAGAACATAGGGAGCACAGGAGGTTAATATTATACATGCTTCTCAACACATGGTTTGTGAGATATGCCACAAAAAATGAGATATTGACAGAAATAAAGATCAGACATCCTGGACACACAGATGTCCTCCTGCTCAGAATCTCAGCCAGTATGTTGGTCTCTACTCTTGGCATTAGAACTTGTCATTTTTTCAGTTTATTATTTCTTTAAAACATAGCTTAAACCTGTCTTTGTTTCATTTGCCCTTTATTATATGAAAGACATTAAGATAATGCAAAAATGCTTGGACAGAAGTGGTCCCAGAGAAGAAAAGGATAATCAATGGCATATACAACTCCCTAAGGACAAGCAAACAAACAAGAATTTTCTGGCCCGGGAGGATGAAGGGGACCTTGAAGTAAAACCCTTAATGCAGCCCTGTAACGGCAGATGGTCACAGTAGACTTACTTAAGGATGATAAGGGGTCATACAGGCTGTTAGTGGTGGCCATAATGTAAATGAGCGAGGTAGGCCGGGCTTTAGTACAGGTAACAGACAGCCTCAGTGTAGGGGAAACCCCAAGGAGTGTTAGAGGCTCCTTCTAAACAGTCAGCTCTACTCAGCTCCAGTTGATGGTTTTAATTTAAAAAGTGGTCTTAGTGTTGTTGTGCTTCTGGTTTCTCAATGGAATATAAAAATTCTGATGGTTATGCGAAATCTCCTGATTTTTTAAATGCCAGAAACAAATTCAGATTTATAGCATTGCACTGGCCAATACTGTGAAACAAGAAACCCTGGCTTTGGGCTACCACTGGCCACCAGGGTGAGACCAGTTGAGTCAGCACAGGTGGTTACCCTTAGGATGAAGTTTCTGGAAGCCTTGGTCAGAGTCCCAGACCGAAATCTCTCCCCTCAACCAAACAGGACAGTCACTGCAGAAAACTCTCTCCCTCTATGTCCACTTAATTGTGTAGGCAGTTGTTGTTTAGCACACTGGATGCTTTGTGCCTGCTCTAACCATAATAACATCCTTTAGAACTGTTGACCTCTGTGGCATCTTTCATCCTATTGAAATGTGTATGCACAAAACTGGATTCTGGATATTATGTTGAGAATCTTTTCCCATGTGCTTGAAAGTTTTAGATGCATTTATGGCACTAGAGTCTAAAATACATGTTGTAAAATATTTGAGTGAGAGTCTAAAAGTTTGAAAGTAGCCACCTTCTGGATTATATCTTAAGTAAAAATGAAGATGATAAAAATCTTACATGAGGAGATTTAGAATGAGAACTGTTCCCAGGTTATATGCGGAGGAATGGTTCCATGGTGGGAAAGAAGCTGAGCAAAGAATAGCACTTATGCTTGAGCACAAACTGCCAAGAAAGAGTTGTTTTTTAATTTGTGCACATGGTCATGTGTTTTGAGGGCTGAGCGTACATCATGGTACCCACAAAGCAGGAACTGAAAGCTCTCCACCAAGACTGAGACTCCGCTAAACCAGAAAAGTATCCTAATCTCAGATTTTTACAGCTAAGATGAATATCTCTTTGAGATTATTAGAGCAAAGATTTTCTCCTCTTGTTTATTTAATTTCTCTACAGTTCCCATACTGTTAACAACCTGCCTTTCCTGTACATTCATATCTTATAATAGGTTTCAAATCGGGTTAATAGTAAATCACTTGAAACAAGTTCATTTCAAAATGTTTATCCTTCATACAAAATCCAATCATCAATCAAATATTTTTTTTAAGTAAGCACATAATTTATTCTATAAGTTGAATAGAGACCAGAGAACAATATAGGGTAGAGGAAGCAAATACATTATGAATTAAATTATAGAAGCAAGTGAGTAAATAGGCAACATATCACCAATTATTACTAAGTATGTTGGTATTCTCATCCTCTGGATTTCCCAAATTGACATTACCATAACAGTTAAAATGAAAAAATAATAGTAATAAAATCGTATAGTTTCTTGAATGAAATAAGCATTAATGGATAGTTCTTAGAAAAGCAAATGAGTCATGGAGAGTATTCCAGTCTTAACTTTATTATTGCCCACTCCTGTCTTAAGTAGGGTTGAGCTGGCATGTTGAGATTGAGCTGAATTTACACTTAGTTGCAAGTGTGCAGTAAAATGGTCATTATCACTAGAAATTTCGTCAAGGTTTCACTATTGAATCAATAATTGGGTTAGTGTTTTGTTCTATGTGTTTAATGACTCAATGACCTAGCTTTGCTTAAATGCCATATAATTAAATGATTGATTTGTTATAAACATGGTATTTTGATTACCTTTATTATTTCTGGTTTGTATTTGCTTTTAAGGATTAAAAGCGTATGAAAGGCAGTGTATTGAAAGACAAATTTAGGTGCCACCTTCCTATGAAAGCATCAGGAGAGGCTGTATCAATAACACTTTCAGACTCCTGACAACTTTATGTGTATATAGACAATAGAGATTTTAAAAAACTGATATAACTATATATTTTGTGAATTAGAATGGTTTCAGAGAGCTGCTTCACTAAAATTACAGTTGAATTGGTTTTATTGCTGTTATATCTGGTGGCAGAATCAGTAAAAATCAATCATTCACAACAGAAGTACTCTATTTACTGGAAAAAATATTCTGACTGAACGTTAGGGTTAAGTATACTTTGTTGATATTTGTCTAGATTAACTTTTTACTTTTTTGTTCTTGGTATTCTATTTGGGCAAAAATACATCATTAAAAGATCATACATCTTAATGTACAGAGATATTCCAAAATAAAAAATACATAAAATGAAGAATACATCTTGGTATCTTTCCTTTTCTCTATTTTCTAATTCTTAATTTTTAGTTCTTTTAAAATTTAATTTATAAATATATGAAAGAGATAGATTTGTTAAATATAAATCCTGAATAACTCCTGGTGAATTTTTATTGAACGGTCTTATTTCTTTCATTTATGCATTCAGATCAGGGTGCACTAT
The DNA here is from genome assembly GCF_028023285.1 of Balaenoptera ricei. NCBI lineage: Eukaryota > Metazoa > Chordata > Mammalia > Artiodactyla > Balaenopteridae > Balaenoptera > Balaenoptera ricei. The sequence goes on from NC_082650.1 coordinate 66,103,395, forward strand.
TTGGTTAACAAATTTTTTTTTTTTTTTTTGCCTAAAACTCAAAAATCTATAATTTGCTTCTAGTTTTCAACTTGCAGTGATTCATTACACAATTAGTTGACTACCTTCCCTAGAAGACATCCACCTATTGACTTTTCAGTGCTTATTTTTCTTAAGATTCTCTACTGTCTCCAAGGGAATTGTACACAGTGAAGCTTCTTTTTGGAGTGATGTATATGTTCTTTGGTAGTTAAACTTTCACTCATTTCTTAATACAACTGAAGACAGAGCTCATTAATCATACCCCAAAGCATAGAACTATGGTTATACCTCTGTTGTTTCAAGGTAATAAGTAAGATGTTATCTTTTATGTCCAAAGAGATTTACTCAACTGGTCATTATACAACTATAGCCATTAACTTACCTTCTGTTAATATTGCTCTGTATTTCAAAATCAATAGTTCATTCAACTGTGGTTATATGTGCATTAGAAGACTACACAGAAATAAAATTGCTAAAATATTCAATAGCCTAAAAACTTTTATAAAGACTTTAGTTTGTTTTTGAGGTATCTGAAAGGATTTCATTTTTCAATCTTTTAAATAATATTAAACTTGAAAAAAAATGATTAACCTCTGAAAAACCTAAAGTATTTTAACTATGACTAAATGATCCATCCTTATGTATATGAGCATATGTGTGTATACACAATTGAGAACATATTTTTAAAAAGAGCTGCTGGTTATAATTATTTTAAATGATTTTTATTCTACTAATAAATGTGTTTAGTGGGCTAGACTCAAGTCTGCAGTCTCCCTCCAGTCTGCATCCATCCTGTCTCCAGTCCTGTGTACACTCCTCCCCTCCCACAGTGTACTGTAAGCCCTTCTGATGATCAGACATCGCCCTCTGTCCTACATCCTCCTCTGACCCGGACATTCCTCCTGCCCTGTCTCCAAAACACTTCCAATATGTCTTCTGAAAATCTGACTCTTTATCAAAATCCCTGATATTTTCCTTCTTTCTTTAAGAATGTTCTTCCCTCTCTCCTGCTTCATGGTATGATGCAGGGGTCTCACTTCCAATGAAAAGTCAATGCATCTTCAATCAGCTGAATCAAACACACTCCAGTTTTTCCTGCTTGTGAGATAATAGGAACATGTATCTCTGTTGGTCTGTGCACCCCGGTTCCTGGCACAGAACTCCTAAAACCCTTGTAAATTCCTAAGTGATACGAACACTAGGAGCATCTTTTGTTCTAAGAAGGTGACTCTGGGTGGCTCCTGGACGGGGCTGGTCACCAGAAAGACCAAGCCATAATTAGAAGCTTGGAATTTTCAGCACTACCACTCATCCTCCAGAGAGGGGAGGAGGTTACAAACAGAGTGGAAAATTGATCATGCCTACACGAGGAAGCTGCCATAAAAATCCTAATAGTACAGTGTTCAGAGAGCTTCCAGGCTGGGGAACACGTCCACACTGGGAGCATGATGTACCCCAGCTTCAGGAGAACAGAAGGTCCTGCCCTCTGGCCCCTCCCAGACCTCACCCTCTGTATCTCTACATCTGGCTCTTCATCTGTATCCTTTATGGCTCTTCATCTATATCCTTTATCATATCCTTTAATACACTGGTAAACGTAAGTAAGTGTTTCCCTGAGTTCTGTGAGCTGCTGTAGCGAACCAACAGAACCCAAGGAGAGGGTCGTTTAAACTTCTGATCTATAGCTGGTTGATCATAAGCACAGGTGACAACCTGGGTCTGAAGGGCGTATATGTGTGTGTGTGTGTGTGTGTGTGTGTGTGGTGGGGAGCAGTCTTGTAGGACGGAGCCCTTAACCCGTAAGGTTTGACACTACCTCTAGGTAGATAGTGTAAGAGTTGAGTCAAATTGTATGTAGGCCACCCATGTGGTGTTGCAGAAAATTGTTGTGGGGAAAACAAAACTCCACACACTTGGTGACCAGAAGTGTCAGAAGGGAAGTGTTCTGTGTGAGTAGTAAAGAAGACTCACAGGAAAGAAAGACACAGTAGGGAAGAACGACCTCAATCTACCATGCTCCCCACTCTCTGTTTTCTACTTCTCATTCTCAACTGCCCCACTCCCCTCGGCCTTCATATACGCTGTAGGATGACCCATCTGAAACACAGTCTGGGTCCCTTCCCTTTCCATCTCTCTGTTTCTACACACAATCAATATCACCTCCTCCTGATTCACTAATTTTTCATTTCCCATTTACCCTTCAGCTCATTTCACCTAGGGTTGAAAGACTTAGCAGACTAACAAAACAAAACAAAAAGTACAACTAGATAAATTTAAAAAGATAAACAACAAATTATTTTTGGTATATATATATATATATATATATATATATTTTATATATATATATATATATATATATATATATATATATATATATATATTCCAAATAGTGCATGTATTTTATCTGGCAACTCTAATTTCCCAAACATTCACCTTTCCTCATGAGCCAAAACTGCTCTTGTTTGGATCAGAAATAATATCTTTGTTGCTAATCCAACTTCCCAAGAAACAGAGAAGACCCCTTAACTCACTTGGAACAGCCTGAGAATGCCAGGTAATTAACACTTTCTGGGAGTAGCCGTCCCCAGTGGTAAAGGGGTTTTGGTGTACAAATATTTCAGTTTCTGTGCCCCCCTCCATAGGTTAATTCTGAAGTGTGTGATTTACTTCATTTCCAAGAGTTGCCCCATGGGATTAAGCTCTGGAGTAGTAGCTGGCTTGAATAAGGCACGTTATGTTGACTTCTTCCTCTCCCGTAGGTCATTTCCTTTCTCCTTTGCCAGTGTTCCCAGCACTTTTCAAATAAACTGCTTGCACTTGAATCCTTATCTCAGAGTCAGTTTCCAGAAGAAACCAAAGACAAGGCTCAAGTCTGTGCCTTTTTGACTTTTCAGTCTATGTTCTTGACAATCTCTTCACTTTCCTGGCTTGGCCATCCTCCTAGAGATAAGTTCGTAATTTCCAAACTTTTATCTCCAGCTCAGACCATTCTTTCTAACTTTCAGGCTTACAAAACAAATAATATTTGACATCCATCTGGATTACTCTCAAACATTGCAAAATTAACATGCTCATTTTTTTCCTTTCCTTATTTATGCTCTTTCTCTCCTTTTTCAATAAGTGGGCTTCTCCATTGACCCAGTTATTTATGCAAGACATTAGGAAGGGGCGTTCTCAACACTTCCCTTTCCCTCACCGACCCAGCTCATCTGTTACCAAGCCCTAGAGACTGCCTCCAAAGTCTATTTCTAATAGGTCCTCGCTCCCTCGTGACGGCAGTCACCTTAGCCCACACCACAGTAATCTCTTACATTATCCTCCAACCAGATTTCTCTCTTCTAGTTTTGCCCTCTTCCAATCCATTCCCCACAGAGTAGACAAAGTGATATCTTAAAAAGATAAATTAAATTTTGTACTATTCTGCTCATAAGGCTTCATTGGCTGCCTGTTTCCTTCCACATAGGGTTTAATTACCTGGAAGATAGGGCCAGACCTGTACCATCTGATCTCAGCCTAGGTCTTCAGCTCAAACATAATCACTCTTGCTGGGCCATTATCACCCTGACACATCAGTCTTTTTAATTACTTGAATCACTAACCTCATGCTGTACCTTAAAAGTAATACTCTGTCTTCAGCTCATTCTTTGGTTTTTTGTTTTTTGTTTTCAAATTATATCACAACCTATAATGATATATTTCTTTTCATTATTAGTTGTTAAATGTTTTCCTTCCCTACCAGAATGGAAACTCCATGAGGACAAAGGCCCTGTCAGTTTTGTTCCATACTGCCCACACAATTTCCTGAGACATGTTATTGTGTCTGATTTCTGGTATAGCTCAATAACTGATTGAATGAATATACTAAAAGATTCAGAAAATACATATGTGATCAGCTATACATATTGAAGTGTTTTAGACAATTTACTCTTTCCTAATATACAGAATCTAAGGGAAGCCATGACATCTAACCTTCATTTAGCTTCCATTATGCTTATGGCATTTTGCTGGGCATTTTTTTTTTTTTTTTTTTTTTTTTTTTTTTTTTGCTGGGCATTTTATATGTTTCTCATTTGATCTTCACAAGTCAAGCATCATTATAACCATTTTAAAGATCAGGAAAATGAGTCTCAGATGCTCAAAAAGATTAAGTGACTCATATAAATCTAATAAGTCTTATAAATGTCAGAGCTGAAATTAAAATCTATATTTGTTCTCAAAATATATCTTCTTTCCAGTAAGATTCTAAAAGTTTCATTGAATGATATTTTATTCCATCTTGGTGTTGTAATACTAGGAACTGATCTCAGAGATTATAGAAACTATTAAATTTAGAGAAATTTTGGTAAAGTAACTCACAACTTGCTTTATCAAATGCTGTTTCTCAGCCATCTTTACAACTGAAAAAAATGTTCACATGTTTTTAATTGTGAAATTTTCTGGAAATAAATTGTTATTGTTTATGTGTTTCAGTACACAACAATCTTAGATAAGCACCACCTTATAGGCAGATATCCATAGCAACATAGAAAACATCCCTGTATCAGGAGAAACAAAATTATCACAGCACAGCACTTAAACCTACGGGCCCTAAAGCAGGCTGGGTTCCAATTTTTCTCTGCACTTACCAGTTGTGGGGCATTTGGCAAATTACTTACTCTTTCCTTACGTTTCTTTGATCTTCTATAAAATGTGGATAATTATAGTACCTACCTCCTGATTGAAATTGTGAAAAATAAATAAGTTAATACATATACAATGCTTAAAATAATCCTTGGCACATAACAAGTGCACAATATATATTAGCATTGATTATCTGCCTCTGAAAACTCATTATTGATAGTTTGTTAATTTATTCAACCATTATTAATCACCACATAATAGATTTTTAAAATCTATTAAAAGACAGGTAAAATCACTGCATCTCACTCTAGGTGGGGAAGACAAACACTGAAATAATAAGTAAATGAATGAATGAATAAGATAATTTCAAATGGTGACAGTTGCCATGAATAAAGTGAAACAGGAAGTTATGATTTATAATATATCAGTTTTGAAGGTTGCAATCCCAGATTGGTTGGACTAGAAAGCTTGACATTGAGCTGAGCCTTTGGTATGAAACCATGCAAAAATCTTTGGGACAACTGAAAGCTATTTTTTAAATTACTTTTTAATCAGTAAGTGATACATGAAAATAGGGCCTTAGACTAAAACTCAATATACTCTTGGCTCATACCTCCCAGAGGCCCTACTCCTAGATTTGGTGATGAACCTCTGTCTTCTCTGAAAGCCCACCTCTGTCTTCTCTGAAAGCCCACCTCTGTCTTCTCTGAAAGCCCATCAAGATGATCATACTTCCTTAAACAAGATTTTTATTCATTAGCAGATAGAGTCAATAGGAAGCATCAACATAAAGACATTTAGAGAAGAGTAGAAGGGAGAAAAAGGATACCCAGGTATTGGAATGACTGCTATGTTCCAGACACTCTTTTAAAATAAATACATTTTCTTTTTTGATGTGGACCATCTTTAAAGTCTTTATTGAATTTGTTACAATATTGCTTCTGTCTTATGTTTTGGTTTTTTGGCCCTGAGGCTTGTGGGATCTTAGTGACCCGACCAGGGATCGAACCTGAGCCCCCTGTATTGAAAGGTGAAGTTTTAACCATTGGACCGCCAGGGAAGTCCCTGTAATAAATACTCTAATATATATTTTCATTTAGCCTTTTCACAAAGGCTCAGGTTATAAAGTACATTATCCTCATTTTTCAAAAGAAAGTGGCTCAAAAAGACTGCTACATGACTAAGATCTCAGATGGAAGAGCTTGGATTTGATTTCGCAGTCTCCATTCACAGCCTACTAATAAAAAGTGCTACAAACCAGACTTACCACATTTGTTCCTCGTCCTGTTGCTGTTGTCGGCTTGTGTTGGTGATGGTGATGTTATTGTTTTGCAAGCATTTACTTTCCATTAACTTTAATTAAACTACATATCTATAGTTTGATTTGAGCCTTTCAGCTTTACAGAGGACTGTGCTAATGTAGGTATTTACCGTTATACTATTCTCTTTTAATTTTTAGTTTGATCATTATTCTTATAGTTCTCTCATTTTTTACCTAATGTTAAAAAGAACATGCACTGTGCTCTAACTGCAGAACTCGTTTGAATTTTAATCATAAAACCCAAGTTGGTAATCATTCCCACCTGCATTTTGTTCTGAATGTCTTTAAGATGAAAAAATAGTTTGTCTGGATAAGTTTATTTTGTTTAAAAATTCAAGCAATCCATATGCTTTGTGTTGAAGTTAAACCATGTAGATCATTTGATTTCTGAAAGTCTAGGAAAGTGAGCAGATGTTTTATCATTGTGTAGTCATAGCCTTTGTGCCATCCACTCATCTGTTTGTCCCAAGGGAAGGAGCAGTGAGTATGTATTTCCATGGTGTCAAAAACAAATTACAATTTGACTGCATGGAGAGTTTATTGTGAATATTATTTATTCCCATCCTGAAATCATTCTTATCAGACAGACAGTTTTAGTAAGTAACCCAAATAGGTGAAATAAATTTGCCTTAGAAAAATTTTCTTATGACTTCTCTTGTTCTCTTGTCTCCAAAATAAACACAGAGAAAATGATCTGAGCTATATATTCCCTCATTTCACAAAACAGGCACTAAATCAGTTCTAAAAATGCTGCTTTTTACTAAGTTCCTTCAAGCAATTAATAGGACTCTACATGCTTAAACACTTACAAATAATATCTGAAAATATGTAACAAACTTAAATAAATTAGAGATAAACAAGTGTTTTTAAAACCTGAAGATGTAGACCACATATGCTGAGATTCTATTAACAACTGAAACCATAATTGGTCTGGGGAAGATTGGACTGCTTTCCTAGTGAACAAAAAATGATTTCTAAAAGAAAAAAGGGTCATTCATCTCAAGGAAATTTTAATTAATTTAAAAAGGAAAGCATCAAGAAATAAAATTTTATAACACATGTATTAGAAAAATACTTCTGAAAAAATACAAGGCCAATTTATTTCCATTTCATATGTCAGTGAATAACTCATTTTCCCATTCTCATTCGATAACATTTGGACTCAGTCAAAAGAAAATATAAAGTGTTCATTGGAAGTGTGAAGAGTTCATAAACTTAAACCATAAAATATTTGGAGATTTTACTCTTTGAGTTCTGCTTGCATAGTTCAGTTATGACATAATTAATCTCCTCTTAAAGAATGAAAATAATATTTAGTTTAAAAAATTCTCCTCTGTCCAGTGGCAGGTCCTACAATCTTGACTTTTCATTTACTCAACTGTTTTTGTCTCCAGACACAGAGACGTGAAAACAAATGACTTAGAAATTCTTGTTCTAAATGGAAAGAGCCATTGCCCTCCTCATGTTGAAAGCTAATTCATCTCCCAGTGTTTGGTCTCCCACATTGGTTTACATGTTCAGGGACTTTGCTCTAGCTATTAATCCTTTTCTCTGCATTTTCTATCACATATTTGTCATCATTGGTTTCTTCTGCTTATGAATGTGCTCAAATGTTTTCATATTAAAAAGCAGTACTCTCTTGATTCTGTCTCCCTCTAGCTAAATATAAACCTTAAACGTCTGCAATCCTTTGAGGCCCCTTTGTGCATTACTATCCTCTTGCTTTCTCCCCTTCCTTCCTCCCCTTGACCAGGAGCAATCTGGTAACATGTCTTCCAAGTCACTGAAGTTGCTTCGCCAAGGTCATTAACAATTCCATTTGCTGACTGCAAAGACCAGGTTTCAGTGACTATTTGGCCCTTTTTCAGCTGAGATGCTAAGAATAATGTTCAGGTTGTTTTCAAAAAACAAATCAACCATCCAGTTTGGAGCTGGTTGGTAAAGAGATGACACCAGTCAATCCTTGTCCTGTTTTCTCCGAGAATATATTCTGTGTCATGACGTAAGTGAATATGGGAAGGGAAGGGTCTAAGGTGATTTTCATTGTTCATTGACCAGTTAAAGTATGTGATTACTTTACCTTCCTGCACTTTATAGTCACATATTATCTACATGATTAAGCACTTACCAAACACCTCATGATGTAAGCATTTAAAACATGTAAAATAAGTAGGTCAGAAGAAAATCAACAAATTAAAGAGACTGGTGGCAACATTTAAAAGATGATGTCTATTAGTCTAAAAATTAATTTTACTTTCTCCTTTATCCAATTCATATTCTTATAAGATCTTCATTAGCAATTAATTAAAAAATACTTCAAGAGAAAATAAGCATTAAGAGAGAATCTGAAATGCTATATAGTGTATAAATTGTTTTGATCCCTTATATATAAAATGCAATATAATTCTAGTTCCATTAATAGGAAAAAATGTTTCACACAAGTAAAAGTAAACCCCTAAAAGCTATAGCAATGATCTATTAATATCATTTAAACAGAGCTAAAAATTAATTTGAAAAATGTTTGCTTAATTATGATATATATATGCATACTTCATGCAAATTCAGATAGATTTCACCAATCAAAAGAGAAGATGTTAAGCTCTAAAACATGCCTCTGGTTCACAGCTTAGGTCTGATCTATTTTAAGGAAAAAAAAAAAAAAACAACAACGCAGTATGCTGTTATTTATTTCCAGGTGCAATAAAATCCATTTAATCTGAAGGCTGATTAAAGTAGAGAAACCTCATGACAACGAGCAAAGTGATGCTCTACCAATCAAACTAGGGTCTGACAGAGACTGCCAAACACAGCAGAGAAGACTCAGTAGGGGAAAATGCCAGCAATGATATTGTATACTTATACATAGTTTGTTGCTGCTGTAAGTCATGAAATTAATTTAAATAATGTAACAACATTTTGAACCCCAAGATATATTAAACCTCTAGTTGATATGTTCCTCTAAAAGAATTAACTTGTTAAAATGTGTAAGTAAAAATGACCACTTAATATTCTGCTTGTATTTGTTTTATTATATGTTCCAGAGGACATGAAAAATCATACAAAAATTAATTTAAGATAAATTAGAAAATTCATCACTTATGCCCGTATATAATTAATACTCGTATATATGCTGGTATATAATTAATTTCCAACTCAAATACTTTGATATAAGCTATGATACGACTCAGTTTTTTTTAATTTAATTCAAAATTTTTGTTTGTTTCCTTTGTTTATGCCTTGGAGATAAATGATGAGATGGGGAGTGATTGACCTAGCTTATCTCCTACTTGGAAAAATATGAGACATTATGCTAAAGCTGTTTAAATGCTCAAAAGACCAAAATGCCAGAAAATGTAGAAATATCTCTTTGAAAGTAAGTTTCTCCTATTAGGATTTGTGAACCCCAAAATAAAAAATTTAAGCAATTCATAATTTTCTGACTGCTATTTCCAGTACTATGCCATTATTTTAGAGTGGTCAAGCTTAACCTTTAAATTCTAAGTAAAAGGTATCATTGATTAGGCCAAATAATGTATTTTAAAATTAAAGATCTAGATTAAAGTACAGAATCTACTGTCTTCCGAGAAATTTACTCACTTTCCTTAGACTTAGTATCCTTTGTGTCAAATAGTTACAATGCCTATCATATAGTTTTGTCTTTATAGTAAAGGTAACATAGAAAATAATTAGTAGAGATACATAGTAGGGATTCAGAAGATACTAGTTTCCCTTATATTAATGACTAGGTAAGAAAAATTAATCATGAATTTATAAGCTTTTATTCATAAATTACATTTAAGTATTATATATTAAAGTATACAAAATATTACACATGAAGGTAGCATAAGCTTTCCACACACAGCAGAAAACATTCCAATAGTGATCTGAGCTTTCTGTGGCACATTGTTGAACATGGAGAATTTTTCTTTAATAGGCCTGAGTATATCACTATCAAAATCAATGGGAACTAAAAACCTTTAGGAAGTAAAATTTTAGGTGGACTAGACTAAAAGAGTTAAAAAAAAAAAGCTATTCATTTGCTTTTTTTTTTTTAATTTAGCACCTTTCAAAGCTGACAGAGGAATACATTTTTTCTCCTTCTCAATTACCAGCACCCTAGTTTTAGGTGAGCATCATCTGGTCTAATACCAAGTCTCCTTTGGTCACCACCTTACCTTGAGTTTCTCAAATCCATCCTTCCTACAGTTGGCAGAATCTTCTAACAAAACGCAAATATGACCATTTCACCTCCCCATATGCGGCTCCTCATTGCCTTAAGGTGCATTTCCAGGTTTCTTATTGTAGCACACAACTTCGCCATTGTCTAGCATCTACCTATCTTTCTTCAATCCCATTTGCTGCCACTGTATACCTCACATTTTAAGCTCCAGCACAAAAAATGGTTATATTTTCCCCAAACACACCATGTGACTGCTCATCACTATTCCTTTGCTCATGTAATGAGTTCTATCCAGAATCCCCCTCTCCAACATCACTTGATGTGAATAAATTCTGTTTATGCCTATAAACTCATTATACTGTTAGCACCTCCATGAAGGTTTTTTGATATCTCCCTCACACAGACAGGGATACACACCTCAAACATAAAGGGATGATTGGCAAATTTACCCATATGAGAACATCATAAATAAGCCTAAATATCCAAAACAAAGATAAGAGAGACTAAGAAAAATATTAGTGTGTGTATACGACAGATAAAGGGTTGGTATACAAAATATAGAGTTTCTCCAAACAACAAGAAAACATTAACTAAACTAATATGAAGTGAGAAACACATACATATAAGTAATTTGAAAAAGGGAGAAACTCGAGTAATTAATATGTGAATGAGTGGATTGTCAACCTTCAATATTATCAAGAAATCACCAAAAAAAAAATTCAATCCTACTTTTTACACATGACTTTTGAAAAATGTTTGAAATGATTGATAATATCCTGTGTTGGTAAAAAGTTGGGAAAACAAGCTCTGGTACACTAAGTCCTTAAGGAGGTCACTTAAAACGTACACATAGTTTGACAAGGCAATCCCCCTTCTAAAAATTTCTCCTATAAAAATACTCACAGCCACATACACAGAGATGTATGTACAAAGATATTCACTATATTTTTTAAGTAGCAGTCAAATATTTGATAGCCTATGTGCCCATTAATTTTTATATGGTGAAATTAAATACAGTGGGTGCTTACTTTGAAATACCACACAAATATTGGAAAACAACAAAAATAGATTATTTTTTGTATTTGCAAAATATATTAAAGATCATGTCACAGACCATTAAGAATAGTATAATATTCTTATGCTGATATGTATTTTTCTTTTAAATATAGGTAAGACAAGAATGGGATAGTTAGTTAAAACATGGATTCTGTAACACTGCCTCTGTTTAATACTCAGTTACAGCACTTACTAATTGTATGACTTTGGGCCAATTACTTAACCTCTTTATGGCTTGCTTTCTTCATTTGTAAAATGGATATAAATATATATTTTTAATGGGTGGTAAAAAGCTTGAAAGATATACATGGATATATCACTAGTGGTTACTTCTGAACAATGAGGTGGGAACACAAGGGTTTCACTTGGGACTTGTAATTCTTACTCTGTATATTTCTGTATTTTAAAATAATCTATATTAAGCATGTTATTTTTACTATTATAAATATATTTTTAATGTGGGTTGTTCATATCTATAATATGAACAAGTCCTCCGTATGAGCCATGTAAACACAAGCAAACACAATTCAGTTGTTATGATGAGGAACCATGTCACAAATAACAGTATATATGCTGTGTGTTGGTTTTTATGGATATGCCACAGGGCATATAGAGAGTAAGAAAACTCATCCACCCCTACCTTTTATCTAAGATTTAAAAAATGTAAGTTTAAAACCAAATAAAGTGAAGTGTACACTGATAGGTAAAACCCTTGAGAAGCTATCAGTTTGTGCAGCTGCTGTTCACCTAGGATGATAAGATTGGACAGTAAAATCTTGATTATTGTTGTCAGTTCAAATTAACTTGGTCAAGATGTCTCTCTGTATCAGTATAGTTATTTTACTCAAAGATTTATATTTTTAAAGTACAGGATTGAATGAGATTTTTGGATCCAATAGTAAGGAAGAAGACCAATACAGAAATGATTAAACATTAATCCTTATGACATAGATAATGTTGTATACAGGTCAATTTTTAATTCTTCCTCACAAGTACTGGTAAACCATTTATTCCTAGGCAGTAGATATAAGTATTTTCTTCCTGTTTTGTCTTTATTTGCACATTCATCATAATCTGATTCTCTTTTAAGTAAGTCTGCAGCAGAATTATTGCTTCTACTTATCAAGGTTTCCCAAACAATTGCAAATAATTTGGTCTCCCTCTCTGCAACTGTACAATGTTGGCACTTGAAATACAATTTACTGTATTCTAAGGAAGCTTTCTGTTTTTCAGTCACATGTTCCCTGTATAGGGAAGTAAATCTGGAGGCAACTTTTCTCTTTCCATGATCAGAAAAGGCACATGATTGTAAAACGGCGTGTCTTACCTGGGGATGGCTGGTCCCCCCCTACACTGAGCCACACTGTAACTGTCTTTGTCTGTCTTCATGGTCTCTGGTCTGCCCTCTGACCGTAGCAGTTTTATAGTCTATTTGTGGCAGGAAAAGAACTGCTTTCAAATTGAATATGATCTCATAAAAAAATCTTCTTTAGTGGAAAGTTGATTCTGCAAGATTTCCTAAGTTCTATTTGACAGTATTTCCCTGGCCACAGGAATCCGTGGTCTTATTGTTTAAATGCTTCTTGCCCATTCTATATAAACTACATTTATGAATACAAGACCAACTGTTTTTAAATAAAATGTAATTAGAATTGACTGAAAAGAATCTTTTGATGCCAAATAGATATATCTTACCTGCAATAAAAAAGAACTTCAACATCTTACTGAGAGATATATATATATATCTTTTCATATATATATGAAAAGCCCAGTTAAAAAGTCTTAAAAATCACTATTCAAGCTCTGACCATAGTCAATTTTAACATGTAGCCATTGGATTATAACAGGCTAAAACAATTTCATAGTAGGTGTGAGATGGTTATTAAATAAATGAACGAATAGATGAAGGAAGGAATTAAGCAAAAGAAATTTTTTTACAGACTATCTCACTACTGCTACCTGGGGTCTTGTCCAGCTTTCATTCAATTTACTTTGTGTGGATAGTGAAAATTTTATCCCTGCTGTAGCAACCACTAACTCTGAAAATGGCTATTCTCTCCCCGAGAGTAATGTAATTTTGACATCTAGGCAGTCTGAAAATAAAGGTCTAGAAGTAACTTTGCTCTTTCTATGACCAGAAAAGACACATTCTCAGGCACCCAGGGAAGAATTAAAGTCAACATAATATTTAACAGCTATGGGAGTACCTAATAATCCACTTTGATTTTCCTCATGAGAAATACAAATTTACCTTTATGTCTTTATTGTGATTTCTCCAATCTATCAAATGACTGAATTTGGAATTTCCAACCCCTTTGATTGCTCTAATCTATCAAGTGATGGAACTATGTGATTATCATTTCCTCTAAAGGGTGTCCTGTTTTTCTCTTCTTTTTCACAGCCTGATTCACAACCTTGTCTCCTGTTGCTCCCTCTGGTACATTCTTTCCATATATTCTACCAGCTTTTGTGTTAAAGAGTTTAACTAAATTGCATGGAGGCTCAGCCCCTCATTAACTTTAATCCCTGCCTTCCTACTTTTAAATTAACAATGCCTGACTATCAAGGGAGTTTTATGACCATCAACCCATTTCTTTCTTTTCATGATTATATAACTACAGTTATTGTATTCCCAATGAGAACACTATTAGAACACATTTTCTCTGAGATTAAAACAAAACCATTCTGCCTAAATTTCTTTCAATGTATATATGTTTTAAATTTTTTAAAATTGATTTCTACATTAGGAAGAAGCTGAATGGAATTGCAAATACTATTTCAAGTATGTAATTTCAACTCTTAATATTTTAAAATTATATCTAATTAATGCTTATAAGAAGGTCTTCTTTAGTTTATAATGCTAAATGCATTATTTTGATTTTGGTTTTATAATTATTTTCCCATACCTTGAAATAATACTACTAGCTGAATGTTCCTAGATATTTTGCTATTTTGTTTAAAACAAGTTACTATTTCACACATTTTTATCATGATATGCTTTTTGATTTTGACATTGACTTTTTAACTAAATAGCTTTTTATTAATGATTCTAATATGCTCAAAGACACTTTCTGTGAAATTCTATCATTTAATTTTTTAATGCATTTATTCAGTGCTTTTAAAAATTTCTTATCAGTGATTCAAAGGGAAGGTCACCATGAGGATTGTGACCGACCATATGTGGTGACCAGTTACCGAATGACCAAAGAAATGATGGATGAACCACAGGACAGGGTAGTGGGAAGGCATTCATTCAACATTGTGTGTGTGCTGTTTTATACTAAATGCTGTAGATGTCAGGACCAGTAAAGCAAAACCTCTGCCCACAGATACAATCAGAGGCCAGTGGGGAAGATAGAACATATGCTACCACCATAATTCAGGAACATTACAACAAAAACTGTGAAAAAAGCCTAAAGTGCTTTGAGAGGAAAGAGAGGAAACAGATGACAAGTGAGGATGAAAGGAACATTTACCAAGTTTTTCATCCATTTAATATCAAGTATTCAATGATGCTACACAATAGACACATTGCTAAGTGTCATGTAACAAAAATCTATAAAAAGAGTATGAAACAAATTACCCTACTCTCATGGTGTTCCAAATTTCATGACTTATATTTAATCTACACATACTCAAAAAAGAGGAAGTGCAGGAGGAGGAGAAACATATTTCAAGCAGAGTAAGAGGTAGAAAAAAAGACATGGGATGAGATGATTAGAAGTACTCAGAATCAGATATGTGCATACCGGCGCAGGGGAAAATGTAGGGATAGAAAGAGTGTCACCATCCATACAGGGTGAGAACAGACCATGAAGGAACTGGAAGTCCCCCTTAGGATTTTAATCTTACTTGTTTAATCAGTAAATTGTAATCAAAATTTTTTGAGTAGAGGTATTGACAGATCTGTGTGTACATACATAACAGAGGCAACAGAGGGGAGGGCGAGTTACTGGTGCAGACAGCAAGAACAATGATGATGTCTATTATAATAGTCCAGTAGAGACTGAAGTTTTGAATGTGGAATAAGGTAGCAATATTGAATAAGTGACAGGAATAAGGGTACAAGACGGTACAAGTTTGGGTGGTAGGGTGTGATGATAGTACAATTTCCCATGACTGGAGTGTGGAATACAGTGAAGTTTGACAGCCCAGTTCTGTGGTGGACTATTTGGATTTGAAGAACTTGTGGTTCATATTGATAGAGATACCCAAGTAAGTAGCTAGAAATGGAAGGAATTTGAGAAATAAAGATGCATATTTGAATGGTATGAATATGTGTTGATTGTTAAAAACAATGGGACTGGATGAGATTGCCCAGGGGGCAAGAGCTGAGAAAGGAGGAAAATGGATACAAGGAAAGACCACTGGTGAACAATTAAAATAAAGGGGCAGAGAGAGAAAAAGGAGATCCTGAAGGGCCTCCTTAAAGGCCTCTTTTAAGGACTACCTCCTTAAAGGTAGTCAGGAAAATCACTAATGTGTTTCCAGAAGAAAGGAGTATTAAAAACAACATATAATGAGACAATCTAATACATTTGGGGACCACCAATGATCTTTATAGAATCAGAGTCAGTATAATAGTAGGACAGCAATCATTCTACAGAAGAGGGGAGAGTGAGTAGGAGGTAATGAGGTAGAAGCAGCAAATTGAACACTAAGAGCAAGCATTGATATGGAGTTTACAACACGCCAGGCCCTGTTGTAAATGCTTTACATACTTCTACACATTTAATCCTCAACAATGACCATCTGAGGTAGGTAGGATTATTAGTCAGATTTAGAGAAAACAAAACAGAGCCAGAAAGAAATTAAGTGATTAATCCAAGGACACAGCCAAGAATAATGCAATCAGGATTTGAACTTGGGCAATTAACTCCAAAACCTTTCCTCTTAACAACCACAAATTATTTCCCAGTATGCATATTGCTTTGCTTTATGTTTTGTTCCTCCATCCATCCAGGAGTGGAGTCAGTTTTGCCATGATCATAAACTTGTGCTGGCCTTGTGATTTACTTTAACCTATAGAATGTGGCAGAGGTAATGTTACTGGAATTCTAGAGCCTAGGCCTCAAGAGGCCTTGCAATTTCATCTTCATCCTCTTAAACCACTGTCCTGAGACACCACTCAGAGATGCTAGTCTCGTCTATTGGCCACATGGAGAAGAACAGAGGTGCCCCAGCAGAACAATCAGCATTCATTTCCAGACGTGTGAATAACCTAATCCAGCCAAAGATGCAGATGAATGCAGATGATTGAGTCCAGGAGAAACCAGCAAAAAAAAAAAAAAAACACCCAGAGAACCCGTGGAATCCTGAGAATTAATAGACAATTGTTGTTTTGACTAAACACTAAAACATGTGGCATTAGTTTTGGCACCAAGTTGTAGGAAGAAAATATAAAAGCATCAAGGAGAGTGTTGGTGGATTCTGGGAGAACAATGAAGGAATAACTACTGAAGGCTTGAGAAAGAGAGATCCATATTATGCAGTGGAGAAACAGAGACAATGTCATCTGAAAAATGTGGAAGATAAAAAATATACCTAATGATCTTGTGAATCTGAGCAAGGAAACTTCCAGACAGAATGTGAAAACTGTCAAATGGCTTCTTATAGCTTCATATGATAAGGTACGAGAAGGTAAAGATAAAGTTCAAGGAGCAAGAAAAATCTGCAGGAATTATAGAAGACCCAGTACATATTATGGGTTGGAAAATAAACCTGTTTATCTTCTCTATATTCTGCCCACAAAAAGATTTTTAAAATAAAAATTGGCCTCATGGTAAACTTGAAATTAAGGCTGTTAAGCTCTCAGAAAATTAAGTTGCTACTCTATGCTGGGAAAAAAGAACATCTGAAAATCATAAAGGCATTATCCCTTAGAAGTTTCACATATTCTTCAAATAGCAAGAAGTCCATCTGAAAATGAACTGTGAATTTATCTTTTAGATCATGGAGGAAATGTCAGTCAGATTCATAGGAAACTAGAAAATATTAAGAGAAAGTTATCAACAAAAACAGTACTAGTTTGAGCTAAAAGGGACAGTGACAGATTAAAATAAACAGAATACTTTGAGAAAGATACTCAGCTGCAAACAGGGCTATTTCTTATTGTAAAAAAAGAAAGAAAAGAAACAAACAAAGAAGGAATGTCTCCCCAGAAGGCAGACCATGAACCCAAGGTCTTGAGCCAAAGGCCCAGAGGGAAGAGACAAGAGCTGATGAGAAAAAAAAGCTTAGAGAACCACTCCTAGAAAGTGGAAATAAATCATTATCAAATACCATTTTCTATTCTAGGAGTAGGAGGAAGTGGTGGCATGTGTCCAAATGAAGTTCAGAATCACTGGAATTTCCATAGACCATTGATTATGTGCCTTCTTTCCCTCACTTTTTAAAATGGAAATTTCTATTGTAGTTATCCCCATACTTTTTTCACCATTATCTGTTGGGAAGGGAGAGTGATGGATAAATTATCTCTTTCTTTCACAGATCTCTGGACTAAGAGAACTCACACATGGAAGGTCTCACCCAACCTGATACAGATCATGAGATCAAAGCATTCAATCCTGATGCCTTGATTTGATGAAACTTTGTTGGGGTCTTCGGAAGGGTGAATGCATTTTGCATACCAGAACTTTGTAAATAATTTCTGCCAGAAGACAGACTACAGAAGATTAACAGTGCCATGAATTTTTTGCAGCTTCTCCCAGCAAGAAGTAGGGACTGTTTCCCCACCACTTGAATCTAGGCTGTTCTTGTGGTTTGTTTTGATCGATATAATGTAGTAGAAGTGACAAGTACTGTAGTCGAAGCCACAGAGGCATTTCAAATTCAACCATTCCCCCTTAGAGTGCTAGGCTGACACTAGTGAAGGAAGCAGGTTTAGCCTGGTAGAGGAGGAGAGGCCACACGGAGGAGAACCAAGGTGTCCCAGGCAACTGCCAGACGTGAGTGAGAACATTTTGGACTGTCCAGCCTAGCTAACCCTCTTGTTAAATGTAGCCACGCAAGTGGGTTGGGAGAAATCAACAAAAGGAACCTCCCAGCCAACCCACAGAATCCTAAGAACAATCCTTGTTTTAGCCTGGTAACTTTTGGAGTGATTTTTTAAATGTAGCATTATATAACTGATAAATACATTGTTGTTCACTAATGTACCGTACTTTTAAAGGAGTTTGTTTGCAAAAGGCAAAGGTAAGGTTTTAGTTTGAAAGATAGGTTGATTCAATGGATGTGTGTTTGTGTATGCAAATTTTTTAAAATGGGGAAATCTGGAACACATTTGGCAGATGGAACAAAATATAACAAGGTATGAGTTAACATTATTAGGAATGAGAAGAGGTCATTCCGATCTACGTGGCAGAGATTAAAATGGTAAATAGTTATTATAAGCAACTATATGCCAACAAAAGTAAGAAATATCAACACAAATGAGAAATTCCTAGAGTGGTCAAGATGTAGTAGAAAACTTGAACAATACAATTATTAATGATATTAAGTAATTTAAAAACATTTAAACACACAAATAAAGCTCACATAGCTTTATAGGAATATTTGGTATTAGAGACATAGTAAATTCAACTTTAATCTTATTCTTCCAGAAAATGGAAAATGAAGGAACACTCCCCTATTGATTTTATGAGACTAGTTCCACCTTAACAGTAAAAATTCTAACAAGGACAGTACAAAAAAGAAAAAAAAAAAATATTGGGCACTCTTACTCAGGGACATAGATGGTAAAATCCTAGAAATTATATCAGCAAAATTGTGACATTTAATTTTATCATAGAAATGAAAGCTTGGTATATTCTTAAAAATGTATAAACTTTAAATACTGGACTTTATCAGTTTAAAAGAGAGAAAAAAAAAAGATTTTCTCAATAGGTAAAAAAATAGAAAATACACCCTGCACAAACTTATTCAGTTGCCTTGGTAGGTCATTAGGTGAAGCAGTCATATATGTAGCTGCCTATTTCACTATTTCGTTCCCCTTTGTTTTGACTATGGGGAAAAAAAAAATCACAGAATGGAATCTGTATCCTCTTGTATATTAGCCCAACTTACTTCACAAGGTATTACTTCCCAGCCAGAGCCATAATTGAGTTTTTAAAATTCCATTTCACCATTCTCTTTGGTTTGTTGCTTCTGGCTGGTGGGGTACACAATAGGGAAAGATCATTGAATACCATGGCATCAGCCCACTGTCTTTCTTCTCTTGCCAGAGGCTGAATTCTTTCGTTTGAAGCAATATTGTATAGAACTTTCTAACAATAAATAAAGCTTTCTAATTCCTTAAAAGTTGTTTCTGGCAGAAGTAGACAAGGAAACCAAATCCATATCTAGTGTAAGAATCTAGTCCACTGAGAACATATTCTGTCTGCTGTCGTCTCTAAGATAAAAAAGGTCTAATAGAATTGACTTATCACCAGATGACTGGACATTGTTCTCTGCCCCTGGAAGATAGGGCACCGAGCAGTGGCTGTAGCCAGATCAAATATGAGATGGGGACGGGGTGCAGTGAGGATTGGGTGGGGGTGGGTTACTTGTTGAAAAGTTAACGAAAAACATCTCTTTGGGCCTCTTCCTTTGTAAGTCCAGCGGGCAAACACTCAGGCTGATAGTGAGAAAGAATGATAGTGACAGGATAAGTCTTTTTTTTTTTTTAATTATTATTTATTTATTTGGCTGTGTTGGGTCTTCGTTTCTGTGCAAGGGCTTTCTCTAGTTGCGGCAAGCGGGGGCCACTCTTCATCGCGGCGCGCGGGCCTCTCACTATCGCGGCCTCTCTTGTTGCGGAGCACAGGCTCCAGACGCGCAGGCTCAGTAGTTGTGGCTCACGGGCCCAGTTGCTCCGCGGCATGTGGGATCTTCCCAGACCAGGGCTCGAACCCGTGTCCCCTGCATTGGCAGGCAGATTCTCAACTACTGTGCCACCAGGGAAGCCCCCAGGATAAGTCCTTTTTTTGTTTTTTTTTAACACCTGATCATTGAGTGTCTCCTCATGTATACTGAGTGTTTATATTGGAAACAAATATTTTTACTCCTTAGGCCTCTTCTGTATGATTCATCCATATAATCTGGGCATGCCCAACTTGATGGCTCAGTAGATGAGATAATACCCAGTTCAAAATGAGCTTATCAGGGTTTTTTTACTCAGAGGACATGAATTTCCTCCCAAACACTATTGTTCTACACTGCAATTTCCCATCAGCAATTGACATCAGCAGTCTCCAGAGAGCATTGCAGTCTGACAACAGGCACCTTGGACGTGCTTGATTTCAACAGATTATAAGCACAAGGGGCAACACTTTTTGCACTGCAAATTGGGCCAACTGGAGGGCCTACACTGCTCTGAATCCCACGCAAAACTCTCAGTATTCTTGGTTACTAACTAAATAGATAGGAGTAGCATTTCCAAATATGTGTAACAATTGAGCAACCCACTAAATTTGGCATATGTCATCTACAAATCCAAAGTGATCCAGTAGGCATTGTGCCTTTTTCACAGTTAGGGGGTCCAGGATGCAAGTCATCTGACACTTTGGAAGGGGTATTCCAACATCCTGAGATGCCTGAACAGCCGAAAAACGTATTTCAATGGTATGCACCTAAAAGTCCTTTAGTGTATTTTCCATTGTCTAGTATGCATGTATCTTTCAAGGGATCTAGGATACTTGCTACTTACCAATCAATATACCCTATTGGCATGGACAATCAATGTAATAGACCAGCATGATTTCCTATAGGAAACAAGATAATTAAGGTCCCACTGAGCTAAATGATGAAGCCAACCCAGGAACTGATGGAGCCTTGTGGCAAAACAGTACAATTATACTCTGCCAGCTGACAGTAAGTGACTTCTGATGCTCTTTGTTTTTGGTATTGAGGAAAAAATGCATTGATCAGCTTGAAAGCTAATTTCGCAGGTGTCAGGGACTATATTTACTATCTCCATTAAGGAGAAAATGCAACAGGAGATGCCTCTTCATTGAGCTTATGATAGACCACTGTCATTCTCAGACCACTATCATTCATCAGCCTTCTACATAGGCCACAGTTTAATGGGACTGTGATGGGGTAACCACCTCAGTGGATGGAAATTGCATCCTTCCAATTCTTGGGGCAAAAACTATGGAATCATTCTTGATTTCTCTCCTCTCACATGCACATCCAATTTGTCAAGAAATTCTATCAGGCTTATATGACTGTGATAGCCTCCAAACTGCTCTCTTACCTTCATCTTTGTCCCCTACCATTGATTTTCACTGTAGCAACAGAGAAATACTTCTAAAATATAAGGCAGATCATGTCACTCTTCCTCTCAAAATGCTGCAGTGCTTCTCCACTTCACTCATAGAAAAGAATGAAGTCCTTTACAGTGGCTTCCAAAACTCTGTGGGTTCTAGGTCTTCATTCAGTCTCTGAGTTCATCTCCTGATCTCTTTGTTCATTCAACTCCAGCCACACTGGCATCCTTGCTGTTTCTCAGACACACCAGTCACACTCTTGCCTTAACTTCTTTGTTCTAGCTGTTTCTGGTACATGGAATGTTTTTCTCCTATAAATCCAAATTTCTAGCCTCCTTACTTTCTTTAAATCTCTGCTCAAAGTCATCTGCTCAATGAGGCCTCCTCTGGTCACCCTATTTACTACAGCGAACTCTCCTCCTTCCCCATTACTTGCATAGTTCTGCTGATTCCCCATACTCTGCTTTATATTTTTTTTCTGTATATTTTTCCTTTTTTCCTATATGTTTCACCTTTAATATGCAACATATTTAATTTATTTTACTTACTCATGCTTATTAGTATTTATTTTCCTTTGCTATAATGTGATCCCCATGGTGATAGACTCTTTGTCTGCTTTGGTCATTGATGTGCCCTAAGAGCATAGAGTTGTATGTGGCATATAGCAGGTACTCACAAAATATTTGAGGAATCCATGAATGGATAGACAGACGAATCTTAAATGGATGTTGAGTGAAATAAGGCAAGTTGCAGAAAATGCATACCATATGATTCCATTTACATAAAGAAGAAAAAATGAAAACTATAACATGTTGTTTAGCAACTCATCCATACATGTTAAACTGTGAAGAAAAACAAAGGAATCATAAGCACAAACGTCAAAATAGTAGTTATTCTGAGGTGTAGGGAGGAAAACGTAATTCAGGTGAGGGACACCAGTTACTTTAAAGAGAGAGATGGTGTTCTAATAGCTATTTGAGTAGAAGGCAAAATGGTATTTGATTTATTATTCATTGTATGCTTTTTGCTTCATATACAAGAAGTAATTAATAAAATAATATATTAATTTTTAACTTTAAAATGTATTAGTATAAACATTTTTTAAAATACACATTCATTTAGATGTTAGATGCTAGATACTGTCCTTGATGCTGGGAATATCAGTGAACAAAACAAAAACAAAACAAAACAACAACAACAACAAAAAAAACCTTTGTCTTCCCAGAGTTTAATTATAGTGTAAGAGATAGTAAAAAAATAAATATGTAGCTCAGTAGTCTCTCAGATATTCATAAGTATAGTGGAAGTGACACTTTACATATGAACATCAGGGAAGACCTCACTGAACTAAGGCCTGAGGAACAAGGGAATCCGAATCATAGGGAGATCTCGGGAAAATTATTTTAGGCAGATGGAGAAGCTGGTGTGCTTATCCTGACTTGAGAGTATTTAGGGAATAATGTGTCCTATGTGACTCAAGAACCAAGAGGTCAATGGATAGAGCTATAAAATATGAGGCCAAACTCTATTATAAGGACCTTAGATTGTAGTCTGAATTAGGTAGGAAGACTCTGAAGGTTTGATCAAAGGAATACTATAATGGAGCATTTAAAAATAAAGGCATTCTGGCAGCTGTGTTGAGAATCAACCGTGGGGAGATGAGGGCAGAGTTAGGGAGAAGACCTGCTAAAAGACCCCTGTAGTAACCCAGGCAGAGAAAATTGGGACATGGACCAGTGTATCACAGAGGACGTGGTGAGGCGTTGTCAGATCCTGGACACGTTTTGAAGCTTTTCCTGATGGATTGGATGTGAGTTGTGAGAGAAAAAGAGGAGTCAAGGATGGCATGAAAGTTCATAACCTGAGCAATAAGATGGAGCTATGTACTGATAGGGAAGACTGTACACTGTAGAACAATGTCGCAATCTTTTTGGCTGATATAAACTGGGTGGCTTATAAACAATGGAAATTTATTTCTTACAGTTTTGGAGACTGGAAGTCTAAGACCAAGGCGCCAGCAGATTGGGTGTCTGGTGAGAGCCTGCTTCCTGGTTCATAAATGGCTGTATTTTTGTTGTGTTCTCACACAGCAGAAGGGGTGAAGGAGTTCTCTGGGGCCTCTGTTATAAGGGCACCGATCCCATTCATGAGCTAATCACCTCCCAAAGGCCCCACCTCCAAATACCGTCATACTAAGGATTTGGTTTCAGCATATGAATTTTGAGGGGACACAGACCTTCAGTCTATGGCAATTAGGATCCAGATTCAGATTTAGATGTATCAAATTTGAGACATAGTGTGGAGTAAGCAATTGGGTATACAGACCTGGAGTTCAGGGAAGACGTCTAGAGATAACATTTTGTGAATCATCAGAAAATAAATGGCTTTTAAAGCCATGCTACTGGATGGAATAATCTCAGGCCTGTGTGTAGACGGGATGTTTTCAAAGACTAAGCCCTGGAGCCCTCCAACATTTGAAGTCAGAGAGTTAAGGAGAAGCCAGTAAAGGAGTTTGAGGATGGCTGGCTCGGGAAGATGACCAAGAAAGTGTGGCGTTCAGTCCCGAGGTTGTGCTCAAGGTGTTTAACTAAGAAATGAGTGATCGATTGTGTCAAATGTTGCCATTATGCCAAAAAAAAAAAAAAAAGAAAAAGAAAAAAATGTTAAGGACTTGAAATTGTTTCTGGAGTAACACGGAGAAAACCTAGGTAAGAACTGTTTTTTGGAACATTAAGAGTAAAATGAATATGAATGGAAATGGTGAGTATAGACACCAGAAAGCTAAACAATTTTTAGTTTCAAAGAAAGGATAGTTTAAATTCCCTTGAATCTAAATAGGAAGTTTACTTCTTAATATTTCTTGATCGTGCTTCTGAGAATAGTCATATCTCTACTTGGTCCCTGGCTCACTGGGTGGTTTGGATCAACAGTTGATGGGAGTATTTTGTGAGTCATTCGGCTTTGTTCACCATAAGTAGAATATTTTACAATCCATTTCCATTCCCTTCCCTCCATAGAATCAAAATGTTCTTGGCATGCACGGTTCCTGGGAATCTACCAGGGCATGGCGCACCCGTTTCCTTGTGGGAAACTTCAGCAATCACCATCTGGAATCAGCCGCCAGCTGTAACAGGAACAATGTTTCAGTGGTAGAGCTGAGGCCAGTTGGAGTAGAGATCTTGAGCTTATTATTCTTTCAAGGATGTTGATGCTAGTGAACGAGCATCATATTCTTTCTTCCAAGATTTCTAGTCATCATAGCTAAGGCATTTTTACATACTATACAATTTATATTCAATTTTCTTTTGAAAAGGTATTGGGTTACTGCATGCAAAATATGCCCCATTGTTTGCAAGACCTACACACTTGTGAATTTAGTAAATGTGGAAGGGGAAATTTTTTCTTCACTTTTACACAGCATTATTAACTTTATCTGTCACTAACTTTCTACTTAGATTCCTTAAAACCCCACTGATTCTTTCCCTGGTTATTTGCTTCTTTTATTGATCTCTCTTTTCCAAAGCCATAGGCAGTACCAAGCACAACAAACAATTTAAGGTCTTTATTTGTCTCTTGAGTCAAACAGTTTAAAACCCATCTGATGATATTATCTCAGCCTATAAACTTTATAGTGGGCCTCAATAAAAATTTATATTTTCAAAGCATAATCTCATTCTAATTTCTTTTTTTTTCTGTTGTCACACAAGACCCTACCTTAGTTGCCCACTACATTTATTCTATCAATTTTGGATTTGCTGAACAGTGGTATATAAACATTCATTGGTTTTAATTACCCATATCACACATTCTTATGCATTTGTTCCATAAAAATACATTAAATATACAGCTTCCTTTTTTCTGGTGTGCCACTGTAAAGGTTGTCTGAGGTACTGTTTACTCCCATTTAGTTATATCCTCAGGGTTATCATTTGTTATCCTGCAGAGTTCAGTAATGTTCCAATTCTCTAGCTGTTTTCTAACTACATAATGATTTTTCTAGACTCTCTTTATGTTCGTGACTCTGAAATAAAACATTTTATCTGACGAAGAAGCTGACTCATTTTATCAAATAACATATTTTATGTATCCACTCACATCTAACTGCTGCTGACTTGTTTAATAAAAATTTTTTCTTCTCCCCCAAGTTTCAAGCTCTGCCTTTATGGGAATCATTTTTATTTTCATTACAATGGCATAAAGAATTATCAGCATTTCTTAGACTAGGGCTAAAGGACTTGTTGGACTTGGCGTTTCTTTATACATCAGACTGTAGGTCATATGGCATGCAAGGAACGGGTGATAAAGTAGTGAGCAAGATAGACACAGAACCTACTGTCACAGACCATTAATCAGGGGTGCAACCAATAGAACAGGTAGAGTGAATGATAGGGGTAGTATAGGATGCCAGACAGTCCCTTAGGCTTGAATATTTCTCCACACTTCATTCCGGTGCCCCTCGTGACTCCATGGTAGAATGCTATTCACCTGATATTCATATTTCCTGCATTTAAGAGTCTTATCTTAAAGGGATGAGACATAGAGTAGGTGTTTCATGAGCAGCAGGTATTTTGAGGTCTGAGGACTTGGGAAAGGCAGTAGGAACAAGACAACTACAACTCTGCCAACTTCAGGATTTTGCTCAGTGTTAGAACTATGGGATTATATTGTTGGAATTCAAGGAGGATATTTTAGTATAATGCTTTTTTACGCCATAGGATCCTCATCTTTCACCCGTCATCCTGTGATTGTTTCAAACCCTTATGCCAACTTTTCCCTCTGAAACCTGTGTCTCTATTAAAAGGAGCTTGGTCAGAATATTCTCTAGTAAATCTACTTATTTTAATTTGCCGTGAAGAGCAAATGTGAACATGCCCCAACCACTATCACTATCCTGAATCCAAAATTTGTAGAACTTGGGGAGGGGGCAGGGGATGAATAGAGAAAATTGTGACATGCTGCTAATTCATGATGTACTCCATGCTTAGTTGAGGCTATATTATGCCCGACCAAGAGAAGTGACACATGAAGGCCAGGTAAATCTGCAGAGGCAGGATAAGAGAGATAGTAAAAGATGAATAATATGGAAGGTGCAGTTAGATGGGCGATATACGCAGAAAGCTTCAGCAATAAATATTTAGTAGAATTTACAGAAAGCATCCAGAGCACAACATTTAGGAGTTTCAGAAGAAGAAAACACAATAATAGGTGCTGGCTTTCCAGGGTGAGATACCAATCCTGGTACCCACATAAGGGCTCAACCTTACAGCACATGACCTCAACCTGTTAATTGAAATATGAGTTTTGCCTAAGAAGTCAGATAATAAATAATCCAGAAGGAAGCAACAATGAAACTGAACTGATGCTGGACCAGTGAGCTAAAGTCCTAAACTGTATGTTTCATTTTCCTGTGACAGAGGGGGAGATTTACAATAAAGAAATGCTGAATGATCTCAATTTATAAAATTAGGGAATTACAGAGGAGACTCAAGGTAAAAATTCTGATCTCAGGCTTTTCTTCTAGTCAGTTGGATTGGTTTAATTTTAAATACACAAATAATGATGTGATCTCTAGTTTTATGGAGTGACTTACATCTCCTTATAAATCCATAATTTTGTATCTTGCTTTGTTAACCTAAAATTCCCTCTACAGTTAAGTTGATGTATATAAATACTGTCCTTCCTTTGGAATATCAAAGTAGATTTACTTGGACAAAATGTAGAAACATTTTCAAACTTTGAATATGTGTGGCCAAATTGCTTTTAGGAAAGATGGTATTAAGATTATACAACACACCAGTAATGCACATTTTATAGTATCACTAGCAGTGAGTACTTTATCCTTACATAGGCAAAATTAGTCATTTTATTGTTTGAATAGGCTTTTCTTTGATAATTTGACAGAAGAAATGCATTTAAGCAATTCCTTAGTTAATTCCTCTATTTAAGAAATCTAGTGAAGCATTTATGTTTGCCTTTTATTTTTAAGATTGCCCAAGTATTAAACAATTTTATAAAATCAGTTTAACTCTTTATGAAGACATCATTAAACAAAATGAAAACAAAATGAAATATTTGGCAATATTTTCCTGAACATAACCATTTATTCTTACTCAATTAAAAAAATCAGTATCTTGAGATAAAATTGTATCCATAAACCCTGTTGGCCAATTCTATGCTGTGAAATATGAAATATGTACAAGTGTGTGAATATATTTATAATGTATGGAGAGAGAGAGAGAGAAAATATGCCAAGTTATTTTTGTCTATTATCTATAAGGCAGAAAGAGGCATAATTTAAAAAAAATAATTAAACGAATTTGAAGGGATGGCCAATCGATAGCTAACATAATTTGATAGCTCTCATGTTTTGGGTAAGCAAAACTTGGCAGCATTAAAGCTTATGCATGTAAAACTCAGTACACAACCCTGTCCCTTCCCTCTCTCCTGGTATGTGAGAGCCAGTCCTGCCAACTCTATAAAAGTAGAGGGAGAATCTCTTACATCAATGAGTGAGTCACCACTGTCAAAGCCTTTACATAGGCAAAATAGAGGATAGTTATTATTGGTTGAGGTTTGTGAGCCAGAGAAAGTGGTTGAAGTATTCCTTTTATTCAATCGATGTTCATCAGATTTTATAGATGATATTTCTCACAATTATTACACCTACAATTTTGTTAATTTAATTGAAATAAACAAAGCAAGAAACACAGGTGTGATCTTGATAATTTGACTAGAATAAGTAAAATAAGAAGCAGAAGCATTAACTCATCAAAGAAGACCAAAGCAGAGCATAGACGATGGAGCTGGATACCATTAGATTTGGACCCATATCGGAGATGGAAGCTCTTGTGAATTCTTGCTTTCTCATTTCCAAGTGAAAAATAGCAATAGTAACCTCTAAGGAATAAGGAATGGGTTATTGCATTGTACACCCATCAGTTCTCCTTACAAAAAAAAGGCCCTAGACGAAGTGTTATTATTTATAGTTTCACCTGGATGCCAACACACATACCAATTAATTAATTTAGCCACTACTATTCCCAGGAAGAAACCTGGGAAGGTGAAAGGTACTGATCATTGATCATTGGTCATTGATGCTTGATGATCTGTATGGGGCAGAAAGGTGCACCTAGCCTGGAAGCAGTAAGATATCTCATCCTGGAGCAGCAAGAAAGAGACTCACTTAGAATTAAAAGTGGTCGAATGTCTCTCAGCCTTCCCCTCATATTGTGACAACACATGAGTCTTCACTCTTATAAATCAACTTTCATTTTTCTCTGGTAGAGATTCTAAATTTGGGCCGTCTCCCATGTATAGAATTAAAATAATTTATGAAAATGCATTCTGAATCAGTAACAGAAAGTGTTTGCAATGAGGAATTTGATAGAACACATAGCTTAAATGAAATCCCAGACAGAAATAAGATTTTTTTTTTCTTAAATAAACATGTCCAGAATTCAAATGGTATGATAGGATGAACCTAAAGAAAGGCCTTCTTAAATAATGCAAATCTGCTTTATTTGCAAGCAACCTATTCTATATCGAAACTTTCTTGAGGGCAATGGCCATGTGGAAGAGCCTACAGGGGTGTGGTAGGTTTATTAATGTTTGTAGATATTCATTCACACTTCCTTGTCCACTTCACCCTTGGAGTACACTTTCTTTTTTTTTTTTTTTTTAAATAAAGCTTTTATTTATTTATTTATTTATTTATGGCTGTGTTGGGTCTTCGTTTCTGTGCGAGGGCTTTCTCTAGTTGTGGGGAGCGGGGGCCACTCTTCATCGCGGTGCGCGGGCCTCTCACTATCGCGGCCTCTCTTGTTGCGGAGCACAGGCTCCAGACACACAGGCTCAGTAGTTGTGGCTCACGGACCTAGTTGCTCCGCGGCATGTGGGATCTTCCCAGACCAGGGCTCGAACCCGTGTCCCCTGCATTGGCAGGCGGATTCTCAACCACTGCGCCACCAGGGAAGCCCTGGAGTCCACTTTCTATCCCATTAATAGTGGGCTTAATTAGTGACATGTTTTATTTAATGGAATGTAAGTGGATTTGACATACACTACAACTAAGGAGAAGCTTTAGATGTGATCATAAGGTTTGTCTAGTCTCTTGCTAATTCCCACTGCCAGAAGAATGAGCATGCCCTAAATAGTGTTCTCTCTTTCAGTCTTTGTCTTAAAATGGGAGATTTTTTGAGCAAAGTCATGCTGAATGAAGCAGTCATAACAGCCACCGATAACCTGCAGTCACCAATACCTACGGAGGCAAGGACTACATCAATGTCTGTTCTTGTAAAACACCGTGTGGGTTGACTGTTTAGCAGCAAAGCCGACTAATACAAGTGGGAATTTAAACAATGGTTAAATAAATGAACAGATACCTCTTTTAAAAGTGTAATTTAGTAATAGGAAAAAGAAAAACATAAACACACATTATTAACTACTGTTTTGTTTTTAAAATATTTTATTTATTCTATGTAGTCCTAATAATTCTTTCTTTTCATTATAACTCCTGAAGAATGGTTCTTGAGTTCTAATTGTAAGCAGGATTTTAATTATAAAGAAATAGGGATGCTCTTTAAATAGTGGCCAATTTTCCATAAATATTATGGTTCAGTCATAAGAAATGTACTACTTACAGAGAGAAAGCATTCAGATATTTCTTCATTACAAAATTAACGAAATAGGAATAAGTTCTATGACAATATGAGCCTTACTTCCAATATTTATCAACCTACCATGATTTTCAATTAGCTTTGCAACTCAAAGTTGAATAAATGTCCTTCAGGAGAGTGATGAGCATATGCAGATTAATATTAACAATGACTTTGTTCATTAGTTAACAACTTTATTCAAGTCACCGCCAGCCTGATTGTAGAAGCTTCAAGCAAGTTTTCTGACATTAAAATCATATGCATAAACACAGAATGCCTAAATTCACAGCATCATAATTTTTGGATTAAAAATGTTTAAATAGGAAGATATTAAGGAAATCTAGTAAAATTTCAATATAAGTGACAAGGACGTGTGCAAGTCAAGCAATTGGCATTAATCTGAACAAGGCCTCAGATTTTGTTTCCAGTTTCATTATTTGCATTAATTATGTATTAGCAGTTTATTTTTTATGCATGAGAACTGAGAGAGAGATACCAATCCAACTGTGTATCATAATTGTCCTTTCAGAAGCAAAAAATGTTTCATAGCAAATATTGCAAAAGATTAAGGGCCCCATTTTAGCTTTATGTTCCTATGATTGTGTTTAATCTCATTTTTCCAATTCACTGCTGAACTGATATGCAATGCTATTATTTCATAAATTCTACTTTTCAATATGTTCAATGAAGATGACACCATGCATCTTGAAATTAGCTTCCTATTTTCAAGAAGGTTTTTGAGGCTTGTGATTCATTGCTTTTCGAAAATGTACACGCTTCTAGGTGTCGTCTTCAGCCGTAAGATGACAACATTTTAAATATGTCATTAAAATGCATCCTACCTGATTTGTAGAGGGAATAAATATTCAAAGGCGTTATCCATGTAATCCTATTAAAGCAGAGTTTGCAAGGAAACGTTTCACATGCTCTTGAATCTATCTTTGTAGCTCATGATGGTTGTAAGCCATGCTATATCTCTGTTAAATTTTCCCAAAGCAGTTAAAGCTAATGACAGTAACAAATGAAATGCTGTAAATCCAGGAAAGCATCAAGCCTGCTTAATTCCTGAGGCATAAATTTTAATCATTGAAATAGAAATTTTTTTTCTGTTTCCTTAGCTAATCTCACTTTCCTTTGTTTTTTCCCAAGAGGATTTGATGTTTTGTTAAGAATGAAATCAATTACAGTACAACTGCAATTTATAAGGGATTTAGCCCTAGACAGTCACTAAGATGAGAAAAAGGCATTTCACTCTGTTTTTCAAGCAAATCTCTCTCCATTTCTGTCTCTCTCTCTCATTTGTTTGATTTTTTTCCTTGTATTTCCATTGAGAGAGTTTTGGCAAATTAAACACACAGAATGGACATCAATTGGGGGGTTATTTCCTTAATACCCTTTACCCTCTCTTTTGTAAGCTAAAGAACTATTATATGTAATTTACACAATTTAACTGGGGTTCATATATGGACTATATAGGATTGTTCTACCTGATGTAACATTTGAATTATCTCTATCAAAATTCCCTGGGATATTAGTAAAAATGCAGATTCTTAGGCTCTGACTAAAAAGAATTCTTAGGCTGTGACTAAAATTCACAGAATCAAAATATTTACAACCCATGTCTAAATATTTAACAAGGTCTTCAAGTAGCTCTGAAGTTTTTGAACCATTGCTATAAATGAAATGGATGACGACATAGAGTTACTGACATTTTTTACCCTCTTTCCTTATTTGGCTTTTTTTCTCATCTCAACTTGATTTGCTATACCTGTATCTTCAAAGTTGAGCTTCACCTTTCATCAACAGAATCACAGCACTGCTGGGTAAATCTGAAATAAATTAAATTTGTGCCCTAAGGTATTCAGTATTATTTTTCTTGTTTTACTGAATTTATTATGTTTCTTATGTTTCCAAATAAGAAATTCATTTGTTTGGGTTTTTTTTTTTTTTTGTAGATTAGTATTCTTGAACTTATAGGATATCAAATATTAGTGACTGGAAAAATTGTCTACACCGAGTTTTTAAATAATTTAAGGCCCTTCCAAGAGAATGAAAATAATTTAGTGAGAGTTTAGTTGGGATATCTGAATGATCAATATCTGGAAAGAAAAGAGTACAGTTGTCAAAACATGAACCTGTTTGTTTCATATTTTAAAGAAAACTACATTCAAGTCAGAACAGCATAAAAAGAAAAGTACAGAGCAATAGAATAGTAATAAAATAATGTGTTCTGGAACACCATGCCCTAGTGTACAAAAGGGCAAAATCTTCAAACTACCCCACATTGTAGTCCAGTACTCATGTGTACATGCACGGCACAGTTCAAGTTAAACTGGTGTTGATTTAATGCAGTACATATCACACTAGAAGATTGAAATAACTAATATTTCCTAAACTTCTACCTGAATTACAATAAATGAAAAGCTTATATATTGGAAAAACTGATTCAATATAGAGGAAAAACTCAGAAAAATTACTAAACTCGCTAAATGTGCATCATCATATACATTGTATTAATCAGGGTGTGTGTGTGTGTTTGTGTGTAAAATCAGCAAATTTTCTTAAGAATAATCTTGAAAACTGACTTTTCAATGACTAGGATAAATTACATAAGAGTAATTTTGTGTAGACCTAAGCAAAAAACTCGACTGCTGAACAGTTATTGTATTTTAATTCTCAGTCATAGTAAACAACAATAATAGACCTTGTGGCAACCACTCTTCTTGTTCATAGCAGGTATTATTCTTTTAGATTTTCTGGATACTTCCTTAAACTCCCCACTTTATTTCATCTCATTTGATATGACTTCTATAATCTTGAAATTATATAGGTCCTCATCAGTGTTTTTGGAATCCTTTATATCTGTTCTATCACCGAAAAATGGTCATTGGATGTTTATAAATACTTAAGTGATACTGAGCTTATTTCTTAGTCTACCACTAATTAGGTATTGGAAATAACAAAAAATCTGAATCTTAGGTATTGCACATAACAAAAAGTCTTTAGGAGTAAATTTCTTTACTCCTAAAATAAAGGTGTTTATTCCTTTCATCCCTAAGTGTTTTTCCAGCTCAAAATTAGATCATCCTTTGGTGCAATTTTTGCAATGACTGAAACAGCACTGATTGTCAGAATTTTCTTCCTTATATTAAGAATAAAGCTGGTCAGTCATGATTCATATTGCTTCTGGAACAATACTCAGTAGGATCTTTTCAGACATAAGTGAGAGAAATCCAAGTCAAACTGATTTTTATCAAATAGGGAATTTACAGCCTCATAAAACTACCATGGTTGGAGCCAGATTCTCAAATGCTAAGATTAGAGTTATGTCTCTCTCCATCTCTCTATCTTCTTCTGCAATCCTTTTGCTTTGAGAAAGGTGTGCCCAGATGATGACCATGCCAAACAACAGTTCTAGCCAAATAGCCCAGTGGTTTATTAACCCCATCTCTTCTCCAAAGCTTCCTGCAAAAGTCTGAGACTTGAGCTTCATTGACTTATACTCATTTTTGACTAATCACTCTAGCTGTGAGAGGAGAAGGAGATGGGGTTTATGAAAAATGTACTAATTGGCTATACTGAGGTAGAATATCTACCCCTGCAACTAGGGGTGAAGGTAGACCCCAATTAAAATAGAGAAGCGATATGACTCCTCAGAGGAAAACAGGTGTGCTTTTCTCAGAAAAACAGGAATTGGGTGCTGTGCAGGTAAAAACAAAAGATGTCCAAGGTAGCTTCTCAAACACTTAATGACAGCTACAATGTTGTCTCATTATTCTTCTGTTATGTTTACTTAAGCAAGCACTTCTCAAATGTTGTAGTCTCAGGACTCCTTTAAACTCCGAAAACTGTTGAGAACCTCCAATAATTCTCCTGTATGTGAGTTATATGTACTGATACTTACCATATTAAAAATTAAAACAGAAAACTTAAGCACTGTTAATTATTAATTCCTATAAAACAAAAATAATAAACCTATTACCTATTAATACAACTAGTGTACTTTTTAGGAGAAATAACTATATATTCAAAAAAATTAAATTCCTGAGAAAAATGGCATCGTTTTTATACATCTCAGATTTGTTTAATGTCTCCAGATGGCTGGATTCTCATATCTTCTTTGCCTTCAATCTGTGTTGTTTTAATGAAAATCCAGCCTCACAGAGATATATAGTTGAAAAAAAGAAGGGCATTTTCCTCTTCAAGCAATTGTGACTCTTGATCTTTGATACTACATCCAAACTTGACAAATAGTTCCTTAAAGGTTGTAAGATGGAATCCAAAAGTGTACTAATGAACTTTTAAATTCTGTTCCATTAAGATCTATTGGTCTAACTTTGACTTTGAATAGATCTTTTACCCATGCATAATTTGAAGCTTTTGAAACATCATGCATTGTTCATTTGGAAAATATTGGTTCACTTTGGTAGGTAGCAGAAATGCTTTATGTGTACTTATTTCATTGCCCAGAATATAAGGAGACGTACTCAAGGGTTGATATTTAATACAAATAATTCAAAGACAAAAATTCTTACGTTAACCTGGCATTTTTTTTTCCTGTGAGTACCTGACAGAGAAGAATAAAATGGCTAATAGTATAGTTTTGTACCATTGCTTTGATTCAGGCAAAAGTATCAGAAATTTTACCCACTGCTGCTTTTGCATCATCAGTTAAAATGTCAATACATTGAAAAATGCAAATAATTTCTTAGTATTATTATGAAAATTCATTTTACTTTTCAATAACCTGAATGAAACTTAGAAACTTTAACAAGTCCAAGGACCATACTTTAAAACCTACACTGCTGCCTTGAAACCACTGCCTAGAGTGTTTTGTGTTTGGGGTTTTTCTTTCTTTGGTTTTTTTTTTTTTGGTTTCCACATCACTTATTTTATAACACCCATCTAGATATACAAACTTCTGTTAGCATCTATGCTAAAATGGGATAATGTATGCAAAAGTGAATTTTACACTAAAACCTTGCTGGTAAAATAATCTATTATTATTATTATCATTATCCCCGTTTCTCTGTACAGGCTAGAGGAAGAGAAACATTCTTCTTCTATCAGTGTTGTGTAACTTGCAGTAAATTCTAGCAGCTATTTCACAATACTGACACACTGAATCTGTGGTTAACACAGAAGATCAGGGTTTTGTGCATGTGTGAAATTCTGAGTATCCTCTAGTCTACATTCTTACAATTAATTTTTTTAGCATTCAAAATTTGATTTTGGTTTAGTAATGAATTGGAAAGCTGAGTTGTTTCCTTGTAACTGAAGCCCTGGCTGGGTAATCACTGTATCTCTAGTCTTTGGAGGACCAGAGGCCTGGTCTTGTACTTGTCAGTTCTATATTCTCCCAGAAATCGTACGCTGCCCTTGAACCTGCAGTCTAACAAAACGGTATATTTTAAAGGTACAAACAACACTTACCCACATAGTCTCACACATCGCAGAGTAAAATGAAGAGAATTTAAGGGCAGCTTATTGTCTGCATTGAGCACCTTAAGCTCAATGAGATGTTTAGAATCTCTCTGCCATATTTTCTCATGGTCGTTCAGTTCTTATCCCATTGCCCTTTGCAATTGAGCAGGTTATTTTTATAATTCACTAAATCACTAGCCTTGGGGAAACTTTCAAAACTTTCTTTTATTTTATACATACAATATATCACAAAAACTAGATGGAGGTTTTTTGTTCCTTCTTTGTTGCCATGTTCTATTTAAGACCCTAACCACCACATAACTTCACCCAATAGACATTAAATCCGGCCCATCCACTGACTCTTTGACACACTCTTGGACGGAACTAAACTTCAACAGAATACACTCTTCTGGGTCAACTAACATCTGAGTATTTTTGAAGCACATAGATGATTTACATTTTTTGCTCTATACTGAAATAATGTAGATAAAACCTGGCACTATGACTCTGTAATAGGTATTCAGATAGGAACAAAATCAAATAAATATATCACAAACAAAAATCATAGCAATATTTCCATCTGACAGGTAGAGCCACTGGCTTGAAGACTGCTTCACTTTGTCCCTGTTAGGTTGCTTGAATGTGGAAACAAAGTTCTACAGAACAAACCAGAATTGTATCTAATATAAGTTCCAGCAGAAGTGTGGCCTTCCTGCAAATACAAAACTAAAACACAAACAAATGCGAAATTAATATTACCTCGAGGATTGGATTGGCAGCAATTATACCTTATTCAAATAACTTTAAAATTTAATTTAGAAGTCCCAACATGCAGTTTTATTCAATACCTAATATATTATAAATAAAACCTAATTCTACTCAGTTACAATATTAGATACTATATGGGCTTATAAGATGAAATGCTGGCTTATTATATTCTAATAAAATAATGAAAATCTCATCTTTCTATTTACAGTGGATGTTTAAGTTATAGAGAGTTACATTCCTCTAATTTCCTATGGCATCAATATAAGTAATAATTTTCCCCTTATAATAGCATACAAACAATGTCTAATAGCATTATTCTGTTATAGCATGTAAACATATAATAATACAAATGAGACGACCACAAAGGAAAATTTTAGTAGTCACTTATTAAATGATAGAATTAGAGAAAACTTTATTTGTGGGAAACATGTGCCCAATTGCCAAATAAACCATATTAAATGAAAACATAAGAGATGAATCAGTCAACACGTGTATGCTGAACTCTTATGCCATGGACTGTTTAGCACTCTGCTAAGTGCTATGTGTGGGGTAGAACCATGAGATGGTCCTGCTTTCAAGAACTGTATGATTTCATGAAACATAAAAATCAATGGAGGGTCTATTTGATTGCCAAATCATAAAGCATTAACAATGTATGTTACTGGAATTTGGAATTCCAGCGAAAGTGATTAGAAACTTTTTTTTTTTTTTCATTTTGATTTGACCAAGAAGAAGAAAAGCAGTATTGTGTTAGTCAGAAAACTAATTGACAGGAAACTGAGAGCCATACTCAAATATATGACTATTTGAGTAGAGTTCGGTGGAGGATGTATTTATAATCATAGGAGCAGGATTAAGGAAAACAATTAAGGAGCAATACAATACTCTAGAGCTAGAAATAGAGAGTGGTGTTAACGCTCCCAGCTGCAAGGGAGGGGAACAGCAGTTATCCAGTAAGAGGAAAAGTGAGCATAGTTGTAGGTGAGAACTACTTATTGGGAATTTGAGGTCGTAAAAAGCCAGGGGTAACAGTATCACGCACTCATTCCTGCTGGAATGTCTCATTGGTCAAGTCCACACGAAGCTAGAGGACACGAGAGATAGTTATTGATCCAAAATAGTCAGCCTCTCAGGATGGACAAAGATGAAGAGTAGATATAGAGGGGAAAACAAAGACTATACAACATAGTTATGAATGTGGATTACAGAAGCACCTTAATATTGGAGGTCTCCTAATGTAAAATCATATGAAACATCACCTTGGGTACTTTTTCATCAACAAAACAAAATAAATGTGAGCCAGATAATTCACCAATGATAAAGAAAAAAATTATACTGCCAGCATCCTAGAAACCCTTGTGTACCTTTTCCTGATGATGGCCAAAACCCTCATCCTGATTTTAAGGATATTTCTTTGTTATTATTTCAATTTTTACTATTTATGTGCATATCCCCAAGTAAGATGCTTTAGTTTTGCTTGTTTTGGAAATGTTTATGAATGAAATCATCCCATTGTATTATTTTGGGTATGGGTTCTTGTGCTCAACAAGATTTTGTTAATAAGATTTATCCATGTTATTGCATGTAGTTATAATTTAGTCATTTTCATTTTTTAAATATATAGTATTCTACAATTTGTATGTTTGTAGATGTTTGAGTTCTTTCTGGCTTTTACCTACCATGAAAAATGGCACATGGTATATTTTTGCACATATATCTTGGTGAATATTTGCATATTTCCCCAGACGTCATAGGGTTTGCACAGCTTTGTCTTTGTCAGATGATGCAAAGTATTTTCTTTTTTTTTTCCTTTTCTTTTTTTAATTTATTCATTTTTTAACATCTTTATTGGAGTATAATTGCTTTACAATGGTGTGTTACTTTCTGCTGTATCACAAAGTGAATTAGTACACGTATACATATACCGCCATATCCCCTCCCTCTTGGGTCCCCCTCCCACCCTCCCTATCCCACCCCTCTAGGTGGTCACAAAGCACCGAGCTGATCTCCCTGTTGTAGCTGGTTCCCACTATCTATCTATTTAACATTTGGTAGTGTATATATGTCCATGCCACTCTCTCACTTTGGCTCAGCTTACACTTACCCCTCCCTGTGTCCTCAAGTCCATTCTTTACATTTGTGTCTTTATTCCTGTCCTGCCCCTAGGTTCTTCAGAAATTTTTTTTTTTTTAGGTTCCATATATATGTGTTAGCATACAGTATTTGTTTTTCTCTTCCTGACTTACTTCACTCTATATGACGGGCTCTAGGTCCATCCACCTCACTACAAATAACTCAATTTCATTTCTTTTTATGGCTGAGTAATATTCCATTGTATATATGTGCCACATCCTCTTTACCCATTCATCTGACGATGAACACTTAGGTTGAGTCCATGTCCTGGCTATTGTAAATAGTGCTGCAATGAACATGTGACTCTTTTTGAATTATGGTTTTCTCAGGGTATATGCCCAGTAGTGGGATTGCTGGGTCATATGGTAGTTCTATTTTCAGTTTTTTAAGGAACCTCCATACTGTTCTCCATAGTGGCTGTATCAATTTACATTCCCACCAAGAGAACAAGAGGGTTCCCTTTTCCCCACACCCTCTCCAGCACTTTTTGTTTGTAGATTTTTTGATGATGGCCATTCTGACTGTTGTGAGGTGATACCTCATTGTAGTTTTGATTTGCATTTCTCTAATGATTAGTGATGTTGAGCATCCTTTCATGTGTTTGTTGGCAATCTGTATATCTTCTTTGGAGAAATGTCTATTTAGGTCTTCTGCCCATTTTTGGATTGGGTTGTTTGTTTTTTTGATATTGAGCTGCATGAGCTGCTTGTATATTTTGGAGATTAATCCTTTGTCTGTTGCTTCGTTTGCAAATATTTTCTCCCATTTTAAGGGTTGTCTTTTCACCTTGTTTAAGGTTTCCTTTGCTGTGCAAAAGCTTTTAAGTTTCATTAGGTCCCATTTGTTTATTTCTGTTTTTATTTCCATTTCTCTAGGAGGTGGGTGAAAAAGGATCTTGCTGTGATTTATGTCATAGAGTGTTCTGCCTATGTTTTCATCTAAGAGTTTTATAGTGTCTGGACTTACATTAAGGTCTTTAATCCAATTTGAGCTTATTTTCGTGTATGGTGTTAGGGAGTGTTCTAATTTCATTCTTTTACATGTAGCTGTCCAGTTTTCCCAGCACCACTTACTGAAGAGTCTGTCTTTTCTGTATATTCTTGCCTCCTTTATCAAAGATAAGGTGACCATATGTGCATGGGTTTATCTCTCGGGTTTATCTCCTGTTCCATTGATCTACATTTCTGTTTTTGTGCCAGTACGATACTGTCTTGATTACTGTAGCTTTGTAGTATAGTCTGAAGTCAGAGAGCCTGAGTCCTCCAATTCCAATTTTCTTTCTCATGATTGCTTTGGCTATTTGGGGTCTTTTGTGTTTCCATACAAATTGTGAAATTTTTTGTTCTAGTTCTGTGAAAAATGCCAGTGGTAGTTTGATAGGGATTGCATTGAATCTGTAGATTGCTTTGGGTGCTATAGTCATTTTCACAATGTTGATTCTTCCAATCCAAGAACATGGTATATCTCTCCATCTGTTGGTATCATCTTTAATTTCTTTCATCAGTGTCTTATAGTTTTCTGCATACAGGTCTTTTGCCTTCTTTGGTAGGTTTATACCTAGATATTTTATTCTTTTTGTTGCAGTGGTGAATGGGAGTGTTTCCTTAATTTCTCTTTCACATTTTTCATCATTAGTGTATAGGAATGCCAGAGATTTCTGTGCATTAATTTTGTATCCTGCTACTTTACCAAATTCATTGAGTAGCTCTAGTAGTTTTCTGGTAACATCTTTAGGATTCTCTATGTATAGTATCTTGTCATCTGCAAAGAGTGACAGATTTACTTCTTCTTTTCCGATTTGGATTCCTTTTATTTCTTTTTCTTCTCTGATTACCTTGGCTAAAACTTCCAAAACTATGTTGAATAATAGTGGTGAGACTGTGCAACTTTGACTTGTTCCTGATCTTAGTGGAAATGGTTTCAGTTTTTCACCATTGAGAACGATGATGACTGTGGGTTTGTCATATATGGCCTTTATTATGTTGAGGTAAATTCCCTCTATGCCTGTTTTCTGGAGGGTTTTTATCAGAAATGGGTGTTGAATTTTGTCAAAAGCTTTTTATGTATCTATTGATATTATCATATGGTTTTTCTCCTTCAATTTGTTAATATGGTTTATCACATTGATTGATGTGTGTATATTGAAGAATCCTTGCATTCCTGGGATAAATCCCACTTGATCATGGTGTATGATCCTTTTAATGTGCTGTTGGATTCTGTTTGCTAGTATTTTGTTGAGGATTTTTGCATCTACGTTCATCAGTGATATTGGCTTATAGTTTTCTTTTTTTGTGACATATTTGTCTGGTTTTGGTATCAGGATGATGGTGGCCTCGTAGGATGAGTTTGGGAGTGTTCCTCCCCCTGCTATATTTTGGAAGAGTTTGAGAAGAATAGGTGTTAGCTCTTCTCTAAATGTTTGATAGAATTCACCTGTGAAGCCATCTGGTCCTGGGCTTTTGTTTGTTGGAAGATTTTTAATCACAGTTTCAAATTCAGTGCTTGTGATAGGTCTGTTTATATTTTCTATTTCTTCCTGGTTCAGTCTTGGACAGTTGTGCTAATCTAAGAATTTGTCCATTTCTTCCAGGTTGTCCATTTTATTGGCATATAGTTGCTTGTAGTAATCTCTAATGGTCCATTGTATTTCTGCGGTGTCAGTTTTTACTTCTCCTTTTTCATTTCTAATTCTGTTGATTTGAGTATTCTCCCTTTGTTTCTTGATGAGTGTGACTAATGGTTTATCAATTTTGTTTATATTCTCAAAGAACCAGGTTTTAGTTTTATGGATCTTTGCTATTCTTTCCTTCATTTCATTTTCATTTATTTCTGATCTGATCTTTATGATTTCTTTCCTTCTGCTAACTTTGGGTGTTTTTTGTTCTTCTTTCTCTAATTGCTTTAGATGTAAGTTTAGGTTGTTCATTTGAGACTTTTCTTGTTTCTTGAGGTAGGTTGTATTACATAAACTTCCCTCTTAGAACTGCTTTTGCTGCATCCCATAGGTGTTGGATCGTTGTGTTTTCATTGTCATTTGTTTCTAGATATTTTTTGATTTCCTCTTTGATTTCTTCACTGATCTCTTGGTTATTTAGTAATGTATTGTTTAGCCTCCATGTGTTTGTATTTTTTACACTTTTTGTCCTATAACTGATATATAGTCTTATAGCATTGTGGTCGGAGAAGATACTTGATATGATTTCAATTTTCTTAAATCTACCAAGGCTTCATTTGTGACCCAAGATATGTTCTCTCCTGAAGAATGTTCCATGAGCACTTGAGAAGAAAGTGTATTCTCTTGTTTTCGATGGAATGTCCTATAATTATCAGTTAAATGCATCCTGTATAATATGTCATTTAAAGCTTGTGTTTCCTTATTTATTTTCATTTTGGATGATCTTTCCATTGGTGAAAGTGAGGTTTTAAAGTCTCCTACTATTATTGTGTTACTATCGATTTCCCCGTTTATGGCTGTTAGCATTTGCCTTATGTGTTTCGTTGCTCCTATGTTGGGTGCATAAATATTTACAATTGTTATATCTTCTTCTTGGATTG
This sequence comes from Balaenoptera ricei, assembly GCF_028023285.1. Lineage (NCBI taxonomy): Eukaryota > Metazoa > Chordata > Mammalia > Artiodactyla > Balaenopteridae > Balaenoptera > Balaenoptera ricei. The sequence continues at coordinate 66,145,374 of NC_082650.1, forward strand.
ATCCCTTGAACATTATGTAGTGTCCTTCTTTGTCTCTTGTAATAGCCTTTATTTTAAAGTCTATTTTAATATGAGAATAGCTTTCTTTTGATTTCCATTTGCATGGAATATCTTTTTGCATCCCCTCACTTTCAGTCTGTATGTGTTCCTAGGTCTGAAGTGGGTGTCTTGTAGACAGCACATATACGGGTCTTGTTTTTGTATCCATTCAGCCAGTCTATGTCTTTTGGTGGCGTTTCCTGCCTAGGGAAGTTCCTTTAACATTTGTTGTAAAGCTGGTTTGGTGGTGCTGAATTTTCTTAGCTTTTGCTTGTCTGTAAAGGTTTTAATTCCTCTGTCAAATCTGAATGAGATCCTTGCTGGGTAGAGTCATCTTGGTTGTAGGTTTTTCCCTTTCATGGCTTTAACTATGTCCTGCCACTCCCTTCTGGCTTGCAGAGTTTCCGCTGAAAGATTAGCTGTTAACGTTATGGGATTCCTTTGTATATTATTGGTTGCTTTTCCCTTGCTGCTTTTAATATTTTTCTTTGTATTTAATTTTTGATAGTTTGATTAATATGTGTCTTGGCATGTTTCTCCTTGGATTTATCCTGTATGGGACTCTCTGTGCTTCCTGGACTTGATTGACTATTTTCTTTCCCATGTTAGGGAAGTTTCCAATTATAATCTCTTCAAATATTTTCTCAGACCCATTCTTTTTCTCTTCTTTTTCTGGGACCCCTATAATTCGAATGTTGGGATGTTTGATGTTGTCCCAAAGGTCTCTGAGACTGTTCTCAATTATTTTCATTCATTTTTCTTTATTGTGCTCTGCAGTAGTTATTTCCACTATTTCACCTTCCAGGTCCCTTATCCGGTCTTCTGCCTCAGTTATTCTGCTATTGATTCCTTCTAGAGAATTTTTAATTTCATGTATTGTGTTTTTCATCATTGTTTGTTTGCTCTTTAGTTCTTCTAGGTCCTTGTTAAGCCTTTCTTTTATTTTCTCTGTTCTATTTCCAAGATTTTGGATCATCTTTACTATCATTACTCCGAATTTTTTTTCAGGTACACTGCCTATTTCCTCTTCATTTGTTTGGTCTGGTGGGTTTTTACCTTGCTCCTTCATCTGCTGCATATTTCTCTGTCTTCTCATTTTGCTTAACTTAGTAACTTACTGTGTTTGGGGTCTCCTTTTCACAGGCTGCAGGTTCGTAGTTCCCATTGTTTTTGGTGACTGACCGCAGTGGGTAAGGTTGGTTCTGTGGGTTGTGTAGGCTCCTGGTGGAGGGGACTGATGCCCATGTTCTGGTGGATGAGGCTGGATCTTGTCTTTCTGGTGGGCAGGACCACATCCGGTGGTGTGTTTTGAGGTGTCTGTGATCTTAATATGACTTTAGGCAGCCTCTCTGCTAATGGGTGGAGTTGTGTTTCTGTCTTGCTTGTTGTTTGGCATGGGGTGTCCAGCACTGGAGCTTGCTGGTCGTTGAGTGGAGCTGGGTCTTAGCGTTGAGATGGAGATCTTTGGGAGAGCTCTCACCAATTGATATTACAAGGGGCCGGGAGGTCTCTGGTGGACCAATGTCCTGAACTCGGCTTTCCCACCTCAGAGGCTCAGGCCTCACACTTGGCTGGAGCACCAATACCCTGTCAGCCACAAGACTCAGAAGAAAAGGGAGAAAAGAAAAAAAAGAAAGAAAGAAAAAATAAAATAAAATAAATTTATTAAAATAAAAAAATAAAAAAATATTATTAAAATAAAAAATAAAAAAGTAATTTAAAAAAAAAAAGAGAGCAACCAAACCAATAAACAAATCCACCAATGATAACAAGCACTAAAAACTATACTAACAAAAAATGGACAGACAGAACCCTAGGACAAATGGTAAAAGCCAACCTATACAGACAAAATCACAGAAAGTAACATACACATACACACTCACAAAAAGAGAAATAGGAAAAATATATATATTAAAAAATGGAAGAGAGCAACCAAATCAATAAACAAATCTACCAGTGATAATAAGCTTTAAATACTAAACTAAGATAAACATAAAAATAGAAACAAATTAGATGCAGAAAGCAAACCCCAAGTCTACAGTTGCTCCCAAAGTCCACCGCTTCAGTTTTGGGATGATTCGTTGTCTCTTCAGGTATTCCAGAGATGCAGAGTGCATCAAGTTTATTGTGGAGATTTAATCTGCAGCTCCTGAGGCTGCACGGAGAGATTTCCCTTTCTATTCTTTTTCACACAGCTCTTGGGGTTCAGCTTTGGATTTGGCCCTGCCTTTGCGTGTAGATCACCCTCTGGCATCTGTTCTTCACCCAGACAGGAGGGAGTTAAAGAAGCAGATGATTTAGGGGCCTGTGGGTCACTCAGGCCGGTGGGAAGGAGGAGTACGGAATGTGGGGCGAGCCTGAGGCAGCAGAGGCTGGCATGACATTGCAATAGCCTGAGGCGTGCCATGTGTTCTCGCAGGGAACTTGTCCGTGGATAACAGGACCCTGGCAGTGGCGGGCTACACAGGATCCTGGGAGGTGAGGTGTGGATAGAGACCTTGCTTGCACACAGGCTTCTTGGTGGCTGCAGCAGCAGCCTTAGTGTTTCATGCCCGTCTCTGGTGTCCAAGCTGATAGTTGCAGCTCGCTCCCATCTCTGGAGCTCGTTTAGGCGGTGCTCTGAATCCCCTCTCCCTGAAACAATGGTCTCTCGACTCTTAGGCAGTTCCAAACTTTCTCCCGAACTCCCTCCCGGCTAGCTGTGGTGCACTAGCCCCCTTCATGCTGTGTTCACGCCACCAACACCAGTCCTCTCCCTGGGATCCGACCAAAGCCTGAGCCTCAGCTCCCAGCCCCCGCCCGCCCCGGCGGGTGAGCAGACAAGCCTATCAGGCTGGTGAGTGCTGGTCGGCACCAATCCTCTGTGCAGGAATCTCTCTGCTTTGCCCTCTGCACCTCTGTTGGTGCGCTCTCCTCCATGGCTCCGAAGCTCCCCCCGTGCCACCCCAGTCTGCCAGTGAAGGGGTTCCTAGTGTGTGGAAACTTTTCCTCCTTCACAGCTCCCTCCCAGTGGTGCAGGTCCTGTCCCTATTCCTTTGTCTCTGTTTTTTCTTTTTCCTTTTGCCCTACCCAGGTACGTGGGGAGTTTCTTGCCTTTTGGGATGTCTGAGGTCTTCTGTCAGGGTTCAGTAGGTGTTCTGTAGTAGTTGTTCCACATGTAGATGTATTTCTGATGTATTTGTGGGGAGGAAGGTGATCTCCGCATCTTACTCCTCCGCCATCTTGAAGGTCAGAATGCAAACTGTTTTCTAAAGTAGTTGGCAACATACACTTCCACCAAGAATTCATGAGAGTTCCTGTCACTTCACATTCACAGTGATGTGTTCCTGTTCAAACTAAAATTTCTGTTAATTTAGTAGATTTGTAACATCATCTCATCTTTTAATAAGCATAGCCTCTTAATTTTAATGGAACAGATTTTCTCAATCCATTATGTTATGGTTAATTCTTCTTGCATCTTTTTTGAGAAAACTTCTTTACCCCCAAAGTCATAAAAATAATATCCAGTATTATTTCTGAAAATTGTTTTGATTTTTGTCTTTCATATGGAAGCCTTTAATGTATCTGAAATTGTGTTTTGTGTATGGTGTAAGTATCCTATTTCTTTTTTTCCTCTTTTGAGATACCCAATTGTTTCCCTGCTGACCTGCAGTGCCACCTCTGTTACATATCAACAATTCATGGAAGTATGACTCTTGTAATGGAGGATCTAGTATTTTTAATCCTTACAAAACAATAACAACACCTATGACCTAGTATTACTGCGTGGTAGAAATGAGAAAACAGATTCATATAGTAATCATTTTTTCCAGCACCAAACAACTAATAATGACAGTCAGGATCCAAAATCAGGTCCCTTTGAGTCTAAAAGCAAGGCCTCACCACCATGATGCTCTGATAGGAGAGAAGAAGGACTCTCCATCTTAGGCCAAGATGCCAATGAATTTTCTCCTTCTAGATTCTGGTTCCTTCCTATATTTAGTCCTAGCATATTCATCTGTTTTGCTTTTCCTCATCTGTTTTGGCCTTAATCTCTACTTATAATGATCTGTAGAATTTGAAAAAACATTTTTTCACACAGAAATTCTCAGAGATCCCTAACTTTCTCAAGCCAGTTTTCTCTAAGCCTATTCTTTTGTTCTGCTTTTGAGCTAATTCCTTAAAGTCAGTATGACACTTGAAATGATTATGTAAGTAATGAATTTATCTTCAGTTGCTTCCCACTCTTTTCTTCCATTACCTCTATTTCTTTATAACCCCATAGATCCCCCAGGGGGCCCATTTACTAATCCCTAAACGCCTATACAATGTACATCACATGTTTAGGCTTGCCCTCCTTGTGCAGCCCATCCAGTCATACTAAAATAGCTGCCTCAACTCTCAAAAAACTCCTCTGAGGCCAATCTACCACTCCTACTAGTTAGGTGGAAAAATAACTGAGTTACTTTATTTTCAAATTATATTCTCTAAAGGTAAGCACTTGAGCAAATGTTTCACATTACCGCTAAATGTTATGATTAGACCAAAACGGGAGCATGGGACCTAATCAAGTCTGTGTCTTCACCTAGAGATTTTGAACTAGAACTGGTAGATAGATAATCTTTTTCCCCTAGTAAGGAAACCTTGAGAATGCAAATTGCAGCTCCAGGTGGCCACATGTTCTAAAGTGTAAAGAATTTTATTTTCAGAAGAGAGAACAAAGCTTATCTGAAAAGAGAAGCAGAAATTGAGCAGAGGTAGAGAATCCTATGTGTTGATTTCCTAGTGCCTGTTGCTGTGATTCCAGAATTGTGCTGGTTCCTGCCCTTTTGGACATTTGCTTTTTCACCTTTTCTGTATCTTCTAAAAATTTCCATATAACCTTCAGCTAGTTTGTTTTAACTGTTAGTTACTTGAAGCCAAAAGCCCTGATGGGCTTACCAGTGCTCTGATCCTCTTCCTCCTCTCAGTTCTAATGCTCTGTCATCATTATTTGCCATTTCTTCCCTCCTTCCTTCCTTCTTTCCTTCTTAATTTGAAAGAATATACTTAGATCATTTGTGCTGATAATGGATTTAATAGGTATATTCTTTTCAGGTTTATTTGCACTTTAACAAAGAGAAATTACTTAAACCCCAAACTCCATGATTTTTGAGTGTAATACAAAGACCTTCTGGAATCAGATGTCCTGATATTTGAGTCCAGCTTTTTCCTTACTAGCTATGTCACCTTGAAAACCTTGCCACTCTGATAAAAATGATTGCACTAACACATGTGCTGCTTACCTCATCAGTTTTGAAATATGGTTTGTGAAATCAATTTTAAGACTATAAGTCTCATAGCAATATTAATTATTTAAAATTTCATGTTGTGCTAATTCCATGTATTTCAGATATTGATAAAATGATGAGGAACAGATTCTAGAGAAAACACCTTTCTATTTTCCTCTAAATGTCACAATGTAAGTGGCTAAATCATCTTACACCTTTCAAAGTTAGCACTGGGACAAGAACTGATTTTGGTCCCATTGTCGAAGAGCCCAGAAAATCTGTGAACTTACATGGATTGTTCTTGGTATCATCAAGATCTGTGCTCTGAATTCACAGAACAATGACACAAATGTAGCGATTTTATACAATATCTTGCAAATTGAGTTTTAATATTCTCTTTCAGCCAAGAAATATTTATTTTACTGTATTAAGAAGAAAGATGCATAAACTGTGTATACTAACAAAATAAAGTGGCGTAACATTAATTATTGACTGTACTAAAATGTGACACTCCTAAAATTAAAAGAAAACCAAATACATATTCAGAGCAGAAACTTACGATAAGAGTATCAGAATTTATTTGAGTCTACCATTTTTCAGATGTCTAATTTTACCATGAGGGGACAAGTATGTTCCATCTTGGGAGGGAAACAGTAAGACTGACCTGTCCTGACACTGTCATAATACTAAAGGTTTCATAAGTTGAACCCCCAAAGGCTCTCGGGACTTCATTAGACACTTATTCTCTTCTGTCAAAAACTCAACGAGGTAATTCATACCAGGTTATGCCCCTGACATGGAATTATGCTTTCTTTGTGTTTGTAGCCATGCTGTAGGGTAACATTAGCCTTTGTTTTCCTTTTCTGCTGCATTGGTGGTGACTCAGTGTTTTTTATCGTTTGACTGTCAGGTGGAAATAAGGCAGCTTAAGACAGAGGAAATGAGATTAGAAAATAAAAACAGCACCACTTCTTCATAGGAGTTCTATTGTCCTGCTGCAAAGTGAAGAGCAGATCCACCAGCTGCAAGAGAACAAAGAGGTGTCGCAAAGACCCTTAGTAATGAAGAGCTCTTCTTTCCTCCTTGATTCATCTTGAAGCAAGATCTTAAGGTCCATTGTAGGCATATCACCATTATGATAAAAGCTTTAGTAGTTTAGCCTAGGGGAACATCAATTGTGCATAAAAACAGAGACCCAGTGTGTGTGTTTAACATCTTTAAATAGGTTTTGCAGCTTCAATATCCTTTTGCCAAGTTCCCACAGATCTCTGAGTCAGAGACACATTAAGGATGTCAGTTTCCTTTCATACATGCTGATCAATAACTTCAACCATTTTCACAATTGATACTGACAACAACTGAAACAGCACTTCACATCCCTGCAAACATGGCCCTAAAAACAAATGCATTATGCCATGTTCAAGTGTTCATTATGTGTACGTGAGTGTGTGTTTGGGTATATGCAGATAGGTAAGTAGATTATATATATGTGTATTTAGTGCATATTTTCTACCTATTTATATATATTTATTATATATCAATATGGCTAATTTATCATATTTTACTTGAGAACTTTACTTAAAGCAAAGAAATTAAATGGGGAACCACAATTTAAAAATAAACCGATATTTAACAATTTTACATCATAGTAATTATGTTGTCTACTGAACGTTTTACATACTGAATGAAAGCATGAACTGTATGTTGAAATATACTTCATAGGGACCAATGTATCCTGGCACATTAAAGTAGAGAGAACAATATATGTCTACAAGTGGGAACAACAGGACACTTCTGAAAACTTGAGGGAACCCCTGTATGTTGAAATAGAGAAGTGGAATGAGGAGCAAGAGATGAGGCTGGAAATATTCTTGGACAGGAAGTTTATTGAGGACATGGTAAACATCTTAAGAATTTTTACTTTTAATTTTACCTGGCAAGCAATCGTTTGTGGGATACTAAACTGAAGATGGTGGAATTTCTGGTATAGACAAATCTGGCTGTAATATGAAAAATGGACTGCAGGGAGATATAACTGAAGATATAGAAAGCTGTTAAGAAACTCTATCAGGGGCTCAGCCTTTCTTTTAAGGATTTGTAATGAAATTCTAAGCTCATGGGAGGGAAGGGTAATCACCAGTGATAAACAAAGAAGAAAATGTAAGCAAAGAAAAAAGAAAGTGGATCCTGAAAGCTGAGAGCTGTAAACACACAGGAAAGGAAAGGATGTGCCAAGGGCAGGTGACAACATCAGAGCTCTAGAGACCAATGCTGAGCCATTGAGAAGATGGGGACCCTGAACCTCAGACTTCTGTTTTAAGCCTGGGACCCGGAACTAAAAAGGAACTAAGATGGTTCCTGGTCCATATTATCCCCTTGCATGCAGGTAGAATAATCTGTCTAGAATAAACTATTCTCAGTTGGGCCCTCATGAATTCCATAGATTAAAATTAAATATAATCTTAGATAAGACACAAATAATTAAGCCATAAAAATAAGAATCAACAGAAAAATTTTAAAAATACATAAAAACAGCTTTAGACTTACAAAAACATAAGGTATTGGCTCTTACGGTATAAAATATAAAGTACTTATGGATGAAATATTAAGGAATAAAGAATAGACTCACAAATATGAACAACCAACAAGAGGTTTTTTTAAATGTTAGAGTATATATTAAGAAAAATGAAATTTTTGGAAAAATATGTGTAGTTTTGGAAAAATAATGAGTAAAACAGCAAGTTACACACAGCTATAGGGAAAAGCAAGTAAGAAGATAAGCCTAAAGAATCTAATCAAAATACAGAAAAAAGAGGCAAGAAAACGGGAACTCAGGAAGAGACATGAGGATAGAATGAGAGGAAAGAGTACATATATGTCTAACTGGAGTCTCAGAAAGAGAAAATAAAGAGAATGAGGCAGAGATAATATTACTATTTTAAGGATAATGTCTGAAAAATTTCCAGAAACAGTAAAAATATGAATCCTCATATACCAAAAAGCCCAGCAGATAAGAAGCTGAATTTTATGAGACAGAGAAAAAGAGGGAGCAGGAGTGAGGGAAAAGAGAGAGAGAGAGAGAATCAATGCACAACTAGATATACCTCAGTAAAAACAGACAGAAAGATTCTCCTATCAAGAAGGATAATTAGATCAATAACAGATTTTTAATTTCATCAATGGATGCCAAAGGACAGTGGAAAAATATGTTCTAAGTACTAAGAGGGGAAAATAAAGACTGTCAAATTAGACTTATAACTGCCAGAAATAGGGCAAAAGTGTTTATTTTTAGATAAACACATAAGATTTAATCATCAGCAAATCCTTACCATGGCAGACTTATGATGCATATATTATGAAGAAGCATTATCCCAAAAAGGTTATCTGAATGCAGAAAAGAACAATGAGACAAGGAATAGGTAAACTTATAGATAAAGGTATTTGTTTCCTCAAAATACATATTGAATATCTACTAAGTACCAGGAACAGTTCTAAGCAAACAAAAACAAAAATAAAAATCTTGCATTTTTGGAGCTTACATTCTAATGAGAGGAAACGTAATACATTTGGAGCTTACATTCTAATGAGAGGAAACGTAATACAAATAGTAAAAATAATATATATAGAACTTATACAGTTTAAGTAAATTGAATATTATCCATATAAAGTAATAATGCCAAATTTAGGAGTTTAAAATGAATTAAAATAACTAAACAAATATATAGTCACACAATATTATATATGTCAGAAAGGGATTCAACAAGATTTACATTTTCCAAGGCCCTTGCATTTTTAGAGGGTGGGATTAATGTGTAATAAATTTTAGAATTTGTTAAGTATACCTGATAAGATATCAAGTTTAACTGTGAAAAGATTAATATTAAGTGTGAAGTTGCCAAACTAGCAAAGGAAAAAGTAGAATAAGAAACTGCAATCATACAAAAAAAAACAAACTTTCTCTGAACTCCAGGTGAAAATTTTAACAATCTTAATCTCAGGTAGGGATAGCCAGGGTGGAGAAAATTGAACAAATTCTAGAAATATTTAAGTAGAAGAATAATGGAGTAGAGTGATGGATTGTAAATGTGAAGTAGGAGGAGGAGGGAAGAATCCGGGGAAAAACCTTGGTTTCTGTTCTAATGTTTGAGGTAGATGGTGGTACCATTTGTTAGGATGAAATAAGCAACTGGAAGAAGAAGCTGGCAATTTCCATTTTAAGTATTCTACTTTCACAGTCAATGAGATATCAACATAAATTGCATACATTAAATGTGCAGGTAATGTGTCTGAAGCTCACCAAAAATATGGAGTCTTGAGTTATGGACTTGACATTTAAATTCACGGCACAATATGCATTTCTTACCTTAATCCTCCCAACTCCCACAATTTTTTTCTCTCCTTTTATCTTCCTGTTTACCTCCTTACTTTCTTACCTTTTCCTATTTATTCTTCCCTTCAGCATTCAACTCCTTTCCTTAATATCACCTCAGCAAAGCAGCAGTTGCAGGGGTACCACTGGATAAAATGAGGTGAAACGTTCATTACTGAATTTGGGTAAATTTGTAAAAATGTAAAATGCAGATGTCATTAGATCCAGTAATTACACTTCTAAGAAGCCATACTAAAAAATTCACTCCTGTGAGCAAATATGTATGCATAAAAATGTTTATGTTAGATCTGTTTATAATAGCTCAATATAAGAAAAAAGCTGACTTATGTGGGTAAAGGATTGGTTCAATGCTTTGGGCAAATTTTTACAGGGGAATGCTATGTAGCTATTTTTTTAAAATTGAGAAGCAACTTCAGGATTTCTGATTTTATTAGTCACATATCTGCCAGCAACCATGCAAAGTCAGCAAAAAATGAAAATTAAACCTTGAATCTACTTATTGAAAATCTATTTCTTTTCCCTTTACACTTCGAGAAAATATTTTAGTTTTGGTCATCTAGATAGGCTTCTATTGAATTTGTCCTTTGCTTTTTGTAAAATAAATCTCTGATAAAATAATATGCCTTTAAAATACAAACTTGCCAAATTTTAGTGAAGACTAAAATAATTCAAAATTCATCAGTTTGAAGCATTGAAATATTTCTATCTAGTTATCCCATACTTTATTTTTATTTGGTCTTTAGGCTTTAATCAAAATGCACAAAACTACATATTCATGAATACACTTTGAATGAACTACTAATGAAAATCATTATAAACTGTTTATAGTTTTGTAAATGTGTTGTTTCTTCTATCATTTTATCATATTTAGTTCACCATCTCTAATAAAGTCACCATCCTGGCTTTCTCCAATTTTATCATTAAAGTAGAAAAGGAGCATTGCTGATATAGATTCTATGACTTTTAACTTATCAAGGTTTAGTGTCTGGAGGTAACAAAAGGCATTATTTTGTGATCAGGGAACACATTATGATCCAAGTATTTTTAAAATTTGCTTGTTATTCTTATATTCTGTATATTTTATACTCTGCAAATGAAAACAAATGTGAATATCACATACATGTTCTAGCCTGTACCTCCTGGTATTCTATCCAAATATTATGATTACTAATTGTGTGATCAAGAGAAAAGGCATTCTCTCAATTAAACATTCATTGCCCTTGAAATGTATCCTTCTTTTTTCCTCTCCCTTTCACCTGTCCTCCCAGAGAAGAGGGCTAGAGAGCACAGTTTACTGACATCCAAAGCCTTCCTGAATGACAAACAAAAGAGTAGCTGGAGCTCAGCGCAGGGATCATATGTGGATGGCTCCAGCATATGGTATAAGTTAGTGGAGCACTGGAAGATATCCTACATCCAAATTACCTGGCCTTTCCTGTTCTCTGTGCATAAAATGCAGTCAGCTGGGAATAGAATCTTCCATTCCATTCTCAAAAAGAAAGCTTATTATATAAAGACCCTATGGAGAGGAAGCACATGCCTTAACCCTGAAAGGCATAGAGCATCTGAGAAGGCTGGGAGTTGTTATACTGAGTAATAAAAAGGTGTGGAATATAAATTTTGTATTCATCAATTTGTCCTGATCGAGTAAGAGTCAATCAAAAAACATGTGGAAGTGAACTTGGCTTAGGAGAAGAGGAATCTTAAGATGAGAAACTTACCCAGCAGAAAAACAAACTAAATTTTGAAGTACCTGGGTTTGGGCCGTCCTCGGAAGGGCAGAAAGTGAAACTTGCTAAAGCCAAGAAGCTGAAGCTATTGGGCAGTTGAGTCAGACCCTATTGTAGTTTTTGGAAGCTCTCTAAATATCACTTTATGCCAGAATATAAATTAGTAATGATCTTAGTGTCTCAAAAGAAAGAAAAAAATCAAAATAGAGAGAAGGATGATAAGAACTAAATAGTGGTTTCAAGTCCACCATAAATATTTTTAACACTATTCCCTTTGCCCCAAATGCTTTCCCTCTGTTCTGCTGTCAGCCCCTCTTTGATGCTCTCCCTGGCCCTCTTGTTGGAATTCTGTAACCCTCATCTCCTTCCCACTCCTTTAATAACTCTCACCATAATAGAACTTTACAAGTCTGTCTCCCCACTTGAATGCAAGTTCCATTAGCGCAATGACTGTGTCTTACACTTTTTTTTCTTCCAGCATCCAGAACATTCCTGGAACATAATAGTAAGTAGTGATTGAATGATTCTTGCTATTATGTTGTTTTGCCTGTTTTTACTTAGTGTGCTTTATTAAGATTTGAGCTCCCTAATTCAAAAAAAATTCTTGATTAGGCTTCATAAACTCTAATTTTTTTCCTAATTTGGTACTTTTCTTCAATGGCTAATCAGAAATATGGCTACTTTAATTTTTCACAGTACAGGAGGAAAAAATGGTGTTCTCATAAAATTATTAGAGAGAGTAAGATTTGCAGACAATAGGAGCACTTGAATGATTACTAAAGGGAGATTCCAAACATCTACTCAGCAGTTAGATGACCTGTGGAAGTTTAATGTCATAAATATTAAGATGTCTGGGATTCTTTTTTCCTCATTAATTTAATTGTTTATTGGAGGCTAATTTTTTTTTAAGAAAGAGGGATTGGAAAAAGCCTAGGAGAATTAAGAGATATTTGTTTGAAAGCCTTGACTTCAAACTGTAACACAAAGCTATCACAGTCCTTGACTTCAAACTGTAACACAAAGCTACAGTAATCAAAACAGCATGGTACCAGCACAGAAACAGACACATAGATCAATGGAACAGAATAGAGAGCCCATAAATAAAACCCACAAATTTATGGTCAATTAATCTACAATGAAAAAGGTAAGACTATACAATGGAGAAAAGATAGCCTCTTCAATCAGTGATTCTGGGAAAACTGGACAGCTTCACGTAAAAGAATGAAATTAAAATACTTTCTCACACCATATACAAAAATAAACTTCAAATGGATTAAAGAACTAAATCTAAGACCTGAAACCATAAACCTCCCAAAAGAGAACATAGGCAGAACATTCATGGACATAAATCATAGCAATATTTTTTTTGAATCTGTCTCCTAAGGCAGAAGAAACAAAAGCAAAAATAAATAAATGATACCTAATTAAACTTAAAAGCTTTTGCACCACAAAGGAAATCATGGACTAAATGAAAAGACAGCCTACTGAATGGGAGAAAATCTTTGCAAATGTTATGATCTATAAGGGGTTAATATCTAAAATATGTAAATGTCTCATACAACTCAATATCAAAACAACAAAAATCTCCACTAAAAATTGGGTGGAAGACCTGAATGGACATTTTTCCAAAGAAGACATACAGATGGCCAACAGGCACGTGAAAGATGTTCAACATCATTAATCATCATAGAAATGCAAATCAAAACCACAATGAGGTATCACCTCACACCAGTTAAAATGGCTATCATCAAAAAGACCACAAATAACAAATGTTGGCAAGGATGTAGCAAAAAGGGAACCCTAGTACACTGTTGGTGCAAATGTAAATTAGTGTAGCCACTATGAAAAATAGTATGGAGGTTCCTCCAAAAACTAAAAATAGATCTACTATATGATCCAGCAATTCCACTCCTGAGTATACATCCAAAGGAATCAAAAACACTAATTTGATAAGACACATGCACCTCAGTGTTCATAGCAGCATTATTTAAAATTGCCAGCCAAGATATGGAAACAACTTAAGTGTCCATCAAAAGAAGAATGGATAAAGAAGATGCAGTAAATATATACAATGGACTATTACTCAGCCATAAAAAAGAATAACATTCTGCCAACTGCAACAATGTGGATGGAACTAGAATGCATTATGCTTGATGAAATAAGTCAGAGAGAGAAAGGCAAAAAACTCTGTGTTATCACTTATATGTGGAATTTAAAAAATAATGCAAGTGAATGTATATAACAAAACAGAAACAGATTCACAGATTCAGAGAACAAACTAGTGGTTACCAGTGGGGAGAGGGAAGGGGGAGGGGCAAGATAGAGGCATGGGATTAAGAGATATAAACTACCATGTAAAAAATAAATCAGCAACAAGGGTATATTGTACAGCACAGGGAATATAGCCAATATTTTATAATAACTTTAAATGGAGCATAAGCTATAAAAATATTGAATCACTATGTTGTATACCTGAAACTTATATGATATTGTAAATCAACTACACTTACATTAAAAATAAATAAATGAATAAAATATATTTGTTTGAGTATGTACAGAAGGTATAGGGAAAAAAAAAAACCTTGTGTGATCAACTTGGCAGAAAATCTCAGTTACACAAATGATGGAAATCAGGTGTCTTCTGCTCCAAACAGTTTTCTCCCTCTACCTTTGCTCCTCATGCCGGAATTGAGAGTTCAAATACCAGTGTCATGGTTCCACCCCTGGGATCTTTAAGTGTATATGCTGCAGGAAGGACTTAATAGCTGTGAGTCTGTTCCTGAACATGGATTCCCCCTTTTCCCCACCCAAAACTTCTATCCCTGAATTTGTTCAGTGGTTCTCAATAAATCTGAGGTACATTAGAAACTGTCCAGCCAAACCTCAGAAAGACAGCCATTATAATAGCAAGAGTGGTGGTTAGAAGATCTGCTGTTCCAGAGGGTAACTTCCACTTACAGGAATACTAGGACAAAAGATTTGGGTCTTTATAAAAGCAGCCATGTCTATAACCATTTTCTGTTACTTTCTCCAACCCTCTTTATTCCCTCCCTCTTCCTCTCCACCCAGGGTTTCCAGATACGTATTATTAGTAGTTAAATCTGGCAACTCTCCCACCACCACAATATTGGTATTTATGTAAAGAATTCACGTGGCTACCCTCTTGCCCAAGCAGAGTGTAGACTAATGTAATACAGACTAATTATGATGACCTAACCCCTAGGAAAGTTATCCATTTGATAAATATTTACATAAGGTTATTTGCCTTATCCATTAATAATTGATTTTTCAAAATGATCCTGCCACTTTTGTTTCTATCTTCTTCTAACTTACTGTTTCCTAAGTCTCAAGATGATCAGGGTTGTGATTTTTCACCTTCTGCCTCACTTGATTGAAGTGGTTCTTCTGCATAATTTGGGCTGCTCCTGCTTGATTGCTGTATTTACAACAAGTATACTGTTTTTGTGCTTATATTTAGCTGGAGTCTTGAGGCTGCTATGACTATTGCTTCAGCTTTTGAAAAGTAACCTTCATTATTGGTGGAGAATTTATAATGCACATGATTTTACACGGGGAATTTTCTTTAATTGTGCCTTAGTTTCCCTCCTAGTAACAAGAGGGTGTTCTTGATTTCTTACATGTTGATGGACTGGTTTTTTGTTATGTTTGTTTTTGTGGTTGTTTTCTTTAATGCACTGAATGCTAGCTAACCTCCAAATAATATAGAATGATTCAGAAGGTTGAAATTACATAGATACAAAATTCCATTCAAAATTCTGTTTTCCCCCAAGGGCGTCATGCTTGGTTTCAGAAAACTAATAACAATACTCCTCTAACAAGGGGGATTGAGAACTTTTGAAAATATTTAGAACACTTGTTCCCATAACTGGAAACCCCTTCTCTCTCCAAAAATGGTCTTAGACTTATTTTTCTATCCATTAAAATAATTATCATTTAGAATAAAATGTAGATAGTTCTTTATTCAAACTAATATTCCTAATATAGACATCCTTCAATATTTCCAAATCACCAGATGTTATTTCTAAATATTAACAATAATATTATTGACTTTGTAAATTATAAAATCAGTCCATCTGTCAGTGTAGAAAATATAAAAAATACCAAAAAAGTATAAGGAAACAAAATTTACACTACTCAGAGACAGTTGCTGTTAATTTTTTACGTGTTTTCCCAATCATTTTTCTATATGCATATGTGCATTGCAAATCCTTATACATAATACAAATTTAAGATAGTACTATATAGAAACTTTGCTTTCTGCATTTCTCTATCAACATTGTTCTGTGGAGTTTTCAAAATCCTTTTATATTCTCTGAACACAATTTTTAGTAGTCTGCATAGAATTATTATGGAGATAATAATAAATATCTTATTGCTAGGTATTTAGGTTGTTTTTTTCAATTTTTCATATCAAGGAATATTGTATATTATTTTGTATGTACTTTTAAAAATATCTCTTGTTTACTCATCAGAAATATAGTCCTAGGTCAAAGGACAGAGACTATTTAAACTCTTTTGATACATATTACTAAATTATTTTTTAAATGGAGGTCAATTGTGTGTCATAATTTTTCATTTTTTTGACTAGTTATTGACAGTAAGCTAGTTATTAGCTAGTTGTATTTCTTTATATTGGAGTTGCCACTTCATGACTTTCTTTTTCTGCAGCAGACATTATTTTTACTTGTTGGATTATAAGAACTCTTTATATGAAAGATTGAAATTGTCACCTTTTTTTTTTAATGGATCACCTGGTTATGTGCTAGGTGCTTTGTAAACAAGATAGGTAAAATATTTACTTTTACAGAACATATATTTCAGTGTCAAAAGCAGAAAATATATAAATAAACAAATAAGTAAGTTAATTCAGAAAGTGATAAGAGTATGTTATAGGGCAAGTGATACTTGAATTAAGATGCTTAGGAACATGGTAAAATCTACTACTCTCTCAAATCATCTTTACTCAGGTCCTGCACATTTCTTGTCATATTTCTTTTTTCATATTTTATTGATTCTTATTTTTTTCCTTAAAA
Organism: Balaenoptera ricei; assembly: GCF_028023285.1. Lineage (NCBI taxonomy): Eukaryota > Metazoa > Chordata > Mammalia > Artiodactyla > Balaenopteridae > Balaenoptera > Balaenoptera ricei. Next base: position 66,161,836 of record NC_082650.1, read on the forward strand.
TTTTGTAAGAAAATATTTTATTAATAGAAAATCAATATTCTTCTATGCAAGACTTCCTATGAAAGTCTTGCCTTGATCATGTGCTTAGTAGTTACTGCTAGTCATCAAAGTTCTGAAGAAGTGCCAGCTGTTTTCTAATGGTAGTCCCTTACATTTGATAGCTGTTAAAAGTTTGTGAACAACTTGCAGTTCTAAAATAATTTCAGGACCAAAGAGTAGAAACATAAAATATATAAAACTAGATCTCAGTATGCATCATGTAGTTTTGCTGCAGGAAAAATCAGAATGGGGAGATATTTAAACTTGGTGAATAAGATTGAAGTGAATTCTTAGGTGTGCCCACTAATGCAGATGCAATTTTGGTGGGAGCAAAGATCCTGAGAAGATCCTTTCCTTTTTTCTTATGATCAATAGCTTTGAACAATAACAGTATACCTGAAGAAGTAAGGATGAAATAGGGGGCCACAGGGTGGTATTTGGGAGTAACAGAGAATGGGGAAATGGGTCATTGCCTCTGTGGGACATAAAAAAAAAAAAAAAGAAGGAGCCTAAAGGAAGTAAATAGGTACTTATGTGACCCTCCTTTTCTCTGACCCATCAAGGACATCCCCACACATAGGTCATGGAGAGTTAAACCCCTATAGAAAATGAGTGTATGAAAGATACCCCAGATCACTTTGCAGGACAGAAAATAGAAACGTGTTTGAGGATTCTCAGATATGCAGATGATGAATTATATTCCCAGCACCATACAAGGCCCTGATTAAGATCTGTAATTATTTAAAAGGCAGAAGTAAACATATAATCAATCTTGGTATTTAATTAGATTTTTATAAAGATTTGTGTGTTGTTAATAATTTTGTCACACATGAATAGAGTTTAAATTCATCTGAAGTCCACTCTTCCATGGAGAGTGAAAAACAAGGAAAATATGCAATGAAGTGATACATAATAACTATGAAGAGGATAAGAGTCTCAGGAGTTCTTGGTAGAGAATTGGGAGAAAGAGTTTGGGCAAAAGAGTGTATATTTCCATTACTAGGGAAGAAGTAATTGTGAATTACCAACACTTAACACAAAAACTGACTCCAAAATGAGACTTACCAATCACATGATTACTTATTTTTCTGGGTGCCGGGAGACAAATTCAGGTAACACAGCCTGAGAACCTTTCTCAACAGATTTGCCACCTTCATGAGTGCCCCACTCCTCACACATCACTCAGGAAGAAAGAGTGACAGGGCATGCTCCTCTTTTCCCAGAGCACCAAACTCTGTCCTTATGGACTTTAAATAAAGTACCTGTGCTTGGGGAGATGATACTCAGAGACAAAATTCTCAAAGCTAATTTTAGCTAAAGAATTTCCATTGACATATGACATCCCTTACTGTAATTTTCAAACAAGTTATTTTTAATAAAATAGCTTAGTATGACATTGCTTCAAAGAGAATAAGTTGTTTTGCTGAACTGTATGTGTATGCTTATATATTTGTAGTTATTAAGCCTCATATTTTATGATTTGCATCCTCACTCAAAGAGCTTAATCCAAAGCCTAGCACAGTGGTAGATATTATGTATTCGAAAAATAGTGCTGAGTTGGTCTATTTAGCATCTATGATGACTACGGTAATGATGAGGATGACGATGAGGATGATGATTTGTATTCACAAGGCTACCATTTATTGAACTAGTACTGACTATACTGTACCAAGCACGACATGAATCAGTTACATCATGTAATTCCTTAATTCGATCTTTAAGACACCATAAATAAGACTCAGAGATGTGAAGCATTATAATCCCTAAACACATAGCTGACTATTGAAAGTAAGAATAGTAGCAATGTCGTGTCGTGTCGTGAGGGATGGAAAATAGATTTGGTCTATATATAAACAGTAAATAAATCCATACTTATTTGCAAACATACCAAATGAGATATAGAACAAAAAACCATAAACCAAAACAGAACAGACCCAGAGAAGCCAACCATATTAAAAGATGGAGGGGCACGAAATGACATTACTTTGTCACTTTCCAGTCACTTTTCCAACATCTACTACCTACTCATTACCATAATATATTAAATGTATAAGGTATAACACAGAGATAATATTACTTTGGCTCCAAAGTATTTAATATTAATGACAGCGCTGCATTTAAAAAAATTGAGTCATGAATATGTAAAGTTCACAAAAATCCAGATCTATGTTTCAGTATTGATTGCTGAGCAGCAATATTAAAAATTGCTACCTCATTTTTCACAAAAATAGACAAATTTTAAACCAGGGTAAGAATGGGATATACCTTTGGAGCTAAGAGATAAGATGTCCACTGAGCATATTTTCTATTTCTAAAACTAACAAAAGAAGGGGAAAAAATCTCCAATGCATAAGAAGAAATTAAAATAACCAGTTGGATAATTCAAACTGTGATTAATTGAAAGGCTTATATCCTTAGAAGCATAAGAAACTGCATTAAACTCCTATAGATATTACCCTGAACCTGTAGTTACATCGGCATATTTTTGCTTTCTTTTGGGATCATCACAGCATGGAAGAAAGAAGGAGTGGAGTAGAAAATACAATATTCAATACATTATTCAGAATGGCTACCCATATAGTAAACAAGCCAATGATCAGAAAGCTGTTCAGATAAGAACTTTTCCCATTTATAATTATGTGGTCTTAGAATCTTATGAAAGGCAACTGACAGACTTAGGCATCAAGACTATTTGGGCAAGCATAAATCCTCTTAATAAAATAAAAATATTTGAAAACAAAAGCAAAAAACCTTACAACCAGGATTTTAGCCCTTGACTTTATATTTCTGTTTCATTATGAAAACAACTTTGGAGCTAATCATACCATAACCTTCTAAGGCTCCCTACCATCAAAGATATTCACATAAAATAATAACATTATAAAACACCAAAGCTCTATTCCAGGCTAAAACAACATGCAATTCTAGTCTTGCTGGCTTTAAAAATAAATCTGGTCAGGCCCAAAGTTTTTAATATACTTTCCACTGCACTATTTTAGAAAAAAACAAATAGTAGAAAATGCCACACTTTGGGGAGATGGTAAGAAATTATATATAGATATCAAGTGGTATGATATAGAAATAAATAAATAAATAAAATTTTGCTCAAATATTTCCTAACAAATTTAATTATCTTTATTAACCCCAGTAACCTTCCCAGTACAGATTAGAGTTGTTACTTTTATTTGCATAAAGGTAAGTGGAATACAGAGGAGTTAAGTAGTTTTCCTAGGACTACCCAAAATAATCACAGTTATTGGTTAATTGAATGGTTATTTATGCGTATGTATCTATATTTATATGGATAAGTATACACATATATACTGAACTATATATATATATATTATGCAGGTATATATATATTATCTGAATATATGTATGTATTGTATATATATGAATATATATATACAGTATATATATATGAATATATGTATATATTTATATATAAAAGTGTGAGTGTGTGGGTATTGCCTGGGCCTAGATGCAATGCAATGTAATTAATCACAATTACTCAAGTTAGGAAGGTTTCACCTGGATTGGAGTAGCACAGCATCGATATTCTCTATCCAACTCAATTAAGTTCTTAATCAGAACCATAGACAAAATGCATCATAAGTTATAGTAATATGGATGTAAAACTTCTGGTGCTATAAAAAACACAAATCCAAGAAGTGTAGAAGTCAATAATATTTCCGTATACGTACTACAAGCAAACAAATGGAAAATGAAATTCAGAAAACTGTTTTCTATTTATAGTAGCACCAAAACTATAAAATATTCAAGTATAATTTTAACCAAAGCTGTCTAATATCCCTACACTGAAAACAATAAAACTTTGATAAGATAAATTAATGAAGATTAGCTAAATTGAAAGATAGTCAAGTTTATAGATTAGAAGACTCAGTATTCTTAAATTGACTCCTGTCTCCAAATAAAGCTATAGATTCAATATAAACCCAGTCACAATCTCTGTATATTTTAAAAATAGAAATTTACAAGCCATTTCTAAAATATAGATGAAATTGCAGAAGTCCTCTACTAGCCAAACAATCTTGAAAAACAAATAATAAGTTGGACGATAAATAGTATCTGACTTTAAGGTTTACTGTAAAGCTTACTCTAAAAGCAGTATGCAGTTGACATAAGGATAAGTAAATATATCAAGGAAAAGAGTGTCAATTCCTCTGGTCAATGGGAAATGGAGAATATCTTTAATAAATGATGCTGGATATAAAAAATAAGCTGACATTTACCTTACATCATACAGAGAAATTGACTTAAATGGAACATGCCCTAAAATAAAGGCTAAAACTACTCAGCTTCTAGAAGAAAATATAATGGAAATTATATTTTCCATTTTCTTTCTGGCATGGTAATAGACAAATATTTCTTAGTTCATTGAAAACAATAAATTTTAAAAAAGTAAAAATAGATTTCATGAAAACTAACCTTTTTTTTCATCAGAAGACACTGTTAAGAAGTATAAGTGGATAAGCCACATATTGTGAGACAATGTTTGCAAACATATATGTCACAAAGGACTTGTATACAAAAAATAAGAAATAATTGTGTGACCACTCTTTGCAGAGTAAACCTGATCTCTGGGGATCTCCGGATCTTGGGATTTCTTCAGGGGCCAGTAGGGGAGTTCTGGGATCATATTTTGATTTTTTACAATTGGATCATACTTTCACTTTTTAAAAGGTTCATTTTTTAAATAACGGAAAATTACTGCATAATATAGATATGCCATAATTTATTTGGCTATTCTTTTACTAGATGCTTAAATTGTTTTCAATATTTTACTTTGCATATACAATTTACATTAACCATTTTACACAGTTACATTTTTTTTTTTTAATTTTTTTATTTATGGCTGTGTTGGGTCTTCGTTTCTGTGCGAGGGCTGTCTCCAGTTGTGGCAAGCGGGTGCCACTCTTCATCGCGGTGCACGGGCCTCTCGCTATCGCGGCCTCTCTTGTTGCGGAGCACAGGCTCCAGACGCGCAGGCTCAGTAGTTGTGGCTCACGGGCCTAGTTGCTCCGCGGCATGTGGGATCTTCCCAGACCAGGGCTCGAACCCGTGTCCCCTGCACTGGCAGGCAGACTCTCAACCACTGCGCCACCAGGGAAGCCCCCACAGTTACATTTTTAACAGTGTAATACTAGGTTGTAATTACACATATTTAAAATTGTGATATCTCTTGCTTATCGTCCACCAATTTTCACACCCACAAACAGAATTGGAATTCATCCTTTCTCATGAAGTCATCACATTTAGTATTATGAGTGACATCTATGTACTCAGTGAAAAAAAGAATCATGATAAAGACTCTAAGAAAAGATACCTGGTATGGGTTGTAATGAGTACTCATTTTAAACTCCTTCCTTGGACTTCCCTAGTGGTCCAGTGATTAAGAATCCGCCTTCCAACGCAGGGGATGTGGGTTTGATCCCTGGTTGGGGAACTAAGATCCCACGAGCCGAGCCACGACTACTGAGCCCGTGTGCTCTGAAGCCCATGTGCCACAACTAGAGAGAAGCGCGCACCACAACAAAGATCCCACATGCCACAACTAAGACCCGATGCAGCCAAATAAATAAAATAAATAAATTAAAAATAAAATAAAAATAAACTCCTTCCTAAGGTGTGTCTTATTATGTACACTTTGGTGAGAGAGATGAAATAAAGATCAAATAATTTGGCCCTAAAAATAATTGCCAGAGTTTCAATTCTTAGGAGGGTCCCTTTGTAAAAGGTGTGTAAAGATTCATTCTTCAAAAAACTGCGTGACTATTTCTCTCAATGATATAGTCTAATTATTCTGTGTTTATACATTTCATAATTCTTCCCAACCCAGTGTGTTTTGGTAAAATTTACACAAACTGCCTCTGATATCAGTAATTATACATTAAAAAAAAAAGATTGAAGTCAATTTCTGCTGGTTTGAAACCATTTGTATTTATAACATATTTTCCTATATTCTCACATAACCAGCTATTTATTTATTAGGTATGCGTGAATGGTAACTTCTTCAGTTGATTTGTTCATTTTAATTATGTATAAATAATTTAGCTTGCGGGCTTCCAAACAGACGCAGCCAGGCCTCCTTTTCTGTGTGTTCAATTTTCACACAAGGCAGCCAAAGCTGTAAACCTGATACTTTTAAAACTCATTTTGTGTTTAAAATATAGTCATTTTAGTTCATCAGCTAATGAAAGAACATTTCCAACTATAGCATCAGGACATTTGGTATAGTGCCTTCCATAGTGTTTCTTCTTCCTGATAACTTCATATGACCCCCACTTCCATCATCTTTATGGACTTTCCCAAGATTCTTTGGAACTGTAATATGTGGATTTCTAATCCTACTTCTCTGAACTTTCCACTAATTCTTATTTCTCCTTTCACTGTGTGCGGCCATTACTCAAGTTTCAAGAGATTTGTGTGCTTTTTTCTGTAAAACCTTTCCCTAAGGGGAATATATTTACAGCTTCAAAATATCACTTCTCTGGAGAGTATTTCAAATATATACTTGCCATGATTCTCCATTTTAAAACATAATGGGAGACATTCAGCCGCCTACAGTTAATTCCTTTCGAATATCCTGCTTCTGTCAGGTCCAAAAATACACATCCAGATTTGAATACAACATTCTCCTAAACCAACTTCACTTCTTACTTTCCTTTTCTTTTCCATCAGTAGAGCTGCATTTCATAGTCTTTATGATATCTTCTACACCTTTCTTTCATTTCACTTTCTGCCATCATTCTGCCATAGCAGAATCTGTAGTCAAACTGACCATCTCATCTCTAAATATACACCTTTACTAATTGTATCCACAGTACATAAACTGTCTCTCCACCGGTTCTTTCCCTGCCCAACCCTGGAAGGGCTTGTTTCACCTATACATTCCCCACGAAAGCCTTCTTGAACGTGCTGGTTCACACTGATCCATTCCGCCTCCCAACTCTGGTCATCTTGCCTACAACAGAGAGGCCCTTCATGACCTACTGCAAAAGCAAAGCATCATCTGGTTCCTATAGCTACTGAGGCATGTGGGTGTAGTTTCTCACAAGCAGATCACTTCATTCATTTTCAGAGCTGTTTTGACTCCCTGCCTCTTTAGCAGAAGCCAAGGAGACTAGGAGCACCTTTCTCATTTTCAGTCTGTTGCTATCATTAGCCTTTAAGGTGTGTGATCCTAAACTCTCAAAAGAAGTATTGGATATTACGTTTACCCAGCATCTTCTGACACGAAGTTAACAATGCTGCTTTCACTTCCACTGAAGTAACTGAATATACAAATGGACCATGGTGGGATAAACTATGTGGCAATAGAACTCTGACCCACAACCTTTGAGGGAACCAGCCCGGGAAGCCAAACCACAGCCTCTGCAGCAACTGGCCCCAGATACTCAGGAGCTGTTCAATGGCTGCCAGCTTCCATACATTTTGCCTCTTCTTCTAACTCAAGACCAACACAGAAAGGCAAATAGTTTCTTAGTCCATCACATAGGATGCCCTGCTTCTAGTAGCCGCCTTCAGCTTCCCCATGCCAACGCCCTCCAACCAGAGCAGACCTGATGCCTTTGTTTTTTCCTCCTCACCATAAAGCATCTTCGCTCCCTGTCTGCCTTGGAGTCTCTGCCAAACACAAGTCATGGCGGCTGACTCCCTTGCTATATCTAGCTCTGGATAAATAGCCTCTGTGTGTTCTCATGTGGGCGGTCTTTATTTATATCATGTTTTTTTAACCTTGATTCAAGCATAATTGAAATCCCTTGCAAGTGATGGCAACTTCATCTGTATTTACCTCATGTAGAGAAAAGTTTGAATCATTGAAGTTTGCAGTGTTTATCTTTTGCCAGTGATATGTGTTGGCTGTTGGGGCCCTGCTTTCTCTCTGTTGATCACACTGTATGTACAGCAGCCATTATTATGGATGCAACTGTATTTGCAGGCCTTGAGGATTATACATGGAACACTTATTAAGTCTGAATGCAGAACTTTAGATTAGGAAGCAGAGAATGGACACAGCTGCACAGATCACTCCCAGGAAGTTTAATAACATCATCTCATTATCAGTCTTTGTCTTTAAAGGTTTCCAGAATTTTCCAGGTGCCAAGGCTGGAAACGCACACTTTTTCCTTCTAAATGTTCACTTCTGAAATCACAGAACCACTCCAGGCCTGGGGAAAGCTGCAATCAATACCCTTTCCAATCTGCACTTTCAGTGAACACAATTTAGCAAGGGTACATAAGTAAAGCATTTTCTGATCCGAAAACAATAGGAACACAGAGCTATAATGTGGTATCTGTGTCTCTGCTGATATCCTGAAAGAGCAATTTAATTTTGCAGCCAGTCATGTGAAATTCGAGTGTGACACATTAACAAATGGATGGCTGGTCCATCTTCCTGGCTTCCTGTCAGGATCTGGATCTCGTGATGCCTTCGGCATGTCACAGGGAGCTTCAGCCCATTCAGAGCCTCATCTGAAGGAATGAGGGGACATAAATGTGGACTGATGAGGACGGGGACTGTGAAGCAGGAAAATTAATAGTTTCATAGGAAACAATATGCAAGGTAGTAGCAAATCAGGGGGAAATTGACATTTTACTGAGTTCCTCAGAACTATTTTAAATATAGAGACTTTAGATTATTGTCGAGTTTATTGAACCTATTTAACATCTGCCAGAATTTTAAAACAAGTAAATCAAATGGAATGCTAAACTGTAATTGGATTTCTATTGTATGTATTCCGTATAACATTGGGTTGCCCTGGGAGTATTAGACGTGATGTAAGTAATCTGCGCTTGTTCTAAATGCCTCCCAGAGAGAAGCTGGAGGGAGAATGGAAAGATGTATCAGTAGGATTGATTAGGATATACTTTGGTATAAGCTCTCCTTAGAGTAAAAGTGCATTTTAACCAGGATCCCAAGCAGGATATGAGTCCATACCACAACCTGGTCTTACAGCCCTCTCCTATCCTTACTCTGCCCACTTTCAAAAAGCAGTAAGTCAGCAGGGATTTCTTGGGTTGGAAAAGAGGAAACAGAGGTGAGAACCCAGATTGATGATAACCCTTGACCAACATACCCTTGGTTATGCTGGTAAAGGGTTATCTCTAGTTTCTCACTGTTCAAGAGTCATCTATTGGTATTAGAATCATGTGTTCATAATTTATTGTTTTATAATATGCACAGTAAACTGAATGTACTTCTCTTTACAGGTTGCTGGCCTGCCCTTTTTTAACAAATTTTAAAAATAATTTTTAGACATTTTAAGAATAGCCCTTCTTATGTTGCTAAATATAGATATTGAAATCAACTACAACTTAACCTCACTTATCTTTTGCAAGATTTGCTGACTCAAATTCAGCGAAACCAAAGTCCTTACAGAGTTGTATTTTGAAGAAATTTCTTTCCATTTGATTATGCTGTAAATAACAATTGAATCATGCATTAGCTGGCACCCTGTTCTAGCCAACAGTGAATTTTGGGTACATTGGGTAGTTTCTGATATATGACAGACCCTCAAAAAAGATTTTGTTAATGAAATTCATGAAAAGAAATAAAAAAAAACCAAATATATAAATATTAGTAAAACTTTTAAAAGATTACATCTGAAAAGGTCTAACATACAGTAGCTACTTAAAGCAGTTGGTAAATGAATGTCTGTATGGATTAAATTTCATCATATATGTAGGAGACATGCACTTTTGTGAAAAAAGCAGTAGATTTAGATTTGAAATTCTTTGATGATGTGAAATGATCATATACTTGTTAGTACTACTTGAGGGCCTCAGAATGAAGAATCTTCTAAGAGCCTCAAATAAATTAGTCCTCTGAGAGTAAAACTAAACTATCAATTTGGGTTGGAAAAGTTGGCCTACACTAAAAGCACCCATCTCAAACAACTTTTAAATTGGTGGGTACAGATTTTTTTTCCTAAATAAGCAATGAGAGTAGAGACCCAAGCCAACGATTAAAAAAAAAAAAAAGTTTAGTTGAATAAGTAAATATCATTTGAGGAGTTTTTAAAATGCATATTCCCAGGAACCGTTCCAGTTGGCTCTGCTTTAGTGGTTCTGGGTGGGACCAGAAAGCTGAATTCTTTAACATCTCTGGTGATATTGATGCAGGTACCTATAACTTCATTTTTAGAAATACTGATCTAAGCAGAGTTAAGTTAAATTTATTGGAATAAACCTGTGGCCTAGAAAATTATATTAACATATATGCTGAGGAAGTAAAATAAGGCATCAATAAAAGATAGCACAGCCCAATAGTAAATGGAAAAAAGATTTTAAAAAAATGTATGTCTCCATAAGACTAGCCTATGGAGATACAGGGTCCCAAAGGAGTACAGGAGTTAGCCAAAACTGGTCTCAAGTGTCTTTGACCACATTGTCAAAAGCTATCCCAGTGAAAGGACTTTCTTTCAATTACCTAATTGCAATGGTGTCTACTTTCCTTTTCTGTAGGATCTGGTATTTACAAATCTTTTTCAAAGTTATAAGCTGGCTTCGTATTCAACTGGGCTGACCTTGCCTACATGAAGATGTTGGCTTTATTTATTATTGTAAAAGAACAAATAAACTGGCATTCAGGAATCTGTCTTGATCTTTTTTTTTTAATATATAAATTTATTTATTTTTATTTATTTTTGGCTGCATTGGGTCTTCTTTGCTGTGTGCGGGCTTTCTCTGGTTGTGGCGAGCGGGGGCTACTCTCTGTTGCTGTGCACGGGCTTCTCATTGCAGTGGCCTCTCTTGTTGCGGAGCATGGGCTCTAGGCGCACAGGCTTCAGTAGTTGTGGCATGCGGGCTCAGTAGTTGTGGCTCGTGGGCTCTAGAGCACAGGCTCAGTAGTTGTGGCTCACGGGCCGAGCCGCTCTGCAGCATGTGGGATCTTCCCGGACCAGGGCTGGAACCCGTGTCGCCTGCACTGGCAGGCAGATTCCCAACCACTGCGCCACCAGGAAAGCTCTGTCTTGATCTTATATGTGTTTCGTTTACTCAAAGCCTGAACACTCCTGGAAGTTAAAGATCACCCACAAGGTGATCTTTAATAAAATCAAACTTTAATCTGTTTGTTTCGATGTTAAGCAGACTCTCCATGTGAAGAGGAACATCCAAACCTCAGGCCCTTGTCTTTCGATCTCAGAGATCCACTGGGCTCTTGAACCCTCTCCCCCATTATTTACTGATGCTTCACCTCCATGACTTTAAGGAGTCTCTTTTTCTGGACAGGGACCTTTTCTTTCATTGTCTGTAAAAGATTTGAGATGATGCTATACCAATTTTAAATCAAAATTTTTTTTGTCTCGAGTTTTTTTTTTTTTTTTAAAGAAACGGATCCACAGAGTAACACAACTAATTTCACAATAAAATATAACTGACTTGTTTTTATTTTGGGAAGCTCCTCAAATTTTAATGAGCATATGAATCAGTTGTGGGTCTTATTATATGCAGATTCTGAATCATTAGGACTTAGGACCTTTGTTACGTATTGAACCATAATTCTGAGTAGCAAGGGTCCAGGATGACTTCTCTCTTTCTCTCTCCTCTGTGTCTCTCATCTCTGGCTCTGTCTTCCTCCCTTCCTTTACTAAAATGCAGGGCCCAGAGAGAGTCAGAAGTTCTCTCTCCTGCTTCTCTAAGCACTGGCTTCTAAACTTTCTGGCCTCAGTACATTCTTTTCCACTGATAATTTGCATCATATGGAGGGAGATACGGCCTTAACTGTGCAATAGTCCAATGATATTAGAATGAAACATACTAAGCTTAGCATTTATACAAGAAAGATGAATACACAATAGCAGTGGCAGTGTTTTCATTTACAGTCAGTGAAAAGCCAGAGCATTTGGGACATCTAGCTATGTGCTACTTTGTAAGCTCCTTTCTCTTTTGTACTCTGCATTTTTAGTAAATTCTTATTTAAGTTTTCTAACCAAAGGTTGGTTTGATGAGGTTCAACTCCAGCTGTCATTCACTGTACATCCAAATACATAGAGTTTTTCTCTGCAGTGCATAACTATGAAGAAGCAATGTGGTCCACAGTTATCCAAATCAATAAACAAGGAACGTTTACAAACTAAGTAAATTTATTTCATACTTTTATGTTTCCAAGAAATTTTAAGTTGTTTCAGATCATTCATAGAAAATCTGGAAAAGGATTCTTTCTGTGATTAAGATGTCAAAACTCCCTAATTCACATAAGCTGTATAAAGAAGCCCCGTCTGGTTTGGTGGTGCGTCAAAAAGCCAAGAACACTCCTCCGCTTTCATCACTTCCTAACTTAAAACATCAGGTGCAAAGTCGACCCCCAGGAAATGCAGAGAGACAGAGATGGGATAATTCAAGACAGGCTCTTCAGTAAATGAAATTAAAAAAAAAAAAAAATCTGATTCTAGTCAATGTTTCAATGTATTAATTACTTTGTTTCCTGTCGAGGTTCCTGTGTGTGTGTGTGTGTGTGTGTTTGAGGTTAATTTGTGACTTTGTCAGTATAGCTTAACTGCAGTACCCTGGAAACTTTTTTGCTCTAAAAAAATACATTTTACATCACAATTCAACAAACACACACACACACATGAGGCTCCTGTGCTTGAACAATGAAATGATGAAGCCTCCTCTTGAGCCTGGACAGACGCGCCTTGATAAAAATCTGGATTAGTATGTGTTGAAGATCATTATTATCTAATTGAATTTTCTCCTTTATGTAATCCAAAGCCTTAAAAGGGCTTTTAAGGGGAGAATTCAGAGAAAATGGCCAGAATATTCCTCTGGAAAAGTACCAGCAGAGCTGCCCCCTACTGGGGCTCCTTGGAACATGCTTCCCGTGGAAGAGACACTAGGTCTAAGGAGACTCGGGGCAGTGGATCCAAAGGGCTCTTCCATATGAGTATAAATTTTAGTTCTTACCTAATTGACCTTGACAGGTAAAGTGGGGAGCAGGAAAGCCACACTGACTCATTCTGCTATTGAAAATCCTGACTGGGACTTGGAGCCAGGACTTCAGGTAGAGGTCACCAGACGATACCTGAAAGAAGAGGACCCCAAATCCTACACACGCTTGGTCAGCTCTACTATTCTGTCATTTTAAAGCAAAGACTTTGAACTGTTGTCAGAAAACTATGAGCTTATGTTTAAATTATCTTGGAGGAGGGGGCTGAAAATATAAAACAAGGTCTTCTTCTTTTCTTTTAATGCGTGAAATGGACCAGCACAGGATTTCAGTAATTGCTGCTAGTCTCCTGAGAGTGTTGTGAATGAATAGGTGAAGGATATGGGCTCTTACATGTCCTATAAAATAAACAAGGTCAGATCAACTGGCCTGTAGAAAGGATCAACTACTTCCTTTTGCATTTTTATGGAAAAATTTAAAAGGCACCCTTCCTCCTCAGTTAATCTTCTTTCACACACATATGAAATGCTGGGCATTTTAATAGAATTTTGAAAAAAGAACAAGCAGTATATTCATTTTGATCAGAATCAGTGAAAAGGGAGACACAAATAAGTAGAAAGCAGCCTTTATTTTTAGGAGACTTGGTTAAAGACTAGGAAGGATTTAAGGAAGAATAAGAAAAAGAAATGGAATTTTAGTTTTGTTTATCTTTGAGTTTTTAAGATGAATCCACTAGTTTAAGGTACAGTATCCATACTGAGCATCTCAGGAAAAGTTGGGGACAGATGGATTTAATGAATTCATCTTTCAATTGTTCTTAGGATATTTATTTCTTTCTTGTGAGGGAGAAGATTCAGCAATTCTCAGCATTAGTAATGATGATGATAATGATAATAATAACAATTAACTTATTATTATCAAGTCCTCAATATCCATAAGACACAAAATATTTTGGGGAATAAGTAATTTAATTATTAACAAGAACAACAACAAAAACTCTGATTATCCTTATTTTAAAAATAAGAAAACTGAGATCAGAGATTTAAAAAGTGACGTTGAGAAGGCTGTTTCTTCAACTCCAAAATTAGTAGTTAATAAAATTATATAATTTTCACTGTTATTCTTTTTCTCCCCTTCCATTACCACCTGTCATGTTCTCTCTTTTTTACTAAATGCATCTCCATCTTCTCGTCTCTTTTTCCAGTTCCACGTGGGCTCCCTGCACAGTTATACAAGTGACACAATAGACCTGTTATCATTAACAACAGGGATTCTATTTGCTGAAATTGTAATAAGCTATTATAATATTTAAATGTATATATTAATATATTGATGTGAGCTAGGCAAATTTTAAAAAATCAATGAACAAGGAAATGACAGACTCTTAATCCCTCAATTTTATATTGCTTCTCATGCCAAGCCTTATTAATGTTTTCAGAATTTCTATCTTTGGTGGGATCTAGGAAGACATGTAGTCTATGAACACAGACATATGTAGGGCCCAGATTGTAGATCATCGCTAGGTATTCAATCATATTAGACAATCAACACTTAGTGAAGATTTTTAAGAGAGAAATTCAAACATCAGGCTATTAGATAACCTTTAACATATCTTTCAACTGTGTTACTCTGATTAGAAAATTTACTGTTTAGAAGTCACCTTTTTCCATTATTGTATTTTGTTTTTTATTTTTATTTACTAAAAACTTGGCCTCCACAGTTACAACTTATAAAGCATATGGTATATATTATTTTGAAGTTCCAGAAAATCTTTAATATGTCACATAAAAAAAGCCAAGAGTGATTGTTTTTGTTTTTCTCTTTTCTTCTAGGATTCAGTTCACAGCTATTTATTTATCATTTAAATGCATTCAACTGAAAAAGAACATTTTCCTGCTGAATATAGGAGCCATCAAAGATAAAGATGGGCTGATGTTTTTAGTGCCTGCTAACACTGGGTCTAGATTTATCTACCTTGAAAGTCATGTTATTTCTCAAAGCCTTGTTTAGCATGAAAAATCCTCTGTGGCCAGTATTAGTCAAGTTCAGGCATTCTTGTTTCATGTGTTGAACATCAGAGAGAGAGAAAAGGAGAAAATCTTTAATAATCCAAGCATACGCCTCTTTTATTTGAATAACAGCTTTAATAACTTCTCACAAAAATATAATTTTATACACATTTATACATTAGTTTGGATTTTATGTCTTTTTTGAGCTTAAGATATCATGAGTGTGTGTGTGTGTGTGTGTGTGTGTGTGTGTGTGTGTGTGTTGGTGGAGGAAGAATCTTCAAATCTCTCTCACATTATTTAAAGAGCTTGTGAAATTCCATCCTCCTCATTAAGCTGCTCCAGTTGGTGAGACCATTTCTCACTGCCTTACCAAGTCTAGGTTTACATCGCCTTTGCCTTTTGCCTGAAATCTGCTGAATCTATGTTCTTACTTTGCTTCCCACACACACAAAAAATGCAGTTACTGTTATTCATTTTTTTCCTGACTTACTTTTCTATTTGCGTATTCATTCAACTGCTTATTTATTTACATCATGACAATAAGGCATGTACTTGGTAAAAGAAAATTTAAACTGGTAACAAGAATACACCAGTCTCCCTCCTGCCCTAAAACCTAGTTTCATTGATGCCACAGAGAAAACTATTTTTGCATACATTGATGCACAAGTAGATATATTTGCATATACATATTTTCAAGATAAATTCCAATAACTTGCATTGCTAGATCAAATAGTTTGCATGTTTTAGATATTGCCAAATTACTCTCTAAAAGCGTTGGATTATTTTTTTTATTACCACCTAAGGAATACCCATATTCTTTATCAGCAGTGTCTCATTAGGCATTGTAATCTTTGTCAATCAGACAAGCAAACAGGCTATACAAGTACTAGTTATTGTGATTTTAATTTTCATTTAAAAAATTATGATTAAGATTAAGCTTATTTTTATATGTTTATAAAACACTCCTATTTCTTTGCTCATGAATTGCTTGTTCATATTATCTCCTCATTGTTTAATTTGTGGGTTGGTCTTTGCTTACTACTTAAAAAGATCCTCATTAAATAAGGCAACCAGCCATTTGTCTGTTATATTATTTTCCCCTAGACTGTCATTTGTTTTGACTTTATGCGTATATGTATTTATTTTAATATTTCCCTTGTAAAAACTTTTGGTTTCCATGTAGCTAAATTTCTTTTTCTTCTTAAATTTCTGGATTCTTTAAAACAAGGCTTCTTTTAAATTATAATATTTTTCATACAGTTCTTACACTTATCAAAAGTTTGGGTTTGATATTCTTTTTAATCCAAGCATAGTTTAAAAGATAGAGATTATTTTCATCCCAAACTATGTGTTTTATTTTGTTTGTTTTTTATTTCTGTTATTCATTTTGCTTTATTGCATTTTTATCAGAAACTTTATTGCATTTTTATCAGAAATAATTAGGTCTCTGTGTTGGACTTTGTCTTGGTAGTTTTTCTGTGGCCTAATATATGGTCATTTTATAATATTCCAAAGCCACTTGAAAATAAAGATTTTTTACTTGATTTAGGACAAGAAATATATCTCTAGTAAGAATGTTTACTACTTTTGAGATTTTGTCTATATTTCCTTCAGTTTGATTCAGTTGTTTAAAAATATTAACTTTGAGTCTAAGATATTTGTTTTCCAAATTTCTGATTTCTTTTGTACATGAGCAGAGAGATCTGTGGGGATGATAATGAAGTTCTGTAGGTCACAGTTGTGTGTAAGTGCGTGTGTGTGTGTTGATTTAACATTCATTTCTCTTCTGCCTCTTGTAGTCACCAGCTGCAAATCTGATTGCTAACAACTATTTCTCCATTCCTTGGCCACAGAGATATTCCGTTTCCTGGAAAGCTGTCATGCTAAGCAGTTCACCCTTTAACCTCAAGGCGAAGTCCTAGAACTCCATACAAGTGCTCTTTTAAACTCATTGTCTAATCAGTCGAAGTACAGCTTTACTATTCCTGATATCAGGGTAGTGTAATGTGTTGAATGGTGTCTCCTGCCATATGCCCACAACCTAACCCCTGGAACCTGTGAATGTGACCTTATGTGTAAGAAGGGTCTTTGCAAAAGTAATTAAATTAAGAATCTCAAGATGAGATCATCCTGGATTATCCGAGTAAACCTGGATTATCCAATGATAAGTGTCCTTATAGGAGACACACAGAGGAAAGACATAGAGGGAGAAGAGAAGAGGGCCATGTGAAGACGGAAGCAGAGACCAGAGTTTTGCAGCCACAAGCCAAGGAAGACCTGCATTCACCAGAAGCTGGAAGAGGCAAGGAAGGATTCTCCCTAGAGCCTTTAGAGGAAGGGAGTGCTGCCCTATTGACATCTTGATGGCAGACCTCCAGAACTGTGAGAGAATAAATTCCTGTTATAAGACACCCAATCTGTTAAACAGCAGCCACAGGATACTAGTACAGTGGTTACATTTCTTTCTGTAAGTGAATGTACCAAAGGTTATCGGAATAGTATCTATACTCACTGTTACAGTGAAGAGTGAACAGAAGAGCAGAACAAAATCGGTCTTTCATGATCATCACTAGAAACAGTAATTAACATAGTGTGGAGCATCAAGGCCAGAAATACTCATGTATTCATTTATTCATTCAATAAGTTTTGAGAATATACTAAGGCGCTATTTAAGGAGTAACGAACATATAAAGTCTCTGCGCTTACGAAATTTACATTCTAGGGGATAATACTAAATAGAAGTTTTGCATAATAGTACATTTGAATTTTAAAAACAGATTCTTCTAAAAAATCTTCTGACAGGTATCATTAATATGTGGAAAAGAAAATCCTTTGTAAGCTAATGTAATAAGCCATGTGACCCTTTTCTTAGTTATAGAGAACTTTTGAAGCTGTAATCAACCGAATATGTGCCTTTGTTTCTCACAATGCTTCATGTGTGAGAAGTTGCTTTATTTATACCATTATTATCTAATAAATGACCATGTCTTCAGAAAACCAAATGGGAAAAAAAGAATCAAAAGAAGCTGCTGACAATTAAACGCTAAAATAGATGAAAATAAATATTTAATGGTGTGACTAAGTGTAAGGGTATGGGGTTATTAGAAAAATGTTCAATCGAGAATTTTTCAGGGGGTATTTTAAGTTTTTCTTTCCTTTTTATTCATGCCAAGCAACCTCAGGCAACTGAGACTCGAGAGGCTTCATGGTATGAACTGTTAGGCCATAACTTAGTGATCAAAAACACAGCATATGGCAATTAGTGGCGTGTGGTTTCCTTTAAGCTATTCATTTGGCCAGTGTAACAGGAGCACCTAAATTCCTTCAACTTATCATAATTTGGTGCAATGGAGGGGGCCCAAGGCAAAGAAGGGCATTGCAGGAGAGAAGTGTTCCAAAATGTAGCAGTACTCAGAAGATGAAGGAGGAGAAGCAAGAGGTAGGTGCACAGAACACTTCCTGTACAATGCAAATTAGACACAGCAGAGCAAGAGCCCGGAAAGATACATGATCCAAAGAAAGAAAAGTCCTCAGGCTTCAGAAACTCTTCAAAAGTTCTTTTGACCCATTAACCTTTACCATTTCACATTTTTACTTTAAGAAATATAAAAGGTGTTTCTTGCTTTGTGTTCTTTTGGAGAAATTGAGAAGCTGTGAATTGTACTCCTATATTTAAATCCTAGAGGATTCCTCCTCCTGTTTTTTTTTTTTTTTAATTGGATATTATGAAATTTAATACGCACAAAAACTGGAAAGAGTTCCTCAAGACACTGGGACAGACTCCCCAGTGGAATAACTGCCTAAGAGAGATCATATCCTGCCATCTTTAGTTGAAAAGTTATCTTCCTCTCATAAAATGTATTGTAGTATCACATTTTCCTCCAAGGATGATGAAAAAGTTGGAATGTATGTATCCCTTATTCAGTTATCAACCTAATTTTGATGTTTGGGTTTCTACTTCAATATTATTGATTAATCATAATAAAACCTAGATCTGCAGCAAATCATGTTTGTGTTCTGTAGACATGACTGCTTATATAACCAAAACTATGGTAGTTATAAAGAAATGGAAGACTTGAACTCCAAACGCTTTTCTTCTTTCTCATTAGTAATTCATGAAAATAACAGCAATAATAATAATAGTTGTTATTTTTTGAGCCCATATGTGCTAAATACTGTGCTAAGTAATTTACATGCTTATTTCTGTTTTCACAGTGAACTTGCTAGGTGAGTATTGTTGTCTCCATTTTATAGGGAAAGTCTCTCTTCCATTACCTAAACCTGAGATGTAGAGTGACAGAATATAGGCTCAGCATTTCCAGATCTGTTTATTCAAAGGAACTATGAAATATGCATTTCTTTAATGTAAAATGTTCTAATTTTAAAGTGTTTTCATGTAGTTCATTTTTAAAAAATAATGTGTACCAAAAAAATAGGCTCTGTAGGTCTGCCTTAAGCTCCCAGGTGTTTGAAATTCATACTCATCCTTCATGAAAAACCTATCATTAAAAGTTTTATCACATACTCTCCATATCACAATAAGGCATTTTATGTGGAAGAGAATCTTAAGATCATCCATTCTATGAGATTCATTTTATGGATGAAGAAACTGAGTTCCATAGAGGGAAAGTCACAACACAAGGTCACACAGTAAGGAGCAAGGATTACGTTAGAAGATAACTCTCCCCTGAACCCATTTGCGTTTTCTTGCAGTCTACTAGGCTGTCTCAAAACCAAACCAGGTATGGAAGTTGCAACAGGTCACTAACAGGCCATTTGTTTATTACTTTTCTCAGTTATAGCAACTGTCATTGCATAAAACCGCTTTCTGAAACGGAAATCTGTACACATATAAAATCTGTTTTTGTTTTTGTTTTTTTTTTTAATATTTTATTTATTTATTTATTTATGGCTGTGTTGGGTCTTCGTTTCTGTGCGAGGGCTTTCTCTAGTTGCAGCAGGCGGGGGCCACTCTTCATCGCGGTGCGCGGGCCTCTCACTATCGCGGCCTCTCTTGTTGCGGAGCACAGGCTCCAGACGCGCAGGCTCAGTAGTTGTGGCTCACGGGCCCAGTCGCTCCGCGGCATGTGGGATCCTCCCAGACCAGGGCTCGAACCCGTGTCCCCCGCATTGGCAGGCAGACTCTCAACCACTGCGCCACCAGGGAAGCCCTAAAATCTGGTTTTTTTACTATCGTTTTACTTAATAATGGGGACTATGATACCAACACAATACATAGAAAGTGATGACAACAACAGCTTGATAAAATACTGTATATATATATATATGTATATATATATATTGCTTGTAAATTGCTGATGGCCTTATTTCATAACTTTAGTCAGAGAAATAAAATTACTTACATACCTCAAACAAAATAAACACAGAAAAATCATGTATATTTTGTTGCACTCACAGAGACGTTGCCTATGGTTTTTATTTTATTTCACTTCTTAGTTTAGGAAGCTGACTTGCATAGTAATGACACTGTGAATGCAGTCCTCCAGTACCTTTTGGTTCTCATCATTCATTATTGATGCAATATTTTTGCTATGTTTTTTCTTTCATTCTCAATTTTTATGGTCCACAAAAAGCTGTACTTTAAAGGCCCATCAATGTAATTGTATGATTACATTTAACTACTCTGAAATGCATGGACAGTCATTAGTCTTTCAAGGGTTTAGAGTTTTATGATACCTGCTTAGATTCTTCCTCATTATTTAGTGTATATTTATAATCTATTCCTTTGAATTCAGTTATAAATCAAAATATCCTAATGTGGACATGAACATGATTTATACTCTCTAGGAAAGTTAAATTCATTTTTTTTCTTTTTTTCTGTATTTCAGTGAAAACGTGTACTGAATGTTGGGGTGAGATGTATTCTTTTTTCAAAAATAGAAAATAGTAATAAAAAGAGTATTGAAAAAAGAAAAAAATCTTAAATGGGATTGTATAATAAAATATTGATGTATATAATCTATATTTTGCAATGTATGTATATCTATGTATATATATACAACAAATATTTCATTTTATTTCTTTGGTAAATTAGAAGTCACCTCCCTTTGGTCTTTAAGTTTTAGATGCTAGAGGATCAAAAAAAAAAAAAATCACATTTAAATTCAGCTAATTCGGGAGGGTGGGAGGGAGATGCAAGAGGGAGGGGATATGGGGCTATATGTATATGTATAGCTGATTCATTTTGTTATACAGCAGAAACTAACACAACGATGTAAAGCAATTATACTCCAATAAAGATGTTAAAAAAATAAAATTAAATAAATAAATAAATTCAGCTAATTACATCTCTTCATAAAGGTAAGAAAATGCAAACAAATAGATTTCTATGACATGCTCAGTAAGGTACTGCAGTGATAAAACATAAGACATGACCTCAGGCAACCAATCAGTGGGGAAACAAGTCTATCATATCTGAAGTTCTCTTAGCACTAATTCTAAGGACAAATAAAAACTAGCCTTAAATAAATGTTTCCTATATGACAAGCCCATTGCTAAGCAGCTTGCCTCTGTCTTCTCACAGAATTCTCATGACATGAAAATGTCACAAGGACTTACAGGAAAAAGAGGAGACTACTTGTTAAGGAGTAGTGGGTGGATTTGGGTCTGACAGGTAAAAAGGGGCCAGCAGATGAGGAAGGCCAGGTGGGGGATTTGGACCTGGTGCACAGGATAGATTCTACTTCGTTCCACATGCAGGGGAATGAACATGTGCTTTAGAGAGTGAAGTCATCCTTCTGAGATCCATTGGAATGCCTAGAGACTGAAGGCCATACAATTCTTTTTACAGCAAAAGGGAACTCATGGTGTTCATACAAAATGGTGGTGGTGGGAAGAGACAGAGGAATTTTTTAAAAATCAAGTTAAATCATCGTTTTGTTTAACTTGATTTCTCTTAGGAAAGAAGGGTAAGAATTTTTTTTCAAATTTTTGTAAGTATAATAATTTTTTTAAAACATTGAAAGATATGTTTCTAACGGCATGTGTGTGGTAGGTAGTTGATTATGGGCAGGGGGAGACAAGGAGAATAAAAATGTAAACTAAGTTGTGGCAATGTAGAGATTACGTTCATGGTGAAAGAATCAAATGGTGATCTCCAATGTCTGCTTAGATCTGAGAGAGCTGGGGTGTGTGTATGTGTGTGTGTGTGTGTAAAATGTTGGAAGCAATAAACACATGCACAAAAGAGAATTTATAAAGAGCAGAGGAGGAACAACCACCACAGAAGTTTAAAAAATGCCTACATGAGTTTGGGATGGGAGAAAAACAGTCAACAATGGAATCAAATTCAAAGCCCAAGAAGGATGGAGCAGATTGTGTATTCCTTTAACCTGTTGCCTTTTCCTGTTTTCTTCAGAGATTTAAACACATGTTGATTCATTTAACATTCATTTAGAATGTGTTCTTTGAGTAAGTCATGATGTATTAGGTATTTGTAAACATTTTATAAATTAAGCAATTTTATTAGGTGCTATTGATTTTAATAGAATGGGAACAAGATTTGTCTGATGTGCAGTTCCAAAATAGGGAACTCCATGTGTTTTGTGAGTACACCCCTCACTTTATCTCTTTGTGTGTAGTACTCACAGATTTATTCACAAGGCAATTCTGCCAAATTCTCCTCCAGTTACAGACAGAAAGCACCTTCTTCTCTCTCATGGGAACCTAAGTGTTGAATGTCAGAATTTGGCCTGAATTGCACATCCCATAAATAAGAAGATAATCTAACTAGAATGTTGGCTCAAAAAAAATCTTCTCACACAGACTTAAAGATTGTATTTCTTTTGCCCAGATTTATGAGATGTCATGCACTGTCTTTCTCCAGAATTCTTTGGATAAAGCTAGGCACATTTCTCTGTTGACATGTCTGTTGAATAAAGGCTCAGTCATTCAAGTTGCTAGGGTAGTTCTTTAAAAAGTGGTTCTACAGAACATGAGCATTTAAACTCATTTTTACAATTTGATTTTTTTACCTAGCTAAGTAATCCATTCCTTTTCTTCCTGCCCGAGTGCTTATGAGAGCTTTTATTTCCTGAAATCTTAGAACTATTAGCATATGTGTTTTATATCTATATGTATATATATCTATATATCTACATATCTATATATCTGTATATCTATGTGATCTACATAGTTAGATCCTTCTTCAGTTCAGCAAACGTTTCTTCAATTGTATCTCTGAATATTGTTTCTATGAAATATCATTTCTTCTGTTACCTCACTATAATAAATGTTATTAGAATATTAAATCTCAATTATTCCTCTTCCAATGCTATCATCTTTTCTCTTAACATTACGTCTATTTTCCCTCTTCCTCTATATTTGGAAAGAGCCTCTCAAGGGCCTCCTCAGCACTGATTGATATGCTACTCTGTATGGCTTTTAATATTTTAAATTCTGTGTTATTTCTTTTTATTCTCCTTTTCTTTATCTCTGTCAGCTGATATTTTAGCTTTCAATAAGATCTTCATGTTTTCATCCTTGGACTCTGGGTAGATAATTTTATGCATCAACTTGACTAGCTAAGGGATGCCCAGATAGCTGGTAAAACACTATTTCTGAGTGTACCTCTGAGGGTGTTTCCAGAAGAGGTTAACATTTGGATCAGTAGACTGAGTAAAGTGATCTGTCCTCAACAACGTGGGCAGGTATCACTCAATCCACTGTGGGCCCAATGGGACAAAAAGATGGAGGAAGGGCAAATTCTCTCTCTCGCCTTTTGATCTGGGAAGTCCATCTTCTGCCCGGGGATATTGGAGCTACTGGTTCCCACATCTTTGGACTCAGTGACTTACACTAGCAGTCCCACAGTTCTCAGGACTTCAGCCTCAGACTAGGAGTGAGACCTTCCACTCCCTTGGTTCTCAGGCCCTCAGACTCAGACTGAATTACACCACCGCCTTTCCTGGTTCTCTGACTTCAGAAAGCATTTTGTGGGACTTCTTGGCCTCCATAACCATGTGAGCCAATTCCTATAATAGATCTTCCCTTGTATATAGCTATCTGGCCATATACATATGCATATACATATATATGTGTGTATACATATATATACACACACATACATATACATATATATGTGTATATATATATATATGTATATACATACATATACATATATATGTGTGTGTATATATATATAATTTTTTCTATTGGTTTTGTTTTTCTGGAGAACCCTGACTTACAACAAATCCTCATTTCACTGAGTTGTTCATGTTTCCATTCATTCCTCTCCAGCTCCACTGCCAAATACTGTTTAAAATCTACTGTAGTCTATCCCCTCTCCCCACATCATATGTCTTTACTTTTGCTGGGAAGCTCTTTGAACCTTCCTTAGAGAGGCATTTCCTGACACCAGTAGAGAGTGTGGGCTCAGGCCAGGCCACTGGATTCAAAGTCTTGCTTCACCATTTACTACCCACGTGACTGTAGAAGTTTACTTAATTGTTCTCTGTCTCACTTTCTCCATCTACCAAATATGAATGAAAATACTAACTTTCTCATGTGAAGAACAATACAGATAAGGCACTTCAAACAGTGCCCAGTACAAAGTACTCAATCAATGTGAATGATTACTGTTCTCAGTTATTAATCTGAATAATTGACTGTTGTAGATTTGCATATTATCAGCTCTGTGATCTGTTAGCCTGAGGCATCTGGAGAGGTAGCTGGCATTTGTATAATCCCAATGTGAGAACTGTATTTCTTCCCTGTGTTTGTTGAACTGTCATGCAAAGAGCCTAATTTATTGGGCAGATTTTCTGTTCCATCTTATCACAACTCCACTCACATGATAGAGTGTGGCTGGTTGCCATGTGTGATGCCTGCACGTGGAGGTCTGATGCATCGGGGGAGGGAAAAAGAGCTGAGAAGAGAGGTAGGCGCCCACTTTGGAGCAAGTCCTAAATACAGTTCAGGAAAGATGCCTGGCACCTTGCAGGCAGAGGGGGCGCAGCCATCAATGCTAGAAAGAAGTAACACAAAGTTCTTATACCTTTAGCTTTTCTGCTTGGGATAAAATACCCCAAGCCTTGGTGACTAATATTATTTTTTCAAAGGAATTGTAAGTGCATTGTCCTCTTCTGTTCCAGCATCAGTTTCTGCTTCCATCTCAGAAAAATTTTGTAGAGAAAGGAACATAGGAGTGAAGAGGGCTCATGAATAAAAATTTGGAGTAGGCCACCCATGATTTTATTAATATCATTCCATGCTCACAATATCTAAAGGTAGTACTTCAAAATTTGTAATATGTATGCTTACCTTTTACCGATTTTGTTGAATTAAAGTTTCCACATGTTTTATTCATTTTGATAGAGATAGAATAGGATAGTTACACAGGTAGTTGTAGAAGTCCCAGTAGGGGATTATAGATAAAGGGGTAAATTTAGGGAACTTTGGGAGACCACTGTAAGTTAATGATCATTCAAGAAAGCTATCGGAACATTGTGGAACAAAGCAGGCTTGCTTAACTATAAAGCCATAAATAAAAGCACAAGATATGCCCCAGGTCATTAAGTGAAAGAAAAAAGTGAGGCGTGCATTCTGCTGGTGGAGTTCAGCAGGATAATGATCCTTAAGACCAAGGACAGGAATTGAAGGGAAAGGTGACATTCCAAAGTAGAAGACCCTCATTATATGGAAACCTGAGATGATTCAACATATTTTTGTATATGTTACTACCCTTCTGCTGATCTGAATAAACGCGGACAGTCCTAGTTTGACCTCATAGGGTCAGACACTCTCCTGCCAGATACGAAGGAGGAGCTAGAGATGTAAGCCTGACATCTACTGGAAGAATAAGGAGGAAGGCAGTCCTTTCCCCCTCCCACACTCTCCTTTGATTATAAAAATGTAGCCCGCTTAATCCTCGGCGCAGAGCCCCCTCTTCTGCCTGCTTGCATCTCTCACAAGCGTCCTATATTAATAAATCTACTTCTTGCCTATCACTTTGCCTCTCCCTGAATTCCTTCTGCGCTGAGACGCAAAGAACCTGAGCCTCAGTAAGTCCAGACACCAGGTGACTGATTCTAATTAAAAGACCGTGGGTTCAAGTCCCAGTCTGGGTTTAGGCTGTGTTCGAGTCCCGGCACGTGGGTTCAAGTCCCAATCGGAGGTGACCGGTTTCAATTTTGTATATATTCCAGGAAGAAATATTCCTGAGAAATAGTCGCAGGAGGCCAGTTTTGTCAAAAGATGTACCATATAGATTGCAAGTCAATTTCTTGCAAGCCATCTCTACTACCCTCTCCCCCCTCTCCAGTTCAAAAGGCCATCATCTCACGTGTACCATTGCAGGAGGCATCAAATAAGTCTCCCCACCTGTATTCCTGCCCTCATTGTCAACAAGGATGTCAGAGCGATCTTTCAACATGAAATCTGACTCTGCTGTAAAACCCTTTCCACCCTGCTTATAACCTTTTCCAAACTCATCTCCAAAGACTCTCTTGATGTTCCAAACATAAGTTCCTTATAAACATAGGGATGCGTTTTCGTTTACTGGAACATTTTTTTTTTCTTTTTTGGCCGCACCACATGGCATGCAGGATCTTAGTCCCTGACCAGGGATAGAACCTACACCCCCTGCATTTGAAGCCCGGAGTCTTAACCACTGGACTGCCAGGGAAGTCCCTACTGGAACATATTTTGATCACTCTGCCTTTCCTCATCCCTCACCCCTTTACCTGCCGTAACTCCTGTCTCCTCAGTTAAGGCTAGTTTTTCTTTCTGTGTCCTATGTTTTTCTAGCACTTGAACTTTTTCTTTATAGCCCTATCATGATTTTTGACATTTCATGCCGCCAATCCAAAAAGATTGTAAGCTCCATTAGAATAGGCTCCATATTCAATTTCGGAAAGGTGGTATTAACATCATGATGCATGGCACTTATTAGGCAAAATTAGACACCAAAATATTTGCTGAATGAATACATTTGAACTTCTAGGCTTCTTATTTAACTTAGTGATATTAATACATTCAGAGTGTTTAACAGTTAGTGATAGATTTTGAGTTTCAAGAATCCACCCCCAAACTTTAAAAAATCTGGTTACTTGTAAAATTCCCTTAGAGCTTTGAAAGAGGGCAGGAGAAATGAGAAGGAACATTCCAACAACATAAAATGAACGGAGAGATTTATTCGTCCTCTGTCCTTTGTTTTTCCATAGTACAAAAGCATAAAGCTATTTGATTCATGTTTCATGTTTTCTCAAGGCAAACAAGAATTTTTAAACATCCCATTTTTAAGTATTATGTAACTACTGATTTCTTTTTCCCATGTTTACTGAGCCTTTGTTTACTCCACTTCATTTTGTGAAACCAGCCATTGGTAAGTCATCTTCAGGTATGTTCCTCACGCAGCATTGGAGCTCTCTGTAAAGCATACAGAAAGGATAATAAAAATAGAGATGGGTGCTGTTTCATGTTCTGTCTTCACAGTGAAATACAAATATAAAAGGCAAATCTTCTAATGTTTAATTTTCTGGTAGTTGAAAACAAATTCTAGTTGTTAAAATTAAATCCTAAAAATAGTCTGACATGCTTTAATAATATATATTCAGAGGGTTATGCAGCTTTATATGGCTGAGATTTTCAAATTCTGTTTTGCCTTGTTAGTCATATTTTGTGCTGTTTCTGTACCTGTTATCACCACTATTTTTTTGCTGTTTCTTTCGAAGCTATTTATTTGCAAATGACAGAGACACACTTTTCTGTAGTCAGTTTTATTAAATTATGATTTTTACAGAGATGATTTTCTATGAAACATTTAGTTTCAGCTTATTTTTAGTTTGCTTTCAGTCTCAATTGCCCATCCCCCTGCTCAGGGATTAGATTAACCATTGTCTCCACTGGTGCATGGTCCTTCCCAAGTCACTCTAGTACAGAATTACCACAGAGATGTACATGGCCTTGGGCAAGTCATTTAGCTTCTCTGTACTCTCCTTTCTTCATTTACAAAATGGGGACCTTTTTCTACCTACCTAACAGGAGTGCTGTAGATAAAATTAGATAATAGAGTTGGAAGCCCATGGTGTACTAAAGCATGATAATCTAGTCTAAGGAACCCAAATAGAAACATGCGTGTGTGGCAGTTTTTTTGGTGTGTGGCTAATTGCATTCACAGATCAATTTGCTATCAAAAGAAAAATAAATGTTGATTTGAGAGTAAAAGGTAACCATTTTCTATTTATATTATAAAAATGTTTAATACCTAGTGAATATGGATTTTCTAGTTATATTCTAGTTTAAAGTGAGATTTCCTTAATTTTAAAACTTTATAGTAGAAAAGAACTGTGTCAGAGGCCAGACTAGAAACTCTAGGTGGCCTTCTGTGTTTACAGTGGGACAGACTTTAGGTAGAGAAAGCCATTAGGTAGCCATTCTCTACCAAAAGAGAAGGAAAGAAAATGAAAAATGAGAGATCTGAGGAAGTGCTCCTAAAACAGAAAACTCAGAAAAAAACTTAAGATCGATTCTTGGAAAACACTGATTGCTGGAAGACAAACGTCTGATTGTCAAACAACAGCAATGCCACACTACCGTCTGGTTTTCCTTTCTATTTTTTTTTCTTTCTTTTTATTTCCTTTCTACTTCTTTTATTTCTTTTTCTATGTCATGAGACAGGAGAAGCTAAAGAAAAGTAGAAAAATCCAAAGGACAAATGTGATCTTTGCTAAAGAGATTGTAAACTGTTAATAGTCTCTTTTTCTAGATTAAAATCAAAGGTCGAACTGTAACCCATAGCAAGAACTTTTTAAGACCAAGTTCACTGGATACACCAAAGCATACTGGATTCATGAAAGAGGCTCAGTTAATGAAAATTAGAGTGAGTTAAATCCACCATAGCCTGGGAGAAAGTCAGGGTTAAGTTAAGCAATAAATGACAGCAATGAACGATAATGAAATGGAGACAATTATATGTAGGTATATATGTATGGTGTAAAACCAAATTCTGTAGAATTTAAGTATGATGTTCTTTATTCTTTTTATTCAATTGTTTTCTTAAAGAGTTAAACTTTTATTGAATAAGCATGGAGATATAAAAATCATGCTTTGATATTTGATTAAGCATACCTAGAGAAATTATTTCAGTTTTTACTCTAAGGCTGTATAGTTGGTCAAGCCTGTCTGTCGGTTGCCTGCCTGAAATGCTGTAGTCATTCTAGCTATGGGTACGGAAGGCGAATGCACTGCACAACTTTTCCAAGACAAGGGTAATCACCTCGAGTTTTAAAGAATGAACATTCTTTTGTCATTCTACTAATAGAATTCTGAAGTCTTCTCTGGAGATTTTCTTTAGTATATTAGGTTTTTATTTACCTTTTCTTTTTTAATTTCATTGCCCATTTCATGAGGCCGATCAACAATATTGAAAATTGATTTAAAATAGTTTCTTAGAATCTGTTTCACTGTTCTGAAGTGTTTCCAATTCTGTTTTATTTTGTGGTTTTTATATATGAAATTGTTGTTTGCTATCAATAGCAACAAACACCAAATAAAATAACCATAAAATAAAAGCAAGAATGTCACATGATTTATAGATGTGTGCTAATCTGTCTTGCACCTTTGAAGGTTAATTTCTAGAGAGCGGGGGTCTTAGTTTGCATCTTTCTTCTGTGATGATAAACAATGTGTACTGAAGTTTTTATCTGTTTAACAAATGAAACAAACCCCAAAAAGCCCTCAGATATTATGGATCAAATAAAATATGCTGTGGAGACACAATTAGAGTGTCTTTAGGGGCTTGTTTTCAATTACTTGACCTAGGAACAGAGCATCTTCTGTATATGCCAATTATTGTCTGATTCCTAAAAGAGACAAACTTAAAATTTAATAGATTACATAGATATATAGTATAAATTCCTAAACAGAGTCTATTAGTGATGAAAAATATATTGTTGAACACTTCTAAAAATCATTCATTTAAAGTATTTATTTGTGATTACATTTATTGATTTTTTGAGATGTTTTCTATCACAGAGAGAGGTTATAACTCTGAGCCATGTGTGATTCAGGGGAATTTTCAGTTTGTGCTGCCATTTCATTTAGAACATACAAAGGAGAAGAAAGGATCAAGGTGCACACCAAAAACAGAGCATACAAAAGGAACAGAGACCATTGATGTCAACAGGAAATATCTATCTTTCTTTTAGTCTAAAATTAAAGAAAGTAGAAATGTGACAGGATGAATACTTTTAACCAAAGGTAACTGAGAACTCCTGTATGTCAAGTTGTCAAAAACGCTTCTGACCTGATTTCTCTCTCCTTATTTTTACTAAATATTTTCCTCCTAATCTGTTATTTCTCCTTGCTAAAATATATTCAACTTCTAATAAGAATCACAATACATTGCAATTCCTCTCTTTTTTTTCTCCCAGAAATCTCTCATTGAGCTTCCTGCTGACAACATCATTGATAAGCATTAAGGATACAAGTTTATAAATCTCAGTCTAAATTTTGGGTTCTTTGTGAACACAGATTTGTAATTGAGCCAGCTTATGACACACTCAAAAAACAGGTAGCAGGTTTGTGAAGCAAATTAAGTGGGGGCCAAATTTAGCCTTCTAAACTCATTTTATTTGCACCTCAGCTTGGACTTAAGCCATTAGCACAGCAGGAAAAAGCAATGGTTATGCACCAGGCCACCAGCATTTCCATGCATAAGATTTTGCAGAATGACAGAAATAATGAATGTAATTAAAACAGCATGTAGCCAAGAAAAAATAATTAGTATACAAGTTGGATGGCTCTGGGAGGCCCATGATATGACAAAAACATTTTAAGGATTTTAATGATATCCTAAACTAGTTTAGTTTCCAAATAAGAGCTCATGTATCAAAATATTTGAGAAATGAATGTTCTTAATAATTATCTCCAAGCTTTAGACTTCAGGTGTTACAGTTTTAATAACCTCCATTTTTAATCTCAGCTTTTCCCCACTTACTCTGGAAATGACACCTATGAATTATTTAATCATTATATTCAGGAGGAAGGAGTAATATAAATGCCCTATGGTCATGAAATGATAAAAGTTAGTTGAGATTTTTGGGAGTTGTCACTAATGAAATGTGAAAACATGTTTTTTTTTTAATAATTATAAATCAAATTAGACACTACATTCTAACTTATTAATTTGTAATCATATAATAGGCTATAATTTTTTAAGGCTTTTTAATCTTGAAAGAGAGAGAGAAATCTAAATTTTCTCAAGGAAGATTGTTTTGGAAAGTCAATTTGAGCACCACTGATAACAGCGCTAATTCTTTAAAATCATGAAAGCATAGTACATTCTGGGAAGCACAAGTACTTAAATATAGAAGAGAAGTAGGGCTTCCCTGGTGGTGCAGTGGTTAAGAATCCGCCTGCCAATGCAGGGGACACAGGTTCAAGCCCTGGTCTGGGAAGATCCCACATGCCACGGAGCAGCTAAGCCCGTGCGCCACAACTACTGAGCCTGCAGTCTAGAGCCCGCGATCCACAACTACTGAAGCCCGCGTGCCTAGAGCCCGTGCTCCGCAGCAAGAGAAGCCACTGCAATGAGTAGCCCCCGCTTGCCGCAACTAGAGAAAGCCCAGGAGCAGCAATGAAGATCCAACTCAGCCAAAAATAAAAATAAATAAAAAATAAATTTATAAAAAAAACCAGAAGTATATATTATAGGCAATTATTTCCATTTCCTAAAATTAAAAAAATACTAATTGTTAAAGATACTTAACTATTAATACAAACCCAAAATAATTTTTATGATTTTTTTCTATATATCTTTCTAGAGAGAAACCTAAAATGACTTCTAAATTTTTTTTTCTGCAAATTTTTTAGAGTTCTAAGAAATTACAATAGAAAATAAAGCCAAGTAGGTTGTGACAATGGAAAAATAATGTGACAAGTTAAATAGAATTTGACTTGTTCTTTAAGGGTGAGTAAATTATAGAAAGAATGCAAGGCAGAGGGAGAGTTTGCAAAATGCCTGGATATGGATTTAGGAAAAATAAAGGAAAATTCAAGATTTGGGCCTTGAATGTCTAAGAGAATAATAATGCTATTGATAGACTTATGTATAGAAAGTTATATTTGTTGGAAAAATGATGAAATAAAGTTGTTGAGATTGAAGTAACAATGAGGCACTAAACATTTCAAAAGGAAATGTCTAGTACATCTTTGAAAGTAAGAAACTATACAAAGTGAAGATTTCAGAAATGGCCATTATCTGCAGAGCCATTTGCTTAAAGGTATTACTTAATGATTTACTAATGTGGTCGAGTCCATATTTCAAATGATCAACAATTTCCTTTTAAAAAGGGAATCATGTATAAAGACAGATTTTTTTTAAAGTATTACATACAAATATAATTTGAAGTATTGTTATAGTCATTACATTTTAAATACTTTTCAACAAAACAGTAGCATGGCTTCACTCTGCCTGTAAGAAATAGGCAATTTTATATTTACAAATGGAATTTAAGGTTCCTATTCAGACTATTCATTTGTAATCACACCAGCTGTAACTGTTAAACTATTTTTAATCTTAAGAGGGAATAAAATCCAAATTTTCTCAAGGAAAATGATTTAAGGAAACAAGTCAAATGTCATAGAAACTGAGCCCCAGGCAGCACAACATGAGCCTGGTTCACTCTCTGGTTCTTCCCAAATGGTGCTTGTCAACTTAAAACACAGGAAACATGGTGGATTCTGCTCTTTAGAGCGCAGGTTGCACACCGTGCTCGTTTGAAAAATATGCCATATTGCGGAGTTCCTGACCTCTAGAAGTTCACAGTCTAATGAGAGAGCTAGACATGTTAAACCGTGATCAAGCACTATGGGAATGCATTGCAGTCGCGTTTCATTTAAAACACACACACACGTACACAGAAACACCCTTCATGGTCCTGGAATCTTCCCCTGCTCATGCATGCATGGTTTTAACTCACAAGGCTCATCCTTTTATCTGGAAACACAATTTCTTGCATTTTATTCTATGCTTCTATTTAGTTTATGTGAAAGAATCTCTCTCGAGGATGTATCTGGCAAGAGAAATTTTTTGTGATAGGATTCCTCCCTATCAAATGATAAAGTGACTCTGCGGCTTTTATTAGTTTCCCCCTATCAATCATTCTGCTAATGTGGACTTCTATAGCTAAGGATTTCCTCCTTTTAATAATTTGGTTATTATCTATGACATGATTTCTTATTATTTAAGCTTGAAATTTACGATATCTGTGTAAGAACTGAAGTAGTTGAAGGAAAAGAGTTAGTCTGCTTGAGTACAGGTAACAAAGCACCTAAATAACATGTTATTACTTTGTCGTGTTGAAATCAGTCGTTTACTGCAAGTAGAGGTTTTAACTGAAACAAACTATCGGTGGCTAATGGTCTATTTGGCAGAGCTCATAGCCAGCATTATTCTGGCTGCTCTTGATTAGAATGTGGACCATAGAAGGCCAAGGGATTCTTACTGATTGTTATTAACAGTCTGTGCACTGCGTGTAATTACGAAAAAAAAACAAAAAAAAACTGGACCAAGGAGACATTTTGAAAAAAATAAGAACTGAAGAGAATTAGGGTTATCAGCTCCTCAAATATGGTCTGGATAAATGTGGTCTAAGCAGTATCTGACGATCTATATATTTTTCTTTCAACCCTACTTCTCAAATGTCTTGGGAGAAAGAAAACTGATTTTAAGAATGAGAGCTGTAAGGACTTATATAGGAAATCAGTAGTTAATCACATATATAAAGGCTGGAACACACTGGAATCCATCAACTGATCAATTATTTATTTGATACAACTTGGAACATACATTTTAGACTATGGCCTTACAAAAACAACCCGTTACAATGATCTAACAAGTGATAAGAAACATCTGGTTAAATGGACAGTAAAGTACAAGTACTTCTGAATATAGATGTAAACATGATGTTAAGATTTATATCCAGCTCTATAATTTGTCTTCTTGAATCTAATGAACAAAAATGCCCATGCACTAAATGTAAATATGCCCTAATTTTTGAGAAAAGTAAAGCAAAAAAGAAAAGGAAAGACAAGACTATGGCCATCTTCCTTAAACAAGTTTTGTAGCTTGGCTTGAAACAAATATGTAATGGAAACTACAGATACTTAAACATGATGTTTATCTTATTAGTAGTGTTTTCCTGTTATACAAAACACCTAAAAACAACAGGGAATAACAGATTAGATACGATTTTCTCAGTTTGGCTAAACACTAGTAAAAAGTCACTAAATAATTTCCAATCAGGCTGTGAATAAGAAGGGCTTGGCATTTATGTGATTTCCAACAGGTGAATAACTTTGCCTTCAGAATAATATATACATTATTCATTGGCCAAAACCCAACATAGCCCTTCAGATGAAAATAAATGACTAGCTTTGTTTCAAGTAACAGATATCAAAAGTGCAGATTGTTATATACCACACTGTTATACCTGCTTCTAACTATATTGATGTGGATGATATAGCAAGCTAAAGCAGTATTTCAGAAATGGTGAGCTTAAACTCAAAAAAAATTATTACAACAAATGCACTTATAATTGTCTAGTTGATCTCATTCATTTATGGAAAATACTGGTAGAAAAAAAATAATTTCACTAAGCAGGCTAGTAGACCTTTCTCAAAGCAAAGTCCAGTCAACAAACATGTTTGCTTCTTTTCTTTGTGACTCTGACTACAACTTTTAAAATGCTATTTTCAGTCACTAGCTCTTAAATAATTTTCTAAACTTAGAGAAACTTTAAATACTGATATCACTACTTTAATATTCTAATTGGTTTTATTATTTGCCATTTTTAATTTCAATGAATATAATGATTTTCGTGTACTGAATATCTTCCGTATAGATAAAATATATCCCTAGGAATCTATATTACATTGCAAAATTATAACAATATGAAATCAACACAGTTTTGTTTTTAAACTCTCAGGGTTGAAACAAGCCCAAATGAAAGATATATTGAAATACATAGGACCCCCAACTTTATTCGGTGGAATTGGGTACTAGTGATTCACCAAGATTTACAAAACATTGCATACTGAAGTTATCAGAATAAATAAAATAATTGCTTACCCTATAAGTATATTTGTGTATCTGCATTTATAAAATAATGACCAATCAAATGTTAAAAACAGTTTATTGTAATGAATCTGAGCCTATATGAATAAATTGGATCTGGAACTCTATAATGTAGATCCACACGACTTTCTGGGAAATTTTCCCCAATATTCCTCAAGAGGAAAAACTGTTGCTGTACTTTTTCATAATTATGTAAAAAGTTATGATGGTGAATAGGTTGACTGAAGTTTATATTTTGAATCGTTTTATTCTAATATTGTTTCAGTGGTAGAAGTCATGATAAACATTACTCTCCACTGTAAAATTCTTACCATTAACAGCATCAATCTTTGGGACATATTACTCACATGTATATATTTGTCATATTGGAAGAGTATTTCAATGGAATGAAGAAGTTTAGAAATAGAATTAGAGTAAACAAAATGGAAATGGTGTCTGGGTAAGATGACAACTTGAGCTGCTTTGTCCGATTTCCCCATGTGTGATCTTGCTTCAGAATTAGAAA
Source organism: Balaenoptera ricei (assembly GCF_028023285.1). Lineage (NCBI taxonomy): Eukaryota > Metazoa > Chordata > Mammalia > Artiodactyla > Balaenopteridae > Balaenoptera > Balaenoptera ricei. The sequence continues at coordinate 66,197,403 of NC_082650.1, forward strand.
CGGAGAAAGAGTGCTATTCACGTGTTAAGAAGTCACTCACTTCCTTCTAGATATGTAACAGATGTGACCAGATTGAAGAAACCCAATGAGGCTGGAAAATAGCTGCCCTTTCTGAGGATGCAGCTAAATACCGTGGTAACTGGGGAGAGGATGTTTCCTGAATCACGTAACAGGAAATGTAAACTATATCACATCCTCATAATTAATATTGAAGGATAAAATTCTAACAATATTTCAGACAACAATGAATCCACAAATGGTCTCAGCACCCTGTTTTGGTGTAAATACCCAACCAAAGAAAATTCTATGTGTACAAACATGTAAAGATTAGTAATCTGAAAGAAGAAAAATATATAGTGTGGGAACTGTAAAAATATTTTGCTATATAAAAAGGAGAACTTAAGAGTAAAGGTATACTTATTTTTGAAAATGCTTTACTACTGAACACAATGTATGTTTGAAAGTACCTACTATTTTTTTAACATCTTTATTGGAGTATAATTGCTTTACAATGGTGTGTTAGTTTCTGCTATTTATTTTTTATTTTTTATTTTTTATACAGCAGGTTCTTGTTAGTCATCCATTTTATACACATCAGTGTATACATGTAAATCCCAATCTCCCAATTCATCACACCACCACCACCCCCTACCGCTGCTTTCCCCCCTTGGTGTCCATACGTTTGTTCTCTATATCAGTGTCTCAATTTCTCCCTGCACACCAGTTAATCTGTACCATTTTTCTAGGTTCCACATATATGTGTTAATATACGGTATTTGTTTTTCTCTTTCTGACTTACTTCACTCTGTATAACAGTCTCTAGATCAATCCACGTCTCTACAAATGGCCCAATTTCGTTTCTTTTTATGGCTGAGTAATATTCCATTGTATATATATACCACATCTTCCTTAGTCATTCGTCTGTCGATGGGAATTTAGGTTGCTTCCAAGACCTGGCTATTGTAAATAGTGCTGCAGTGAACACTGGGGTGTATGTGTCTTTTTGATTTATGGTTTTCAAAAAGGATGGGTGTTAGCTCTTCTCTAAATGTTTGGTAGAATTCGCCTGTGAAGCCATCTGGTCTGGACTTTTGTTTGTTGGAAGATTTTTAATCACAGTTTCAATTTCATTACTTGTCATTGATCTGTTCATATTTTCTATTTCTTCCTGGTTCAGTCTTGGAAGGTTATACCTTTTTAAGAATTTGTCCATTTCTTCCAGGTTGTCCATCTTATTGGCATAGAGTTGCTTGTAGTAGTCTCTTAGGATGCTTTGTATTTCTGCAGTGTCTGTTGTAACTTCTCCTTTTTCATTTCTAATTTTATTGATTTGAGTCTTCTCCCTCTTTTTCTTGATGAGTCTGGCTAATGGTTTATCAATTTTGTTTATCTTCTCAAAGAACCAGTTTTTAGTTTTATTGATCTTGGCTATTGTTTTTTGTTTGTTTGTTTCTATTTCATTTATTTCTGCTCTGATCTTTATGATTTCTCTCCTTCTGCTAACTTTCGGTTTTGTTTGTTTTCTGTCTCTATTTCCTTTAGGTGTCAGGTTAGATTGTTTATTTGAGGTTTTTTTTGTTTCTGGAGGTAGGCTTGTATAGCTATAAACTTCCCTCTTAGAACTGCTTTTGCTGCATCCCATAGGTTTTGGATCATCGTGTTTTCATTGTCATTTGTCTCTAGGTATTTTTTTATTTCCTCTTTGATTTCTTCAGTGATCCCTTGGCTATTTAGTAACGTGTTGTTTAGCCTCCATGTGTTTGTTTTTTACGTCTTTTCCGCTGTAATTGATTTCTAATCTCATAGCGTTGTGGTCAGAAAAGATGCTTGATATGATTTCAATTTTCTTAAATTTACTGATGCTTGATTTGTGACCCAAGGTGTGATCTATCCTGAAGAATGTTCCATGAGCACTTGAGAAGAAAGTGTAATCTGCTGTTTTTGGATGGAATGTCCTATAAATATCAATTAAATCTATCTGGTCTATTGTGTCATTTAAAGCTTCCATTTCCTTACTAATTTTCTGTTTGGATGATCTGTCCATTTGTGTGAGTGAGGTGTTAAAGTCCCCCACTATTACTGTGTTACTGTCAATTTCCTCTTTTATAGCTGTTAGCAGTTGCCTTATGTATTGAGGTACTCCTGTATTGGGTGCGTACATATTTATAATTGTTATATCTTTTTCTTGGATTGATCCCTTGATCATTATGTAGTGTCCTTCCTTGTCTCTTGTAACATTCTTAATTTTAAAGTCTAGTTTATCTGATATGAGTGGTGCTACTCCAGCTTTCTTTTGATTTCCATTTGCATGGAATATCTTTTTCCATCCCCTCACTTTCAGTCTGTATGTGTCCCTAGGTCTGAAGTGGGTCTCTTGTAGACAGCATATATATGGGTCTTGTTTTTGTATCCATTCAGCAAGCCTGTGTCTTTTGGTTGGAGCATTTAATCCATTCACGTTTAAGGTAATTATCGATATGTATATTCCTATTGTCATTTTCTTAATTGTTTTGGGTTTGGTTTTGTAGGTCCTTTTCTTCTCTTGTGTTTCCCACTTAGAGAAGTTCCTTTAGCATTTGTTGTAGAGCTGGTTTGGTGGTGCTGAATTCTCTTAGCTTTTGCTTGTCTGTAAAGCTTTTGATTTCTCCATCGAATCTGAATGAGATCCTTGCTGGGTAGAGTAATCTTGGTTGTAGGTTCTTCCCTGTCATCACTTTAAGTATGTCATGCCACTCCCTACAAGCTTGTAGAGTTTCTGCTGAGAAATCAGCTGTTAACCGTATGGGAGTTCCCTTCAATATTATTTGTTGCTTTTCCCTTGTTGCTTTCAATAATTTTTTTTGTCTTTAATTTTTGTCAATTTGATTAGTATGCATCTCAGTGTGTTTCTCCTTGGGTTTATCCTGTATGGGACTCTCTGCGCTTCCTGGACTTGGGTGGCTATTTCCTTTCCCATGTTAGGGAAATTTTCGACTATAATCTTTTCAAATATTTTCTCAGGTCCTTTCTCTCTCTCTTCTCCTTCTGGGACCCCTATAATGCAATTGTTGTGTTTAATGCTGTCACAGAGGTCTCTTGGGCTGCCTTCATTTCTTTTCATTCTTTTTTCTTTATTCTCTTCCGCAACAGTGAATTCCACCATTCTGTCTTCCAGGTCACTTATCCGTTCTTCTGCCTCAGTTATTCTGCTATTGACTCCTTCTAGTGTAGTTTTCATTTCAGTTATTGTGTTGTTCATCTCTGTTTGTTTGTTCTTTAATTCTTCAAGGTCTTTGTTAAACATTTCTTGCATCTTCTCCATCTTTGCCTCCATTCTTTTTCCGAGGTCCTGGATCATCTTCACTATCATTATTCTGAATTATTTTTCTAGAACGTTGCTTTTCTCCACTTCATTTAGTTGTGTTTCTGGGGTTTTATCTTGTTCCTTCATCTGGTACATAGCCCTCTGCCTTTTCATCTTGTCTGTCTTCCTGTGAATGTGGTTTTTGTTCCACAGGCTGCAGGATTGTAGTTTTTCTTGCTTCTGCTGTCTGCCCTCTGGTAGATGAGGCTATCTAAGAGGCTTTTGCAAGTTTCCTGATCGGAAGGACTGGTGGTGGGTAGAGCTGGCTGTTGCTCTGAGTTTCTGCTTTATAACAAAGTGAAACAGCTCTGCATATACATATATCCCCATATCTCCTCCCTCTTGCATCTCCCTCCCACCCTCCCTATCCCACCCCTCTAGGTGGTCACAAAGCACTGAGCTGATCTCCCTGTGCTATGCAGCTGCTTTCCACTAGCTATCTATTTTACATTTGGTAGTGTATATATGTCCATGCCACTCTCTCACTTAGTTCCAGCTTACACTTCCCCCTCCCCGTGTCCTTAAGTCCATTCTCTACATCTGCATCTTTATTCCTGTCCTGCCCCTAGGGTCTTCAGAACGTTTTCTTGTTTTGTTTTTTTTTTTAAGATTCCATATATATGTGTTTGCATACAGTATTTGTTTTCCTCTTTCTGACTTACCTCACTCTGTATGACAGACTCTAGGTCCATCCACCTCACTACAAATAACTCAATTTCGTTTCTTTTTATGGCTGGGTAATATTCCATTGTATATATGTGCCACATCTTGAAAGTACCTACTTTTGTATGCAATGAAACATAGACTGAGGTGGGAAAAAAGAATTTAAACGTGTGACAAAAAGGCAAAAGCCTAAGGTGAAAAAGAATTAACTGACATGAGGAAAAATAACAAGTTAACTGATGTTAAAACTGGTAATAAGCTTAAATATTGCACATGGAAACAGTGTTGCATATAATCTTCATTGTAAATTAGATAGATCAGTAATTTAGAAGATAAACTTGGTACAGTTTCTCAGAATATAAATGAACATCCATGATAATAGGAAAACGAATAAGAGAAAGTGGAGTTATGAAAGAGACCACTGTGAGATTAAATTCCATGGTTCTTGAAGCAAAGGATAGAAACAGTAGAAAAATAGATACAGCCAATATGTAAAGGAAAAAAGTGTATTATATGAAAAGGAGATCAACACCTTGACACATTTTGGTGAATTAAAAATATCTTTTTAAATAAACTATATCCAATAAACATTTATGTAGAAAAAACAGGATGACTGTGAGGAAACAATTTCAGACTAGATAAAAGAATTCTACTGAAATAATAAATTTCAGAAAACAGTAGATAAAAAAGTATAAGGACCTGAAGAAAAAAATATGACCCAAGAAGTTTATAAGGAAGTAAGTTACTATTTAGTTATGAAAGAAATAAATATATACTTTCAAAATGTAAGGGTTTAGAAAAAAACATCATCAATATACCTTTTCTGTATTTGAAAGTATACTAAAGTATGCTGAGAAATGAACCAAAATAAAAAATTTTATATGGCAGCATTGAAGTGCTGATACTGAACACTACAACTAGGTTAAAAAATAGATTTACGATACTATAATTTTGCTATATAATTCAATGGATTTATCAATAAATTTTAAGGGGAAATATAATAGCAAATTAATATAGCTATATTATTCAGGGTCTAAAATATGTCATGTGAACAGAATATTGGAAGTTGTAAAAAGGTAAATTATGCTAAGTTTTATATCTTTCTTGTGGCAAATCAATAGAGATAGGTTGGAAAATTAAAAACAATAATTTAAAAAATTTACCTTAGAAGTAACGATTAGTAGAATAATATATTTCTTCCAATTGCTAGACTATAAAAGAGTAAATAAAATGTACATATAAGGGAAGAAAAAGTGACAGGAACCAAAAAGACAAGTGAAAAGAAAACACAGGATACAAGTTGTCATCTATTGTGATGAAATACATCAGTGGTACCTGTATTTAAAGTCACCATAGCCTACTCTGTTCTCGACCCTGTGTGCCTTTGCTCCCAACCCCTTCCCCCACCACACACATACTCTCTGCATTGTTTTATGGGTTTTGCTATCTGTAAATGGATTTAGACAGATGGATGATCAAAAACATGTGAAAGATTCTTCTTATGGACACCTGAAAAAGCAGCACCCATGCTGTAGCTAGCTGTCTATTAGAGGACACTGGGTAAAGTCACATGAAGTGGGTGAATCAAGAAATGTCATTCTTTTCCTTTTTATAAAGCCTGTACTTCAAGAGGAAAATGGTGTGAGTAATGAACAAAGTCTGCATAGATTCTTCTCAATCAAATCCCAGCCACTTTAGAGTTAATATTTTTCCCCCGGAAAAGGTGATAGGATAGCCCATGAGGCTCAGCTCTTCTAAAATGAGTTTTAATCTTTTTTGGGGCATACCTTCTTCAAAAGCTACCATGATAAGGACTTCATTCTTTGAAGAAAAGTAGATTTTCATTCCAGAGGTTAATTTTTAATGAGTGAAAATACCAAGTATTAGAAAGAGAAGAAATGGAATGAACCACAGTCACCTGAAAATGATACTAAATAACTATTTTTGAATGAATGAAGAATATTATAGGTCATTAATTAATCTACAATTTGTTAGGTCATTAAAATATCAAGTGAAAGCTAAGTCAAATGTAGAAAATACTGTATATTTTGTATACACAGCATTTTGTAATTAATATAATAGTTTGAAATGTAGAGGAGAGTGTTTGATGAGTGTTGGCTGCAACACTTGATATTTTATAGCCATAAAGTTCCTATGAATGTTGGAAAGTATCTTCAGAGTTATTTATCTTAAATTATCATACTCTTGCTTTATGGAGTATACAAAATGTCTTATCCCGTAGCCATTGAAATATATGCTTGTGACTATCATCATCATTATGTTCTATTTTCCATACTGAATTTTTTCTGTTCCCTCAGCCATTGCTGAAATTTTTATTTTCCATGCAACGCTTCCTTGAAATCAGTGCCTCCTTTGAGTAAGCCAGTCTCCATTTTTTCACAGGTAAAGATTGTCCACATTCTGGCCGGCATTTAAAGTGACCTGTGGCCTGACCTCACACTACTTTTCCGACTATCCTTAACTCTCACATTAACAGAATCTTTTTCTACAGTCTAACTATAAGGTGTGTGTGTACTACACATACCTTGTAAAATATCTCTGTATTTGCTTATAGCATTGATCTTCTGACCTGAGGGCCGTTCCCACTTTACCAGCCTCCTCCTGCACATGTGTTCTTTCTCTCTCAATCTCTCTCCCTCCCTCTCTCTGACACACACACACACACACACACACACACACACACACACACACTCACACACTCCTCACCTCTGGGAAGCATTACCAAACATTTTATGTCCATATTGATTTTTTCCTTCTCTGAGAATTTATTTCTTCTGTAAGGCACATAACAAACTATCATGTATTATTTTATTATCTTTATTAAATACTTGCCTTCAAATATTATTTAACTTTATATGTATGCACAGTTTAACTGTCTGTATTTTATTTCCCCAAGTAGAGTGTAAGCTCTTTGAGCACAGGGGAATCAGATGGTACTTCATTTTTTCTATCCTCCACATCCTCGCACAAATTATATACTGAAAACATATTTGTTGCTTTATTGACTTTATCAGATTTCAAAATAACACATTATTAGTTGGGGTGGAAAAAATAACTTTCGACATCCCCTTAGAATTTACAAGCATCAGGTATTATATGTAGAAGAAACTTGGATTATTCAGCTAAAAGTTACTAAACTATGAAATGCTCTGCAGAAAAGGTATAAGTGCAGCAATGTATAATGTAGCTGTAGGTTAATGATGAAATAGATCTTTTCCACATTTTCAGCGAAAGCATTTGTGAAAAGATGTATTGCTCTGAGTTGGAAATCTATATTCTGCGACAGCTGCTGACTAGTAATGAGTTCTAATGAGCTGTCTCTTTATTGGAAAAAATAACATTTGCAATAACAGCCCCTTTGCAAATTGTAAAAGAGTATGGGAGTGCAGCTATAACCCCAAGTTGATAGGGGTATATTCATGTCAATGTCATTTCAATTCAAATCTAAGTTTCTGTTCTCATTTAAAGGAAGGTACTGTACACTCAAATGTGAGAATCAACTCCTTTTTTCACCAATAGCCTGTGGCTAAAAATTTAGTTTCTTTCATCTAATATTAACATAACACTGTTGCCAATATTATCACAGTAAACTTAAGACAATTAAGTTTAAACAATGATAAGCTTTTCAGATTTCATTTCCAAGTTTAATGGAAAGCTATTGTCCTTTCTCATTGTGTTCAGCTAGCATTCAGGGTTCATTTTTTGAAATGATTTTACTGATGCATGAATGGTCTCCCCCTTCCATCATTTCAAATCCCCCAACATACACATAAAAAAGCCAACTGTGATCAGTACTACAGTAAAATTTTTTAAAACTGATGGTGGTTTACATTATCTTGGAATGCCTCAAGGCTCAAGTTAAAATCATTTGAAAGTAGCAGTGGCAGCAAAGATAAAATTGATTTGGGGAATGTACACAATCTAATATTTCACATAATGAAAACAGAGGTGTTATCAAAGAGTCGTCAATAAAATGCAATTTCTTTCTGAAGAAAAATCACTTTACCCTTGACTCACATTCAAATCATATAAATTTAAATGCACAAACTCATATAGTTTTGAAGCAATAATTTTTATGGCTTTCAAAATGTCCCAGCATCTCTTACAGATTGGTAATGATTTCCTACATCCAATACATCCTTTCCTTTTTCTCTCCTGTTACAGGAGAAAGGGCTGCAATTTTTTAAAGTCAATCAATCACTTCAGTTGTTTTCCAATTCTCAACACCTTGATTTTTTTTCTGGGATCTTTCTTTCTCTATGCTTTACTCCCTCTGTCTCCCGTGCTTTCAACATGGCTGTAACTTTTGGCTCTCAAATCAGCTCTTAATTATACTTATACATCTCCTATGTAAAAAAACAAAAAGCAAAAACAAAAAACAAACAAAAAAACAGACAAAACTCCTACTCTATCTGTCTAAATCACAAATGAAATTTTGGGGAAATAAAAAGCTCTGTATTTCCTGTTTCCATATTTGTCCCTCTCACTCACTCTTCAGTCTACTCCTCAAAATACTGATATCAATTTCTCCAAGAAATAAATCTGTCAGTTCATTTTAAATACATAACTTTTGGAATTTGTCAACAAGATTAGATGCTGTTGATGACTGTCTGCCTTGGCTTCTATACTGGCATACTCTCCTAATTATCTTTCTCCTTTAATTTTTGATCTTCTTTAGTTGTATTTTCAGAGCCTTTCTTGTCCCATCATCTAAATAGTGTTGCTTCTTGGGACTCAATTCCAGGAACTGTTCTCTTCATTCTGCAAATTCTTCCCAGAATCATCTCATGAATTCTCACCAATTACCCTCCGGTTACTGATGACCCTCATCTATCTGCCCAGATGAGATGTGTCTCTGGGGTGTCAGAAGCATCCAAAGCCTACTGGGCATGTTCATACTCAATATAATCAACTCTTTAGTTTGTTTAGAGACCTCTCGTTTCCCCACTGCGTCCTCCAGGTTTTTCTACATTAACAAATGTCTCCACAATCCAATTAGTTTTTCCAGCCAGAAGCCCTTGAGTATTACTTTATCCCAATATTCTCCCATATCCAATAAAATCATTAAGCTGTGACCATTTACACTCCTAGATATCTTTCATATTTGTTAATCCTCTTTGTCTCATACCACCATCCTAATCCAGCTGACCAACGAATTGTCCCTAATGCAAGTTAGTGGATCCCCAAGTGATCTATCTAAATACAAACCTGATCATGTCATTTACCTCTTCAAAGGTATTGTATTACTTCTTGTGGCTTTTGGTTCAAGTACAGATCTTTAACTTATCTTTGTACTTCTTTAGTCTTCTCTCTAGCTCACTCATTTAGTTGAAAGGTCATGTTATAGCCACAAATCTCCATGTGCAGCCCTTTCACTTAAGCACAAGTACACCCATCATAGTCACCCAGAAAAATTAAAGTAATTTTTTAAATGTTTATTGAGTTCCTACCCTCTACTAGGTTATAGACTCTACATGTGTTATCTCATTTAATCGTGACAACTCTAAGAGGAGATCTTATTTCACCCATCTTACATATAATGAAACTGAGGCTTAGAGTGAAAAGATAACTTGTCTAGGTATACCTGGCTAGTGTTTAAACAGGAATTTGACACTAGTTGTTGCCTGACTTCAAATTCAGAACAATGCCACTTCCTTTAAAGAGGAAGTTTGTATCAAACTTCAAAATTGGTATTGTGTGCCTTGCCTCTGTTTTTCCAGAGCAGCCAATACTTTTATTAACATATCACTTATCACTTTTTACCTAGTTACCTATTTAATTATTGGTACCCTTGCATGAGGCCCTAAGATCTGTAATGCATATTTTTTGCACCATTATACTTCCATAGCACAGTGCTTGGAAAAGCACTCAACACCCAAGCTTTGAGACATCCAAGCACCAAACCAGCCAGCCCTACATGTTTTCCCCTAAATTCCCCACTTGGTTCTTAAGATAGAGGCCAACTTTAATGGATAACTAGCCACTTTCATCACACACTATGTTGGGTGTTTATTGTTGCCCAGCATTCCTTCTCCTTCCTCTAGAAAGAACATTTCTTCCTCATTTGTAGAATTGCCTCTCTTTCACTATGTATATGTGATTCTTGTGTAGCTGCCAATCACAATACTCAACCTTTCTGACCACAGGCAAGAAAGTGACCAAAATCTAGCCAATCATAGTACTCATTATCCTGACCACCCATTTTGGCTTGTTTCGGGGGAATATATTCTATGCCAATCTAATCAAAATCTAATAGCAAGATAATGAACTAGAAAAATTCTCTGCATCATCAGAGCTCTAATAGAAACACTGTAATTTCCCTAAGAGGAAAATAGATCTTTTAAAGTACCTCTCTTAGGGACAGAGAGTTGGATTTAGAGGACATATAGCCAAGAATAATGCCTAAACCATGCCCTTGGACTGCTCCAGCAGAGACCTCACAGAAGACCCCTTTTCATTTCTCTAGCAAAGGTTTGGAAGAGAGCTGGCACTCAGGAAGTAATGACTAAGTATCTGTGTCACTAATGGATGCCAGAATCTACCATACTGTTCCCAGAAAGCCAGAATCTATGGCTCCTAATATAACCAGAAACAGATTCTGACTAGGACCTGTTTCTTCACATCGCTCTCTTCTAAAGCAGTGATGTTTTTGTAGGTGTATACATGCTTGATAGAACCTAGTTTGAAGGGAGGCTGGGAAAGTGAATCTTCAGCTTTTGTCTCAGAGAGGTAAGACTTACAATTTGGTAAATTCCCCGGAATTAAGCAAACTGTTTGATTTTGTATAGCAACTAAGCATAATAATCATTAAGCTCTTTCTTTCTTATACAGAATTACTATACTTCAGGATAATATAAACATGTATGTATCTGAAGCTGTGTTCTTCTCCCCTAACACTCATTGAAAGCCATGTACAGGAGGAGATATTGAGTCAATGCACAGAAAGAAAGAAAACATAAAGAGAGTTAAAGACACCATTTAGCTCTGGAATTCTTAGTCTACACTATTCATGGGTTTCTCTCTCTCTCCCTCTCTCTCTCTCTCTCACACACACACACACACACGCACGCACACATACTCTCACATTCACTTCATATATTATTTTAAATTATATATCTATCTCTTGCAGACAGGAATGTTCCAACTAATAAAGATATTTGTGATGGTTAATTTTATTTGTCAACTTGGCTGGGCTACAGTGCCCCCCAAATATTAGGTCAAATATTATTCTAGATGTTTCTGTAAGGCTTTACATTAACAGTTAAATAGATTAACATTTAAATAGGTGGATTTTGAGTAGAGTGGTTGTTCTCCATAATGTGGATGGGCCTTATCCAATCAGTTGAAGGCCTTAATAGAACAAAGAATGACCTCCTCTGAGAAAGGACAAATTCTGCAAATAGACTACCTTTGAGCTTGGACTGCAACTCTTGCCTAGGTCTCCAGCCTGCTGGCTTACTCCATCAGATTTTGGAGTCACCAAGCCTCCACAATTGCATGAGTCAATGTTTTAAAATAAATTTCTCTTTCTCCGTACGTTGTGATGCTTAATTAAATGTGTCAACTAGGCTGGGTCATGGGTTGCTTAGATATTTGTTAAAAGATTGTTCTGAATGTGCATGTGAGGGTGTTTTTGGATGAGAGGAGCAGTTAAATTTATAGACTGAGTAAAGCAGATTATCTTCCATAATTTGCGGGGGGGAGCGTTCATCCAATTAGTTGAAGAATTAACTAGAACATAAAGGTTGACCCTTCTCTTAGTAAGGGAGAATTCTCCCTGCCTGATGACCTGGGACATGGATTTTTTCCCTCTCTTTGGACTCAAATTAAAACATTGGCTCTTCCTGGTTCTCAAGCTTTTTGGCCCCTGGAATGGAGCTAAACCATTGACACATGGGTATGTATATACATATGCATATCCTGTATGTGTGTATATGTGCATGTGTGTGTGTGTGTGTGTGTATATACGCACATCCTATTTGTCTGTTTCTCTGGAGAACCTTGGGTAATACAATACTCTACCAAGAAAATTGTTAATGGCAGAGATAGGACTGCTGGTAATGTTCAAAGCAAATATCATTTTACATTTTATAGAAAAGTTAATGACCTCTAGATGGAAAGATGAAAAACTAATCCTCTTTTGCTGCTACCCTACCATGCAGCAGCAATTTCAGGGTTAGGTATTTAAGTATACCCAAGGGAAAAGGCCTTGTTTTAGAGGAAGGGAATTCTGTGGATAAGCTTCGGTTTTAGTCCATTTAGGCTGTTATAACAAAAATACATAGATTGGGTGGTTTAACAACAGACACTTATTTCTCACCGTTCTGGAGGCTGGGAAGACAAGACCAAAGCACAGGCAGGTTTAATGTCTGGTGAGAGCCTACTTTCTGGTTCACAGACATTTGTTTTTTCCCTGTGTCCTCACATGGCAGAAGAGGAAAGAGAGATCTCCAGTGTCTGTTTTATGAGGGCACTAATTCCATTCATGAAGGCTCCACCCTCATGACCTAATCACCTTTCAAAGGTCCCATCCCCAAATATCATCACATTGGGGATTAATTTTAACATATGAATTTTGGGGGGATACAAATATACAGTTTAGAGCAGGTTTCTTGTTTTAGGACTCCAATCAGCTCATTGTTGCACACAGTCAGTCAGTTCCATTGGCCAGAGTTTATATCCCAACCCAAAGAAAAAATGCCATCAAGTATATCTACTCTAGGCTCCTAATCAGGTATATGTTGATCATGAGGTATAGAACTGTAAAGTCTAGCTGAATGGTGATTATGCAACTAATGCAAATTGCTCAGGAAATAAATGGAGACTTCAGAATTTCTAAGATTTTCTACATCAGAATTGTTTAAGTTTTCCATGTATAGAAGAGTTCCTTGCACCTGGGGCTGTGATCTTATTATGTGGCATAAGAAGTGGGGCTGATGAGAAGTTAAGTAAAGTGCATGTGAATAAAAATAATCCTTGGAAAATGTACTCTGCCTTTTGCTACTTTAAACAGTAATTAGTAAGACAAGTGCCAAAGTTTATGTTAAATATTTGCTCTTGTTTTTTTATTATGCAGTTTTTTTTTCATTCAATAAATATTTGGGGGGAACCCCCTAAGTGCCAGCTGCTTTTTAAAAAAGAGTCATTTTAATCCCAGAAAAGCTTATGGACTAATAATTTTTTAACTAGAGCAACCAGTAAAGTCCATCAAATATAATAAAACTTATTTCTCTAAGCACAGAGTTCAACCTCATTCTGTAATAATGATTTGTTGAGACTTTAAAATATACTGAAAATATTCTAAAGCCAAATATCTAATGACCTGCCTTAATTTGGTAGTTAAGGTCATAAAATAAGAGCAGTTTATCTGGAGTATATAGGGTCAATGGACAAGCTTCAAGAGATACACAATTGTATTTCATTTATATTCAGTTTTGTTATATATATATATATATAGAGAGAGAGAGAGAGAGAGAGAGAGCATTGGCAGCTTATCAGCTTACCAGTATGTCCATGAGCAGAAAATGTTAAAATCCAAATAAAACAAAACCTATTGCTACCATGAGATCGGATTGATTTTCTTCTCCCTTATCACCACCCCAATCAATACATGATTGAAAGGCATCTTGATTAATCTTAACATATAATATAACAATAGAAATTTTGTTAATAACAACAAACTACTGAGACCTTATTATAAGCAAGGCACACATTTTGAAATAAGTACATTATTTTTCCCAATCTAAAGAAGGAAAATCTAATAATTGGAAAGATAACTAAAAATCCTCAGCTGTACAATTCGTTAGTGACAGAACCATGATTCAAAACCATACCATGTGATAGAGCCTGGACTCACTCTTAGCCATACTGTTCTGCTTCCTACTCACTTAACCTTGAAGAAGAGTCAGGCTAAGTCTTCCAAAGAGTAAGGCACCAAGATCCTCTTTAGTGGATAAAAAGGCAAGAGTGTTCCCCCTCCACCTCCCAACTAAGGGGAGAGAATGAAAGAAAAACTAGCTGAGGTTAAGATGGATTTCTTGGTGGGTTTCCCAATCCTTAAACTAAGGGAATCCAGAGATCGAGAGTATTGAAATGGTCAATATAAAGAGAACTAAAATATTATTTTTCCACTCAGCCTCTATGGATGGCACAGCAGATGTTTCCTAATGCAAGGTGGTGAAAGCTGCTAACTCTTTACTACCACATGGGAAATCCAAAGACTGGGAAGGCTGTTAGACAGTCCCGGGTGGGTGTCTCAATAGGAAAAAAATACAAAGGACTGCTCTTCTCTTCTTGACAAAAGAAGAGAAAAGAAATCACCAGTTGGTCCTTACAAAGTCATTATTAGTTTGCAGCTGTATCTGGGTGGGAGACCAGGGGTAGGTGATGAGACCAGAGCAGGTGTATCTGGGTGGGAGACGGGGGATGATGTGGAGCTACAGCAGACTTTGGTGGTAGAGAGAAAGCATTTCTATGTTCCCTTTGTTTGGCAGGAAAGGAGATTTTGGTCCTCAGTGTGAGGTGGTGAAAGCAGAATCAGCTTGTGATGGAGGAATAGGCTCCAGTAGCAGCGTCTTCAGCAGCAGTAACATTCTTAAAAGCAAAGCAGCCCAAGATCACAAGTGCTCGGTACGTCCAGTCTGTGGTTAGCACTACTGCTTTGTTCTAAGTGCTATTTGGAGATGGGAGAGTAAAATGGAAGAAGCACTTCTTTCTCTTTTTAAAAGTTTTTATATACTTTTAATTGAAGTCTAATTGACATACAATGTGATTATTAGTTTCAAGGGTACAACATTTGTATACATTGAAAAATGACACCACAATAAGTCTAGGTACCATATTTCACCATACAAAGTTAATACAATATTATTGACTATGGTCCCCATGCTGCACTTTACATCCCCATGATTTATTTATTTTGTAACTAGAAGTTTGTACTTCTTGATCTGCTTCATCCATTTTGCCAAACCCCTTCTCTGGCAACTACCAATCGTTCTCTGTATCTATGAGTCTGGGTTTTGTTTAGTTTGTTTGTTTTGTTTTTTAGATTCCACGTGTAAGTGAAATCATGCGGTATTCAACTCTCTCTGTCTGACTTGTTTCATTTAGCATAATGCCCTCAAGGCCCATCTATGTTGAAATCTTGCCATTTGCATGTCTTTCTATCTTCCTCTTGAATGGAGATTCAGAAGATCGTACCTGAGAATTTCTTCTTTCCTTTTCTTCCTTAAGTATGTTCCTGGGAAACACTTGATTTAAAAAAAATGTTTGGGAATGAGAGATTTTCAGGATTGGGGCAATCAAGTTTTGAGATTCAGAAGATCATACCTGAGAATTTCTTCTTTCCTTTTCCTCCTCAAGTATGTTCCTGGGAAACACTTGATTTAAAAAAAAAAATGTTTGGGGATGAGAGATTTTCAGGATTGGGGCAGTCAAAAGTTTTCAACTTAGTTTAATTCCCAACAGAGAGAATAATCAAAGAGAAAGAACTATTTAGAAATTCGGTAGAATCCCTTATTAGGATATGTCATTAGCTATGATTTGGGGATTTGTGTTACCCCACTTAATGAAAGATCTGGGCAATTTGCACTTGACATTAAAGCCAGTAGAACAGAGGCACACATTAATTTGTTCATTCTCCCCGTATATTGGGGCTGGGGTCTCCAGTCAGAGAGATGGGTAAATCATGAGTTCTTTGCACAGTGAGTTCATGGAATGGTGAGAGAGTTCAGTACATAAATAAATGATTATAGAATAATATGATTATATGCTTGAAGGTTTGAAAAGGTACCATTAAAGCCAGACACAAGGAAGAACTTATTTTGCTTGAGGGGTTGTGCTTTAGTGGAGCTGAGAAAAAAGTGTGCCCAGAAGTAACATAATCAAAACCTGTCTGGTATGTGTCTATGATCTAAGCTCAAGATTTAGAGTGAAAAGCATCAGAAATATTTACAAGTAGGACTTTCTTAATTTATCCCACTACCTACTTGTTTTATGCCTATGACCCTCTATAGGAGATAGAGTTAGAGAAAGATGGAAAGAGAAATATGTAAGATCTTTGGGTACTTGACTTTGACTAAATTTGTATTAATTCACTTAAAAAGTATTTGTTGTAGCTTATATGCAAGTGTGTTATATTAGGGATTGAGAATACATCAGTGACCAAATTCTCTGCCCTCCCTCAGGAGGGAAAAGAAAATTAAAAAGTATATATTAATACAAAATGTGATAAAATATGACACTCACTTCTATAAAGAAAAATATAGCAGAAAAGACACAGTGAGTGCTGATAAGTTTGTGGGAAATCATGTTATTTTATATATTATAGTTTTATGCTAGGTGGTGTTTGAGCAGAGAACCGAGGTGGGTGAGGAGCGAGTATGAGGTTTTCTGGGGAAGGGCATTTCATGTGCAAAGCCTGTGAGTCAGAAAACTTATTTGTTCCAGGGTCATCAAAGTGGTCAGTGTAGCTGGGACAGAGTGACTGGGCAAGTTGCAGGCAGTGGGGTCAGGGGTATGAGGGTTAAAGTCCTACTAGACCTGGAAGGGCATTGCAGGGGGAAAGGTCATTGTAGGGACTTCGACTTTTACTCTGAGTAGGATATTAGTAGTATAACACTTTAATGATGAAAACTGCTAATTCTCCTTTAAGTTGCTTAGACCAACAAGCAACTCAGACTCTTTAATCATCTTCATAAAAAGCTTTTCTTTTAGATTGATTGGTTACAAATCCTGCAACGGGAAGCAATCTCTAGAGTAAGCCATTCTCATTGAAATCAGTAAGAAACACTTTTAATTTTACTACCTGGAGCTATTATACTGAATATTTAAAGGGCAGATTAAAACTCAAGGAATCAGTAATTAGTAATTAATTGGGTTATAGAAACATCAACACCAAGGTCATCAGTTCAAATCAAAGTTGTGGAGGCATAATTGTTAACATCTGAAAGCACTTCACTGGAAATTGTGGAATGGAAGTCTGTCTCAATGTTTTTTTCTTGTCAAGAAGCATTCATATGCACAAGGCAAGAGTGACCCTGCTTTTGATATTCAGTGAAATGCCTGCAGGAAACCTTTTTGTAGACACTGAGGTTAAATGAATCTGGAAACTGGCCTATTGGGTCACAGTAAAACACTTCAGTACAACACATAATCAAACATTTCCCAAGATGGCATTAGAGTGTGCATTCCCTAGTCGATTGTAACCTTCATTATGCAAAATTCACTGAAAAATGTAATGCAGAACATGATGGTTTGATTATGCAACAAAACCAGTTAAATGTTTTCATTAGCTGTATAATATTTTTGCACAATAAGGATAATTGTGTGTTGAAAATGTACTAATTCATTTAATCCCATGAGGCAGAAAATAATATTGAGGGAAATAATGATATTGTTAGGAACTCTGATTAGCAGAGCACAAAGTGCAAGTTCTTCTTACTCAGAAGCATAGTTTCAATTTACAGCACAATATGGGAAAAATTCAGGCATTTTACTTGTTGAATTATTTAAAGTTACTAAAGGGGTTAGACTTTGTCATCTCATAAAGTTCAAATGGTTTTACCAATTGGGCGGGACAGCAGGAAATATTATTTTTTATCTGCACACCTGGAGAAGTAATACATAAGTTATGTGTGTGTGTGTGTGTGTGCATTACATGGGGATATACTAGGTTTTGAGCCTGTGTGGAAGACGGAAGGGAGGATTGCTTGAAGTAAGCAGTTGCATGTGAACAATTTAATTCAATAAACTGCAACGTAGTCTTTTGTTGAGATAGATATTTTCCCGATCTGAGTGAGTATATTGTCTGACTTTATAAAGAGGAAATGAATAAAGATACTAAAAATCTTGCGAAGAGCAACTGAAAAAAAATTTCTCATTTTCCAATAAACACTATAATGGATACATTTGTGCAGTAGCTCATATAATTAATAGTCCTTGTGTTGAGTAAAATAGTTATATCTTACTCATACTATTGCAAAGTCCATAGGCTTTATACTACTAGATTTGCTAGTGATGCAGCAAAATTCTAGTGAGAAAGGATTTCTTATTTGCGATATTGGTTTCTCTTCCCAGATATATCTACGTACTTATTCTCACAAAATTCCAATTAATAACCCAAACAAATGTTTAAGGGGGATTGACAAAATGATTCTGAAATTCATCTCAAGGAAGGAATATATGAGCATAGCCCAAGAATATTTGAAAATGAATAACACCAAGCTATAATAAGTTAACAATTTATTCTAGAGGGAACAAGTTGGTTCTATCAAAGAAATTAATATTGAAGAAGGTGGTATTTCAAATCAGTGGGGAAAGTAGAGATAAGGCCATGACTGGTGCTGGCCGAAAAGGGAAAGATTAGTTGCTGACCAAGCCAGCTTTAAGGTTCCCCTCAGCTTGACTAAAGTTTAGACAGATTTCTTCTGACTATAGGCCTCTGACCTCTCTTTCCTTTGAGCGTTTACTTTAGAAAACTTGCAATTGTAAATTCTTTCTCTGCACTTTTGAGATGTAAATCTTCTACAACTTTGGAATGTCTTCTCAGGGACTTGGAAGAAATAGCTTTGAAATGTAATCATCAAGAAAGACGGGGATGATGGTTCTCAGAGTGTGGGAAAGTAGGTTGCTAACTTTGATAAGAACCTTTTAGCAAACACTAATGGCCTAATCAACTTGACCACCAACCTCCAACACCCTCCAGCACTTTCCCCCAGCTCACTCCAGTGCTTAAAATCTATTCTCTTCCTATTCAGCTGAGTTTGGTTCGTCTTTCTCCCCTCTTGAAATAGTTTCTCGCTTCTATTGAAATAGTCTCAGATAAAGTCTTTCTTGCCTGTTTAAGCCAGTTTGGTGCAATTTTTCTTTTATAATGCCTACATTATAATATGGCTATAACAAAACTCAGTTAGGTTATATTAAAAATGTGAACCACAACGAAAACAATAATAAAGACCTAAAGTACCAGAATAATATTTATATATTTGGGGAGTCAGGGAAGCCTTGGTAAACTTTATACCAACTGAGAAAACATAAAGGGAAAGAGTAATAAATTTGAATAAATACTAAACATATCTAAATGCAAGACCCAGAACTAGGAAACTATGTGTAGTATTTTTGGGAGACCATGAATTAATATTTTTAATATTTTCCCAAAGTAATAAAAGAAAAAAAGATTTTTTTAAAGAGAAAAATGATCCAGAGCATAAACAAGTTTACCACAATATAATAAATATCAGTAGTCAATAACCAATGAAAAAGTGTTTCAAGTCACTCATAAATTAAAGTAAAAATACACAAAATACACCTTTTGCCCTATCCAAATGTCATATTGGCAAAGGTTTTTTAAAAAAATAGACAAGCAAGAGTAAGATACTACAAGGATGAGGAAAAAAATGAGATCACTTGTTTATTTCTAATGGGAATCTATATTGATACCAACCTTGTGGAGAATAATTGGTCACTCAAATTTGACCTATTTTTTTCTTTTAGCCTTTATGTTCAGTTCTTTTTACAGTCTCCATTTTTCTGCTGAAATGTTCTATATGTCCAAACACATTTTCAACATCTTCCCTGGACTCTTAACATGTTTATCACAGTTGATTTAAAGCTGATAATTCAATATTTCGGCCATCATTAGGTCTGTTTTTATTGACTGATTTCATTCTTGACAATTGATCACATGTTCTTCCTTCACATATTTCTTTATCTGGATTGTATGCTAGATGTTGTATGATAAAGAACAGTGGTGACTAAATTACATTTTGCCCAGAAACTTAATCCTTCATCTGTAACCTGCTAGTCATTGAGTCAATCTAATTTGTAGTTTAGATGGTTCTGTTGTTACTTTGGTTAGATTCAGTTTACCTTCAAAAATTTGACTATATGTGAACAAAACCTTCCGTTTGCCTGGTATCTGAGCACTGGGGAGAGCCCAGCATTCCCTTTGTGCCTTGTACTCCAGCCATTAACTTTCTAAACTGCTTGTGATATCACTTTTTTATTAACAGCCAAGCTTCTGGATTTGTTTGGTTCGTTGGTTGATATGCTGATGATTTCTCTTCGTTCTCAGTATTGTTCCTAGTTCTCTGTCACACAGAAGCTGTCTCTCTCTCCTACTTTCCTGCAACTAGCCTTGCAAGGCTTTAGCAATGTGTACAGTAAAGGTCCAGAGCATCTGTGGAGGGTTTATCTCAGGTCCTTTATTCCTTTCTTAATGGATTGCAGGCAACAGCAGTGAATTCTCAGGTTATCCAAAAGGGTTTCTCTCATTTCTTCTGTTCTGTCCTCTGCCTTTCGCAGGCGTTGCTTGCCTGTACCTGAGGGGTCTTCTCTCTCATTTATTACTCTCTGCTCCAAATCTATCACGTGACTATGTGGTGATAATCTATGGGAAAGAGTTAATGGGTGGGTGCAGAATCTCTTGGTGGTTGCGATGCCTCAATTTCTGAAATCATTTTACCAACCAATGTTGGGCCTATAAAATTCATTTAAAAAGTTTAGCCAGTTCTTCTCACTCCTGTCAATCAATGGTTGTTTCCTTACCCTCCTGCTTCTCCATCAGAAACGAAAGCCACGATAGGTCTCTTTTCGCCTAAGAAGGGATTGTCACTTTCTGTTTTGTAATCATTTTGATTTCTTTATGTTCTTACCTGTCTGATGACTTAAAAAATTACTTTTGTAAGTTACCCACCTTCCTTGTTGCTAAGTTGAGGATGGCATTATGTTGTAACTTTCTTCATTTTCAGCAGAAGCAGAAATTCTAAAATCATTCTTAATAGAAGAAAGATATCCAATGTTATACACTTAAATGCATATGATGTTTTCACATATTGGTACATTATATGAATATCAAAATGATACAGAAAGTTATACTTTTTGTAAAAAGATTTTATATTACAATTTTAAATGACAAATTCAGATTATGAAATTTTAATTAATAAATTTTAAAATTATGATTATCTCTGGTGTGATTATCTATTTCTTAGCTAGGGATCATTTTGTTGCAAGGGACAAAATCCTTCTCTGTCTAGCCTAACTAAAGTTACTTTTTCTTTTGAGGTCAAATTACAGTATTCCCACAGAAACCAATAGCCAATGGCAGGGAATGTACTGGTTTCACAATCAGATACTCTTTCTATCCCTCTTAGATTAAATAGCTTCTCATCTCTGCTTCTTTATGCACAGAAGTGTCTCATTGTATCTAAAATGATTCTTTGAGTCCCACTTGTAGATATTTAGGAGGGAGAATCTGGCTTGCCGACTCATGGAATGTTCTATCTCAGTTTCTAACCAATTGTGACAGTGGTATGGGTCATGAGGTAATTATATGAAGGTTGGGAGCCTTTATTTTTGACTATTATTGTTCTTGCAAATATGTTTATGGTCTTGCTCCCCCATTAGTGTACAACGCTCTTGAGATCAAGCACCTGAGTCTCTTACGCTGTGTTATATTCCCTGTGTGGAAGCAAGTGCCCAGTAATGGTCTGTATTCAATGAAACATTTAAAATCACAATCTCAAGCCTTTTTCCTTCCACCTAAATGTTATTTTCAATACATGTTATTTCTGTTATTTGTGAAATAAAGATCCCAGCTACTGCAATGGTTATTATGAAGTTTAACTAAAATAACGCATATGACATGGAAATATTAACTTAAAGTTTTATACAAATACTACCTAAGAGATTGTATAAAATATGCATAGGAATTAGACTTACTGAATCACAACAACTAAGAATGAAGTTGAGTTTTTTTTTTTTAAATAGCATGTGACTGTAAAATATGAGAACAGACTTGAGATAAAGGGCATTTAATTCAATGATAAGATAACAGATTAAATAATCAATACCAGCGTGAAAGAGTAAGAGTTTATGAAATTCTGGATTATGGTCTTCTGAGGTGAGTCTGGATTGTTGGATATTTTTCATGAGGCAACTATAGTGGAGAGATCGGAGAACATTTGAAATCTCATTATGCAGTGCTACTAGCAAGTTCTTTCTTCTGTTTGTTCTTTCCTTCCCTCCTTCCTCTGTTCCTTCTTTCCCTCCACAACATTGTATTGGAAGCCTACTCTATATGGGTTGAGACACCCTTTTTCAGAGCTACAGAGGTAAATGAACAAAACACGTCCCTTTCCCTCATGGATCTTGCATTTTATGGGGTATGACAAGCAATGAACAAATAGATCCTTAAATATATATGTAACTGTG
This sequence comes from Balaenoptera ricei, assembly GCF_028023285.1. Taxonomy (NCBI): domain Eukaryota; kingdom Metazoa; phylum Chordata; class Mammalia; order Artiodactyla; family Balaenopteridae; genus Balaenoptera; species Balaenoptera ricei. Next base: position 66,219,640 of record NC_082650.1, read on the forward strand.
TGTGTGTGTGTGTGTGTGTGTGTTTGTGCACATGCATGTGTAGGCAGTACTAAATGTAATGATGAAGAGTTACTAGTAGGGAGGAGGGTAGTTAGCTTTTGTTTTAGATGAGCTGGCCTCTGGCCAAAGGTTACCTCCTTGTTCTTGAATGGAGGGAGAAAGAGAGGGATACGGATTCGGCAAGAGAGGATTGGGCACAGTATACATCAGGTGATAATGCTTGGAGCTGGGAGCCTGCTTGTTGCGTTCACCTAAGTTCAAGCACAGAACAGCAAGAGTGGAATGGAGAGGGGACTGAGCAGTGGAAGATGAATTTGGAGCGGCAACCGGGAGCCAGATGGAAAGTATCGAAGACCATGAAAAGGACCTGGGATTTTATTCCAGTAAAGGAACGTATTGGAGGGTTTGGGGCAGAGCAAAAGACATGACCTTACTTAAATCTTAAAAGGATCACTCTGGCTGTTGTGTAAAGAATAATCTGTATAGGACAATAAGGCCTGTGGGAGGGTTGTTTTGGTTAGGATAATTTTTTCATTTTTTGAAATAGCACACTGGGAGCATATGACTCTCTTCCATTGTAGCTTCATATGCCATTAGAATATTATATGTAGGGCACATTTTCTTGTTTTGTTATGTTGTTTGTTTTCTGGCAGTGCCGCACGGCATGTGGGATCCTAGTTTCCTGACCAGGGATCAAACCCATGCCCCCTGCAGTGGAAGCCTGGAGTCCTAACCACTGGACCGCCAGGGAAGTCCCCAGAGGTTACGTTTTTAAGACTTCTGTCAGGCAACAGAAATAAATTTGTTTTACTTAAGACATAAAGGTATTTGGATAGAAGGAAAACAAAAATATCCTGTCTTTTAATCCTCTAAGCAGCTGAATGCATTATTAGGCTAAATGTGCCTTTTGCAATCATATAAGAGCATACTGCAGCTATAATAAATAGTTTAATGTCAAAATTATAATTTTAAAGCACCGTTCCAAATGTCAGAAGTATAAAATAAATGATATAATCAAATGAATATAAAAATAAATATGAAAGAAAAGATTAATTTTCATATTAGATTTTTAAACAAATAATTTTTCAGAGACTATTACCAAAAGAGAAGATTTACAAAGATCCATGAGAAATATATATTTTTAAAGGATCATTAATAATATCAAAGTGAAAAGAATTTTCAAGAAAGCCTAGATTGGAAAAATATGAGAATCTAAACGGAAGCTGTTGATGTACTTAAGAAGAAGTTATTTTATTTCAAATCAAATGTGATATAATGATTACCATTTTTGGACTGCCTACTTTGCCAGCCACTGAGCTAAGCATATTGTATGCATAAATTCTTTTAATATTCTGCCAATTCATCGCTACGGAGGATAAATTGTGGTTCCCCACTACTGAAAATTAAGGCCATTTGTTGCATATCTATTTTAGGTAAGTAGCCAATTCTTAATTGGGAAAGTAAAAATATGATTTTGTTAGGTTAATATTGAGATCACTGAGGAAGTAATACAATCTCTTGTCTTCCAATTGTCCTGGAGAGAAAGAGCTGGAAAATATTTAGCTGTAATGGCAAAGAAGGAACAAATACACCACAGCTTTATATTTCATTTGTTTATTTCCTGCAGCTGCCTTGCAGGAAATGTGTGTATCATCTAATTGGGAAGGTGTCCATCAGCAATTACATCAGATGTAATCCATGGGATCCAGCAGTTATAGCAGATTGGATTAAGAGCAAATGGATACTTAATAAGTATTTCTTAATGATGATGATGATGATGGCCATACTAAGAGTATTTTTGTGACATTAGCAGCAAATAAAAGACTATTTTCACTTTATTTCACTACATTTGTAATATGCCTACTTGCATTCCAATTTTTGCAGTGAGAAAGCATCTTTCTCAAGGTTTCTCATATGACAATGTGCAAGGTATTGATGAATGAACTAAACAAGTTATAGTAGCTTATTTTAGCTAGATGTCATACAAAGGGCAACTAATTGTGATCATAATTTTCTCCTGTGTAATACATTTCTACAACAATCTAAAATTAAATTATAAACATTGAATAACTTCACCCCTTAGAGTCAAAGAAAAGGCTATTATCTCCAGAACTGAACTTCAGCTGCATCTTATCCAATAAACGTTCACCTATCCAGCTTAAGCTTAATGTAGAGTGAAGAAAGAATAAGTTCAGAATGCAGAAAATCAAAAGGTTATCAAAATGGGATTTTAAATATTTCTCTTACATAGCAAAAGATAACTTGCCATTTTAAATTTAAAATAACCCATTTAACCAACAAATTCAATTGTAAATAATTTTTAAGGTATAATAAATTTCATTCTCTTGATACTATAATTTCTGATGATTAAAGTAATCTATACACTGCTATTAAACAGAGATCATATATAGAATCACCTAAGGAAACTAACCTAGTACTAAGTGCTGCAGAGAAAAAAGGAACTAATACGGCAAAATTGATACTGTAAACAAAATACTAAATTTAACAAGAAATTCTAATTAGGTTGAAAAAACGGCCAGATTAAAATAAAAATCTAGCAGAGTTCAGGCTTTTTTCATTTTCAAAAGAATGTATGGAGAGTCATTGAGTTCCAGAGTTAATATCTGGGAAAAATTAATTTGATCTCTTTTCAGTAGGAATGCAAACTTTTATAGGTCTACATTGAACTTATGGGAATGGATGTTTATAATACTTGTGTATGTAAGGTTGTATATGTGTTTCTTTGAATTTCTGTTTGAAGTGCTAGTTGCTTTGGTGTATTTTGGAGTATATTTTGCAAAGAAATTTTTTTCCATTCCAATCAATGGGAAATAAAATAGTCTAATATTTAAACATAACTTGACTAGGAAATAGGAACCCAAGAGACTCTCAAGTTTTGGAGAAAAAAATTATATTTTATTCAGTTATCTAAGCATTTTACTTTTATGAATTCATGAAAGAACCTAATATGTGAACTCCCTGTGGAACTTCTGTCTTTTTGTGCAATTAATAGTAACTTATTTTTCCCAACTCTGCTTTCAAAATTATTATTGCTATGTGATATAACTCCCTTATACAATATAACATTATAGAGAGCAGAATTCTAGCTCTGATGCCATTTTTTCATTCATTTCTGTAATCTCTCATAGGGGTTACTGGCCCTGCATATGCATGTAGTCTTCCTCAACATTCTGACTGTCAACATAACCTTTATGGTTTATAATATTTATTTTGCTTTAATAACTAAAGTAAATCCCAGGGATCTTTAAGGCCATAGAAGGGGTCTCATACATTATCACTTTGATTAAACCTCAACTCTTGATTATGATAACAGGGCACTTACTACATTCTGGCTTATGAAAGCTACACAAAGCTCCTTTCTCTTGTGTCATCATGACACCAGTTATTTTTGCCATTGATCTGGACAGTGTAAGGTTTTCAGTAATAAATCCATACTGTGAACCAACCATCTTTTAGCTTTACATTTTGGTAAGCAGTGCATTCTATGTAAATCACTTTTCAGTCAACAAGAGAAAAAATAGTGAAAAAGGGGATGTAATGAAGCAGGGTCTGGAATGGTCTGTGTACTTTGAAAAGGAACATTCAAATTAAAATATTTCTATGCATATAACATTATAGCACATGAGGGTCACTGTGTCATAATGCAATCTGCAGAAAGTCAAGCTCAAGTAAACCTTCTGTCTTGGTAGGGATAAAAATGCAGAAAATGTCTATGTTCTGTGATTCATTATTTCTCAGTGGGGAGGACTGTATCTGCATCTGGATGTAGGCCTAAGTTTTCATTATTATCAAAAGGAGACTTGGGTTTGGAAGATTATGAATTACTAGTGGAATTAGCACTGGGCTGTGACCGAGACCATCGACTAGTATCTAGCCTCTGTATTTATTAGAAAAATGTCACTAAATTTATTTATGCTCCCAATTCATAGATCGTAGTCATACATCTGGAAGCACCTCACATGCACTTCCCATAATGTCTGTCCCACCTGCCTTTACCACCTCCCGAGTCATGGTCAGCTTTCTGTTAGAAAGGGTCTAGTCATGAGGCTACCTACGAAGGCAGCCCATTCTATATCTGAAATTGCTCCACTATTCTATTTATTGAGCTAAATTTGCTTCCCTACAACTTCCCCCCACTAGTCCCAGATCTGCCCTCTGGATCTGTACAAAATTTTCTGATGCTTCTTGTCTATGACAATCCTTGACATAGCTGAAAATAGCTATCATGTCTCCCTAATATTTTATTTTCCAGGCTATTTATCCATCACTAAAATAAGGTTAAGTATAGTCTCAGGGTGGTGATGAGAATAAGGTGAGATAATAGATGTGAAAGTGTGTCAAGAACACAACTAAAAATATATAAAATGTATCATTGTTATATCTTAAAAATAATAGGTATGAAATTCTAAACCTTCAGCTAAAATATCTTCATCATAGTATTTTTTTTACAAAAACTCCAGTTGTTTATACTTCTGCATTCTTAAAATTGAACTAAATTAGTGCTTGGGTAAAAGAGTCAGCCGAAGAATTTCAGCAGCAGAATAATTAGTAGTTAGGGCAGGCTGGCAAGTTAGGACAATCTCCAGGAAGGACAGGTTATGTTCCTGAAGAGACTCTTCCAACGTTGCAAACCCAAAGAAATGGAGGGACTGACATGAGAAGGCCTCTCTATTTAGGACAATGTCGCTTTATTACATGAGAACTCCAACCATAGACCCAGTAACCCTGAATTGGATCCCACAGGTCCTATCAATTTGCGGGTTAAATGTACCTCTGGCATCTGCATAGTGATTCAGATCTTGGAATCTGGAGACGAATTATCTAAGTTTAAATCTGGCTATGCCACTTGTTAACTGCTAATTTTTCTGTGTGAGCTCAGAAAAATGATTTGACTTTTTGGCCTCAAAACCCTTACTTGAAAATGGGCCTAATAAGAGTAACCTACAGTATCAGGTTATTGTAAGGATTGCATGAATTAAAACATAGAAAGTGTATAGAACAGCAGCTATTTTCTAGCTCAATAAATGCCAGCAGATAATGAATCTAGCCCTGTGGCTAGAACAGATATCTTCAACCACGCACTGTCCTTAATTTGTGCACAAGTTTATGTATTGTGGCTACATGTTTAAGCCAATGTGTATATAAAGTTGGTTTCCTATTCTTTCTCCCATCCTCAGAATTGTCACAGAGAGAGATCTAAACTATCATGCACTGGAAATGACTTATTCATCGGAAAATGCACGTCCAATAATTAATTTAAAGGGCTCTGTTGTAGATAATGTTGACTCCTTGTTACATCTCACTACTTGATCTGGGCAAACCCACTCTTTCTATACCCATCCAGGGAGTAGAGAAATCATTATTCAGTTTGCTCCAATTTAAAGCCAAATAAGAAGGAAAAAGAACATTTCAGTCATTGATGTCAGTGAACTGGAGAGGAAAAAATGTAGATGCAACTACCAGATGATTATTCTCACTAATGCCAACCAAAGTTGAAGGGAGAGACAAGACAAAAGCGCCATGCGCACAAATTGTCTTAAGTGCATGGACTCAAGTTAGCACTTTTATGAATAATCCATTTTATTTCCTTTTGACCTCACCCTTTGCTGTAAGAATGTCTTTCTAAGTAGAAGAAGCAAATCAAATCACCAGAAATTCTGCCCTGATTATTGTTCATTTTCCTATGGATTTCTCATTCCAATAGAATCAGAAGGAGGAAGGGGTCCTCTTTGCAGGCCACCCTGGAGTGATGTCTGTTCACTGTAACCCTTTCTGTAAAAGTGATGGGCTACTTGGCTCCCCTGCCCTGTACTGTTGGCTCACAAGATCACACTAGTTTTGCAGTTTCTCCATTTTCATTCTGTTTTATTTTTCATAAGATCTGACTGACTGATACAATTTCTTCCGATTTTTCAACTTAAATTATTCTATTTTCTCTCTACGTTGGTGCCTTTCTGATTTCTTCTCTGATCTACTTTTCTAATCAATACTGCCAACTCAAAATTTAATAGAATCTGGGAAGCACACTCTTGAATTTTCATGGCTTGGTTTTCCCTTTTGTTTTCTTTTTCCTTCTTTTTCATTTTCATTTTTTTTCTAATATAACACTTCTCTTTTTCTCATATTTCTATATTTCTGGCTTCCACAGGACACTGGGTTCCCCATTCTGTCGCTTTCTTGTTGTAATCCAGAATCCATCTGCATCCTGTAATCAGGTTCACTGAAGTTGTTAGTTGTTAGCTGTGAAACTCCAGCAGCTGGAAGCCTTCCCCAGGAGCTTGGTGGGGACAGCACACCTTTGCCTCTTTCTCCTGGAGGATAGACAAGGGGTTCTCATTGGACCTGCACAGATTGCAGTTATCTTCTGCCCTTAAAACTGTTCTAGTCTGTTCTTTCATGGTTGCAATTGAGATTTTGGCCAGGGAATTCCCCTTCCTTCTAGTCTCTTTCTTCCATATCCTTCTGTAGTCCAAGTGCATCATCTATGTTTTGTGCATTTCTACAGCCTCACTGCATGGATGGTCTATATGGGCAAGAAATTTCATCAGCAGATACAATGCCAACAAATGATAAATAGCTGGCACTTCTGTCAATCAGAAAAGCAGGAATTAAGTAGGTCACATTTCAAGGAGGCTAAAATTACTTTTTTATGAATATAAAATTCTTGTGCCTCTGTAAGTTCAATTAACTTAAATTAGATATAAAATTTAACATACTACTATCAGGCCTTAAAAGGGTATGTGAATCTGAATAAATATGCGTATATCGATTCTCAATAATATGCTTCATGAAACGAGTTTGTTACAAAAATTTACCCTAAAACTAAAACTGATAGGAAATTTTAAAACAAACATCAAAATAATTCTAGAAGAAATCAAAATTGCATTTACACACTATTTATAAAATGACAAAAACAAGATCTTCTTATATCATCACTTATAGACTGTTTTAAAGCTATATTCAGGAAAATATTCTTATCATGAAACACTGATTTTTAAGCATTAAATCATTTGAAAAACTTAGGAAATAATTTATAACAAATATAAGGAACTTATTAATGAAGGCAGAAGTAAAGACTGATCAATTGAAAAATAGATAAATAATAAAATTGATGAACAAATCTAAAAATGGATTGTTTTTAAAACAATAAAAGAAGTATATAGATAATGTAATTAAGAAAAAGAAAAATAGAAGTACATAAAATTATGAATTAGAAGGTATAAGTGCAGTTAGAGAGAAAATATTTGGAGAGGTTATTTTGTAAACCTCTATACAAATATAAATACATATAATATGTGGGCAGCAGATTGCTTTGTACTAGAGGAATATTATATAATACTTGAGAGAGCAACATGAATTTAATCTTATTTCTATCATTTCCTGGCTGTGTGAAATCGGGAAATGCATCCAAATTATCTGTGCTTCAGTTACAGCATTTATAAAATGAGAGTGATGGTCAGTGGGTTTACCTCATCACTTTGTTCTAATTGAATTAAATAATGTTTAAGAAGAATGTCTAAATTTTCAGCATACAGTTTATGTTTAATAAAAGTTAGGCATTAATAAGAGTGGCAACAATTGGGTTTTACAAGCTTAATATTATTTCACCAGCCACTGACTTGCATGTTTTTAATATACAACTTCATTGTTAGAATGGCTTTATTTTTAACTCTTAGCACTTGGTTTTGGCATGTGGCAAGCAAATTACTGTAGATATTTTCAAGTAAATAAAATCTAAATGACTGATTAGGCAATTAAATTCAAGGGGCATAACTCAGCCTCATTTCAAAGCCCATGGGCTCCACTTCAAAGGCCCACCCCCAAGCCTTTTCCTGTCTTCCCTCTTGATTGGCTATCATGCCACGGGGAACTTACATCAGCAGAGCTTTGCACTGTCAGGGGAGAGACCATTTTCTTGGACTCTTCTGTGCCTAGACCCTGTGCTGTTGCTGTTATCAGCTGCTGGAGCCCTCGTCATCTCTTTTCTTGGCATAGAAAATATCATTTACAGTTCTGGCAGATTCACTTGGTTTTTCTGCTTAGCTCTCTGGCATTGATGATTTTCTGGAGAGGGTGGTCTGGCTTTAGAAGTGTCACGCTGCCATTTCAACCTAGCTGCCAACTCTTGGAAATCTGAATGACACAAGCTTAGTGCACCTTTATTATGTCTCTCATCAAGTGTAGAATTTCAAAGGAAACCCACTAAGTCTAGTCTCTGTAGCCCCCCTCAAGTTCTCCTGGTGGAGCTGAAATTTCTTACCACTCCTCACCCTCCCTTTCCCTCATTTGATATCTTTTTAATTCAAGCTACAAAGGCTTCTCTAAGTATGATGTGGGTAAGGAAGATGGTGGTGATGATTAGAGAGAACATGTCTTATTTCAAATCTATGAGCTGTCAACTCAAATCAATCTTCAAATGTCTTAAACTGACATCAGAGGTGGTGTTTCTTCACACTTAGAGGAGAAAGAAGTTGTCACCGAGGCACAGAAAGTTTAGTGTGAGTGGCAAGTAGTACACAAGTCAGAGAAAGAAGGGAATAAAATCAGAAAAATTAGCAGGACTCAGAATATGGATGGTCTTAGAGGTCATAATAAGGAATTTGAATCGCATTATGACTGTGATGGTAAAGTAATAAATAAGAGTTTTACCCTGGAGAAGGTCAGCATCTGATAGATGCTGATGAAAAATGTGAACTCTAAAGACAAGAGAAGAAGCAGGGAGCCCTCTTAGGATACCTCTAGACAAATCCAGGCCAGAAACGAGATAGTGGTTAGGGCCAATGTTGTTACAGTGGAAATGATGGCCAATTTGCTGTGGAATGGAAAGAAAATGAGAAGAGTCAAGGATGACTCCTTTGTTATAGACTTGAGGAACTAAGTAGCTGGTAGGGTCATTTCATGAAATGGGACATTTATCCTGTGCCAGGCTTCGAGATTTGTGGAGTAAGGAAGAAAATAATAGTTTCCATTTGAGAATGATGTACTCGGGTGGTGAAGGTAACATTCAGAGATGAGAGGGAAGAGGCAGAAGTGTTGCTAATCACAGAATATTCTTGCCTCTGGTGGGAGCAGCATTTGTTTGATTAGAGAAGGACATGAGGGAATTTCCTGTGGTAATGGAAATGTTCTATAACGTAGTGTATATAGCTCTATGAACTTTTCAGAACTGGTGGAACTCTATAATTAAACTCTTCGTTTCACTGTATGTAAATTATACCTCAAAAATGTTAACTCATGAGTTAGAAAAGCAAAAGTAGTTTTGCTTATAGATATAAAAAGATAGTGAAAATAAAAGGCAATTCAACTAAGGTAGCTGTCCATTGAAATAACAGTATAAAACAGCTTTCACTCTCTGAGTAAAATGTTTCTACTTAGCTTCTTGTAGACAGAAGTTGGACAACCTTGACTATGAAGGATCTATCCCAGTTACTTAAAGAGGTAAGTTCTAAAGAACTCCCCCTGTGATAATGATATCTTGTCAGTTAACTCATATGATCAGACATAAGAGAGCCTGTGTAGCCACCAAACCATAATTTTCTCAATGGAGTATAAGGAAATAATGTTTTCATGCATATCTGTGTTCCTGCACAGCTGAGGCCTTCTGAACAACAGGTATGTCTGAACAGCTAACAATTATTGGAAGCTATAGTGTCTCCCTGAAGATAGACACCCAGAGACATTTCAGGACACTCAAGTGTGATGGTTAGTTTCGTGAGTCACCTTAAGTCTCCTTTATCTTTCTGGAGACATACGTTTACTTTCCAGGGTAACTAATCACTCTCTCTCTCTGGAGAAGAGTGTAAGCAGATGAAGCAGAGGTACCAGTAGCCATAAAAGCTTAGAGTTTTCTCTAAGGGGGAGGGAGGAATAAATTAGGAGTTTGAGTTTAACAGATACGCACTACTATATATAAAATAGATAAACAACAAGGGCCTACTGTATAGCACAGGGAGCTATGTTCAATATCTGTTCAATATCTTGTAATAACCTATAATGGAAAAGAATCTGAAAAAGAACATATACATTTATATATATAAACATATATATATATATATATATATATATATATATATATATATATACGACTGAATCACTTTGCTGTACACCTAAAGCTAACACAACATTGTAAATTAGCTATATTTCAATTAAGTAAATAAATAAACACTTAAGTAGAGTCTTCTAATTTGAGGCTTCCTCCACTTTGATGCAAAGCCAATTCAAACAAATATACACATTTTGCCCTCATTACATTGTCCTGTGGGGTTTGGGGTGTGGGGAGACAATGCTAAGATGTTGTTCTGGCTACTGCTTTTATGATGAGTAGCAAACTGTGTGCCTGGCTTGGGGTCTTGTGTTTTTGGCAATGCATGTATATATAAAAGCAAACTAACTCAGTAACTGGCAAGTGGGGGAATCTCAGATCCTTCACAATTTTGGAGCTAGCAGGGAGATTCTACAGTAATCATGTAATAGTTTCTCATGCAGTGTGTCAGATCCCTGGATGAAAGCCTGAGTCCTAAGCCAGAAGTCCCACAGAGTCCAGCAAAATTTGGGAGCTATTTCTAGCAAATATAATGGTGCCTATGAAAATTTAGAGCTACCTGTTTTTGGGGATAAATATACAACTCCACACCAGTTTTTACAATGTCTCCACTCCCAACTATACCTGTTGGTAACCTGTATTACTGTCTAAGCCTAGTTATTTGCCATTGTTGTCATTGTGACTCTGCTTCCTAAGATCACAGTACAAGTGGTAAGCAAGAGCTCTTTTTTTTCCCCCCACTAAGAGAAAAAATTTGCATTTAGCTTGCATTTAAATGAAGGAAGCTAATTTTATAATTTTACCACTTAAACTTTTCCTTGGTTTCAGACATATTCATTCTCAATTCTTCTAACAGGGTGTTCAGTTCTTACTCTGTTGGAGAGTGGGATACACAGACAATTTAACAATGAACTTCTATGCAGATGTACCACCACTACTTTCTTGGAGGTAGATCAAAACAATATTAACGTCTCTATAGTAATTTGTAGGAAGATCAGAAAATCTGAAGCCTGCTACACTGCCTGCTGCAACAACTCCTCTGTAGGTTTAGGAGAGTAGATAGAACATAAAGACATACTTGGAAAATTCTATGAATGTGAGCATATCTTGGAATGTAGATAAATTTGACTCTAGTCCTGACAATATTATAATAACATCCATGCTGATATTATTAACAATCGAGTACTGGCAATGGGGAAAAATATTCAACACATTGTATAAGCCATTACTTTATTTGTGTGATTGACAACACTAACCAAGTAATTATTTTAATGCCATATTGAGAGACAGAATCTGATAGTGTTATTGAGAGACAGAATCTGATAGTGTATCCGCTACACCTTGAAGATTTATTTCTTCTTGGATACTAAACACATGCTATGCAACATATAGGACTTTGAATTAGATTCTGATCAATGACCTCATGCTAATATCCATTCTGTTTGTTTTGCTAGTGGGAAGCTTTAAGAAGTGAAGTTTCAGATCTAGTGTGTGTTTTTGAGGGTATTTAAAAAGAAAAAAGGCTATATTTTACAGAAGAGATAGCCCCTATCTCTTAATGTCAGTTCCCTACATATCCAGGATTATTCTATACCTCCTAGAAAACTCTGATCTTTTATGAAAGAATGAAGTGTGAGCACAATCTATTTCTAAGAACAAAACCACTGAATATCTATCTTTTCAGAAAGGCAAAATAATCTTAAATTGCCTTAAATTCTAAGTGATATTATCTGAACTGGAACACAAAGATAATGTCATGTCCTTTATATCACTCACCAACCCACACTCTGGAACTAATTAAATGAAAGATTCATAACAAATGATGAGATAATAAAACAAAGATATTTTTCATTTGTCTTAATTCTTACATCTATACATGCACGTAAAATGTCTCGAAAAATCCATCCTATCTTCAATTATAAATATCAGTGAGATATTCAATTACCTTTAAGCCCCAAGATTACCTACTGAAATGCAGGTACTATTTTGTTCTTTTCACCAGAGAGTCTGCAACTTGGTAAATTGTTCCAAAACCAGAGCATATTTTCCCATAGAACCAATCTACAAAGAAGTGTCAGGTCAACACATTGTTCCCACACAACTGTTAAACCCGCACTGTCCTCAAGTTGAATATTTTATCAACGCTGCTGAAAACCTAATCATCACGCTTATTAATATGCCTGTGGAAAATTAATACAGAGCCCTCCAATTCCCCAAGGGAGCCAGGGAATAACCTGTCCTGTCAGTGGGACTGTGGATTCCTTTCCTCTCAGTGGCTGAGTGGTGGGAAGTCCCTCTTCCCCCTCTAATAATTAGCCTTGGTGTGACAGCTATGGTTTGGAGCTGGGACATCCGACACAGAGAAAAAAAGTTGAGTGGGCTAAATATACTGGCTTGATAGCCCTGAAAAGATGCTTCTCATTCTGGCTGAACACATGACATCTTTTTGAAGTTGCCTCTTTAGGGCTTTAGGAGCCAACCTTCATGCTTCAGTTTCTTCCTGACCCATTACTTCTGATGAATCCCATCCCCATATCTTGAGGTACAGCAGATTGGAATAGATTCTCAGTATTTCTTTTCTATCCTTTTCTTCCTTTATGAAGCATACAGAACTTCTAGGGTTTTTCTCCACTCACATACATTCTGCCTGAACACCTTCCTTTTATAATATAAGGCAATACCTGGGAAGATGTATGTGGTAAATTATTGTCTTCTGAAATCTCTCTTTCTCCCTACGCCTCACTTGGTCCTATAAGGGGTGGTCTGCAAACTCAGCATCTAGGTATGAATGATTTGAAGTAAGAGCTCTGCTGATTGCTGCTAGTGAGGGTACAGTTCAGGATAGGAAGGTATCCTTCCCTATAAATATTTGTTTAACATACAAATCTCATTATTATTAAATATTGAACTTAAATTTAAAACAAATCTCTCTATTAGCCTGCCACACCAAAACCCAACCCACCATCTATAATCTAAATATAGCCCACAGGGCTATCAGCTTAGGGTCTCTTCTGGAGAGAGGAACAAAGACACACCAAAGGTGACCCTGGCTAGTCTTGCCTAGAATATAATTGAATCCAGAGTCATCTATTTTGGAAGGTATACTCAGAGTTAGACATAAAGGGTTTCACACGTTTTGGAGTATGATTAGTATCATATTTCTTCATTTCTTTAAATGTAATTAGACTGATTATTTCTCCATTAGTCAAACTCTTAGGGAGTTCATCATTGTACTCTTAGGGTTTTTCCTTCTCCTGATAATTATTCAAGAAATCCACAGGATTAAGACTTTTTTTTTTTTTTTTTAAAGAAGAGGTGTGCCTGATTTCCATTGCCAAATGGAGAAAAATATGAGCATTTCTCCTCTGCTACTGTCATCTCTACCATGGATCCACACTGCCATAAGACACGTGGCAGGAGAGAGATTCAGAAGATCACTCTGAGCTGTCCTCTCAGGACCCTTCCTCAGCTCCCACATCAGAGATCAGCCTCACTGCCACTTGCCTTTGTGTCTCCTTGCTTAGTGCCTATTCTATCTGGAAGGGATTTTGGCTACATGGATCTGCTCTGCCCACCTGCCTTAACAGTGGACTCAATCAACCTTGTCATACCAAATAAAGAGAATAGTTACTGGTCCATTACTATCCCCTCCCACTTCCCTCTTTCTTCGAAGCTTCATTCTCCTATCTAAAGTGTGGGCAGATTCATTTGTCTGCTGTTTAAGTAGATGTGAAACGACATAGCAAAATGTCAGTTTCCTTTTTTTCCAGTCCCCTCCATCATGAGTGCTTCTTTCAAAGTACCTCTCAATTGGCTCGGGGTAGGGACAAATATGCCTCTGTTCTTTTTCTTCAGAACTAATGAGAAATGAGCTAATGAGAAAGCCTCAGCATTCCCCACCAGATCAACAATTTCAGCTTCTGTAGATCCTTTCCTCCCCTCTCAGCTCTGATTGTTTGCTTAGAGATTAGATAGTCTGATTTGGGGGTAAACAACGTGAGTGATGTTTGCAGGGAGCAAGTCTATGTTTTCAATTCTTAATGAACTCAGAGGGAGTTGTCTAGAACCAATTGCTGTCGTTTTCTATTTGATGTCTTTAAAAAAAAATAATGTGAGCTTTGGACACCAGATCCCAGTTCTGGGACACCAGAAAAAGTTCTGCTCAAGATTGGACATTTGTATGAAGTTGGAAAGATCCCAAAGGGAACAGGCTGTGAGGCTGGTTGGAGATTCTGGAAACAATCTGAACGGTGAGAGCTCAGTGAAGTACCCCCATGCCAGCAGGGCATGAAGAAAATGAGAATGGCACACCAGTTTAGGAAGAGAGGTCAACGCTTCCATTCTGGATAAATTAGTGGTTCTTGGAGGGTGAGGAAAAAGGGAAAAAGAGGCCTCTGATTCCCAGGGCAAAACACAGGAGTCATCAAGGGGTAGAGCTGATAACCACTTAGATTCCCTTAGGTATCAGCGGACATTGTTCAAACCTGAGCACTTACTTTCTCTTACCTTCGTGTACTCTCTTGTGCATGGCCCTCTTTTTTTTTTTTTCTTTGCCACCATCCCTGGGGCATAAGTTCAAAGGAGAAAACAGCAGTGATCAGACCGTGGGAACTAGACCAGACTTCAAAAGTGACACCCCTTTTCCATTCTCCCTCTGAGCCCATCTGTGATCCTATGCAAATAACCTAGAAGAGAGTAGAGTGGTGAAGGTCATGGTGGTGAGAGGTGGATACGGGGCAAACTTTGTGAGATTTGAACTGGATAGTAAGTGCAAGGGTAATCATGAATTCTACTCAGAAAACACTTGATTTGAAGGAATATTTATTTGAAACTTTGAAGCAGGGACAAAGACACGTGGAAACGCAAATGATATCTCTCTGCCTCTACTGGGCCTCATAAAGGAGAGTGAGTTGGGTTCATACAACAAACTTCCTATCGTGCAAACATCTGGTTTGTGACTGTTGTTCACACCTGATGCAGGGCGAATCCCTGTGAGAAAATGTCTCTTCCCTCTCTCCTATATATTCACAGAGGGATCCCTCCCACCTTCGGCCCTGGCCCAATACCTCTGAACGGAGGAATCCTGGATTTAAGCAGGGGGTAGTTTTCAGTCTCCACTGGATCCAGCCCAATGAGAAGTAGGAAAACTTGTTTCCTCTCCTCCTACTCCTAAGTTTCTTCAATTCTGATCTATTGCGCTTTGATCCTAGTCAAGTGCTAAGATCCAGTGAAGGTTCTCAAGGTCTGATTCTTTTCTCTGGAGCTGGATTTCTAACTCGAGCTCACATTGCAGAAGTGGGGGAGCGGTCAAGTCCATAGTGAATTGACAGCTACAGGTCTGTGTGTGGTAGGATGCGGACAGGGGGCAGGTCTCTGATTTGAGGTGGAGAAGAAGACTTGGGGAAAGGTGGAGGTGATCCTCTGGATGGCTGCAAAATCCACTGCACTCAGGAAAGAGAAGCCTGTGGAAGGGAAACCCTACCTGAGTGTGCTACCCCATGCCCTGGTCTGTGAGGCTCCGCGGTAGGTAAAGCTGCTCATTTCAAAGGACACAAAATGGGTCCCACCTGAAGTAGGTGAGCAGCAACGTTCTGAGCAGAGTGGAAAATAGAACCATCCCGGGAGACTACAGCACAGGGACGGAAGGGCTGCCAAAAGCTATAAGGAAGGCTCGCCGGAAAGGCTTGCCCTTGTTGTCAATGGCTGGGACCATGCTGAAGATCAGAAATACAAATACACAAGGAAAAGGGAGTTTACTGATTTCATATACCCACCTCTGGATGAATGTTATTTTTTTACCATAAAGAAAAAAATGTTTTATTTGAAATGACAATTTTTTTCAGGGTAGCCTCACGAAGGAAAATTCTATGATGCTAAAACAGTCAAAGGCCACTTTAGCTGAGAACCTATAGAGGTCTTGCATATGCAAAATAGGGCCTTGGAGCTGAGTGTAGGAATCACAATCAGAATTAGCTGAGCACCGCTTGGTGGAGGAGAGGCAAGAAGAGAGAAAACGAGGGGCCAGAAGGGAATAGTCTACAAGGTGCAAGGAGAGCCTTAGCGGAAGAGACCCAGCATGGGGGCAGCAGGTCAGGGACGGAGAAATGGCCCTTCGCTCAGCAAATTGGACAGAAGCACTAAGAACTCTGGGTTTTCCACACATTGTCCCATGAGCTTGGAGTGTGACCTCGCCACCACCTTAGAGGCAGGGGGTGAGAGAGGCTTCCAAATAATTAAACAGATGGAAAGAACTAAGTGACCAGACTGTCATTCCCAGTTTAGACATTTTTAGGAGAACTGGTTCACAGGAAGGAAATATGTGACCACCTCAAAATAATCTAGGGAACAAATGACAAAAAAGCTTTAAGCAAGCATGAACTGATAAGGATATTTACCTTTATACACCTTTAGGCTGAGAATCCACCCCATCAAAAGGCGGAGGGCTTTTGATTCATTTCCATTATTTCAGTGACTGGTCCAATGTTGAATAAATGTTTGTGAAATGCAGAAATGAGCAGCAGGGGCAAGAAAGAGAAGTGAGGGACCGGGAGGAGACCAGGCTGTCATTGGTTATTGAAGCAATTGAGTAGCACAGCACATATTTTCACCTCAGCATCCTTGATGTTGCCCTTCTCTCTATCTGGAAGACTCCTTCCCCGCCCCGTGCTTGCGCACACACATACACACAGATACACATACAACCACACAGCCTGGTTTCCTCACCTGCTATAAGTTCATCTTCCTTTATCACTTTATTTAAAGGCACAACTCTCCACTAAAGCCAGGTTGGCATTTCCTGGTCCATTTCCTGCTTTTCTTTGCTACATGGCCTGTGTGCCATGTGGTCCATTATTTATTTTCTGTCACCACATTTTGGTATGGAAGCTCCAGGATGGCAGGAAAGTCTGACTGTTTTGCTCACTGGCATGTCCCTTAGCAACTAAAGGGCTCCTGGCCCATAGTTGGTATTTCTTCATTTTGAAGAAATGAATGTACAAATGAATGAATGAAGGTGTATATATGCGTCCCCCGGTCATTTGAAAAAAAGAAATGATTTTTATTCCCCCTCCAGACTAAAAGAATCCCATTGAAGAATTTGAAAAAGAAAAAAGAAGGTGGGAAAAAAAAAAGGAAAACCCATGACCAGATATGAATTAAAGCCTGTTTGCTTTTATGTATTCAAAACCCCAACCAACACAGAACAGTAGTCAGAAGCTGGACCTAATTTCTAGGAAGGAAATTAGAAGCTTATTTTCTGTCTTTCCATTGCTTTTGAATCTGTGTCCTGATACAAGCCAAATGTTGTCTGTCAGCCCATTACAGTATGTGCTCTCATGTGCTGCCGCACTTTTCGCTGCTGCCCCCCCGCGTTAAACTGCTCTGTTCTGCTGCCTTGCTATCTAAGGCTCGAGATAAAAACGCTCAGTTGCTGCTGCCACGCTGTCTGTCTCCAGTGTTTAAATGCTTCCGTATCATGGGGTTTGCATCTGACTACATCCTGGCAGCTTCCAAATAAGACTTAGAGAAACCAAGCGACCACTGCGATGATGACTAAACATTTTGCAGAACAGTGAGAGGGAGAGATAGGTATGGCTCTCTGATGGCTCAGTTCTTCCTTCTGAGCAAAACCATCCCTACCACCTAGACAGGACAGATGACTAGCAAGTGCCGTGATGGGCATAGCTGTGACTGGTCAACAGATGCCGTTCCATTAGTATGTGCGTTCCCCAAGAATATGGAATTGGATGAAATTAAAAAAACAAAACAAGTAGATTGAGACTTTCTTCACATGAGATGCGTATAGAAGCCAAAAAGTCTCCCTGGTCTTTGTTTTCTACCTTTCCAAGGAGTAACAGATGTTGGGAATTCTATAGAATTTTTAAAAATGCTAATGTCCGTTGAAGCCTGAGTGGTCTTTAATGCAAAGCTGCAGGATCGTTGAAATTCAGAATTTCCAGCAAGTTATGTTGATTAATATCATTCATATATGCTTTTCTTTTTTTTAAAAAAAGTCTTTAAGGTGTTCTCTGATGTAAGTCCAAGAGGGTGTGGTACTCTGTGGTACAAAGTATGTGTGATACTCTTACTGAAAGGGAACACACAGCGACAGGTAAATGCCGGTTGCCATGAGCTCGTAAGCCTCATCTCAGGAAAGGTTTAGGGCAGCATGAAATATCATAGAATGTGCCCTTTTTTGGATTATATATATCTACCATTTATCTAAAGTACTCTCCCACTAGCATGGCTACTTTCTAAATTTCTTCTGTAATGTTCAGAAATTCAACTGCATTCAGGATATTTTCTCAACATTTTTACCATATTTGTGTCCACATGTCTTCATAGGGTTTAAGTTAGAAGACAGAAAAAGAAATGTTGTCATAGGGACAATTTGCCAATATTTTTTGAGTGTATTTAGTTATAATATAAAAACCATGTTATCTTAAAACATACACATGTTCTTGGCAGGGATGTTTGAATGATGATCTGAACTTTATGATATTCAATAAAAATGATCACTCTTAGAAAATAAAAGCCCCCCCAGATTTGGATTCACAGTTTTAGTGTTTACATTTAGAAGAAAATATTGAAGGCCAGAAATCATTTAATCTCTGCTCCCCTCTCAATGGAACCGATGTAAACTGAATATTGCAATCATATTATGGGAATTTGGTTCCCTTTACTCACTGTTGAGGGAACGCATTATGACAAGCAATCTTAATTTAAAAAGTTAAAATTTGAAAACAACAGTAATGCAATTTCACATTGCATTTGAAGAACAAATGTCAAACCTTGCAGATTAATTTGTGCTTAGAAAAAATATTTTTCCATGTTGCTTTTTCCAAAAGATCTACCTGTCATCATTTGAGGAGTCAGATTCCATACAGCCGTCCTGCCTTTCCAGCGCCCTCTACTGGGCACTACAGCTGATGAATATGTGCATCTTGACTCCTTCATATTAGCCTGATTTTATTTCTAAAGCACAGAATCAAAGGGCAGGGCTAGAAGGAATTTGAGAATTCCACCTGCTTTCTACTGGGGTCCTATCCAAGCCACTGAGAGAGAGGAAAATCTCCTCTGTTTTTCAAGACTGTTAGAAAAGCAAAGTGTTTCAAAACTACTTTGGTTGATATTTTTACCCACCTGGCCTCATACCGTGGCTGCCTTAGTGGACATTTAGGATGACTTAAATTACTGCACCTGCCACAGGTGCCTTCAGGGTGCTGTAATCTATAACACTACCTTTTATCCCTTAAACACAAAAGATGTGACTTTCACTCGAGCCGATGGAATTTATCAGTGCAACATAAAAATTGCACGTGTGTTTATCTCCATCATTTGTTTTCTAGCATAGTAATGGATGCAATATGCATGATGGAAATGACATACTGTTTCTGTTTTTTCATAGAAAATATCTAGAGGTGCATACATTCACACGTAAAATCCCATGTCGCCTTTTAATGAAATTCATTTTGTTACATTTTAATGTGAGGGACAAAAAATCCTTTATTCTTAGACCGGAATTTAGTGTCTATCAGTATTTAGTGTGTGCTCATAACACAGCCTTTATTACACTTTGGTGTGAGTGATTGATGTCCAAAATATTATTAGCAGGATTTAAAACAAAATGAGTCAAATACCCTGGCTAAAGGGACTCTACAGGCTCCACCTGCCCTTCTTGCCTTGCCTTGGTGACTGGTAGAATTTGTTAATTGAAAGCATTAAAGGGGATAAAATTTGGTACCTTTAAGAACTGCTTTTGACTGAGTTTTGACTCCCTGAACATTAAGTGTATATGAATATTTATAATGTATCAATGCATGACAAACCTATTCTGTTTGTGGAAATTTGCTGAGGCTCCTAGGTGGTCTCGTGGTCTCCTGGCTACCATCAAAGAATGAAATCACCACCGCCTCCTGCAACCTTTCAGTGGATTCATAACTGCAATACCCTAAGAGTATAAACTTCCCGATGGATACCACATCTTTCAGTTTTCTGCAGTTACTCTATTATTTCTTATAGGTTGCAGCTAATCAACTGCTACAATGATGAATAAAAAAGTACCCCAGCAGTCATGATAAAATACCCGTCTACAGTAGTTAAAATAGTTTCAAAGAGGGCAACAAAGATTACTCCATATTTCTGTAGTCATGTGTGTTACATGTGTATCCATAAAAGATATGTGCATATCATAAACAATATTGTTTTACATCATCCTGTGGAGTCTCTTTTTACAAATAGTCTACTGCAAAATGGAAGTAATGCAGAAGAAATGTACAAGAATCTTTCACTTGGAAAAAAAAATCAAACTTTGTTCAAAGCTAGTGGAACAGCAACACACTGATCATATCTTTCAGGACCTCTTGAAGTGTACCTTAAGTCAGAGGGTCAACCATAGAAAGGTGAGCTCAACCGAATCTTCAAATGGACAAAACATTCTCTTGGAATCAACAGGGACTGAGTCAGCTGCCAGGTGATACATGAGCAGGAGTTGAGTGTGTGGTGCTGTTTCTGTGCTTCAAGGTAGCAGAGTCTTAATATCAAATGCTGTATGAGAGCTCTAAAAATATGTTAGGGGGAAAAAAAAAACCTATTCTACTTTCAAAAGTAATCTAGCTTGTAGTATTTTGGGCCATCTTGTCACGTCTATACATTTTGTGTTAATATATTGGAGAGCAAAGACCTCAAGCCAGAATCATTTTTATCCAACTCCTGGACCCAGAATTGTAATTATTTACATTTTTGTTACATTAGGCTACCAGCTGCTGTTTACTAACTGCATGTGGAACTCAAAAATGCTGAACAAAGCCAGCTTTACTATAGTGGAAAAAGTGTTGGATCGGGAGTCGAGAACCAAGTTTGGTATATTTTGTTTTTGCTTTTGCTTTTGTTTTTCTATTGCTGTCACTACATGTTTCAGTGGCCTTGAAGGGAGATGTTTTATTTTATTTTTGAAAATAAGCCTTTAAAAAATACTGACTTCCTCATCTACAATAGTATTGGTTGGACTAAGATGATTAAATCTTTTGCTGCTATAAATTTTCATAAGCCAGACTTGTATATCCAAATGCTTTGTCAACATCTTTGCTTAGAAATCTAATCAGATCTCAGTGGTAACATTTTAGTATGTCAAAACCAAAACAAAAAACACCAACTTTTGACTTCCCTCCACACACCTGTTTCTCACCCAGTTTTATCAATCTCCGAACATAGCAGTTATTCAGGCCCAAAATCCTGAAGTCATCCTTTCTTCCCTTTATTTTTTATACCCACACCCAATTACAGATCTTCCTTGACCTACAGTGGCATTATGTCTTGATAAACCCATCGTAAGTCAAAAATACTGTAAGTTGAAATATATTCAATACACCTAACCTACAGAACAACATGGCTTAGCCTCGCCTACCTTAAAGGTGCTCAGAACACACACATTAGCCTATAGTTGGGCAAAATCATCTAACACAAAACCTGTTTTATAATAAAGTGTTGAATATCTCATGTAATTGATTGAATACTGTACTGAAAGTAAAAAGCAGAATGGATGTGTGGGTACAGAATTATTCTAAGTATATTAGTTGTTTACCCATGTGACCACGAGGCAGACTGGGAGCTGCCCAGCATTACCAAAAAGCATCATTCCCCATATCCCTAGCCCCGGAAAAGATCAAAAATTCAAAATTTGAAGTACAGTTTCTACTGAATTCTATTACTTTCAAACCACCATAAAGTCAAAAAATCATAAGGTAAACAAACCTAAGTCTGGGACCATCTGTTATCAGCAAAATCTGTTGGTTCTATCTTCAAAATAATTCTTATACTGACCATTCTCTCCACCTCCAGTGTTTATTTTCTTGTCTAAGCCTCTAGCATCTCCAGACTGGACTATTTCCACAGTTTACTGGTATGAGTTGAATTGTTTCCTTAAAAAGATATGTTGAGGTCTTAACCCCTAACCCCCAGGACCCCAGAATGTGACCTTATTTGGAAATAGAGTCTTTGTAGATGTAGTTGAATAAAGATGAGGTCATTAGGGTGGGTCCTAATCCATTATAACTAACTAGTTTATTTATAAAAGGGGAAATTTAGATTTAGAGACAGACAAGCACATAGGGAAAATGCCATGTAGAAATGAAGGTCAAGATCTCAGTGATGTATTTAAAAGCCAAAGAACACCAAAGATTGCCAGAAAACCACCAGAAGCTAGGAGAGAGACATGAAACAGTTTCTTCTTCATAACCCTCAGAAGGAACCACCCCCACGGATACCTTGATCTCAGACTTCTCGCCTCCAGAGCTTTGAGATAATAAATTTCTATTATTTAAGCCACCTAGACTTTGATACTTTGTTACAGCAGCCCTAGCAAACTAATACATGGACTGAGTGTCTTCCTACTTTCACTCCTCTACTATGGTCTATTCCCGCTCGGGGCCAACTGGAAACAAATCTTTTTAAATGTATCTGTAAGATTGTATTTCTATTTTATTAAAAAACCCCCCCATAGTTGCCCATATGCTTTTTTTTTTTTTTTTTTTTTTTGGTGATTCCGAAGCATTTATTGCACTGCTGGTGTTCACTGGGCCGCTTGGCTGCAGCCCAACTCCTCTCCCCACCATGTGCTTTTACACAGGTGTGTAAAGGAGACCCTTGTACTGCAAAGAGATTTTTCAGTCTCTCAGGTAACAGGACCAGGGGCTTTCCTGGGGCCTATGCTTTTGATCTACAATATTCTCTCTCCACTATTTCTTCTTTGACTTCCTCTGCCACCACTGTCCTCTAAAGCCATTTCGCTCCGGCCAGATTGGTCTTCTTACTCCATTATCTGGCTCCATGTAGAAAAGCAACTGCTTAACAGAAGCCTTCACTAGGAACGTTTTGTCACCTTTATTAAAGAAACCATGAAGTGCTCCCAACAAATCCTTCACTAGGAATGTTTTGTCACCTTTATTAAAGAAATCATGAAGTGCTCCCACCAAATTAAAACAAAGCTGATTTTGTAGCACTTAAGCGAACAGCTAAAAAGTACAATTTGCCTTATTGAATTGATATTGGTATATCTGACCTTAAGCAGAAGGTCGAAACTGCACACCCTTTTATAATCAAGAAATTATTCGATGAATGTAGAAGATTCTGCACTGGAACAGAGAATACTTGGGAATAAAGATAAAAATTTAGCTGCTGTTATTTGCTTGTTTATTCTCCTCTTGTTTGGTTTGCAAAGAAACCGTGGTCTTAGAATTTTCTTTTTGATGCACAAATTTTGAAATTGAGAATGTGCACCTTTTGGCACACAACATCCTTCCATGGACAGAACTTTACTTTCATGTTTTTGTTTTGCACAATAAGAAACTCAGTGCATAAAGAACTTCCTATTTTAAGAAATATACAATTGTTTCCACTTTCGCGTATGTGTTTTCACAATATATCCACTTAACTAAGGCTCTCACTTCTTGTTTCTGCTCAGCTGTCATCTCTGTAATAAATTCTTCTCTGACCTTTTATACAAAATAACTCTCCACTCCTCTATTGCTGTAAGCTGCTTTATTTATTTTTTATAGAACCTATCATTGTCAGACATACAATATATTTATTTGACTATTTGTATATTTTTCATGAGTTTCATGAGAGCATTGTTGTTGTCTGTCTGTTTGCTTTTAATTGCTGGTACACTCAGTACCTAGAAGAGTTCCTGGCATGTAATAAATGCCTAATTAACATCTGTTCATTGCCAGAATATTTAAATTTTGCATCAACAAACATGATTTTTGAGATTAAAAAAAAGGAGAAGATGGAGGGAATACATCAGATACACAAGAGTCAATTATATATAAACTGGTATGAACTTGCAACATTTCACTCACGTAGTCAACACATTTATGTTAACACCTGTTGTGACCAAGTGCCATTCTAGGCACTGGAGTTCCAAATATGGAGAGGGCATGGCTCTATAATGCTGGCTTAGATGAAGGGTAGACTACAACACAAAAAGATAGATTCTACACTAGAAGTGAGAACAAAGTCCTACGGTATCACAAATGGAAGGTCAATTACTTCTGCCGAAAGCATTTAAGGGAGGTTTCACAAAAAAGGGGACACTTAAGCCCAGCCATCTGGGAGGTTCGGTGGTGGTGGTGACTATTCGTGGGTAGGTGACATATAGGGAGGTGAATATTTCAAGCTGTGGAAATAGTATGTGCAAACACAAGGTAGAATCATCTAGAAGAGGTGACATTTGCCAGCAGGTTTCTATAAAGCTGTGTATCCCTGGCTCCCTACTTTTCTGCTTAGTCGATAACCCACTGAAGAATGCTACGGAAACACGGGAATCTCTGCTGTCCGAGAAACGAATCATGGGCCACCTGTACCTTTGGGGAAGTCCCAGCCTCCCTTTATTTAAATATCCACAGGCCAATAAGGCAGAAGGCCAATGAAGTAGCAGCTACATTCTGCCTCTGTCTTCAATTTAGCCTCTGAATTGTATATCCAGCTGGGTCCTGCTGCTAGGCGATTTTATATGACTGAATTCCAGCGCCCTCTCCCAGCAGGAGACAGCCAGGAATGGAGTCTGGACTCAACATGGAAGATCTGACATACATATTTCAGCGTTACTTCTTCCTACTTTTGGAATCCCAAATATTTCACCACATTAATAATAATTTATCGCCCCTTTTCTTATGTTGCAAGTATATGAGACAGAAATGCAAAGAGAGCTGGTACCTTTTGATGGACTTACCATTACTCATTGTAAAGTTAGGGTTTTTAAACATCTCCTCGTTTATATTTAATGTAACTTTAACCATCACAACTGCTCTGTCTACACCGGTAAAATTGAGTTTAATATGCTTGATAAACTAGGGAATTGTGTTGTTTCTGGTTTCTAATCCCAGCCCTATAATTAATCATTTTGTGTCATAAAACAAGGCATCTGAATGTTCTCTCAGTGTCCACATGTATCCAACAAGGATTGGACGGCAGTGGTTGCTGAGATTCAGCATTCCCTAATTCTAGAGATTAAAAAAAAAAAAAAAAAAGGTCGCAAATGAAATTGGAAACAATTTACAATCACCATCAGTAGTTACTTGAAAGGCACTCAGAGTTTTTTGGTTTGTTTGTTTATTTTAAATATTGACTTTTCAGTTGTATGAATCCCTCTTATTCCTTCTCCAGCTATGTGTCTGCTATTCAGCAACCAACCAGTCAAGGTTAGAATGCCGAGTTGAAAGAACCCATTATTTTACATATAGAGTTAATGGCATCTGGGGTGTGTGTGTGTGTGTGTGTGTGTGTGTGTGTGTGTGTGTGTCTGTTGTATTTAGCTTCCTCAACTTCTCAGGCAGGGGTTATTTAAGTCAACTAGGGACTGCTTTGTAATAAATCACTATAGCTGTTATGAGGACAAGCATGACTTAAGTGGAAGGCTGGTGGTCATTTCACATCATGGCTCTATTTAGTTGCTCTTATAGATCTTAGAAAGTGTTAAAAATAATCCCTGAGCATGACACACCATTTTTTGTGGGTGTGTGTGCCTGAAATGATAGGCAATGCTAACTAAAACCCCTCACTTTTATTTCCCTGATAAATTCTTGTGCCTCTGGATCCCATTTGATCCCAGGAAATCTGAAAGACTCTTAGATCACGGGGGAGCAAATATTCATTCCCTTACAATACCCCCTCACAGCCCCCAGTTCCATGGTGGTATATTTATCTATATTTAAGGCTTAAAATAATTTAGGAAATATTTCTATATTTTCCTAGTAAAATACAAGTTCATTGAAAAAGAGAGCTGTTCAAAAGAACAGAATTGGGGTAAGAGAATATGTTTGAAAAAAATGGTAAACATTACTAATTTAAAATGAAAGGTCAGGCATACATTGTGTATATAATTTTTAAAACATACATTTACTTATTTGTTTGTTGCTACTTTCCATCATCCTGCATATGGAAGTGATACAGAATTTACATTTTAGGTTATAGGAATCAATTCCTTTAAATAAAAAAAAAGTAATCAATAAAGTTTTTTTTTTAATGATTTTTTCAAAATCTGATGCCATTACTAAGCTCATGCAATTTCAAAGAAGAATCTTTGTATATTTAGCAACTAATTCATTTTCACATGATCAGGTAATCTCATGGCTACTAGATTAAAACCTAGTTCACATGAGTTTAGGACACTTATTTGTACCATTTCCTTTTTTAAAAAAATGTACCACTTGGTCCCATGTCTGATAATATTAATTTTCTTGGTTTCTATTCAATACGTTTTAAATTTTCAAAAAAATATGATTCTGACAAACATTTAAAGGACACACAGGAACGCGATGAGCCAGATCTTGTAACTATATGTGGAGGGATTAAGCAGCTTAAAACACATTGTCACAGATCCTGGAATCTCCCCTCTTTCTTGACAACAGAGGTCGAGTTTTTCTGGCTGCAACCATGGAGACTATTTTCAAGCCGTTTGGCAGACACATTCCTGTACACCTCAATTAATATATCCTCTTGGGGATGGGGGGACATCACCTTTGTAAAGACGTTTATGTTAAAGCCATGAATAAAAGGCTTATAAATCCTGCAAAACAGAGCTCATTCATTTGCAGCTGTTGATGACAAAAATACCACTGAGAACAGCTTCTATTTCTGCTTAGCTGACAATAAGCAGAAACCAGTCCAGGCACAATTAGGATGACAGGACATGTTATGCTCTTATCTCAAGTTCCTCTTCCACTCCCACGCCGCCTTGATGGCTGTGCTCTGCTGTCTCCTGCTTTGAGAATCCGGTGCCCCTCTGTTTTCTACTCCTAGTTCACAAGGTTCTAATGCCCATCAGGACACCTTTGAATTTACTCACTTATTGCCCTTTACATGAAAGGATTTCAAGTGTGCTCCTAAAACCTTAGAATCTTCAGCTTTTTATCTTTAATTGTGAAATAAATGTTATAAATTCATGAACAGCTGGCTCCCAGAATTGTTAAAATACCTGAAATTAAAAAATACACTCTGTTCTGCTATAATACTTGTTTGAGAACAGAATTTGTTCCGGTGTGATTGATATATTAGGGAACAATTTAAGCATAATGCAGATTTCACATTTGCTTATGTGCAAATTCCTCCTCTAGAAACACCAGATGTACTCAGAAAACAGCACCCGCCTGAATCCAGCTGCATTGGGATACACAAAACTCAGACACACACACATCTCAAACCTCTACTAGCTACTTCAGCTCACCACGGTAAATAAGAGCTACAACACGCACATTTGATGTTACAAATTTCATCCAGTTTCTGAGAACCTTCCTTCTATCACACCCTCCTATCATTCAAAATAATTCACAAACTTAACTAACCTTCCATCACTCAATTCCACAAGCAAACTCCTGGTCTCTTTAAAAGTGACGTGCCGCATTTATTGTAGTATTTACATATTTCTAAAGCAGTTAATATGTGTAAAACCGTGCCACTATTTTTATTAAGTTGTTATTTTTTTCTGATGTGCCATTGATAGAGTTTTTGAGTGTTGAGCATCTGTGGTTTTTGTTGCATGATTTTGCATAGCGTGATGATTTTTAGGAACATATATTTAGCATATGTTTCTTACACTCATAGCAGAACTGACTGTATGAAACTTCCTCCATTCCCAAGAATATCTTACATTTCCTGGGAGGATGTTTACCAGTGCCTTCATTGGACCTATTTTCTTCTCATCCTTGACTCTCGTTCCTGTTAGCTCCCAGTTACCACACAAAGACTAGGGTTATTTTTTCATTTTCGTTTTTTCTTTTCTAAACTTGAGAAGAGATAGAAAATGCGTGGACATTATTCCAAAGAATTTGGTTTTTATTGGGAGGATAGGAGGTACTCTTGAAAATGTTAAGTTGGAGGATGAAGATGGAAGTCAAGCTCATGCAGGTGAGGGTTCTGTGTAAAGCTTTCTGTCAGGAGGTTCTATGGATCAATAGCCGGTGACTTCCTGGAGGAAGATTCCTGGAGATTGTCTTATCATCTCTAAAGTCCCAATGCTGGGCATCCTGCCTTACCTGGAATGGTTCAAAGTGTTTACTGAACTGAATTCCAACAGTACAAATGCGGATTAGTCCTAAACATGGTCACCGAGAGATACTGAAAAAGTCTTGATAATAATGCAGATAATCAATTTCTCCATGTAGACAAGGAAGCATTCCCACACATTTTAGAAAAAAAAAAAATGTTTGACAATGAAAACTGAAACAAAAATGATTTTTCATTTACCCTAGCTAAATAGTATGTTCTTTGAATTCCTGTTTTAAGCTTAGTAATTCTGGGCACAGTGCTTTCCCCTCATGATATGATTGAGAATCATTCAGTCTATCAGAAAACCAATTAATCAGAATGTTCCACTTCCTCACAAGCATTCTATTTAAGTTTCTACTGTGTAGAGTTTAATGTCATCACACACTTTGGCTATTTTAATTTTTAAAAACTATTTGGGAATGTTTATTATTATTATAGCATCCTCCAGAGGCAGAAATATGGATATTTCTATCCATATTTCCTGTGCAATACTTATACAGTAAGAGCTAAGAAAGAGAATGAAAATCAGAAGTAAAACCATAGAGACTATGGAATCATTGTACGGCTTGCTCTAAATGTGGTATCTTCTGGGTGACTCTGACTTCATTTCAATTAAGTGCTTATTACAACTCCCCAGGTGGGTAGCCCATCTGCTTCTCATGGAAGGCAATGTCACCCACGCTCCTGGCTCCCTTCCCTGCCAATTAGTCCCCTATGTGCAATCTATATGAGTGTTACAGAGCTTGGATAGGTGTGACTATTTGAACTTCCTATAGTTTTGCTGAAATCTGATTTAAGCTTACACTGACAAAGGAATGGAAAGAGTAAACATCAATATGGGAACTTAGGGATTTGTATAAATGCTATACATTTTTATTCCCTAGGTGGTTATGTGAACTTGAAATTGTATTCTCTTTGGCATAAAACAGATGAATCACCTAATAATAGATTCATTTTTTAGTGATAACGTCATCGTTTTCTACCCTACTTCTCACTGAAATTCAAATATAAGACAGTTTTTCAAACATAGTTTAAGTGCTTATAATTAACCATGGTCTTCTTGTGCACATTGACCCCTGTGTATGTTCTACATGTTTGCCAGGTGTTCAAAGTGGTTGCATTTGACCCCAAATAGTTCTATTGCCTTAATGCATTATCCTGTGTGGCAAAAATAAAGCCAGACTGGAATTATCTAGGCCAGACGATACAGTGGGTTTCTAGGAAGCCTGAGGCACATTAAAAGGATCATACACCATGATCAAGTGGGATTTATCCCAGGAATGCAAGGATTCTTCAATATACGCAAATCAATCAATGTGATACACCATATTAACAAATTGAAGGAGAAAAACCATATGATCATCTCAATAGATGAAGAAAAATCTTTTGACAAAATTCAACACCCATTTGTGATAAAACCCTCCAGAAAGTAGGCATAGAGGGAAACTCCCTCAACAGAATAAAGGCCATATGTGACAAAATGAGAGCTAACATCGTTCTCAGTGGTGAAAAACTGAAACCATTTCCTCTAAGATCAGGAGCAAGACAAGGTTGCCCTTGAACCTTGAATGAATGAATGAATGACTAAACTCTCACTGCTATTATTCAACATAGTTTTGGAAGTTTTAGCCACAGCAAGCAGAGAAGAAAAAGAAATAAAAGGAATCCAAATCGGAAAAGAAGAAGTAAAGCTGTCACTGTTTGCAGATGACATGATACTATACCTAAGGAATCCTAAAGATGTTACCAGAAAACTACTAGAGCTAATCAATGAATTTGGTAAAGTAGCAGGATACAAAATTAATGCACAGAAATCTCTGGCATTCCTATACACTAATGATGAAAAATCTGAAAGAGAAATTAAAGAAACACTCCCATTTACCACTGCAACAAAAAGAATAAAATGCCTAGGAATAAACCTACCTAAGGAGACGAAAGACCTGTATGCAGAAAACTATAAGACACTGATGAAAGAAATGAAAGATGATACCAACAGATGGAGAGATATACCATGTTCTTGGCTTGGAAGAATCAACATTGTGAAAATGACTATACTACCCAAAGCAATCTACAGATTCAGTGCAATCCCTATCAAACTACCAATGGCATTTTTCACAGAACTAGAACAAAAAATTTCACACTGTGTATGGAAACACAAAAGACCCCGAATAGCCAAAGCAATCTTGAGAAAAAAAACAGAGCTGGAGGAATCAGGCTCCCAGACTTCAGACTATACTACAAAGCTACAGTCATCAAGACAGTATGGTACTGGCACAAAAACAGAAATATAGATCAATGGAACAGGATAGAAAGCCCAGAGATAAGCCCACACACATACGGTCACCTTATCTTTGATAAAGGAGGCAAGAATATACAATGGAGAAAAGGCACCCTCTTCAATAAGTGGTGCTGGGAAAACTGGACAGCTACATGAAAAAGAGTGAAATTAGAACACTCCCTAACACCATACACAAAAATAAACTCAAAATGGATTAAAGACCTAAATGTAAGGCCAGACACTATCAAACTCTTAGAGGAAAACATAGGCAGAACACTCTATGACATAAATCACAGCAAGATCCTTTTTGACCCACCTCTAGAGAAATGGAAATAAAAACAGAAATAAACAAATGGGACCTAACGTAACTTAAAAATTTTGCACAGCAAAGGAAAACATAAACAATATGAAAAGACAACCCTCAGAACGGGAGAAAATATTTGCAAACAAAGCAACTGATAACGGATTAATCTCCAAAATATACAAGCAGCTCATGGAGCTCAATATCAAACAAACAAACAACCCAATCCAAAAATGGGCAGAATACCTAAATACACATTTCTCCAAAGAAGATATACAGGTTGCCAGCAAACACATGAAAGGATGCTGAACAACATTAATCATTAGAGAAATGCAAATGAAAACTACAATGAGGTATCACCTCACACCAGTCAGAATGGCCATCATCAAAAAATCTACAAACAGTAAATGCTGGAGAGGGTGTGGAGAAAGGGAACGCTCTTACACTGTTGGTGGGAATGTAAATTGATACAGCCACTATGGAGAACAGTATGGAGGCTCCTTAAAAAACTAAAAATAGAACTACCATACAACCCAGCAATCCCACTACTGAGCATATACCCTGAGAAAACCATAATTCAAAAAGAGTCATGTACCACAATGTTCATTGCGGCACTATTTACAACAGCCACGACATGGAAGCAACCTAAGTTTCCATCGAAAGATGAATGGATGAAGAAGATGTGGCAAATATATACAATGGAATATTATTCAGCCATGAAAAGAAATGAAATTGAGTTATTTGTAGTGAGGTGGATGGACCTAGGGTCTGTCATACAGAGTAAAGTAAGTCAGAAAGAGAAAAACAAATACCATATGCTAACACATATATATATATATGGAATCTAAGAAAAAAAAATATTTCTGATGAACCTTGGGGCAGGACAGGAATAAAAACGCAGACGTAGAGAATGGACTTGAGGACACGGGGAGGGGGAAGGGGAAGCTGGGACGAAGTGAGAGAGTACCATTGACATATATACACTACCAAATTTAAAATAGATAGCTAGTGGGAAGCAGCTGCATAGCACAGGGAGATCAGCTCGGTGCTTTGTGACCACCTAGAGGAGTGGGATAGGGAGGGTGGGAGGGAGATGCAAGAGGGTGGGCATATGGGGATATATGTATACATATAGCAGATTCACTTTGTTATACAGCAGAAACTAACACAACATTGTGAAGCAATTATACTCCAATAAAGATGTTTAAAAAAAGAATTTAGATAGAGTTTCTGGAACCATCTCCAACACAGCATAGTTTTTATTAAACACGTTTCCAAAGTCACAGCCTTGAGATAAATAAATAAGGGGACATCTGTGAATCCTGTGATAATCACAGTGATTCTTCCTGAGGCTCTGTGGTGATTCTAGTAAAAACAACAACTGAATTGTTGTTCTGTTAATATTAATAACAAGCCAATTTTTTAAAAATAGAGATATTTTCTTTCTTATATGCTAACATGAATGACTAAATATATTGTAACTATCTGAAAGTGAATGCAAATAGGAAAATTCTTTTAAAATTTAACTGTTAGTTTTCTTTATTAGAAATTGCACCTTAATTCACATGAAACATCCAAAAACTGTTCTATATGCAATTATCATTAGAAAGACCTCTTTACATCATAAAGTAAGTAAGTATTGGCCACGTTGAAGAGTCTATTGACTCAGCGTGTCCACCGTATGCATAGCCATCTTCTGAGAAGAACAACCTCAACTCTTCCTTGAGCATAAGTGGTTGTGTTTCTGTTCTGTCTCTTGAAAGCTTGGCTGTGGCTGATTGGGTCTGATGGGACACTTTCTCACTGAGAGCTTTGATTGTGAAACATACAAAGGTGAATTAATAGAAAGAACTTATAGCAGAGAAATAGAAGCTGATGAATTGAGGGAGAGTGAGATGCAACCTAAATGAGTTGAATCAGAATATATTGGATGGGATGCAGGCATCAGTATTTTTTTAAAACTTCCCAGATGATTCCAATGTACAGTCACTACTGAGAATCACATGGTGGGGAAATGAGGGAAACTTACTGAAAGTATGAGAAAGAGGCCAGGGCACCATGACCACTGCTGTATCATTAGGACAGCTATTGCATTTGGGATATATTTGGGATATAGTTGTATGCTTTCTCTGTGAAGCCTGAAAATGCAGCTTCATTGCTGGTTTTTCTGTGCTTCCTCAGTTGGTTAGATATCCTTATAATGATAAGGTCTGAGGTAACCTGAGTTTGTACATAATCTTTGCAAATTGCAAAGACTTAAATAATGCAAATGTTTTCAATCAAATCCGAACATGGTACTATTACATTAAATAAACAAAAGCCAGATAGGAGAAAAAGAAATTATTTTCCTTAACCATTTGGTGGACCCATGGAAAATTTTCCAAAAGTATTATGGTAGTAGAAAACATAAGATTGTTCTTTGAATTGTTAAAATGTGCTTGAACAAACACTGAATCTAAGATTAAAGTAACAAATAAAATCATACAAGGCATATTTTCCAGTAGAAAAATGTAGAGGTACACTTTCAAAATTTAGAAAAAAGAGCATTTGTGACACAGAAGAAGGATTATGACTCAGAACTTAAAGAAGGATGTGAGAAGATGAAAATATTACAAATTATTTTAAATGTTAATAAATATAATATACTGACTTACATCAAAGAATTACATAATATTTAGTGTGGTTTAAAAAACCTACTTGCTAATATTTGAATACCAGGTGTGAGTTTGTGTGAACTGAAATCCATTCATTTTGCTAGGTGCAGATGGAAGACATACTTTTGCACTTTAATTAAATATAGAATGAGTAACTAGTCTTTGTGTACTCTACACTAACAGCAAGAGTATGACTCAAGTGCATTTTAATTTTTGTAATAAATGTAGATTTTAGGACTGGAGTTGTATGTTGACATCATAAAATGATTTTTTTCTTAAGTTGTATTAGTGTTTTTTCAACCTGTTTCTTATTTTCCCAAGAAATTATGCTGCCACTTGCATAAACTAGTCAGATTTTCAACTCCATTAAAAGCAAACGTATTAATGGCGCATCACTGTTGAGAAAAAACTGGTATTTATTACACGAAATATACCGAGAGTGACTGCTGAAATTTTAACACAAGTGCCTTTCTTCAGGTTTTACCTTTAATTCCATTATAGCTTTGAACCACTTATTTGTTTTCTTCCTCGCTCTTAATATTGTGAGAAAGAGATGAAGTATTCCAGATGGGCTACAAATGTTAGTGACATACATTATTCTCTCCTGCTGACTTCTGCCTTACATGTTAGATTAGTTATAAAATTGCATAAATAAAAGTTCTTAAAAACAAAACTGTGTATAATAAAGGTATAATCATTAACAATGTTACCAGTGCTTCTATGACTTCATTTTAATGCAAAAATACAGTCCATACAGAACTCCTGACTTTGTCAGAGCATATTTGATATACGGTTAAAATTCCATCTGCTTTTTTAAAATTAAAATATTTTAAAGTAGCAAAAACAACAAAGGGAAGTCAGCCAATATTTTATAATAACTATAAATGGAGTATAAGCTTTAAAAGTTGTGAATCACTATGTTGTTCACCTGACACTTACATAATATTGTCAATCAACTATACCTCAATAAAAGAAGTAGCAAAAACTCTCACTCTTAGGACTGTAATAATATTTTACATACTCTCAAAATAAGCAAATAATTATAGCTAACTGGGGTATGGGGTGGGGGACCCAGAGTGGAATACAACCGCTAATAAATGATTCTAACTGTATTTAAAAAATGAATAACATAACTACACTGAAGGAAATGGGGAAACTAACACCGAATAACTAGAAAACAATATCTTGACTGGATGTTACGAGGCTAAAGACAAAAAGAACTCTACATATATGCTGAAGTATAGGTGGTCAATGTGTTTCTGCTGCCTAGTATAGACAGAAATTTTTGTTCTTGAACTTTGATAACTCATAAAAAACAATTTATAAGTATGTTAACTATATAAAAAGCAATATGACGATGATCTTCATAGAATATTGGGTATTATCACTGTTTATATGGAAGGCTAAGTTTTTAAAATCAAAATATATTGTGTCTGGAGTTCTAATAATTCCTGAGGAAAAAACACATTTGCCTCCATGTAATGAACAAATTAGTCATTAGAAGGTCTTTATAGTCTTTTCCAATTTTGCAGAAAATGAGTTTTCATGAAAATGACTGGATCAAGCTTCAAGATGCTATTAATCTTTGGTTAAGATAGAAGAGAGACCAGATCTCCTTCAGCATGATCTAATTTTTTTAAATCTGATGGTTGAAGTAGCTAAAATTAGGCACTTTAGAGAATAATAATTAATCTTCTCAGTCCTCTAGAAAGAATCTCTTAGGTTACTGAAGACAGGGTTGTCTTTATGGTTTAACAGAAGCGCCTTATATAAGCACATGGGAAATTGGATTAACTGGAAGTCTCCTTCCTACTTAGCATCTAGCTATTTCAGTGAAAACCTTGCATTCCCCTCAAGACAGACATTTAACTTCCTCTGAAATGGACATGAAGTAATCAGGCATTTCATAATATTGGACTAAGAGATCAATGAGTAAGGAGCTTTGCCTTTGAAGTTCTTACTGAAAGTTTTATTCTCTCCATTTCAGCATGGACTTCTGATTCTTGTAGACTGTGTATTTCCAGGCATCCTGATGTTTATTATTTCCTTTTCTGACAAGACCTGATATCTGACAATGTAATTATATTAGAATAGCATCTTCCCTCTAACACTGACTAAGCAATTTGACTTTTTTTCAGTACCCGAGATGACAGATGATTTTAGACTGAATCATGTGCTTCTTTCTCTGGAATCTTTTCCCCAAACTGCATTATAAATTCAGATACCTTATGGAAGGAAGACTAAAAAAGAAAAATATAATTGAACAATGCCCATGTATAAATACTACGCTATGTACTTTCAAATCTTAATATAATGTGCTATGGTAACTAATACATTAATCTCCCATACACTTTTACCAAGTATTCTATTCTAATTTCTTGATGGATGAAAATACTTTAGATTCATATTTTTTGACAGTTAGTTTTATGGAAAATTGTATTTCCAGTATATATTTCCAGCTGTGACTTTAAACTTTTGAATATTGATAAAGTCACCAAGTTCTAGTTCTAATTCTGTGGCATGGTTCCATTACTCATTCAAATCAGGAAACTTTCTAATATTTAGAGCTTAGCACGTTTAGCTTAGATTAGGTTAACTCAGAAACCAGCTTAGATTTCTCTTTAACTGGTTCAAATACAATTGAGATTTCTTTGAAAGACAGAATCTTCCAAAACTCACACAAGAAGAAATAGACAATCTGATTAGGTTTATATCTATTAAAGAAATTGAATTAATAATTGATAACCTTCCAAAACAGAAACCACCAGGGCCAGATGGGTTCACTGGTGAATTCTACCAAACATTTAAGGAAGAAACTATACCAGTTTCCTACAATCTCTTTCAGAAAAGAGATTGTAGAAAATGAACAACTCAATAAAAAAATGGACCAAAGACCTGAACAGATATCTTAACAAAGAAGATATACAGATGACAAATAAGTATACGAAAAGATGTTCCACATCATATGTCATCAGGAAAATGCAGATTAAAACAACCATGATATACTACTACACACCCGGTAGAATGGCCAAAATCTGGAATACTGACAACATCAAATGCACGTGAGGATGTGTAGCAACAGGAATTTTTATTCATTGCTAGTAGAAATGCAAAATTGTACAGTCTCTTTGACAGATAGCTTGGTATTTTCTTACAACACTAAACATTTACCATATAATCCAGAAATCTCACTCCTTGGTATTTACTCAAAGGAGTTGAAAACTAATGTCCACACAAAAACCTGTAGACAGATGTTTATAGTAGCTTTTAATCATAACTGTCAAAAATTGGAAGCAACCAAGATGTCTTCAGTAGGTGAATGGATAAATAAATGTTAACTCATTTCTTTTTCATTCTAAAAAGCAATGAGTTATCAAGCCATGAAAAGATACAGAGACACCTTAAATGCATTAGCATTAAGTTAAATAAGCCAGTCTGAAAAGGCTGCATACTATATGATTCCAACTATATGATATTTTGGAAAAGTCAAAACTATGGAGACAGTAAAAAGATCAGTGTTTGCCAGGGGTCAGGGACAAGGGAGGAATGAATAAGCAGACCACATGCAATTCTTAGGCCAGTGAAACTACTCTGTAATGAAACTATAATGGTGGTTCCATGTCATTATCAAGTTTTTTGAACCA
The DNA here is from genome assembly GCF_028023285.1 of Balaenoptera ricei. Classification (NCBI taxonomy): domain Eukaryota; kingdom Metazoa; phylum Chordata; class Mammalia; order Artiodactyla; family Balaenopteridae; genus Balaenoptera; species Balaenoptera ricei. The sequence continues at coordinate 66,256,622 of NC_082650.1, forward strand.
CATAGACCACATAACACCAAGAGGGAGTCCTAATGTAAACTATGGACTTTGGGTGATGATGTGTCAGTGTAGGTTCATCAATTGTAATTATTGTACCGTTCTGTGGAGCGATGTTGATAATGGAGGAGGATATGCATGTACGGGGCAGGGAGTATATGGGAAATCTCTTCATCTTCCTCTCAATTTTATTGTGGATCTAAACCTGTTATATAAAAATAAAGTATTTTTAAAAATGATTGAGATATTAATATCATGTTTTGTGAATGCCTACATTTGCTGAAATGATCAATACAGTATTTGGCATGCATTGGTTGAATTTAGATTTATGGTCCAACTGGTATGGGAAAAAAAACACAAAAATATACAACACAGAGGTAAATACACACACACGAACACACACAAACACAGGGACACATGGACATAGTTATGATCTGCAATGTTTGAGTCTTTATATGAATGAAAGAACTAAATGAAAAACAGTCTCAGGATGGTGTATTAGTTTGCTAGGGCTGCCATCACAAAATACCGCTGTTCTGGTGGCTAGAAGTCCAAGGTCACAATGTCAGCAGATTTAGTTTCTTGAGGCCTCTCTCTTTGGTTTGAAGATGGCTGTCCTCTTGCTGGGTCCTCAAATGATATTTCCTCTGTGTGTGTGTGTGTGTGTGTGTGTGTGCGTCCCTGGTGTCTCTCCATGTGTCCAAATTTCCTCTTCTTATAAAGACACACGTTAGATTGGATCATGACTCCTTAATGTCCTCCTCTTACCTTAGTCAACTTTTTAAAGGCTCTATCTCCAAATACAATCACGTTCTGAGGTACTGGGGATTAGGGCTTCAACTTACCAATTTTTCAGGAGGTGGGCAAGTCAGTCCATAAAAGAAGTGATAAATAGCTCACTTTGAACAATTTTTGTTTTGGTTACTTCCATTTAAAGAAAATAATTCATAAGGTTACATTTCATAGATTTTCCGTACAATCTCAGCCCCTACATTTCATTCTAGTAAGAGACAGTAGAAAAAAAGTCAGGAAAGCCATCACAAATAAAATGTTGGAAATAGCCTTTGGTGTCACTGTGCCTGCAGTATAATCTTGCAACATAATTCGTAGTCTTAAAGTTATTCTGTAAATTTTTTCTTTATGCTACCCTGACACATATCTGATAGCCAATCATTCTTATTATAAATTTTTATTTTTGTTATGAATAAATACACATATTACATACACATGGAAATATTGCTTTTTACCTTTGATTGTGAATTGCTCTTAGCTTGAATTTTTAATTGCTTGATAATTTCCACACAGTTAAGTATAAAAAGAGAATTTTCAATCAATCTCATTGAGAACATGTATATTTTTTAAAAAATATTTTTATATATAGTGATTTTTCTTCCCTACACAACCATTGACAAAGTGAAATATTTAAGTGAATTCTGGGGATAATTATTAGACAATGAAAGCCTATTGACAACATCTGTTAATAAAAATAGCTTAGATCCTTCTTTTTGTAAATCATTTGCATGTGTATGTTATACAACACTTAGAAGAAAAATGGTGCAATGTTTTCTTTGCATCTTACTACAAATTGTTTACATTGTTTTAAAAAAGCACATTTAAAGCTGTCTCTATGTAGAAACTTATTTACTGCTACTTATTTGTTTCTTAATTTAAGCTATTGCATTGCTGAGTCATATTTTTTTTAAAATCTGAAATAAAAATTAGAACTGACTTTTAAAACGTTTCATGGAGTTGTAAGTTCCAAAGGATGTCATAGTTTCAATGTATCTCCACAATAAAAGTGATGATGACTGATAAGTTTAACTCAAATGCATTTTAGCATTTTCTTAATACTGGCTCAATATACAACTAAATCCAATAGTGGCCTTTTCTATGCTTTTAAAAAGTGCCCTCCAGTTTGAGCTCTTCAAAGAAATGGAAAATTAAACCGTTAAGATTTTGATTTTACATTTTACTAAGATTTTGATTTTTCCTAAAAGTTTAATAATTCCTTGCCATGTACATTTAGACTTTATCCGTAGTAAGTCACATGACACTGATGATGCCATTTAATTAACTTCCTGAATTTTATTGCTTTTTATTTATTTTTTTTATTTTTATTTTTTTTAAAGATTTATTTAATTGATTGATTGATTGCTATGTTGGGTCTTCGTTTCTGTGCTAGGGCTTTCTCTAGTTGCAGCAAGCGGGGGCCACTCTTCATCGCGGTGCGCGGGCCTCTCACTATCGCGGCCTCTCTTGTTGCGGAGCACGGGCTCCAGACGCGCAGGCTCAGTAGTTGTGGCTCACGGGCCCAGTTGCTCCGCGGCATGTGGGATCTTCCCAGACCAGGGCGCGAACCCGTGTCCCCTGCATTGGCAGGCAGATTCTCAACCACTGCGCCACCAGGGAAGCCTATTGCTTTTTAAATAACTAACTATTTTTAAATGAAAATTTTTTTTCCCTGAGATTACTATGTTCTAAGTTATGTCCTCACTAATTTCGTGCAGGCCGACACCTCAGAGTTTTTAGAGACAATATCAAAGAATTTAATAGCTTCAAATGGATGTTGGAGGTGGAATCTGTGTTGAAATAAAGGAAACATTTTCCATCCACTTGCCCTTCTTCCCACTCTCTGCTGAGCATCCTTTGTGTGTGGTGTTCCTTGGGCAGTTCCGGCATGTGATCCAATGCACCAGTGGATGGAGATGGATGGGAGTTTGGTCACGTGATAAGAGGAGCAAACAGGTAGAGATAAGGCTAAACTGGAGGGGAAGGATGCCAAATAGGGATGCCAGCCTGACAGGGGAATGTACTAGCTATCTAGAGGATAAAAGGTCAGTGGGCCGTGGTGAGTAGAAAGGAAAAAGCCTACGTAGTAAGGAAAGGAGGTAGTAAGCATACTTGCATGCTTCCAATAAATGCTTGTGCAGATCAGTCAGGGTGACAAACCTTCACATGCTGCTGGTTTCCTCTCCAAATCCAATCCTAGAAAAACTGCAGGAGAAGAGAGCACGTACTAAGATAAATCAAATAAAACCTTTGAGAAACTTCTGCCAAGATCAAAAGCTATCTTGGATTGGAACGATGGGTTGTTTTCTGTAGTGGGGTGGCCAGAAGGCAGTGGCAGAGCAGACTGAGGAGAAGTTATAAATTCTACCTTTTCCTCCTCACAACATCGCCTGGGCAAAAATTGTTTCCTCCTTCTTCTCTATATAAATCATCAGCAACAATTGAGTCCACTAGTGGGCAGGAGGGGTTGTAATAATTTTAGGGCAACACAAAGGCCCTGCTGGGTTGAGAATCTAGTGATAAGAGATGCAGTTTATCCGTGTCTCCTCATCCAAACCTCCAGGGCTGGTGGGTTGCCTCTTCTCTTACTGCATTTTTCCTGAAAATGTTACAGGGAAATCCCTGACAACAGTATTTCTTTGGTGCTTGTGGCAGCAAATGGGGCTGTCTACAATTTTGGTGCCTGACTTCTCTGCCCTAGAACTGATTTTTCCCTTCCTCTTAAACTCATGAGAGGTGACAGAGAATAGAGTGTGGTTTTCACTGGTCTCCAGTGTCCCCCACCAGACAAGATAGCCTTTCATCCAGGGAAAATGAAAGCACAGGGCAATTATACACACAAGCTACACATCCACTCTATCAGAAAAACAAACAGAATAACACCTATCAAAGACGAAAAGAGACTCCTATTGGATTCGGCAACAACAAAACAAAACTGAGATTCAATAATGTGTTGCCTACAGGAGACGCATTTAAACAAAAAGACAGAGAAAGTTTGAGAATAAATAGATGAAAAAACATACACCAGGGGAAAGAAAGCTGGGGTATACATTTAATATCTGCAAGGTAGAACTCAAGAAAAAAGTATCTGAGACAAAGGTGGGTTTTCTATACTGGTAAGATTAAAAAAATTGAGATAACCATGACAAAATCCATTTATTAAACAGTTGAGCCTCTAAATTTATAAAGTTATAACTGACATTGTGATGGATTGGCTCACTATATAAAGAGAAATAAAAGTGGATTTGAACAACAACAACAAAAAAGTGGATTTGTTCCTAAAGGCATATGGTGAGTTGGACACCAGATGAATTAAAGATCTAAATGGGAAAGGTAAAACTATAAAGTCAAGGGAAAATAGGGGAGTCCTTTTTAAACAAACCCCCAAAACAAATTGTAAGGCATTATATTTATGCATATGACTATGCCAAAATTAAAGCTTTCTGTCCAATGAATTACATCATATGCTTCTTTCCAAAGTAAATGAACAGATGACAATATCCTATACAAACTTATTTACCACCCTATTTATCAATCTAAAATTGGAAATTGATAAGCTATTAACACGTACTGTATACCATCAAAGTAACAACAGAAGGACAGGAACACAACAGAAAAATTGCATAAGATGAACAGAAGCAATTAAAAGAAAAAAAAAATCCAAACATTAAATAAATATAGGAAGAGATATACAAGCATTAATAATTATAAAAGTGCAAATAAAATGAGATACCACCTTAAATTCGTTAGATTGACAAACGTTAAAAAGCTAGATAATGTTAAGCATTGCTACAATGTGAAGGTATAGGAGCTCCTATCATTCTAAGAAGGTCTGTAAACTAGTAATGCCATTTTGGAAAGCACTCTGGCAATACTTAAGTAATACTTATCAAGTAGTATATGCATACTCCATGACTCAAGAATTTCAGTCCTGGGTATAAATCCCAGAGAAAACATCCCACAATCCTAAAATGGACCATACACAAGGATTTCATATAGCAATTTTGTTGTGATGGATGAAGTTGGGGCAATCTAGGTGTTTAACACTGGATGATTATAAGCACATATGACAGCATGAAGAACTGTTAAAGACATATTACTGAGCAAAAAAAACCCAGTAACAATCAGAATAAGACGTGTGGTACAATGGCATTTGCATAAATTAAAAATTCATGTAGGAAAATATCAATAAAATTTTTTCAGGAATGCATACTCATCAAACACATTAGATTGGTGGAAGGACAGAAGTTATGGAGGGCAGCAGGGATCTAAAGACAAGGGAGTTTGGGATGGGAGTATAGAATGGGGATGGTGGGGTTGTATAAATAAATAAAAGGGGCGTTGAAGGAAAACGTATGATTAATTCAGACATTATTTGTACCTGAAACTAAAACAAATAGAAATTTAAAGCAGATTAAGAAATAAAAAGAGGAAATTATATAAACTAAGTGTGCAGAAATTCTGACTCTTAACAAAATTGTATATTATCTAGGTTAAAAAAAAGTCTTATCCACACAATTGAATCTCACAATAGCAACAATGTATAGTATAATTAAGACATTATAAACATTGGTTTATTTATTCACATCATGTAAATATGACTACTGAATAGTATGCTTACTTCTCCCATTCTTATTATTTTAATAATATTAGAATAGACTTTCAGCTAGTTTTAATTAAAGTTCACTTTATATTGATGTATTTATAGTTCAAATTTAAGAATAGATTCTAGAAATAACCAAGACTAGGAAAATGAGCATCGTTAAAATTTCCATCTAATTTTATTAGAAGAATTTGATTTCAGGTTTTCAATGAATAGATCAATTATATGAAAGCCTGTAACTTTTTTGTTTTTAATAACTTTAAAAAATCCATCTATCAGCAAATATAACATTGTAATTATTTCCAAGAACATTTTAACTTACTGACTCAAATTCTATATCTTGTATCCCAATTTAAAAATCTAATATACCAATTTATATTAATGAAGATTCTTGAGACTTAAATATATCCTCATGCTTGTTATATATAAAGCATTGACATTTTGGTTTCTGTATTCATCTGATTCTCAAAATGGCTTCCAAAAGACAAATTATACAATTTTCCTTGTCCTTAGAAATGCTTTTCTTGCTTCTTATTTTGGATAATCTCCTGATCCTTTACAAGTTCTATGCCGAACAGATGCACAAAAGAATGTTGGATATCATTAGAAACGTTGAACCTTTCTACAGGTAGTATCTGCTGCTAGAAAGTCAAAATTTTGAAACGGCAGCCTTCCAACAATCCCTTCCTCCCACCTGACTACAGCTATTCCATCTAAGAAAAGGTCTGGATGTTTTTTAGAGGGGATTTAAGAATTGAATGTTTTTTAGCTACTTGGTGTGTCACACGGCTGTCATGACTCGAGATAAACATCTGAGATACAGACAGCATCAGAGAGAGGCATGTACCGGACAGAACAAACCTCTCTACTTCTTAACCATTGTCTCTCCTCAGCTACTTGTGCCCTCTCTACCTCTATCAATTGTTCTGTTGTCCCCTCTGTTTATGTCTGTTTCTCCCTAGGTTTTAGGTGCCTATCTACCTGTCTCTGGCTCATGCCTTTTTTTCATTTCCCTCTGTTTTTCTCAATTTCCTTGATTTTTATGTTTGTAATAGTGTATATGTCATCAGATAAGTTAAACTTTGATATGTTTCTATCTCTCTCAAGCTTTTAAGTCACCCTGAAACGATTTGTGCCTTGATTAATGAACTTCAGAGGAAGACAAGAAATATACTTCTAATACACAGACCACTGTAGACCACACTTAATCATCCACTTTAGCAGCCAACAAAACAACTACTTAAGTAGTTCCCTTCTTTCCAATCAAATTCATTAGATGCTTTTTAAAAAAATCTCAAAGTATCAGTCACGTGAAAGAAGTAGAGGATTACAGAGTCAGGACATGAGTTGCACCTCTGTTTCTTGGATAATTTTCTAGAGGAAATATAGTGACTCTTTCTCTTCTTCAACGTTCATTCTACAAATGTAAATAACTTAGCATCAGTGCTAGCCACCGGGTGTACGATGGTCCCCACTGAGGGAGGTTAAAGGTCACAGAGAAGATAGAATTAACAAAATAAACACACTAGACAGTGTAATGTTAAAAATATTCCGGAGAAACAAATGACAGGTTTAGGACAGCATACAACAAAAAGTGTGCTGGTTCTCTGAGCAACTGATGCTTGATACGAGATTGGATGGGTGAGAGCTGGAAGGTCAGCTGCATCCACTCCTCCCCCGTCCCATCTCTCCTCCATCTGGCAGCCAGAGAAATCTACTTGAAATTCACACGAGACGCCATGTTCCTGGACCCTAACTCCTTCAACTCAAAACACTTCTGGGCTCATTTCTCAACATTACATGAAAGTCTCTCTGTGATCTACACATACTCTCACCTCAGAGAAAAGCCTTTACATATGCTGTTCCCAATGCCTGGAAACTTCTTCCTACATTCTCCCTCTGTGCAGTTAACTCATTTTGATCACCCTAGATAGAGATGCGAGAGGCATAGTGGTTTCCCTGTCCAAACACATTTTTGGAACTTCTTTGATGTAAAGAAATACTCTCTAGTTAGATGCATATTCCCAGGAAACAAAGAAAACTAGTATGTTCCTAACTTATTGGCATGTATGATTTACTTTACTAATATGTACAATTTGCTTATGCTGGATGTCAAACTATGCCTTCCCGTTAAGTATTTGCTAGTACATATCCTAGAGATGATGACAAGAATGGGTTTTCATCTAAATTTTTAAATCCATAAAATATGGTATGAGGTGGGAAATTGTATTTTCCAGCTGATGGTGCTTGTTCTGATCAGAGATATAATCTCAAAGTTGTCTAATCTGTTTCCATATGAATATATCCTATACTTCAGTTTATTCACTCAAAATTACATATAAGGTAAAAATTGTTCATGTTGATCACTCTATTCGTGATTTTTACTAGTGACTGCTGATTTCACTCACCAACTACCACTGTTATACATTCTTATGAAAATCACATGGATTAAAATATGTAAAAGCACACTGTAACCATCAACAAGTTCTAAAACTGTAACATACAATATTTTGGGAGTAGTATTTCTGTCCTTAATAAAGAACTGGTGTTATTCTTTTGAGATATAATAGCAACAGTTGTGTTTTCTTAGTTGTGAGAAATCTACACAAGTAAACCCAGCTTCCATGTCTGGATGTGAATGATTTTCATTTCTATTGTTTGCTTGCTAAAAATGTGAATAAGCACTTATGAGAAATAAGAGACTGCCTTAAATACTTTTCTTTTGGTTTCTAGTTTGCAAATTCACCCTCTTCTGTGTACTTTGGAAAATTATGTTGTTGTGGTTTTACATTCGATAAGATCTTATGGATTTAGAAAATCAAGAACTGGATCTATATGTAAATAGAATAAATGGAACAAATGGCCTGCTTCCAAACATCTTACCACAGGACTGAGAAGCAATCTAATTTTCAAAAAATTTGAAGGAGTTTTTTGAATTAAACCATGTTTTCTAGACATCTTCTTCATTAAATGCCTTTGAAGTACCACATACACGAAGAGATCCAGGGGGTAATATGAATTCTCAACTGTGTGCATTGGTGGGGGGTGGCTCATAGGAGATGAAAAATATATAAGTGTGTTTTTGTGTGTGTGTGAACACACATATAATTTTTCATGACACTGGTTTCTACAGGAACCTTCTAGATAAAATCTACCATTTTCAGGCTGTTGAAAATCAAGTTGATTTAAATAATCCTAATTATTTATTAACAGTGAGGTCTGTTAATACAAACAATAACAATACAAAACTAACTAAAAATTTTCAGTAACTCTAAATATGGGCACTTGCAAACCAGCTTACAAACTCGTTTTCAGCCCACTGACTTTCTTTTTGCCTCTTTCTCCACTTCACTCCAGGTAAAGAAAACATTCTAGATAGAAAATTCTTTTTTGTTACTTTTCTGTAGACTTAGGCAAGCATTAACCATTTTCATTTTAAAGTAGGATATTTTTCTTTCCATTAATGCCAAATCTAAAACAATCTAAATGTCTCACCTTTGGGAAATGAGTAAATAAATTATTACATTTCCACATCATTGAAAATCATGTCAACAATTTTAAAAGGAGATATAAAATATGTGGTAAAATATAATCCTGTTTTTTAAACATTGAATATGGATTCATTGAATATGGAGAATTTCTAAGAGAACTTATATCAACTGTTAATAGTGTTTATTATCTGGGTAGTTGGGCAATGAGTGATATTTTTCTATATATTTTGTGTATTTTTCAAATTTTCTGTAATAAACACCCCTTTTCCATATCAGAATAGTTTGTTGGTATTTTAGATGAAAATACTTATTAACCTGGGTTGTGTAAAGGTTTTAGTAGGCATAATGCACATACATGTTGTGCTATAACTGGCTGTGAGGTCATCAAGGATACGCCAGAAAATGATTTCCTATATCAGACAACCAGAGATACATCTTAATCAGAAATCTATGAACATATTCTTTTGGCTCAAGAGCAATCTCTGTTTATTCATGTGGTCTCAAGGAATCTAAGAGTCAAAACCTGACCTCATAAAATTTATGTGAAAAGATGCTCGATATGAAAAAATAATGTGGTTGGTGGCTACAAGAAAAAAAAGTGATCTTTAGTTGCCTTGAGAGTTCTAAGCATTTTCAGGCAAGAAGACATAGTGTTTTGTACCTACTTCTGCATCAACACTTTAAAACCGATATGGAAAGGCTGGAGCCCTTGAGAGAAATGATCACAATGATAAGTGGATTTTCAAACCTACCACATGAGGTAGAGATGCAGTAAATTGTGAACTTTAGCAAAGAGAAGAGTAGACTTGAAAGAGAAGTGAGGGCTATCCTGAGATGCAAGAAAACATGTCAAGAGAAAGACACATGGTACATAGTCTGCTTGCTCAGATTTGTTAAATGGGAGAAAGTAATTGATGACTGATGAAAACAAAGAAAGACCTTTTGAATAATTGGAACAATTTGACAATTAACTAGATGATCACTAAGGATAGTATAATCTGCATAACTAAATGAATTTAGACTGAGTCTGCCTGATAAATTACTAGAAATATTTTTAAAATATTGATAGGTCAAGGAGAGATTGGATGAAATGGACTCTAAATAACCTTTTAATTTTAAGATGTGATAATTCCAGGGTAAGCCAGGGAGCAAACTAAAAAGCACTGGTCCATTTGCAAGTACATGCATGTGGTGGAGGATTTTGCAGGTAGCTGGAGAGGGGGCAGTAGAAGTAAAAAAAGACAAAAAAGTTACATCAAAAACCTGTATCAATACAATGGTCACAAATCACCCTGACCACTGGCAAAAGTTTAAACAATGTAATAATGGACAAACTCATGCTGTATTAACACAGATGTGAGCAATATAAATTTCTTTACAAATTTATTTCTAAATATCTTAGTCCTTAGTTAAGTATCTCCCTTTCCAGACTCATGGCAGGATTCAGGAATGCTTGGGCATGCCAAGGCATTCAGAAATGCATCTCTAGCAACTGCCCACAAATATTAACCTGAGTAGGTTAGGCAGCCTGACTTGGTCCTTTTCAGGGGTTCTTTCCCTTGGGAGCTGTGCTCAGGGAAGAGGAAGCTTCTCACAGGGTAGTACCTACCTCACTCCATATCCCACTGGGTTCTGGCCAAACTCCTGGAATGCTAAAAAGAGGCTAGACTCCATGTCCACTGCTTATGGGATGTCCCCACACTTCTGGAGTCTTTCTGTACCCACTAGAGCACTGCAGGAGACCAGGGTGCAGATGCAACCCTACTGCAGTCCAATCCTATTGCAATCCCAAGGAAGTGTGTTTCTAGTTGTGAGAAAGAAACTCTTCTCTCCCTTCTGCTTTTGGTTAAGATATTTTATTTTCTATACCCTGCAATCCTCTTCCTCATGCTTTTGGACAAGATGTTTTGTCTGTTCTGGCAAATCCTTTCCTCTCCCTGGGGCTTGAGCTTTTTGCACGTAGACCAGGTTGTCTTATAGGAGTTTCAGTTTTCTGCCCTGCTACATCCATTCCTGGAGGTAATAAATACAAGCTGACCAACTTGCTTAAATAGGAATAAGAGAAATAGAAAGATATAAAATTTACCCAAAGTTGACCAATGTCTCAAAATATTACCTTCATTTGAAAACGAAAATCCCATAATAACATATATACATGTTTGGGTGGAAGACATCAGTGAATTAGGATACTAGAACAAGGAGCTTAAGAAAATACCAGTAATCAGTTTCTTAAATGGCAATTTCAAGAATTCGGGTTAACCATGAACTATACAAATGATAGGGTAAGTTTTAGGAAAAGGATTGGCTGTATCATGTTAGAATAGTGGGACTAAGAAGATAGTGAGTATGCATTTAGGTAGCTGACTGAGAGACCTCCTCAATACATTCTCCAGAAAGGCTACAGCAGGTATAGAATGTTTTCACCCTTAGCTTATTTGCCATTTTACTCTTTGCTTTCCAATTCACATATGGATGAGTCTTCCTGTCCTTGGAAGTATCTTCATCAACTTACCTTCAATATGGCCAGTTGTGAATTATTTCTGGACCTATCATCAACAGAAGGCTGTGTCAGAAGTCTTTTTACACAGCAGATACTGATGAGCCTTGATCAGCAGGAAGTCACTGATAACCATTTTGAAAAATGCCACTGCCTTTGATAATAATTCTGTCATAGTAATAGCTACAAATTCCCTACAAGTATGCAGTTATCATGGTTGGGAGGGATTAAGGCTATGCAAATTGGGTTTTTTCCCTAAGCAGGATATAGGGTATAGTACTGGTACCAGAAGTTTGTATTCCTCTCCCAAATCCATATATCTTTCCTTCTATGATAACAGACACAATCTGATTTTAAGTGATAGATATAGACTACATTTCTCTGCCCCTTCTGCAGCAAGGAACAGAATGTAACTGTAGATGATGAGTACAGATTCTGATAGGTGTTCTTAAATAAATGGCAGGTTTATTTCTCCTGGCTATTTTTTAAAAAATTTCTTGTTGGTTAGAGTGCAGATGTGATGGCTGGAATTGAAGCAGTCATCTTGGACCATGAGGCTCTTTGAAGATGATAGAGCAATCAGAAAAAAGGAGCCTATGTCACTGATATTGTTAGAGTTACCACTCCAGCTTTAGACTGCTGACATGAATTTTTATGCAAAAAATAAACTTTGATTCTGTTTAAACCTCTCTATTTTTAAAAAGACCAAAGTCAAATCTAATCCTAAAACTTCCAATAATCTATTTGAGTTCTTATTAATATTCAGAACTGAAACTGTCATAGTACTCTTACACTCAATAATGCCTCAGAGATAATCTATAGAATAAAGCATTAATGAAGATATAATATTTCTATATTAAGTAGAAGATATGTAGTTGCCATAAAAAGATTTATATGATATTTAATGAACATTTCTATCAGAAAATACTTGTGCCCCTTTAAAATAATTATTTAAAATTTAGTTACTATAAACTTAAGAAAAAATACACAGACTTCAATTAGCTCTCAAAAGTACTCAAAGTAACTAACTCTGGAGAAAAGAATTAAACTCCTTAACATTAGCCAAAAATATTTCATTTGCTAAGAAAATTGAATGTTTAAAGAAACAAATATTTTCCCATTAGTAAATTGTATATCTTAAGTGTAGTGTTTCAGAATCTGAGAGACTTTCCTTTGGAGTGTAGAGCAGCTTAGACTTCACACGTGACAAAATGCTCGAGTGCTTAAAACATTAACCTTATTTTCCAATCTTACTGAAACGTGAAAAACCAAGTTGGCAAGCAGTGAATTTATGACTCTGCAAACATAACAGATATCCAGCTGGCCAATTATGGTTTAACTTTTTCCTAAGTAGAATAAAGATTGTTATATTTTCTAGTATTTATATAAAAACATTTATTCTCTGATTGAGAGGATGGCACATCAATGTGATAGTGTTGTCCAGTATTCATTGCACAAGCAGACTCAGCCAGATGGAACCACACAGAGGGACATAATTTCCATTCGCTTCAATGAGCGTTTTTCTGATGGAAGGACTTACTAATTCACCCTCAGCTTGAGCTGCGATCATTCATTTTATCTGGCAATATAAAGCCTTTTTTTCACATTTCATTCTTTTGTACATAGAGTTGTTTATCAATTGATAGAGAAATGCCCAGTTATAAACTACATCCTGGAAAAATAAATTAGGTAAATTTGAATGATGCAGGATGTTGTTAAGGATTTAACAATATTGCTAACGTTCCTGGTTTTCACAATTACGGTTCTGTAATTTTTTTCCTTCTGTCTTCTTTGTTTGTTTGAAATCCTGGCGTAATTTCAAAAGTGGTGTGTGTAGGGTGGGGTGAGGAGAGAAGTATATTTACAAACCTAGTGAGGGGAGAAATGTTCCCCTTTCAGACTCATTACAGAACAAATAATTATTACTCTAATGAAACTTACCTGATTCCCACATTTAGTATTTCAAATTGTATAAAGCCCATTTCGCTTGGTTCCTGGTGTACATACATTCTTCTGCTTAAAAATATTTTGATGACATCGGCCCCATATGTGAAATAACTAGCTTATCTGCTATAATTAACATGGGGTAAGGTGGGGATGGGGGTGGAAGGGAAGGAGTTTCTTAGGAATAGCGCTTAAGTAACAAGGAGACCACAACCAATAAAAAGAAGCCCTTGAAAAGGCGAGAGCCAATTTCAGATGTTTGTGGAAAATGAAATTTTAACACCAGGGAGAAGTGTAGTTGCATTTGGCAACTATGTGGAAACAGCCTTCTATTTGTTTCAAGGTACTCAATTCATACTCTGAATTTAGGTTCTAATTTGCACCATGTTTCTTTTGTCCCTGCTATTGCATTTAAAGACAAAACTGTGGGCAACACAAGTATTTGCTTTAGGGCAACCTTGAATTGAGATAATCACCATTTGCTTTATCATTGTGTAATCCTGGGCTGCTGTTAATTTAGGATAAAGTAAGAGAAGCGGCTCGCTCTACACTTAATATACTTTTCACATTTAGTTCTCCCGAACTGGTTTTCTAAACCCTCAAGGTTTATTGTGTTGTATTTTGAAGGAAAGAGTCTATTAACTTTCTAAGAACTTTTCACAGAAACTTATTGCTGACCGTGATAATAGTCTCTGAAGCTGGCAATATAAAGAGGATGAAGATGAGGACACCACTTTTGTCAGCATGCTGGGTTCATGGTGGATATCGTTTACCTATTATTTAAAGTACCAAAGATATCCTTCCTGGGCCATACATTTAGACAAAAATATTTTTAAAAAATTACACCATAATTTCTGGATGACTTATTGAATTACAGAACAGACAGGAACATTTTTTCCTCTTGCTCTTATTAATTCCAAAATGAGGTGATGCTAATAAACTTAATTATACTTATGTATGTATGATACAGTACACACATGACAGTAATGAATTTGAATTCTAGGAACTATAAGATAATAGGTTAATCTCTAAAGAGAAAACATTAGAGGAAAAACTTTGTATTTTTATTTTAAGCTATTGGACCTAATGGAAGAGTCCACCTTTGTTTTGCTTTAATGGAGTATCTATCGTTCATTAGCCACCACAAATAATTAATGAGAAAAGGGGTGTCATAAAATTATTTGATCACTAGGGTAAATATTAGTCTACATTTTTATTGTGTTAAGAACAATTAACATGAGATCTGCCCACTTAACAAATTTTTAAGTGTACTACTGTATGTCAACTATAGGCATGATATTGTATCTCAGATCTCTAGAACTTACCTTGCATAACCGAAACTTTATATCCATTGAATAGCAACTCCCCACTGCCCCCTGCCCCCAGACCCTGGCAACCACTTCCTTTCTGCTTCTATGAGCTTGACTCTGCTAGATACCTCGTAAATAGAATCATGTAGCATTTGTCCTTCTGTGACTGGCTTATTTCACTCAGCATAATGTCCTCTGGGTTCATCCATGTTGTCATATACTGCAGGATTCCCTTCTTTTCTAAGGCTGAATAATATTCCCCTGTATGTATATACCACTTTTTTGCATTATAATTTTTCCCAGTTTTATTGAGATGTATGCTACAATGAACATGGGAGTGCAAACATATTTTTGAGATTCTGATTTCCACTCTTAAATAAATACTCAGAAGTGGGATTGATGGGTCATATGGGAGTTTTCTCTTTAATTTTTTTGAGGAAGCTTCATACTGTTTTTCATAGTGGTTGTGCAATTTTGCATTCCCACCAGCAATGTTCAAGAGTTCCTATTTCTCCACATCCTCATCGACACTTTTTAAGTATTTATTTATAAATTTATAAATTTATTTGATAATAGCCATCCTAACAGGTGTGAGGTGGTATTTTATTGTAGATTTGATTTTCATTTCCCTGACAATTAGTGATGTTGAGCATATCTTCGTATACCTGTTGGCTATTTGTATGCCTTCTTTTAAGAAATATCTATTTAGGTCCTCTGCCCAATTTCAAAAATTGGGTTAATTGGGGGTTTTTTGCTGTTTATTTGTGGGAATTTCTTATATTTTTTGGATATTAATTCTTCATCAGATATATGTTTTGCAAATATTTTCTCCCATTTCATAGGTTCCGTTTTTACTCTGTTAAGTGTTTCCTTTGCTATTAGATTATTTTTAAACTTTATCATCATAGTCGTTTTGTTGTCTGAGAATACACTGCTTCCAAAACCAAAATGTGGGTTATCACAACTAAGTATCTAATGGAGAATCTGCATATTCTCTATACTATACCATATGGAATATTTGATTATCAGAATGAGGTTTAAAGTACTTTATCTGTATAAAATATATAATTGTTATTACATCCATTTTAAGTTAATACAGAACATAAGGTATCAATGCCATTATTTTTATTTTAAAAGTCAGGCCAAGAAAATTTATACTCAAAACTAATCTTCAGCTTCTGCCCTCCTAATATTAAAGGTCTATTGTGATATATTCTCTATCCAATTCATTGAGGAGACTGAAAAGCTTTATGCACAAATATAAAAATATGTTTGTGGCTTCAGGTCTTTCTACAACTATTGCATTATTGATGTAATAGACAGAAAAAATTGAAAAGAAATCTGGTTCCATTTAGGGGTAAATCCCTTATTTCCCTAAATTAAATCTTAAATCATGCACTGTATACTTGTAAGAAGATCCTAAGTCTAGACAGATGTTTATTAAAAATACTGCAGTTGTCAATACAGTGCATCAATATTTAATGGAAGAAACAAATATTACAGTGCTATTTCCTTTACTTTCCTTATTTAAAAAATCAATCTGGAAAAGATGATTTAATGAAGATCCCTCTCCATTTGCAAAACTAACAAAGGTGGCTAATTCTTAATGGGAAAGATGACTGGAATTTAATGATTTACAGGAGAAATACATATAACTCAGTTTGCTCTTGGGTACACAAAAAGATGTAAAGATGGTTTGACTATGCTTTGAAATATCCTGAATTCAAGTTACTTTCTTTTTAGGTTTGGTTTAAGGGAGATTATTTTGGTGGAAGTGGAAGAATGGGACTGGGAAAAAGTTTATAGAAAAGCAGAACTTTTTTTTGTTACCCATGAAAGCTTTTTAAAAGTTGCCCATTTTTCTGTTCTATTGATGTCACGTAATATTTGTTTCACAATAAATTATGAGCCATAGTAATATCAACCAAGTCAATTCTATTATCCTGTTTGGCAGGAACCCAAAAAAGGGAAACATAAATTTTTGGTTTCCATTACATCTTTGGGAATCTTTAAAGCTTCTTTAAGGACAATAGGAGAGATCTGCTTCTGCAATTAAAATGTATTTACTTCAGTGACATCCAAAGAAATGGTTTTGCATTTCATACTGTAACTCTTTCAGAGGTGAAAGCAAAGAAAGTTGCAAGATATGTAGCCTGAATCAAAGTGGTCATCTGGGAATATCAATACCATTTGAACTGTCCAAACACAATAGCCCAGACAGACACACTTAACTTGTACCATCACACGGCTTAAGAGATATAAACATGTGAAGATTTCATTTTGGAAATTTTAGTTGCATCAGGATCTAAGTCTTGCTGAGACCTGCCAGACAGGCATTGCAGAACTGCAGCTCTCATTTCAAATCCAAATTTATACTCCAATCTCTTCTTCGACTCTGCATCCATTTTTTTCTGATTATTTTTCTATCAAAAATTTTTTTTCTGGAATCTTACAAAGTTTTCAACTCCATCATAAATCTTATATTTTGTTTAAGGTTAGTATATTTGCTTCAGTCATCTAGACATCCTTAGGAAGCAACAGAGAGTAATGAAAACCAATAATTGAGTGACATTCATGCTATTTTATAGAATGAATTCTGCCTTAGCTCTAATCTTGGTGCTGGTCACACTGAGAATTTGAAAGATTTACAGCTGCTTCCCTAGTCGAAAGAGAAAGAGGGAGTGAAAATAATCTCATCGCAGCAAACTTTTCCCCTTCAGTAAATATTAGGGTTCCTCCTAAAGATTTGTAGGTAATATTTTAGTATGTTGGGTTATTTGTGTTGAAATTGAAATTCACAATATTACGTAGCAAAGGGAAGATAGAAGGAAAAGGGAAAAATATCAGTGAATATAAAATGATAGCAAATGGATAATCTCATTGTTTAAATCAATTGGCCTTCCTTAAGTGAAGAAATGTGTTCTATATTAAAAAAAAACAAAACTATTTTGTTAGCCAAAAATCATCAAACTCATTACAATGTCAAATTTACAATGGCGTATTCATTTTAAAACTTACTTTCTCATTTAAGAGTTGAAGGCATGGGAGTTGTAAACGTTTTATTATTTTATTTTATTTTTTCTCTTGTAGAAATGTTATATCCACAAGCATGGAGAAATAAAGATCTTCATATAATATTAACAATCTAAGAAAAAGCTTAGTATAAAAAGTTCATTACTAGAATGAACTCTTATTTTGTTCATGAGATTTAATTATTATTGCTCTAGATGGCCCAGGTTGCCTCAGAATTCTTTATAGAATGGAATCAAGTATGCCTTTGAAAAATGTAGGACACATGTAAGCTTATAAAATCATATATTGTTTTGTGTGTTTATCGAAATCTTGACAGTTGAGGTAATGCTTTTATTATTTATGATGAATAACAAATGATCTTGACTACTTTGTATCTCTTTTACTGCATATTATGAGACTTTTAAAGCTCTCTTCTAAAATAAAATATGAAACATGCATCTAATAAAATATACCTTGTTTGTTGGAAATGCTTCTTTGGTTTTTGTAAGTTATAGTATGCTACAAATAATTTAACTGATATTTAAAAGATGGTTTTAGATAATCTAAAATTTTACATTGCTTATATGCATTCATTTTATAGCTGAGGTGGATATGTGGTATGTGATATAAAAAGATGGAAGCGAAGTTCGAAAGCATCTCAGTTGAATAATAGAAAACATAATTATTTTAACAGTAAGGAAAAAGTGACTTAAAAAAATTAAAACCATCAATAAGCACTTTGGTAGCTAGAGAAGATCACCGAAGATCACCGTATGCATGTCTGTCCTTTATCTAAAGGTACGAACAGTTCTATGTAAATGCAAGAGATGGAGAAGGATAAGAATTACAGACATAGACTGTCTTGTCAGAAAATTCATCTTTTTCTCTAGAAAATATAGTGACAGCTTTCCTCCTAAGTCCCTGACATAAAGAAATGTATAATGATGAATAACGGTATAAAACTATAAGTAGTCATGAAGGTAGACATAATATACTCTAAGAATCCCAACTATATGAGTGTATTATGTGCCTTTTAGAGTTCCTTTTGCATGTTCTTTTCTCTAAATTTGAGTGCCAGCAACATCCCCACCCCTAAGTCTGAAACCGCACTACAGTAGTAATATTACAAAATATTGGACAATAAATATTACCATACATTCTGTGCTTTTCTCCTATGAGCATGATCTTTTAAAAATGGACAATATTTACTCTTAAACCGTAAAATGTTTTTTCTGCATGTCAAAATTGAAGTTATTTTCTCCTTTTTAAAGGCTGTAATGCATTTCTCCCTCATAAAAGTCTTTTCTTTTTTTTTTTCTTTCTTCACCCAGACAATAGTTTTACACATCTCTTTTAATTTCCTTAGTAGGTTTAACTGCGTTTTGGCAAAATATTTTTAGCTTTTTATTTGCTAAGATTCTTCTCATTCTGAAGATAATTGTAAACCAGTGATAAAATATTAGATTTAGAAACAAACTCAAGATGATCTAGACCCAAACTATTTCCTTACAGATTACAAAATTAAGGTGCAGAAAAGTTAAATGATTAGCCCATGACTATTGGAAATGTCAATGAAATACATCAGACCTCCTGGATGCTTTCAGAAAATCTCATTCTATTTAAAAAAATTTTTTTGAGAATATCCATATTTAATAGTATTTTGGATGAAATACTCTTAGGTTGCTCTTCCTACTCTATCTCAGCACGATGTAGTCCTTGGTCAAATACAAAGAAATATTTGAATATATTGCTGACTTACAAGAAATTTCTAGGAGGTTGAGGTTTGGGCAGCACTGTGAATTAATCACAATGAACTGAATATTAAAGACTGGAGTAGCTACATTGTATAATGCATCTTTAAACCAAGCATTCTAAGGAAATATAAGGGGAACCAATTCTGTAATATTACATTTTCTAGTAGTAAAATTGTAAAAAAAGTAAAAAGAAGCAGGTGAAATTAATATATTTTACAGAATCTAATAAATTTAAAATATAATCTCAACTTATATTAGACCTTATTATGTCCTTTATGTTTCTTATACTCATCCATAACTTTATTTTTTGTCTTTCTGTGCTATCTTGAATAAGTTTTTTCTGACTTACCTTTTGGTTTACTAATTCTTCCTTCAGCTGTGTCTAATATTCAATCGCCTTTTACTTCATCAATTGCATTTTTATTTTTTATTTATTTTTGATTAAACTTTTATTTTCAGTTCTTTTTGATTTCTTTTTATATCTATTTTGTTTTCATGTCCCTGAAGATATTTTCAAACTTGTCCTATTTAAAAAGCAGTTTAAAATTGTGTGTGTGTGTCTATTCCTATGTGTGTCTGTGTCTTATAATTGCTGTTTTGTTTCCTTATGGGTGTATTTCTCCTGCAGATATTTTTCTTTGTATTGCTCTGGCACTTGGTTTTCATTTGGTGTTTGGTTTGATTTCCTTCTGAATGTCCTTAACAAATTATCTGAGATGGTGAAGAAAATGACTTCCTGTTGATGTCCTATAGGTCTGTGATTACTTCTTCTCAGTGTGAGGCGCCACTACCAGTCTAGGACTATTTCAATTCAAAGGCTGCGATTTTGGCTCCAAACCCACACAATGGCTGCCTTGTGGTTATAATTTTTCAACAAGTATTTCTTTTCTGCTAGCTGCTTTGCTTAGAACCAAGGGAACTAGCAAACTTTTTTTTAAACTTCTTTGGATAGATTTTTCTGGGTCTTTTCCCTCATAATGATGGTGTAACTCTCCAGGGTCTCAGCTTTCTGTGGCCAGTCTCTACTACAATAACTCCTTCCGTGGTCAGGCTCATGGTTTTAAGTTTTGTCTCTCTTACTCCAGAACATCAAATATCAAAAACAAAATAAGATTTTTTTTCGGTTGCCTATGTTATGCTATGCTAAGTATAATACTGTGCTATGCATAAAAGTCTTCAAGAAATCCTTTCTTCTCTGATTTTCAGCTTTCTCTTAATTTTTAGTCTGGCAGTTCCACACTATCTTGTCAGTTAGTTATTTAATTCTTTTAAAAATTACTAAAATATATTTATATTTTTGTCCAGTATTTTGAGTTGGTTTGGTTGGCACAATTATCAAAATACCCTATGTTGTCATATTGCTGAAAATGGAATTTTAGTAGAAGCTCTTATATCTCTGAGTATGAGTGAACTACGTTCAGACACTCTGAAAAATAGTGGGTATTACTGTATAATTTCAAACATGTTTATATCCTGTGACTAAAGAATTTCTCATGGAGATATGTAAAATAATATACTCATAATATATTGTACAACCATGTACAATATAATGTGCAGTTATTTTCACAGTTGCATTGTTTGTTAGAACAAAAGAAGTAAAGCCATCCAAAGTCTGGTGACACAGTAATACCATTTTGCAGGGGAACTATACTAAGAAGTAAATGAATACATAAATTCTGCAACAGTCACACAATGGTATATTATAGAGCTTTGAAAATGAACAGACTATTAATGCACTAAACAAAATGGATAAATTTCAGAAATATAATGACTCTCATTGAAGCAGATCTGAAAAGTTTAGAGTTTGTGATGCCATTTTTATAAAGCTCATAATCAAGCAAAATAAAAGAATATATTGTTTATAGATACATAAATGGTAAAACTAAAAAAAAGGAACACTGACTATCACAAAATGCAGAATACTGATTACTTTTAAAAAGAAAAGACATGAATGGAAAATGGGAGAAACACACAGGTAGCTTCAAGATATTGCTGATGTATAGCCTACTTTTGAATTTATGTAGTGGTTTCAAGGTGTTCATTTTATTTTTATATTTTATAACTGATCTGTACTTGTAACCTACATGTATAAGTTACATATGTAACTTAATGCAAACACACATGATTTTATAAATATCCATAATTGCATGATTCTTATTAAAAACTATTAGAAATAGTTTTAGTGCTTCTCCAAAGCATCCAGTAATCAAGCATGCAATGTAGTGACTTTATAATCATGGTTTTAAATAACCCGAGTAGAATCGTACTTCTCTTAACCTGAAGATCTGGCTGTGTGGCCACACTGTTTTGGACTAGAGTTCCAATACATTTTCTAATCAATTTGGATGTTAACCATTGCTCCATTCAGATGTCTGAATTTACAAAATATATTCTATACTAGTCTAGCAATTTTAAGTATAGTCTTATTATTTTAGTATAAAATAATTCTAGTCTTACTATGTTAAGTATAGTCACAAAGAGAAAGGGGAGAAGAGATTTGATAACTCTCTCTTTAAACTGTGGCTCATTATATCAACTATTTCATGTAATTCAAGCAAATAACTTTTGTAGGCTATATTAGCTATGTCAGATAGCTAAAGTGACCATGTTAATGATGTAGTCTTTTGGATTCTAATCACATTCTTACAACACATAATGGTTGTTGAAATTTATAAGGAGTTGAACTTTGCTAATATAAGCTGGTAGTTTGTCTAATGTGATGGACAATTTACTTGAAAATTTCCATGCAAGTAAGTGCAAAATGTCCTGAAGATTTTGCCTACAATATGGGCAGTAGCAGCAGCGCAGACCAAAATTGCGCCACCAATTACCCTAATCTGCTTCATGCAGAGATTTAAGGAGAGAGGCAGAATCAGTGTTTGTACTCTTGACTTCTATGAAGAACTTATTATAATACTTCAGAAATAAAGAGAAGAATCCACACCAAAGAAGAAAAAATATATATTTTGTTACATTATTTCAGTCTCATTGTATTTTTTTTTAACTCCTTTGAAAAGAATCACTGAATTAAAATATCCTTGTCTAAAAAGGAGGTTAAGGGTGCATTTCTTTTCTTTATGATTTCCCTTATGACGAATGACAGAAAAGACACAAAGTATTCAGATTGCAGATTAGTTTTCAAATTGTATCGGTTTGTCTCACAGAAAATAATCACTGATCTTGATATACTTTGCTTTTTTTTAATATATAACCATATCCTCAGTTCCACAATAAACTCTCCAAATTTCATAGACTTTTATTTACATTTTTCCTATCTCTATTTCTGTATAAGTTGTAGCATATGTTATGTTTGTCCAAATCAGTGAAATCACATTTGAGATGACTGGAAAAAGCAAAAGGCAATATAAAGCGTGTACACATCACGTTGTTCTGTCAAACTAAAGCTTCACTTACTACTACAGAAAGTATTGACTGTTTTGCAGGTGTCCCATTGCCTTTGGTAGCCAGTTCTGTTTGGAGAGGGAACAAGTCTCCGAAAATGGACCCCCTAAATTGAATTGGTGTGGGATACCGAAGTCTCTTGGCTGCCTTTGAAAACAGGTCTCCTGGGTGGCTGTAGCAATATTGCTGTATCACCAATCGAAAAATTCCAGTTTACTTTCCTCTTTAGATCTGCACAGAGAATGAGTCCACATCAAATTGTTATGATCAAGGAAGACATTGCTTGTAACAGCCTTTCCTAGTTTAACAATGACTTCTTCGGACTCAAAAAGTAGTATACACATCAATAATAAAGGAAATAGGAAGGACTGAAATGACTCAAAATGAACTGTATATGACTTTTGTTATAACTGATAAAAGTAAATTAACAAAAGAAAGGTAGTAAATAAAAATAAAGAATTGTGTGTGTGTGTGTTTGGGAAGGGTAATATAAACTTTAGTGTATATACCTAGCTTTTCAACATTGTCAGTTATACTTTTTTTTGGCAACCTTATTTTAAAGCACATGAAGATAAAGATTTTCTGCGACAAGTAGAATCACACTGACTCTACTTTGAGCAGGTCTATTTATTGAACAGCATTTATTGAAATGCTGTTTTTGATAATTTTTATAATCATTTGAATATTTAAATTTGGCAGCAACTTTTTCGTAGTAAAAGTGTAATGCCTAATTCATCTAATTTAAAATGTTGATAGAGATATGTTCACTTAGGCACTTGGTCTTTCCTGAGCATTTTTTCCAGTATAATTAAACAAAAATCATGACATGTTTTTTTAGAGTTGACTAAGAAAGCCTTAACATTCCTTCAACTTGTCTAAACTTCAGCATCATCCTGACTATAGGCCCATGGCTTCCATTTTCTTAGAGCCTTTACTTTAGAAAACTTGCTATTGTAAACTACTTCTCTACTCCTTTGAGATGTAAATCTTCAATAACTTTGGGATGTCTTTTTCAAGGCCCTGGGAGCCATCCCTTTGAAATGTAATCACCAGGAAATAGAGAGCCCCTGTCACCTCCCTGTGGGAGGGCAGATGTCTAACTTCTTCCATAAGCACCAATTAGCAAACACAGATGACCTATTCACACTGACAGCCTTCCTTTCCCTATGTCCTTCAGTATGTTTTCATTAGCTTGCTCCACTGTTTAAAAACCCTCCTGTCTTGTTTCAGCAGAGTATCCACAATCTCCAGATCCCATATCCTAGTCCCCTTTAATGCATCATTTTCACAAATGTTGAAATACCCAGAGTTCTACTACCACAAAACATGGCAATGTTGTAATTTAACAAAAGTTCTTTGATTTCAATTACTCTGTTTTAGACATCACCTTAAAAAACTGTATTCTTTTATTTACATGTAAATTTATGTTAAATGTATGCTAATCCATTTTGAACAAAGCACTGTGAAGTATATTTGCTTCTAATACCGAGGCCAAGGATTGACACAATTTTTATTTTTTATTTTTTTTAACATTTTTATCAGAGCATAATTGCTTTACAATGGTGTTAGTTCCTGCTTTATAACAAAGTGAATCAGCTATACATATACATATATCCCCATATCTCCCCCCTCTTGAGTCTCCCTCCCACCCTCCCTATCCTACCCCTCTTTTTGAATTATGGTTTTCTCAGGGTATATGCCCAGTAGTGGGATTGCTGGGTTGTATGGTAGTCCTATTTTTAGTTTTTTAAGGAACCTCCATACTGTTCTCCATAGTGGCTGTATCAATTTACATTCCCACCAACAGTGTAAGAGGGTTCCCTTTTCTCCACACCCTCTCCAGTGTTTATTGTTTGTAGATTGTTTGATGATGGCCATTCTGACTGGTGTGAGGTGATACCTCATTGTAGTTTTGATTTGCATTTCTCTAATGATTAGTGATGTTGAGCATCCTTTCATGTGTTTGTTGGTAATCTGTGTATCTTCTCTGGAGAAATGTCTATTTAGGTTTTCTGCCCATTTTTGGATTGGGTTGTTTGTTTTTCTGATATTGAGCTTCATGAGCTGCTTGTAAATTTTGGAGATTAATCTTTTGTCAGTTGCTTCCTTTGCAAATATTTTCTCCCATTCTGAGGGCTGTCTTTTCGTCTTGTTTATGGTTTCCTTTGCTGTGCAAAGGGCTTTAAGTTTCATTAGGTACCATCTGTTTATTTTTTATTTTATTTTCATTTCTCTAGGAGGTGGGTCAAAAAGCAGCTTGCTGTGATTTATGTCATAGAGTGTTCTGCCTATGATTTCCTCTAAGAGTTTTAGAGTGTTTGGCCTTACATTTAGGTCTTTAATCCATTTTGAGTTTATTTTTGTGTACGGTGTTAGGGAGTGTTCTAATTTCATTCTTTTATGTGTAGCTGTCCAGTTTCCCCAGCACCACTTATTGAAGAGACTGTCTTTTCTCCATTGTATATCCTTGCCTCCTTTATCAAAAATAAGGTGACCATATGTTCATGGGTTTATCTCTGGGCTTTCCATCCTGTTCCATTGATCTATATTTCTGTTTTTGTGCCAGTACCATACTGTCCTGTTTACTGTAGCTTTGTATTATAGTCTAAAGTCAGGGAGCCTGATTCCTCCAGCTCCATTTTTCCTTCTCAAGATTGCTTTGGCTATTCGGAATCTTTTGTGTTTCCATACAAATTGTGAAATTTTTTGTTCTAGTTCTGTGAAAAATGCTATTGGTAGTTGAAAGGGTTTGCATTAAATCTGTAGATTGCTTTGGGTAGTAGAGTCATTTTCACAATGTTGATTCTTCCAATCCAAGAACATGGTATATCTCTCCATCTATTTGTATCATCTTTAATTTCTTTCATCAGTGTCTCATAGTTTTCTGCATACAGGTCTTTTGTCTCCTTAGGTAGGTTTATTCCTAGGTATTTTATTCTTTTTGTTGCAGTGGTAAATGGGAGTGTTTCCTTAATTTCTCTTTCAGATTTTTCATCATTAGTGTATAGGAATGCCTGAGATTTCTGTGCATTAATTTTGTATCCTGCTACTTTACCAAATTCATTGATCAGCTCTAGTAGTTTTATGGTAGCATCTTTAGGATTTTTAATGTATAGTATCATGTCATTTACAAACAGTGACAGCTTTACTTCTTCTTTTCCGATTTACATTCCTTTTATTTATTTTTCTTCTCTGATTGCTGTGGCTAGGACTTCCAAAACTATGTTGAATAATAGTGGTGAGAGTGTCTTGTTCCTGATCTTAGAGGAAATGGTTTCAGTTTTTCACCACTGAGAACGATGCTGGCTGTGGGTTTTTTCATATATGCCCTTTATTATGTTGAGGTAAGTTCCCTCTATGCCTACTTTCTGGAGGGTTTTTATCATAAATGGGTGTTGAATTTTGTCAAAAGCTTTCTCTGCATCTATTGAGACTATCATATGGTTTTTCTCCTTCAATTTGTTAATATGGTTTATCACATTGTTTGATTTGCATATATTGAAGAATCCTTGCATTCCTGGGATAAACCCCACTTGATCATGGTGTATGATCCTTTTAATGTGCTGTTGGATTCTTGTGGTTGTATTTTGTTGAGGATTTTTGCATCTATGTTCATCAGTGATATTGGCCTGTAGTTTTCTTTCTTTGTGACATCTTTGTCTGGTTTTGGTATCAGGGTTATAGTGGCCTTGTAGAAGGAGTTTCAGAGTGTTCCTCCCTCTGCTATATTTTGGAAGAGTTTGAGAAGGATAGGTGTTCGTTCCTCTCTAAATGTTTGACAGAATTCGCCTGTGAAATCATCTGGTCCTGGGTTTTTGTTTGTTGGAAGATTTTTAATCACAGTCTCAATTTCAGTGCTTGACACAATTTTTAAACATGGCAGACATTCAGTATTTGTTGCATGTATATATTAATGAAGTCAGACTTTTTTGGGGAAATCATATCTATATTTTTGGTGATGTTCAGGATAGGGTTCACACACTATTGATGACCAAAAGCCAATAAATATTGATTCAGGAGAAAAATAATGATGATTCTTCAATTCCATCCAATTCAAAGGTTTGAATGTAGCACCTATAGAGTAAAATATTCATTAAAATTATCTATCTCTCATCTATCTATCATCTATCATGTATCTGTCTATTTTCTATCTATCTGTCATCTATCTATCTATCTATCATCATCTATCT
The DNA here is from genome assembly GCF_028023285.1 of Balaenoptera ricei. NCBI lineage: Eukaryota > Metazoa > Chordata > Mammalia > Artiodactyla > Balaenopteridae > Balaenoptera > Balaenoptera ricei. The sequence continues at coordinate 66,283,611 of NC_082650.1, forward strand.
ATCATCTATCTATCTATCTATCTGCCTATCTATCTATCTATATCTGTATCATCTATCTATCTATCTATCTGATAGCCTATTTGTTAACCCTGTAGGACTGTCATGAAAGAGTTCAGCAGGAATACTGGCTGAGATGCTCTAGTCAGAGAGGATAATTGAATTTGTTACACCAGAGACACTGTGATATTCACATTTATGAGAAAAGGGAGCACAGAAAGAGCTAATATGTGCAGAAAATCTTCTCACTTCGTCTTTCCCAAAATATTTTGCAATATTTTTATGGATGAGGACCTAAGAGAAATGAAGATCACACATCTAATTCATGGAAGTGCTGAGGTACTAACACAGGTCTCATTGACTCCAGTACTAAGCTCATTCCACTGTCTAGATGCTTTCCCCATTTTACCTTAAATCCAAATCACAATCTTACTCTTCCTGTCCACACACACACACACACACACACACACACACACACGGACACGCAGTTTAAATCTTCCATCCAGTTACTTCATTGAGACAGAATAATTTCATGCAAACAGAGAACTCAGAAAATAAAGGCAAGCCATGGACATTTCATATATTTAAAATGAGAGAAATGAATATATGTTGAATATATGCATATATATGTATATTTTAATGTCTGCATTGTAAAGGAAGAACTCCATTATTTTCCTTTACATAGACACAATTCTACCACAACACTACTTCACCTTTGGTTACCAAATGCGTGGTAGTTTTTCCCACACCAGGCAATTCTGCAACAACAGCAGGATTTCCTAAAATTTAATTCAGTTCTGATGCTATCCACAGCATCAGATTCTGTAGGTTAAGGGCTTAGTCCCAGGACACTTTCCTACCCTCCCCCCACTTTAGGTGACAATAGCAAGTCTAGAGTATCACCTGCACTTCTGACCAACCTGCTATAAATCAGAGGTTCCCATGACTCCCTCCTCAGTTTCAATTACTTTGCTACTTTGCTAGAGTGGTTCACAGAACTCAGGAAAGCATTTATTCACTAGATTACCAGTTTATTATAAAAGGACAGAACTCAGGAAACAGCCAGTTTGAAGAGATGCAAAGGACAAGGTATAGGAAGGTGGTAGAGCATCCATGTGTCAAAGTGCACCATTTTCCTGCATCTCAACCTGAAAGATGCTCACCAACCTAAAAGCTCTCCAAACACTGTACTTTTAGGTTATGAATGGAGGCTTCATACACAGGCTTGACTTGATTAAATCCTTGGCCATTGGTGATGATTGAACTCAATCTCCAGCCTCTCTCCTCTCTCTCTGGAGGGTGGTTAAAATTCCAACTCTCTATCATATGCATTCCCCTGCCAACCAACATTCTCCCTTAGGTTTCCTAGGGGCTTTCCAAAGGTCACTTCATTAACTAAACTTAGGTATTGTTGTTGAAAGGGGCTCATTGTGAATGACAAAAAACACTCCTTATCACTCAGAAAATTCTTTAGAGGAGCTTTGTGCCAGGACCTGGGGACAAAGACCAAATATATTTCCTTCTATATCACATGCATAGAATATAGATGTATGTATATTGCATGGTGAATGTCTATGATTCTTTTCTATAATATATAGTTAATAATTATTCAAAAATGTTTTTTTCTTCATAAAATACAAATATTATAGACTTCAGCTTGAGTGAATCCTACCAAAAAAATATAGTTATAAAATCATATAAGAAACTGTAGAACAAAAGAACATTTGGTTAGTAGCCTCTGACATAGTCTGCCTCAACTTCCCAATAACATTTCAATTGAAAAAGAATCCCAAATTATTATCTTTCATAAAACCATTTGAACCTGGGCATAAGTCTAAGTGATTCTTTGAATGCCAAGATTTGGAGGGTATCGCAGTTTTATGCTAAGTGCTTATGTACACCAAGAGCCAATAAGAACAGTGAAGATTACTGATGAAACCCTCAAAAACAAACTCCCCCAGTTTAGGAAGAAAGATCTCATTAACTGGCTTTATTTTCCCTCCTTGTAATGACCTTGCCATTGGTTAAGAGCTATGGTTTGTTATGTTTATGGGAGACAGAATAAAATAGAAGGGGACTGTGAAATATTGTAAAGGAAGAATCATAAAAGCAGTACAATTTGACCATATCCTATAAGTAAGGTTGGATTTTTTTCTTGTACTTGACCACAAAACCCTAAAGAGAGGGGATGCCTGATAGTGCTAGCATTCTTCTTTGGTAATAAATAAAGATAAAAATATGATAGCAGTCACTTGTAAATACACACACACACAAAAGGGAATGCTTTCCTGATGTTTCAGAGGAAGAACACACTGCCATACATAATTTACTATAAAAAACAGAAGAAAATCGTGTAAAATGTATAAATATGATATAGAACCACATAGCTCCATCAGGAGCTGAAAGTCGTATGGGGAGACTAGTATATGATAAAAGGAAAACAGATGAAAATATAAAGAGCAGCAGAGATGAGAAAAGGCTTGGCTGAGACATTGAACTATTGCAAGGAAACTAAAATAGTAATAGCAAAATTAAAATCTGTAATTGAGGTGATAAAGAAAAGCATTAATCGTTCAGGAAAATTGAATTAATAATCTGAAGGGGAATGTTTTAAAAAATCCATTAGAGTCTGAGAAAATGAAAAAGAGATGATCAATGGAAATGAACATGATTGATGTGAATAGAGTACAGATTGTGGAAGTTTTACTTGCAGAAAACTGGTGCCCTTGAAAAACAGTGTGAATAAATATAGGAAAAAAGCATAAACTAAATATAAATCATAAAACATGATTTTAATTTGGTGCTAAGAATATGGAGTATGTGTGTGTGCATACGTATGTTTCTTGTGAATATATATACACATTTAAGGGGCTATAACACCACACAAAGATTTCTCTTTGGTGGGAGTTTTATTTTTAAAAATAGTTTTTCATTTTCCTATTTTTAATAATAAACAGTAATAATAAGCAGGCACTTACTATCATAAAATACTAAATAAAATATTGATGATATTGAAAAACATGAATTGTGTTACCCAGAGTGGGTAAAATTAAGAGAGCCTCATCCTGTAGAAATTGTTGCTTTAATAGAATTTACTTGTCTAGATGTGTTACATGTTACTAATTTACTATGCCTGTGTTTCTGTATTCTAAACAAACTACGTCATAGCAGTGCTGTGGGAATAGTTCATCATGGCCATCTAGTTCTGTCCATATGAATGTACAGGGGCCTGCACATTCCCTTGTTAGCCTGCTGAAGTTTCCCAGAAGAAACACTTATATCCAACAAAGTCAAGAGGAAGACATGAATAAAGGGAGCAAAGTGCTAAATAGTTCCGAAGTTATCCATTCTATGCTTATCGTGGGACAGAATAGAATTGGGGGAGAGAGAAAGCCCCAAGCTTAGAATGACTACGTTATTAGAAGGTTTACTGCTTACATACATTCCAACAGATCCTCTCTACATATACTTGATGGATAAGTAGAAAGAAGAAGAAAGAGAAAGAGAGAGACATCTATTTACACACACATTCTGATAACCACAAAGTATTTAAAAGCATCGGTCATTTATGCTACTGGAACAATTACTTTATAAGATAATTACTTAATTGAGATCAAACTAAATGATATTGAGATTGAGAAAGGGGGATGAGAAAGCAATGAAAATATGAAAGGAAAGACATATGCCAGTATAATTCAAACCTCTATATTTACAGAACTTTCTTCACCATGGCATTCACTGTCTTTCTGTTTTGTTGTTGAGAATATATACACTTGAGATGACTTCTATCATCTCGGGTCCTTGAATAACAGTGTCTCTAAGACATCCGCATAATTCACCATCCACTGATCTGAATTGATTTTAAAGCATCCATCAGAAAGTTTAAATGGCATTTCTGGGCCATGTTATGGACCTTTTCACTTATTGCCTATATGTAAATTTCTTGTTTTGAAAGACACTAGCATTTTATATGGTTTTTGCCATCTGAATGATAAGTGAAATTTTGTACAATAAAAAGGATTGCTGTGAGGCAGTTGAGATTTAATTAAATTCACTGAGCTTTGTGATTAAAAAAACTGCTATTCCTAAAACTAGAATGCATACAACACATTCCAACATTTTGGAACCAGTATTAGACTTCTCTCATACTTCATTACAAGTCATGACAGATGATTGGAAAAAAATCTAACCTGCAAAATATATCGATTTTGACAATAGTTCAGAGTTCATAGTTAGGATTAGTATTGTGGATTATTCAAATAAGTATGTACTTCAATATTTACAATTGAAATGTTTTAAATAATTCTCAATTTAATACTACTGTATTGTACACTCCATCTTATACTTATGATTGCTATCAATTATCAGTTAAATAAGTACACGTGCAAAGATATGCTGCCCATTTCAGATACATATGATTTATCTCTTCACTTGGTTGTAGAGTCCTAAAGGCCAAGGACCATACTTTGTATTTCTTTCTTTACCTCACTTTATATTTCTCATAGTATAATCCACTTGGCATATGCTTGCTGATAAATTGACTGATTGCTGTCAACTTCTTGTTAAGTATTCATCAAATTTCAATGGCATTTCTCCTCAAAAAGATCAAAGAGTTCTACAGAAAACGGCATATTTATAGCGTTGAACACACATAGTTGAAAATAGTACACCTAGAGAGGATATAGAAAAAAAAAAATCAGAGGGATGAAGAAGAACAAATGATAAAATCAATTCAACACACACTTATTGGTCACTTAATTTTATGCATTTTCATTTCCAAATCATATCAAAGATAATTTTATTACACTGGGTACAAAACCAGAAAATTTATTTTTAATTACATAAGCCTCCTAGATTTTCTGTCTGGACTGGCGTGGGTGGGTACGTTTCATTTCCATCTTTAAGCCTGATTTCAGTTTTTCTGACTGTCACGCAATGGATCAGAAACACACACTACCGGGGTCACGCGGTGCAGATACACAGTTGGGTGCATTGGGTCGTGGGAGGACTTACGTGTAGGGAATTACTTGAATACCCACAAGACCCTGAACTCACATTAGCCCATGATTTAAGCCGGGCATAGATGGTTTGTAGGTAGCACAGCTTAAGTTCCTGTAAAGAGACTCCACCCTCAGGATACTATACAGATGTGTGTAGTGGGGGAAGAGGGAACAGGTGAGGGAAAAGGAACTTCTACTCAGCTATGTAAGGATGGAAATTCTCTCTTCAAAGAAGTGTCCCTGTGGTCGCAGCCTGTCCTTCTAGCCAGCTAACTCAGGTATGCCTAGACAGCTCTCTGCTAGCACAAATGCTGTGGGTAAAAACTGAGCCCCCAAAGTCATCCAGAGACAGAATAAGAGGGTTTAGAAGCCAACATTAAGTCACCCAGCTAAGCCTTCTGGAGTAATGGGGCAACAGTAGCCGTTATATTACATTTCTGGAAAACTCTTTAGTTTTAACAGCACGTGATATTGAGAAGCACAGCACCCGATCCCACCTACCAGCCACCCTGCCCTGGGGAAGAAAGGCATGTATATTACAGTTCTTACAGCCCAGAAACCACTCTTGATAATACTCCTTCATGCTTTTACAACAGCACATTTTCCTATGAGGAAAAGGACTGGGAATATCATTTTCCATGGAAAATGGTTCACTTGTTCTATATAGGAACATAATTTGGAGATTTCTCGGTTGCTTTAAGTATTTTAAAATTCGTTTGTAAAAGGTATATTTGAAATAATTACATCATCTAAAATTAAAATGTTTGGGGATAATTCCAAAATCCCCTTTACAGTTATGCTATCTAAATCATCACAGAGACCACCTAACCATATAATCGTGAAAACCGTTATTATAGTCCTTTTTGACTTTATAAATTATATCTGCCATTCAATTTATAATTTATTTTGCCTGTTTACATTATTTAGTTCAAGTTTACACACCTTCAATGTGTATTGGTTATTTGGAATAATAGGTGATTTGTTGCAATAATTTTTTTCTTTTCCTCATAAATTCATAAACACATTATTACTCTTGTTCTCTCTTTTACTACCTTTTTGCTCTCCTTTACATCTTTAATCTCGTTTCCTTTGAGGACAAATTATAATTATAATAATTATTATTATGATTCTGTATGGCAATAGAAAATGAAGAGTTGGATAAGAGTTGTATAAGCGTCCTCAAGTAGGAAAACAGACCAGGGAAAGTTTAGTACCAAGGATTTTATCCTGCCCTATAGTGAGATTTCTGGTTAATCTATTTGTATTGGATAACTCTCATAAAAATGGAAGACATCAGAGTGGTGAATTGTAAAAGTTTCTTGCTTGGCCTCTCATTCTATTTACAGTTAAATCAGGGTAGGATAAAGAAATATTGGGGTAAATAGCTTAGTAAGCATGTATGTATAGTTGTTTCATTTATAACTCATCTAATTTTCTTCTATGGGCTGCTCATAACTGTTTAAAAAATACAAATCAAACGTAAAGTTGAAGTCTTTCCTATACCTGTCTTAGTGAAAGTTTGGATTTACTTTTCAAAGCAAACCTCTCAGGGCCAGTTGACATACATACCTCAGTTCCTGAACTCCTTCCTTCTAAGGTGCAGCAAGGTCAAGGAAGTCCTAAAGTGTGACTCAGTTGAAATGATTCTTCCACAATGCCCCCTCCCTCTTGCCCACCAACACAGAATATCCATCAAGACTGTTTTAAAGCCATTTCAAGTATGTTTGTTCATAACAAATGTTAACACAGTTGTCAATTAATACATGATTAAAAAAGCAATAAAAATAATCAGTATAGGTAGTAGGATTACTGGAATTCTAAGGGGGAAAAAATATGAGGGAAAAGCCCATTTATTCTTGTTTTCACAAGTCTAAAATGAAAAAATTGGGTAAACATTTTTATTAAGTGTCTTGCAGTTTCCTATTCTATTATATGAGATGCATTTATACCGAATATATTAATGAGAATACAATTGCTATTCTGCTCAGAATACAAGTTGAAAATGACAAAAGGAAATGACAAAAGAAAATTACAAAGTAACCTTGATGTCTAGTCTAGTAGCCACTCCCATCTCAACAAAAACAAATATTAGAAAGGGAAAAATAGTCATCAAACAATTTTCATAAATATGCCGTCTAGGAAAAAATAAATAAACCCCCTCCTTTTGCTATAAAAAGTTGTTCTTTACAATTTCTAGGCAAAAGCAGTAGATACTGAAAATATATAGTGTATGTTTTTGTACTTGTGTACAAAATAATTTCAAGTACATATGTATAATCCGGTAAGATTTTTGATGACGCATTTAATACTCTTAAATATTTAGAAAATATTTATATTACATTGATATTTTATTACTTTAAGATGAAATGAAGTGTATACTAAGGAGATGTCAGTTAAAGTAGAAGAAACAGAATAGCTTATACACAGAGGGGCTGGGCTTCCAGCTACAGTTAATCATAATGGTTACAGTTTGGGTATCATCAAAAACACTCAAGGTACCTCTATAATGACACAGTTTAAACTCCATGCCCAAGTCTCCTGAGATGGATTTAGTGTTTGAGAACCCAAAAACTTGCTACTCAAAGTCCATGCAACTGCTTCAATACAAATTAATACATAATTTGTGACACAAAAATCTCAAACAAATATGCAGAGGAGATTAGAGTTTCTCTCTAATGGTGGTTTTGATGGAAAGAAGATAGGAAAGAAAAGCAGGGTCATTCTACTAGTGTCAAGCTCCACGAAAAAGCAACATATGTAACATTAATTTCCGTAAACCATTTGTGCAGGCTGACATGCTAGTCCTTATCTGTCGTTTTCTTTCCATCGCTTAACAATAAAGTTATATTTTAATATCAGTGATAAAAGAACTGATGAGAAATATTTTGAAAATGTGATAAAGTATATTGAAATGTATGTACTTACATTAATTATACCTTTTTATTTTCAAAAAATGCATGCTCATTGTAGAGAATTTAGAACGTACAGAAAAGTAAAAATACGTAATAAAAATTATTTTACATAGAAAATTATTGTAATGACTTTCATATGTTTTTGCCAGTTTCTAAATTTATGTATTTGAAATCTTTATTAAATATTTATATACAATGTATTGAGATTAAACAGACAATACAGAATTGCATCCTTATTTTTAACTTAACTGCAAATGGTAAGCATTATTCCATGTCATTATATACTATTTAAAAATCTGCATTTAATCATACCACATGTTCTGCCTTATAGCTGTACTAAATATATATTTAATCACTATCCAAACATTAGACATTTAGTCTGCTCATAGGTTTTTCCTGTTATTAATATGCCCTGATTTTCATCTTTGTACTAAAATGTTTGCCTGGATTTTGACTAGTTTCTTCGAATCGAGTTGTAGAAGAGAAATTACTGTACTAAAGGGTAAGAACATTTTATAGACCTTGGTGTGTATTGACAAATTGCTTTCCAGAAAGGATGTACCAGCTTACACTCTCACCAATACAGCATACAGATGAGGCTTAGAGTACACACATACTAAATGACTCTTAAAATCTTTACTGATTTGTTATTTAACAGTAGTAACTGTTAGTTATTTTAACTTGACCATGTCTGACTAATAGAAAGATTGAAATATTTCTCATAGATTTATATATCATTCATAGTTCTTTCTTTCTGAAATATGGTTATGCCATTTTTATGCTGCTCTATTTAGGTTTAGGTGGTCATTATAACTTGAGCTAAAATTTGCAATTAATCAATTAGTTTGTTTCTTGAAAATATCTTATAATCCTATTCTTTGCCTTTTAATTTTGTTTTTGACTTTTATCGTATATACCAATCTTTTGCTATTTTACATTTGTCCCCATAATCTGACATAGCTTTTATGATTAGAAAATGTCTTCTGAGTTGATAAACAAATACTCAACTTCAATTTTTTATAGATTTATAACTCTCCTATTGTAAAAATTATGAGATATTGTTATTGTTATTCAGCAGTATAAAACACCAGATTTAAAGTGCTTTATATTCATACTCAGTTATTTATTATATAACATGTAGCACTTTTTAAGGTATGACTAACAGTTCATTTAACTTTCTAGGGAAATTTAAACCTATTGTAATTCAGTGTTTGAGATCTGTCAGAATTCCTTTAAGCTGTCAGAGGTTTTGATATTCTATAATAATATTTATACATTTTAAAAGGAAATATAACACCATATTCCCAGAATCAGAGTCTTTCACATAAAAAAGTGGAAAAGAGTCATCATATGAAGATTGTATTTTATTGCATGGTTTTTCATTGCAGTACAAATTTGTTGCCCTGTTGTGATTTTCATCACATATTTTTCTTAGGTTATTTTATCCATTTGGGATTTGTATGACTTTCTTCTCGTATTTGATAAAATGATTCTAGAATGTTATGGGTGATTATCTTTGAAATGCTCACCCAAATGATACCAAAGGATTGGCCATTACTTTATAGTTCATAAAGAACTTGAACATCCATTCCCACTAAAATTTGATCTTTATGACAATAGCCCTGTGGAATTGACACTTTACAACTACTTAGGTTTATTTATTTATTTATTTTCCCTACTGATGAGAAAGGCTCAGAGATGCTGAGTAACTTTCCTAAAATCCTACAGTTTGAGTTGACAGAGCTGGGATTTGAAGAGGTTCTTTTCAGTCCAGATTCCATGTTCTCTATTATAATAGCTTCTTAGCTCCCAATTAACAATCTTTCAACAAATGGACATTTGAATGGAACTTTAGTCATCATGGCATTAGTCACAGTCTACACAATAGAATAATAATTGCTTTGGATAGGGAAGATAGGGAAGCCATGAGAGATTGGTAGGAATTGGTTTCTGTCAGGGCTAACAAGAGGGCCTGAATAACTTATTTGTACCTATGAGGAAACTATCCATTTGAACACTATCAATCAGACTATCAGCATGAACACTTAAATACTGAGCCAATTCACAAAAGTGAAATTATCAGGTAATGTTCATTTGTTAACTTTTTTCCCTTACTATCTGTGGGAAATAATTTTCTCATAAAATTTCATGGCAAGATTTAACGTCCATTTAAGATTCTTGCCAGAACCAATTTTTACAATGATGGTGGAAAATGGTGATTTTTCTATCATCACTATTTCTTCCACATTTATCAATTGACATTCTACTGGAATGAAAGGCCCTCATTTCTTCTCCACTTATGTGTGTGTGCTTGCACTTTCTATCTTTCTATCTATCTATCATCTATCTATCTATCTATCTATCTATCATCTATAATCTTTCTATTGTAAGTGTGGACTTATAAATTCTTATTTTATTCGGTGGTCTATCTTCCATTTGTTTCTTGTTTATTTTTATGCTCAAATTGTCCCAGATTTTCCCAGTAGTAACCCCTTTCATCCTTTTGCTATGCTATTGTTATTATTATTGTTGTTGTTTTTGTTGTGGTTCACATTCTGAAAGATAGTCTAGGCTGATCTTCCAGTCCTTAAATGAAAACTGCCAATTCTCCAAGAAGCTGGTTCCTCTTGGTGGGGAATAATATATGCAAATCAAGATCTAGGTGAGTTTATTGCTACAGGCACACCTGGGAGATATTGTCGGCTGGGCTCCAGACCACGACAATAAAGGAAATATCCCAATATAGCAAGTCACAGGAATTTTTTGTTTTCTCAGTGCATATAAAAGTTATGTTGACGTTATAGTGTAGTCTATTAAGCGTACAATAGCGTTATGTCTAAGAAACAATGTACTTGCCTTAATTAAAAAAATACTTTATTGACAAAAATATGTTAACCATCATCTGAGCCTTCAGTGAGATGTAATCTTTTTGCTGGTGGAGGGTCTTGCCTCAGTGTTGATGGCTGCTGACTGAGCACAGTGATGGCTGCTGAAGGCTGGGGAGACCGTGGACATTTCTTAAAATGAGACAACAATAAAATTTGCAACATCAATTGACTCTTTCTTCATGAACAATTTCTCTGTAGCATGTAATGTTGTTTGATAGCATTTTACCCATAGTAAAACTTGTTTCAAAGTTGGAATGAATTCTTTCAAACCCTGCCGCTGCCTTATCAACTAAGTTTGAATATTATACTGAGTCCTTTGTCACTTCAACAATCTTCATAACGTCTTCACCAGGAGCAGATTTGTCTCAAGAAACCATTTTCTCTGCTCATCCATAAGAAACAACTCCTCATCTGTTAAAGTTTTATCATAAAATTGCAGAAATTCAGTCACATCTTCAGGCTCTACCTCAAATTCTAGTTCTCTTGGTATTTCTACCACATCTGCATTTAATTCCTCCACCTAAGTCTTGAACCCCTCAAAGTCATCCATGAGGGTTAGAACCAACTTCTTCCAAACTCCCGTTAACGTCACTATCTTGCCTTCTTCCCACGAATCAAAATGTTCTAAATAGAATCTAGAATGGTGAATCCTTTCCAGAAGGTTTTCAATTTACTTTGTCCAGACTCATAAGAGGAATCACTATCTATGGCAGCTATCACTGTATTTCTTAAATAATGTATTTCTTAAATAATAAGACTTTAAGGTCAAAACTACTCTTCAATCCACAGGCTACAGAAAGGATGTTGTGTTAGCAGGCATGAAAACAACATTAATCGTGTACATCTTTATCAGAGCTCTTGGGTGACCAGTTACATTGTCAATGAGCAGTCATATTTTGAAAGGATTTTTTTCTGCACAGTAAGTCTCAACAGTGAGCTTAAAATATCCAGTATATCATGTTAAAAAACAGATATGCTATCATCCAGGCTTTGTTTTTACATTTATAGAGCACAGGCAGAGTAGATTTGGCATTATTCTTAAGGGCTATATGATTTTCAGAATGGTAAGTGAGCATTGGCTTCAACTTAAAGTCACCAGCTGCATTAGCCCCTACCAAGAGAGTCAGCCTTTTCTTTGAAGCTTTGAAGCCAGGCATTGACTTCTCCTCTCTAGCTATAAGAGCCCTAGATGAAATTTTCTTCCAGTATAAGTCTGTTTCATGTACATTGAAAATCTGTTGTTTAGTGTAGCCACCTTCATGAATTCTCTTAGCTAGATTTTCTGAATAACTTGCTGCAGCTTCTACATCAGCACTTGCTACTTCATCTTACACTTTGATGTTATTGAGATGGCTTCTTTCCTTAAACTTCATGAATCAACCACTGTGAGCTACAAGCTTTTCTTCTGCAACTTCCTCACCTTTCTCAGCCTTCATAGGACTGAAGAGAGTTGGGCCCTTGCTCTGGATTTAGCTTTGACTTAAGGGAATGTGGTGGCTGGTTTGATCTTCTATTCAGACTACTAAAATTTTCTCTATATCAGCAATGACTGTTTGGCTTTCTTATCATTTGTGTGTTCACTGGAGTAGCACTTTTAATTTTCTTCAAGAACCTTTCCTTTGCATTTACAACTTGGTTAACTGGTGCAAGAGGCCTAGCTTTTGGCCGGTCCCAGCTTTCAACATGGCTCACTCACTAAACTTAAGCATTTCTAGCTTTTGATTTCAAATGAGAGACGTGGGGCTCTTCCTTTCACTTGAATACCTAACCAGATGTTGTAGGGTTATTAATTGGCCTAATTTCAATATTGTTGAGTCTCTGGGAACAGGGAGGCCTGAGGTGAGAAAGAGAGATGGAGGAATGGCCAGTCTGTGGAGCTGTCAGAACACACATGACATTTATTAAGTTTGCTATATTACACAGGCATGGTTGTGACCCCTCAAAACAATGACAATAGTAACATCAAATATCACTGACCACAGATTACCATAAAAATATAATAATAGTGAAAAAGTTTGAAATATTACCAGAATTACCAAAATGTGACACAGAAACATGAAGTGAGCAATGCTATTGGAAAAATGGTACTGACAGACTCCTGAGACACAGTTTTGTCACAAACCTTAAATTTGTGAAAAACCCAATATCTGCAAAACCCAATATAGTGAAGCACAATAAAATGAGATATGCCTGTACTGGGATATAATTGCTACTAGTCCTACTCAGCTCACAGAATTAAAATATCTGTGAATGTATGTGTATATATATGCCTACTGGATAAATACAGATACCTCCAACTTCAGTCCACCCCCTGGCTTCTTGCTTGCTTTTCCCCAGTCCATATTGTATATCCCCCCTTCCATTATGGGAATCCTGGCTCCAAGTGCCAACACACTTGTTCATTGACTCAATCTGACAAAACATATAAAAGAGCTTCAGAATTGCTGGACTTACTTACATGACTATGAAAACACAACCTACAAGAAAGAGTTTAAAGAATTTTTTTGCAGTTCTACATTGCCCTTACTTTGAGAATATACAGTTAAAATGCTAAGTTCAAATGTTCCTTGAATTAATTTGGTTTGTCTATTTGTTCTTTTTAAAAATTATTTATTTATTTATTTATTTTTGGCTGTGTTGGGTCTTTGTTGCTGCACGCAGGCTTTCTCTAGTTGCAGCGAGTGGGGGCTACTCTTCATTGCGGTGCGCGGGCTTCTCATTGTGGTGGCTTCTCTTGTTGTGGAGCACGGGCTCTAGGCGTGTGGGCTCAGTAGTTGTGGCTCACGGGCTCTAGAGCACAGGCTCAGTAGTTGCAGCACGTGGGCTCAGTAGTTGTGGCACACGGGCTTATTTGCTCCGCAGCATGTGGGATCTTCTCAGACCAGGGCTCGAACCCGTGTCCCCTGCATTGGCAGGTGGATTCTTAACCACTGTGCCACCAGGGAAGCTCGATTTGTATTTTTGTTTGGTTTGTTGGCTTTGCTTTTTCCTCCTTCATTGTGGTTGTATTATTCATGTGTAGTACAGCAGAGTTCATTTGTTTCTCTTTGTAGTCAGGTTTTTTTTTTTTTTAATTTCACATTGATTTACTTTTATTTCTTGCATATGTATAAGAGTAACATGCATAAGAATAGTGCACATCACATTTGACATTTTATTTACTTGTGGTTAGGATATGTTTCTCATTAAATCTGATGACCTGAAGCTGGAATCAGACATTCTGTGTTCTGATCTTTGGTTTTCACTGGTCCATGAAACCAAGATGGTAATTTGTCTCCTCTTTGTGTGAACTGCTCTGAGTTGTTGTACACTGTGAATAGTGTGTCCAGAAGATTGCATGAACAAAGTTTAGATTTAGCAGAGATTCTACTACACAATGAATCCTGATATCTGCCATAGTTGAGACCAGGGCCTGGAAGCTGATGTTTTTTTCTTGTTTATTCGCCAGAGAAAATCACTTCTTATTTCTTTGCAAACTCTTGTTTTCTGTTTAAAAAAGAAAAAGAAAAATTTTTTTTAAAAAAGGAAAAAAGAAAAAGGAGAGATCACTTATAGTTTCCTTATCAAAGGTTTTTCTGAGAATTTAATCATATGGTGTTTGTAAGCCCTTTGTAAATTATGAACAATCTTAACATGTAAGTTATTTTGAGTTTGGAACATTCTAGAAGACATGGATGCATGGGATGTTACCAGCTTATTTTAAGATGAAATTGCTGGTGCCTTATTTTTGGCACCTCTGCATGGTGAGAGTTAAAGTCCTACCTCAGAGATTAAGGTCTGTAATTTTAGAGTATCTAAGAATAGCAGGATAAAAATTGACCACAGGCCAGCTCAAACTGGCCCCTCCAATGAGCCTGTGGGCTACTGGTGGGTCATGATCACAAAGTCTTCCAGAGCTCTGCCGTTTTTCCTTTAAAGATTACCTCCGCTGGAATCCTGAGAACATCTGATCACAGCAGGAGGAAAACTTCAGCTCTCTGCCTTTTACATTTCGTCAGCCTGACTCATGACCTTCCCAGCCATTCAGGCAACCAGTGAAGGAGTCTGTATTTCTGATTATATATCCCAACTTTCCTAGCGTATCACACAAAATGAGCACCTTTCTCTGAAGTTTTCTAGTTCAGAGTCACAGAATACTCACCGCCACGCCATCCATGATCCCTGAACTTGACTCCCTGGAATGGGGTTGCCAGACCATTGCTCCTGGAGCCGTGAAGCAGAGACAGCACTGAATGCTCCTGTTCCCAGCCCGGCCCTAAAGTGAGCAATAAATCTGAACGGCAACAGCCGCAGGGGAATCGTATACTGTTTTTCTTCTGCTATGAGGACTGATTTTTAAAATCACTCTAGAAACCCCCAAGATTCACAAGTCACCCCCTATATTATGACCAATAAAATGCCAAGGCAGAAGGATCATCCTGCTTCGTGGAACACTGAATTTATGCACCTCAGACTCATCAGGAAATATAGGAACTACGAGAGTGGCTTATCTGTATAGTAAATATTTTATTTTATTTTTCTGTTTTCATCTATTTGTTGACTAGGCCAAATGCAAAATACATTCTAAAATAAAGAAACAAAAAACCAAAGTCATCTCCTTGGAATATTTATCTGTCTCTTTCCTGGCATCAGATTGTTTATTCATTTATATTTGTATTTATTATTCATCAAAGCACTTTGATATTTAAAGCTTCGTATCAAGAGATGGAATGCAAATAGTTACTTCTCAAAAAGGAATCCCAGAACTTTAACCTATTTTAAATCTAAGTTAATGTACATGGGTATATTTTACAATAACATTTCCTTCATTTAAATAGCATTTAATAGCCATTACTAAACAAATGTTTCCAAAGCAGCTGATTGTTTGAAATAAACTTTATATTTTGGAAAGCTTTATAAAAAGTCTGAAGTATTATGAAAATCTGAAAGTGTTACAATATGTCAATTCATATTTTAGAACCATTCTTCTGATAGATAAAATATAGATAGATATAGATAGATAGATGTACACATCTATCTAGGTATACAGATGTACTTTTTTTCTTCAGAATAGTGGATTAAATAAATTTTTAGTTGTTGCTGTTTTATTGAATGCTTATTAAAATATACTGATATGCAAGATTAGACCTCAATGTTTTATGGCCTGAGGACAGCCACAAACAAGAAAATAAAATATCAATAATAGACTAAAGACTTATAATATCTTTATTTAAAAGCATGCATTTTCAGTACAAAGTTGGGAGGTGGATTTACTATATGGTCATCCTTTACTATAAATCTCTATTATTGGAAAGTGATTATAGATGTTATAAAGTACATTGCAATTGAAATAATGAAATAGATAAAGAGGAAATTGAGGGAAATATTAATGACGAGGTTGCACTAATGTGTCTCACTGTTAATCTAGACGAGGCAGGGGATCAGAGAATAATCATAGAATGCTTTCTTGAAATTTCAACTGCTTAGGAAAATTAAGACTATAAACTTCTGGTGTGGAGAACTTTTAAAAACAGAAACATATTTTAATCCGTTGTGTCTAAAGAAAGGTTGTGAAATGTGCAAGGATTTGAAAAAACCAAATCAAATTCATGTTAATATTCATTAAAAATAAATTTCACCCTATGTTTCAAAATACTTTGTGGCTCAATCTTGATTATATGTTTTAGGTCCTTCATTGTGTGTTCTGACATTTCTTTGTCCTGAGAAGATAAATTTCTAGTGCAAAGTGTATTGCAATTTTCACAACTAATGTAATATATATGTATTCACCGTACACTTCAGATTCACTTTCACGTTCTAATCTGTAAGAAAAAAATGCCAACCATAAAGACATTTAGTAATTATTTAGTAACCATCATTAATTTTATTTTTTTAGGGGACTTAGCTACATCATGACTATTATGTACACAGAGAAACCAAATTTCACTCAATCTCAGTTGCAAATCTTTGATGACATGTTTAAATGCACTCTACATACACTCATTCATTTTAAAAAATAAATTTGGTTTGTTATTTTTTCTTTTTCAAAATAACAAGTAATCCAGCCCCATCAAATGGACATTAGTTGCATTCCACTGAAAAATGATTTTTGAAAAAACATATTGAGCAGCTGAATCAAATCAACAGTAATAATAAAGCACCTTTGATTACTAATTTTTATTGGGTGACTGCCCTCTGTGCTAAAACGATGTGGTACAGTTTCTAGACCAGAACTGCGTGGGTCACTGCCGCTGCTAGTGGATTTTTAAACAACTGAGCTACAACCTTGGAAAGTAGGGATTCTTCATGGAAATGCTGACACAGCCATAAATGATGCAGGGTTAATGGCATTGCTGGACAATGCATGCTATTGGTAGGGACAGCAGTACTGGCCCCTGTTGTATTTTGCAAACTTTCACCAAAGAGAAGTCCTTGACATTTCAGCAAGAAATGGAAGTGTCTTGCATGTTTTTATTTGTGTGGTGTGAAAAGAGGTGTGTTGCGGTATTCATTACCAGGTCAGTTTCTTGGGGTTGGCTAATCACTGGCCGAAATACAAATCCATGATCCCAGCTTTTCCAGATATTTGTATGGCAGGCAGATACACAGCAGCAACTTCTGTAATCCCTTCTCCTACAGTTAGAGCTACTAGAAAAGCTTAATAATATCCCAGAGGCAAAGATGAAACGGTATTTCCACAGCTACTGTTTGCTGTAGAGAGCTTTTGAAGTCAAGCTTAAGATGTCTTTATTTCCCTACCAGAAAGAATTTTTTTTTGCCCTCTTTTACTCTGGTGTTGTCATGATGATGGCTTTCTGCTTGAAAAATATTCCAAGCAGCTGCAGCTCTCCCATAAAGCATTAGGGAATGAGAACAGCTTTTCATCAGGGGCTGTTGGAATCTGTAACTACAGTTTGTCACTGCCGAAACCCACGGCTATG
Source organism: Balaenoptera ricei (assembly GCF_028023285.1). Lineage (NCBI taxonomy): Eukaryota > Metazoa > Chordata > Mammalia > Artiodactyla > Balaenopteridae > Balaenoptera > Balaenoptera ricei. The sequence continues at coordinate 66,301,328 of NC_082650.1, forward strand.
CCGGTAGTGATCTCAATTTAAAACTCTCCGTTTCTTTCTTATCGGGTTTAGGACAGCCACGATTTTCATTGTCAGCTTATTGGGGACTGCCCTCAGTTTTACCTTTTGTGGTTACTTAGGTTCTAAATTGGGTGTAGTGTAGAGTTCCCAATTCAACCTTTGTTCTGTACCATCTAGAAAACAAAAAGCAGTAGTCCCAGAATGCACTGCAAGTTAAATTAATTGCAATAGTGGGCAACAAGGTGAAATTTAGATCCAATTTATTTAGTAGAAGGGAAGAGATACTACAATACATGTTGATTGAGAAAACCTTCATTTCAGACAATCCATGAAAAGTTGCAAGAAAATGTAGAGAGTAAAACAGCCTTTTTTTCATTGAATTTGCTGCACAATTGTCAAGTATAATAGGAACTGATGAAATTTGGAGAAGATTGTAGGAACAAATCTCAATTATAAAAAGAAAACGAACAAATCAAACCAAACAAAGAACAAATAAAAGCAACACACCTGTAGCAACAAAGTCTAGAGGGTTTAAAACTTCTCCAGAAAAGTGAATATCACAAATATCTTCATACATAAGAAAAAATATGATTTGTTAAACAAGAGGTTGTATTGTACTGACATTATTTTACTATGAAAATTTAATACTACTATATGTAAAAAAAGTAGTTTATGAAAAGAACATTTTATTCTTGACTAGATATGTTTGTGAATTTTTCAAAAATATATTTTACAAACAAAACTTGTTGCATTTATATTTTGAACTTTAGCAGAAGAAACTTCAGGAAAAAATGTCTAATTCCAGATATAGTTTTTTTTTATATATAAAAAGAAAGAAAAACAACAGTCATTTGAGGAACTTGTGCCTTGTTTTGTTTCTGAGTATGTAAAGCAGTAGGTACTATAAAACTATGAGAACAATTTCATGAGGAAACAAATGCTATCAGATGGCTCTCCTATATTAAAGTCCAAAATTATGAAGAATTAGAAATCAATAATTACATTAATTAAATATGTAATTAATGATTATCTGAACTTTAGGAAGTTTTTCTTTAACCTGACAATCTCATCGATGATTTTAAAAGATTTTAACTACTTCTGAATTTTGAAATGTGTTTTTTTAAATAACCTCTTTACTTCCAGAAAGGATTTGAAAAAGTTGAGATCCTTACCCTATTACTATTAAAAAGGTATATAATTTGTTTCACAGTTGTAGCTCAAATAGTTCAATATCAAAGTTGGGAAACATGACTAATGGGGTTAGTCCTAGGATGAGTGTTATTTAATAATTCCATCAATCATCTCAAAACATGCTCATTTACTTAGTTAATAACATCAGACTGGGAAGGGTTATTTAGCACCTTGAAGGACAGAATTGAAATGTAGTGTGACCTTGAGAATTAACAAGTTTCAGAAGTCATCAGAATCAAATTATAAAATCTTATGGAAAATACATATTAATGTAGTTCTGTAGGCCTAAAACACCTGAATAGCAGATTTGAAACAGATTTATTAATTTTACTAAAAAAGAATACCTCAGCCCCACTGTGTCGGGGGGTGGATGGGGGCACTGAATCGCAAATGATTTTGTTTCTGATAGACAGTATTGCATAGTGGATAAAAGCATGACCGCTGAAATCTGACCTGGGTTCAAATTCTGTCCCTACTTCTCATTATTTTGGGTGATCATTGTCAAGCTACTTAATATCTCTGGCTCTCATCTTTTTCATCTGTTAAGTGGTGAAAGTTATAGTACCATCTTCATAGACTTTTGTGAGCATTATACAAGGGGCAATGCCTCGAATATGATAGGTGCTCCATCACAATAAACACAACATTTTGTAATTTATCTGTCACCAGACAAAGAAATGAACAGAATAACTGGGTGTATTTTATCCACTGGGATAAAGGATGTATTTTATCCAGTCTAGGGTTGAGTTTAGATCTAATTTTTGAAGATAATATGGATCATAATTGGCACATAAAGGAGAATGTTTGTTTCAGACACTTTTAATCGTCTGTTACAGCACAAGTATATCCTGAACCTTAAAACATAGTTAATGTACATAGAGCACTTTTCATATCTTTTTTGGCAATGGGAGAATATCTGCGACTTAAGAAACTGAGAGAGTTTCGTTGAAAGGAGAGTTATGGAAGGCCTTATAAGACTACAATTTGATAAAATCTTGTGAATTACTGACCTGGTCTACTGGGTTAAAAAATTGAACTTTTGATTCTCATATAATAGGTGCTAAAAAAAAATGAGTATTGCTTTCTTCAACTGCGAACACAAATCAATGATACTCAATTCTGAAAAAAATGTCAGTTTATTCACATTAAGCAAAGTATAATAATTTTTTTTTAGACTAAATAATTAGAGGATATAATTTCAGGCTCTCCCAGAATTTATGAATGCCATTCTTTCAGGTCAATGATTCTCACTAGGGATGAGGAGTGAGGGTATCAGAATTATCTGTGTGATACTTTTGCAAATTAAACCCACTCACACCCAGACAAAAACACACAAATTCTAGTTTGCTACCCTGGAGGAGGTTGCTTCTACCTCTGTGAGGATCATCAACAAGTGAGTCACTGCCACAGATGAGAAAATCCGTCAGGTAATGCCATTCATGAGAAAATTCATAATCCTCTATTGTTATTATGTTAGACTTCTCCATATAGGTCTTTCTCATAATCGAGTACAACTAGGCTTAGACAGTGTATCAGTCAGAATTAAATTAACCATCATGGATAGTTTAATGTATTCATGCCTCAGTTTTTTTCATCTTTAATATGGAAATATTACAAATTATTAAACTCTAACAGGAAAAGTTAATTCAAATATGTTTCAATGCTTTGCAGATGTAAGAGTGCTACATGTGTGCAAAATAATAAGAAATCATCATTACGGGCTGAAAATAGCCAGACCCAAGTGCACAATAATTTAGACTACATAAAATACTGCCCCAGTTTGAATTCCAGTTAATTAGGTCAAGATAATTTGGCAGCCTTTCTAATATCTTTGTCTGAGCACTAAGGGGTGTGGTGATGGGCAACTCCGTGGTCCCTAGAGATAGACGCTGAGCAGAGCTGACTCAAGTGCTTTACTAAAATTCGTCATGCTCTACAAGCCTGCAGACTCACGGCCATTCCTCATTCATTCCCAAATGCCACTTGTAATATGAATGTCCTCTCAGCAGAGTTTTGTGCCCAGGTGCTTACTTTTAAAGGCATTGTACAAATACGGCCAGAGCCCTAATAAATCCATCATTAAAGTTGTCACCATACGCCCCTGAAACTGACTATAACAAGATCCAGAGATTTTTTTCAAGGAGCTGATCTTATTCATGTTTATTTGAGGCATTATCTTCTACCACTAGAAAGCATTTCTTGTTTTCCTTAATAAACCTCTGTTTTTTCAGCTGAACCTAGAGGAATGTGTGTCATTTTACATAAATGTTTCTTTTGTATGCTTTTTATTTATTTTTAGAAATACTAAGAAGACAGTGCATTTGGGATTTAATATATAGCCTGCTGCTAAACTATTTATGTAAAAATAATAGCTAACACATTAAGAGAAAGGGTATTAAAACTAAGCCCCCTGCAAGTACCTGAGAGAAACATCAAACTCTGCTAATGTTTACTAAAGTTAAAATGGAAATTCTTGATCAAATTCAAGGAGGTATTTCTTTAACCTTGGCCAAGAATTTCTTTCAATAGAGCTGAGGGGGGCTTCCCTGGTGGCACACTGGTTGAGAATCCGCCTGCTAATGCAGGGGACACGGGTTCTAGCCCTGGTCTGGGAAGATCCCACATGCCGCGGAGCAGCTGGGCCCGTGAGCCACAACTACTGAGCCTGCGCGTCTGGAGCCTGTGCTCCGCAACAAGAGGCCACGATAGTGAGAGGCCCGCGCACCGCGATGAAGAGTGGCCCCCGCTCGCCACAACTAGAGAAAGCCCTCGCACAGAAATGAAGACCCAACATAGCAATCAATCAATCAATCAATCTTTAAAAAAAAGAAAAAAATAGAGCTGAGGGAAGAATTTACTTATGAGATTAAAGATATAAATTCTTGATTTTAGCTGACCACTTGAGTACCTAGAAGAATTGAAAAGGAACCTGGTGGCCTTCCACTGATTTCATTAGCAACAAACTATTTTTCTAATGGCCCTCACTTCTGCTCAGTGCCTACTTCATGCTAATTGCCATGTGGGGGATGGGGAGGAGAGGAGTGAATTTAATTTCAAAAGATCAAATTTAAACTTGAGATCCCCACAATCAAAAATATTACACAAACTCTCCCTTATGGTTGTTATAATTTAGAGGGGAAAAAATCCCACATTTGCATCAAAGAAGAACTCCTGCTTTGATAACCCAGTTTTGTATAAATTGCTGGGGTAATTTCTGTCTTTTGGATCTGTCCTTTTCTAAATGTGTGGTTGTTATTTATCTAACTGCATTCATCACTCACTCACCAAATTGAAGGGGAGCAGAATTTGCCACCCCAAACTAAGCCACGTTGGCATGTGGATTATTTTGAGCTGAAGGCAATCAAGACCCAGCAGACTCAGGAAAAACTTTCACCTCTCTTTTAATTGCCTAGAAATATAGATAGGGGTCTGGCCCAGAAAGAGAGCTATTAGCAGAGATAGCTTTTTTATCTGAGAGACTTACCTGCAGGGCAGTGCACATATCTGGTTACCAAACACCTTCTCTTCTCATCTTCCTGTGAACTGTCTTCCTCCCTTTTGAAGCCTCAGACCCCTATCCATTCCTTAGCTCAGGATAGCATATAAGCCTCAACTGCCTAACTGCCTTTGAGTCTCACGTCTTTTGGGGTCTTGTACGTGCATAATTAACTTTCTTTGTCTCCTGTTCATCTGTCTTATGTAATTTTTATGGTTAGACCAGCCAATGAAACTAGTATAACAACAAATATTTATTGAGGACCCGCCAGCCCCCAGGGCGTGAATAAGACACTAGAGGTAACGTTGTATAGCAGACAGTGATTCTGACTTCAAGTTGACCACAGGTTAACTAGAGAAGCAAACAAAAATGGCAGTGTGATGTGCCATCATTCTAGTTTCATGGAGGTGCAAAAAAAGGACATCTCAACCTTGTGTTTCAAGAATTGATGGTTTTCCAGTCAATTGGAACAGGCTAGACAAACCTAGCCTGTGATGAGGCACTAGCAATGGACACTGGAAAACAAAACAAAACAAAATGACACAAACAAGAACTTTGAATGTTAAGATACCTGATTAGAAAGGGGTGGTGGATGGGTGGTGCACAAGAAATGTATTGGATTTCCTTATACTTATTTGTATGGCTTAGTATACATTTTATTTTGAATTGCATTTAGAATCAGTATAAGGTGACCTGGAAAACAGGAGGAGTTCAAGAATAGAGAGAGACGGGAAGGTCAAAGGGGGAGTTGCATATCCATGACATGTGGAGTAGCGCTTACAAACTCAATGTGAGAGCCTGTTCTAGAAACTGATAATGATCTCCTTAGGAGAACATGGGTTCCTTTCATGCAGAAATCTTGTCTTAGTCATCTTTGTTAATACAACACCTGGAACTGTATTTAACACATTTTAGTATCATTAAGTCATTCTGAAATCTTGTTAAAATACACATGGTTTCTCAGAAAGTGAGAGATGGGTCCAAGATTCTATTCCTGACAAGCTCCCAGGTGATGTTGATGCTGCTGATTTGGGGCCCACACTTAGACTTTCAAGGAACTAGTACTTTGCCCTCTTATATGGGAGAGCTCACAAATTACTGAGGACAGATTTATATCTAAATAATTTGAATAAAATCAGACTGTTTTTAAAAAAGTTATAACCATATACTATGGAAACATAGATGAAGGAAGGAAACTACTTATTCCACATGCAAGGTATGGAAGACTTCCTAGAAGTGACATTTGAGCAGAATCTTGATTTCTTATTGGAATTTCAATAGACAGGCCAAGAACTTTTGCAAAATTAGAGAGACAGAAAAGGCAACTGCTTTCTTGTGGATAATTACTTTAGGGTTGCTTAGGGTGCATGCAAAGAAATGACAGCAATTGGAAAAGTGGAGAGAAGATTTTGAACTCCTTGCTAGAGCATGCAAATTCCAACTTTTCCTAAGTTCACAGATTTAAATTCCACAGAGAGCTGAGGTAGAAAAAGTTAGTATATTTTGGCAAAACTTCATTTAGTGCAAGTTGGCTAATGAAATCTTTATCTCTGGGTGTTTAATCAATTTTTTCCACAGCCTTTTCTACACCAAACTGAAATCATTCAAAAAAAATTTTTCCCAGAAATTCTCATATTATTGTAATATTTAGTATGATGGTTAATTTTATGTGGCAAACTTGCAAGGCCACAGTATCCAGATATTTGATCAAACATCAGTGTGGATGTTGCTGTGAAGGTATTTTCTAGATGAGATCAACATTTAATGAATAAATTTTGAGCAAAGCAGATTGCTCTCCATAATGGGTCTCATCCAATCAGTTGAAGGTCTTAAGAGAAAACAAAACAAGGTCCCCTAAGAAAGACAGAATTTTGCCTGTGGACTGTCTTTTGGACTTGAATATATATATATATATATATATATATATATATATATATATATATATATATACATACACACACACACACACACATATGTATATATATATACACACACGTATATACGTATACGTGTGTGTATATATAATATATGCGTGCATATACACACACACACACTCAAACACACCTTACTGTTCTATTTCTTTGTAAAACCCTGACAAATGTTTCACTTCCACTGATTCTAGAACCCTATTATACAGAGAAGACTGTCAGCATTTCAAAAAAATCTATGCCTTCAGGAGAGTTTTGGGCACTCACTCATTAGGAAATGGTTTCATGTTGTTTCCTCCCTCAGAGCTATCAGGAAAAGAGTGGAACTATCCTTGACTTCAGATGTCATGATTAACAGATTAAAATTACTACCCATGGAAACATATTTTATGTGTATGAATAAATAAATGAGATACACTGCCTCAGTCTAGTTTGTTTCAAAACATATTTGGGTAGTGCAGGCTCTAGGCCAGACTTTGTGCTAGGAGCTGGGAAAAAGAAGGTGAATGACAGAATCTCTCCTCTAAAGGAGAGAAGTGCTCTATATTACACGGTAAGTGCAAAGACAGGTGAGCCTGGGGTACTCATGAGGCGATGTGAATATCCTGCAAGGATGAATAAATAAACGCTGCTCTACAAACAGCACGGGATAGTACATAGGCTCCTTGTGGAGTAGAGTGCCCTGTGGTTATTTTAAGAAAATAAGCCATTGACCACTAAGGAAAACTACCTAAATTAAATGTCCTGAAAGATTGGGTCATGAGGAGAGAAGGAACAAGTGGGAACAAATGGGAAAAAAGCTCTCTCGTCAGCCTGACTTGCTTCTGATAGTGTTATTAAGTCATAAGTCCAGGGTTTGGAGTCGTGGACAAAGCAGTGATGGGGGGTAGCAGAGCTTTTCCTACCTCGTCTCTGACTCATTCCCCCGCCTGACCTGACCAGGTCTAGAAGTATCCACAGGACAAGCACATGAGCCAGCCCTGCTGTGAGTAACTCGCAAAGGCCTCAGCCCTTCACCTCCTCCTTGCCCTCAAACTGAGACAGCAGAGATTTGCTGCCACTCACCTATTAGCCCGCTCTCTGCAATTGCCCCACGTATTTCCTGGGTCACTCAGTTTAGACTGGGAATTTGGCTTGGGAATAGTATGAATGGCTCCAGACAAAGATTACACTGCGGTGCAGTGACTTTGGGTTAATGTGTCCTTTTAAGTTTTTCTCTGGGGCAGAAGGGAGTTACCACACTCCGTGGCGCTGTACAAATTCAACCACTGGGCCGATGGGGTCTCCGCACCTTTTCTAATGGAAAACCAAAGGGCCGTCATTCTTTGGAAACATTTAACAATCTGCCTGACATGCAGTAAGCTTTCATAAAATGTAATCAGGATGATGATGTTAATGATGCGTGTTGGGTGATGAAGACAACTGCAGCTGAAAGAGGAAATCATTTCTCTTTGCCACTGTTTTTAGTGGACTTTTGTGTTTCATGTCATTTTCCCTGTTTCTCAGATAAGGCACATGAAATGAAGGGAAGCCAAATTAAGGTGCCCAGATTTTCTGCGTCAACTCGGTGTTAGATAGTGGTCCAAAAATAATGCAAGGAATGTGTTTGCCTGTGTGTACTTGCAGGAAGATTACATTTATATGGTGCATTTTCTTTCCTTACCATGATTCCTATGGCGTATGGGCAAAGGCACATGAGTGCTTTTCCAGAGACGGAGACTAGCACATAGCTGCTTCAGCAAACTGAGGGAGAAGACAGAGGGAGGAAAAAAGGAGGAGAGAGAGAGAGAATGAAACACTTTTGCTATTCATGTCTATTATATTCCATGAGCTTAGAGAGGAAGGTGGGGACTATTAAACCTCTTTTCTTGAGCCAAGCAATTTAGTATTTGTGAGATTGGAATAAGGAGGAAAATGAAGGGAGGGTCAACATCCAGGGAAGTATCTACTATTTAAATTAGGAATATATTTGGGGGTTTGTAGACAACCAACAGAGAGAGCCAAGAAAGTACTGTCTGCGTGTTCATTAGACTGCTGGCAGCTACATCATTTATTGTAGCAGATGATACAACAACTTCACTAAATTGTGGTGTTTCTTGCTTCTGTATGACTGTGCCTTTGACTTTCACTGGAAAAAAAAAAAAAAATCCTACCATGCAGCTTCCAATACTTTCATTCTCCTTGTTACCACTTAAAAATTCTGATTGAGATGTTACATATTATTTTGAGTGGTGTTAACTTAATTATTTCTTATCTGTTGAGGCTTTAAACATGCTGGTGTAGCTGGCATTAATTATTAAATAAAGGAGAAAATGATCTGTGGAGCAGAGATGTACTGTAGATGAAGCCATTTAAAAAAAATCTTGCCCTTTTTTTTTCAGACTTCAAAAAGGTTCATGGTACCTGCAAATTAATTTTAGATTAAAAAAAAAGGGAAAATTTAAGTACTGGAGCTGCAAACTTAATAGTCTGTTTTATTAATGAAGGATTTGCTTATCAGTGCCTTTAATTTTTTTAAATGCTTCCTTCTCAAGCGTGGCAGGAAATATTGAAATGTCAGACCCCCATGGGAGCCACCAAAATATTCATGAGTGCCTCAGAGAATCTTATCTGTGTACAAACAGAAAAAAAAATATGCCTAGATTATAGATCAGGGAAAACTTAATTTTTTCTACATGAAATGCCTCACAAATGAAGATGTATTATTTTCTGATATAATTGAAATTTGGTTCTCATAAACTAGCAGTAAAAAGTCCAGCCATTCATCAGAACACAATGTGATTACAAATGAATGATAACAGTTAAATATTATTGAAATGATCTTTTTTATTTTAACAACCAAAATTACATGTTTAAACAGTTCAGGAAAAAGAATCCCACCCAGCTCACAAAGGATCTCAATCTGTCTTATTATCTAATTATGAACACTCTCAAATTTCTTCTCACTTTTGGCTGTTCCCTTTCCTTTACATTAAATTTGGCTGCTGCAATTACCTTAAATCATTCTATCTAAAATATTTCATCAGCTTATAATAGTCTCTTAGTAGGAAAAGATATATATTTTTCACTTGGGCAGTTCTTCTATCTTTGGCTGAATGCTTTTAAAAGCATTCATCAGATCTAAACTCATCTTCAGTTTAGAACTTTCCTTTCTTCCCTTTATAGAATGTATACTTCCTAAAATCCAGATTTCTTTTTCTGAGTAAATTCAATTTTGAGACATGATTTATTAGAGGCAAACTGATATTTTCAGCTTTGAATATGAAGCTATCAGAAAAAGAAATATTGAGAAATAGGAAAAATGGACTGGGAAAAGTCTTAAAGAGCAAAGTAAATCTGGGTAAGATATAAAACATAATTTCTATCAGAATTATTCTATGATGTTTTTTGCGCTGTCCAGATGTCAAAACAATTAAAAACAACATATTCATTTATAACTCTTAAACAGTTTTTAGGATTGATCTTAAGAAATAAATAACAATTAAAATACTGCTTTGTAAATGATCATCTTTACTTTATCATTTATCTAAATCCAAATTCTCCTTTTCTGTATCTTGTTCAGGCAAAGGACACCTTCAGAAATCAATTGGAATGATTATGTTTGGAGTTACCATTTTATAACCTTAAAATACAATTGGATTGACTATGTTTTAATTGCTTGCATACTCTAGCACTTATTATAATTTTAGCATTTATTATGTAGTAAGTATAGCAAAATAATTTAGGTGTTGCATGTGAAATTCAAATACATGAACTCTTCTGCACTGGAAAGAGTTTAAAATGTACCTTGTGTCAGCTGAAGCTGGTATACACAGAATATACAGCATAGGATATCAAAGAGCTAATTTGGATAATTTTGGCAAATGATGATCATCCGTGTAACTCCGCAAGTAATTTGTTTATAATGTGCAGACAGAAATGGAAAGAAAAGAAAAAAGTAAGGCCTTTAATCAAATAGCAACTGATTGTTAAGTCTATAGGCCTTCTTTTGGTATTAATAATCAGTTCTTCCTTTCCAAACAATTACAGTGCCTTTAGAACATTATTTAAGGAATTTAAAGAAAATCATTCATGGAGAAAATTTTTTGCTCTTTGATCTAGTTTAACTTACTGTAGTCTCCTTTAATCTTCAATGCATTTTTTTCAACTTCGTATTATTCAGGTAGTAAAATAATTCAACATTTCACTAATTATAGAGTGATGTAGAAACATCTATTTGTGGGATTTTTCAAATACTGCTAGAAGGATAGTAAATCAGTAACTTTCTGAGGAATGATTTGGTAATGAGTCACCAAAGACATAAAATTCACAAACTCATTAGCACATGTTCACAGGTTCACGTAGTTGGTGCTAAGGAAATAATAAATATTCACACAGAAATGCATATAAAGATTTTTCAGTATTACCCAGTTTACAATACAGAAAGCTATTTGAAAACACCAAATGCCCCCCATCCCTAGAAAACGCCCTCATGGCAATGGAAAGCATGAACAATGATACAGTGAATTCCAGTGCACTGGAATATTTTGCATCAACTAAAATGTTATTAGAGGAATATATAATGAAATGGAAGAACAAGTGAAAAACTCTTGACTCAGAAAAATGGAGTTGCTTTGATCTCATTTGTTCACTCTGATCTCGTTTGTTCACTCTGATCTCATTTTATTTAAAAAAAATGTTCCATGTATTTTTAAGGAACATAGTCTTAAAATGTATAGTCTAAAATATTTAAATGTGAAAAATTTCAAATGTTTTGCCAGAGTGAATTTTTAAAATAATAGACAATGAAATATATTTTTTAAATCCAAAGAATATGTACAATGAACCTTTCCAAAAGATTCACCTTTACTCTCTCATTTAAAATCTTGGTCTATAACTAATAAGGACCTACTGTATAGCACAGGGAACTCTACTCAAAACTCTGTAATGACCTATATGGGAAAAGAATCTAAAAGAGTGGATATAGGTATATGTATAACCAATTCACTTTTCTGTACACCTGAAACTAACACAACATTGTAAATCAACTATACTCCAATAAAAATTAATTTTAAAAAATTAAAAAAATAATATCTTGGTCTCTGTGGGAAAACCGAGTTTGAGGAGCAATGAGATCTTCCCAGGAGACTCTCCATGCGCCATTCCATTGCCTTCCTCCCATCTTCCTTCCTCCTCTTTTCTATTGCTCGCTATTCTTGAAGTTTTCTTCTCTCAGGCGCTCTCGTCCTCCTCCCACTGATTCCTCTCTTCATCCCCTTTCTCCTTTTCTTCCTCTCTGCCTCCGCTTTCTTCCGCTAACTGCCCCCTATCACTCCTTTTACTCTTTTCCTCATCCTCTGTTGACCATGACCTGGAGATTCTGAGGACTGAATACAGAGATGTCTTACCTAAAGCAAGTGCTCTATTTTGCTCCGTTGCCTTTCTAAGAATAACTGTAATGAGATTTTAAGAACAAAACAGCATCTGATTTAGAATCGAATAGATAACATCTCAGAGCTGAAGCCAGGAAGTCTCTTAAGAGAATTAGAGTATCATAGAGCCTGCAGTAGCCATGACCATAACCTTAACACACACTTACAAAGACTTATGCTATAATTCTTTTTTAATGCTACCTAAGCTGAATCATTTATGAGTTAATTATATATTGTACAGTATAGTAATAAAGATGCTACTCTCATATTTAAAAACGTGGCCTTTTATAAGAGAAAGTAGGTTAAAGGCGGTATTTAAAAAGACAAAAAATATTCTGTATATTATTTTTAAAAGCATCTAAAAACCATGTGAACAATTAAAAGATTAGATAGTCATTCTCATATCACAAATACTTCATTTAACAACTCTTTCACACTTACAAGTCTTAATAGAAATCTGGCGTGGACTGCTCAGGACTGCATTCTCTCCCTTCTGTCTCCCCACTACTCCCATCCCCTTCTTCTACCCAAGGACTTTCTTGAATGTCAACAGGAGGACAAAAAGTGATCACAGGGCCAGTCCTAAATGAGGGCTTATAGAAGGTTGAAAATTCTGTTTGATGAAAGATAAATCATCATCCAAAGGCCTACAAATTAAGATATTTAAGCAAGGCCGAATGACACTTCCTGTTTATCTGGAAATGGTAACATTCAAAGCATTTAGCCTTGATCACTGAGAACAGGTAAATATTTGCTAGTGATGAGAATAGCTGTCCTTGATTACCTAGCCATTTTCCTAGCTAGGCATATGACTGGAGACAAATCATGATTCATGCTAAACCAGAAAGAGTTATTATTTTATGCTTTTGTCAGAGGTTTCTCAGAAAATGGACAAACTGAGGAAACCCTCAGGAAAAAAGAAAGCAATGGGAGAAGACCCTGAAGCAGCAGGAGCACTAACCCCTTAGGGAAGGGCTGCTCATGGCTATTAGAAGGCCACGTGACCTTGGCAGGCCATGTTACCTGAGTTTGTTTTCTAATTACCTCATGTGCATGAATATTTGGACCAGATTATCTCTGAGCGCCATTAGATCTCATTGTATATACCTTTCATGCTTTGGTCAAAGCTGTCCCTTTCCTCTCCAAAGAGACACACACACACACACACACACACACACACACGCATTTTACCGCTGCGATTACTGAGAATGTTGGGAAAATGCTGCACGTGTAACCAGTTCAGAGAACAATTGAAACTTGATAATGATATCAATATCATTAAAGAATAATATTTTCTTTAATTCTCTGGTCACTTTGAAGTATAACAATCCTGTCTAGAATGAACATTCACTTGCGTGTCCAGTTGACGGCTCCTCTGCCCCGCACACTCCCAGGGCCTCCTGGGCATTGGCCAGAGGGATATGGACCTGCCCTCTCACTTCTCCTCCCCTCCCTTTTGCACATGTTTTCTTCTTCTTTTGGCTGGAGTGAGGATTCCGGAGGCTGAAAGGAAGCAATGTCTCACTGCTGTAGTTGTTCTTTGCTTGTCACTGCTTCTGTGCCCAAGACTGGTGTCCCAGGACCCACTTCGCAGCAGGTGTCACAGTGCTGGTTTTCAGGCATGTTCACGTATGGGTCCTCTAGGAGCCCTGAGGGCCTCCGCTGTGCTTACGCCACTGAAGGGAGAGACCTACAGTGAATTAAGCTTTTCTGGTTCCCTTCAACTCCTGCTCTGTGTGGAACAGACATTCGCCGCTGGACTCAGCTCTCTGGGGTCGCATAGCAGCAAGCTGGTTCAAGTTGAGTTAATTCCTGCACTGTTCACTTCAGTCTCTAGAAACTCAGTTGTCTTTTTTGATCCTCCTCTCTGCCTTGTTTTCTCTCTCTGCAATTATCTGCCTTCTTCACTACTTCCCTTGCTCACGTAAGCATAGTCGGCAGGTAGGCAAGTTTACTGTGTAGACAGATGACCAACTAGGACATGAGGTGTCAGTCTCAGTTATAGGCTCCCTTAACATTTATAAATAAATCTCTTGGAATTTCACATTTATGGGTGGAAAGTTTAACACAGTAAATAAAAGCAGGAAAAAGCCACAGCGCTCACTTTCAAGCTTACATATTCTAATTCAGACCTAACTCCACGCTGCCATCTTGTTATACCAGCTAGGGAAGTAGCAGGCAGAAAAAGTATCGTTTTGTTGTTTGTTGGTGTTGAAGGTTTGTGTGTGTGTTTGCAATACTTTAAAATCTTGAGAAGCCTAGTCACAATGTTTTTCTGTTCTTTTTAGGGTACTCTCAGGCTACCTCCCCCTGGGTTCTGTCAAAGTGGCCAATCTGGGGCAACAGGGTAAAGCTCACTTCACATCCTGCGACTCCACACTGAGGTGTAGGTTATACTTTGTATGAGATTATTTCATCAGGTTCCTGGGAGAAGTTGACCTCTCATGGTTATTCCTTTGGTGAAAAATGAGGAGTATATTGACTAGAAGAATCCAAGGAAGAGATGAACAACAAAACAATGGGAAAGGCAGGAAGCTGCTAGGCCCCGCAAGACAAAAACCAGTGAAGAAGAAACCTTCAGCATTCTTAGTTCATCTTTTATCTCTAGTCTCTGTATGTTGAGCAGCTTCTTCACATGCTGGGAAATGTGGCCAGAACAAGCCTATCTTTTGCATATAAAACATTTCCAACATCATAGGAAGGGTCTAGTTTTCAGAAATTTTATAAGAGCCTCATTTAGACCAATTAATTATGGACAGTAAGGTAGCATCCTGTAAGATATTCAAATTCACACAATAGTAATATATATGGAATAACTCACATGTCCATCAACTGATGAATGAATACATAAAATGTCTTGTATGTATACAATGGAATATTATTTGACAGTAAAAACGAAAGAACTACTGAAGGATGTTACAACATGGATAGACTTTGAAAACCATATTGTTTCATGAAAAATAAGTCAGAAAGGATTACATACTGTATATTTACATTAAATGTTCAGAATAGGAAAATCTACAGAGACAGAAAGATTAGCTTTTGCCTGGGATGTTTTGGGGGAGGACAGACGTTGTAAAGTTAGATTGTGGTGATGATTGTGCAATCCCGTGAATTTCCTAATACAAAGATTCAATTCAGTTTAAATAGGTGATTTGTACAGTATGGGAATTATATGTCTATAAAGCTGTAAAAAAAAAAAAAAAGAAAAAGAAAAACAACCAATATACATGAAGTTCCCAGGAACTGGGACAGTTGATCTCACAGGTATCTTTACTACCATGCTACATTTACTTTCTTCTAGAATACATCTCAGACTCACAAGGGGTCCAGTGTCATTAGAAAACAACATAAATTTATTTGCTAGAAGGGAACTGATTTTCCTTCATGAGCATTAATATATGATACCCATGACCTTCTTTACATATACTCGTCATGACTGAGCTCATTTGCTGATAACTCACTGGACCAAAAGAATGCATGAAACCTAAGTCTGTTTCTAGTATGCAGCTTCCTTGAATGGGGGGAAGGGTGTGTGCAACCAGGGAATGATCAAAAGCATATATTTGGTTGTGGGAATTAATTATTATAACTTATATCCGTACCTTTAACTATTTGATATTTGCATAAATATTAGTGTTCACCAGAGCCATAGGCCAGATAAGTCCATATGGCATATGAGTTATCCCGAGAGAAAGCTGAACATTCTGTAATGTGCAGAGTGTGACAGGAGCACCCACATGTGGTCATATACATGCAGGATTTTGTGACATGTTGCAATTTATGCATGCTTATAAATGTGAATTATATTATCTAGTTTCACCTACCTTAATGCTCTTCAAATAGACAAATGCCCTAGAAAATTTCCTTGAAAAAAACCCACAGAAAGTAATAATGCCTGTGTAAGCAAAGCAACAAGATACCTGCAGACCTGACACATCTTCTTCTCCTAACACAAGCTCTTTGTCAACGAGGTTTTGAAGTAAAACAATCAGAATTAGGCACATCTGGCAAAAATCTGACCAAAATTTTTAAAATGTCAAGTAGACAATTTGAAATTTGGATTTTCATCCACTATTGTTGGTGGTGAAATTTCCCGTAAGTGTACACTGTGTCTTGAGTGATTAGACAGTGATATTCTGAAGTCATAGCAACTCAGCAGTCTTTTTAGAAGGAAGGCTTTTTAGAACTAGGTACCCCAAACGCAAAGAACAAAACAGAATAATTTCTTTTTTAAATCATGTGAGATTCAAATGAGCATTTTACACAGTTTCATTAAGTTTAATAAACACAATTTTTTAAATTTAATAGTGAAAGATAAGAAAAACCAGAGGAGAAGGAGGAGGAGGAGGAGAAGGAGACCCTGCCACCAAATAACTTGGAATAAAACCTTGCTCTTCCTGCCTCAGTTCAAAATGTCGGAGGTGATACATGAAAAATGGCACGTTAATGAACCAATTTCATTTCTTTGTTCAGCAAGTATTTTTGGAAGATAATGATAAAGATGTGAACAAATGAATATAATGATAGATTACAAGGGAGGAAAGAAGTACTGATAGATGCTACAACATGGATGAACAAGTTGACCAGAAAGGAAAGGTCTGCTGCATAGTTCAAGCGAATGTACAGATATTTCTAGCATGACTCAATTTATGAGATTTTTTTTTTTAGGTTACAATGAATAGCTACCTTTTTGTGAGCTGCTTTTCTGGCTTCAGTATTGAGAGACTCAGCACAGGTGAAGATAACGTCTTAAAAATCTATTCCTTTAATTAAAGCCAAAATAAATTTTACTTTACAAAATTTTTTTAATACTGATGGAATGACTGCTTTGACTTAAAACAATTTCTCCTAACGTCATAAAAATAGCACCACACATGAAATTCATTCATTGCATTATTCATGGGCAAGCTATTTCAGTGGGAAAATTGTTGCCAGAAATGGTCAAAATACTACGTGAGATCAATTTTTTCTTAAAAAAAAAAGCAAAAAAAACCAAGACGTTTAAAATGTAGTATCTTTTTTTTTTTTTTTTTTTTTACAATGTTTTGTAATAGATTGAAAGTGAAAGAAGGAGGATCTTTTGTATTATGCAGAAGTTCTCATGTTACATCATGGAAAAATACTTGGAAGAATTGCATAATTATATATTTTTCCTTTATTAAGAAGACAAGTGTTTCAAATTTGTAAACTTGTATGTGTTTGTGTGTGTGAGTGTGTGAGGTGAGTCAATAGCATGCTATCTACCAGAAAGCACTCCACACCATACCTCACAAAGAGAAATGAATAAATCAATAAATATTTAGTCTAGTGCTTATAGGCAAAACTGATAGTTTAATAGAGAATGGGAAAGTAACTGCTTCCAGTAGAAAATAAAAGAAGAAAAGAATGACACTCTAGAGAGAGCATTTTTAAATTACTTTTCAAAATGTTTCCATAATTAATTTTGACCAAAAACAAGTATTTCACCTATAAAATGTCTTTTATGCTTATATTTTAAATTCAAGATAGAATTTTATAGTCTATTTTCAATGTTCAAAATGAAGAACTGTAGTGGGGTTTGGAATGATTCATTAAAAATATGGACTTGCAATTACTTTCTTTTTTTTTTTTTTTTTAGAAATTCACGTTCTTTTATTTATTTATTTATTTATTTATTTATTTATTTATTTATGACTGTGTTGAGTCTTCGTTTCTGCGCGAGGGCATTCTCCAGTTGCGGTGAGCGGGGGCCACTCTTCATCGCGGTGCGCGGGCCTCTCACTATCGCGGCCTCTCTTGTTACGGAGCACAGGCTCCAGACGTGCAGGCTCAGTAATTGTGGCTCACGGGCCCAGTTGCTCTGTGGCATGTGGGATCTTCCCAGACCAGGGCTCGAACCCGTGTCCCCTGCATTGGCAGGCAGACTCTCAACCACTGCGCCACCAGGGAAGCCCTGCAATTACTTTCAATGAGTTTGCAAGAATAATTACATGGTCATTTCCTAACCAAATTTCAAAAAAAGCCTTTATGCTCTGTGTAATAGGTAGTTGGAATTAACCATTGAGAAACTGAATTTAGAAGGGATAGCCAACAATGTACTTCTTTGATTTGGATCCACGTATCCTAGTAATAAAACTTTTTGCCTTTGACAGCCATTAAAACAAGCCTTCAAACAAATGAAACTTCAAATTATACCAACACAGTTATATTACAAAATATTAAACCACGATTTTCAAAAATAATAAAGCATATTCAATGATATTATGGTCACCAAATATGTTTTAGGGAGAATAAAAATGCTTTTGAACAATTTATAAATACATGTTAATGAAATACTTTTTAAAAAGTACTATTAATTTCAATTACCTTAAATATGTTTTTAATCTTTTGTAATGCACAGTTATATCAGTTAGGATTCTACAGCCTAAATAAACAGACTTAACAATGATTAAGAAGCTAATATATGAATTTATTTTGCAAGAGGTCTAGAGTTAGGCAGTGATACAATTAGTTCAGTAGCTAAGTAATTTCTTCAGGAGTCTTCTATTCTGCCATTCCACCATTCTCAACTATTCTTATAACTGCAACCTCCATGATGTCTGCATCATGTTTAACCTATTGCCTGCAAGGACAGCACAAAAAGGGTCAACACAGAAAGATGGTTCTCCTTTGTAGAAATACTCTTTTCTCAATGAAGAAAATCTTCACTGGAAATTCCTAGCAGATAATCTTCTCGTGTTTGCTTGGCCCTGGCTGATTTTCATGATTATTTTCAGACCAACCTACTGGCAGCAGCAAAGAGAACGGCCATGATTGACTGAGCCTAAGAATGGTTAATGCCCAAAGGCTGGACAAATCACCCAGGTGAAATGGATATGTTCTGCTAATAAGAAAGAAAAGTTTTCTGTCAGGTAGACAACTAAGTTTCTACACCTATAATATATTAGTATAGTATGCCTTGTATATGATTTATAAGGAAATAAATATGCCTATATTGGCATTTTGTGCTCTTTTATTTTTTTCTGAAAATTGTATGCTGTCAAGAAAGTTTTACAGTCATAGGTATACTTTATTCCCAGTGATATTTGTAAAAGAATGATCTAATTGAAAAGTTTCTAGTTAATCATTTTGAAAGTGAATTAAAAATAAATCACCCATAAGTGAATAAAAATTCTGTCTAAGGGGGTTAAGAATGGGGAATGACTTGAGCATTGCAGTCTTTGTTTTCATTTTTAATATGACATTTGTGTTTGAAGGGAAACTACTGAGAATTCTAAACAGCTCAAACTAACTGGACCTAAAACTATCAAAAAAGATTAGGAAAATATCTATAGTAGCTGTCACTTCAGATGAATAAAATGAGACACCTTAAAAAATAGATCCGGCAATATAAGGCATAAATCTTAGGCTGCAAATGGTCCAGAAAAACCAGAGCGTTTTTCTTTACCTCCAATCCTGACATAGGCATCTTTTAAAAAAGTGAATTGTTAGTTCATTAAATGTTCAATGTTAAATGTTATATTCATTAAATGTAAATTAATTTCAAGTGAACATTAAGCTAGAGCCATGTAATTAGTACATCAACAATATTTATGTGCTGAGATTTACAAAAGAGGCTGTAGTCCTTAAGAATACAGAGAGTCCAGTGAGGGTAACAGGACAAATACAGAAAGAAAAGATTTAACTAAGAATATATAATGGGAAAATATACAAAGTAAATGTCAAGCTATCCATCTCTAATGAACTAAATACATAAGTGCTTGAAGAAAGCTGAAGAAAGTGGAATAATTGAAGTCAAACTGAAACATTCAGCAGAGAATTTATAAGTGATGTCTATATTTTACTCACGCATTGAAGAGGGCAGCAGACTTGTGGCTGAGGGACAGAGTGATCATACGTTTATCCCAGTTGGCCTGGAAGAGTCCCGAGGGATGTGGACCATCTTGGCATCCTGATTTAGAATTTTCATTTTTTTTTTTTTTTTTTTACTGAATATTATTACTAAATGTTGCTTTAACATAAGATGAGATGGTTTGGGTAAACCTCTGCTTTGTATTTCCAGCTCTGCAATAGCTTCCTCTAGTAGTGAATTAGACACATGTATAGTAGACATAGTTTTCATTTTAATATGTGGATAAATATGAAGAGCAAACAGTGATAACCTGCTACTCATTTTCCAGTTGTTCCAGGTGCAGAGTTGTTATCTTCTCCCTCTCAAGACAATAGCATACGAGGCACTTGCTGATAAACCAAGGGTGCTGAGATAAGGTGCCTGTGCAGGGTGCAAGGAGGGGAGAGCAGTATCGGACACTGCTACCCTTGCTGACCACTAGGGGTACCACATGGTTCTGTTCTGTTCACTGCCTGAGAAGTGCCTGAAAGTCACAAGGCCACTGGCCTATGTGGTCTGCGAGGAATGTAGGTTAGATATAATATTTCTGTATAATATAATACAGAAAGTAGAGGTCATTGAGCCCACAGAGTGTTCTGGAGGTTTTTGCTGAAGTACTTTTATGATTTAACATAAAACTATTGTTACCTAATTATGTTACTTTGGGAAACTCATTTCTATTTTCCAATAAAACGAACTAACTTTGTGAGAAGCTTATTTTTTCCTAATTTTAGTAGCAATGAACTAACTTTATGAGAAATTTATTTTTCCTAATTTTCTACGGTTTTTACTTTTTATTTGTTTTTATAATTTTTTTTTATTTTCAGCTTCTCATTTGTGTTTTTCTTTCTTTTGTCAGAGTTATTTTGTCTTTTCATTTTCCTTCTTTGTAGATCTTTTTAATAAGTTTCTATCTTTAGTCTTCTTCCTCTATTTTTTTTTTTGGTAAATAAGTTTGGCACCAGCAAGGTTTACAAATCCATTCTTGTCAGAACTGAACCATTAAGAGGAGCATAGATCCAGGCTTGAGACAGCACACCTAGCAGGAGTGTCTGGTCCCAGAGGAGGTGTCACCAATGAATGTAGAGATTGCTTCTAGACCAAGCATGTCCAATGTATTGGGAATGTTCACTCCTAAGTCATTCTATACTAATAAATGCCAAACCACATGAAAATTGTGTTCTGGATTTCTGTATTCCAGGAAAGTAATATGTATATGTCACCTTCACAAACTCCTGCTGACATTTACCATCTACTATGGGTCAATAATACTATCATTGTTCAGAAGATCTAATCTACTGAAAAGTTATCAGCCTCAGCTTCAAATTATGAGTAGCTATTTTAAGAAGACTCTGCTTCAAAATGACTGACAACAAGCTGCTGTAGGAAGTTGTACGTATATATCACTCTGAAAAATGCAACTTTTTTAGAGCAAATAACTGTCATAAACAGTTAATTTCTCTCATTTTTAATTCTAAGTTTTCTTGTGCATTTGAAAAGGGAAACTAGACCTGTGTTGACTCCATTTGCAGAGCTTTTCATCAATTAAATAAGGCAAGTTTGATAATCAGTGTCAGCAGACACTTCAAATAGAAAATCAGTGAATCACAATAATGGTATGATTTCTCATACAATTTAAGGAATCAAAGTTGAGCTTTTGGAAATTTTCTTTAAAATATCTGATAGCATTGGTAATGCATAAATTCAGATAAATTTCAACATTTATAATCAAATTATTTTTTGTGTGGTGAGACTACGAAGTTTTACTTTAAGAAACCTGCAAAGCAGAACTATTTGTAATTGGTTGTGGGACACATATAATGCACAAGTGTGTTCAAACAAGCTGCACTATTCTAACAACTGAAATAGAAGCCAGACTTGCCAAAAATTATTTTTATACATATTCAGATAAATGAACTACAACATTTTTCTGATGCTAACTGATGTTGAATAAAACATCGTGGTAGTATGAAATTCTCCCTTTGTTGTGCAACATTAATTTTAATTTAGATATATTTGAGCCTATAAAGAACTACTTCACAAATCAAACTAGGTTTCCTATATTTGTATTAAACTACTTTGTAATATTTTGGTTGCAATTTTTTAAAAAAATTGGAAATCTTTAATCCAAAGATTTGGATAATCCAAGTACTTAATGAATGAAATGCCCCAAACATTCAGCTTTTGAGGGTGTTAGCAAATCATAGCTATTGAAAATGTAGCATGCAAAAAGACGCTGAAGTTTGTTCATATAAAACACAGGAAAAACTAAAGAAATGTTGAGAACTCAGTATGCAACATTTATTTTAGAATTGTATCATTGTATTGCTTTGATATATTTGTGAGAAGAATATTTTGATAAGGCTTCTGTTCACATTAACTGAACTTATATTCTATTTGGATATGAAATGAAATTGAAAACATCCAAGGTTTTGCAGCATTTAAATTTGATGATATAGTGAAAAGAATCATAAATAGATATAACTTTCTGACAAGTTTTATTTTATAAAATAACTCATTTAAAGGGACTCTGAAAGGTAGCAATGAGAGTGGATCTTTAAAATAACTGGATTGATGTATGTACATATTTCAGTCAAAATATAGAATTGAAACTGTCGTTCATTTAGCATAATCTGTTCTCAGACAAATCAATGGAAGGCATTAATCTCAAATGCATAAATATAGAATGCAATTTTAAGAAGGTACCAGAAAATTTATGGAAAAATAATGACTATATATACATATTGAACACAATATTTCATGAGAAAACTATCACTGACACAATATTAGAGACAAATGCAGTTTTTAAAAAAAACAGTTCTATCTACTCTGTCTACATTGAGAATAATTTTTTAGCTTATTTTATATAAAATATTCATATAATCAATATAAATGTTTTTATATTTTATTTAAGGCTTCTGTTTATATTGAATGAATTTATACTGTGGTATGTTCTTTTAATTCTTTTAGAAAATTAAAAAAATATATTTTTAATATAATTAACTTGTAGGTTTACTGATAAGCCAATTTTTAAATCAATAACTAAAGAGCTTAATCAATGAAAGAACACTTTAAAATTGTTTATGTTTTATTAATTTTGGTATGACTTATCAGCTCAAAACTATTCCAATGTCATAGATAATAATCTCCAGGTAACAAAACACCCTAAAACTCAGTGGCTTACAACAACTTATTATTTCTCATGGTGTTATGGTTGACTAAGTTGAGTTGGATTCTTGCAAAGTGTCTCTCATACCATTACAGGTAGAATTGTTGAATTAAAAAGGAAACTCAAATGAGAGAAAACTATGAGACATACAACTAAGTATTTTGAGTGGTTGAAAAGAAACTTAATTACTCTGGAAGTTTCTGAGAAGTAGGAAAGTACTATTGCTAAAATTAAACCAAATCTGTTTTACTCTTTGTCATATAAAATTAGCTAAAATCATAACCCATCAATATTTTTATGTATTTGAGTTTATCTAGCCAACATCATATTCTCTCTACATGAGATAAAAGGGTTTTATATACATGACACAGTTAATTGACAAAGTAATATAATATAACATAATATACTATAATATACATTATATTATTATATATATATATAATATTTGCTGTAGCAAAATATTCTGTTCTGAGTAAGCTGTTTTTCAGAGTATTCATATAAACTACATTTGGGACTAGAAAAAAGTCCAATGGAAGACTGTTAGAGGATTTAAATTATCTATAGTCATCCAACTGATGCTATTGAATAGGCAGTTACAGGCAAAATTCAAGACGAGAGATAGAAACTTAAGTCATTAACAAATATTAGAATTTTAAGCCAAGGAACTGCATGATATAATCCCAGGAGTTGACGTCAACAGAGAATAAAAGAAAGATTGAGCTATTTGCAATATTTAGAATTTGAAAGTTGAGTAAGTAAGACTTAAAAGGAGGAAGTAGCAAGGTCATAGAACTGAATTAGGAAACTCAAGAGAAGAGAATTTATTTTTAATCCTGCTGATATTTTAAATAATGACCAAAAATGAACATAGGACTTAGCATTATTGATGTTATTATTAACAGTGATAATAGCTGGTTTAGTTGTGTGGTAGAGGTGAAAATTCTTTTTGTCATGGATTTAAGAAAGAATGAGAGGAAAGCATTGAGAGAATGTTTGTAAGACAACTCTTTAAAGGAGCTTTTGTTTTGTTTTGGTTGTGAGTTTTTTGTTTGTTTGGTTGGTTTTTGGGGGGTGGGAGAGATTAAATGAGATATTGCTGGATGAAAATAAAGGATAAAGAGATTTTTTAAAAAATACAACGTTATAATATACTTATGTGCTAATGGAAATGCTTGAGTGGAAAGAAAAGAATTTGACAAAAATTTGATAACACAGAAGAGAGAGGGACATTTGGGAGCATATGGTCCTTGGGTAGATGAGCATGAGAAAGCTCTCTTCTGATCCTCTCAGTTTCCTCAGTAGAAGAAGAAGCCAGGTCATCATATGAAACTAAAGATGAAGAAAGGGGTTTGGAGAGTTAAGAAGGGAATAGTCATCTCAGAGTGTTATCCAAGAGAATTAAAGAGTTAATATACTAGGAAAATGCAGTAGTATGACAGATTTGTCATGTCACCAATTGTAAAATGAGCATCTGGGATAAAGTCAATAACTTTCATAGGCTGAAACTGTCCTATGATATAATGTAATAATAATGTATTAATGATACAATGTCCTAATGATACAGTGTCCTAATGATACAGTGTCCAATGATACAGTGTCCGATGATACAAAGTAATAATAATAAAATAAAAATAACAACGAGCAAATGTTGAGTGCTAATTATATGTTAGGCTCTATTCTAAGTGTTTTTAGTAATACCAAAAACCACCCCCCCAAAGTAGATGCTATTACAATCACCATTTGACAGTTGAAGAAACTGAGGCACTGAAAAGTTACACAACTTGTAAATGACATGATCAGAATTTGACTTAGATATACCAGATTCAAAGGTCTTGTTCTTTTTCACTATATTGAGCTTGTTCTTAATGGAATAAATAATGTATTTACATTCCAACACATTTAAACATGGTGTGCCAAGAGTTATCTTAAATTGGAAGTCACTGAAGGAAAAACGAAGGATTCAAACCTAAGGGTTTGGGTCTTTCTATCAATATCAAACTTTCAATAATGATGGTTGCTACTCTCTTAGCATAGCCATTTGAATTTTTTTCAGTTCTATTTATGCTAATAATTGTTTAGTTCAATCAAAGCTATTGTAAACATAGTTCTGTTTATTTACTTTAGAAGAAATATTTCATTTTTAGCAAAAAAAATACAAAGTAATACAAAGATTTAATCTTATCTTAGGGAATATATAATATAGAAAGCAAAGATTTAAAATAAATATAGCAATAAAATGACATGTTAGGTAATAAAAAACAAACACTACAGCCAAATAAGGTTCTATTTTATAATGCAAATTTGCATGGAACACTAGTCAGCTGTATGTATAAGACACTTTGTTTTGCCTTAGGTTATTGTTCTCATATCAATCTTACTTCTAAGGTCTAATAGTCAAATTATACCTGCATATAATCATAGCATTATCTTTCCAGATGGGGTAACAACAAGCTCTCTTCTCAGCCACCATCAATGAGAGTTATTTCAAACCTGAGAAGTTGGGAATCACCAGCACCATAAAAGATAGTAATGCAAAGATGTGTCTTTAAAAAGTATACCATGTATTTTACTGTTAGCATTAATTTGTTATATAGACTAAATAAATATCAAAGTGTCTGGAAAGATTAGGAAGCACACACCTTGGGAAATACAATTGACTTCTTATTCAATTCATACATAGTGCTATACAACAGTTCATGAAACTCTAAAACCTCCTATGTTCAGCCAAGAAAACCATCCTTAGAACAAACTGCTCCATAGAAAATTCGTCTGTTGGATGCTTAAAATGGTGACATTCTAATGAGAATGTATCTGAGGATCAACTACCTATTTCTTTCTTTTTTTTTAAACATCTTTATTGGAGTTTAATTGCTTTACAATGGTGTGTTAGTTTCTGCTTTATAACAAAGTGAATCAGCTATACATATACATATATCCCCATATTTCCTCCCTCTTGCATCTCCCTCCCACCCACCCTATCCCACCCCTCTAGGTGGTCACAAAGCACTGAGTTGATCTCCCTGTGCTACGCGGCTGCTTTCCACTAGCTATCTATTTTACATTTGGTAGTGTATATATGTCCATGCCACTCTCTCACTTCATCCCAGCTTACCCTTCCCACTGCCATGTCTTCAAGTCCATTCTCTATGCCTGCATCTTTATTCCTGTCCTGTCCCTTGGTTCTTCATAACCATTTTTTTTTTTTAGATTCCATATATATGTGTTAGCATACAGTATTTGTTTTGCTCTTTCTGACTTACTTCACTCTGTATGACAGACTCTAGGTCCATCCACCTCACTACAAATAACTCAATTTTGTTTCTTTTTATGGCTGAGTAATATTCCATTGTATATATGTGCCACATCTTCTTTATCCATTCATCTGTCGATGGACACTTAGGTTGCTTCCATGTCCTGGCTATTGTAAATAGAGCTGCAATGAACATTCTGGTACATGACTCTTTTTGAATTATGGTTTTCTCAGAGTATATGCCCAGTAGTGGGATTGCTGGGTCATATGGTAGTTCTATTTTTAGTTTCTTAAGGAACCTCCATACTGTTCTCCATAGTGGCTGTATCAATTTACATTCCCACCAACAGTGCAAGAGGGTTCCCTTTTCTCCACACCCTCTCCAGCATTTATTGTTTGTAGATTGTTTGATGATGGCCGTTCTGACTGGTGTGAGGTGATACCTCATTGTAGTTTTGACTTGCATTTCTCTAATGATTAGTGATGTTGAGCATTCTTTCATGTGTTTGTTGGCAATCTGTATATCTTCTTTGGAGAAATGTCTATTTAGGTCTTCCACCCATTTTTGGACTGGGTTGTTTGTCGTTTTGATATTGAGCTGCATGAGCTTCTTGTAAATTTTGGAGATTAATCCTTTGTCAGTTGCTTCATTGGCAAATATTTTCTCCCATTCTGAGTGTTCAACAACCTATTTCTACCATTATCTAAGTGCCATATGGCATAGCATTCATGATAACTTTAACATTTGTATTTTCACAGTGAAGCCAGCTTATCTTCAATTCTCATTAAAGGAAAAAGAAAATTCCCAAATCTGCCCACAAAAGGTAAATATTGGAATAAGGAATCTTTGTACCATTACCACTATTTGTGCTCCCCTACCAGTGTATATTTTTCATGCACAGCAGGTAAAGTAAGAATTAGTGCATCAGCATAAGTGGCATGAATTTTTGTTTATCCTGGAGGAGCTAAGTATAACAAAAATTATTGAAACTTATTTTTGGATAATGCATTCAGAATTTTTCTCATCCATGGACCATTGTTGTCTATAGAAGAAACATGATTGAATTACATTATTTCACACAAACTACACCGTAGAAGCAGATTGTCATACGTAACATTTCTGGAAAGTCAATAAGCAAAAGAATCAAGTGCTTTTGACATCTGCTATTTAAAGTCTTTGCCAATGTGCAAAAGAGAAAACTAAAGATTATTTAAAAACAATAACTAAAATAAACTGCATGTTAGAAGACATTGTAGCACTTGAATCCAGGCGCCCTTTGAAGAGATGAGTTATTTTGCAGATGGCTCCCATCCAGCAAGGCTGTTCTGTTTATAGGGCTGCAGGTGGTAGACTAGGACATGGAACAGGGGTGGAAAGGTTAGAGCAATATAGTTCTCTCCACAGTAAGTTCAGTAAATTAGATTAATTTCCCAGCCTTCATTCCTTATCAGTACTGCCATCTAGAGTGACACAGAAAGTATCATTTTGATGAGTATTAAGCTTAGTTCATGAAGTCAGTTTTTCATAATTCAGCATACTAGTCCAAAGGAAATAGCTGCCTTATTTACAGTTAAATGGGAACACACTTTCCATGTCAGTAAAACTGATATATGCAATTTAATTCACTTATACAAATTTTATTGAACAACCATATCTAGCCATTTATTTTATAAGCAGAATAATTCACACAATTAGCTTGATAATTAGGAATGAATTAAAATTAAAGTGTAGATCAGCCAAGATAGGCCAGATAACAACCAACCTCAAATCTCAGTGGCTTTCAAACAGTAAAAGTTTATTGTTTCTTGATTAATCTAGGTGTAAAATACAGGTTCACAAGAGACATTCTTCTAACAAAGTCACCCAAGATCTGGGCAGACAGAGGTTTCACCATCTTAAGAAGTTGCCCTTTCAAAGTAAACCTCCATGATTGTCAATGGAGGGAGAGAGAATCTGAGAGACTTGCACTGGAAATTAAACACTTCAGCCTAGAAATGACATGCTCCTCTTCTGGCCATCTTCTAATAGCAAAGCAGCATTCCTGACTTCATAGGGGTGGGTAAATGCAATGTTCCTGGAGGGAGAACAGAACCTGAAACACTAGCGGTCAGTAGGAGAGAAATCTCAGCACAGAATGATGAAGGGATATTGCCCAAGCCATGACATTATAATAATATACCTGATATTTCATCATCTTTTCTTAATCGTCTTTACGATTGCCTTCCTAAAGGTATCACTATGCAAGGGCACTTGAGGTAAATTTGAGAATACAGTTAAAGGAGGGGAGGAATTACGATGAAATTTCAGAGAAAAAACTGATTAACAAGATTCGAGATAAGTTTTAAAACACTAGGACATAAACTGTTGTTGAAAGTGGAGGGAAAGGGACAGATAGTGTCACTGTCATAACCAGACATCTTGACAAAATTGTTAAGTGAACTTTCCTAAATTTACATAACAGTTTCAAATTCTTCATAATAAAACATTGGATCATACTATGGTTTTTTCTCCCCAATGTCCATATGAAGATTTTTTTTTTTAAAGGATGAAAAGTTACTAGAATAGTTTCATACTTGCTTTGGGACTGAAAGTCTAAAAGTATCTATTGCCAAAACCTTTGCTATGACCGGTGGACTCTATGACTTTACTCTATTAGGTCAGTTAAAAAATTTAAAAATGTCCAGAAATGTGGATAAGCTTAAGAGAAAACATGTACAAAACTATCAGTGAAGCCGTTAAATGCACTGTCACTGACCTAGCCTAGCAAAGTTGGCTTTTACTAAATGGCAACTGTGCCTGATTAAAAACTTATGACTCCCCTCAGGAATCATGAGGCCATTAAAACCAAGTCATAAAATCCTCTGCTTCCTGAAGGTACACTGACAGAGAACACTTCCTACTCCTCATGTAATTTAACTTTAAGTACCATCATGCGCAACGTGTACTTAAAAGATTTTTTAAAAATTGTCATTTTATCTTTTACGCACCTACCTCAAATTGTTAAATAATTACATTAAGTCAGTAGTTGAAAAATACAAATGACCTGAATTATAAATATGGTCTGATAGTTGGTCACCTTAAATACTGTTTTTCCTCAGATTTATTAAGGAGTTTTCAACTGATTTACTTCAATGAGAGTATTCGTATATCTTTACCTTCATAGTTCTAAAAGAGCTTGGATGAGAAAACAAAAATCTGTCTGTGAGAAAACAATCTATGAAAGTTCATAGACTTATCAAATGTTAGAAGATTTTGTGGATATCTTCCTAATTCTAAATTTATAGATAATGCTTTGCAAATATATATGTACATATTCTCTTTGGGGGAAAATTCTTCACTGTTTCTTTTCTTATTATTTTAATCTATCTGACTTCTCTTCCAAAGGTTGCTCTTTTCCAACTTCATTTGCAGTTAAAGCTGACAACTGGCTACAATTATCCAGATAATTTACAGAAAGACAACAATGTAATTAGTGTAATGAACCAGAAAGTCCCTCATAGCCATTCTTCCAATATCAGTACAGAGTTTCTACACGATAGTCATTATTATTGTTAAAGATCAGATTTGCAAGTTTTGGCTTCAGTCTGCATTACTGGTGTGGAAGGGGTGAGAGAGCTCTCTGGGGCCTCTTTTATAAGGGCACTAATTCCATTCATGCTGGCTTTGCTCTCAGAAACTAATCACCTCCCAGAGGCCCCACTTTCTAACACCATCAATGTGGGGGTAGGCTTTCAACATATGAATTTTGGGGAGGGACACAAATCTTCAATCTATAGCAGCTGGGAAGCATAGGAACACTGAACATCGTTGCTAGGATGGCCCAGTGATTTCTTCAGCTCAGGTTGCTATAAAAAAAATACCAGAATGGGTGACTTAAACATTGGAAATTAATTTTTTCACAGTTATGAAAAAGTCCAAGATCAAGGTTCTAGTTGATTTGGTTTCTGATGAGAGCTTTCTACCTGGTTTGCAGATGTCTGTCTACTTGCTATGTCCTTACAAGGTCCTTGCTCTCTGTGTGTGTTCAGAGAAAGAGGAAGAGCTCTGGTCTCTCTTTCTTTTCTTATAAGGACACTAATCCTATTGGATAAGGACCCTACCCTTATGATCTCATTTAATCTTAATTATGTTCTAAAGACCCCATCGCCAAATATAGTCACAATAGGGCTTAAGGCTTCAACACATGAATTTTGGGAGGATTCATACATTCAGCCCACTGATACACAGAAACTAGCTCTGTCTTTTTAGGAAACTTTGTTTGCCCTCCAGAAAACATCAAGCATTTAAGAAAACTTCCCTAACAGATTTTTATCTGTGAAGGACCTATCATTTGTGTATTTAATATTTTCTTGAATCCATATTTTCAGTCTGTCTATGATCCTATCGCATTATAAATTTCATGAACTTATTATTTTCTATGCCATGTAGTATATCTTTGTATTTATTCTATAGATAAGACTCAAGGGAGGACTCTAGTGTTTATGGTAGTTGACTATTTTCTGATTGAGTTTGTTTTCATTATATAGATATCTTTTTAAGAATCAGATTCCTCCCTACCTTCATTTTAAGATTAGCATTCTTACTATTTAAATTTTTGAGGTAAAACCTATCCCCCTGACCATTTTTTAAACTATAGACATCTGGCTTGCACAGAGCATTTCAGATATAGTGGAACCTTGATTACTTATAGGGATAAAATACTTGCCAGTTTTTTTTCAGTGTAAATATTATGGTTTAGTAAAAGAACTGTCCTGGAATTTTAAAGAAGTTAGTTTCATCGTATTCTTACTTTAATCAGCCATGTTTATTTAGGTAAGTCTCTTAAACTCTTTGACCTTAGATTATAAAAATAAATAAATAATAATCAATACGTCTTTCATGTTTAACTGTTTTCAATGCTATAATTATGCTTTAGATAAACTTGAAAGAGAATGTTTTTTCAAACTGTCTACTATGAAAAAAATGTCACCTTATTAATCCATCAATAAAGTTTCCATGTACTATGAAGGGAGGTTAAAAATAATTCAGATGTTGCTTTGGCATCTAATTTACAAAGTCTAATTTACAAAGTAACTGTAAAATATTGTTTAAAATTTTCAAAACAAAAAATTATATTAGAGATGCTCAAAAAAACCCAGTAAAATTTGACTATTAAATCTAAACTTATAAAATTAATAATATATGATATTGATTATGTTGTAAGGACATAAGTATATGTATACACAAAATTTGGGAGTGTAAATTAGTGCATTAATTAATTATGGCAAATAATAATAATATTTAGTATTTTGAAGTATTTACTCTTTTACCAGTCATTGATAGAGGTTTTTTCCATTTATTAAGTTTATTAACTGACTTAATTACTTCAAAAATATTCTGAGATAGTAATGTATATATTCCCATCTTACAGATGAGAAAGTGGAGGCAAAGGATGGCTAAGTAACTTTTCTTTGTTTATAGACCTATAAAGTGTCAAATTTAATTTTAATTCAAGAGGTCTCACTCTAAAGCCCATGTTCTTAACATTTAATTAAAACTGCTTCAAATACAAATACCAATAGTAAAAAAATGTGCTGTTGGTTGACCTAGAAGTTCAAGTAAATAGAAAAGTGAAAGAAGACTAACATATAAATATGGTAGTGGGATATTATGTAATAGAGCAAGCTATTGAAAACAACCTAAATGAGCCATAAAAGGAAATGGTTAAAAAGAAATGTACATCCTTGAAATCAAATACTATGGAAATATCAAATGCCATAAGAATATACAGACAAATTTATGATTTGTTTTTAGATGAAAATAGCAGGTAACCTCACAGTAGGTACAGTGTAAACTTAATTGTTCTGTGTCTACACCCAAGTATTAACTGTGATAATCCTGGAAATCTAGAATTTTTTTCCTTCTATATCAGTATAGTTTTTAAATTCTTAGATAAGACATTTACTATTTTTATATCAGAATAAAATATTAATTGAAAATTTTCGGTAAAGACAGCTCATGTCTTCCAATTTTGGCAAGAAGCCGTAAGAAAGAGTTATGGTTATTTGTCCATAGTTATGCCCTTCTCAGTGAATTTTTCAACAGACAACAAATTACAGGCAAGAGACTCATTATAGCTGAAGAGAAAAAAAAACAAAAAAAAAACAAAGCATTCTGTCTGCTGGATAAGAACTCAGACCACCAAGTGATAGAGAGTCAATCATGGTCTGGTTTATCATTTTCTTAACGATGCTCACCCTTCCAGATGGTGAGTTTTCAACGTGGGTTTGGGATACCTAATACGAAAACCTCATTTTGAATAGAAGCAATGTGGAGAAATACTTAAGGTAAATAAACCTAAATATTGCTGGTTTCATTTTACACTTCTGGAAAAAAAACTTTAGATATGGGCTTGATACACTATTCATTTTAATAATAATGTAGATTGAAAATAGTCATTTGTATATCTCTGTGTTCAAAACCAGTAGTAAATTGTAAAGGTTATTCTTAAAGGATTAAGATACGTTGCTATAGCAACTTATTATAGTACAAGCTGTTAATACAACCAGAATATACCAGATAATGGGTTAGAAATGGTCTCTGTGATAAAATAAAAGACTTTTTTTGCACTTTAGGATTAAGGTGCTACAGGTATTTTATAACATTAGAATGCTAAAGAGAAGAAAAGCATATAACATTTTGTTGTAGTTCTGAAGCATAACTATCTACATGAAGTATGTATTTAAACTTTAATTTTGTCCAGTGAATGCAATGGGACAGAACCTTGCAAATAAATTGTACTGAATGAAGGAGTAAATAAATTTGGGAGAATTAAACATGAAAAACAATTTAAGATCTAATGAAAGATTCTATTTCTTTTTCTATCCATGGTTATACATAACAGACTGTAAGTTAGTGCAATAAATACTTAATTATCTTCAAGTTCCCCCATCACAACTATTATTATGACCAGGGACTACTTAATTCTCAGTCGCTACCCTCCTCTGTGTAATTCCTTAATCTTTGTCTGTTTCTGCCTTCTGGTGCTATCTAACTCTGGCATGAAGGTCAAGGATGTTATGGAGATCAAGAAAACATAGAGAATTGAGAAGGAGTGAAGAATTAACTAAATCACACACAGATAAGAAGTGAAGTGACATGAAGACAGAAAAGTATCTCTGGTATATTGACAGCAAGCACAGGAACAGAATAAGTGCAATGTTATTGAAATGGTATAAGAAAAAATTGCATTTAAAATTAATGCGAAGTGAGCAAGCAGAGAAAAAAGTGCATATAATCTTTTGTGAAATTTGGCTTTTATAGGGACTTAAGGGTGATAGGAGTTAGGGTGGTGTATAGAAGAATATGTTGATTAAATGTTAAGAAGAATCCAGTAGAGTGGAAGAGATTGATGATACAGAAAAAGGAAGGAATATATGGGAGATAGGATGCCTTGAGAAGATTATAAGGAAAAGGATTACTACCACATTTATAAGGAGTGGCCTTGGAAAATAAGTAACTTTTTTCTTGATCAATATACTTTACTTTTTAGTCTGAAAAATCTTAGAAAGCTATGATGGTTTGGTTCAGTTGTCATACCCTGATCCTAAACTCTGAAGTAGCTTGCCTACTGTTGAGCTACCTGAACTTTGTTCTGAGTCAGATAGTTTGGAATAATTCTACCTCTTCTTTTAAACTTTTCTCTTTGGTTTCTTCTCATAAAATGGAACATGGGTCTGTGGATAGCAGCATGAGTTTCTTTTCAATCAACCATATCATATCTAAAGTTACTTTGTTCCTTATTATAGAGGGAATTCATTCTTGTAAAGATGTTCATCTTTTTCACTGATGTAAAACATTCATCTGCCATATTCTGGCCCATGATGTGCTTACAATAGAGTTCTACAGTGAATTCATCACTTTGAGAATCATAACCAGAGAATCACTTGATACTGTGAAGGATGGAAAAGACACCATTAGAACTAAAACACTATTTCTGGTGGTAATTTTGGGAAATAGCCAAATATCCATGAAGATCTAGCCATGGATCATGACCGTCATGACCATCAGAGCTTCTATACTACTTCATCTCCGGTTATATCGACTTGGCCTTCATTGACTATGTCTGTGAAAACTTTCAAAAGCCTTTGGGCCAGAAGAAAGCCAGTAAAAAATGATGCTGCATAATTTGTCAGATAATCCTTATTCTGTACTTTGGAAGACATAAGCTGTGGAGTGTATCATATCCCCATCTATATAGGCATATGTAATCTAATAAATAATATCTCTTTTGGTAAAACAAATTGTCATCTTGGATTTTGGTGTGTTTTGCAATCTTATCCCAGAATACTGAGGGTTTCTAAGCATAAAAACAGTTTTACTCTCTCCTTTTCTCTTATATTTTTGTTATTTCTTGAAACAGCCTTATTCTTCATAAATTTAATAAACCACATCCTGCAAAGCAGACACTTGCATCGGGCAAAACCCTAGTGAGCTAGGTT
The DNA here is from genome assembly GCF_028023285.1 of Balaenoptera ricei. Taxonomy (NCBI): domain Eukaryota; kingdom Metazoa; phylum Chordata; class Mammalia; order Artiodactyla; family Balaenopteridae; genus Balaenoptera; species Balaenoptera ricei. The sequence goes on from NC_082650.1 coordinate 66,336,127, forward strand.
ATAATGAGAGGAATAGAGAAGACAAGCACAGATAAAGTTAGTTTGTAGATTTACTGATAGGAAAATGGAGGTGGTTCCTTCTGATGACTTCTTTTCTAAATTGCCCTACTTGGATTGCAAAACAAAAATGGATCTTCCATGAGGAGTGCCCTTAAAGAATCCTACAGAAACATTAGCTCAGAAATTGTTTAGGGTGAAAAATTAGCTACTTCAATCCCCAAATTTCAAAGTGACTTAATTATTTTTGGAGGAAATCAATTTTAAAATTTTAACTCAAAAGGAAAAAAAGTAGTAATGTAAAAAATATTGAATTTTAGTTAATGATATGCATATTAAAATATTTTTAGATAGAAATATACTGATGTCTGCAACCTTGAAATGCACTAAAAACTAAGACGAATTTATAGAGATTAAAGGGTTCAAGAGATAGACAAGTAATAAAGCAGGTGTACAATGTTAGTTCTGGGATCTAAATGGTAGGAATATGGGGAATATGGCTGTTCACCATATGTAATGCTTTTTATTTTTTATTTTATTTATTATTTTTTTGGCTGCGTGGCATGTGGGATCTTAGTTCCCCAACCAGGGACAGAACCCCCTGCATTGGAAGCACAGAGTCTTAACCACTGGACCACCAGGGAAGTCCCTGTAATGCTTTTTAAACTTTTCTGTGTGTTTGTCATATTTCTTAGTAAAATGTTAGGTAAATAAAGTAAATCTGAATTCTAAAAAAAAATAAAGAGATTTTCTTAGGCAAAGACTAATATTATTGATTATATTTACCGGTAAATATCACTCAGCTTTCTTATGCCTAGATTCCCACTTCTTACTTTTGCTCCAACAATGACCACTGATTTAATTCCAGCTCTGTAACTTGAAAAAATCAAATAATTCTCTAAATCCATTTCTTCTAAAACTTAGAGAAAAACAGTAAATAAAAAAGAGAAATGAGTCTTTGGATTTTCTCGATCAATAGTCTTGTACATTGATGAACGTATGAACACCTGCAGTCAAGTTGATTTGACTTGTCTGTTACTTGGAAGAAAAGATAGCTATCCGTTTGTCTCTACCCTCAGGGAGAAATATTGAGATTTGACCACTGTTGGAAAAATGTGTTTAATAAATAGTGGTACCTATAAAATGGCAGTGTCATAAGGCTCTAGCTCAGAAACTTTGCAGGCTAATTCAGAGGCAAATCATGAATTTGGTGAACTGTGTCTTTTTGTAAGGAAACTCCTTTACTTCACTCTTATTGCCCCCCTTATCCACAAAAGAGTCCCCACATCTTCCAAAAAAAATCAAAATTAGCGTGACCTGTTATATTACAGATTATTTATGTTCTTTAGAGAAAAAAATAGAAAATACAGGGAAGTAAAAATAAAACAAAACCTAATTCCACTAGAGAAGACAATCATTCTTTTTCACATTTTAAAAAGTACCTTTGTCTACATTCTGTGTGTGTTTGCATTTATAAAATAACTATCAATTTATTGTATTTTACCCTTTTTAGTTTAATAGTAACAGAGACGATGCAAAAATGGGATGGATTTGGAGATGGAAATTATGCATGCTTCAAAAAAAAGAATCAATTTAACCTCAATAGAGCAATAATTTTCATAATGCTGATCTGTTCCAAAGAACAAATGTGAAATGCTTATCTAAAATTTGAGCGATGATTATCAATTTTTGTAACATATTTAAGTTGCAGGGAATTGCCTTCCTTTATATAACATGCAAATCAATAGTGTGACTATCATATATCTGATTTGTTTTGCAATCTTTTAGATACACGTGAAATCAGCCGATGGCCTTCCACAGCTATTTCAATAAACAGCCATTCACATATATCTCTGGTTACTTTTCCCATCATTTATTTATCCTTGAAGATAAATTGCTAGACAAAGAGAATGCATATTTACAAAAATTTCCTCCAAGCATGGTTGCACAAATTTAACTTACACTAAAGATGAATATTAGTTTCTATTACCTCACTCCCTAACCAGTGATGGGTGTTATCTTTCTTTTTGTCTGAACTGACAGACAATATTCTTCAATAACTTTGGAGTAAAATATTTTTGTTTATATTTATATACATTTTTCATGTTAGGCCTCAGGTTCAAAATACTGAGTTAATTTTATTTTTCAGGTATGGCATTCTATCTTCCATGGTCCATGTGAATTTCTTCATTCTCTTTTTTCAAATTAAAGTTTAAATTGTTTAGCCTCCCTTTCCCCATTCTTCCACCCATTTTCCTTTCTAATTAGACAATTCTAACATGTTTATTTTGTATTCTTTGTTGGTTTTTTGATGCATGCTCTTTCAATATACATTGTTTCTTTTCCACTTAGCTTTATGCTTTCATGACCTATGAATATTTATGTCTGTTTTTATCATTTATTCTTTGACCTGCTGTGCTCCAGAGTGAAATTCCATCACCTTTTATCTACAAAGTTTTCTAGTGTTGAGACCAAGTTCACATGTAAAAGCTGGCACTTCAAATAAAGTTGCAATGGCAACTGCATACAGGCCCTGCCCTGAAGTCTTGTGAGAATTCCCTGGGGACAGATACCCAGGAGCAGGTGGTCTGAGTTCTAAGCTGGGGACAGTGGGAGCATTCCACATTCCCATCAGTGATCCATGAGGACTCCCAGCTCCACACATCCACTTCAGTGTGATCTCTGCCATTCTCATGGATGTAAGAACACGATAGAGTGCCCTGCTTCCTCTTAAGGTAAATCAAGACAAAGATAGAACTCTGAAATGAGTTCATCAACATAAAATCCTTAGCAGAATGTGCAGCCCAGAGTAAGCGCTCAAAAATTAGCTATTATTACTAATATTCTGCCTTTCATTGCTACAAACAAAAGATAAACAGAAAAGGATGCAGCGGAAAGAACAAAAAACACGGTCCCTGCCCCTTCTTAGTCTAAGTAGAAATGACTTTACTTATGTCAGCATTTCCTGTTGATCAAGTTTTAACATTCTGAATATTTCATATTACCCATATCCCATTTCAAATAGCTCATTAAGGTCTTTTCTGACATTATTACCAGACTCAAATAAACTTTACATCTGCATTTGAAACACTGACTCTAATGCCACAGTCTCTTATTTAGACTAATCTTCCCTGCAATTCTCGACATTGAGAAAGGCCAAATTAATAGATTTGGAAAAATGCCCAACTAGAAACAGATTTAGAAATATGTAAACGGTTCTATCACAATATTTAAAATGCTTAAAGTCATCTTTTCCTGTGGAATTTAAAATGGTAGCTGTTATATTATTTTGCTCAAGACTACAAATATTTCACCTAAATATATAAGTTAATTTTGAAAGTATTACGTCGAATAGGAGTGTGATACTATATATTTAAATTTAATATTATGAGAAACATTCAGAAAAAATGTTAACATGTTTATTTTCTTAAAAAAATGCTTTCTTCCCTTCTTTCCATATTATTGCAAATCTCAAATTTTTAGTTTTGAGTTTTTGTTTATGCATTGAAAGAGCAGACAGGAATGGATTCAGTGGAGTGGGTCAATGAAGTGTGACTATTGAAGTGTGATTTGAGTCATTTTGAGAGATGGGGTTTTAAGGAAGCAATGTGTTTAAGTTAAAATGCTGCTATCACAAACCATATAAGTGTATTTTAAAGTTTTTTGCATTCTTTCATATTAAATCCACCTATTGTTCTTTTGTGGTACATTTTCACAGTGTGTCAAGGTAGAGGGTACCACATTTGGTCTCCCTTATCATGGAAAGAGGACAGGGGAAGACTGGTTGCTCCAGAGTTTATTTAATGTACAAATGCCTGCCCTCTTTGGGGCAGATTCTGTGATTTTTCTGACCACAAGAAGGAAATTTCAGATATGATTGGAGAGATATTGGTCACAGAATTAAACAGAAAGTTTTTTTTTTTCTACAAAATATAAATTGTATAATCTTAAGGTTTTCTTTTTTTTTTTTTTTTTTTAGTTTCTTTTTTCTACCAGTTCTGCGTATTTGAAAATTTTGCATCCTATTTCCATTCTATTGGTTTCCTATGAAATATTCACTAACATACTTAAACTTACAATTTCCTAATAATTGAGAGCATTTAATTTAGATTTTATTTCTCTCCACTCTTTGGGCTTCTTCCCATCTGCTTGTGTTTAAATCATCTGGAATTCAATTGTGTAGTCTCATTTTAAATATGATTTTTGCAATCCACATTTATTTGATGAAAATATATTGCTCATTTCTTTGCCTTAGTGATTTTTTGAGAGGAGTTCTGAGTGAGGTAAATTTCCTGGGTTTTTTTCTATGTCTGAAATTTTCTTTTTGCTCTCACTCTTGAATGATCTTTGATGGGTTTGAGAATTCTTGGTTCAGCACTTTGAAGTTGTCGCTCCTTTATGTTTCTACATCCAGCATTGTTATTAAGTCTGTGGTCAGTGAGTGTTTTTCCTTTGGAAATGACGTGCTTTATTTTTCTCTGACAGTAGTAGTTTCTGAGGTTTCTCTTTATATTTTTGTCTTGGAAATTTATTCCATATTTATCTACTCAACTGTGTTCACATTTTGCTGTTTTTTTCCTCAAATATTACTTTATATACATTCTCTCTCTTCCTCTCCCCATGTTCCTATTAAAAATCAAGATGCTCTGGGTCTTATATCCCATGTGTCTGTTTTGCTCTTACGCTTGCCATGTTTTTATCTTTTGTGCCGGCTATTTGGGGACATTTCTCCAACCCAAAATTGAATCTTAGAGTTCTTATTCCACCAAAACTTTGCTTTCTATTTGAAACTGGCTCTGTATTAGCTTTCTGAAAATGCTTTCTATCATTCTCAACATTTGGTGGTGGGGAGACCCCATCCTGTGTGCCGAATCAGCTGTCTTAAATCCAGTGTCACTGCTTGTTTTTTTCTTTCACTTTATCAATATATAAGTGGAGTTGAATACACAAAACAGAAAGAAAGTAGAAGAAACTGGTTTGACTGTCAAAATACCATATATTGGGGGCTTCCCTGGTGGCGCAGTGGTTAAGAATCCACCCAATGCAGGGGACATGGGTTCGAGCCCTGGTCTGGGAAGATCCCACATGCCGTGGAGCAACTAAGCCCGTGCGCCACAACTACTGAGCCTGCTCTCTAGAGCCCACGAGCCACAACTACTGAAGCCCGTGTGCCTAGAGCCCATGCTCCGTAACAAGAGAAGCCACCGCAGTGAGAAGCCTTCGCACCGCAATGGAGAGTAGCCCACGCCCGCCGCAACTAGAGAAAGCCCGCGCGCAGCAACGAATACCCAACGCAGCCACACACACACACAAAAAACAACAGTATGTTGCAAACTTTGATGCAACAACATTTGACAAATGACTCTGTCACCTACAATATGCCAGGCACTGTTCTAGGCATCTAGGATACAACAAAACGGGAAAAAAGTCTTTGCCTTCCTGAAGGCATTCTAGTGTCTTTTCTAGTATTTTACTAATACAGTTACTGTGACAGTAAACTATTTTAATAATATGGAGGCTTTTTCATAACACTAATATAAAAATTATTCATTTTTATGTATTTATTGATTAGCAATGTTTACTGCATATCTACATGTAATCTACTGTGCAATGTTTTGGGGAGGCTACAGAGATCATCAAAGAAAAATGAGGCCTCATCAAAAACTCAAAACCAATATATCTTAAACCTGTAGGAAAAAATTAAAAATTATGGAACACACTCCCAATTAATTATATGCATATTGATTTATGAAATGTAGTTATTAAAAATTTATATCTTAAATTTTGGTTATATCACACTACTATGTACCTAATAAAATATGCACAAACTAAAAATTTTATAAGCATAATAAAGGTAAAATAAATGAAATGTGTTTTTAAAAATTATTAATGATATAAAATGTACTCAGACCTTAAAAGTTTTTCTTCATGCTCTGGACTCTTGGATTTCAATAATCTTGCTGGCAAAGTACTTTCAAATTACCATTGGATATTTTGAGAAATGTTTACTGTGACACCCACCCCTGGCTCTCAGATCTCTGTTCCCATGTACCCTTTTAATGGTGCCATCACCAGGAGCCTGTCCTTCCGGGCTCACAGTCACAGGCTGACCTCTACCATATGGGGTTCGTTCCTTTCATGCTCCAGGCCCACCGAGCTATAAACCATGTCTTCTAAACACTTAGTGTCAGCATTCTGATATTGCAAATTATGAGCCATCTAATATGATAAGCTAATCTGTACTGATGGGAAAGGGTTACAGGAGCAACTACTGAATACTACTATCATTGAGCTTCTAGAAACAATGCCCTGGTCCTTGATACAGTGAGTCTAAAAGTGACAATTGCAGGCAAATTTTGAATTGTGTCCTTTTTCCCAGTGAATAGAACAGATATTTTTGGAACAGAACAAAATGAGATTGTGGTTTTTTTCAATATTGTTCTTGAACATCTCTTTTCTTCAACATATTTTTGATGCTACTCAGCATTTATTTAGTACCTAATAAGACAAGTATTAATTACTTTTGCCTAGTTTACAATTACATTTTCATAATAATTTTTAAAATATATTAAAATCATTTTTTTTCTGGTGAGAAATTGAAATCAAATTTAAAGTGTTTAAGGTTACACCATAATATATTAGTCTGGGTTCATTTAGAACCATTCGGAGATCTATCTATCTATCTATCCATCCATCTATCTATCTATGTATCTATCTATGGATCTGTTATTTGTGAGGGATTTGACCTCACATAGCTGGGAAAGTGGTGAAGCTGTCTCTGCAAAGCTGCAGCCTTGGTATCTGAAGGTGGACCTTGACATCCCAGGGTAGGTAGTTGAGATGGGAAGATGGATGTAAATTGGGGGAAAACAGGAAAAAGCTAGATCCTACAGGAATTCTCTGAGGCCCACAAGGACAGACTGAAACCATTTTAATATTCATTACCTCTGACCTTGATGGTACAGGTGTCCTGCAGAAGCTGAAGCCCTTTATCACTGAATTATGCAACACACACCTGGCCCAGGTGCCAAAGAAGCTGAAGGGCAAGTTTGAGTGCTTGCAGGCCCAGCCTCTGCCAAGGAGGAGAGTCAACACTTAGTGACAAAATGTGTGAACTACAAAATCATTGCTGCTTCCCCTCTTCTCTCTAAATCTCTCACAAGAATCCTTTTTATGGTCCACCCTAACTGGAAACATACAGAAAAGGAAATTCTGGGAAGTGAAGTTCAGCTTAGCCAGAGTTGCACATTACAAAGTCACCACACCTAGCATTCTGCCTTGAACCACATTTTGCTAGTTCTACTGTAATTTTCCAAATCTGTTCAGAAACACTGAAAGCTGCATTTCTAAAATCAGGTTACATTACATATTTGAGTCTACTAAGTATCACTTTGATAACCTGGAAGGTAAGCGAGCAGGTGAGAGCAACCATCAGAATGGTTAATTTGATTTAGTAATCAAATCAGTTGCATGTTTTACTGAGCTGATCATCAGAATGGGTGATTTAATCATGAATACAGGGAAGCTTCAAAGAAATTTTGAAAATTTAGCTCTAATTTTAATAGCATTATCCTCATATAAATAATCAGCAGGAAACACTCAAGGCATAGCATATCAAGGATTTTCTCTCACAATATTCTCAGAGGTAAATTGTCATTTCTGATTGCAGTGCTTTATTTGGTCATTGTTTATTGTGTCTTTTAAAAATTTTATTAGTAATCAGCACCTGAATGATCAATAAAAGTAGCATTTTTCCAGAGTAAAATCAAGAAAAGTGTTTAGAAATAGATTATTTACTCTCAATAGAAATGAGTCTGCAATCCTCTCAGCCACTTAAGAAACATAACTACCTAATTTTGGGGAAATTTCTTTATCTTGGACATTAACCCTAGATTTAAAGAAAGAATAGAGAAAGAACTTTGGATTTTTATCTTTAATTTCAGAAGAAAATGAAAGCAATATAAAAAGCATTAGAAAAATAGTATATTTGAATTTAAATCTAGAAATTGGAATCTATAAAAATTGCAGTACTAGTCTTTCAAATCTAAGTGAAGGAAAAGAGAACAAAGGATGCAGGGTTTAAATACATACTACTTTTCAACTACTTTTCTGTTTTAAAATATTTGAAACACACTAACCAACACAAAGAAGAAGGTAAAATTCATCAATAAGCTCTTCAATTCATATAGCTGATTGACATGTAGATAGGTAGAGAGAGAGATACATCAACAGATGATAGATAGATAGATAGATAGATAGATAAGTAGATGATAGATTTGAAGTGGAAATAAATCTGCCACCCTGTAATTACAACCCTTAAAAATTACAAATATTAGTAGTTTGCTGTGTCTTCAGATATATTTTTTCTACCCTTGTATTTATGTTGCACGCACAAATGAATACATACATACATACACAATTTCTTTTTAACTAAAATGAGATTACACTTTACAAAAGTTTTCCACTTAATTTGTTATGGACATATCTTAGTACAAAGACATATTACATTTTTTCCAGATACTTCTGTAGTATTGCATTACATAGACACACCATAATTTACGTAATCAGTTTATTATTTGGAGATATTTAGGTTGTTTCTTTGTTGTTGTTTCTTTGTTTTGCTATATAATAATTCTGCAGTGAAATCCTTGTATATTTGTAAGATAATTGCTTACTTACTGCAGAATAGATCCCTGTAAGTGGAATTGCTTGATCATATTTTTTGTTCATTTTTAATCTGAACAGAGTTCACACCTATTGTTTAAAGAAAATGTCCTGTCCCTTCATTTTCATCAGACTGGAAAAGTATCCATCTTTGAAAATTTATGCTAACTCTTTATTAAAAAAAGGTACAATTTTTCATTTTTATTAGCATTTAAAATTAGTGAGGTTGAGCATCATAATGTATGTTTAGTGATCAATTTTTTCTTCTTTTATGAATTAGCTGTTTATGTAATTTGCCTATTAAAAAAAAACTTAGGCTGTTCACCTTTTCCTTAGTGATCTGTAAGTACTTTACATACACGTGGAATATTCTTCTTCTGTATTTGCTGTGATTTTTTTGACTTTTGATAGTATTGATAGAACACATACATAAATACGAAATTTAGGAAATATTTTAAAAACGTACACCCATCACTTTATAGAAAGTCTACTATCACTGACTTCAAGAAACAGAGCAGTCACCCCTGATGTTCCTTATGTGTCACACCCCTCTTTCAACTATAAAAGGCACACTATCCCGGCTTTCATATCGATTACTTTCACATTAATTGTCCCCTTATTTTCTTTATAGTTTTACTACCTATTTGTGCTTCCCCATGCAATGTGGTTTGGTTTTCCCATTCCTCCCATCACACACACACAGAGACTTTGCTCCTATAGTTACACTGTTTTTCTTTCTTTTCACCATCAATATCTCCCTGTTCTCTGGATACTCCAAACATCCACTGATTCTTTTATTTTAAAACAAAGCAAACCTCCTTTGATTCCCCATTGTCTCCCAGGTCTTTTTCACTCCTCTTTTTTTTTTTTAAATCAAAACTTTCTTTCTGTAGTTTCTCATTTTAAATTCACTTTATTTATTTATTTATTTTTGGTGATAAGATATACATAACGTAAAATAAACCATCTTAACCATCTTTAAGTGTACAGTTTAGTGGCATTAAGTACTTTCACACTGCTGTACAACCATCAACACTAACCATCTCCAGAACTCTTTTTCATCCTAAATGAAAAAGCTGTATCCTTTAAACAATTACTCCCCACCCTTCTTTCCTGTTAACACCTGGCTGCCACCGTTCTACTTTCTGTATCTTTGAATTTGACAATTCCAGGTAATTCATGCAAGTGGAATCATATAATGTTTGTCCTTTTATCTCTGGCTTATTTCACTTAGCATAATGTTTTCAAGTTTCATCCATGTTGAAGCATGTCGTAGAATTTCATTCCTGTTTAATGCTTACTGATATTCCAGTGTATGTATGTACATATTCTTTATGCATTCATCCATCGATGAACACTTGGGTTCTTTCCACATTTTGACTATTGTGAATAAGCTACTCTGAACAAGGATGTACAAATATCTGTTTGAGTCCAAATCTTTTGGATCTATAACTAAAAGTGTAATTGCTGGGTCACATGGTAACTCTATGTTTAATTTTCTTAGGAACTGTCATACTGTTTTCCACAGCAACTATACCATTTTACAACAAAGTTCTGTGGAACATATTTTCTGTCTGACATATCTTGTATATAGTTTTGGAATTTTAAAATTGGGTGTCATGAAATCTGTTGCTATGTCTATTTATGGTTTCTGGGTTACCTATTATTTTACATATTGTCAGTATTTTTATTTTTTATCAACCATTAATACACTTTAAATGCAGTGACAGAAGATGCATTTTGTAGAATATTTCTGAAAAATATTTACCTTCACATATGCCATTATTTATGTGAAGAAATATATTTTCTAAAACTATCAGATACTTCATAAGGCAGAATTCTAGAATATTATCCAAGGCTACATCATGCTATTAAAGGCAATACTCTAGAATGTAAGCCATGTGTGGCCAGATTTCATCTTATTATCTTGTGTCCTGGGTTCCTAGAATAGAATGTTGCACAAAAAAGTTGCTCATTAAATATCTGTTGAATTTGAATTAGTTAATCCTGTATTGTACGCTTCACTCCCTGTGGTTTAGCTGTGGGTGCCTAAAAATCAAACTAGAGCATTTTGGATGAAGTTAGTCACAATATTTCCATTAGCTTCTTTCCCTCTGGGATACGAAAGAAAAGATTAATGCTTCCCAAAATGTGGCATGTGTCAAATTATCTCCTATGGTAGATATTTGAAGAAGATCCCTGTGATATTTCCCCCTGTTCTCATAAAAGTACTTAGAAAAAATGTCAGCATGCAATTGTTATTCTTCAGGGAAGATATTTTGGATGGTCATCATAATAGTTAAAGTCTAGTTATATCTAGAAAGATATTGTAAAAATATTTTAATAATAAACACCCTGATAACTGGATCATATTAAGTTTTATAGACCATAAAATGTGTAATTTACAGCCTCACTAGCATGACTTTGATGTGAGCGATGAGACTTTGTCTTATAAATTAAACAATCACCACTGAAATAGTAAACATTTAAGTGTCTTTAGACTTCATTAAACATAGAATGAGGGAATGACTGATTAAGAATACTGTAAGTAATGATCCTGGAAATAAATAAAGGTAACCTTGATATAAAGATAGACTTTCAGGTACATATGGAGAATGGACTTTTGACGTGTTTTACTCAATGAAGTGAAATTGAAGTTTGATTATAATCTATTAGAAGCTTTAAAAGCCTTTGTTCAATTTCTTAATTTTTTGTTCTAGGCTTTGTGGACATGGATGCACATAGGTACACGATTTTAAGAAATAATATTGGTCTTCTTGTTCTAGCATTATAGTGCACTGGATATAAAAATAATACCCCACTCTACATAATCCATAAATTTTGGTAAGATGTAGCAAAAAAAAATACACCCACGTGTGCAAAGAAATCTGTTCAAAATGTTCACAGCAGCTTTGTTGCTGATACGAAATAATTGGAAGCATACAAATTTCCATCAATAGGAGAAAATATATATAACATGTAATAATCATACCATGGCATACTGTACAACAATGAAAATGAATAAAATAATGTTACATGTATCCACCAAATGGATGAATCACACAAAAATATTGAAGAAAATCAAGTAACATTGTAGAAGTATACGTACAGCTCAAACTTTAAAAACCATCCACACAATTATATATCTACCTGTGCATTTATTTTTGTGTGCAGCTACATATTAGTATACATTTGTGTATATATACGTATATATGAGGAAGAGTCATTAAATATTGGAAGAAAAAATACCAAATTCAGGTTAGTTCACATTTTATTTTATTTTTATTATTTATGGCTGTGTTGGTCTTCATTGCTGCGCGCGGGCTTTCTCTAGTTGCAGCGAGCGGGGGCTACTCTTCATTGTGGCGCGTGGTCTTATTGCGGTGGCTTCTCTTGTTGCGGAGCACGGGCTCTAGGCGCGCGGGCTTCAGTAGTTGTGGCTCGCGGGCTCTAGAGCGCAGGCTCAGTAGTTGTGGCGCACGATCTTAGTTGCTCCGCGGCATGTGGGATCTTCCCGGACCAGGGCTCGAACCCATGTCCCCTGCATTGGCAGACAGATTCTTAACCACTGCGCCACCAGGGAAGTCCCAGTTCACATTTTAAATTGGTAAAATTAGTCATAACCTCAGGGTGAGGATGGAAGAAAATGTTACCAAGGAGGAATAAAGCAGGGGTTTAAAGTATATTATGTTTGTAATATTATATTTTTTTATATTTTTCATCTATTGTATTTTTATATTCCTATAAGTGTCTCAAATATTCTATAATAATTTAAAAAATGAAATGAATACAATTTCTTACAGCTCCAAAGTTGTCTTTCCTCCCTTACCTATGATCATCAATATAAGAAATAAAAATTTTATGGTTCATTCTCATCTTATGTAATTGATTACAGGGAAAAAAGGCTAGTTAGCATGTAATATCTGACCTCAAGCTGACTATGGTCAATCTTCCCAACAGCTACAGTTCAGAACCCAAGCTCCTAAGTGTAACTTGGAAGATCCTTCAGTTTTTGTCCCTTATTTGACCCTGCAGCCACTTTCTCCACATAACACAATATTGCATCAAATTATCATTTTCCCCAGATCACAAATTACAACATATACTTTGTAATTTTACACAAGATGTTCCCTTGGTTTGAGATGCCTTCTTTACCCTTGGCTAAAATAAATTTACTTCTTTCAAAAGGCACAGCTTTGGGGGGTCGATTTTATTCCTGAGACCCCGAGAATGGTTAGTTTTTCCTCTGAGCACAACTGCCTCTGTTCCAGAGGTCACATGCTGCCCCGCCTACATCCATACTCATGTCTGTCTTTCTAAGTAAAATACGAACACCTAAAGAGCAGGAGGGGTGATTCAGAATGTCTAATGTGAGGAGTTTGAACACATAATGATCCTAGGATCTAACAGTAGGTTCTCACTAATGGTGATTGTGCTGTGGTGTTCTGAGAATGGACCCTAATATTTCTAAAAATTTGGGGACCAGAAGAGTGCTTACTCTGAAGGCATAAGCAGCTTTCTGCTTCATTGTATGGCAAATATATATACTTCTGCCAAAAAATTTCACTGTTCTGTAAAATAATGGAGAACATTTTTTGGTCCAAAACAAAAGGTATCTCCTTCTGGACTGTTAGGTAAAGACCTGCAGCATAGTGGTGGCAGGGGGGGACAGACCACGAATGAGCTCTATAAATGCTAATCTTAGCCATACCTGAGAGCAGGTTTCAGATTGCTTTTCTGGGCGGTAATTTTTTACTTTAAGTCAATCACTGAATTTAAAAAATAATACAGCCCGATTTTATTTGCACTGGGGGCAATAAGTATGATTGCATTTGAAACATATCAGTAAGCAGAAACAGGGTTGCCTGCAAGAGTAGATAATGAAACCGGAGGTAACTTTAATATTTCTAGAACTATTGCTAGAATATCTTGCAGAACTGAAAACCTACCACCAATACAGATTTGTGGAAAATGTAGTGTTCCTCTGGGGTTGCCAAAAATTATATGGGAAAAAGAAACTCGTAAAAGAATGAACTTTCCAAAAGGAAAAGGAAATCGGGAAGGTAATGGCAAAGGGGACCTTATTTTATATGCGCAGCTTTTGAGGTCTGAGAAAAACATGAGCCTACAGTTGAATAAATAATTGAATGGAGAAAAGAAAAAGAAACACTTTTTAAAACTTTAATGGTACCAAGAAATCTTTGGATTAGACTTTTTTTTTTTTTTTTTAAGTATTTGTTTTATTTATTTATTTATGGCTGTGCTGGGTCTTCGTTTCTGTGCGAGGGCTTTCTCTAGTTGCGGCGAGCGGGGGCCACTCTTCATCGCGTTGCGCGGGCCTCTCACTATCGCGGCCTCTCTTATTGCGGAACACAGGCTCCAGACGCGCAGGCTCAGTAGTTGTGGCTCACGGGCCCAGTTGCTCCGCGGCATGTGGGATCTTCCCAGACCAGGGCTCGAACCCGTGTCCCCTGCATTGGCAGGCAGATTCTCAACCACTGCGCCACCAGGGAAGCCTGGACTAGACTTTTAAAAGAGCCTCATAAGAAGGACATGAACTCGTTTACTTTGCTACTATCTATCCATGGACATTTCAGTCCTTCCACTGGTTACAGCCTAGGAAAGGTGCTCCCTGTTTTATTAATCTTTTGTTCCCCTACAGCAGTAGATTCATATACCGGTTATTTTTAATGTAAGATATAACATTTTTTGAAATGTCAGAACAAATAGAGACGACTGTAACTAGCAAATACATGAAAAATTATACGTTATTTCTTACATGAGCTCGTAAAATAGGTGTTCTGGTTAACTCTAATTTTGCTTCTGAGGAAAATGAGGCTTAGATCCAATTACATGCCCCAAAGCATCATGGCCTCTTAGAGGGTAGCTGGGACTTGATCGCATGTTTTCAAACCCAAATCCCATCCTCTTTCCTTGGGTCCGCCCTCTGTCCACTTTCTAGGCACAAAGAGTAGAACCTTATATGCGGGATATTTACATGTAGCCACCCAATTCATGCTCATTCTTGGCCCTGACTTTTCTCTCCTCCTTACTGTATTGTAGTTTTCGTTTTACCAATGTCCAAATTTTGTCCGACTTGACATTTCTGGAAATTCCACAGCCACTGAGGGAATAATAGCTTTCATGTTTTAAAAGGATCATTTCCCACTCCAAGGCAGATTGACCTGTATCCTAGCCTCACACTGAAGACCAAACAGCAGGTGTTTGACTCCTGCAAAACTCCTTAGCTCACAACCTCACTCTCTTATTGTTTTCTGCCTCTTAACCTGAACCCTGACCTTGTTTTTGATTTATTTTTTGAACATGATCTGCTCATATTAACTCTTAACTCTTTGAAAAGGAATCATATACAACATGTTTACGTGGAGCAATGACATGAGACTATACCTCATGAACATCTAAGGCAAATTTCAAATGCATGTACACAATTGGCAGAAATATAATCTAACAAAAATAGATCCACATCAAACTCATTTAAATGGTTGCCTGTTGGTGAGAGAAGAATGTGAGTGAGGATTATGGGTTAAAGGAAGCAACCAAATAAGTATAAAAGGAAAGGGATCTTGAACCAATGGTTATAGCATTCCACAAAACAGGGAGTTTCATTAATTCAATTTTCTGTTTGCCTTCAAGGTTCAAAAAGCTATAAAGCAATCAATGATCCACCAAATGTATTAAAGCCATTGCTGTAAAAATACGATGCCAAATCAGTGGCCTAAAACAATGCACATTTCTTATCTTACAGTTTCTTTGTGTCAGGAGTCCAGGTGTGGCTTTGCTGGATTCTCTGTTCAGGGTGTCACCAGGCTACAATCAAGTGTCTGCAAAGCTGTGGTTTTTTGTTGTTGTTGTTGTTTTGTTTTGTTTTGTTTTACTTTCCTATTTTTATCATTGATTTAAGGATAAAATTACATATAGACAAATGCCTAGATCTTAAATGTATAATTCAATGAGTTTTCTTGTAGCACAGGGATATAAAAATTTCCATCTTTCAGAAAGTTCCTTCAAGACTCTTTCCAGTCAATACCCATACTTACACTCATATTTTTTTAAAGATCATTTTAGGTTTACAACAAAACTGAGAGAAAATTACAGAGATTTCCCACATACCCGATGCCCATACACGTGCCTTGCCTCCGCCATTATCTACATCGCTCACCAGATTTGCTGGTTTGTTTTCTTGTCCTTTTCTTGCAGCCCTGAGACTTAGGACTCAGACTTGGCTCAGGCTTTATGGTTTACCAGCTCTTCCCATAGAAGAGTTCTTTCCCAGAAGAATCCTGAGGCCCAAAAGCCGTGTCCGTATCTGGAGGCTTGATGGGGAAGAATCTGCTCATTTGCATTGTAGGCAGAAGTAAGTTTCATGCAGCTGCGATGGTGAGGCCCCTTTTCCCTTGCTATCTGTTGTCAGGGACTTCTCTCGGCTCCTAGGACTACCTTCAGGTCCTAACCATTTGCCCTGCTCCACAAACCTCTCACAGAATCACAACTTACTTCTTCAAAGCCTGAAAGGGGACATTGTCTCTTCAGCCTGCCAAGACAGAATCTTATACTAAGAGAAGTGGGCGTGCCATTCCTTCACCTTTGCCACCTAATGGAACCTAACCAAGGCAGTGTCATTCTATCACGTTGACATATTCTATTGGTTAGAAGCAAGTTCTGCCTATGGTCAAGCACAGTGGATTGCAAGAGGCATCATTTATCCAGGGTCACCCTAAGGGTGTGTCGTCCACACCGTGCGAACTTTGAAACGAATGAGGCACTTGTAACTTACTCTAACTTAGAGACAGATGTCCACATTACATTCTGTGAAAAAGCAAAGTGTAGAACCATATGTAAAATATGCTATCAACTATGTTTAATAATTATGTGTGTATGTGCTTCATTTCCTAGATGATTTCTAAAAGGATGAACAAGAAAGTGGTAATAGGGATCCTTTCTGCAGAGTCACTGAGTTGTGAGGGCAGGGAAGGTAATGAAACTTAGCAATTGTCCTCTTGTATATTTTCAGTTTTGTACCAAATACACAGTAGCTTTTCAAAGTGCATAGAGTAGCTTTTCAAAAAGTGAAAGAGATTTCCTATAGGAAACTGTTATTTTAAAAGGTGAAGAATGAGAGTTTGCATAATAGATAATCTAAAATTAAACAGAAACATCTCAGGATCAAAAATTGTTTTCCTATCTAATACTTTACGTGGCAAGAGAGTGAAGATATGTTTGTGACCATTGTCTCTTGAAAGTCAAAGCTTTAAGTGTAAGTTGCTATTCATCACGTGAAAGCATGTTTTAGGAGACTAATATGAATATAAATTAATTGATCATAGTTAACTTCTATGGATAAATAGTTACAACATTCTCTAAGCAGAAATTTGACAATGTATTTTAACATCAATACTTTGATTGGTATCACATACTCTATAGAGTCAATTATTATGAAGTACTCAGGTTTACAAGTGTACAACTGATCATCTTCCAATGGATACGTTCTAGTGCGTTAACTAACGTGGAGATGAGACTTTTATTTCTCAGGCATCATGGGATCCGTACTCTAAGGAACGCAGTCATACTTCGAGGATCACCGCACTATGTTATTAGTCTCTTTACATCCCAGAGATGGAAGAGACCAAGTTTTTCATTTGTGCACTTTCATTATCCATCAGAGTGATTGGATCTTAACTGGTCCTCAATAAATATTTGTAGAACCTTTGTAAAAAAAGGGTGATGGAAAGTAGTGAGATGGGTTTTCATAAAAATCTGTACGTACAAGACAATGATTAATATTTGTCTGATAAAATATCATCATCTTCATTTCTAAATGTCTTAATGATTCCAAAAGTGACTCATTAAGAAGGCAAAATTATATCCATCATCTGAAATGTAGCCTATACTTTTCCAATTATCTAGGAACAGGGATACCTAGGTTAGAAAGTTGTAGGGAATAAAGCTGCTTTGAAAAATTTCAGCCTGGAATAGTGATAAAATGTGGCTCTCCTTGACACAGGACCAGCATAATAGTAACTAAGAGCAAACAAGGGGAAATGGTACTACCTTAGATGTATTCTGTATTTTCCAGGTATTCTCAAGAATACATATTTCTTTGTTAGGCCACTTTTTTAGATATCAGATACATAAAGTGCCCTCTGTAGATACAGAAACTTTGTCACTAGCAGCATCACACTGGCTCACAGACATCTGTGTATGTATGTGTATACATGTATATGTATGTATATATGCGCATGAGTAGGTGTGTATAGGTGTGCAAATACTTTCCTAAGTGTTACTCAGAGTTTAAGTACTTAACTTATATTAAGTGGTTTGTTCCTTATAACAACCTTGCAAGGTAGATTCCATTATTACCCTCAGTTGAAAAAACTGAGACACAGAAAGGTTAAGGAACTTCCCTTTCTCTTAGGACTACTAAGTGCCAGAGTCAAGTTCAAACCTGAGAAGTCTGGCATCAGACTCCAAGCTCTCTGGCCATACAGAGACACTGGCCATACAGCCTCTCCACGTGTGTTAAAACCCACTGGCTGGGAGAACCACATCGCAGGGAGTTAGACTCTCTAAGTAGCTTTAGCTTAGTCCCCAAAGTGAGGTGGGAAAGGAGAAGCCCAATCATGGAACACATTTCTATGTTGACTTCTTGAATAATACATTTTTGATAACAAAGTGTGCCATTGAAATACCCTTTTTTGGCAATAGAATTACCATTTGAAAACATACAGACTGGTATCCTTTGTCCCATAAACATACCCTGGAACCATTGCCTAGCTGATCTTACAAGATCCTTCATTTTGACTATTTCTTCCAGTTCTTGAAAAAAAAAAAATCTGCCTTGTACTTACGTAATGTTTGCATTTCAAAGCACTTCTCTAGATTTTCTCTCAGAGAAATTGGGGAATAAGAAGTATATGTGTCTGCTACATTTATATTTTATGCTCTGTATGAATCTAAGCTTAAACTTATAAGTAGACAGGAAACATAGTTTTTATACTAAGAAATAAATGCAGACTCATAAAAATTAGAATGTATGTTTAAGAAGTAAAATATTTACACAGGGAGATCAGCTCGGTGCTTTGTGGCCACCTGGAGGGGTGGGATAGGGAGGGTGGGGGGGAGACACAAGAGGGAGGAGATATGGGGATGTATGCATATGTATAGCTGATTCACTTTGTTATACAGCAAAAGCTAACACACCATTGTAAAGCAATTATACGCCAATAAAGATGTTAAAAAAAAAAGAATATTTAAATTACTCCATTGCAAACAGACTATTAGCTCTACTCACGTCTACTTCCTCATATCTCCCCAGCATGGAAAAAATCTCATTTTATCGTATAAATATCTCATTTTATCATAAAAAAGTAAAAGAGAGTTTTGAACAAAAGTCTCACTTACTGGCAAGTCTTAAACCATCTTTCATTTATACTTCTGTACTAGCTTATCTCTACCCAATGTATATACATTGACATTGGCATATATCCACTTTTGCTTTTAAAAATTCTGATTCTTGACGACACTCATTTCGGTCTATACATAATTCATTACAATTACTGTCAATAACTCTCTAGTGCCAAGCTCAATTCTACCAGGTGCATAGAAGAAGGTTATGGATGGTTGCATGTTTTTAGGCACCTAAAACTGTCATGAGAGGGTGTCTGCATTAGTTCTAGTGTACACCCACAGACTCCAGAAGAAACAGTACCTTTACAGAGCACAGATGCTGTGTTCTCATCTACAGGAGACAGGAGTAGTATTTAAGACCAGAATTGCAGGGTAAAATTCAGAAGCTTCCTTTGGAGCTCACAATAACAAGGATTGGAACCTGATAACTTTTGTAGAAAATACTTTTTGAGAGAAGAATCTGGCTGCCATCTTTCTGTAATATCAAAGTTGCTTGTGAATCTTGAAGTTTGGTTTGGGAATGTACAATTCCTGTTGGGAGTTAGGACTTGCTTGATGAAAGCAGGACCATAAGGCATTTGGAAGGAGACAGAATAATGATGTCGTTAGTGCTTGCAACCTCTCTTGGGTGTGTGAGA
This sequence comes from Balaenoptera ricei, assembly GCF_028023285.1. NCBI lineage: Eukaryota > Metazoa > Chordata > Mammalia > Artiodactyla > Balaenopteridae > Balaenoptera > Balaenoptera ricei. The sequence goes on from NC_082650.1 coordinate 66,355,851, forward strand.
GAATGACAGTTTAGAGAGTGACTAGGGGTTTCTTAGGCCAGGAGGAGGAGCGAACATTTCCATTGTTTTGTGTTTGTTTGTAGGATAAGGGGCAGCAAAGGCTTAGAGCTATGCTCAGATTTATTACCTTTGTGGATAGCCCCTCCATGATTCAATAAAAGTTGATTTCCTTAACTTTCTTCTTCAAGGATCAGGGCTGCCTCATTTTTAAAAAATGGAAATGCGCATTTGGAGTCAGCATATATTTCATGTTCCTGAGACTGTTCCAAGATTTGCTCAGATCTTGCTTTTTGCCTTTAGCATTTTGAGGCCCAGTGTGCTTGCTTCCCCTGCATTCTTTTCTCCTGGGTGAGCAAATGAGTCACAGGCCTGCTATGTGTCCATCAGGGATACAGAGGTTGTCAAAAGCCCTCCAGACAGAAACCTAGTTGACTTTCCCTGAAAGGGAAGAAACAGGTTCCCTAATATAACTCTAACTTTTTCTTTAAAGTAAGGCATAACCATAAAGTAGTTAATAAACTATCATGGAATGCTTAGTGAAATCAGCGGGTAGGCAGGGGTCAAGATAAGAAAAAGGATGTTTTTAAAATCAATTTGCCAGAGAAACACGTTCTAATGGGTGTTGCCCTTTTCAAATAATCATCTGAGGCGGTTCTCCTCCGTTTTAACAGAGCTGCCACAGCTCAGAACTGTTGAATCTCTTGAAATTGCCTCCAGAGTTAGTTTACGAGGCACATAAAAAAACCATTACTTTATGGTTATACCTCATAAAGTTCCATATAGAGAATAGGAAAAACAAAGTGAAACGAATAGGGTGTGGCTAGGCCCATCTATAAAATCAGCTGAAAAGTTAGGCTTTGTATCCTTCCCAGAACACTGACACCTGATGTTACTTTGGATGTGCAGTAGAGAGAAAAAGTTGTCTCCTTAGAAATGTGTCTGATGCCTGTGCACCTAATTGTACAGTTTTTCATAAAACCTGGCAACACAGAGAATCTTTTTAAAATTGTAGGTGAGCTAGTATTATATATATTCACCTGTGTTTCAGGATTGGATGGATGCCCTTGTAGGACCATTAGTGGAAGTGCAAAACATTCTACAAGAAAGTGGATGTATTCCCATGTAAGCAACTCTAATGGCTTAATTACTTCACCCACATAGATCACTACCTGAGTTTGTGCCATTATCCATTCTCATTTTCTTTACTTCTGTTCCCTCTTACCCTATCCCTGTGTCTCTAATCCATTACCTAAGCTGTAGACACAATAACCTTTCTAAATCATACTTCTGAGTATGACACCTCCTGTTAAAACCTTGTAAGGATCATGCTTTACCTTCAAGATAAAGCTCACTACTTAGTACGATATTCAAAGCTTTCACAATCCGTCCACTTCTAGACTTTAGATTGATTCATCTAGTCTCGTCAGATCTCCTTTTCTCCTAATTGTTCTCTAGGTTGATGGACTTACTTCCAGGAAAGCACCATTCTGTCTAGTTTCTAGAACTCCATTCATGCTACTCAATACATGCTACCTGAAATATCTATTCAAGCTTTTAATGTACAGAACAGCCGCCAGTCCCTAGTGGCCCTCCCTTATTTTAGACCAAAGACATAGAATTGTATCTTTCTAGCAATATATATTTTTTTTTATCATAGATACCTGTGTGCCTCATTTAAAATGCCGGTTTCTTGAGCATGACCTAAAGACCATGACACATCAGGTACGTTGTGCCCAAGCGTTCATATTATTTAAAAATCATACCAGAGGACCCTAATGTAAGTTTTAATACTACATTTTGAGAAAAATTTTGGGAATACTCCCCATTGTCCTCAATCAGTGTAGGAAAGTGTTTTGGTCCTCATCTAAAACCCCTACTATGAATAGATAGTTAAGCACAGCATTAACCAAAAAGTAGAACCTTGGGAAAGAATCGTTGAAGAATTAATTCCCATGAAATGTCCACAAGCCCTGTTATCCTGCTGTAGTAGCCAGGGCACAGAGATGCTTGCAAATAATCATATTCTACTTTGCACAAGCATGCCACTTCTCCCATCAAAGGAGGAGATATGTTCTTCCCCTTGCATCCTGGCTGGTCCTGTGACTGTTTTGAACAATACAATGCAAAGGAAGTACCATTCAAAGACTTCTGAGTGTAAGCAAGCATTATGAAAGTCTAGCAGCTTCAGAGTTTTCTCTTTTAAGATACTTTCTTTGAAACCCAGATTCCATGCAACGTGGAACCCAAGACACAGGGAGTGGCTATGCAAGTGTGTTCTGGTCAACAGCTCCAAAGCAGCTTCCAACTGACAGCCAGTAGGGAGAGCCATCTTGGATCACTGCAGCTCCATCAACCCTCAGCAAACTGAAGCTCTCGTGAGCATCAGGGGAGGCAGAACACCATTTAGCCGAGTCCAGCACTGGAGAATCATGAGAATTAATTAAATAGTTGTTGGTTTAAACTAGTAGGCAGTAATAGGTAACTGAAACCCATATCCATTCTTCCCTTTTCTATACTACCACCACCTCACATCCATTCTTCTGATTTTGAAATGCAATATGATTAGTAACTGTACTTCTTAAATGGAGCTAAGATGTAGCTTTTTACAAACCAATTTACTTTTTGCCTGCTTGTATTGAAACAAAGATAAATATTACACAGATGCCTCTGGTGCTCGTGTTACATGTTCTTGGCCCACCTCTGACATCAGCTGCAGCACAGGTGGCAGTTCTAGCCCCCCTGTGCTGGCTGCCAGCATCCAGCCTACCCTCAGATGGCACATCTTCCTTCATTCTGTCCCTACACCTTCTCTACTTGGAGCGAGCTTGCCTGGCCAGAGCACTAGTGTATTAGCTTCCCTAGGTTGATCCTTCAACCAATGATAAGAATGGATAAATGTTTCAGTCTCCCATCTTTCAGATTAAAAATTCTGGAATAGTCTGTGGGGTGTTTTGATATCTTGGTTGAAAGGAGATCTTTGCCCAAGGGAGCATCTTAATGTACTCTTTCATTGACTTTTCCTGCTTGCTCTACCCACTCTCTCACTCCTGCTTCCTGAGCTCATCTCGCAAATCGTGTCTCAGTCTTTGCCTTCCGAGGAAATCTCCTAGGTCTTAATCTCAGACTCTGCTTACAGGGGAAACCAAATGAATATAGTTACTCATAAGCTAATGTTATAAGTAAATGACTGAATGTTAGTGTTTACCCCAAATTCATGTTGATGCTGTAACCCCCAGTGTGCCTGTATTTGGAGATGGGGTCTCTAAGGAAGTTAATTAAGGTTAAAAGAAGTCATAAAGGTGGGGCCCTTATCCAACAGAATGAGTGCCCTTATAAGAACAAACACCAGAAATCTCTCCTTCTCTCTCTCTCCTCACACACCATGGGATGTGAGGCCATTTGAGGCTGTAGCATTACGCTTTTGACTTCCTGAGTCCCTACAAATGTTTTTTCTTGATGGTTGTGACCAGAGTTTCATTTGTCCTGAGGCCCCTGCTAGACAGAAAGTTGTTTCCTACCCTCCCTCTGTCCTCTTGGGAGGAAAGCACACAACCCTCATGAGGCTTTCTAAGAGACTGTGCTGCGAGCAATACTCACGATATAACTTTAAGATGCAAGATGATTCATTTTGCTAAATTTTCATTTCACATCCAGCTTATGGTATTTTAAAGGCTCGTCCCTGCTCACTTTGTCCTTCCATCAGTTTTTCACTCACTGCTTGTTTTCTCTCCCACAAAGGTGAGAGTTGTTACCTTAGCTCTTGATTCTCCTGGAAGGTGTTTTTGTACTCACTGTCATAGTTATTAAGGAAACTCTGAGATCACTTTGCATGGTGAGATTTAACTCAAATGGAATATCAGGAAGCCTTGACCTCGATTTCACCCCATCTCCACTATTTCATCGCTTCTAAAATCAACATTCTTGAATCAACCCCTGGGTACTTCTCCACTGCGGAATGTCACCAGATCTGAATTTCACCGTAGATACTTTCCCTCAATTTGTCTAGCATCCTTCTCTACGTCAAGGGTTAAAGTTTGGGTATCCTGTAATTTCAGGGCCTGTAGATTAGATACAAGCCTTTAGATAAGTAATTTCATGGACACATTTAGGATAAGAAGTTAATGGATATGATGTGGCACATATATATACAGTGGAATATTACTCAGCCATAAAAAGGAACGAAACTGAGTTATTTGTAATGAGGTGGATGGACTTAGAGTCTGTCATACAGAGTGAAGTAAGTCAGAAAGAGAAAAACAAATACCTTATGCTAACACACATATATGGAATCTGAAAAAATGGTACTGATGAAACTAGTGGCAGGGCAGGAATAAAGACACACACGTAGAGAACAGACTTGAGGACACAGCGGGAGAAGGGGAAGCTGGGATGAAGTGAGAGAGTGACATGGACATATATAGACTACCAAATGTAAAATGGATGGCTAGTGGGAAGCTGCTGCATAGCACAGGGAGATCAGCTCGGTGCTTTGTGACCACCTAGAGGGGTGGGATAGGGAGGGTGGGAGGGAGATGCAAGAGGGAGGGGATATGGGAATATATGTATACATATACTGATTCACTTTGTTGTACAACAGAAACTAACACAACATTGTAAAGCAATTATACTCCAACAAAGATATTTTAAAAAAGAAAAGAAAAAGAAGTTAATGGATAATATATATTTTTAAACGTTGGCAGCTAACTTTTGCATCTTAAAATGTAAACAGAATAACAATGCAACATACTGGAAGGTAGATAAATAATACTACACAATATTTATTGCCAGATGCTGTGTTAAGGATTTTATTTATATTAAATGTAATCTTCAAAATAATCTTTGAAGGTATGTATTTTATTATTTCTGTCTTACAGTGAAGAAACCAAGGCTCAGATAGGTAGAGTAACTTTTTCTGTAATATCAGAGACAGTAAATGTTAAAACTGGGATTTGAGTCTCTGATCATTTAATAAATCATGTTGCCCTTCTACTTACAACAAAATAATTATGACAAAATAGTGTCTAGGTTAATATTTCAGGCAAGCTCATGGAAAAATATTTTAGTTGAGAAATCATTTGGTGACCTTCATTGACGGGGAGTTACTGATTCTGCTAAGAGAATAGAAGCTCTGCCAAGTGGCCGGCAGTGGACCTGTGTCATCCAGTTGTGAAACGAGTACATTCCTCAGCAGGGGGAACCAGTCTCTGAGAGTCGTCTAGGATTCCTTATCTGTAGAATATAAAATAGTCCTATCTTTCTATAATTTCAAAGCAGAATAAAAAGTGTATGACAACTATGAAATAGTATCCATTTGCTGTGCTTTTATTTTCATTGTATAACTCTTGAAAATGAGGCTTCTAAATAGCATATGATTACACATGACAGGCAGGTCTTAACTCTCACTTTCTCTACTTTGTATATGATTTACCTGACCGGAGACACTCTATTTTTCTCCACTGCTAGAGGTTGAGTCTTTCCTTCCTTCCTTTTTCTATATCACTGACTTTGGTCCTTATATATTTACTGACTCATCCTTAGCACTTTGTAGGACTTTGTCTTATTGTGTTTTCTTTTTCCTCTGAAAGGTTCCAAGTAAAAGAAGGAAGGTATCAGGGAAGGAAGGGCTAGAGAGTAGCTAACCTTCTTGGATCATAGAGCATATTTGGTGGCCTTAGGGAGTAAAGATGCTCCTATACGATTAACAGAAAAAAAAATGGGTTTCCTCTTTTTGCAAAGACACTTTCCTCAGAATACATCTCCAGTCTGGACACACAAAAAAACAATACAGGTATTCATCCAGCCAGCTAGAGAAACTACATAAACTTGTCAACAAATGGAATGACGAATATCACCAAATTTTGCCACGTCCTGGAGAAGAACACAAGAGCACTAAATCCTGGTCGTAAAAGCTTCTCAGAGGAGCCAGGTTAGGGGCTCAATAAAAGTTGTTTCCTTTTTTTTTAATAAATAAAATTTGGGACTTAATTTATTCATATTCCAATGAATAAAATAATGAGCTTGGAAGTACTGTTTTATATTATCTGGTCAAATCTTTTTTGTTGTTTTTTTAAATACATGATTAAATGAATACTATGCCCAAAGTCATACAGCAAGTTAGAAGAGCAGAACCAGTTTTGCAAAGTTAGATTTCTCGACAGTTTTAAACTTTCCCTTTGCATTTGATGTTTCTCTTGCCCATTGTTGCCAGCAGCAAAATCTCTTAGAAAGCCTTATGAGGTTTGTGTGCTTTCTTCAGGTACAAGAGGACAGAGAGAGGCTATGAAACAACTTTCTGTCTAGTAGTGGCCCAAGGACAAATGAAACTCTGGTCAAAACCACCCAGACAAACCTATAGGGACTCAGGAAGACAAAAATGGACTGGTTTCTTAAGCTTAAATTAAGATGTGCTACAGCGTTGTGGAACATTGAGCTTTTATTCCCCCTTTTGACTTAATCTGATTGCTAAAGTGTTATTTTCATAGTGAACCTACACTACTTATGTAACCAAAAAGGGAGACTGAAGGAAGAATATTTCCATTTTTATGCCACAATAAAAATGACTGCTACTGGAGGTTTATAGAGTGGAAAGTCATGGGACTTTCCCATGACTTCTTCCCTAAGAGACTTACAGAGGTTACACCTAAGCCTTCATCTCCTCTCGAGCCTACCTTTGTTCCACTGGGTTCCCTTCCCTTCTCCGGGGACTTGGTTCCAGGGAAGACGAGCTAGGGCAGCTTCTAACCTAATCACAGAGAATATTCTACTGCCTGTAAATCCATACTCACAATCTTGTTTCTAATTAGAGATTCATGTTCCCTACTTCACAGATATCCCTAGTAAGTGCTACTTCCTTTTCTGCAGAATCCAAGACAGTCTAGACTTCTGAATTTCATATCATAGCACATACCTTACTGCATTCTCATAGTTCATTTGCATGTGTCCTCCACCAGACTGTGAAGGTTTGGAGATTAAACTGACTTTTATTATCTCTGTATTCTCAGCATCTAGTGTAGTGAGAAACCCAAACTATTACCGACATTTGTTCAATTTGAAAGAGGGGAGGAAGGGAAGAAGTTGGGATAAAGAGGCAAAGGAAAGACCAATAAATGTTACATATTGTGGTTATAGATTATTTTATAGCTTGATTAAACCCATCATAAAAACATTGTAACATTAAAAAGTACACAGATATTATAACAACTTATAATAATGTGTTTGTGAGAAACTCATCTCTGTATTACAAAACACATCTGTATATGACAGCCTCTGAAACCAGACTAGCTTATATTTTGGGGTGTGCTAGCACAATGCTCATTTAAATTACTAGGACATTTTGATTTTAACTATTCTAACACTTTTGCAATGGATTAAATTTAAATGTAGAGTTTTAATAATAATTAATATGGAGTATATATTTTTGTTTATACATTTTAAAACTTCTTGAATATGTCATTGCCCTTTAATGGAGCATTGAAAATAATTTTCATTAAAACTCAATTTTCTGCCTTCATGATAAAAGGTGGCGTATCAAAGTAGAACCGTCCCTTTAAAGGGCATTATATTTTACCCCATATCACTAATAAATTGTTTGATTTCCATCAATTCCATCATATAGTTGGTTAAAAGTTATATTAATATGTTTGGTGTCCGATAGCATCTATCGATATGAACATTAAAGCCAAAAAGAGAGCGAGAAAGAGAAAGATAGTTTTTTTGTTTTCAGGAAAAAAAATAAAATTACAAGATTTCCTCCGGTTGCTGGTCCTTGTGTTTTACTACTTTTGTGGTTGTGTTATACTATTTAGCTTTAATTCCTCCCATTGTAACTTAAACCTTTTCTTCTTGTTCACTCCTTGATGACAATGGAAAACATCTGGCTGCCAACAACCCTTTACTTACCCCAAAATCTTTCCTCAAAACAATACAAATCTCATTTTTATTTTCATTCTCCACCTGATCTGATTGTTTTCCCAAGTTACGTGAAAGCATAGTAGAAAAAATGGACTAGAAATGGTAGTCTTTTGATCAGTCGACCATGTACATGAATTTCTTTTCATTAAGTACTCTAATAATGTACACTGTGTTGAGATGACAGAGATTCCTCTGAATAGAATAACATAGTTTATTATTATTAACTATTTAAAATAATATAATATAGTATATAATATATAAATATATTATGAGAGAAGAAATAAATTCATATCTTCCATACTCTACTATATTTGTGTTTTATTTTATTTATAAAAACAGTAGCTATAGTTTTAATTTGAGAAAAAGTGGAAGGGAACCCCTGTGAGGTTTTAGTGACCATTTGCATATAGTTGAGCATTTTCTCATCAGTGAGAGGAAGGAGGAAATGTGAATTAAGAAATCTTTAGTAAAGTGCCAGTGATTTAAGTCCAGTAGATCATTAACCCAGCTCTTAGTAAGTCTTCCCAGAAATATTTACATTGAAATTTTGTTAAATTAGCAGATTCCTTTAGGTTTAGCAATTACTTTAAGAAGAATCTTTTGGAAAAATGACCAATACTCATATTTCTTAAAATAAATCAATTAATGCAACTGTGGAATATGACTGCGTTCATTTTAATACGAAAAAGTGTTGTCCTGTCTAATCAGATGTGAAGTATTCTCTAGGGTTATTTTTCAAATGCTTCACCATCATTAACATGGGCGTCATTGTCCTACACCCGGACCCTTTCACCAGCTTAACTACCCGCGTTTACTAGAGGGCTCCAACCAGATGCAGCAAGCAGCAAAGATGTCACATGCCACGTGGGACTGTAATATAGCGCACCTGACAACTGGCAGAGCCCTTGGAAATAAGGCTTCCTGGTGAAATGAGTGCAATTACGTGTGTCATTTAATCTTTGCTGTCCCAGAGTATGAGGCTGTTTAATGTGACTCATCAGCCCCATTCCAAGTTCCAGACGTTTAGAAACTGAATGAGCATAAATAGCAAAAGCCACAGTAACTCAGTCACATAAAAGAATTTATAAATATAAAAAAATGAGAAGAAATTTGGGTCTGCTGGTTTCTTTTCAGTAATACAGCTTAGCATTATAACATATAGTGTTGCTAGAATCATTTCCAATTCAACACCTTTAACTTTGCTATGTTATAAGTTCGTAAAAATACTATCTCCCTTTGCTAGAACAAACGAACCATTCGTAAGCCATACTTTCTCAGGGAGGCCAGAGATGTCTTTCAATTCCACAGCCAAACTCAAAACAAGATTGCTAAATTCAGGTTAAGAAAGAGTTCTGCACTGACCTAGGTTGCAACTCCTATCCAACAGTCATTTTGAAGCAATCAATAGTACAGTGAGCCAAAAGTCCAAGATTACAGAAATTGCCCATTTGGACAATTCAAGACAAAAAGAACTAGAACATCATTTTGTGCTTCTCTGATCAATTGTTGTCCTCAGAAAGAAAAAAGAAAAAAGAGGAAAATATAAACTTCCTCAACTCACAGTCAATAAAACAATAGTTTAACTTTTGCAAAAAAAAAAAAAAAAAAAGTTATATCCCAACTTGGTAAACAGAAAGGAAGATTTCAGACAGGAGGCCACATGAACGACCTTGAAGAGGTCTAAAGACAAGATTTAAGATCATCTGTGCTAAAGACAGCAAGTGGAAACAAAATAACAAGCATGAGTTCAAGACTTTCCATTACAGACCACAGAAAGTATTCTCTTGCTCTAAAAGTCTTCTGTACACTGGAAAATTACTTCTTTACTGGAAAACAGTAAAGGAAGGACTGAGTGTCTATCATGATTCTCGCTTTTAACAAAATTTAAAACGCTCAAATGTGCCATGCAAATGGAATAAGAGGAAAGAGCTAAATCTACACTAAGATTGGAACAGACATTTTAAATTTGACTGATCTTACCTGACAGTTTACTTGTGTATAAAATTATATAATGTAGAACTGAATTGGAACTAAAGGAAAGAAGTAAATGCTATCCATTAGCTAGATTCCAAAGAAGTCTGATAAATTTAATTACAGTCTGATTGCTATGTGTTTATATTGCCTGATGACATTTCTATGGCATTTTACAGCATTGTCCCATAAGGAAAATTAGCAATAAAAACAAGCTAAGAAAATGCACTTTCACGCATATCTGATGTATGGAAATAGAAACAGAGCACACTCAATGAGGTCTATCAGATGCGAACGTGTATGGTGCCTGCTGCATCAGACGGCTCAGTTGATGAGAATTTCAGATAGTTTACAGCCAGACTTTAGGTCCAAAGTCACTCACTGAGAAAGAAAGAAAACACAAAAACAAAGCAAAACTATCCCGAGAAAGCTCAACTAAGGAGACAAAAAAGGTATTATATTCTAGTCACTGGTTTATTTAGTTCAGAGAGGGCCATTTTGGTGAAAACTTGAGTTGTCATGCTTTTATTTCTGAAAATAAGCCTGAAGAGTGAGATACACCACGAAGACTATGATAATTTAAAGATTTAGGTTTAGTATAATGATCAATCCTACTTTTCATTTCCCAAAAGTAAATTGGTTACTTAACAGAAAGAGCACTGCACAAATTTCAGATCCATATTATTGAGTGACAGGGGTGACTTTTCTTTCCTGTTACACATTAATTAACAGTTAACAGTCGGCATATGGCATATGGTACTCCTTTCACACCACCGTGAGCTGTGCCACAGAATGCTACAGCACCCTTCTAAGAATTTTTTTCTTTCTCCTTGCTCCCCATATGGCATTCAATTCTAAAATAAATTTTCCTGCACACACATTGGGACTCTATTTAATATTCCATAGTTGGGAATCAAGGGTGGCTAAAAGATGAAAGCAAACGCATGTAAACTTTGAGTTCCCAGTTGGGTCTATAGATGAGGAATCTCATCTACAGGTATGTATTTCCACAGAAGTCAACTGAAAACCAGACTCACCCATTTGCTTTAATGGCTAACTCCCTATGACAGCAGGAAATTAAGATTAAATTATTTAGGCCTAATCAACCTACTTAGTTCAATGCACTCATCTCTTCAGGAGTTTGACCTCAGAAATGCAAGGAGCTGAACAGAGACAGATCAAAGTTTGACGCAGGAAATTTGGCTATGACTTCCAATATGTAATTAGGTTGCAAACTCCGAGGCTCCAGAGTGGAGATTTATAAAGTGAATTAAATAGCAGAGAGTCATTAGTGCTGACTGGCAACCTCATATTCATTCTCAGACATGATACTAGATCGAAGCATGTTGTTTGAGTCAAGACATTTGCCTAAGTTATACGGTAAAATGTGTTTTGTCCATAAACACGAGGATGCAAAGTTTACTAGTAATCTATTGTTATTCTCAATTTTAACAGAGAGGAAAGATTTGCCTGAAAGTTCCCCACTGCTGAGGGCCTCATGTTAATGAGTTTGGGCAACGGGTTTTTGAGGCTGTTGTTCTCTCCTTTAGTTTTCTACATCTACTGAGAAGTCTTATAGACAGCCTTTGCCCTGTTTTTTTAAAAAATACTAAACCTCCTTTTTGATAAACAAAGTAACGATAGGCCACTTTTTAAAAAAATATACTTTTTAAAAAGAATTTTTAGGTTCACAGTAAAATGGAACAGAAAGTACGGAGTTCCCATACACTCCCTGTCCCCTCACATGCATAGCTTCCCCATTTTCAACATCTCCCATCAGAGTGGTACATTTGTTACAATTGATAAACCTACATTGATCTATCGTTATCACACAAAGTCCGTAGTTTACATTGGGGTTCACTTCTAGCGTTGCAGGTTCTATTGGTTTGGACAAATGTATAATGACGTGTATCCACCATTATAGTTTCATAAAGAGTAGTATTATTGCCCTAAAAGCCTCTGAGATCTGCCTAGTCATCTCTCTCTGCTCCCTAACCCCTGGCAACCACTGATCTTTTTTTACTGTCTCCATAGTGTTACCTTTCACAGAATGTCATAGAGTTGGAATCATACAGTATGTAGGCTTTTTAGATTGGCTTCTCTTACTTGGTAATATGCATTTAATATTCCTCCATTTCTTTTCATGGCTTGACAGCTCCTTCTTTCTAGTGATGAATAATATTCCCTTGCCTAAATGTAGTAGTTTATTAATCCAATCACCTACTGAAGGGCATCGCTGATGCTTTCAAGTTTTGGCAATAAATAAAGCTACTATAAACATCTGTGTGCAGGTTTTTGTATGGAAATAAGTTTCTATTCCTTTGGGCAAATACCAAGATGCATGATTGCTGGACTGTATAACCAGAGTAAATTTAGTTTTGTAAGAAACCAGCAAACTGTCTCCCAAAGTGTGCACACCATTTTGCATTCCCATCAGCAATGAGTGAGAGTTCCTCTTGTTCCCCATCCTTGCCAGCATTTGGTGTTCTCAGGGTTCTGGATTTTGAACATTCTAATAGGTATGTAGTATCTCACAGTTTTATAGGTATCTCACTGTTTTTTAATTTGCATTTCCCTGTTGACATATGATGTGGAACCTCTCTGTAAGCCACTCTTTATTTTTTTTACCATCTTTATTGGCGTATAATTGCTTTACAATGGTGTGTTAGTTTCAGCTTTATAACAAAGTGAATCAGCTATACATATACATATATCCCCATATCTCCTCCCTCTTGCGTCTCCCTCCCACCCACCATATCCCACCCCTCTAGGTGGTCTCAAAGCACCAAGCTGATCTCCCTGTGCTATGCGGCCGCTTCCCACTAGCTATCTATTTTACGTTTGGTAGTGTATATATGTCCATGCCACTCTCTCACTTTGTCCCAGCTTGTAAGCCACTCTTAATAGTGAACTGAAATATTCTTTATTTTACCTTGCAGTACTTGTTTCTGTCTCTCAGTCATGGCTCTGTTGGGTCATAAACATTTTTATGATTCTCCAGATATTATGTATTTTATATTAAATTTTTCTAGTTGGAAGACAAGAATAATTTATCTGCAGTTCATTTATACTTACATAAGAATTTGTACCTAATTTTTCTTCCCTATCATATTACATTAGGATTATTTATTTAAAATAATTGTACTATTTCCCCTAGTAGATTATGCACTCTAAGAGAACAGGAGATCATATCGTATTGACTTTTGTATCCACATTGTGTAAAACACTGTATAAAACACAATTAGTGGACTTCCCTGGTGACACAGTCGCTGGGAGTCCACTTGCCAACGCAGGGGGCGTGGTTTCAAGCCCTGGTCTGGGAGGATCCCCCATGCCGCGGAGCAGCTGGGCCCATGTGCCACAACTGCTGAGCCTGCGCTCTGGACCCCATGCTCCGCAACGGGAGAGGCCACCGCAATGAGAGGCCTGCGCACCGCGGCGAGGAGTGGCCCCCGCTCGCTGCAGCTGGAGAGGGCCCGCGTGCAGCAATGAAGACCCAATGCAGCCAAAAATAAATAAATTTTAAAAAACGCACACACAATTAGTGCTCAATAAACATTTCTGAATGAATAAACATTACATATTATGGGTGTACATGTTACTGATAATATAGAAAGTTTTATAAATATAAACATCATTATTATAAATGGAAAACACGTTTTAAACTAAAATTATCTTACCTGTTTTCTATTATTTATTTTGATTTATGACTGCAGATTAAAACTTAGAAGAAAGAAAACATAAAATAAGAGCCAAAATAAATTACCTAAGAATTTTCATAGTATTTGTCAAGAAGGAGAGAATACAGCTTTTAAGATTCTAAATGATCTTAAATGTATACTTATAGAATTATAGCTAAACTCAAATTGAAATAATTTTAAAAAGATAGAATATTGTTACCAGTTAGCATGGTGTTTAGAAAGACACATTTGCTCATTCATTGATGTATTCATTCATTTGTTGTGTAAGAATATGTGGAGAATAAAAGATAATATGAAATACAGTCATCATTTTTATCATGGCTAAAAACTTAACAGTTGAGCTATAAACCAAAGATACTAAAAAGAAGTACTAAGGAATTAAAAAAAAAAGAAAAATAACTTTCAGCTAGGTAGAGCAAGGGAGACTTCATAGAAAGTAGCAGAAGTATTTTGTATTCCTTTATTGGTCTCATTGCTTTTGGTGAAAACAGTGATAGTGTTTAAATGTAGTTTAGGTGGATGGACCTAAAGTCTGTCATACAGAGTGAAGTAAATCAGAAAGAGAAAAACAAATACTGTATGCTAACACATATTTATGGAATCTAAAAAAAAAATGTCATGGAGAACCTAGGGGCAAAACGGGAATAAAGACACAGACCTAGGGCTTCCTTGGTGGCGCAGTGGTTGAGAATCTGCCTGCTAATGCAGGGGACACGGGTTCGAGCCCTGTCTGGGAAGATCCCACATGCCGCGGAGCAACTAGGCCCGTGAGCCACAATTACTGAGCCTGCGCGTCTGGAGCCTGTGCTCCGCACCAAGAGAGGCCACGATAGTGAGAGGCCCGCGCACCGCGATGAAGAGTGGCCCCCGCTTGCCACAACTAGAGAAAGCCCTCACACAGAAACGAAGACCCAACACAGCCAAAAATTAAAAAAATATATATTAAATAAATAAATAAATAAATAAAAGATTACTATAAAAAAAAAAAAAAAAAAAAGACACAGACCTACTAGAGAATGGACTTGAGGATACCGGGAGGGGGAAGGGTAAGCTGGGACAAAGTGAGAGAGTAGCATGGACATATATACACTACCAAATGTAAAATAGATAGCTAGTGGGAAGCGGCCGCATAGCACAGGGAGATCAGCTCGGTGCTTTGTGACCACCTAGAGGGGTGGAATAGGGAGGGTGGGAGGGAGGGAGACGCAAGAGGGAAGAGATATGGGGACATATGTATATGTATAACTGATTCACTTTGTTGTAAAGCAGAAACTAACACACCATTGTAAAGCAATTATACTGCAATAAAGATGTTAAAAAAAAAAGTAGTTTTGGTTTGTTTTGCTATATTACATACATTTTTTGAAATGTCATTCTAAAAATAGAATCAAAATGCCAAGAGTTTAAAATAATTTTAATTAGAAAACAGGCTAGGCAAGTAATAATTCAGCTTATTTTAGGAAACAATTTGAACAGGTTAATAAGCACTTATAGGGAGCGATTAGGAGCTTATGTTAAATCAGTGGACCTACATCAAGGAGAATGATTGACTTCTTTTTAGAGAGCTGAAGAAGGAGCTGTGTGTCCAATTCTTCCTGATTTATTGAAATGCAGCAACAGAAATTGAGTATACAAAACAGCTCATTTGAGCCTATAGAGATTGTATATTTGGTAAATGAATTCGGATTTTATCAGCAAGTAGTTTCAGGAATCAAACTGTCCATGTGACGATAGTTATATAATGCCATGATTATATTCAAGATGTTTAACAAATAACCTCAAACACTGAATGGGAAGTTTAAATAATGCAATGACTTTGTCCATGATCTGAAATGCTCTAAATCCATCCTTGACCACGTTTTTAACCATAATCCTAAATTGTATTTGTTTCTACCAGATTTATTTTAGGTAATGGAAAAAATTTTACTCAAAACTAAAATATTTGTAATTGGAAATTGAGAGCATCCATGAAGGGATAATAGGGGTAGAAAAAGTGTGATGGAATAGGGTGAGGAACATATATAAAAGACATGCCATGAAATCTTGTGAAAACAGCAAAATGTGGGCTATGAATTTGCTTTTGAGATTCACAGCAGCCAACCCAAAAGGGATACGTGAATTATTTACATGATCCACAGTGTTCATAAAGCAAATAATCAATTATTTAAAAGGATCATTGGCAATCTTAATAACGAGACCAGAGAGATATTTCTTCCCTACGTTCATACTCTATTTGATGGGATACAGTCTGCTGAAACATTTCTATAATAGACACTGGAATGTGTATTATAAAGTTGCTATGCACATTTCAATGGATATTAATTATATAATGCTAAATGTTCAGGCGGAAAAAAAATGATATGAACCCAGTATGAAAATTCCCAATGAATTAATTTAATCCAAGAATAAAATCAGATTATCTACAAAAATGGATTTTTAACTGTGCATCTTTCTGGTATATTCCATAATTGTTAGTTCTTACACTTGCATTTTTCAGAATGATTAGGCATTAGAGTGTCTGAGATTATACTCACTGAGAAATTCTAGAACAATTCCAAATGATTTGAAAACCAACTGAGTGGGAAGCAGACGCAAAGATACATTATGTACATTGAGAAGACTAATCTGGATTCCAGACCTTGATTAAAAACAAGTAGATAAACAAAAAGCATGTGCATAGTCAGTATTTTTCCCCCAAAATGTAGGGTTCTCTCCAACACAGAGAGAAATGAATGAATGAGGCTTCAAAATTCTACACCAGTAAGCATGAACAGAATATTTTTTATTTGAAAAGCAAATTAAAGTATTACAAAGGTTCTTATAACCCTGATAAAATCTGAATAAATATATCAAATTTTGGATGCTACAATTTGATGGTGAAGTCTTGAAGATAACAGAGCTTTCAGACCATCTCCCTAATTAATGAGTTAACTTGCCAGATAATTTCAACTGTAAAGCATTTATCAAAGGGATGATTTGGTTTTGTTCAATAGTTTATTAAAGGATTTTTACTTATGTCAATAAGGCCATGTTTTCTGCATACAAAGTGCTTATTACATATAAATTCAACATTCAGTTAATGAATATATGTAATAGAATTATAATAGTTAATATGAATAGTTACCATTTGCTACAGTTTTATAGTGTGCCAGACAGGTACTATTGTAAGCACTGTGCAAGTATTAAATAATTTAATCGTCGCAACCGCTCTGTGAAGTAGGTGCTATTTTTAACCTCAATTTAAAGATGAGGAAACTTACAGACTGGCTAAGCCACTTGGCCAAGGTCACAGGATTGCTAAGTGGCTGAACCAGGTTTTAAACCCAGGCAGTCTAAATCCACAGCAAGTGCTAAAGATATCATATGAGCAATAGCTATCAGGGAAGGAATTGTATTAACAAATTCCTGCAATAAATTTGTGTTTGCTGTGGGGACTCACAGTAGGAAAACTAACTTAATCTTTAAAAAGAAGATGAAGATGAAGACGAAGACGAACAAGAAGGCCTGAAAAAAATAGATTGGAGCTTGCCAGGAAAAGTGGGGAGGGGGAAATCCTTTCAGGAAGAGAAAACTGCACCTGCAAAATCTGATGATTCTATGTATTTAATTCAATAATATAGAGTTATCTTGTCAGTCCTGTATATATAGTTTAGTGATCTCTACATTGACTGAATTAATAGATTTGTCACCTTATCTTTCATTTCCTACTTCTTCCAGATATAAAGTTTAAGTCTGCAGAGTTTTTAAATTATATAACTGTTGCTGGAAAATGTTGTAGATTATACAGCAGCGTAAAATTATCTTGTAGCAAGTTCCATTACTTCTGATGTTAACATCATTAATATCACCGTGCTTAAATGATGAAGCATACATTGCTAAATATCTGGCATATTTACTTCATCAGAAAATAAGTAAGAAAGTTTTTATCTCAAAACATAAAATATTCTATTACCTAATATAGTTGCAAGACCCAGACCACAAAGATATGCATTAATATCTTCAACCCAAGTTGAACACAAAGAATGAGAATTAGTCTCAAAAGCAAGTGACCCTGTCCACTTGGGAGAACATTTTATGCAACACAGTGCAAGCTTCACAGTTATAAAACCAGAGATGTCATTTCTATAATGTGAATTTTGAAGTAAAGGGCATTTTAAAACCACATCCTCAGCCCCTTTTTTTGCCATACACTGGATAACTGAGCAGTACAGAATCGATGCTTTGCATTAATACACAAATCATTGGCATGGGAAGAAAAATAAAAACTCAGAGATCTCAAGCCTTGGCCGTTGCAAATAATTGCATTGATAAAGGAGAAAAAGAATAGCAAAAAGTAATGATGTTAAAGGTAAATTGGTTTTTGTCTTCATAAAAAAGTGTCTGTATTTTCGGATTCCTAGTTAACATATGGGTCCAAAAGATGACTCAATCTTGTTGCATGGTAGCATTTAGTAATGCGTACCAGCAAATGTTTTGCATTTTCTTAGAAATTCATTGTTTAAAAATAAAAAATAGAAATTCATCTTATTTCTATGTGTGTCCCACCTGCAAATTCAGTAGATACCATTTTACTTACAATTTGAATCAAGTACATGGCACGCTATTATTCCAAATACAAATTTAGCCTTTCTAAATAGATGGAATTCTAGATTTCATTTGCTGCATTTTAACTTTTTTTATCAATTTATTTTTGAATGCAAAATAATATTTATACTCTCAGTTCCTTTTTTAGCTTATAAAACACTAAAATATAGTGTCTACATAATTATGGCCAGATTTGCCTCACAAAAGGCATTGACATCTTATGAAACATGCTTTATTTCTCAATGTGTGAAGGATGGAAGTCTTTTCTGTTTTTCCTTCCCAGTCCTCTGCTGCACTTGACATTATGCATTTAGGGATTACTCTGGATGATTTGTTAATGGACGATCCTAAGCAAAACTAAAATCAAATTGGGAAAGAAATGGGAAGAAACAGGCAACATTATTCCCCACCTAATTCTACAGCTTAAATATGGCCCATTGTAGCCATAATCATCAGCCCTGCCCCCTTAATTTGAAGGACCTCTGTTTCTGTTTATTACAATAAAAATGGGCAAAACCATAGCTTAATGTTTGGCTACCTATGAAGGAATTCTTTCCCACCGTTATTATTAGACACTATTATCATAACAAATATTTTTTAAAGGATAAAACTGTAAGACCATGTGTAATGAAAGACAAAACACAAACTATCATCTATCCAAGCTCAAGTCAACCATTTACAATGTCAATGTGTCAATTCCTCTAATGAAGAAAGTGGTCATCTAAAGTGTCACACAGATGGAAATGTGCTGATTGATTGACAGGTGCTGTGATAGATGAAAATCATAATATTGGCTATTATGAAGTAACATTTTTGAATGGCAATATATCAATACATTGTAAGAACCATATATTATTCCAACCCTTATTCTAAAAAATCTCTCATCATGTCATAGGGAAAAATTCAAAAGAAGAAATTAAAATAATTTATGTAAAAGGCTTTTTTAACACTGTATTTTATAATGACAGAAGTGTATTTTAAAAACTTAAATATGAAAAAAATGGGCACAGTAAGTCATAGTTATATGGTAGATTGAGCAATCAAGAAAATGGTAAGTATGGAGAATATAAAAAAATGAGGTAACAGTTTATTAAATAATTTTAATAAAATAATTAAAACCACAATTTTATAGCCACTATAATTGCAACTATGAAAAAGACATATGTGTAGAAAGATAGATATACATATATAGATATATAGAAATATTAGACTAGAGCACAGATAAATATAAATCATTGGGTTGATAGGAGTAATTTTATTTATTGTTAAATATTTATTTAATATTGGCTTAATATATAACTGAGAACTATAAAAAAATACAAGTTATACTCAAAGTTTTCAAATACTGAAGAAAATTTCCTGATCAAATTTTCTGAATATTCTTTATTATTTAGCAGGTAATTAACATGAAATATTTTTCTTTTAGTTTAAATTTTTGTGCTCTAATTATATATGTATATGTAAATATATATTTATAGATTAATATAAACTGTCATCCTTTCTTCACTAGAATATAAGTCCCTAGGGTGAGAATTCTTGTTTGTTTTGTTCACTGTTCTATCAAAAGCATCCAGAATAGTGTCTGGCACATAGTAATTTTCATTAAATATCTGTTTGAGGAATAAAATAATTATTTTAAGTAATTTTGAAAAACTCTGTCAGAATTCATACATTCATATGTCCGTATATTAATATGCTATTATCAGAGTAAAAATCTGTTCCCTCCTTTTTTGTGATGAATAGGTTGGATTTTATTGTATTGTGTGAAAAAGGATAAAAACATGTGGATGTAAATTGGATTCTTTGATAACACAGGTATTAAATACTGTAGTGATAAAGTTTTTATGGTAAGTCCAAATTAACAAAACATTACCCATTTTATTTCCAAATATTTAAGTATGTACATGACTGCATGACGGGTATTAACTCTTAGGAAAGAAATCACTAAAAAAAACATAAAAAAGACTGGAACCAGACAGGATGCTTGGTGCTCTGCTGCATTCCAAGAGAAGACAAAGTATATTCCTAACCAGAATAACAAATGAACATTTAATCTTGTCTCTCTGCTAATTTTGAAATAAGATGCTTACACTAACATTAGGTGAATATATTACCAAAATATTCCTCCCAGAAAAACAAACAAACAAAAAATAGGAATCAAGCTAGGCCTGTGAGTAATAATATACTACCTAAACTTCTACTAGAAATCCCATTACCTACATGTCTTGGGTCATTTGTTCATAGGTAGGAATTTAATCTGGTAGATGCCAGATACACTGCAATCAAGCTAATCATAAGACAATTTCTTTGTGACAATAGATACAAATGCTTTTCTGTGACATTAATTTTTACACTGTCTTTCATACATACTTGCTTAATACTACAAATATAATCTAAATGTAATCTTTTAGAATATGTGATGGATTGAATTGCGTCCTCAAAAAGATGTGCTGAAGTCCTCATCCCCAGGACTCTGTCTCACTGCAGAAGTCATTAGTTAAGATGAGGTCATACCAGACTAGGGCGGGCCCTAATCCGATATGACTGGTGTTCTTATAAGAAGATAATATGAAGATATTATGAAAAAATTCCAGGTGAAGACAGAGGCAAAGATGGGAATTATGCTACTACAAGCCAAGGAATGTCTGGGACTACCAGAAACTGGAAGAGACAAGAAAGGATGTTAGCTAGAGGCTTTAGAGGGAACAAAGTCCTGCTGATACCTTAATTTCAGACTTCTAGCCTTCAGAACTGTGAGAGAACAAGTTTCTGTTGTTTTTAAGTCATAGAGTGTGTGTTACTTTATGATGGCAGCCCTAGGAACCTAATGCAGCCCTAGGAAACTGTTACATTGGATAATGACATGTAAACAACATTGAGCTTAAAGTCTTGAGTTTCAGTCTTGGCTCTACCATACTTGGTGGTGAGTGATCTTCGTGGGATTACTAAGCCAAAAAGTCTTAATCTGTCAATGAAACTGTTATTTACATCATAGTAGTATTTGCCTCTCCCCTCCTTCCTTCATTGAGCTACCGTGTACACTATTACAGGAGCTAAAGAACAAATCCAACCTTTCCTTGAGTTCCCATTCTATGTATACAATCACACCAGGTACTACAATGATTTGCACTTGATACAAACAGAAGGTGAACTGATCTCAGGGAATTAAAATGCTCTGAAAAAGGGTGAGGTTCAAATGCTTAATGCTAACTAAATTTTGCCATTCATGCTAGTTCAAAGAAAACCAACGGTATCTCCTGAATGCAGATACCTATAAGAGCAAACATGCTACACAGAGGTTAAGTATGGCAGGTGAAAGCTGAATATGAATACAGGAAAACATAAGGGGCATTTCCTTAGTAACATAGCATATGCTTCCATGAAAATGAAGAGAGTATTAACTGAATGGGTAAGACTGACAGCCCGTTAGGGACCACCATCACTTCCCTGAGACTGTCAGTTTCCCACTTAGTCACCGACAGTAAGTTTTTTAAAGTCAGTAAGTTAAATGCTTGTCCTTTTGCACCCCTTGCCCAAGAGTTTCCCAGCAAATTTGCAAACATGGGAGTCTTTCTGACAACACTTTACTTTTTGGTCCAAGTGTATTGGCAACCTGTATTAATTTCTTGGATAGCACAGAAGAAAAAGTAAAGATAAAGTATTTTGACAGCTTTAACCAGCTGTCCGAAGATGGAAATTAAGATAATTATGTTGACCTTTCTCTTGGAGGTTCTGGTGGGAAATGAGATCTTTAGAAAATCCATATTAACCTATCTAAATCCCAACAAAAAAAACTCTAAATTTTTATCAACCTGAAAATTTCACTTGGTTTTTCCAAACTTTCTAGAATTATAACGGTGATGTATCCAGAGAAATGCAATCTTTTGAATAGCAATTTCTACCTTTATTCCTTTTCTACAATTTTCCTTCAAATTCTGTTTCTGTGAGTTCATTTCAATTAGTGGGGTTAATAGCATGCTAACAACTGTAAATAGATTAAAGCAGGGAGTGTATGTGAGGTCGTATGTGCTTTGGTGTGTGTATGCAGTACTTTCACATGGTATTCTAGGAACTTTTCTGACCCTAATGAAAACTAATTGTGGTTTTCACAGAACTGCAAAAAACGTGATAAATCTTACATGCAGTAGCTACTTTCTGTAATGAGAGCATATATATACGTGGGGACACTGAGCATTATTAAACTCCCTCTCCATTTAGATGAAACAATTCATCTAATCTGTGTTTTCTGTAGAGGTGTTTGCTTTTTACTCCAGTGCCAAAATACCCCCAAATTATTCAAAATTTGAGGAATAGTCTAAAGCTTTTTGCAAAAGTGGTTAAATTAAGACTTCACACCCAAGTTTTGGATTGAAATAAAGCAGTCTACCTTCCTTTTTCTAGTTTCCTGCCTGAAGCATTAGTTTAGTCAACAGCCTCTGGTTTTCTAATAATGTGAAACTTCTTCGAGAGACAAGGAAAGGATAACAAATAATTTGACGAGAGTGGAAACAAATATTAGTTGTTCCCTACTAGGTTTGTCCCTCAAAAATCTATACTCATACAGGATTTTCTAGGAATTGACACCCAACTTTACACACATGCATAAAAGTGTGCCTGATTATTCCATCATCTCTGATGAAATTTTCTCTTGAAACTGAGGCACGTTAGATTCAGACATTTAGATTATGATGATAATTTATAGGTTTCAATGCTCGACCACTAAATTTCCTCGACAAAGTGTTGTTAATATGAAATCCATCTAATGTCCATACTTTGAATCCAATCAATCATTTCTCACAGAAATTCTTTGTATTTTAACATGTTTGCAAGTAACAACATCACACACACGCACACACACATACACACACACACGATATCTTTGATGCAATCTACTTCTACCAAGAAATTTACTAGAGACCTAAAACATCAGTGAAGTGACAAAAGATCTCAATAATAGAGTTTCATTTTACAAATTTATTTTAAGAAAAGGAACACCCTTGAAGCCATTACAGAATAAGAAAGAAAATTTTGATTATTAGTCACCAGTGATTATCTTCTTGGGAACTAAGATGCTGAGTAGAAGAAACAAAGAAGGCGTGAAAGAAAAAAAAGAAAGAAACTAGAGAGGGAGAAAGACAAAATGTGGGGAAAAAAGAGAAATGATCCTGCCTTACATCATTTTTATATTTTGGCACTAAAAAGCAAACCTCGTGATGCCATCAAAGATCCATTCATCAGTGTTTTAGTCATTGTTACATGTCCACTCCTGTCCAGTTCTCTCTGCTGAGCCTGGACTGATCTGATGCTGATCTATGCTTGCTTCCATGAGTTAATTTGAATCAGGGCGCCAGGAAAGATACTAGATAACACCGTTTTCTTTGGAGTACAGAAGAAAACTAAGTGCTTCCTCTAGAAATATATATAGGACTTTGCTAGAGTTCCTTTATGCTGTTGATCACCTGCCTAATAAATGATCATTTCCTTTTCGGGATCTGGCAAAGACTAACCTGATAGATATAGCACTGTTAAATGCTATGCCTTCTCATAAGCATAGATTTTTCTAGATGCCATTGTAGATCTAGACACCTTGTGAGTATTTTGTATACTCTCACTTGTTTTCTGTGTATGGCCTTCAAGTTTTGCTCTTTTACTCAAGCTATGAGGACTGGCGATGCTATTTTTTTTCTATTAATGCAGTGCTTACACACAGAGGGCTGTGAGTAAAAGTCTTCTGCTCTCTGCAGGATGCAGTTCCCCTCTGCAATTTCTTTTTTTTATCACTGTCCTTGAGAAATAACATTAGCTGTCACCCCTCACGTGAAAGAGGTGAGGGAAAGAAAGCCTCCCTCATTCTCTGGTAGTGTCTGTTTCCTTTCAGGGTTTCCCAGATCATGTTTATGTATTTTCTCTTCTTCTCTGATCTTTTGTGGAGGTCTTGCCCTCCTCCCATTTTCATGTTTATCCATTTCGTTTCCCAGTTTCTCTTTTCCATTCGGATCTTTATTTCATCAGCCTGTTTCATTCACCTCATCTCACATCTCCACATGGGAGTTTCCAATTGCAGACACCCCTTTTTATCCCTGCTCCCTTCAGGCTTCCATTTGATGATAACTTTTGGACAATTTCAAAGTGTTTTTAAACCAACAAGTCTGTTTCTGTGCTACACACATTCTGTACCCAGGATCTCCATCTCTCATGATTACATTCTATAATTTATGAGGGCATAATGGGTGAAGCTTTTGCAGAGGCTCCAGAATTAGACGTAGCTTTTTCTTCCAAGCAAGTGAATGATAACCAACTCTCAGAGAACTAAAATTTGGAATTAAGGAGAGAATTTGTTTTGCATGCATAAATTAAGCCAAAAAGGAAAAGAGAACAAACATTATACCTCACTCTCAAGAAACATATAATTTTAACAGCCTGTAGAAGCAAGAGTCTCAAATCCACACGAAAGCATGGTGTCTGTTGCCAAGCAACCCAACTGGCCACAGTTTTTCTTTATGTATATATATATATATATATATATATATATATATATATATATATATATTTATATGTTTACATACATATATGTGTATATGTATGTAAACATATAAATATATATATATATTTCTTTTTCAGCCTTGAGAAATAGAAGACAAAAAATTTATTGAGTAAAGAGGAGTAAACTAATACAGAGGGAGATAAGGGAATTGTGAAAAACATAAGGCTTACAAATTACTTATAGCTCTTTAGCTTTCTTTTGCAGTTTTTGTTTAACTTCTCTATTAAATATTTTTAATCCAAGTTCATAGAGGTAACCTGTACACTAGTACAAACTCTCCCAACCATTTGTAGAAAATATTCTTTACGAGATGTTTTCAGCAAATGAAATTGAAAAGTTCTGAAGTAAAATCCACGTTCTAATAAGGTAAAATGGTTTGTATTTAAATATCATTTATGTATTGTGAGTACATCTTGCAGGAATGCAGTAGATCAAGTTTTAGACTCATGCACCTAGATAACATAAAATTAGTATTGTCTTATAGCACAAAGAATTATCACATGAGCTAATTTGACTTTTTTGTGGTAGGTAGATTATGCTTTAACATCATTCTGAAATCCTTTATTGGACCAACAATTTTATTTTCTAGTTTGGGTTTTTAACAAGCACATTTTTAAGTCCTTAATGTCACAACCGTCTTTTCAATGGGAAAAATAGAAAATAAAAATCCTCCTACCTAAGAAGTTAATTTTCTTTATTTCTTTCACTATTTAAAATTTTATTTCTCTTGAATTTTCAAACTGATAAAAGTACTTAAAATAATTTTGGATACTGAAATGAAATCCACCCAGCTCATATTTCCATATCTTTTGTAAGAGCGAATTTTTAAGAATAATACATTAAGGTACCAATATGAGCTTTATTCATAGTAGAAAGGAGTTGGCCATAGCCCACCATGGACAGATGGCTAATGAATGCCTTTACTTTAGGACTCCATGGCTAGTCTCGTTCAAAGCGCTGGCTGCTTCCTATTTTTGTATATGACTATCAGCTACCATGGGAGAGAGACAATTAGAAGCAGCAGGACCTCCAGGTGTTCCTCTGTAATTAACCAATTGTGAAGTGTTTATATTAGCGATACATGGAGGTGTCTTTTTATCCAATAGTAAATACACTTAGGACATATTATTTCTAAATAAATAAGCATAATGGCCCATGAAAATAAAAGGAGTATTTGAAAGGAAAAAAAGATGTCAATTTTAGGCAGGCTTCAAAAGAAGCATCAGGGAAATTTTCTGTGAATCACCATGAAATCTGTAAAGCTGTGGAAACAGACCCAGAAGAAAAGCAATAGGCCCTGAAGGGTGATAGCCAAAACCTTCAGCCAGGGAATAGCTGACATGTGGATTCACATGGGAAAGTGCCACAGTTTATTTTTCACTCTCGTTCAGTTTTAAGTACTTCTGACAATTAAGGAACATAAAAATGAAAAACTGAAAGTGTTTTGTTACATAACCCAAGCTAAAGCATTTATATGGAAAATATGTAGATATATTCCCTACTTCAATACTTTAATAAACCATCTGAGCTTTTATTTTCTTTCCAGTGTCACTTGTATATGTGACTGGGGTTGGCCATCATTATAAATATGATTTCAATGTCATAATTTAGATAATTTTCCACTATTCCATCCACATTTTCATTTCTTAAACTCTAAGTTATTCAAGGAAGCTTATACTTTTAATAAAAATGAAAAAAATTAAATATTTGTTGTTGTGTTTAGTAAAATTTAATCCCTTTTTAATAGAACTGACTGAAGAGGATTAAAGACATGAGAAATGAAATGAATATTAAACACTTAGGATAAAAATAAATAGCTTTGTCACTTGAGAGCACAGAGTCGATATATTAAAAATGGCAAAAAAAGAGAGGCATTTCAAAATTTCTTTTCAATTCAACTTCTGCTATAAACTGTTTAAAATGTGATTTGAGGGGACAAAATGTTGCAGATAAAGAAAACTTTAGGTCAGTGATTCTCTGAGTATTTGTGAGAAAATAATGTCAAATTTTTCAAGTAATTTAACTCAACTAGCAGAGAAAGTTACTTGTCAAATTTTATCTGTGGCTGAATTTACTGGTTGACTGACTTTATTACCCAAATTTGGCAACTGTAGCTGTAGTTTCCTCATATTGATAGTTATTTCTTTGGTAAAATAAGAATATCACAAGCTATAATGACTACTAGTATGACTGCTACTGTTGGCACTATCACTGACATGTCTAGAGTTTTTACCTTGTGACAGGCCTTGTAAAGAATTTTATATAGATTAGCTTTTAACAACCTTTATACTAAGCACATTTAATAGTTACTACTATTATCCTACCTTTTAATTATGAAAATCCAAAGCTGAGGGTGGTTTGGAATCAAGATTATGTGCGCCTCCCTGATGGCAGAGCCCCTGCCCAACTAATACAGTATAGTAATAATATTCTATCATGTTACAAGCTGAATTATTCAGATAATATTGAGAATATAGTAATAGTTGCCTCTTCTTTTAGAAGTGACACATAGAGTGCACGCCATGAGCTTTGCTGTCAGAAAGACCCATATTTAACCCCTAGGTCTGTCATCTACTATCTGTGTGATTCTATCATGAAATTAACTTTTCTGACCCTCATAATATCATGGTGCAAAAATCACCCACTACCAACCTTGGCACATGGGAGGAGTAGCATAAACATTTTTTGAATAAATTTTTAAAGTCTCTTACATTCCTGTAGGGAGTCAATAAGAAACATCAATCAACTCTGTACCCAACATCTCTATAACCATGACAGTTTTTAGAGGTATTAAATAAGAATGACTATAATAAGGATAAAAACTAACATTTATGATGTATGATTTATCACTACTCTTTAATATAGCTGCTATTATTAACTAAGAATTGGAGAAGAACAGTGTTTTTTCCAACTTTGGGGTCAGAGACAAGTAGTCTGTGCATCCACTGGGGTCACAGGTACCCACCAACATAATAGAAGAGCAGGATACCTAAGGTTGGGAGAAACAAGATCGCTGCCATTTGTTTCACACTCTTCCTTTAAATGAAGATTGCTAAGAGTCCCCAATAAGCGGTTTCTTTATTCCCAACTTCTTATTTGTGACTCAACGCAAAACCTCTTTTCCATTCCACATCTTCACTAAAATTGCTTTTGTCAAGGGGAATCTCATTGATTCTGAAACCATTGGATTCTTTTCACTTTTTATATTTCTTTTGTACTCTCTTGACGTTTGACTCTCTTCATCACTCTTCATTCTGAATCCTCTTTTCTCCTTCCTGAATACCATATTCTGCTGTTCTTTCTCTAGTGTTCTTGTCTGTTGCCTCTTTTATAGACTGTTCCTATCGGTTTGTCCTTATAAGGATAGGGTTCTTTTCTCGAACCTTTTTCTTTTTTTTAATAACCATTTTTACTGAATTATAGTTAATTTACAATGTTTTGTTAGTTTCAGGTGTACAGCAAAGTGATTCAGTTATACATATATACATATATTTATATTCTTTTTCATATTCTTTTCCATTATAGATTATTACAAGATATTGAATATAGTTCCCTATACAGTACAGTAAGTCCTGTTGTTTACCTATTTTATATGTAATAGTGTATATATGTTAATCCCTAACTCCTAATTTATCTCTCCCCCCGACTATCCCCTTTGGTAACGGTAAGTTTGTTTCCTATTTCTGTGAGTCTTTTTATGTTTTGTAAATAAATTCATTTCTATCATTATTTTAGATTCCACATATAAGTGATATCATATGATATTTGTCTTTCTCTGTCTGACTTACTTCACTTAAATGATAATCTCTAGGTCCATCCATGTTGCTGCAAATGGCATTATTTCATTCTTTTTTTATGGCTGAGTAATATTCCACTCATTCCACTATATATATATATATATATATATATATATGTATACATATATATATACATATATATACATATATATGTGTGTATATATATGTATATATATATATATACATATGGCGCATCTTCTTTATTCATTTACTTGTCAATGGACATTTAGGTTGCTTCCATGTCTTGGCTATTGTAAATAGCACTGCTATGAACATTGGGGTGCATATATGTTTTCCAGTTATAGTTTCCTCCAGATATATGCCCAGGAGTGAGATTGCAGGATCATATGGTAACTTTATTTTTAGTTTTTATTTTTAAGGAACCTCCATACTATTCTCCATAGTGGCTGCACCAATTTACATTCTCACCAACAGTGAACTTCTCCTTGTATCACTACAAGTTCTCCCTAGATGATATTATCCATTTCAGTTGCCCTACCATTTATATTCCAAAATCATTTTCTTTGTCCCAGATCAGTCTTCTCCCCTCCAGAGACATCGTATTTGACCACTACTAATTCTTTATTCTTTATTACTCTACACATTTCTAACTCAGTAAGTTTCAATCAGAAAGCACTGTTTTCTCTTTCTACTTTTCTTTAATGCCGATATAGATTCTTTCTTGATATCCTAATCTTAGTCAACACCTGGTTGTCAATCCTGCTGATCAAACAGGAAAATCAAGAAGCATCCTTGAATCTCTCCTTCAGAATCTACAACCAAATCAACAAAAAGATACCATCTAGTCTACATCCTTACTAACTCTTAAATCCAACCATTTTTTTCTGATTTCTTTGTTTAAGCCCCATCTTTTTGTCTTGTAGCTCTCTTCAGGCAACTCTCCTTCCTGGTCCCAGCTTTGACTTCTCAATCCATTCTCTACTTTGTAGCCATGGTGATCTTCTAAAACACAAGTTTGACATAATCACAATTTTGCGTAAACTAGGTGGCTTACATACCCTTTAAAATGAATTGCTGACCTATTGGAATGCTTTGTTTTAATTTTAACTTAAAATCTCATTCTTGTCTACCTCCTTAACTGGCATTTTTGCCACTCCTTAACACATTTCCTGCTCCTCTGTCCTGTCACCCAGGATGACTTGTAGTTACATGAATTATTTGTGCTCACTTGGCATAGGTCTTTTCTGGGGGTCTAGGCTGCTCTTTTAACCAAGAGTGTCTGCTCCTTACCTAACCTCCTTCATGGGCTGAGCTCCCTTGAACTTCAGAGTTTAGCAGGGTCATTCTGTTCCTTCTTCCCTGAGGGTTTTTCTGACTCTTCTCTCCAGAACCAGGACAAAAGCCGCTCTGCTGTGCCCCAAGCCTCTTCCCTCACAGCACTCATCATTTGATATTGGAATCATCTCTTCCTGCTTCTGCCTCCAACCTGCAAGCTCAAGGGTAGGGCATCCATGCTGTGGTTCTTTGTATCGTCAGCATTGAGCAGAGTGTTTGGCATAGAGCTGAGCTCCACAAATGTCTGTGTAATGATTGAAAGAACGAATGTGCTAAAGAAATTACCCAGTGACATCTGAACAGGTACAACCCATGCAAAGATACAGAAAGTGCACTGATTAAGGGATTGGTCTCCCTAAATCACGAAGTTAGAATTGCTTTTTGGAAGAAGTATATACTATGTCACAGAGTAGAAGGGAAAAGAGCAGATAGCAGGAAAGAATAATGGCTGGAATAAAGGCAGAGAGAGGAAAGAGGCACTGGTTCAGCTGTAGTGGCCAAGATGCTCTTAATTTGTTCTTAATTAATTCCTATAAAAAGTAATCCCGCTCATTATGCTCATCAATAAACACCCTCAGCTTTGTAAAAGAGATTCTCAATAAATACTAAGCCTTGAATCTCTTGAAGATCTCTGGCCACACGTTCCTTCTGTGAACGCTGTTAGCGTGTAATATTTCCTAAAGATGCCATGTTGAATAGCATACTCTAACCCAATGGGATGAATCATGTGGATATTTAAAACAAACAGAGCATGCTATTATATAAAATTCTTATGTGACTTTTGCTCATACCCAGCTTACAGACTTTAAAATCCAAAGAGAAGAAGGACAAAACCTATTCAAACCTATTCTAGGACACTTCATTAAAAGAAGATAAGTCAACCAATCCCTATAAATGAATGCATCTTCTGTTACCATAAAAGGGTTCTCCTTTTTCTATCATCACTCTGTAATCCTAGAAATACTTCCCAACTTGATGTGAGAGGTATTCAACTAAAAGTTGTAAAAACAGCCTCTCCTCAATGTCTCCCTTCTATTTGATTATTTTAGGAAAAAGAAAGTCCATGTAATGCCCCTTTCTCTTAATTTCTTTGGCTGACCTCCAAAGAGTAGCTGTCAGCTAGTGTTAGCTAAATAAGTATGAGCCATGGCCCATGGCCCATTTATTGTCAGTCACTTGGATGGGAATATGCCTCCTGTATTAGCATTGCTGAACGTCAGGAGTAGGGACCATCAATATAATTTTCTTCAGTCTGACACCCAAAGACTGAGTAAGGACATCAGGAACTGTTATAAAAACAGACACGCAAAAAAAAAATCCATGGATATACTCTCTACGTTTAAGAAGCATTTTATTCAGATACAATTAAATCTTTCCTTATCAAGGAAGTCTTTTATGATTAACCTCATCTGCCATCTCTTACTTGGCAACCTCAACTTGTATTTACTTACGTTTAATATTTTAATTGTCATTGTTTAATATGTTGCTCTGTAAATATAGTCTTCATTCATGTGTGTGTTTGTGTGTCTGTATGTGTGTGCTCTGTCTCCTCATTTAGACTGTCAGCTGATTAAAGAGATTTCTGCCTTATATTTTTGTATCCTTTCTCAGCTCTTTCTAGAGTACCACATCTACATAATTTTGAGTATATGCTAAATAAAAATAGAGAAATATTCTTGCTTGTGATTCTCAGATACGCTCAGTTCTATAAATTATCATAACATTGTTTTCTTCCAATTGCCTAAACAAAAAGAGCCTAAGGAAGACATCACACAAAATTTCTCAACCTATAGATCATCCTTCTGAAATAATCTGAATATACCATCTTTACCTGTAGCCATAAAAACATGGATGTAAGAATAAATATAATTTTATCAAAAAAGAGTAGTATCTACATTTAGTTTTATACAATTATTTTTTTCATTAGATATTATAAATTTTATTATAACAATTGAATTTTTGATTATAAAACTGTGATTAGATATTTATTATACAGGAACTTATACCTTTCTGGATTTCCCCCATCAAATAAATGCACATAGTACTGTGTCACAAAGAAATCAATTCACATGAACAAATATAGCTTCAAAGTTGCAAGAAATTATGAATTTTATTCAAAAATCTATCAATGCCTGGGAGAAAAGAGTGACAGTTTCATCTAGGACATCTTGCAAAGTGAAGCAAAGTTACATCTGCCTAGACCTCTAAAAACAAAAAGATAATAAACCAAAAAAAGTATTGATTCAATCTTTTAAATATATAGAGACACAGGAGCATCTAAAACATAATGGTTTTTAAATGCAAGCTTAGTTCTTTAATATGGGACGATGATACAACCCGGAATGCCTCTGGCAATCCTGGTTAAGACTTTTTAACATTTGTTCTAGACTTTTCATTTTTCATTTATTTTTTGTTGTAGTTGTTACTGCTGTTGTTATTAACCGTTGTCCTAAAATAGGTCAGGATGAGTTTAGTAGATCTCCAGTTAATGTTAAATCTCACCCAGTAATGTGGGAGACATATACATAGCAAATAGAGGTCTCATTTTAATACATCTTTTTTTACCCTAGTCTGATACAATGTGGTCATGCCAGGTGCTTGCTGATAAAATTAAGTGCATCCAAGAGTGGCTAGGGACACTTCACTGCTTCTGGTCTCTGGTGAAAGCAAGAGAAATATGTGATGCTGCCGCTGACCCTGCTGGCCATGTGATGCACCAGCCAGTTGTGCCTTGGCTGGTGCCACTGCCAACGAGAGCACAAAGCTGCCAGGAGCCAGGTCAGAGGGCAAAGCGGAAAATGATAGATTCAAGTATATCTGATATGTATGGGGAGAAAATAGAGGCTGAGAAGTTTTAACTCTTATACAGAGCAGTTTCTTGTCACATATTGTATATTTTAAAATCTACATTCATTTATTTATTTTATTTTTGATTGTAATTTTATTTTAAAATTTCACAGTAAATCATCTTGGATTTGGAATCTCCATTTTCAGAGAAACATGGTGATGCACAAAATGCTCCTTTCATCAAATGTGGAAAGTGTTTGGTCACCAATTCTTTAAATATTTTTCTGTTACCCTTATCTCCTTAAAGAATTCCAATTACAGGTACATTAGGCTACTTGAAATTGTAACATATCACTTATATGTGGAATCTAAACAAGCTGAACCCATAGAAAGAGAAGCTAGAATGGTGGTTACCAGCATCTGGAAGTGGGGGAAATTGAAGATGTTGGTCAAAGAGTACAAACTTCTAGTTATAAGATGAGTGAGTTCTGGGGATCTAACATATAGATAGTACTGTTAATAGTGCTGTATTATAATCTTGAAAGTTGCTAAAAGAGTAGATTAGATTTTAAATGTTCTCATCACACAAAAAAAGAGAAATGCTAATTATGTGACATGATAGAGATGTTAGCTAAAGCTATGACATTAATCATTTTGCAATTATAAATATATCACATCAACTTACACAGTGTTTATATCAATTATATCTCAATAAAGCTTAAACTTACACAGTGTTTATATCAATTATATCTCAATAAAGCTGGAAAAAAAATATAGACTCACAAATAGTAAATATATCTTGAAAGGAAAGTTTTAATTTTCAAATTTTATAATTGCACTTTGGAAATCCTAACTTTTAGAAAAAAGTTTGTGATATGGCCCTACGTTTACTTGAATGAATTTATACTCAATATTGGAATAGAATGAAATTGACAAGGTCTACAATTTTACAGCAACTGGATTTGGTGAATCATTCAAACAAATCACAAAATAGGGACAATTCATTTGATGAGCTTTGTAATGCAAAAATATTTGCCAAAGAAGGTATTTTGAATGAAGTAAAAAAGACAGAACATGAAAATATTTGGGCTAAAGTAGTCACATGTTTCAGTATAGAAAAAAAAGAACATTAAGATGCCCTTGATTTAGCAGTATTTTCTCTGAGTTTATGAAGTGCCTCAAATTCTATAAAGTATTTCTTATTTTAAAATATTATGATCCACAGAGAAAAGTCAGTTGGAGGTATTGAGAACTTTAAATTATGAAAATAAAAGGCAATTTTGAAAAGGACAGAAAATTTTATATAGAAAAGACTCCATTGGGGAAAAAAATTCTTTTTTATTGAAATATATCAGTGACATGCTATGAGAGACAGACATGATTAAGAAAACTGGATAGAGTATGTAAAATATTTACTAAAAATCTTTTTGCTTATTTTAATTGTTCATATTCAGATAGTCAACATACTTTTTAAAAATTACTTTATTGTACAATACATGAACATATATTTTCAGAAAGAATTTTTCTTTTGGAAATAGTTTCTGATTTAGAACTATTTTATAGGATGGTCATTTAGTAAATATTTCAGAGTTTTTTGATTTTAGTTATTTTTAACATAGTCTGCCATTCATATAATTGCATTGTTTGAACAGTAAATTACATAACATTCTCACTCTCAGACCTACCTGTGAAGCCTAGGTGGTTCTGCTCCCTGTAATGTGTACTCTCTGTTGCCTTTCTGGTTCAAGCTGGGCTACTACTGCTCTCAGGAAAGAAACGGCCCAGGGGTGGCAAAGCCAGAGAAGTGTAGCCTTCTGTCCTGAACTCTGAAATGAGAGCAGGGCCTGTTGAGTACTGCAGATTTTTATAATGACTTTAGACATTCCTCCCTCCCTCCCCAAATTATCAAGTTTTTCTGGAAAACATTTGATGCCTCATGATCAGGGAATTAAGAAAAGGGGGTTAAATCCTGAAGACACACAGTAGTTAAATGCTTGTTAGACTTTGTGACTTTGAGCTATGACTATCAAATATCTTGTCATTTAATATTTGAAAGAAGACTTGAAGTACCCAGGAAAATGGTGACATGGGGAGATCTGTGAGAACACATCCACTTTTTCAATTGGCAAACATTGAAATATGTCTTCATTATTTTTTAAAAAAAGAACATATTTCTAACACTTAAATCTGGCAAACAGACACACATGCACATTATGTGTCTTCTTTTGCATTGAATATAAGTGATAAAATTTTAAATAATATATAAGCAAAGTAAAGTAAATAATTCCTAAAAATAATCCACCATCTCAACCAAGCAGGATTTATTCCAGGAAAATTCAAATATGGCTCATTTGTCTAAACTATGAATATATATATGTCATTAAGAGATTAAAAATGCATATCTGACCATCATTTAAGAAAACCCAAATTTAATACTCATTCCTGATTTTGTTTAAAATTTAAAACTTAAAAAAGGAATAGAATATTTAAATAATGCATAATACCTATCTTTAATGAAAAATCTATGTTATACTTAACAGTGAATCACTAGACTCATTTCTTTTAGAGTCTAGAAACAAGCTACATGATTATTATTCTTCAATATTTTTTAAGTGAAATCTGCTGAGTAAATAGCACATAAACTAGAAAGAAGAGGAGATTTAGCTATTGTATAGAAGGAAATAAATTTTTCTTTAATTGCACTGTGAGATTAATATAAATAGAAAATGTAAAGGATTAAATTGAATGATTCCCATAATTATTAAGTAATTTCTAAGAATTAACAATATAAATAATAAATATATATAAGGAAGAAATAAAATAGTTTATTCATTTGAAATCATGTTAAACCTCATTAGAAACCACTCAGAGATAAACAGGAATTAAAATGACAATCAATTACCACATGTTCCTAGAAGTAGCAACTTTGCCAGCAAAGTTCTAGTGAGGCTACTTACTACTAATTATAAGTTGATACATTTATCACCAATACACTTACACAAATATGTAGAAGGGGGATAATTTTAAATATAAAGTGCAATTACTTTCCTCCTTCCTTCTTTGAATTCATTATCTTTCTTCCACCATCTGGGTATCAGCCTTCCTTTTTGGCGCACAATGCCTCATCCTGCAAGACAGAAGTCAACTGAAATGCTGAGAGAAGGTTTTAAACTCACTCTCCCCGACCCCAAAAATCTTATAGTAAGTATCATTTTCATTCCAAACACTTATTGGAAGATCATGAGCCAAAGCCAGAAGGAACAAAACATAAAGGAATTAAAATTAAGTATAAAGCAGCAGAAAAAGGCAGGGTAGGACATAAGCAGAGTCTCCTCTTCACTGGGAAATATGCTACATGTTCAGTCAGATGGTGAGGGGGTGGTGCTGTGCCCAGGTTTTAGACACTCTCTGAGCCTCTGAGTTATTGGCCCATGCCTATCTTCAGGGGTCTTGGCCTTAGAGGATGATATGGCAATATAAAAGATGAGAGGGTGTGGAGAGAAGGGAACCCTCCTACACTGTTGCTGGGAATGTAAATTGGTGCAGGCACTATGGAGAACAGTATGGAGGTTCCTTAAAAACTAAAAATAGAACTACCATATGATCTCACAATCCCTGGGCATATATCCAGAGAAAAACAGGGTCCAAGAGGATACATGCACCCCCATGTTCATTGCAGCACTATTTACAATAACCAAGATATGGAAGCAACCTAAATGTCCATCGACAGAGGAATAGATAAAGAAGGTGTGGCACATATATGCAATGAAATATTACTCAGCCATTAAAAAGAATGAAATAATGTCATTTGCAGCAACTTGGATGGACCTAGAGGTTGTCATACTGAGTGAAGTAAGTCAGACAGAGAAAGAGAAATATCGTATGATATCGCTTACATGTGGAATCTAAGAAGAAATGATACAAATGAACTTATTTACAAAACAGAAACAGACTCACAGACTTAAAGAACAAACTTACAGTTACCGGGGGGAAGGGTGGGGGGAAGGGATAGTTAGGGAGTTTGGGACTGACATGTACACACAGCTATATTTAAAATGGATAACCAACAGGACCTACTGTATAGCACAGGGAATTCTGCTCAATATTATGTAGCTACCTAAATGGGAAAAGAATTTGAAAAAGAATAGAAACATGTATATGTATAACTGAATCACTTTGCTGTACACCTGAAACTATCACAACATTGTTAATCAACTCTACTCCAATACAAAATAAAAAGTTAAAAAAAAAAAGATTTCCTAACAGTAACCCTCTAATAATTTTGGGGATATTTGAGAACAGTTCCATCTTGTACTTTATTACTCAAAAGGTGGCCCGCAAAGGGCTCCCAGCCTCTAAGAGTAGACTTGCAATCTGCGTGACGGTGGGTCCTGTCCAAGGCAAGCGTAGCTAGGATGGTAGGGAGATTTGGTGGGAGTGGCAGAGGTTGGAAGGGGTCTCTGCAGAGGGGACTGAGGGCAGTCCAGAGAGGTCTGATCTGAATGTGGTTCCTGGAATTTCTAAACCCCCAGAGAGTCAGGAGGCTGGGGGGTAAGCTTAAATCCATACTCAGAGAGGAACTAGGGTTCAAGAGACTGGAGAGAATGCAGACAAGGTGCCCAGATTCATGGATCATGTGACTAGAGGGAGACTAAGGAGCCCAGACATAGCAAGAGCTCCCTCAGAACAGTCTACACCTCAGCAGAGACCAATGGGAAGAAGAGCCATTGGTTCAAACACCCACTTGCTGATATCAGGGGGACTTGAGTGTCTCCCAAAGAATTACCCCCAAGAAAGAAGATAAGCATGGGGCCTAAATCTAACTCAATATTTATTTTTAAAAACAGACGTTATTTCTAAAGTAGAAATGAATGACGACCTTGAATTGTATGACTTTTTTTAAATTTTTTTTTTAAAGTTCTTTGCTGTTAATCTGAAATTCAAATTTTACTAGGTATCCTCTATTTTTTTTTTAAGTACCTTTTTAAAATTATTTATTTATTTATTTATTTATTTATGGCTGTGTTGGGTCTTCGTTTCTGTGCGAGGGCTTTCTCTAGTTGCGGCAAGCGGGGGCCACTCTTCATCGCGGTGCGCGGGCCTCTCACTATCGCGGCCTCTCTTGTTGCGGAGCACAGGCTCCAGACGCGCAGGCTCAGCAGTTGTGGCTCACGGGCCCAGTTGCTCCGCGGCATGTGGGATCCTCCCAGACCAGGACTCGAACCCGTGTTCCCTGCACCGGCAAGCAGATTCTCAACCACTGCGCCACCAGGGAAGCCCTTTTTTAAAAATTTTCTAACAGTACAAAAAGAGTTTTGTGAGTTGCATTGGTTTCAGTTATAGAAAAAATAAGTTAAACCTTTGCTCTGTTTAGTTCAAAATTTATAAGCCTGAGATTTATGAGCCTAATAGCTTTTAAAGTCATACTCACTAAGCAGCAGTTTTGTGAGGCACTGTGATGGTATATAAAAAGTCTTAAAACTCAGAAATTTTGCTCCTTGTAATCTTAAAAGTATAGTTTTGGGGACTTATGTACAAGAATGTTCATTATGCTATTAACTATAATGGCGGGAAGTGATGCACAACTTAAATATCTATGATAGAGGAAAAAGTAATATTTTAATGCAGTTACTAGAAATTATGTTTTGTGAAAATATTTAATGGAATAAAAATGCTAACAATACAATATTCACTATGTAAACAGAATACCAAAAAGGTGGTTGGAGGAAACTGTTATTTTTTATACTTTTAGTATGTTTGAAATATTTAAAATATTCAATATTAAAAAAAATAAACATACTATATGATCACATAAAACTCCTGGAAGAAAACATAGGCAGTACCCTCTTTGACATCAGTCTTAGCAATATTTTTTTGGCTATGTACCCTCAGGCGAGAGAAACAAAAGCAAAAAATAAATAAATAAATGAGACTACATCAAACTAAAAAACTTTTGCACAGCAAAGGAAATTATCAATAAAATGAAAAGGAAGCCTACTGAATGGGAGAAACCATCTACAAAAGCTATATCTGATAAGGGGTTATTGTCCAAAATATACAAATAACTCATACAACTCAACATCAAAAAGCAAGCAATCAGATTAAAAAATGGGCAGAGGACCTGAACAGACATTTTTCCAAAGAAGACATACAGATGGCCAACAGACACATGAAAAGATGGTCAACATCGCTAATCATCATGAAAGTGCAAATCAAAACCACAATGAGATATAATCTTATACCTGTCAGAATGGCTATTATAAAACACAACAAATAACAAGTATTGGCAGGGTTGTAGATAAAAAGGAACTCCTGTGCACAGTTGGTGGGAATGTAAATTGGAGCAGCCACTATGAAAAACAGAATGGAGATTGCTCAAAAATTAAAAATAGAACTACCATACAACACAGCAATTCCAATTCTGGGTATTTATCTGAAGAAAATCAAAACACCAATTCAAAAAGATATGTACACCCCTATGTTCATTACAGTGTTATTTACCATTGTCAAGATATGGAAGCAACCTAACTGCCCATCAATAGATGAATGGATAAAGAGGATTGTTTTATACACACACACATATATATAATGGAATATTATTCAGCCATAAAAGAGAATTAAATCCACATGAAAACATGGATGGACCTAGCTGGTATTATGTTAAGTGAAATAAGTCAGAGAAAGACAAATATTACATGATTTCACTTATATGAGGAATCTAAAAAACAAAACAAATGAACAAAGATAACAACACAGAAGCAAAGTCATAGATACAGAGAACAAAAGTTGGTTGCCAGAGGGGAGGAGAGTGAGGGGGGATAAGTGAAATTCATGAGGGAGATTAAGAGCTACAAACTTCCAGTTACAAAATAAATGAGTCACAGTGGTGAAATGTACAGCTTGGGGAATATAGTCAATTACAAAGTAATATCTTTGTATGGAGGCATGGTAACTAGACTTATTGTGGTTATCATTTGGTAATGTACTGAAATAGTGAATCACTATGTTGTGTACCAGGAACTAACATAGTGTTGTAGTCAATTAGACTTCAAAAAATAAATAAATCAAAAAAGTCACAGAAAAAAAAGATCAGATTTGTGGTTACCAGAGGTGGAGGATGGGGTGAGAGGAATTGGATGAAGGTCAAAAGGTACAAACTTTCAGTTATAAGATAAATAAATGCTAGGAATAGTGTACAACGTGAGTAATATAAGTAACATTGTTGTATGTTATATATGAAAGTTAAGAGAGTAAATCCTAAAAGTTCTCATCACAATGAAACAGATTTTTTTTTCTACTCCTTTTATTTCATATCTCTATGAGTTGGTGGATGTTCACTAAACTCATTGTGGTCATCATTTCATGATGTATGTAGGTCAAGTTATTATGTACCTCTTAAATAGTGTTATATGTCTATTATAGCTCAATGAAACTAGAAGGGAAAAATAGATGTACTATATAATCATATTTTTCAAATTAAAACACGTAATATTATCAAAGAGATGTATTTCCTTTTGTGAAAACAAAATCTGGTATAACCTGTGGTTTTTGTGACTATGGACTCTACATCTGAAACATATTTCCACGGTTGCTTGTTTTAAGGAAATTATTTGACACAGGTTTACCAAATCTCAACTCAATTCCCAGATTTTTCTGGTGAAGCCTGCATTTACCTTCTCTTTCTCTAAGTTCCCAAGGTATACCTTGTCTGTTTCACTCAGTCTGGCATTGAACCGTATACAGGTAGCCCGGTTACCTCACTTGGTCAAATATGGGCAGCTTGTCACCGCTGCTCAGTTGTAGGCTGCTGAGGTTCAGACTAGAGCAAAGCTTGGAGCAAGAGATCTTTGATTTTGACCTGTGTGTCTTTTCCCAAGCTCCAAACTCTGTCTAGCATTGTGTGTCAGAGAGTAAATACTTAATGCTAAGGATGTGTATTTTTAATTTTGTGCATTTGT
Organism: Balaenoptera ricei; assembly: GCF_028023285.1. Lineage (NCBI taxonomy): Eukaryota > Metazoa > Chordata > Mammalia > Artiodactyla > Balaenopteridae > Balaenoptera > Balaenoptera ricei. Next base: position 66,396,400 of record NC_082650.1, read on the forward strand.
GTGTATGTGTGTGGTTGTTTTCTATCTGCCTCTATTTCAACAAAATATTTTGCCAGATATCCTATAACTTCTTGCACTGACTTACACATAAATGTCATAGAGAATTAATTATATTTTTCAGTAAACCAAGACAGTACTCTCCCCTGGCAGGAGGAAAGTTCTCCTCTCTGAGGTGGAGGCGCAAACAGATTAATCATCTTCTTCAACCCCTTGTTCTAAAACATTGCCTGTGAGGCCCTCCAGCTGAATCATTCTATACCTCAGTTAAAAGGGAGTATTTTTAAGTTTCCTTGTGTATGAGCTCAAAGCTACCCTGGACTCTACATACAATCAGTTTTTCTACAAATACTGTCCATTGGTTAAGGATTCCGTCATGGAAACTAGTGGTCTCCTTCCAGGACGTGGAAGTAGGTACTGTTTAGATACAGAGGAGATTTTCCTTACAGACTTTCCAATGACATGGCCTTTTAGAAATAGAAGGTTATTTTGGAGGAATAAAATCATTCTATCTATCTCACTAGCTAGGTAGCTAGCTAGTTATCGTTTATGCCCCACCCTGGACCATTTGAGAGCAAGTTGAAGATGGCTCCCCTTTTCCTTTAAATACTTTAGTGTGTATTTTTAAAAATAAGAGCATTCTCTCACATCTCTTACATAACAATGCAAATATAAAAACTAGAAAATTAACATTGATACAAAATTATCACTGATCTATTATATATATTCTAGTCTATATATCTATCCTATATATCTATATAGATATATCCATATATCAATATTTATACCTATATTCTAATTCTGGGAAACCTGTACAATGAATCCCCAATTTCCTGCCACATTCAATAATGGAAATTTTGATCCTAAACTTCAGATAATAAATTGAGTTACTCAATGAACACCAACCATATATTCTTAATGAATCAAAAAAGTGGACTCAGGCATCCTTTCTGCCTACATTCCAACAGTCACAGCTAACAAATGTATATACACACACACACACATATATATATACATATATATATATATATATATATATCCAATTGTCCTGATAATGTCCTTTAGCGTATTTATTTTATTTTATTTTTTGGTCCAGGATCCAGTCCAGGGTTACTCGTTGCATTTAGTGTCATATCACTTTCATCACCTTTAATGTGGAATTGTTCCTGTGTCTTTCTTTGTCTTTCAAGATGTCACCATTTTTGTAAGGAAAAATCAAGTCAGTTTTAAAAAAGGATATACTCCAGGATTACAATTTCTCTTTAATAAAATGTTACCCACATGAATTTTGTGAAGGGGCCTCAGTTATGATCATTGCAAAAGATAAGAGATCATGGACGTGAGTTTAAAAGTTTCTAGATTCATTGTGATCTGTCCTCTAGAGTGTGGGACAATTTTAATTTCCATGTGGATACATGATATTTGCAGTCAATACACTGACAGCTTCCAGGGTGACGGTGTTAGAGACAGGAGGAGGAGGAGGAAGAGATATTGGGAAGAAGAGCAAGAGGAAAGGAAAGAAGAAAACAAGGAGGGGGCAGAGGTAGAGAAGGAAAGAAGAAATAGTGTCATTTTCTTAACAATACCTCAGAAAGGCTTATCAGATTTATTTATCTTAGAGCTATCCTAGGGTGTTTCCACTGTTGAAGATACATTCAACAAACATACTGAAAGTTCTTCCTTTTTCCACCAAATGTCGCCAAATTACAATCTTCCAGGTCTTCCCAAAATACCGCAGGGAAGAATACTTCTCTTGGATATTCACTTTACGTCAGGAACTCCTTGTTATATTATTTTATGACAAATGCAAGTGCCCTGGAGATTTACAAACCTGCTGTAAAAAAAAAAAAAAAAAAAAAGTGAGGGTATCTTGATTACTTTTCACGAGTTTTAGGGAATACTAATGGAACTATACCTGTGCTTTGAAAAATGTAAAGTTCCCATGCAGCAATACCAGGTAAAATTCGTTTAGGAAACACTGAAATTTACAAAGACCTCAGTGGTTTATAGGAAAATATTGTTGTTGGTATATTATTAAAATGTATATATTAAAAAACAGTTGTTGGCATTATACAAGTCACGTGGAATCATGATAAAACATCTTAATAAGTCAAATTGGTTAAATTCATTTCAGTGACACAGTTCTCTGTTCTCCACAGGAAGATAATTAAAGCATTCTCTTGACTGGTGGAACAGCAAGAGAACAAAATATCTTTAATAATTTAAAGATAAGTTATGAAATAATTTTAATTTTGCCCTACCTCTGTTGCTTTCTCTCATTACGTTATGAGTCTTTTAGTCAGGGTCAAGACCGGGCCAGTGATTCAGTTCTTTACGTCAAGGAGTAAACATGTTCCAATAATCACTGAGAAAAATTAATTTTATACGGAGAATGGTTCTGAAAGAAGTATCTTTTTACCTTGTTCTGCATACATTTCTTAACTTTTTTAGGAGTTACTTAGACAGTGAATAGTCATTTTGTTACAAGATGCTATTTCTCAGCAGAATATCTCTGAGAATTGCACTTAAGATGCAGTAATTAGTTTTGTCATTTTCATATGAATCAGTAAAATACATATTTAGTGTTACCAACATGGTGCTGTGGGCAATTAAAAAGACAAATGTTGTTGATAGCTAAATTTTGAAAACTTTTTTTTTTTTTAATTCTGCACTGTTTACAAGATTTCCCTGTGTTCACAGTATCCCTGATATGCAACTGTAAAAATATTGGCTCAAACCTCCTTAAGAATTGCTTTGTGGATCCCACTGGCGGATATAATGACCTCTTTCACTTTGTCAAAAAGGCAAACTTGTCAAGCTCACAGTGGTCAGTACTCTGAAGATCATCCTTGAAGCCCAGAAACACGGACCAAGCAGGGATTCCGGAGTACAGGTGCTGAGATGCATGGGCTGGACAGAGTCAAATAGTATCAGGACTCATGAACTGATCAAGGACGAAGGGACACTGGGTTTCTGAAGCTGAAGCCCACTTAGATTTCTCCTGTATCACTTAATGATATGAGCAGAGACTTAATTCTTTGAAGTCCCTGATTTAAGGAGCCGAAAAGCAAAGGAAACTTTATGCTTGATCTGATCCTTGTTATTAAAAGAAGTAGAGGAGATAAAACACTTTCTATTTTTATCGACTGATGTATTGGGGGGGTCAGTATTTTAGTCTGTTCATCTCTGTTTTGCCGTCTGCCCTGATTTCAAAGTTCTCATTCACTTCTGATTAGACTATCAGTTAATTCGCAGATATATCCTTTAATTGATTACAGTTAACGCTTTCCAGTTTGAAAGAGATATCGTTTTATTTCAATTGACTTATCATCATCCTTCATTTTACCCTCCAATTTAATTAAGAATGCCACATAAAAAAAATCTCAGAAAATGTACTGAAATAAATGAATCTAGTTTTATATCCTTTCCAAAGTAAGTAAGTTAGTAAGAAATCTGTATCATCTTCCTCTCCAAGCACAGTTTATCCTCTAATGTCTCTCAAAAACATTTTTCTTTAAGAGATGAAATTCTTTTCTTTTTTCCTGCCCTACTCAGGTTCACTTCGTGCCACCAAAGTTCTAGAGGGTATTGATTGAAATGCTATTGCACATTATAGAATTCCAGTGACCTTCTGAAAATTTCTGCAAATTTTCAAGGCAAGAAAGCGTTGTGGCTTATGGTCCTCTCTATCTTTGAGCTGCGTTTCCTGCTTAATCCTTTTAGTTCTTGGATCTTATTGCTGTCCAGTGCATGTGAATTCCATTTTTCAGGGTATCGATAGAAATGGAATAGTCAATCCTCCTCCAACAAATACTTCACTCTCACATGACATTTGTGTGAGGTAGCTACATTTACTGAAGGTTTGAAGAGTTGGGGATATTTATAATACAAATATGCTAATAGTACCACAGTATTGAACACTATGTTTAAAACTACTGTATTCATAGTGTTGTACTTCTCTGAAACTAATTCCCTCACTCTTCTCATTTTCTTCATGGCTCTGACCTGTCTCCAAACTACTATTAATTTTTTTTTAATATAGAAACATTCATGGATCTTTTTTATTTAACTCTGGCCTACCCATCTCCATGGGAGCCTCAACTCCTATCTCAAATGGCTTATTATCATTAATGAACAATGGCTTATTTTCCTTTAAAAAAATTTTTTAGGCTTATTTTCTTAAACAAGTGTATTTCATCTTTAAAACACATGTTAGGAAACAAATGTTAACTATGAAGAGATTTTAAAGAACATTTTAACTTCCTTGCATATGGTCAAACACCCTGATTACCAGTATTAATGTGGTTGTAGCTATGTTTACCTTTCACTACAGACTTCATATTTAGGTTAGCTAAAATAGAAGTTGAAACCAAACAAAAAAGGAGTAGTTAGTATTTCTCCTTATATCTTTCCTTTGACTTTCAGCCCGAAGGTCAGCAATAGCCTTCATTTCCAGCAATGTCTCTGAGCTCACAGTCAGGTGTAGTGACAGTATAACTACCAGCATCAGTATCAATATCCTCCCTGGGAGCACAGCAAAACTGTCCTCTTACCTTTGGGAGGACTTGGAACCTATCAGGTATTTTTAAGTTCAAATAAATGTTGTGAGAAAAGCTGAGGATTCTGGAAGCAAACCTGTCTTCTTGAGATGAAGACAATCAGCACAGATGATCTGCCTTTAAATGGTACCTGATTCCCCTTCACCCCCTCCCACCCATGTTTTAATGGTGCTGCTGTTTCCCAGAATATTGTGTGTTTTCCAAGAACACTTGACAGTTGCTACTGCAACTGACAGTATTTACATTTTAAACAGTGTGTTATGATGTGATAACTACTGATAAACCACCAATGGAGTGGAGAGTACTTTTATGCAACCACTCTTACACATTTTGTCCATAAAGCTTGAGCATGTAACTAAGTCCTATCTCTGCATCTAGATACTAGTTATGGTTCCCTGATACCCAGCTATTAAGTATTGGGACTAATAGCTCAAATGTAACTCTGTATGTCAACCACCTGGAATAAATTTTATTATGGTGATAGCTTCCATTTCTCCAGTTAATCTTCAACTTTTAGTTAAAGCTTCCTGAAACTAATGATTTTGTTTAGAAGATTCAGTTCCATTGGGTACATTCTTAGAGTGATACTGGGAAAATTACTTAGTCTCTGGAAGTCTCAGTTTCTTCATCTATAAAATTGGTATAATAAAGCAGGTTTCTAAGGACAACTGTATATGTGAAATCAAAGCATATATGTAAAGCAAAGGTCACTAACACAAGTCTCCAGGTTTGTCACATAAATAAGCAAATCTGGATGAGTATTAGAAGATAAAAATTTGCAGGGCTGTTAGACACCTGCAACAGAAAAAGGTATTCAAACACAAAATTTGTCTTGCCCACACAAAATATTAGGGAAGAAAATCTGGCCACAAATGACCTGTTATTTATAAAAATATTTAGCTTCAAAAATGTTTTCTCTTTCACTTTCATTTTCCTTCTACCTCCTGCCTTGATATATAGGTGACCCCAGGTCTATGAGTGGTAATTAAAGTGAAAAATAAAGATGGCTAAAATATTTTCTGTGTTCTTAAAGATCACTAATCTGCCTGGGGAGACACATGGCAAATGCAATATAACCAGGCAAGAGCCATAATGGAAATTGAAGAGTAGCAGAATATGTCACCCCAAATTATGACTGTAGGACTTAAGGACATGCCGTTCCCAAATATGCCATTTTGGTATGTTGGTTGTTTTGAGCTGTAGACACTTGGAAAACAGCAGATACAGGGAGAGTTTTTCTCTGAGCTCTTATCTGTCTAAGGACAGATCTTCCAAAGGGAACTGATTTGTCATAAATCTTCTCCCCGGGGGTTTCATCGACCAGGGAAGACTGATGCACTTATCCCAGGAGAGGGTACTGGAGTACAACACCACACCAGACCTACATCTCATCACCCATTCATCTTTCCTAAAAGTCACTAACTCTCCCCTAAAAGGTCCATATTCCCCTTCCCCTTTCCCTATTAAGATGATATTTATCCCTAAATTCTAAAGCCACTACTTCAAGTTTCTCCCAGGTGTTCATGAGGTATACATGTTAATAAACTTGTTTGTTTTTCTCTTGTTTATCAATCTTTTATTACAGGAGTCTCAGCTAAGAACTCAGAAGGGTAGAGGAAAAATTATATTTCTTCCCCTACAAAATATAAGCCAATCTCCTATATACAATGAAATCACCAAAGAAGAATTTACTTGAAGTCATTAGGGAGAGTTTCATAGATAAGCTGGCATTTCAGCAGGGTCTTGCAGTAAAATAAGGTAGCTGATGAAAAGTAAAAGGGAGCCAAGGGCATTCGAAATGACAGGAACCATTAATACAAGATTATAAGGAAATGAATATATGTGGCAGTGATTCACCAACCTTAGAATCTTTTATTCAACTAATTAGACAATCATAGAATGCATTCTGCAGGGCCACAAGCAAATGAGGTAAATGCTTACCTGGAATCTTTAATTATTCAGCAATACTTTGAACTCCTAATGCCTTTACCAAAGATTTATTCCCCACACCTAAAGTAATTTGAATGGATGTTTCACTACATTATGTATTAATAAATTAAATTTAAAAACTTTAACTCAGCATATTTTAATAGGTTTCAACAATATAATAATTTGGGGAGAATCATTTGAGGATAGCCTGTAATTACCATTGACATTCCTTATCTTCTCACTCATGCCAGAGGGCACCAGTATTCAATGTTAGTTGTTTTATTCTTTTGACTCCCTAAAGGTTTACTGCTTTGTGTCAGGACCCCATTACCCCTGATCTGGACTGTTATAATAGCTCACTACCTTCAGCCTCTCCTCTCCCTTAATCTACTCTGAATTAATTCTTCTAGAACACAATTTTGATCCTATTACTTCTCTATTCACCAACTTTTAGCGATAGTCCATTGCCTACCAAATAATACAGATAATCACAAAATAAATGCTGATTATTCTATGTGGTTCGAACTGTCCTTATGAGTTTGTGTTGGCAGATGAACTGGAATAAGTGTGAATAAGATATAAGGGAAACAGAATAAGAAGAGTGCTGACTCAGAGTCACTAGCACTCTTGGATTTAAATCATAGTTCAACGGTCACTTTTGTATGACTATTTTTTTTTCTTTTTTCTTTTTTAAATTTATTTTTTATACAGCATGTTCTTACTAGTTATCTATTTTATACGTATTAGTGTGTGCGTGTCAATCCCAATCTCCCAATTCATCCCACCACCGCCCCCCCACTTTCCCCCGCCTTGGTGTCCATATGTTTGTTCTCTACATCTGTGTCTCTATTTCTGCCTTGCAAACCTGTTCATCTGTACCATTTTTCTAGATTCCACATATATGCGTTAATATACAATATTTGTTTTTCTCTTTCTGACTTACTCTGTATGACAGTCTCTAGGTCCATCTATGTCTCTACAAATGACCCAGTTTCGTTCCTTTTTATGGCTGAGTAATATTCTATTGAATATATGTACCACATCTTCTTTATCCATTCATCTGTCGATGGGCATTTAGGTTGCTTACATGACCTGGCTATTGTAAATAGTGCTGCAATGAACATTGGGGTGTTGTATGATTTTAGAAGCTACCTAACATTTTCCAGTCTTGGCTTCTACAACTAACTTATCAGGTTTATTTTAAAAGTTGCCATGAAGGGTTGCTATATTATCTCTATAATGTAATAGATGCTGCAATATTTGTAGAAATGAACTGAACTGGATCTGGCTAAGCTGGCAAGTTCTGGAAGCACAAAAATAAGAATTTCAGACAAATCTTCTGGAAAAGACAAGGAGACCCAGAGGTATACAAGGAGGAGGCATCTAGGAGGTAAACGGGACATCAGGAAAGATTGACAGCAGGTAATAGGAAGAAAATAAGAAAGTCAAGGGATTGTTATCAGGTGGATATCCTTGTAAGAAAGAGGTCTAGGGAGTCCATTAGCAGGAAGAAATGATCCAGAGAAGAAATTAACTGAGATCAGAAGTTTCATGCAGTGGATAAATAGTACCCAGTCTCAGCAAATGGAGTTGCCAGGGCAGAACTCAAGTACCATGAAGATAAGACAGAACATGAAAACCAGCAATAAAATTCATCTGATCCGGAGGCCCTACTATATGGATATGGACATCTTTTGATTTTCCCTACTTAGAAGCCAGATCTGCTTCAGAGCCTAAAGATGGTAGAAACTACAGGCTAATGACATCTGGAATGAATAATATCACCTTGGGAGTGATGTTTGGACTACAGCAGAGATAGGGATCCAATCTAGACTCCTATGTAGTTTTCTTATTAAATTTGAATTGGCCACTCTAAGGTTTGTTAATGTTATGGGGTTTATAAATATTCTTTTCATCTGTAAAAGAAATTTCCACTGTAAAAATATATTCTGAGTAGAGTCAAAAAGTCATGTGTATTCTCAGATAGGACCCTGAAAAGAAATGGTCTATAATAGGGAAGAAGATAAATGTATATCTAAGCTTCTAAAGTTGAGGTCAGTAGTGGAAATAAAGATGAAACCCCCAATTAAGATTTAAACCAAATTTGTTTAACAAAAATCTTATTGTGTTCCTGTCACTTTTATTAACTCCATTTTACATGTATGGAAACTGAGTAAAGAAAGTTTAAGTAATTTACTTCAGGTCATACTGATAGAAAGTGATATAGTCAGGATTTAAACTCAGTAAGTTTGGCTTTAAGTCTCCGTATTTTTGATCACTATGCTATATTGGCTAATTATAAGCTAATTAATAATTAGATAGTGTCCATCAGAAGAAAACCAAAGACCACTGAAAGCTAAATAAAAATAACTCCAAATGCATATAATTTAGTTTTGCTGTATAATAAACCATTTCAAAACTTAAAGACCTCAATCAACAATTGTTGATTTAGTTCATGTTTCTGTGTATCAGCCGAGTGGTTCCTCTGGTCTGGATTAGCTCTGCTGATCTCTGTAGGGTACACTCAGCTGAATGGTCTAGAATAGCCTACTTACATGTCTGTAAGCGGACACGTTCTTGGCCAGAATGCCTGCATTCTCTTCCACATGGCCTCATCCTCCAAAAGGTTACTTCCACATGGTAGTTTCAGGATTCCAGCCTGAATCTAGGATTGCAGCATGAGAGGGCAAGTCCCCAGATGAAAGCTCTTTCAAGACTCTACATCAGTGGTTTGCAAGCTAGGGGCAATTCTCCCTACCCCAGGAGATATTTAACAATGTCTGGAGAGACATTTTTGATTGACATAGTCAGAGGGTTGCTGCTGGCATCCAGTGGGTAGAGGCCAGAGATATTGCAAAATATCCTACCCTACGATGCACAGGACAATCCCCTTCAACAAAGAATTATCCAGTCCAAAATGTCAACCGTGCTGAGGTTGAGAAACCCTGATCGATTTGAATCACATTTGTTAATGTCCCATTAGCCAAGGAAACTCACATGGCCTAGGTCATTTCAAGGGGTAAAAAATTATACTCCATCTCTTGATGAATAGAGAAGAATTTGTGCTCATTTTTGCAACCTGCCGTTGTAATAGTAGTTATTTAAGAAAAAGAAGAAAAAATGGAGATGACAATAACAAAGCAGCAGCAGCAGTAGCAGACAAGTTCAAGGCACAAATTAGAAGGGAATAAGAGGGTCAAAGAGTATTCAGCAGGACAGCAAACCTGGTAGGTTTTCCTTAATATTTTGCTTTCATTTTATCATGCTTTATGCATTCATATATGAATATGTCTGAACTTTTCATAGCCTTTAAGAGATGTCTGTGTTTCAAATGGGGTTTTATATTATATTTAAAACACTAAAATAATCAACACCGATAAAACATTAGCTTATATATATATATATATATATATATATATATATATATATACATACATATTTTGAAATACTGTAAATTGTTTTTTATAATTTCTATATTTAATGATCTAGCTATAGTTATATGAGGTAAAATACCTATAATGATGACTTAATTTTTTGTAATCTGAATGTTTCTATTTGGATTTTTAGTGTCAATTATGTGAAATATTATCATAATTGTTCATCATTATTATTATAACTGATACAGAGTTTACCTATAAGCAGCTAATAATTACATAAAATATTACATAGATGAAGTCTATAAAATTGTTGATAATTTAACCATTTTATGCTTATGTAAATTGAATTAATATATGTCTCAAATTAATATCACTAGCTAACTCAAATTAAGATAGCCTGTATAATTTTTAAAAGATTTGGAAAATCTAAATGTATTGCCTAAAAATTCTTCCTGCATGATTTGGAGATCCCAAAAGAACAACTTCGTTAAATCTTTATCATGCCAAATATATGTGACCATGTCTTGTGCAAATGAATATTTCAAAAAAGATGTTAGATATCACCAGAAAATTAAAAATTAAAAAGCAGCTATAGGAAACTTTCTATCTTTTTAGCCCATAAATATAAATTTTTTTTATGGATTTTTTGTTTGTTTGTTTTGGTTTGGTTTATTTATTTGTTTATGGCTGTGTTGGGTCTTCGTTTCTGTGCGAGCGCTTTCTCTAGTTGCGGCAAGCGGGGGCCCCTCTTCATCGCGGTGCGCGGGCCTCTCACTATCGTGGCCTCTCTTCTTGCGGAGCACAGGCTCCAGATGCGCAGGCTCAGTAGTTGTGGCTCACGGGCCTAGTTGCTCCGTAGCATGTGGGATCCTCCCAGACCAGGGCTCGAACCCGTGCCCCCTGCACTGGCAGGTAGATTCTCAACCACTGCGCCACCAGGGAAGCCTTAGCCCATAAATTTAACACCACAGAATAATGAGTCTATGTATACCTGCCATCCTCCAAATATAATACATATGCACAAATGCCATTTTAATAAGGGATGCATTTACTTATAGAAGTGTAAATATTTTTCTAGAAGAGAAACAAGTTCTTTCTTATAGCATCTTTGCTTCAAAATCTTAATGAGAAGTAGTGCAGTGCAGTAGGTATAGGATAGCCCCTGGGGTCACACACCTGACATTTAATCTTTGTCCTGACTTTCTTAACACTAGTCTAGACCTTTGTTATTGTTAAGCAAGTTCTCAGAGGCCTAGCTTACTAGTATGTAAAATGGGATAACAATCCTATCTGACATGTCTGTTATAAAGGATAAAGAAGAGAGATATACAGAACCTTTCACTATATTAACATATGCTTTATGAATATAATTAGTTTATTAGTTTCTATGATCTTTGCAAACATTTGTATACCAGAAATCAATATAGATCAGATTCTAATTAAGTTTTCTACATTGTGATTTATTTTAGCTCCTTTCTAGCTCCTGAGATTTCTAAATTCTTACTGGAAGGAGAAAATGAGAAAAGTACTCTGGGCTCCTCCAATGTTAATTTACCTAATTATTCCCATTCCTGTCATTTTTCTCATCACTAAATTTTTTCCACTTTAAAGTCTTCTTTCTCACTTTCCTCTGTACACAATATAACTTTTGCTTAAAATATTTTTAAAATTAGACAAGAATTTAATATCTTTAACTTATATATTTAAAAATAAAATGGTTAAGTTAGAAAATAGAAAATAGATTTAGGAAAATGTATCCAGAGGGTTAAGTAGTCTGAATCCTGACTGAAACATCATTTTGTGTTTTGAGCACTTACGTCTGAAAAATAATGTAGCTTCTTTGGCTAGTGCTTGGGAAAGACTTCCTCTGTTTTTCCAATGTCAAAGTAATTTTCAATTTATCTCAGATGTGGGAGATAGTCAAAATGGTCTTAAATAAAATGCCATGTTCATTCATTCTACCCCTAAGGAAAATATGATGCATAGCCAATATTCCTTTCATTGATTACTTATAGTGTGTTAAATAGTCACATTATAAAGCTTGAAAGACAGAACCATAGATATTTGCAGATTACAAAATAACTCCAAAATAAAATATTTCTGCACAAATCTTTGGTGACTGGCTATGGTAAGAAGGCAATAGGAATTGATGGGCTCATTTATCTCCACCTCTTTAGAGACCACTTCATATTTTTCACCGACTATATTAATAGATTCTGCATGTTTGACTATGAATAGTCGCTGCTATAAGACACCTTTCAACAGCCCAGAACAGTTTAATAGTATCAAGGTTACAGCTGTACTTGTTCATAAATAATTCATTTAAAATGCATTTTTTAATTAAAAAATAGGTCATAGGATTCATTTTGAAGTCCTGTGAGTCGTTGGAAGATCATCTGGGGATGATTCATTAATACCTTCTCCAGAATCTGCAGTCTGCTATCCCAGGTTCGTTCATAAAGGAACTGAGTAATACTGCCTATGATTCCCAGGCTTTCATTTCGAAATTCACAGAGGCACTTTTGACTAGCACCTCCATGGATGTAAAAACAATGTGGGTTCACCATATTCCAAGACATAGTTACCAGCCATGTGGTGCTTGGAAACCTTTGCCCATTTGTCAGGCTAAATTATAGTCCTGACTTGGCAGCAAAGAAAATAGGGCATCATATTTTTACTTGTATATAATATTACGGGTAACTGTAAACTAACACAATAAAATAGAAAATAGTTTAGGATATCTGTGGTTACACACTTCTATTCCCTCACTTGAGGTCTTTGGGGGACATGATTTTAAAACGGAGTAGTTATTGCAAAGCCTGTTTTGAAAGATCACTGAAAAAATGGTCAATAACTTGATGGTGAATAAGGTTCTCCTAAGGTTTGGCATTTGAGGACACAGAGAAAGTATTTAGGAATCACTCGAGCTCCACATAGACCACTGCAGGACAGGTGGCAATCTAGTGACATCAATGGTTAATGCCCCCTTTTAAAGCACAAGTCATCAGAGCAATTAATTCACCTGCCAGAGATGCAGAGGCCACAGGTTTGATCCCTCTCAAGCTCGTAGATATACATATACATTTAATTTGCAAGGTAACCTGGCTTGGGTAACATGCTTGTGCCATTTCATATGTATTTTCAAACTCTCCCTCTTTACTGGTTTTTCCAGCTCAACATGTGAACACCTCTAAGACTTGCTCATCTTGAAAATTTTAATTATAAAAATATCACTTTCTATTGATTTTGTATCTCTTTATAGATGCTGACTATATGCTTTTTCTTTTTTTCAAGACAAGATCATGTTCACTTCTTTTCTTATTCTTCAGCTTAGAGCAGTCAAACATCCATACTACATTGCTCCAAAGGCATTGCACATGAAGGTCAATGATAGGTTTCAAAATTCACTGAACAAGTGGTGGTCTTTCTTTTGTCCCACTGCCCTAGCATTTGACACTGACTCATCTGACATCACTATTTCCTTCTACCACTAATAGCTTTTTTTAAGTCTGTCTTATGAAATATTCTGTATTCCTTATATATCTGTATTCCCAACACTCTGACTCATTTTTCTATTCACTGTGTATCCTGAGAGATACCCATTTTGAAATTTCTTTCTTGTTTCTTCAAGAAACAACTTAAAATTTGTTAGGTCCCAAATATACACCTCTAAACTAGAGACTCTACTAAGATTTCATTCCATTTATCCAGTTGCTTATGGCAGATCTCCACTTAGCTGTTCCAGAAACATCTTAAACTCAATATTTTAAATAGCACCATCATGTCCTCAGTGTATTCTTTCTCCTCTCTCAGTAAATTACATTATCACTTGTGCTCACCCAAACTACAGAGAAAGTGGAGTTGTATTTAACCATTGTCTGAATACAGGCTGCTTTCAGCCTTCTCTAAATACAGGTGTGTCACCTTCTCCTTCCATCCATCCTGCCAGGTGACCAGGGATACAGCCCTCTTCTTGAGGCTTATGGATGTCTTGTAATGTTAAGATTGTGGAAAAATTCCACAAGGGATAAACTAGACAAGAAACAACTTCATTTAATGAAGAGATATAGATGGGCCTCACTCCTGCTGGGTGGACATTAATCTGAGTGCTAACTCCCAACCAAGGGAAGATTTCATTGGTACCTGTGACATGAGCAGCTAATATAGGTCTGGGCACGGAGTGAGCAGTCGCAAGTAATGTTTCAATTTCCAAACAACTCTGACAACTGAAACAAGGCCCTTCAAGGAGACCATTTACCAAAATGTTGTCTAATGACCCATCACCTCTAGCCCTCTCTCTAGGGACTACTAAACACACTTAGCTCCTTTTCCTTCTCTCCTCGTTAAGGTGTGAAACCAAAACTAGACAAAATCTGAGCTTCCTTCCACTATCCTTCACATTTCTTCTCTGGTAAATGAATACAGACCTGACTCTCTACTAGAATTGAAGAAATGGGAATAACAGGAGGGAGAAAATCAGATAATATTTCAAAAGTAATTTCCTGCCACACCAGCAACAAGAATCATCCTAACCCCTCATCGCTCTAGATATACAATTGTTATTTCCCCATTTTCCCTGCTGAGTGGTGACAATCTACCAACTTCCAGATCCTTGTCATCACTTAGCAATATGAGCACCTGGATGGCAGTGTTCACCTTACCCCCAACTCTTAACATCACCCCAGGCAATTTCTTTGTCCACATAAGTAACTAAACCCTAGGAAATGTTCCAATCCAAGACACAACTGCAACTAAGAAAAAAAATCTAGCACGAGGAGCAGTAAGGGATATCTCCAAGGGGGGAAGGCAAAGAATTCATGAATGCTCTGCTATTGAAATCGAGAACTCTACAACCAACCCAAGAAGTTTTATCTGTGCCAACAAGTTAGTTGCCCTAGGTGCCACTTCCATCCATTCAGACTGTAAAATAGAATAGGTGAGGCCTTTGTTGATATAATATTAATATTGCATTTAGCAAGACCCAAATAGATAGTATGTTCGATTGTTATTACTGACATACCAGAAATGTTGTATTACTCAAAATCCATAGAACACTTGACTTTTTTTCTCCACCTAGATTTATATCTCCAGCATATTTCCTCCACATGGCCATGGGCATTACATTCTGGTACCAGCTCTCTTTCCATCCCCATTCATAAGTCACAACCACCATCCCAGTTTTTGAACTCTTTGACCTCCTCAAATCTCAATTGATACAATGTCCCATCATAGTCTCCCTTTTATCTATCAGAATTGGTTGGTGTTTTTTTCAAATCTCTGCCAATTTGCCTATCTTTGTCGTTAAACTTCTCTCAGAGATGAATTGGCAATCACGGGATATAACAACCAGTTATATGAAAATACTTCTGTGGTGATTTCCATAGTCAACCTCATCCCCAAGAAAACTTTACAACTCACTACATTCTTCACTTTCACTACAACTATGGTTTCTATCTTTGCTGCTTCTTTCTCAAAATGACACCCAGCAGAGAGACAGTACCTGAGGAAACTACTAGCTACACAGAGAGAACTTTAAGCCACATTCCAGATTGCCAAGGGCCAGCCCATAGAGTGTATTGATCAATATCTCAGGTGAGGGAAAACAAATGGGAAACATTTTCTGATTCTGCTCTGCATTCATATAAATCATCCAGGCATAATGAAGGGTGGAGGACCTCAACTTTTCTCAATTGTAGACGATACTAACCCTATGACCTTATGACTTCAACTTCCCTTCATCATACACTGTTCTCTGCCATGTCTGAGCCACTAAAATCATGTAAATCCAATTCAAGATTAGAAAATACAAAGTATAGTAAGTTAAGTTGTTGAGTGAAGCAATGCCAGGTAGAGATCTCTGGTGCCTGCTGATTACAACAGACCTTTAAGAATCCATCTTTCAATGAAGGAATATGTAGGGACATTCCAGCTTTAAGAGAATCAAAGGGAAAAAGTTCACTTTGAGAGGTGAAAGGCCCCCAAAAGAGAATTTAGTGTCTAGTCTAAGATGGTCACTTAAAGCCCTTAGGGTATAGTCCCATCTGTAGCTAAAATCCACTTAAAGGGCCGCTCAGAAAATGACACCAGGATTCACATCTCTGTCTCCATTGTGAACGTCTTTCTGTCTGCTTTGACTTCTTCAGTCTTTGTTACTGTGCCTTCTTACCTGAAGAATTTTTCCTTCTCTTCACATTCTTTTGTGCCTTATGACTTGTTTGGAAAGTCTGCCCAGGTTGCGGTTCTGTTGCTCTGCTCGTATTGCTTCTTGAGTTAGAGCAAATCTGGCTGGAGAGTGGGGTGCTCTGTCTTCTCTCACTGTTCCCGACAGGACTGCACATGTATCTAAACAGGAAAAGTCTCTGCCATAGAGAAATACAGTTAAAGTTGTTCAAATTACTATGCTCCCTGAATAGATTGGGAAATTGAGTCCCTCAGATGTTAAGTGGTTGGCTCATCATCACGATAAAAGATAGAAATAGAAAAGGTACAGCTAGTGTCATTCATGGATCACACTGATCTAAAGTTTAGAGGATATCCTTATAAATTATGAAGAGTATTCAAATCTATTCACTACTGTACTGGACAATAAAAACCTCAACAAGGGACTTGAGGATGAAATAAGAAGATAGAAATAAATATCAACAAATGTTAAACCTTGAATTTAATTGAAACAGATAACTAGCAGATAACTAGATAACTAGATGGGAGCAGGAGTCCAGGGAAGAGCATATCACTCCAAGAACTCTGAGAGTCTGACTAATGAAATCAATAATACAGTAAAAGCTAAAATGTTTCCAAAACAAAAAATGACCTAATATATTTAATAAAGAAACCCAAAGTATGGAAATAGTAACGATAGAATAAACGGGTTCAGAAAAGCAAAACTTGGTGGTATGTCTAACTGCTTCCTTGAGTAGAGACACCCTGAATCTGGGGCATCTGATCATCTCATTCCCCTGGGAGATACACTCTGTTCTTGAGCAGGGATTGCTCATTAGACTTCTCCTTGAGTTGAATGAAATAGCTGTCAGGATTTTCCTCCAACCCGTCCTCTGAGTCTAAGTTCATGAACTTACTCTCTGGTATCTAATTCAGTGTTCTTGATATCAACACACTAGTAGAGTGGGTGACTTCATTAGAAGGCAGACATAGTCTATTCTTCTAAATTTCATCTGCCAAGGTGCATGTTGTTCACTATACATGAAGAAACTGGCTTTTGAATGGCATATCAATCTTTGGCATTTAATAAATATGTGAGTGCAACCAACTCTGTGGTGCTGAAAATATTGCCTTTCTTGATATGCCAAGTTGAAAACCAGAGATTTCAAGGCAAATTCTCCTGAAAGCCTCACTACCTGGGGTAATGTAATTTGGGTCTCCTTTCTTAGCAAACATGCCAATCTCTGTACACACATTTTCAACAGCAATGTAGCAGACCTAGATTCAATTGAATTCATCTGAAAAAATCTACCAAATTAGTCAGTAATGAAAAATTAATTAGTGAGTTCTGAAGTAATTAAAGATAGTATCGAAAGAAAAATAAATAACAGTCATAGGAAAGACCACGTCTGGAGACTTCCATGCAATCCTAAGGTTACTGGTGTAACATTTAAAAATGCATTAGAGCTACTGTGATAACTATTTGTAAATATTTGAGGAGTCATTAATTGCTAAAGGGTTTTGATTTGTTTTACGTGAATCTAAATGGGCAGAACCTAGAGTCATGAATGGTAAAGGGGGAATAGATTTTATTTCTCTCAATGAAATGAGCTGCCTTGTAGGATGGTAGGTTTCCAAGATGTAAGTCAAGTTAAAAGACCCTTTTCAGAGATATTTAAAGGAATTCCTATATTGAATGAAAGTTGGGTTAAACGACCTTTAAGTGGCATTTCAACTTGGAAGATTCTATGTGCTTAGTGGAAGATCAGTTAAGGAGCCTACATATTCTGACTCCTGGTCCAACCTTCTCTTCATTATTTTCTCTTGTCACCAGCAGTTGTAATTTTTTTTTAGGACACGAAGAAGATATTCATTTATCTGCTTGCTTGTTATATATGCATTTGCATTAATTGTGTTCTGATTTGAGTTGCATAAAAAAGGCACACCTTCAAACAACATCAAATTGTTATTACCCATCCAAAGACACTCATTTGCATGACGGATAAGGAAAAATGCCTCCTGAGTGTATCTTCTTTTCTTAGTCCTTTGGTATAGTGTTCCATGGCTGGTGTGTTTGAAAATGAACTCACACAAAATATTAGACAGGCAATACTAACTGTTCATTCAAGGATTTTAAATTAAGCTTCCACAAGCAACTCCACTTCTGATATAGCAATTAGAGGATAGGGGATAATTCGTAAATCACACACTCAAGAGAAAGTAGCTTATGTGATCTGTTTTTGTCTGTATGGAACAAAGCACCAAATACAAAAATATTTATTGCAAAGTACCCTTCCTCATGAGAATGAAGAAAATGGGACATAAACTTAGCATTCTAATTTCTGTAGATTCCGGTTGTGTATGAAACCATCTTTGTATCATCATCGCTTCATGATACACAAGTCTTGAGTTCCCAAATGACAGACTAATAGCGAGGGAACACTAATCACGGAGGCATAGGCAATTACAGAGCAAAAGCCAGGGACGCAAACCAATTAACTGAATGTAAGACATGCTGGTTCAATACATCCAACAAAATCCAGAGAGTTGAAAGCAGGAATCATATAACAAAAATGGTGTAGGCGATTTGTGTGTTTGTTAACAAATTATATCAGAAAAAACTTATGTTCCTTTTTAACAAGCAGAGGGGACACTAAATTTTTAGATTCTATATGAAGAAAACATTTGTTAGCCTCTGAAGTTTTTATGTATATCTTGCCTTATATAATTTAGTATCTTTTCACTGTTTTGTGCATGTTTAATTTCAATTTCATTTGGTTAATTTACATGATTGTGATGTTGACTCTATTATTTTAAAATTCAGTAACATACGTATGTATTTAAAATACTATAATATAATATATAGCAGGATTACGACCTCTGACCTGAAGTATCTTATAACCTTTTTTGGAGAGGAGAACTAAGGTCTATGAAATAATTTCTTCAGTTCTCTGGAATTAGCTGGACCCTGTTGTTATAAAATAACGGCTATTTCATCATGTACCAAAAATGAGAACAACACACAAATATGTTAACATTCTGAAGTGTGTGGATGAGAATATCCATGTCATTGTAGGTCAGGAAATGTAAAATATCAAGGAATGTGATCTTACTGAATATTTAGATTCTTGTCATAGATACCAAATGACATGGCTGAAAAAAAAAAAAAAGAGCAAAAGAGAGTAAGCCTTAGAAGAATATTAAAACTCCATTATGGAATATTAGCCCTTTTACAAACCCAGACATTTGCCTGGTGGTTTTCCTCTGCGTGTATTTGTTTAAGAGAAAGAAGTGGGAAAAAGAAATGGGAAGCAGTTAGAGTTTAGGGTTACAGAAACAAGGCAAGGGGTAGATACACAGACATGCCCCTGTTGGATAGTCCTTCTGCAGGCTGTGTTGTTGTCAGAATGTAAAGGGATAACAGGGAAAATCAGCATGAGAACAGCAGTCTTGTCCGCAATGCCTTCATAGAAGAATAGCTTTGGTTTGTGAATAAATGCTCTTTGTGTTTCTGGCTCAGCTATGCCTTGTTTGTTACCTGATTCAGCCCACGTTTTACCTTCTGGCTGCCACCTTTTATATACACGCTAGCACTATTCCTTGGCAATGTGAGAAGATGTTGCTACCTAAGGCACCATTACGGTGTCAGTTTAGCTGGTTAGAACGAAGTGCTCAATAATCTAAAGGCACTGGGGGAGTGGTTTAATCAGGCCATTTGGCTTTATACAGAAAACCTTTCCCCCGCAGGGCCTGAGGCTGTCCTTCTAGCTCCTGCCCCTTAGGGATAGTGGAGCTGTGAGGACACTCCATCACCATCTGGAAACTATTCAGAGAACCTGCTATGACAAGAGGGTCATTTTAGGGATTTCTTCCTGTGGGAAGGCCACATTGTTTTTCCACTAGTCAAGTTGTTTGGAGCTTTGTTTGTCTTTGCTGAAAAGACTTAGGGGTAGCCTGTGTCAACCTACAATTTGAACAGCAACTTGATAATCCATCATAACACACCTGCTTCCCACGTAGAGGACATTGAGAACCTCCTTAGCAGGTATGTAATCACACCTGGTCCTGGACTTGGTTGAGCTCCAGCATCTGTGGACAAGGTCAAAAGGTAATGTTCTTAAGTGGTACTCTACAAGCAGCCAGGAAGGCTTATATGAGTGTTGCTGAGATCAGTTTCTCAGAGCCAGAAAGAATTACAAGGTTTGCTACTAACATCCTTTCTAGACCTTTAGTTTGGTTTAAAACTAGATGTTATATTGACATCCCCCTTCCCCGACTTGTACACTGTCACATGCAGGGACGAAAACTCTGGATTGCTTCTTTATGTCTAGTCTGAAATAATTTCACTTTGCACCAATGTTGTTTGCTGACATTGAGGCATGTGGAAAAAATACTCTTGTATGAGAATGCAGTGAGAAAGTTTAATTGATTATGAGGCATATTTATATACCATACTTTGAAACATAATATTTTACAAACATTTTAATTATGCATATAATCTAAAATTATAAAATTAGGAGCTCATCAAATTTACCTATTTTATTGAAGAAGAACAGGTATTCAGGTATATTTGAACTCACTATCGTAGCAACAGAACACAGGAGAATAACGATCTGCAATTTTTAGACCTGATTTTATTGAATAAGCACCATTTAATCTTAGAAAAAAGCTAATAAGACTCATGGATAGAAAATTTTAAAAATATGGAGATAAACTGGACTATGAATTATTCACTTCTGTAATCAGAGAACATAACATATAGAATGTCTAGCGCTTTGTAATACCTTATTATGGATGATCATACAGTCTGCAACTACTGAAATAGATAACAAATATCCTTTTTAAAAAAATTTTATTTATTTATCTTTGGCTGTGTTGGGTCTTCATTGCTGCACACGGGCTTTCTATAGTTGAGGTGAGTGGGGGCTACTCTTCGTCACGGTGCGCGGGCTTCTCATTGAGGTGGCTTCTCTTGTTGTGGAGTGTGGGCTCTAGTGTCAGTAGTTGTGGCACGTGGGCTCAGTAGTTGTGACTCACGGGCTCTAGAGCGCAGGCTCAGTAGTTGTGGCGCATGGGCTTAGTTGCTCCGCGGCATGTGGGATCTTCCCAGACCAGGGCTCGAACCCGTGTCCCCTGCATTGGCAGGTGGATTCTTAACCACTGTGCCACAAGGGAAGTCCCAAATATCCTTTAAATGTGCAGTTGGGTTTGCAAATCCACAGGGACCAGAAACTGAGATAAAACCCTAGCAGGGTTGGGGAAAGGATTGTTAGGGTCTGTAAACCAGGATTATAGTTGTTATCACAGGAGCAGACAAAAGTGATGAGGCCTTGGGAAAGCAGAGTGAGTTAAATATAAGTTCCACAAAAAAGCTAAGAGCAACGGAGGGTTACTTCTTCAGAAGCTGGTGGAGTAGAAAAAAATGAGTTAAGATGACCTGCAGCAGAAGGAAATTTGTCTCTCTTGGGTTGGTCCTGATTTGCCCTGAGATTTGTCCTGATTCAGAATTTTATTGGTGAAATACCTTTGTGGTTAGATGAAGAGTGTTTCTCTTTGGAGAAGTTCTGCATTTGTTTCTGTCCCGTGTCCAAATTCATTTATTCATCAACTCTAGACTGCTATTATTACGTATTTTTTCAGGTTTGAGTTTATGAAATTAGAAAATACATGAGTAAACACTTTACCTTGAACAAATCAATGGAAACAACCACCATTATATAATGGAATTTTCGTTTAATAGAACTTTCAGGTAAATACTATAAAATAAGACTGTGAAATAAGATCAGTCAGCTTTGTAGAAAATCCAATGAATCTTTTAATAGTTAAAAATATAGTCTTTGAAATGAAACACTCAATAGATAAATTAAACTGCAGATTAGACACAAATAAAGATTAAGTAAACACTTAAGAAAATATTCAGAGTTACGTTTTAGAATTGATGAAAGATGAATTCAGAATGCCTGAGTCCCAATCAGGGTAGAAACACTCAGTTACTTTACAGTGATACTAGAGGACACTAAAAAAAAGAAAAAAAGAAAAGAAATTTTAAATTCAACAAGCAAGAAAAAAATATGGATTAGCTACAAGATCTAGACGGATAGCAAAATTTTTAGCAGAACCAACGGAAGTCAGAGACAATAGAATAAAATATTTAAATGGCATTTGAGCAAAGACTTAAAACAGATGTGTGAGGTAGCCATGTGAATTTCAGAGGGAAGACGTGGGAGAACACTCTGGGCCAAGGCAACGGGGCTACAAAGTCCCTTAGACAAGGACATGGCTTGTTTGTTCAAAGAAAAAGGTCAGAATGGCTAGACTATACTGAGAAAAGAGGATAGAGGAAGCAGATGAAAACAAAAGAAACAGTGAGGCTATGTGGTGCCCTATGGGCTATAAGTGGATGAAGTGTGAACCATGGCAGGGTTTTGAGCAGAGAAGTGACAGGATCTAATTCACACTTTAAAATGATTACAGTGAGAGTCTTGAAGACAGTCTGTTAGGGAGCCTGGGTACAATTGCGGAGACCAGCTAAGAGGCTGTCACAGTAATTCAGGCTTGGACGTTGGTATTGGAACAGTAGAAGTCGTAAAATGTGTTCCGATTCTGGGACTACTTTGATGGTGGAGTCAAAGGGATTTATTGATTGATTAGATATACAGTGTAGCCTAAAGAGAGGAATCAGGGATGATTCCATGATTTTGGGCTTGAGAAGCTTGAAGTATGAAACTGGCTTCAACTGTGATGAAAAGGCTGCAACTGAAGCCCATTTCGGGGAGGAAATACTACTTAGGTTTTAAACATGTTACGTTTGATAAGAAAGTTCACATGCAGAATGAGGTTGCTACGACTGAGATCCTTTGCCAGCTTTTTCCGTTATCACTTAACCCTGCCCTCACCTTTGTAATTAGTCCTTTCGTTAAATTCTTTTCAATTATCTTGTCTGAGATTTCTGTTTTCTGTTACAACTATGAATGATACAATTATTAAATGAACAATTGATTAAGGTAATATGAACTCTTTCACCTGCTTGGGTCCTTAATTCCAGAATCTTTTAAAGTGTATATTTTGTCATAAATGGAATTTCAGAACTAAAAAAGAATCACTAGAATTAATTAGTAGTATGCTACATGTATTTATCTTAATCAAATTCCAAATAATGAAAATAATATATGTCACTTTAATGATATTTTCATAAATAGTAAATAAGGAAACATTAAAGAGATGACCTGGAGTTTCACATGTTTAGTTCACAAATCATTGTTTATTACTATAGGAATAATTATGGACAAGCGACGTGTGTATTTGTGTGTATTTGGGATTTTTTGTTTTGCCTTGCTTTGTTTTGTTTCTTTCCCAGGAAGAAAGTCAAAAATGACGTGTCCTGGCAGAATCTAGGAACGCTATTATTGATCACATTCGTATAAAGAAAGAAAAAGCTAATATACACAAGACAATGTCCAACATTATAATTAACTGGCAAAGAGAGATTTTCATAACACGAAGCATTGGATATTTGGGGAAAATGGATGCAAAAATGTGGAATTTGTCAGTTAGCTCTACGGAAATGTGAAACAAAACGATCTTAAAGCTAATGGATGTCTATTCTCCCCCAAGGGATAAACTTGAGCCTTTATCTTTTCTGTTTCATTTCACCTGTGAATTAATACACATCTTCCAAGCCCTCATCTCCCTGTTCCTTGTTTGTGGGACAAAGTACAATGGCGGAAGAAGCATTCTCCTGCAATACCACTGTTATCCAAAACACATGCAGCTCATGTTTTAACACCTCTTCAGACAATGCCCCTTGTAGGTGTCATGTTCCATAAAACATTTGCTCTCCAAAACTCAGAATGAATTAAAGAGAGAAAGAAATAAAAGCCATACTTTTTAGAACTACATTTATATTGATATTTAAACACCCAAGTGAAAGAGATTTACATAAAAGAATATGACCTACATGATATAATGTACATGAGTGGAAATTGCTTCTCAGTTCTTCATAAAATTTTAGCTTGACTGGCAGGTACAATGTAAAAACAATATGCATGCTCTGCTTTGATTTAGATTTTCACTCTCCCATGTCACATTGGATTGTATTTTTTTTTTTTCAGTATTTTACCACAGCAGTAATCACTTCAAAGCACATTAGTGCTGTGCCCTTATGTGATATAAACAAATATGTGCTAGAACACTGAATTCTCACTTTAACCCTTGGTCTAACAGGGCTTAATATAACATTTTCCCCATTTATATGAAAAATGTAAAATAGAGGTTTTGCACACCACATCACATCACAGAAGGTCAGCTATTTACACAGACTAAGTCACCAAATTTTATCAAGTATGTTTCATACTCTAAGAATTGAGAACTAGTGTCTTTACTTAATAATATGCACTTAATCCTAATATGTGAGCTCATAAATATTTACTAAGTACTTTACGTATGCTAGACAAAGTACTAAATAGAGGGAAAACAAACAAACAAAAAAAAGGATAGGATTTTTATGGTATAATGGGAAAAAAATGCATAAATCATAAATTAAAAATTTCCATATAACGTGTTGTGTTAAAATATGTCTAGGGAGGTTTGGGTAGCCACAGAGGAGGCCTGCTTAACTAAATCTGAAACTTCAAAGTAAGTTTAATGCAAGAGCTGATTTTATATTATTTGCCAAATATCACACAAAATATATCTAAGGTATTTTGGAACCCAGAAAATTAAAACTTTCTACGCTAGAATGAAGTTTCCCAGCTTTTAAACTTTTAACAATTTATTAGGCATAATTCTTTAAGACAATTTACTCTTTCTTGAATACAATAACTTTAGGATTAATGTCTAGAACTATTTTCAATGATGTACAAAATAAACTGTTTTTAATGATGAAATATATTTTTATGGATAAATAGATATGGTACTTTATGGATTATTGTGATATTAAAATGGGTACTTCTGGCAGGGATTCCTGTAAGGGGCTACTAGAGTAATTAAAGTGAGATCAAGGATAAGCTCTAAACCAGAACGGTAAATACATGTGTGGAGCTTGGTTGAAGTCATTATGTGAGTTTCTAGGTAAAGGTGGCAGAACTTACTATATATGACAGGATGTGGAGGTGTGAAGAAGCGCTCTGGAGTGGCTCCCAGGCCTCTGACTTGGTGGATTAGATGTGTGGTGGTGAGGAATGCAGATGCAAGGGCAGTTTTAGGCATACTGAAGTGAAAGAGGGTGTGAAATAATTCAAATATCCTTATGATCTAAATCTCAGACAAATCGTAGTTCAAGAAGCATCTGAAAGTTATCTACAGGCAGATGATAGTTAAAACTGTGAGGGTACATGAGACCATCTGAAGAAAATACACAGAAGCAAACGCTAAAAGCCAAAGTAGGAACCCAAAGTAATAATATTTAAGGAGCAAGTGGCTGGGAGAGTATCAGTGTTCACGATGGGAGGGAGGAGAGAAAAATAGAACAATCAGTATCACAGAGACACATGGAAAACCTGGAGAGAATACATGGAAGTCAAATGAATAGACAGTTTTCAGAAGAAAATCAGCAGTATCTATTGCAGTAGAGCTATGCAGCAATGTTAGGGACCAAAAAGCAGCTATACATTTCCATTTCCAGGAATTGAAGACTAGAGAATTCAGGCCAACCTGATGGAGAGAACCAAAAAAAAAAAAAAAAAAAAAAAAAAAATACTGGGCTAAATGAAACAAAATGAAGTCATCAGAAATTTAACAATCTAGTGAAGAAGATACAGATGGTAAATAGAATAGTTGATTTTATCCACTAATTTTTCCTACTTTTAGTGAAATGTGAACAGTTACAAGTAACAAGATTTCTTGTAGGAAGAATGAGTATCTTCTGATGAAGCCAGACAGAATTAGAGAATTGAAGAAAACTCACACTAATAATCTGCCATGAAAATTGTGACATATTGACACATTTCCATGTTCTTCTTTGGTATTTCTCCATGGTTTGCTTTTCTGAAGGGTAGGTAGACAGCACTCACACATTACAACTTATATGAGAACTCTATTCAAATATAAAAATCTGAAAGAGGAAGTTTCGGAAATAAATCTTCTTAGGGAAGAAAAATAAAACATTTTTTTTCAGTGATGGTTGTGGACATCAACTCTTGGAATTATTTCCAAAACATTTTGCTCCTCTTTGTTGTTTTTTCTGTATCAGAAGAATTATCTTTCCAAGGGGACTATTTAAAAAATTGACTATAAGGACAAAGCAGAACATGCATGGAAAGTTTAGCTCTGAGTGTAATATAGTGAACGCAGCTCTGGATAAACATAAAGATTTTTTTCCTTGGATTTTGAATGTGAAATTTGAAAAAAATGTTATTTTCTTACCTTAAGTAATATTTTTCCAGAGGCTTTAATTGTTTTTCCAGTTTAGCTTGTTTTACAACATACGGAATTATTAGTGTAGAAGCAATGAATTTTAACATCCTTAAAAAGTAGCATTTTTAAGAACAAATAGGTAATGATGCCATAATTCCCCACCAGAAGCTTGTACTAATGTATATAATGTATGTAATGTATATAAAACATAAATTTATATAAGAGACACATTTCATGAATGAAGAAACAAATGAATTTTACATAAAAAACCTACTTTTTTGAGTGTATGAAGAGAAATGAGGGTGGGCAGTTATTTGTACAATATCAAGTATAAATGATAGGAAGTAAAAAGCAGAGAGGAAAAAAGGATGTCTATAAAATCTCATTTAGGGAACTTCCCTGGTGGTCCAGTGGTTAAGACTCCGAGCTTCCACTGCAGAGGGCAGAGGTTCTATCCCTGGTCAAGGAACTAAGATCCTGCATGCCTCCCCACACGGCCAAAACAAACAAACAAACAAAACCTCATTTATTAATCAGAAACTTTTTAACTGACATAATTGACTTACAGTCTTTTATATATAATACAAGGTGGTGTACAGTGAAATGAATAGATAACGACTTCTCAACATGAGCCTTTTATTTACTCCAGCTCATCCCCACCTATGGCTCTAATTACCATCTAATTGCCACAAACCCACTTTCAAACCGACATGCTATATCCTCCACCTCTCCTATAGCTATTTAACTCTAGCATTTGCCTGTCTCAAAGCTACTTCCAACTTCACCTAATATCAAACACATGATCTTTCTGCATAAACTGACTCATGTCTAGGGGCTCCTATTTCCATGAATGGCACAACCATTTACCTAGTTTAATAAGCCAGAAACCTGGAGTCATCTTTGACATCCTTCTTCCCTTTTCTATTATTTTAAGGTGTTATAACTATGTGCGTCTTTTACTTCAAAAGCTATTAATGATTTTGCATTTTGTTTTGGAAATACGTAAATAAACATTAGGAAAATTTTATGTCAATAGTTCCAATGCTCACTGCCAAGCCTACTTCATCCTTAATCCCTCTCCTTGTCTCCATCTCTCCCTTCCTCCTTCCCTCCTTCTTTTCCTCCATTTTCCTTCCTTCCTCTCTTCCTTCCTTTCTTCTTTTTTTAATCTTTGAGGTGGCTGGAATTTTTTAGTAGTTACATTTTTTGGTGGATTTTTAATGGACTCACTCATTAATTTACACATTCATTCAACAGGTATTTTCTGTGCACCTACTTTGTAGACTGCACTATGCTGGGGGATTCATATCTCAATACAAATTACAATAATCCTAAATCATAATTTTCAGCAACTCTTTGAGGCTCTATTTAAAAATGATGGTTGAACTGACTTTAAGAAAAGACAAATGTGCACACTCATCCTGTCCTAGTTTTAGATGTTCCATGGAGATGCCTGTGAATTGTATTTGGACTGACTTCCAGACTATGTTATGCATTCTTTCATTCAACAACCATAATAATAACAATTATGTGACCAAACCTGTGTTGGAACTAGAATACAAAGATGAATACAACACAACACATACTAGAGTGTGAGTAAATAAAAAATTAAAAATATAATGAAACTAGGACTTCAACTATACTGTGATAGAATGTACAATGCAAATAGTTGTAAATTCCCTGGGAAGAGAGTGTCTGGAAACACTCCCTGGTTAGGAATTTTTTTTTTTTTTTTTTCTCATGACTTGTGTAGTTATTCAGGAGATTTTTCTCTCTCTGAAGTAATATCACAGTATTCTCCTTTTCACAACTGAGCTTCCTGTGCTTAACCTAGTCACTTAGGTAGGTAGTCTTAAAGGTCTCTCTTGCATTACCTGGTTAGTCAGTGAAAAGAAAGGTCCTCACCTGGTTACAGCAAGTGATGTGATGGGTCAGGAAATAGATATCAAATTTAACCTGCTGTGAACTTTTTCTATGACCATTACTATTACTAGTAGTAGCAATAGTAATAATATAATTATTATTATCCAGAATTGGAATTTTCCAAGTTAGAATTAAGTCCCTTCCTCCTAAACCACTATAGAAGAATCCTTTGAAATCAGGCAAATATCAATAGTTGCCAAGTTATCAAAGTGGTCAGAAATATGGTAGTCATGTTGGGATAGGGAAAAGATACCAAGGAAGCAAACTAAAAAGGAAAAACAGGAACCAATGTAAATAGGTCTGGATAACAAGCCACTTGATGTTGGGCCCACGTGAGAATGGATACAGGTTGTCCAAGCCAAAGTTAGAATAACCGAGACCAGTGTTGAGAGGAGCAGGGAAATCACCCTAGAACAGAACCATAGATTCAAAGGAAGATCACAAATTGTTCCTCAAAATAGAGGAAATGCCTCAGTGATTTGTTTCCTAACTTTAAAATGGAAGTTCACCATTGTGGAAAAGCCATTTGCCCATTAGGTCTCAACAAATCTTGTCCTGAAACCAACTAGAAAAATTTTGCTAGTCACATTACTTCATGGAAGGATTAAACCTTCCATGCTCTAACTACTAGTATGGTGTGTTTTTCTAGTATATCACTCTACACATGGCTGCAAGTATGCAAGTACACAAAAACAATACCTACAATAACTTATGAATAACTCTGCTAAAGTAATTATAATAATGATTAAATGATTTTTAATTAATTTGTGTAAAAACATATAACTCATTTCATCCTTGCATGTGCCACAAAACCCTCGTGGGAAATGTATATGCTAACATGTAAACTTTCATTCAATGACCTGTTCACAAATTATAATTTTACTTAATTACATCTTCAATATCGCTTCAAACTATATATCTCTTTTATGCAGAGAAACACCTCACTGAGCAATGCCCTAAAGCACTAAAAGTAAATAATTTTTCCGTAATACAAAAAAAGATTGGAAAATGATGATGAGGAAGAGAGAGTTAAGGTTTCAAGCTGTCAAAGAAAAACACTGTGTTCTTCAGTGACTCCAAGTCTGAAGAGAAGAAATGAGTAAGTACAAAGGCATCAAAGGAACCACATGTCTTACCTTGCTGTCATCTTGTACCTTCATAAGATACGACCCCCTCAGCTGCAAGCAGCTCCCATGAAAGCAGACAAAGAGGGCAAAAAGATCAGCACCACAGCCCTCCTCCTTGACAGGTGAATAAAAGTGGCACTTCTAATGCTGTTACTAATTTATTAAGTATTCCAAAGTTAGAATTTAATCGGAATATTTTTGTCACATTATCCATCACCAACTCAGAAGAGATGGAATTTTCTTAAACAGTTGCACAGTGCAGTGCCTTAGGCAGGCTTTTAGACATTTCAGTTTGTCACAATGGACTAGTTCCATTTTTATGATTTAGTTAATTATGTAACAAGCTATGAAAAATGGGAGTGACCCAATGCCTAGTTCAAGGAACGTGTCAAGGTCTAGTAGCTAAGTTACTGAAAACTGTTCTCATTTGCAAACACTATTTTTTTAATTCTCACTTCTCTCTTTTCCTTTTATAAATTTCAGATTTCATATGTTAAGCAAAAGTCAAGTTAGAAACTAGCAGTTCATTTATATAAAGACAAGATGAACATTAAAAAGTCACATTCGCAGTTTAAATGATCAAGTTAAATAAGACACAATTAGGTGAAAAGATAATTAAGTGTTGAAAATGCGATGATACATTTGACAATGGGAGAATAAAAGATGCAGAGAATTCCAAATACAACCTCCCCATCTAGAAATCACATTTCGTATTCCTTACAAGAGAATATATGCATCTGATTAGTACTATGCTAGTTTGAAACAACCGGCCATTTAACTAAGGCAAACTAATATTATATAAAATATACACTTTATAATCACATAGACTCAGGGACAGTATCTTCGATAAAAATCATGCATCATAGAAAATAAAAATAGCAGTGTCTTGTCTCTACTCTGCTTTGATTTTTGCATGAGAGTTATTGTTACAATCTCAGACTGCCCCATTAATTCCTTCTTTCAAAGCATTTAAAATTTTCACTCATCTTGGCAGAAAAGTAGCAAAGAAAAGAACTCTAGGAATAACTCAAAATATAATTAATAACACATCTTCACATTCATATCAAAACATATTCATCTCTATGACATTTTGAAACTAAGATGCTCTTTTGACTCAGAAGATCTAGGTTCAAGTAATTGATAGAAGCATCTTGGGTAATCTCCCTGAGCTGTGGTTTCTGCAGCTGTCAGTTTGGACTAATATTTACCTTACATGATTATTGTGAAGAGAAAATGTTAATTTGTGTAAGAGCAATAATTTAGGCCTGTATCAATAAGACTATGTGTTACACTGGCATAGATTAGAAGTTAAGGCTAAAAAGCAAATTCTCTGACACACTGAAGGAGATCACCGAGCAAAAGAGCCTCACAAGTATATTGCAACCCATTCCAGGTAGGTATCAAGAACTACAGAGTGGCCATTTAATGACTCATGGCACCATTCAGAAAAAAAAAAAAAAAAAAAGAATAGCACCCATCCTTCAGAAACCTCAAAATGTTACATACCTTAAATAAAAACAAATTAGGAGAGACATTATTGAACTGGCAGTTAAATGGATCAGGTGAAGTATCACATCTTTTGCTTCTCTACTTTTATAACTTTAGACATTCTCTGCTCCCAGCACTTAATCACCATGCTCTAAAGACTTTTAAGTGGAATATATGCGCATTGAAATTCAATGCTGAAATATAGACGGTGACCTCGTCACAAAAAAACAAAAGTGTAGCCCTTCTGTGACAGTCAACATATCATCAGTTTACGGCGAGTATTATACTCACAGATTGTAGTGTTCTCTAAATGACTTTCTAAAACACTGAACAGGAGACATACATACTAACACTCTTCAACCAAATGATTTATATGAAAAGGAGAGTGGATGACGGCATTCATTTAGTTTGTTTCTTTAAAACAGCTTATTTTTTCAACTTAAAAAATGTTATACACAAACATTTTTTATCTAAAAGCATAAAAATTACTATAGGAGAGAAGATTTGCATTGTTTCACTTTCGTATGATTAGACTAAAAAATATTTTAAGCTATATTGCAAAATGAACGTGGTCTTTAAAAAAGTGGATGTGGACTTCCCTGGTGGCACAATGGTAAAGAATCTGCCTGCCAATGCAGGGGACACGGGTTCGAGCCCTGGTCCGGGAAGATTTCACACGCCATGGAGCAACTAAGCCCGTGTACCACACTACTGAGTCCGTGTGTCACAACTACTGAAGCCCGTGCACCTAGAGCCCATGCTCTGCAACAAAGAGAAGCCACCTCAATGAGAAGTCCACTTACCGCATTGAAGAGTAGCCCCCTCTGGCTGCAACTAGAGAAAGCCTGCGCACAGCAACGAAGACCCAACGCAGCCAAAAATAAATAAATAAATTTATTTAAAAAAAATTTTTTTTTAATTAACAAAATGAAAAAGCAGATGTGTGTAACATCATTATTTTTAGAGTTTACATGACACTCTCCTAAAATGAATTTAGCTGTGTGTACATAATAAATTAATTCAGAATCCACATGCAGAATCTGTTCTCCTGAGTGCCTGCAAAGTCTGCAGTTCTACTGTTGAGACCATGTTGAAACTTAACTCATTAATTACTTTTAATATTGCAGCATTAGTCTTATAATCTATTTACAGCTGACTTCATTTCCAAATTAATTCAAATGGCCAAATGTGATCCATTATTTATTATCAATCAATCAACTTACTGTATATCCAGAACCTTCCAGATGTGCTTGTTTATGCCTCATTTATACCTACTGACCAGGAATCGTGTTTATGTACAAACTGGAGCATTAGTATATAATTATTAATGATACCTCTGCTTACTGTTGCTTTAGCTCTGGCATCTTCTGAAGGTTCAAGTCACCTTTAATGGTAAGTTAACGGAATTTAGAAAAAGAACTTTCTCCGTGGATGATTTTGCATTTCAAATTTACTGATTTTTTTCAGTAAGACTACTAAGCTATTAGATAAATAATTTCCTTCAGTAATTGTTTCTGGGAACCCTATCTGTTCCCGTGTGTTATGCAATTGATCTAAAACTATCCTTTAGATGAGGTATCAGGATCAATAACCTCCAAGACCTACTCAGTTCAAAACATTAGACACTCAGCCTGGCAACAACCTCAAATGATCAGTGTCACAGAAGCTCCTCCCCCAACCCTAAAGACTTGGGCACCTACTTCATCTCTCTCCTCTTCTCCAACTCTTGTTATTCCAAACGCTAGCAAAGGTTCGGAATCCCCACATCCCCAGAGATAGTTTCTCATTTGGTATCCCAGGTGATAGAGTAAATCATCAGATAAGATAAATGGCTCTAAGAGAAAAAGAGAAGATGTCAAGTAGTTGGTCTACTTCTCCCTAAATGGCATGGCATCAGAGGAAGAAAGAAATGGTAAGTAAGTGCCACCACCAATATCATGGTATTCCTCCCTTCTTGTATTTTACTTTGCTTCCCTGATGTCTGCACGTAATGTCTCAAATTCTCAGCCTCATAAAACTTTTCACAAAGGAAAAGTAAACACGAACAAAAATAATTAGAACTTTCAGAACTTGAAAACTGATCGCATATGAAATCAACTATGCAGATTGTAAAAAAAAGTTATATGTTTAACAACGGCAATCATCAGAGAAATGCAAAGCAAAACCACAATGAGATATCATCTCACACCTGTCAGAATAGCTATCACCAAATAGACCACAAATAAAAAATGTTATTTGTTATTGAGAAAAGGGTAACCTCGTACACTGGTGGGAATGTAAATTGGTACAGCCTCCGTGGAAAACACTCTACAGGTTCCTCAAAAAACTAAAAATAGAGCCACTATATGCCCCAGCAATTCCACCCCTAGGTATATATTTGAAGAAATCAAAAACATTAATTTGAAAAGATACATGAACCCGATGTTCATAGCAGCATTATTTACAGTTAGCAGGATATGAAAGTCACCTGAGTGTCCATCAAGAGATGAATGGATAAAGGAGATGTGGCATACACGCACGCGCGCACACACACACACACACACACACACACACAATGGAATATTATTCAGCCATAAAAAAGAATGGAACTTTGCCATTTGCAATAACATGAATGGACTTGGAGGGTATTTATTATGCTTAGTGAAATAAGTCAGAGTGAGAGAGATAAATGCTGGATGTTATCACTTATATGTGGAATGTAAAAAATAAAACAAACTAGTGAATAGAACAAAAAAGAAGAAGACTCACAGATATAGAGAACAAACTAGTGGTTACCACTTAGGGGAGGAAAGAGAGGAGGTGCAAGACAAAGGTAGGGGATCAAGAGGTATAAACTAGTATGTATAAAATAAATAAGCTACAAGGATATATTGTACAGCACAGGGAATATAGCCGATGTTTTACAATAACCACAAGTGGAGTATAATCTTTAAAGATTGTGAATCACTATGTTGTACACCTGAAACTTTTATAATATTGTAAATCAACTGTACCTCAATTTTTAAAAATTTTATTCTAGCATAAAACACGAATTCTATTTTTTCTGTGACAATGGGCGAAAAATCAGAAAATTATCAACAATATGGGAACATAAAGAAGCTGTGTGCATCATCTCTAGCAATTACCCTCTTTCTATATCACTGTGTACCCCTGAAATATTTTTCATGCCCCCGTTTTCAGTCCTTTCCCTTTTCCTCTCACATTGAGCCCCTTCTCCATACACGTTTACCGAGTAATCTGCGTACACAAACTCATCTCCATCTTTCTCTCTCTCTCCTTCTCTCTTTCTCTCCTCATAGCACCTCTCTTCTTAACCACTTGTGGGTGATTCATTGGCAGTGTCCAACTCTTCTTAACTTACATCTGTGAATAAATGATCCCATCCTGCCCTCACCATAAATACTAATCTCTCTCTTTCTCATACTTTCAGAAGCTGTACTTCTTCTGTGCTACAGTGTCAAAAAAGCTGAGTTTTTTCCTCTAAAATATTAGAGAAGTATTTAGACTGAGCAGTTCTTTAAAGAATGTATCAATATAATCCCAGTCATTTGTGTATATCATGACCAGCATCATTACCAATATACAGGTATATATTCCCCTCCATGAAATTTGATTGTATCTCTTCAAAGCTGTAAATATTTACTACGAATATTTACACTGTTCCCAAAGTGATTTTTTTGTTTTTGTTTTGTTTTTTTTAACTTGGAGGAATAGGAAGATAGAGTCTGCATTAACTGTTTTCTAGTTCACAATGTACCAAGGAAGTGAGAAACCTTGATGGAAATTATCAAGCAATTGATGATGAAAATAGTATCTATGGGCCAAACCCTGGGAAACTAGAAGTTAAAAAATAGCAAACAAAGGTGAACTCATAAAATAGAAACTTAGCCCCATACCTTCTGCAGCTCACCACTACCCTTCTGCTTCCATGTCCCTGTCCTACATTCTGTCAGACACCTTCCAGATGGAGCTATGACTCCACTTGTGGATAAGGGCTGGATCAGTCCTCCAATTACCCCCATTATGTGAATTAAAGTTGAGGACTGCGTAGACATTCCCAAACTGTTGCTGGGAGGTCAACCAAGGAAAAATACTTTCCCAGAATCCTCAGTTGAACTTTTTGATTCATAATCCTGCAGAAACATCATGATACGTACTAGATGATCCATGTAGTGTCATTTATACAGAATTATTCTTTAGTTATAGATTCATGTAAGTATGTTTGAGCTGCCCTGAGATCCAAACCCCATAATTTGCCTCTGGGTTCCAAACAACCAACATCCAAATGACTTTTGAGAATCCAGCTTATTGACAAATTTGGGGTTGTTTATACCTGCATTCATTAGAGGATCACCAAGAAGACTAATGAAGTCATATATTTGGAAGAACTTTGAGAGCCTACTTAAGAAAGTATTACATAAGTGTGAAGTATTTTGAAGAGGCAATGAAGAAAAATGTATTGGCTGAGGAAATAATTGGCAACAGAGAAAAGACAACATTTCTTGCAGCTGGACAAAAAACACTGTGAGGCAACACTGAGCCAAGAGAATGGAAAAAGGATTTAGTTTTATTGGCAGGAGATGACAAGTGCCAGTAACTTGGAAAGAAGTGGAGAGCAGATTTGAGTGTTTGGAGAATATTCTTCGGGTGTACCTGATGAGATTTCCAGATTGTCAACTGGACATTCACCCTAAGTTTCCCAAGTGCCAACTCCTTGCCCTTGAATTTCAATAAACATGTGTTATTCAGAGGTGGGCAGGTTATGCCCATATGTGTATGTGTGCATGTATAATTATTTATAATAGCTAAGAGAAGAATCATTATTAAAATATCCAAAAAAGATACAGAGTTCACAAAGAGAATATTGCTCAGACAGGCCAATAAAAATTATTCTAAATAATGCTGAAATTTTTGATTAAGTAAGTTAAGTTGAATTTTCTTACTAATTGAAATTATATTGATTAAGTTTTTTCTTAGAGAGTTTTAAAAGGCTTTCATTTGTTTAATGCTGGTTTCATAAATTGCTAACTGAAGTTTTGTCTGTACTTGTGATACCTTATTTTTAATTAATACTGATATATCAACCACCACAATACTCATGGTATCAATGGAGGATATGGTCCATAGTCAGTAGGTATAGATGAGATGAGTTTTCCCAGGGGATATATCACACTAAACAAAGATGGATTTTTTTGGTTAAAATGGAATGATGAGTAGATACATTCTTTTCTTAGTTTAATCTGTCATTATATTAAATACGATACTCACAGAATTTTTTAAAACTCCACTTTATATTGTCACATCACAAATCTTCTCAGTTCCAATATTTAAGGCAGGCGGGGGCGTGGAACTCCTCCTACTTGAGCCACTACCCTCTGGCCCCCATAAAGCTTGTAGCAGTCTGCTATGCACACTGGCACAGTGGTCATCCTAAAACGGCCTTAGGATGGGAATTGCCTTTGTTTCTCTCCTGAGCTGGATGAACTCCCTTGATTCCACACCTTCCTCTTTGTTTTCATTGTTGCCCTCATATTGATGAAGTAAAACTTTGGAAACCTCCTAGAACAGGAAGTATGAAATACTAAAATTTTAAGAATTTGCATGCATGAAAATGTTCTGCTATCACTCCTGTTTCATATTTTGGCATGATATAGAATTTAAAGTTGGATATAACTTGTAAAAGAAACTTGAAAATGTAATTCCATTTTCTTCCAGATTTTAGTATTATATCACATATATCTGATGCTATACTGATTACCAAATCTTTACCTGCCTACTTTTTCTCCTCTGGAAGATTTTGGCATCTTCTCTGTATTCCTGGAATTTTGAAGTTTAATAAGGTAGTGTATTTTAGTAGGTCTTTTAAAGTTTTATTATGTTGGTTATAATGTGGTGTTCCCTTTCAATGTGGAAATGCATGCTCTACCAATATAGGTAATATTTATATATTATTTCTTTAATAATTTCTCCCCCTTGGTTTTCTCTATTGTCTATTTCCTGAAGTCCTATTAAAGTTTGTTCCATTTGGAACATTAAGTGTTCAATAAATTTGGTTACTTTAAAAATTACTATTCTAGGGACTTGCCTGGTGGTGCAGGGGTTAAGAATCCACCTGCCAATGCAGGGGACAGGGGTTCGATCCATGGTCTGGGAAGATCCCACATGCCACGGAACAAATAAGCCTGCGCGCCACAACTACTGAGCCTGTGCTCTAGAGCCCACGAGCCACAACTACTGAAGCCCGCGCGCCTAGAGCGCACACTCCGCAACAAGAGAAGCCACCACAATGAGAAGCCCGTGCACCGCAACGAAGAGTAGCCTCCGCTGGCCACAATCAGAGAAAGCCCATGAGCAGCAACAAAGACCCAATGCAGCCAAAAATAAATTAATTAATTAAAAAAATAAAAATTACTATTGTATTACATCCATGAAATAAGAACATGATGCCATAAAAAGTGACATTCATAGACCAACAAAGAATTCATATATATATATATATATATATATATATATATATATATATATATGCATATCTAAGAACCTACATATACATATCAAATAGACCTATACACATCTAACTTAGATATACATATACATATCTAAGAATGCTGGTCTATGAATATTTAAAGAAGTCTTGGTGGGAAAAAAAAGTATATATATAAATATACATAAAAAGAGACGAGTTCCTTTATTTCTCCTACTTTCAATTTGGTTCCACTCTCCTACTTTCAGCCATGCCTGGTACTGCTTCTTACTCTAGCCCTCTGAAGAGTAAAACCTCAGTCTCTTTCTTGGATGGTAAAAGTAACTTTCAGGTTGTATGAGATGGGCAAGGATATCAAGAGGGCTAATTGCTAATTAGGAAGATAATTTTTTTAAATGTAATGAATGTCCATTGCACATAATTCAATTAATCATATTCTCTCATTTACAAAACACTCTAATCTTTGGTCCATGCATGGACCTCTTATTTATCTATCTATCTATCTATCTATCTTCTATTTTTTATATTTATTTTTACTGAGGTATAGTTGATGTACAATTTTATATGTTTCAACATAGTGATTCACAATTTTCAAAGGTTATATTCTATTTATAGTTATTACAAAACATTAGCTATATCCCCTGTGTTGTAATATATATATATTACAACAATTATAGCTTATTTATTTTATACACAGTAGTTTGTACCTCTTAATCCCCGCCCCTATCTTGCCCCTCATCTATTTATTTTTAATAAGCACACTTAAACATAAAGACTAAACATTTGACAATAACTTACATCTAACTATATGGTCTCCTTCAACCCATTTCCTGGTATCCCCTCATCTGAGGCAACTGCTTCCCTGATTCCTGAGTTTATGATTATCTTATCTATGGGTATTACAAATATATGCATTTATGATACACGTGTTTATAAATATATGACTATATATGTTTATAAATAAAAACATTTGCATTTCACATTTAAATATATATGTGTGCAAATATAACTATATGTAGGTTTATATGTTTATTTTAGTCTTTTAAAATTTAATATGCTTATATGTGTATATATATGAGTGTGTATGTATGTGTATGTATGTGTGAATATATATGTTTGGCAAACTTCTCCTGTAAAAGGCTGGATACGGTTTTGAGGGCCATATGGTTTCAGTCTCAACTACTCACTCTGCTATTGTAGTATAAAAGCAGCTATAGATGACGTATAAATTAACGAGCTTGGCTATATTCCAATAAATCTGTATTATGGGCCTTGAAATGTGTTTTTCAAACATTTACACGTATAGAAAACACATTAGCTCAAGAAACCACCCCAAAAAACAGGTAGATTTGGTCCTCAGGCCATAGTTTAATAACCCATGATACACATATAATCATACGTATACTATTTTATTTTAATATTATAAGGAATGCCAAGCTCTACATAATCGTCTTGTACTTCCTTCCATTTATATATTACTAAAATATATCCGTATTTATCTGTTGTTGTAGTTATTTTGTTTGCTGCCTTTTTCATTTATGAGGTTGTATCTTTCATCCACTCTTCTGTTTTTGGGCAGTTGGTTTCCAGGTGACTGGCACCTCAAATTCCTGACCCTCTTCTGGGTTCTGTAGTATGAATTAGCTGCTGCCTGTTTACCCC
Organism: Balaenoptera ricei; assembly: GCF_028023285.1. Lineage (NCBI taxonomy): Eukaryota > Metazoa > Chordata > Mammalia > Artiodactyla > Balaenopteridae > Balaenoptera > Balaenoptera ricei. The sequence goes on from NC_082650.1 coordinate 66,435,458, forward strand.
TCCCCCTCACCGCCCCACCCCTTACAGTCTGACATGCAAGCTTTTGTCATCTGCTGAGTTCCTGTACCCACCATCTTCCAATGTTCCCTTCATATCACTTATCTGCTTTCAACCTCCTCTTCATTCTCTTTCTTCTTAATCTTTTAGGTAATTTTAGTTCTTTAAGCTGTTTTTGAGGGAAGAATATACAGGGGTAAACACAGATTTTTTTTTTTTTTCCACCACATGTACTGTAATTTACTTGGATCTAGTCTTCCTAGATGATTTCAAGGGATGTATTTTAGGGAAGATAAAAGATAATCCAGAGGATTCACTTCTGGAGTGAGGAGATCAACAAATTCTCTCCTCAAAGAGCGACTATAAAACTGGCCCAAACTTTCAAAAGACAATCATTTCAGCACCGTTAAGATCAATCAAAGGCCTACAATATACCAAGGAGAGTTTACAAATGAAACTGACTCAACTTGGCAAAGGGGAACAGGAGTGCTTGGAATTCTTCCCTGAGGCTGTTCCCAGTCTTCTCCCAACCCCTGCCCCCAGTACTGTTGCTGTGGAGATTCAGCCAAAGCAGGACAGGTCTTGAAAACCCTCAGGTTCAACTCCACTGCAAGAGGAGTTGGATTCTTGTCATTTAAAATGGAAAGCGAATAAGAAAATCAAGCAGCTCAGCTAGCCAGAGGTTACAGCACTACCTGGGGCAAACAACAGATCTGCAAATGAGTGAGTGATTTAACAGGAAGTTCCAGAAGGTGTGACAACCAGCAGGGCTTGATAAATTTTTTATCTATCTCAGGTTGATCCTAGGCTAAAATACTGCAGAGGTCAGAGTAAGCCAAAGCTACACACACATCCTTGGCTGAAGGTGCCTGCACATTTATTCACAGGGGCTTAGCAGCAAATAAAAACGAGACACACTCTAAATATGCCCTGACCTTTGAATTCACTTCTCAACCTGTCGTTCTGGTTTGGTTTTGTTTCATTTGCTCATTTATTTATTTACCTGGGTTAAATTTGTAAAGTATTTTCTCTCCTCTATAATGTATGGTCACCGATGTTTCTGCTCTGGGAGTTTTCCCCCTTCTTGATTTTAGTTTTAAGCGTAGCTTCCTAGAGGGCACCTCTACATCTGCATAGTTTAGTGCTCAGCCAGTGATAGGTCTTAGACTTTGTAAAAAAATCTTGAGCCAATAAGCCTTCTATGCTTCTACTCTCACGTAAAAGAGAAGATATAGAGAAACTGGAACACATATATTGCTGATGGAAATACAAAATTATATAGCTATTTGAAAAACAATTGACACTTCCTTTAAAAGCTAAACATAAACTTAGTATTCAACTTAGCAATTCCAGTCTTAGGAATCTACCCAAGAGAAGTTAAGATATATGTCCACATGAAGATGATTTTGTAAATGTCCATAACAATATTATTCATAGCAGCCCCAAACTGGAGACAATCCAATGGATTGTTTTTGATTCTCCTCATGAACTCCCTTGCAACCATCTCAAGTAGTGTAAACCTAGTCTTCCAATAAAGGACCCTTCTTTCCATAGGGTTGTGAATGATGTGAGGCTCTGTTTAAAGTTGCCATGATTTGTTTTAACATATTCCAGACACTTCCCTGACCATGTGCAGGAGCTCCATTCTTTTCTATAGACCATGCAACCACTAACCCTTTGACACATAACATTAGCTTTCTCTTGTTCCCTTAACATAATCCTACTAGCGTCAGAGAGAAAACTTTCCCAACTTCTGGAAGTACCTTTCGGAATCTCTTTGCCTCATTGACTCTCTTTCCCATTTCAGATGTCAACCAAATGCATTCTTCTTTTCATTCCCTGTGCTTCTTAGAACGTTTTTCCTCCTGCTATCTGTTTTCCACTCGGTAGCCATATTCTTTTATCTGCAAGAATTTTGGAGACTCTGTTTTTGTGTAAAATAGATGAATTTTAAGAAATAAATGAAGAAAAAAAAAACCTCCAAAATGTACCATTGACCATTTCAGCTCTCAAATGTAAGTTAAACAAATATATGACAGGAGAAATGTGAAATTCAATGAATCTTATATTCAATACATGAAGTGAAATTCTTCCCGTGTAAAGTAACTGGAGTGAGGTATACTTCAGAAAAAAAAAATGACTTTTTAAATATGTCATAAGGAATTGAGATGTTTTTGCCCCTTTAATTTGATATGAATTTTGTAATGAACTACAAGGCACACACACACTTGTATACTTGCAGAATAAGTCCTTCTGGTAACTAGAAGACAGACACACAAGATTGGAATATAAGCTCTCTGAACAAACACATAGCCTTACTGAACAGTATTTGAATTCTTATACTAGAAGAAACTTGATATATTATCATTTATAATTTTCTTTCTGACGAAAATCTTTTTGCTGATTATATGTGTAAGATATCCATTTCAAATGTGCGAGGAGATATGTACTTAGCATACGAAAGCTCATATTTGAATAAATATTAGTAATGGAACCATAGTGCAAAATGGATTGCATTCTAATTCTGCGATAGTCTCAGCCTAGGGAGTTATTCATCTAGAAGGTAACTTCCATTGCAGAGATGTGATATGCTGCTTGGATTTATTTTTCAGATTATGGCAGTATTTCTTAACGCACTTTCATGGACCTTGCTAATTATGGCTCCACCAACATGCATTGATTACTTTGACAATCATAAGACAAGTGCAAATATTTACTAATTTCAAATGGTATAACCTCATAAAGGGATGGAAAATAAATTCTGGCATGAAGGATGAGAAGGGGATGCTGATGGTGAAGAAGAGAGAGAGAAAATTGCTAAGAAGATAGGAAGTGTTATTATAATTAAGTACATTAAATTCATTGTTTCTAGTATACTACAGCACCAATCATACCTCTGGCTTAATCCCTTCCAGAATGAAATAGGAATATATTTCACTCTATTAAAGAAAGTTTCCTCTTCTAGAAATTATTTCTGTTTTTAAAATGGAAGTTAGGCCAGGCACATTATAGAACCCCCTTGACTGTTAACCTTGCTGGACAAACACTACTCCTTCAAAAAAGGATACCTGTCATCCCATATCATTAAAAAATGAACAAAGGAACAAATAATACCCACAATCTGCTGATTCTAAACATGAAACAATTTTAAAGTTAACCAGGCTTACTTGGTTGTATGGTATTGCAAGAAATATGAAAATGCCAAATATCACTATGCTTAGAAGATATATCTTTTAACTAGGCAGGGAAAATCACCATGGTTTTACATTAGCCATGTTTTTAAAAAGAATGCATGAAATACAGAAAATGCAGTAATGACAATCTGTGTTTTGCTTCTCGATCTTCCTCAAAGAAATATTATCAGAAAAAGTTACTTGGGAAATATATGATATTGCATTGTATATTTGCCTGCATTTAAGGAAAAAAAATTCAATGAGGTTTTTTTGTTTTTTTATTTTTGGTTCATTTAAATTCCAGTGGTGCTCATTGAAGTCAAAGCATCATTTTCATGTAGTTACACTTACCTAAATGCAATGCACATTTATTTTAACAAACTATATATTAACTAGTGCATTCTTTCTTTCAAAAGAATGCATATTAATTAAGACAAGCATTTCCAATATAGAGATAGCAGGGCACTATTTTTTACCTGTGTTTTCTATTACAGGTGCAATGATGGTGTGATTTGATATCACTAAGGAACTTATGGCTTTTAGGAGACTTTTAAAGCTACATGAAGATATTCAATATCAAGCAGTCTTCCATTAATGAAGCAATTACTGGAGCAGGCTTTCACTGGGGTGTAGAGTCAAACACAAGGCATTCAGAACAATGTCTAGCCAATATACAAGGCCAGGGGATGAAAACAGGAAGATGACATCTGAATGATACTTACTTGAGTGGCCCTTAGTCAAATTAAGATCACAATTAACTGTAATGATAGGAAACTGTCTGGATGTTTGGACTATGGTTCCATCAATGTCCTACATGTGCTTTTATTTGAATAGCGCTGTAAGAACCTAGTTTGTAGCAAGTGTTTAGTCCTGTCATTTCCTATATGCGAAAGTAGTTATATAGGACAAGAGACTGATGATTACTAATTAAAAATTGAAACAGTTATGTAATACAAAATTTAAATAAAGGAAAGCTCTCGGAATCACCATTACTAATTATTTGAGAGGAACATTAAAAACAATGAATGAGATTTGTTTAGTGCTACCTGTTTGTCATGTGCTCTCCTGTATATTATTTGGTCCATATATTCGCTGAGATTCCTTTTTCTTTGAGAGTTAAATGAATTGGAATCAAGCCCCATTCAACGCAGACTGGAGTCCTCCCCAAGATCCCTACAAATCTCCAGGTAGAAGGGAAAAGCTTACATTTTCCTGTTCACTTCTTGCTTTAAGTTCCAGTTCCCCGTCCTTAACGTTTTCCAAAACTGGCAATTTGTATATAGGTTTTGGGCAAAGCAAAGAACCTTAAATCAGACTGAGTTCCCTGCTATAAAGACTCCTGCTACCCACCACTGGTATTCTCCCGGCCACTTCTCTTCTACCTATGTTACTTATCGCCCACTGTCCTTCAAGGCACTCCTGTCACCTTTCTTTGATACCCCCATTGATACACATTTGATACCCCCATTGACTCTGAGGCTAATTTTGCATATGCAGTACCTCATTACTCTGTTCTGCTGCCTGCTCTATCCTCACAGAAAGGCTGGCAGAGGCATTGAAAGTAACTACCTGCCCACTGAAAATATATCTCCTTTTTGAGGTAGAAGCAGCTGCTATATAGCTGACAAGGTAGGTGTTAACTATTCACCGTTAAAAATTACCGCTACCATTCCTATTTCACAGATGAGAAAAGTGAGTTTCAGTGCTGTTTTCTGGCTTTCTGTGTTCACACAGAAAGTAAAGATCAAAACTAGGGCTTGAATCCAAGTCTTCTAAGCCTATATTAATTCATCTGTCTGGCATTCCATAGAGTTTCTCTATTTTTGGTAATGTGTTACCATCATCCAATGTCATCAGATATGGGATTCTTTGGAAATTAAATATATGCATTTTCTCTTTTTCTTCTTTTCATAAAGGGATATTTACAGAGCCTGGTGCTTCCGCCATCAAATCTTTATTGCTGCCTGGATTCTGTCTTCCACCCTGGTTTATGTGTGAGTCCGTGTAGTACAGAGACATAGGGAGAAGCCTTATGCATGGGACCTGCAACCTCCATCATTTTTCTTCTCCCCCAGGAGAGTGCTGTGGTCCTGCTGACACAGATCCGCAGCAGGATTGGGAGGATGGGAACATGAAACCAGCTGAAGGATTCCAAAGTTGTCTGACAGCTGTGCAAGCTTGGACGCCCTCTCATTGAGTGCAGACAGCGCACGGTGCTTCCATACTTGCCGCATCCCTTTGGTTCTGGTCAGGAAAACAGAAAACATGATAGATTCTTCAAAGTAAAGAGAAGTTAATTCAGGCAACATTTGGATAAACTGGATATGCAAATGAAGAAAGAACTGAAAATCCAATTGAGCAATTTATAGCACTTAGTTAACCCAGACTAGCAAGAGTAGGAAGCTGGAAAAACCCAACGGCTAAATGAAAGGTGGGAGGCAGTGGGGTACCCAGAATCTGGAAGCCAGGCCATGTGATCTGGACCACCAGGGAGGTGCAGCTTTTTCTGTAGGTTGTGAGGGAGAGCAAAAAAGAGAATTTACCTCTGCCCTCCAGTTCTGCTCCGGTGCTCCCATTATGGAACTAGTCAAAACCCAGCTGTCAAAGGAGCTTGAAAAAATATTTTCCTAAAATACCAAGCAAAGCAGAAGGTTAAAGAATGGAGCAACATGCAAATGAAAGGCGCACTAGTCCCCAAACATCCACAGCTATTAAATGCCTTCACATTTGCCAGCGATAAATCCAGTTAATGAATAGCTTTAATGAATGGGGACTTTACAACTCTGATATCTCCAAAAAGATTTCTGGTATACAAGCTTTCTTCTTTAGTATTGGTAACAGTGATAGTAATAATTTTACTTTATTATTATAAGTAATGGATAATTACTTATGACTTTTAAGTAAAGTCATCCAGTCAAACTACAAAGCTCTTCATGACCAGTATCTTGATTTTTCTCTTTAATATTTACTCTCTCTTATTTGTTAGCTATAATCTGGTCTTTAGTAGCGTGGTTTTAAGAGTCTTTTCTTCAAGATATGGGGTGATTCATTTGGAGTGGTTCACAGATGTTTCCCTCTCTTATAAGAAATTTTCTCATCTTAAAGCATGTCAGCTTGAGGGTTCTTTTTTTCTGTAGGTTGTGAAGCAGAGCAAGAAAGAGAAATTACCTCTGCCCTCCAGTTCTCCTCCAGTGCTCCCATTACAGAACTAGTCAAAACCCAGATGAAGGGGGAGTTAAGGGAGAAGGGGGTTTTCATAGATGGAGGAGAGGCTGGGAAAGGGTGGGGAGATGACAGGGGAGCCATAAACACTTCCTCTGAAATGTTTCCTAAGGCAGATCCTGCCTTCCAGAACCAGATTAAAAAGAAAAACTAGGCCATCGTCTGCAGGTCTCAGTGAGACTGAGGGTCATGGAGGCCCTCTGTTCAGAAACTGAAGGCTACTTGCTGGACTCAGGAGAACTTGGCCCAGGAGATCTACTGATGAAGATGCCACTGATGTGGGAGATGAATGACCATCTCCTGATAGATCCAACTGCCTGGGCTTGCAACTCAGGGGTCTTATAAACCGACTTCCTTCTCTCTTCCCCGGGCTTGTTCTGACTTAAGAGGCATTGGGCTTGTGTTTAACAAATAAAAGGTGTCTATGGACTATTTGGTTTGTGTAGAGTCATACACATATCTTAAAGCATTCACCAACTGAGACAATTTTCAGGAGAGAGGCCACAGGAAAAATAAGGATTTATTAGGTTCCAGTGAATAATTTTAAATATGTAATATTTTCCATATGAAGGAAGTTTTTATTAACCAAAACGACTTAAAAGGCAGTCAGTCATATTTATTTTTAATTTTGTTATAAAATATCAAGTTTGAAATTGTTATATAAACATGTCAATAAATCCAGAAATTTGAGAGCTATGTTTGGGATCATTTGTGTCTTAAGTGATGCAGGTGTTAGGTGGAAAACATGTAGGTAAATATTAGTAATATCTAACATAACTAATCATTCTCAGCTTTCTTGTACTTCTGTGATGTTTAAGATGGTAAATTTCCTACTCTTTATTTTTTCTACTGTTTCCCTTAGGTTTCTATTTATCTCAGTCTTCCCAATGTACAAATTCATCAGTCTAGGTTAACTGACCATGGTTTTATTTAGGCAACAGGATAAATTACAATTGTTATTATTATGGCTTGCTGTGTATTTATATGGTGCTTTCCTGTAAAGACTTTAAGGTACTTTATTAAATCTGCAGCTAATTTTTATAACACTCAGTGGAGATAAGTTGAATGTATTAAAAATCTTAATAGCCCACCAATCTATATATGAATTCCATTCTAATCCTATTACCAGCAACTATCCCAATGAGCTTTCCAAATTCTAAAAATTTAACTAATGAATATGCATTTTAATTAAAGAAGCAAAGGAAATAGAAAGCACAAAATAATTTGACATTAATACAAGTATTAGGGCTATGCCACATTTTCTAAACACCAACCTAGATTCTTTGAACAAAATAGATTATTTGGGATAGTTTACTCAGGATTTTGCTAATTAAAGACATTAACTCACTCTAACTATGATATGATACCAAATTCCAGAGTATGTTAAAGTAACTTATTTCCTCTTCTTATTTTTTTAACTTATATTATTTTTCTTAAATAAGAAATATAAGAAAATCTCATAAAACAAATGTTTAGTTTTCTAAATTATCTGAAAGGGAACATTCTTGTAAACACCACTCATGTCGGGAAATAAGACCTCATCAACCACCACAGAAGTCCCCTATGTGGACCCCAATGATAGCCTCTTCTAAGATTCACCTCTCCTGACTTTTATACTAACTACCCCCTTACTTTATCATTTAATTGTGCTTCCATAGATGCTGAGATTTAGTTTTGCCTGTTATTTTTGAAAATATTTTTGTTTTAATCTATCAAATCCCCCTCTATCATTTTTCTTTCCTGAAATCCATTTGTTTAAAGACCCTTATCTGTCCTATAGTTTTCTACAGGCTGAAACTTGCTGATTTCATTCCTCTGTAGTTTAACATGTTCCTCTGCTTTTCTTCCAAATTTGTAGTTGAATCTAGAGGCTTAATCTAACTCAGGCTAGCTTTTCTTTCTTTCTTTTCTTTCTTTTTGAAAACTACATTATAACCAGTGTTGTATTCTTCATGAGGTGTTTAATGACCAATTTTCTCTTTTGATAAAAGTAGAAGCCCTTAATACCCAATCCCTGGATCCTTTCATTCATTAGGATTTGTGAAATGTTGAAATTGCAATTCCGTCAACCCTTCTTCATGTGTTTGTTGAAATATTCTCATGAAGAGACACTTTTCTTCATCTACTCTTTGGTTACCCAATTCTATAGTTCATATAGAAAAAGTAGGATAAGCGCTTGATTCCTTCCTTTTATTTATATCTGGTTTATGTTTTGAAGCTGTGTTGGCTGTAATTCTCATACACTTTGGAACACAAGTTCTATAACTCATCTTTAAATGCCACAGCTGTGCCTTTCAAAAGAGAGAAATGCTTATTTCAGTTTTGGCCATATATCCGAGTTATTTAAAATTTGCATTCGAGATATTACACCCTGAGCTATATAATGATGCAATGTTATGTAAACTCTACTTTCTCAAAATTCTACCTTCACCAGATGTATAGTCAAATTGCCACCCACTTTCATCCATCTTACTTATTGATACTCTATTATGCTCTGTACTTTCTTTCATGCTACCAGTACTAGAATTTTATTTTCTACTTCCAGTCACTAGGTTGGAATTATATTAGGCACTTAAAAAATAATCTATTGTATCTAAAAGAAAGCTTTTTTTTTCCTGAAATTTTCACATTTTTATTTTATATCTCAAAATGGAGAAAGTTCAATATTGAATAATTATATGAGTCAGACTAAACACTTGATCAAGTTGATTGAATCTTGCCAGTTCTGTTTTGTATGCTTAGTTTGTCTAATAATCTCAGGGTCACAGGGAGATAAATAAGATACTAGACATGATCTGAGGGTCCTCAGAGATTGTGTGTGACTTCTTGGGGAAGATGATCCAATGGGAATGTGATGATTAAGTTCTAACTAAATCTGGACTCTGAAATAAGCATGTCCATTTGGAGTGCAAAAACCTCCAGGCTGAAAGGTACATGGTGCCATGTCCCTCAAAGTGAAGGAAAAAATTTGTAACATTTTCTTGGGTAAGTTTCCCTGGGTTCAGTGTTCTGGCTAACACTATGTTAAATGGACATTGCCGTTAGTGTCAGACTCATTAATATTCAAAATAATTAGTAGAACATGTAATACAATTTATTTATCTGAACATGAAAAAGAAGGAGGAAAGAGAAGAGCAGAGATCAGATCATGCAGAGATATATTTTAATGACAGTGCTCTTTATTAAAGCAATGATTTTTAAGCAGGGGAGATGATGATCACATTTCCATTTGAGGATCACTGCAGATATAGAGAAGGGCTTAGAAGGATCAAAAATGGGTGTGGAGCACTTTTTAAGGAGATAATGAAACAATCCAAGTGTTAAAGTATGATAGATTGCAGGAACAGTGTTTTAAAAAATGAATGAAATGCCTATATTAGAGAAATATTTAGTATTCCCTTCTGCATTGGCAAAATTAAAAGTTAAATTTGCAAAATAGACACACAGACATGGAAAACAAACTTATGGTTACCAAAGGGGAAAGGGATGGGGGAGAGATAAATTAGGAGTTTGGGATTAACATATACACACTACTACATATAAAATAGATAACCAACAAGGACCTACTGTATAGCACAGGGAACTCAATATTTTGTAATAACATATAAGGGAAAAGAATATGAAAAAGAATATGTATAATACATATATAGATAACGTTTATAATTACATATATATATATTTTTTCTCTTCTTATATTAAAAATAATCACTTTCCTGTGGGATCATTCATTGGATTTATTTCTCTTCATTCTTCTCTTTTTGTGTTGCTGTTTTTTGTTAAACAGCTGATGATACTATCTGAGTCATTCATATCTGAAAAATGGACTGGGTTAGCTGGAAAAGGGGGTTCGTGCAGAATTTTAAGTTTATTCCTAAAATTTTCTTCCCTGTAAAAGAAGCTTAAAAGTGATTTGGCAATCTGTTAAGGGGCTATTGTGTGTGTAATTCATTTTTAGAAAATAAAGTCAGGGAGAGTGGAAGGAGACAGGCAGACTTGGACTCAGCCCTCCCCTGGCATCACAGAGGAGAAGCAGCCCAGATCAGGAGTTAAGCGCATCAGTTCTTAAACCAAGTCCGTCTGGTTCAAATTTTGGCTCCACCACTGGTAAATTCCATGACTTGGTATAATTTACTTGATCTGTTTTGTACCTTTTTCCTGCTAAATATAAATAATAGAATTTTTAACATAGGGTTCTTGTAAGTTACATAGAAAACATTTAAACCAATACCTCACACTCAATATTTGTTAGTTTAAAAGTAAAAACATAATAAAGATCTTTATATTAGTATAAAAATATTTGTATTGTTTTCTCTTGTGAAGAACTATTTTTGCGTGTTTTTCTTTGGTTTTGTTTTTGTCTGTCTAAAACTATAGCAGTCCCTTTATTGCTTCTCTTGAAGGCACACCCACACTAAACTTCCCCAGACAGATATGCTATTATCTTCAGAGTTATTCTCCAGATTTAGATTTAATGGTACTGTTGTCTGTCTCTTTATATTGGTTGTGAAGAGTGGGGACGAGGAGAGAAGGATGAGGGGCTGACTGGCCCAGATGTTTCAATAATGATAACAATTTTTAATAGTCAACACTGTTTCTAACAATCATTGTGGCCCACGTCCACTCTCTCTGAACTCTGAGTTCAGAATTTGACTTCTCCTACTCTGAACTTTGAGTATTTCCTGAGCTTAAGCTAGAAGAATGTCTTTCACTTTTGCTGCATTCCTTTCCTGGATTATATTCTTAGGCCACAATGTACTTTAATCCATCAGTGCAAATCCATCTCCTTTCTTTATTTAACATATTAGACATGATATACAGTTAAGTAATACCATTGCTTCCTCATTCCTTGGATTCATTTGTCTCCGAAAATCTTTACTGTCATTTTGAATCTGAAGCTACTGTCAACTTTTTCATTCTGGAATTTCCAGATTGGCTTCTGCATCAACTAAATTCCTTAGTTCATCTTTATTAGAGACATGCTTATGTACATCTAATCTTTGCTCCTAGTTTCCTGAATGTTTGTAGTTTATATTTCTGTATTTTAAAACAAATATTAGCTTTTGAATTTTGCAAAATTAATTTATACCCTTAAATAGAGTAATGGCTAAATATGTGTTTTAACATCTATATATGTTGCTATATATTTTAATATCATTTAATATAGTAACACAATTCTTTATGTTAATAAAAGTTTTGAATGAAATATACTTTCACCAGAGACAATCTAACTAAATGCACATTTTCATTTGTTCCTACTAAATTTTAAAAGCATTTTTTTCTGTATAACACCTCACAGACATTAAAGATTTTGATTTGTTTCTTTCTTTAGAAAGCAAAATTAGTCTACTTTGAGAACAATGCATTCATTCATGGACCATATTAACCAATCAATAATTTATAGCCCTTGTTTACACATAAGATATTAAACATAAGCGATTTAAATCTTTAGCTATGAAAAAAAGAATGAATGCCTTGTGATTTAAACAGACCTGAGAAATTTAATTAATGGAATATTTTCACTTTTAAGGTCAAAAAGTTACGGCTTAAGTAAAGGAATAGATTTACCTGTGAACAGAAGAGACCATTTGCTCAGATGATCTAAAACACATACTTTTTCAGCCTTCTGCCTCACTTTGTGGATTGTAAGTGAAAGTTTCAGTGTGGATGAGTTTGGGATGAGGAGAAATCAAAGCTCTGTATTATGATAGTGTTTCTGATGGCTGAAAATGATGACGGAGCTCCAATTTTTGAAATTGTTTCATTTAAAAACTAAGCATTGAATTTCCGCAGAGTGTTATAGAATTCTCAGCCTTCTTTGATTCAATTTAAAGGAAACATTTATGGAGCTTAAATTGTTCCTGGCAATTCTATGCTCTGGAACGTTTTAATCAAATGTACTTTATACCAAACTCTCCCACATAAAGTGTAGATAAATATAAAAATGTATAATTATATTTTTATGAACTGGTTTTAGTTTTTGGTGGGTCCATTTGTGTGCCCTCTTAGCCAAAGGATAACGAAAACTATCATAAAAGTGAAATTTAAATTCTCAGCTGGCTGTGTCTCAAATAAAATGACTACTTAGATCTGAAACAAAATAATAAAATAAATCAAGAGAGCATGGAGCTCAGATCCTGAGGCTGGACTTTTTCCTTTTCTAATCAGATATAATGTGAGTTTAAAAAGGCATGATTTAGTTCATCAACTGCATTTGTTTGTCCTTTTTGTTTCCTTTATGGATATAAATGTAATAAAATCAAGCAGCCATGTCGTAATAAGGTACAATTTAATGTTACACGGATTATTCTTGACCTGAGACTTGACTTGTTTTGTTGATTAGGAAACTTATCTCTTATTTTTTTGGTCACACATTTTAGCATTTATAGAATAATTACAAAATACCTATGGGTGCCATTACATTGGGTGATGAATTGTTTCTACTTCATTCTACTTGTTAGGAGGTTTGGCTGAAAAAACATTCCTGGAAGTGTTTCATGATCTCCAAATTTAACACTGAGTGGTATTTAAAAAGGTTATCCTGGGGATATTTGGTTGCTCCTGTGTTGATTTCTGTTTCCTCTAGGATCTTGGAGGAAATTACCTCTTCCACTTGAGGGCCTTCAAAGGTCTTCACATCCAGCCCCAAAACACAGTGATTGGCAGGACCTCCAATTACCAGAGTTTCGCTAGTCAGGTGAAGAGTTACCTTTTATTATTACACTTTATGAGCTGATCGAATTAAGTTAAACCTGTACATCATTTTTTTTTTCTTTCTGGAAATTAAAAAGATTTACACTCACTGTTTTGAAAAAGTGCATTTTTGCTTGCAGCTGTCAAAACAAGCTGTCATTTCAATTATCTAGAGTGTCTATTAGTCAATTTTTAATAAAGTTTCAACTACTTTTTCCTGGTCTTTAATGAATGGCATCCCTCACACACCTTTTAAATATATGTTCTGTGGCCTCAATACAATTCTGAAATTAGGTAGAAAATATTAAATAATTTAATCATAAAAAGCTTTATATTTTCCATGTTGCCTAAAGCACACTGCTTTTCAGTAGTCTTATTTCCTTTAAAATTCCCCCTTCTTAGAAAGCAATCACAGCAGCCACAATAAAAGATTGTATTGTATCCATGAATTTGAGACAGTTACTCCTCACTCAATGGAACAAAAAAGAACAGATAGATCATTTCATAGTTAGATCTCTCTGTATATCTATCTATCTATGTTAATTGCTTTTCAATTTATTTTCAATGGTATGACTTTTTTCCAAACTGACTGTAAACTCTTAAAAAATAATAAATATGTATCATTCTTCCCTCTATTCCTCCCAATATTTCATAAATTATTATGTATATAACTTGTTTTAATTAAATTATTCATTAAAAGTGATTCAATAAATCCTCAAGTTCAGGTCTCCAGAGTCATCAAGTACATACAATTTCCACTACAGAGAGTAGGAAACTGAGTCCCAGTGTCCTTGACTACTTGATGGTAGGGAGACAACTAACTTCTCCTGATGGCCAGAGCACTCATGCAAGGTCTTGCCCATTTCTCCATCTTGGCTCTCATTGCTACACTGTATTTATCCTAGAATGCTCACCTCTTCCTCTGAAAACCATCCTTTACGATTCCAGTTCATTTGTCCATGAGTGCCACGTATATATCTCTAAGTCAGTAGTGGACACATTGAACTTGCCCTAATGGCAAAAAACTACTGCTTTGTTCTCCCTTAGCATTTCCTAACTCTTTTACCACTTTTCACACTCTCCTTTTCCCTGTCGTTCTTTTTGATACATCCTATCTTTGCCACTAGGTAGTGAGCAAGCCTTTGGATGTTATAGACCAAATTTTGATCATTTGGTATTCATCACAGTAGTTAGCATAGTTAAAGAGTATACTGTATTATGTAAGAATGTGGGTTCTCTAATCACATTGGCCTGGCTTGAATCCATTGCCAGAACATACTGTTTGTGAGATATTGCCCAAGTTATTTAATTTAGCACCTATAGATCTTCATTTTCTAGTCTGTCAATTAGATGATAAGAGTACTCACCTTTAGATTTGTCATGAAGATTAATTACATGACGCATGTCAAACATTTAAAAGAGTGGCCACCACAGATGAATGTTCAATAAATATTATTTATTATCTTTACAATATTAATATGTTTCAGGAGTTTCATATATCCCTTCAAGTATAATGTAAATACACATGTTTATGAGCATTTGTTCCTAAGGAAATGGTTCCTAAGTATTTATCAGATTTTCAGAGTTACACATGGATTTAAAAATGGTTAAGAACTGATGTTACAAGTAGCGGTCATAGTCAAAACTAGGCAGAAAAATAACATTCTCAAACATTTGTCCATCGGGAACAGAGTATAGTTTCCAGTGCAGATGGGAAGGTCGTGGCTGCTTGGTGGAAGGTGAGAAAAAGAGACGAAGGATATTCTGGGCCTCATCCATCTATTCACTATCTGCCAGGAGCTAAATTATCGGATCCAGTTCTGATCATTCACTGGGACTGATACATGGTGCTTTTCCTGCCGAATACCCATGGTACGTGCCCTGCACCCATTGCACTACCATTCCAAATGACCGTCTTATTTGGGGGGTAAGCATTGCTTCTTTTCCATTAAGCACTCTCTCGGGGCTTGTAATCAAGGTAACCTTCTCTTTTTTTTAAATTAAGAGGCAGATGTTTGATTTTCATAGCTTTTTATACACTCCCTTTTTCAAATGGACTCTGATAAATTTTGACCAGTATGTGGAAAGATCTGAAGATGTTGGGATTTTTCTATAGCATCACTGACATCCCAAAGATAGCCAGGAGTAGGTTAGAAGATTATAAATGAAGATTATAAGGATAAGTGAGCTGGGGTTCAGGGATGGGCTCCATGTACACAGGAGGCTGGAATATGAACAGCAGATGAAAACAGGCCCCGTTATCAGAGGAAAGTTAACATTGCAAATATGAAGAGAATGTTATGGTTCAGTGACCACGGAGATACCTAGAGTTTTTCCCTTGATGTTCTAAAGACCAGCCTTACAGTAATAAGGATAACTCCAGACAATGACTTTCTTCACCACCACCACCATCCACCTCCTGATTATGGGCTACTTGGTTAGAATTAGTCCAGAAATAGAGTGATGCCAAAACTAGAGATTCACTATATCAGTAACTCCAGGTAACCTAGCTGGAGATACAAAGAACGAGAAAAGAGGAAATCCATTACAAATGACTGGCAAGGTACCTGCCTCTTACGTGCCACTTTATAAAGCTTGTAACATCAAGCTCGAAACGGGCTTGTAAGTAGCACTGCAGTATCTCACACCTGCCTTGTATGTAGTGGGTGCTCTTGTGTGAACTGAGCAAGTGAGTGAATGAGTAAATGAATGCATCCTTTTCCCTTGCATTTTCTTTGGTAACAGGAGTGTAGGATAGATATCTTGGGATGCCGAACTGTCATTTATTATTTTTGAGTGTAATTTTGAGTTTGAGTGGCATTTTGCCAGATAAAGGAGAACACTTGCAATTGATTAAACCATCTGTGCATTCACTGCAGAATTTACTCTGTGTAAACACACAGCCTTCAACAACTAAAAGGGGGTAAGACCATGCCCTCCTCTTCCATTTCCGCCACTGGTTACTGGTCCTGGAAATTGCTAACCTGCCATTGAAATATGAGCAATAGACCCTCTAAAATCACCTCAAAGGGAGATGGAGTATCAAAACATCATTTTATTCATGAGCTAAGCTTCCAATTACTTCCATGATGCTGACTTCTTAAATGACTTAACAAGAATTGAAATCTTTGTATTCGTTAGCAAACTTGTGGCAATCTACAAATTTCTTGAAATTTTTTAAAAAACTTATTTAAAGAATTATATGACTTCTTGAGTCCTTTTGTTCCATTTTAACCAATAATTTTTCCCTGACTTTAAATTATGAGTTATGCTAATTGTATTCTTTGTCAATCTGTCTTAGACATATGATTGTACGGCAGCGAGAAGGGGCTTAGCCCATTCATTTTATTCTTTTTCTAAAAATTTATTTTGGAAAAATCCATAAATCCTATGTCAGCATAACAGCTATAAAGCAAAATATTTAAAAATGAAACTTCTACTGTCTTGATTACATCAAAGACCCAAGACAAAAGATGCCACATTCTAATCTGAGGTGTGAGATACTAGGCAGGATGCAAAAAACGAGAAATCAGAATACCAATAAGGTATTGTAGTTGTATAATTTTCTTTGCATACGACAGCTTTATCTGGTTTTGATAAAAGGTAATACTGGCCTCATAGAATGGGTTGGTTTTTTTTTTTTTAATTTTAATTTTTATTTTTCTTGAAGACTTTGTGAAGGACTGTTGTGAAATCTTTAAATATTTGTAGATTTCACCAGTCAAGTTTTCTTTATAAGAAGTTTTGTAAATGACTAATTTAATCTTTTGACTTGTTAGAGATTTATTCAGAATTCCTATTTCCGCATTCTCTCCTTTTACTTTTGTTTTTTATTTTTTTTAGGTGTGTCACCTATAGACAGCAGCTAGCTGGATTTTTCAAATCTACTCAGATTTTCTGCAATTTAACTTTTAATAGGCTATTTAATCCATTAATATTTTATTAATAATAATATTCAGAATTCTTTCCATATTAAATACACTTTGGATTTCAACATTATGTGCTCTAATCAGCATAGTAATGTGAAGAATCATAAACTATAAAATTAATAATTCTATTGAGGTTACTTGCAATTATTTGAATTTTGGACTTTTCGAAGTAGCCTCTTTTGAACGTGTTATTTATTTCCCCCCTTCTTAACATACCCATTATAAGAGTTGAATTTGTTTATATCACAGGTCTCTGTGACTCAGTTATGATGTTACAAGTCTAATAATATAATTAAATTTGGTTAGTTTGTATATCACACTTATGTTATTTTGTTATCAAAGGAAGAAAAATTTTTGTTTTAGGGAAAATTTTCTGCTTTACAAATTTCTTCCCAGAAACTTCTTTTGGGAAGAAGAAACTCATTAGATGGTTTGCTAAATATTTTCACTCCATTTAAGAATTTAAATTGGGACAAATTATTTGAAGCTATTGTAAGACAGTTGATTTTTAGTTGACTAATTGCTATTAACACTCTCAAGTCAGTTCCTTTGTTCCCTTTGAGTATATAAGAAGTTTGTTTTCTTTCCCTCTCAGTTAAAGACATTATCCTATTCCACATCTACTCAGACACTGGAGGTAACATTCTGAATTCCCCCAATTTCCTTAATCCAAACATTCTCCCCAACCCCAAGTACCCCCTATCCTAAACCTAAGATATGTCCTAAATCAGTTATTTTTCTTCCAAGCTACAGATGCATGTCAGTTTCCTGTCATGTCTTGTTTGGACTCATGCAAAGTTCAGGTAACTGATTTCTTTGTTTCTGTTCTCACCCTGACCCAAATCATGTTTTTATCACTAAATTTCAAAACAACAAATATTGTGATCCGCCTTCCCTTCCCAAAACACATTTTTTAAACCTGTGAATAATTCCACTTAATCCCTTGTCAGAAGCTGGCAGACTACACGTCCAATGGAAATATAACATGATACATGAATTCAAGACACACATGTAATTTTAAACTTTCTAGCAATTACATTAAAAACAGTGTATTTATGTGTAAAATAGATAGCTAATGGGAACCTGTGGTATAGCCCAGGGAGCTCAGCTCTTTTCTCTGTGATGACCTAGATGGGCGGGATCGGGGGATGGGAGGGAGGTCCAAGAAGGAAGGGATATATGTATACATATAGCTGATTCACTTCGTTGTACAGCGGAAACTAACACAACATTGTAAAGCAATTATACTCCAATTTAAAAAACCCAGTAAAACAAGAGGTGTAATTAATTTTAATAATATATTTTATCTAACTCAATACATCCAAAATATTATTTTAATATAAACAATATTGAAAACTTATTAATGATTTATTTTACATTCTTTTTTCACACTAAATCTCTGAAATCTGGTGTATTTTACACTTAACAGCGCATCTCATTTCCAATTATTCACATTGCTGCCTAAGTAAATACTAGCGATGAAAACAACTAGTGATTCCGTTACAACTTTGGGTTAGGATAGCTGAGGTCCAGGCTGAGTTCAACAAGGACAAATTTTCCAAGGCAGATGAGTCCTAGCAACGCCTGGCAGCCCTGTAGCCTCAAACTTTTAAAAGTAGCAATGAATGAACAAAACATTTTTGTGGGACTCTTGAAATGGTCTGTATGTAAAAGAGGAAAAAGTGGACCACTTATCCTGAACCGAGTTGAGATCTGGGAAAGATAGTCAGTTGTGATCATTGCTTGATTTGGGGCCTCTCTTGTGTATTTGCCAGGACTTAAAAGCAACAATGTAAGCCTGTAGCTTTTTCTCCTGTTTGGGTAACGATTTGGGTAGCTAACTTTCTCCATTTTAACTTGGGATTAGAACTTGAGGTCTTTCTAGTAGAGGATGGCTTCCCAAACTACACTGTACAGATATATTTCTACATTGAAGAGTCATGGCACAGTTTACTGGTAAAATCAGGAAATAATTTTTCAAGGTGAGAAAAATTTCCTTGACTAGCAGAGAACAGGAGTAGAGCTCAGATTTTTCTTGTATCAAGGAGACATCAAGAAGCAGAGAGCACAGAACACTTAGTGCCCGTCAGTGTGGTATTTCAACAGTGTCATTTTTGCTTCTTTTGGAAACATAGCTAAAGAAACCTTGGTGTATCTTTCACTTCAGAGCATAAGCAATTTCTGTGTTTTAATATTCTTCCTAATATATATGTACCCTTCACTTAAATTCTTTAAGTTTATCCAGTAGATGCCACTTCTCTGCACCGAGAGCAGTAATCTACGCATCTTGTCTCCCTCTCTCTTATGCCAACCATCCTTGCACAAGGGAAATGGCAATGAACTGCTCCAGGGTTCACATCGATGTCCACCTCCACTGGAGAGAGATTCACTTGGATATTTCCTAGTTCTACATTCACAAATCCCAGGAGATGTTTTTGATCAGACCAGAGAGGTGAGGTCTGTAAAAGCATTGCAGCTTTTGGAGTGATGAGGCAACATTTTCTAACTTGAAGAAAGATGCGTTCTCATAAGAAAGGGATGGAAGTTAAACAGTGAAAAGACTCCATTTCCACAACAAGCAGAAAATTGCGATTTACTTCTGTCCCTATAGGCAGTTTAGATTGATGCTGCATCAATTGGCCCGGAGAAGCCTGTTCAGATCGTGACTCTCATGTTTCACAGGCACTTTAACATGCCATAGACTTTTCTCCTTCAATGTGCCCTCTTCTAGTAAGTGGCTCAACAGATACGTCTTGTTCATGTCAGACTTTGAGCCTCATTCTAAAGGTCTCCCTCTTTCATTCTCCGTATCGAATGGGTCGCCAATCTTCTAACTTCTAACTTGTGAGGTTTCTTGACACCATCAGTCTCTTTCCCACTACCACCATTCTTGTCCAAGGTATCATCTCTCTCTTGGGCTCTGCAATGCCTTCATGACCGGTCATCCAGCTCCCAGTCTTGATTTCCTATGACTCAGACTCTATACTACACCTTAAGGGATATTTTTTAAATGCACATCTGATCATTTTACTCCCCATTCGTTCAATGGCTTTCTATCGCTTATAAGGATTAAGATTTTAAGAATTAAGGATTTAAGGATTAACAGCTTTATTCCTAACAAGTTCTCAAGGTGTGTGATTGGACACTTGCTCACCTATTTAGTCCCTTTCTCACTATTCTCCTTTTAAAAATATAGGCTTCAGTTAAATAGAATATCTTTCAGCTTATAAGTTTATGCTCTTTTAACTCAGGTTTTCTACATAATATTATTTATGCCTGGATCACTCCCCAGAATTTCACTCCTATTTAGCGTTCTCTCTCAGTGTAGACAGTCTTTCATCCCGGTAACCTTACCCAGCCACCAAGATGAGGCTGGTTCACATGTTAAGTATTTCTAGCGCATACTGCATTTCTTTTTAGTTGTGTGGAGCACGTGTAATGATTTGCTTCATATCTATAAATTCCATGAGGGCATGGACCACGTTGTTCCATCTCTGTATACTCAAAGCTTGGCCCAAATGCCTGACTCATAGAAGGTGTTAATGAGCATTTGTGGCATAAATGCATGAATGGATGAATGAATGAACACACTGCTGTTATTTGCTGTTTATGATTCTGTCACACATCACACCTCCTTTAACAGCACGTCCCTGAAGTCTTTGTATCCCAGTGTCTAGTGTAGTGCAGTGTAGTGTGGTGCCATGTTTATTGCAAGCCCTAAGCATGTGTTGATTGAAAGATTAATGAAAGTGGACAATACTTTCCATACCAGACAATTTTAATCCATCCTATTTAATTCATTTTTCCTTTTTTTGAGGAGTTCTCCTTGTAAACATATCTCCTTGTAGATATTGAATTACTGGGTCACCCATCTTTCATTTAGTAACATAAAATCAGATGACCAACTGATTGGTCTAACTGCCTCCCTCAAGTCCCTGAACACAATCTTTGAGTGAACGTATGAAGTAACCAATAAGCATGGGCTGCTGAGTTCTGCTGTAACTCTACAGTGTACACCTCATGACAGGTTTTTCTAAACTAACAAGGAACCCAGGCCCCATTTTTCCTTTTTCTAATTTCTGTCACTTTGTTAATTGTTGCAAATAGCTGCCTAGCAAAGCTCTGCAAAGCTCAACACTGTTTCCAGACTTAAATCTGACAGGCAAAAAGGCAAAGACATACCGTGAGGATATTGCCTTGATGAGTAACTCAAGCCCCTGCCCCTATATGGAATCATTGTAAAAACTCTACATTTAGGACCTAGATTACTTCTCTGTCCTTACAAAGGTCTACCATGTAGTTTTTCTCTTAAAATGTCTCCCATACCTTTATTGAGAAGCTATATGTAATAGGCCAAATGTGTTGGTCATTGGAATACAGTCAAAAAACAAGACATGTTTCATGTCGGATATATTATTGACCTTTCTGGTAGCAGGATCACCATGAATCGACACACACTGTACACCACACCCGCCCCTGATTTCATTGTAGTTGGATCATGATCTACACAGGTGAGCTCAAAAAACATTCTGAGTCATTCTGTGTACCACCAAACAATGGGCCAGACCCAGTGTTGGTGAGAAGGAGTGGTTAGGGTAAGGAAGGAGGCTAGATCAACTGATGCTTCTGAAATACACTCTAGGATAGAAGAGATACCCCTAACGGGTTAACTTTTTATCTACCCCACAAAGTGCTCATGTTAACTTGACCATAGAAATGAAAAGTAATAAATCATAGAAAATAAGCCATTCAAAGTATTACTTGTCATAAAAGTATGTAAAATAAAGAATGAAAGGAAGGAACTATGGATCATATAAATGATATTAAAGTGCACTAGCATTGTACTGTGTGAGTGACTGGAGTCATAAAATCCCACAGAATCATACACACACACATTACAGAGTTGTTCTGTGTTCTTTGTTTACTATACTCTGTTCCTGTTTGCCCAACTGGTTCCTTTTCAGTCCTTGGTTGAACGTGGTTGAACTTAGCTTTCACAGCCTTGGTGGCCCTCTCTAAAGCCTCATCACTGTTCAGCTTCCCAGATGTCCCAGAAGGACATACCTCATTCATTTGATCAGGTGCTTAAGGCCTTCTCTAAAAAAAAAAAAAAAAAAAGTTGTTTGTTTGTTTTTGCTCAGTCAATCACATCAACTGTTCCAGACAATCTCATAGTCAAAGTCTGCACAACTCTTTAGCATTATATATTAGCTTAGGGCTACCATGACAAAGTACCAGGAATCAGGTGGCTAAAAACAAATTTATTCTCACAATTCTGGTGGCTAGAAGTCTGAAATCAAGGTGTGGTCAAAGTCATTCTCCCTTCGATGGCTCTAAGGAAGAATTCTTCCTTGCCTCTTCCAGCTTCTGATGGCCCCAGGCTTTCCTTTGCTTGTGAAAGTGTAACTCCAGTCTCTGCCTCTGTTTTCACATGGCCATCTACTCCCCTTTATGGCTTAATAAGACCCGAATCCAGTATGACCTCATCTTAGTTAATTGCATCTATAAAAATTTTATTTCCAAATAAGGTCACATTCTGAGATTCTGGGTGGACATGAATTTTGAAGTGGGCACTATTCAACTCATTAAAATGATATAAAGTTCCTATTACAATCTAATCCTAGCCTGTCTACTTTTAGAATATCCTTTCAGTAAATGTTGGTTGCCTTCAATTAGTCTGCAAGAAAGGCAAAAAATGATTCAATGAAAGAAACCAACTAGTTCAGTGCTCATTTGCTGCTATAGTGCTTTTCTAGGAAAGATGTGTGCATTTGAAGTAAAACTCATCTTTATCTAGAAACAGCCAATGCAATTTTGGGGAGTTTGTTTTCCTAAGAATTTATATTCCAAATAATCGCAATCTATGGTCCTGCTAATGCCACCTCTGGTGTCTCTGGTGTCTCCTTTGAGGGCACCATGCCTTACATCACATGGAGGACTTGTTAGCACAATTTTTATCTCCTAAATCAAAAAGCACATTAAGTTTCTGCTAAAGTTGATGAGTTTGATATACATTGAGAATAATACTTTATTTGAGAATATTCTGTTCAGTATGCAGTGGTTAACTGTTATTTTGAAAATTATACGTAAACTGAATGTGTGTAAGTCGGTTGGCCAAAAATGCTAAACAGTGGCTTTCTATATGCCTAAAAAGTTCACGCAGAATCTGTATGAGATCCTCTCTGGTAGCCATATCTGCAGGTCAACCTGAGCCTCTTCTTGGGGTATTTCTTTCCATTATCCACGTCTCTCTTGGAACTTCTCCAGTGCAGAATGTTCATCCAAAGCAACAATACTTCTCTATGGACTGAATCCTGGTGCCTAAGCAGGATGTGGACTTTGTCTCCTGGGATGAGCCACTAGCTGGTCCAATGCACTTAACTCCACCAGATCTTAAAACCATTCAAGCATGTTGCAAATTAGGACCAAGTCTATCTTACACACTGTTGTGTTTTCTATGCTTGCACAGTTGCCTAGCATGTAGTAGGGACTTCATAAATATTAGTTGAATAAATGAATTAACGTTCAAGTTTAATAATTAAGTAAGGGAGAGTTGGTGTTTTACCGTCTTCCTCCCTGTTTGGAGGGCAAAGTTGTGCAGTGGAAATCTCACTCTTGCCTCAGTGAATTGATTGCATTCCTTCTCTTTGAATAGCGTAATTTTCCCATCTGGATAGAACTTTTCTTATCTGTAGTACTGCCCAGTGCATTTCCTTTCCTCTTAGAACATTTTGTAGTTCTCTTTTGCAATTGGAAAATAGTTAATTAGAATTGAAATCTTTACTTCTCTATGTGATATAAGATCTATTTAAGCTTAGTGCTTGCATTTCTCTTGATGTTTTGACACTGCATGTGGAAAGGACTCATACCACTTATAGAAATATATCCTGAGACAAGATGTAGGGAGGGTGATGATCCAGATAGTGGCTTCTTAAGGGATGATTGGCTGCTGCTGACTATCTCAGCCCATGGAAAAAAAGAAAATAAGCGAAGAGGCTGAGACCCCATGGGTAAATGTGCACATCCCTCCATAACAGCCTTACTGCTTATTTTAGTATGTGAGTTTTTATAATTATGAGAGGAGGTCTATGAAGTAGGAGGGATGATAAGTGATATTTCAGTGGGAGAGAGGTTTTGGAAATATATTCCTTGGAAAAAGTTTATTTCTATGCTTGAGACTTGGAAAAACTTTCTCCTTGTTTCTATTGTGCATCAAGGATCATAAGATCTATGGCCAATTCCATATATTGTGCATCTGTCCTGAGTGAGCATGACAAGGCATGTGTACTTAACCACATCCCATCAGTTTCCATTCTCAAGGGCCTCTTAAACTGGGACCATCTTGCTGAACTGAGTACTATTGTAAAGTGTATAAAATTCATACCTTTATTTCAGAATGTCCCCAAAATGGAAGCCAGCTACTTCATTTATTATTCAACTGACCAGATTGTTTCAGGGCCAAGGGAAAAACTCTCCTTATTGGACTTCTGGGAGATAATACTTTAGTCTTTAATACGGTAGATTTTCTTAGCTATATGTGAATCTACTTAATTCGGCCTTACACACTGACTTCAAAATCTACAACCACATAAAATCATGTTACCTGAAATTTCTTAGGTAATCAGGTTCTTACAGGGCCCACTACTTGTACAAGTCCAGAAGGTACCTGTCACATTTTATTCAACCAAATAGAGTGCCCTGGAGGGTGCAAATGGCCGTACTAGAAACATCATAAACCTGCTTGTCTCAGTTTGAACAATGGTACCTGAAATATAACTTTAGAATTTGTCCATTACATATGTGTTAACCATCCATTATGTATCAGGCAGTATTCTGGCCACTGAAGACATTAAAACATTTTTTGAGAAGAAACTAGCAGTCATCTAATTGAGTTCCTAACTTATAATTGAGTTCCCTGCATGAATCGTTTGGTGATAGGGAACTCACTTCCACAAGTCATGCTGCTCTTCCATGGCATTGAAGCAAAACATTTTTTTGAATTCTAATTCTAGTTCTGCCCTTGAGGGCATAAATAATTTCTAATACATTTTAATTATTATAGCTCTGAAGTATTTGAAGAAATTTTTCCCATTATTTCTCCCCTCTTCTGTCTTGTCTTTTTCAGGCTAAATATCTTCTTTCAGGAATATTTTATATATTAGGGTTCTAGCCTATTCCCATCTTGATCAATGTCTCCCTTATACTTTCTTATCACCCGCTACTCTTAAATCCTGGGCCCAGACTTAAAGCTATTACATCTGAGATAAACTGAGCCAGTTGAGTGAGACTCTCACACCACATGTTTAGGAAGCTTTGGCCAAAATCTTCCATGGACTCGTAAGATTATATACTCTTGCTTGCTTACAGACAGTTTGGAAGTGGTCCCAGGAAACTTCTGGGATATATTTATCACTTTTAGATTAGCTCCCTTTGATCTTATCCTTTCTTCGGAAATGCATGCTTATTATATAATATACATTCTCCGTGTGTCAAATAATATGAAGATTTGAAAGCAAGTCTAATCATAGATATTGGTTGCCATAGTGATCTGGAGTAGTATATAATTATATATATATATATTTTTTTTCTTCTCTAGAGCAATAGTACAAGATGTACAGGTACATAGGTACCAGAATTATGGAAACAAAAATCTATATTAGAGATTTGAGCAGATGATTGGGGAAATATATGTTGATGTATAAAAGATTTGTACAACAAATTTTTGTAAAATGTGACTTAAGATAAATTTTCTTAATACATTGAATTTAATTTGGAAGAATTTAAAAATATTTTGTTATTACTTTTAAAGTCAGATTTCCATAAGTATATCATACTTGCAATTAATAAAATATAACTAAAAGTTAAAAATATCTTGAATTACAGATTTTTCTGTTAGAAACTGTTTAAATATTGACTATTTCCTTTGAATTTGATAGAATGTTTTATACTTATCCCTTATTGTTCAGAAATGAAATTATAATTTTTAAAATACAGCAAGGAAAATCTATTCTGCCATGACTACATTACTAAGAAAAATTTGTTGAGATTTGTAGATGGGAAAATGTTGCTCCCTTAATTGCTTACATAGTATTATTTATTTTTATGTAATTACATTTTATAGACAATGCCACATGCTTTGTCCACACAATGCCTAAACATCTGGATGCAAAGTGGCAAGTATAGTAACAAACCCAGATGGTTTGTAAGTACAGGGCCAAACATCCAGATGGCATCAAGAAGGCAAAGCATGTGGATGACAAATACCAAATCTTTCATTCAGATGTCATGGCATCATCTAGACACGGTGTATCAATGAACACTTTTTAGTGAAGACAAAGAATGTGAAACAAGCTAGAGGTCAAAAAGAAACAGGACAAATTTATGAAAAAAGCATACAGTTCACATTAAATCAATTCTAACTTTTAACAAAAATAATTTATAATGGGTTGATTTAAAATGTAACTTATTTAAAGAGAATCTAAGCAAAAAGGAAAAGACAGCCTATGAGAGTCACTTTTTTTTTTTTTTTTGAGAGTCACTTTTTAATTGCAATAATCTTTACTGAGTTTTGATTTGGGAGAATTTTCAATACAACTCACGTGTGTAATAAATGCGCTCAATTAAAAATTGCATTTGATTCTGATTAAAAGTTGCTTGATCTTTAGTATTACAATATACTGCAATCCAGAATTGCATCTAGCATGTCACATTCAATAAACAGACTTCTTTGCTATCTCTGAATAATTAACTTTATCTTTGTCACAGGGAACAAAAGTAATGAAAGCAGCATAGACATTATTCATTTATTCTTATCATGAGAATCTTATTATTTTGGTCTGTCTCTCCCAAGGTAACCTCTAATATGGTGTCTTGTAGACTTTATATGAAGTTATTTCTGGCAGAAGATGACACAGTTTAAGCATGATCTCTCCTTTCTTAAGCCCTGAAAGAAATATGTATGAGAAAGATAGTCAACATGAATCTGAAGAAATATTAAATAATCATTCACTGCATGTGTATTAAGATAGGTAAAATGTAGAACAAACCTCCCACCTCTCAAAAAGTTTTTATAATATGGAAGTTTGTTCATCCCAAAACATCTTATTTCCATCAGTGTGGCCCCCTTGCAAGGTTACTGCTGCTGCTGAAAGTACTGAATATTCTTAGAACTCTGCTGCTATTAGCTTTGGAGCTTTATAAATTCTATGTGAAAATAATGAGTATATTTTCCTGTGTTGTACAATATATTGTTGTTGCTTATTTATTTTATACATAGTAGTTAGTATCTCTTAGTCTCCTACCTCTATCTTGCCTTCTCCCCTTCTCTCTCCCCACTGGTTTGTTCTCTATATTGGTGAGTCTATTGCTGTTTTTTTTATATTCACTTGTTTGGGTTTTTAAAAAATTTTTTTAATTTATTTATTTTTAAATTGAAGTATAATTGATTTACAATGTTGTGTTAGTTTCAGGTGTACAGCAAAGTGATTCAGTTACACATACATATATCTTTTTCAGATTCTTTTCCCTTATAGGTTATTACAAAATATTGATATAGTTCCCTGTGCTATACAGTAGATCCTTGTTGGTTATGTATTTTATATATGGTAGTGTGTATATGTTAATCCCAAACTCCTAATTTATCCCTCCCCCCTCCTTTCCCTTTTGGTAACCATAAATTTGTTTTCTATGTCTGTGGGTCTATTTCTATTTTGTATATAATTTCATTTGTATTATTTTTTTTAGATTCCCCATATAAGTGATATCATGTTATCACCCCTATTTTAGATGTAGAAGGTAGAAAATTTATCTCTACAATAAAAAAATGCAATACAGTACATATATAATACAATAATACACTACATATAATGTGATCCAATAATTCAATAAAAATAGCTATATCTTATTTTCATTCAGAATTTAACAAACAATAGATACATATTGTGTGTTAAATATGTACCAAATATTTTGCTATTTCCTAGGGACTTCAAGGGGGAAAACAGCCCCTGCTGTCAGGAGATGAGACCTTTGGGAAAGACGGTTAAGCAAGCAAAGTGTTCCAAAGCAGGGCTGGCAACTGCAATAAGATGGACATAAGGGTGCTTTGGACAGAAGCATAGAAGAAAGAAAATTCCACAGTAACTTGAGAGAAAAAGGAAAAAATGCCGTTAATTAGCTACAGTAGAGTATGGGGAAAGTGTACTTAAGATGGATAACCATCATGCGGAAAGGCATTGAAAGAGGACCAGTAGTTGCCCTGTCTTACTTCAAGTTGACTTCATTCAGTTTAATGAACACGTATCATCACGTTGTAAGTCACAGTCAATATAGAAGAGGCATACGATGTGAACTCTGGCACAGAACTTCCTTTTTTATTTTGAATAAAAAGAAAGTCATGAAGGTAAAAAAATCAAAATCACATCAAAATCACTCAGAGACTTTAGTAGAGGCAACACACAGAAGATAGTACTTGACTCAGGCCAAGGATGAATAGGTTCTGAGTTGGGTGCAGGCATAGGAAGAGTGCTTTTGGCAAGAGAAAGAACATTCATGAAAGCTTTGGAGAGTTGGAGGGAGAAGAGAGAGATGCTTTCCTTTTACTTATTGAAGTGTTGTCTACTGGGGAATAAGGAGAGACAAAGCGAAAAAGCTTATTGCTAAAATGGTGAAGGGGGTAATTGGGAGGCTCTAAGGCTAAACAGAGTGAACAATACAGAAGGAATATGGAGCAAACCAGTGATAAATCCACTTAGAAATATAGGTCATCCATTCATGCACAGTCTTAGTGAAAAAATAGATTGAGATAAGGAGAAAGAAAGGGAATTGCGATAAGGGAAGCAAGCTAATAAGTTAAGGATTACTCTATCTAGATGTGATTGAGTAATGAAGCCAACATGTGGAATACCCTGGATCAAGCTGACACTGCAGAAGGTAGAGATGAGAGCCTCATCTTCTGGAGATGTAAGAGGCAGCTAAGTTGGCAGGCGGCATGGGCCCCTGACAGGTTGCAGACCATGGATGTGTGTTCTGGAAAATAATCTGGTCTAAGGAAAGTTCAGCTGGCCCTGGCTCTGTTGGGGCGAGTGTTCTATTGGCATGGGTGGGTTAAGACTAGAAGAGAAATGGGTTATCTTTACAAGAGGCTTTGCACTTGAGCAGTACTGCATTATTAGAGCTCAGGTGGAAGCAAGGGCCAGAGTTAGAGAAAGGCCATTCTTTCCACTTTTGACTCAAGATATTTTTCTAGTTTGATACAGGAGGATCAAGAACTCAAAGCCTTGAGAAGCTGCAGGGTACACTCAGTGTCATTCTCAAAATGGGTATGAACAGTGGGACTTCTTCAAATGGTATTAAGTGTAAGCTGGAACAGAAGAGGAAGATCGTGGTGAATATCATCTGGGGATGGGACTGAACTAGATTCAATAAGTGTAAGATTTATACCTTTGAGGACATCCAGAAAAACTTTTGGAGGAGGAGTCATTTTGCAGGAGGGTTCCCATTTTTGTGCTGGTAAGGTGAGTGTTCTGCAGTAGAATCCAGAAGTTGCTGATAATATGACTAAACAGGAAAGTAGTAGAAGCAGGCCACTCAGATTATACACCTAACAAACTACTAAAAAAAACTGAGAAAATGTATATTGCAAGGAAAATACAAGGGTGCAGAGCCTGACTTTGCCTGCAGCAATCACAGAAACCATGAAGGAGAAGGTAAGAGATGTTACCGGAGCTTTGAAGAATTTCATATTCAGTATTTGATGTGGGAGCATATAACAGAGAACAAAACAACAAGGCATTGAGGGGTTCTATAATTTTGCATTTACAAAATTTTATCTGTAATACGTTTACTATTATAATATGATAGAATGTGTTAGTGTGGAGAGAGGTTTCATTCCATCATTCATTTAGTCATTTGAGGCAGGTTTATTGAACAGCTTACTATGTGCAAGGATTATGATAACTGTTTTCTAAATGACACAAAGGTAGGTAAATTCACGACTAGTCATAAAGTCTCAAGTGGACTGGATATTTACTCATCAGGGCTATGATCCAGAAATATTAATCTGACCACAGAATATAGGATGGATATAATGAAGAAAAACCAATGTTGGGAATAGTCATTTAGAAAGCCACTGTCACAGTCAAAGGAAAGTGAAAATGGAGAGTAGTGGGTGGAGGAAATATACTTGAGGGATGAATTAGAGATATATTTTGTAAGTCTTAGCAACATTTTTGATGTTCTGAGGGAGAGAAGGGTATTGATTCTAAGGTTTTAAGCCATAGAGAGTGGGAACACAAGAGTGCTTCAAGCATACCATGAAAGCTGTAGAAGGTATTGCTTTAGATGTAAGAGATGATGGTGAGTATAATTTTGGATGTGTTGAGTTTAAGGTCCAATTTTCGTAAGAAAAGTTAAATTAGAAATCATCAAATTACAGCCAATAATTAATGATTGATATGGGCACATATAATAGAGATCTAAATAATTAAACCATGATAAAGGATGAGTTCTCCAAGGCAAGAATTGCATTTTTACCTTGAAAAAGAACAAAGCAGAAAATACACCAGACCGAATCTATTGTTTCCATGTATTAAAACTAATAAATGCTCAATTATAGGTGAATTAAAGTAATCTTATTTAGTTTATGCCTCTGAAGTAAAATCACATTTATTCTTACCTTGGTTGAGCCCACCAACTTAGCAACTTTTTATTCACCTTGATAATTTCATCTTGTTTAAAGAAAATGTGTTGTGATTCCATCACCTAAGCCATTCGTTAATTAATCTCTCTATATCTAAATGAATAAATTTTTCTAAAAATGTATTCAAATTGAAAATATTATAGAATGGCGCCCTGATGTGTAATAAATTCATATGGTAAAAATTTAAAAACTAAAACCTGGAAAAGAGAAGATAAAAAGAAATCTCATTTCAATAACTCTAAAATAAATTATAGATATCTAAAAACATTATGTAATTCTGCAATGTCAAAATCATTGATCTCAGCTGGCTGTCTAGTTAATGTAACACCTAAGTAAGTGACTCAGTATTCTGTCATATAAATCAAACTGACAATCTGAAATTTAGTAATTCTCTGGGCACATAACGAAGTACAATGAGATGAATCATTGGAACCCTCTCTCTGGTTTGTGTAAATCCATTAAAGTAATACTAAACCATATTTAGGAAAAGGTTGAAGAAAACCCTAGAATTTTTAAAGATGATTGGGATTGAATAAGTCAAAGTTCAAAGCTGCATAGAGTCATAACTCATTTAGGACTTTATCTTCCTTAAAATATATTTGGGAAAGAGTACTAGATGCTTTTCCTAATATAGAAAATTTCCTTGCTCTAAAATATTAGGGAAAAAGTTTTAGCATTATTTATTTTTATGTATTATTAATTTATCTATTAAAACTTCTAGTTGAGAAAACTTTAATTTCTTTTTAATTCAAAGAAGACTATGAAACATAAAAAGGGCAAAAGTTATCAGAGTAGTTTTCCTTATTTAAATATCCATAATGATAAGCAGAATATTAAAGACTTGGAAAGTATAATTAGGCCAAATGTCAAGTTCTATTTTATGTTAGAATAATGTGACTTTTATAATGGAGTTCACCATGAGCTTCTCCGCTTTCAAAAATCTGGATTAATTCCTTCTGGGTTCAGATAAAAACTTAGGTGGCTTGTCTTGGGATGTGTGTGTATGTGTGGGCATGTTTGTCTGTGTGTATGTGTGTGTACCTAGTCATTAAATTATTAGCAGAAAATTTGTTTTATACTTTTGTAAAACAGTCAATAATTGATTCATTCTTTAAATAAGTGTAACCAATCCTCCTAGTACAGTGATTCCTTTGTTTATTGGAAATGACATTGAAGCATGCGTGATATAAGAAGCAAACATATTAAAACATTCATGATTTCTTAAACTGGATACAGAGGATAGAGAGAACATATTGATTAATATTATTTTATAGAATCTATGTTCCAGAATTCTTTTTTTTTTAACATCTTTATTGGAGTATAATTGCCTCACAATGGTGTGTTAGTTTCTGCTTTATAACAAAGTGAATCAGCTATACATATACGTATATCCTCATGTCTCTTCCCTCTTGCGTCTCCTTCCCATCCTCCCTATCCCACCCCTCTAGGTGGTCACAAAGCACAGAGCTGATCTCCCTGTGCTATGTGGCTTCTTCCCACTAGCTGTCTAATTTACAATTTGGTAGTGTATATATGTCAATGCTACTCTCTCGCTTCATCCCAGTTTACCCTTCCCCCTCCCTGTGTCCTCAAGTCCATTCTCTACGTCTGCATCTTTATTCCTTTCCTGCCCCTAGGTTCTTCAGAAGCTTTTTTTTTTTTTTTTTTTTTTTTAGATTCCATATATATGTGTTAGCATACAGTATTTGTTTTTCTCTTTCTGACTTACTTCACCCTGTATGACAGTCTCTAGGTCCATCCACCTCACTACAAATAACTCAATTTCATTTCTTTTTATGGCTGAGTAATATTCCATTGTATATATGTGCCACATCTTCTTTATCCATTCATCTGTTGATGGACACTTAGGTTGCTTCCATGTCCTGGCTATTGTAAATAGAGCTGCAATGAACATTGTGGTACATGACTCTTTTTGAATTATGGTTTTCTCAGGGTATATGCCCAGTAGTGGGACTGCTGGATTGTATGGTACTTCTATTTTTAGCTTTTAAGGAACCTCCATACTGTTCTCCATAGTGGCTGTATCAATTTACATTCCACCAACAGTGCAAGAGGGTTCCCTTTCCTCCACACCCTCTCCAGCATTTATTGTTTGTAGATTTTTTGATGATGGCCATTCTGACTGGTGTGAGGTGATACCTCATTGTAGTTTTGATTTGCATTTCTCTAATGATTAGTGATGTTGAGCATTCTTTCATGTGTTTGTTGGCAATCTGTATATCTTCTTTGGAGAGATGTCTATTTAGCTCTTTTGCCCATTGTTGGATTGGGTTGTTTGCTTTTTTGATATTGAGCTGCATAAGCTTTTTGTAAATTTTGGAGATTGATCCTTTGTCAGTTGCTTCGTTTGCAAATATTTTCTCCCATTCTGAGGGTTGTCTTTTCGTCTTGTATATGGTTTCCTTTGCTGAGCAAAAGCTTTTAAGTTTCATTTGGTCCCATTTGTTTATTTTTGTTTTTATTTCCATTACTCTAAGAGGTGGGTAAAAAAGAATCTTGCTGTGATTTATGTCATAAAGTGTTCTGCCTATGATTTCCTCTAAGAGTTTTAGAGTGTCTGGCCTTACATTTAGGTCTTTAATCCATTTTGTGTTTCTTTTTGGGTATGGTGTTAGTTAAAGAGTGTTCTAATTTCATTCCTTTACATGTAGCTGTCCAGTTTTCCCAGCACCACTTATTGAAGAGGTTGTCTTTTCTCCATTGTATATTCTTGCCTCCTTTATCAAAAATAAGGTGACCATAGGTGCGTGGGGTTATCTCCGGGCTTTCTATCCTGTTCCATTGATCTATATTTCTGTTTTCATGCCAGCACCATACTGTCTTGATTACTGTAGCTTTGTAGTATAGTCTGAAGTCCAGGAGCCTGATTCCTCCAGCTCTGTTTTTCTTTCTCAAGATTGTTTTGGCTATTCAGGGACTTTCATGTTCCCACACAAATTGTGAAATTTTTTATTCTAGTTCTGTGCAAAATGCCATTGGTAGTTTGATAGAGATTGCATTGAATCTGTAGATTGCTTTGGGTAGTAGAGTCATTTTCACAATGTTGATTCTTCCAATACAAGAACATGGTATATCTCTCCATCTGTTTGTATCATGTTTAACTTCTCTCATCAGTGTCTTACAGTTTTCTGCATACAGGTCTTTAGTCTCCTTAGGTAGGTCTATTCCTAGGTATTTTATTCTTTTCTTGCAGTGGTAAATGGGAGTGTTTCCTTAATTTCTCTTTCAGATTTTTCATCATTAGTGTATAGGAATGCAAGGGATTTCTGCACATTAATTTTGTATCCTGATACTTTACCAAACTCACTGATTAGCTCTAGTAGTTTTCTGGTAGCATCTTTAGGATTCTCTATGTATAGTATCATGTCATCTGCAAACACTGACAGTTTTACTTATTTTTTTCCGATTTGGATCCCTTTTATTTCTTTTTCTTCTCTGATTGCTGTGGCTAAAACTTCCAAAACTATGTTGAATAATAGCAGTGAGAGTGGACAACCTTGTCTTGTTCCTTATCTTAGAGGAAATGCTTTCAGTTTTTCACCATTGAGAATGATGTTGGCTGTGGGTTTGTCATATATGGCCTTTACTATACATTGAGGTAAGTTCCCTCTATGCCTACTTTCTGGATGGTTTTTTATCATAAATGGCTGTTGAATTTTGTCAAAAGCTTTTTTTGCATCTATTGAGATGATCATATGGTTTTTATCCTTCAGTTTGTTAATATGGTTTATCACGTTGATTGATTTGCATATGTTGAAGAATCCTTGCATTCCTGGGGTAAACCCCACTTGATCATGGTGTATGATCCTTTTAATGTGCTGTTGGATTCTGTTTGCTAGTGTTTTGTTGAGGATTTTTGCAGCTATGTTCATCAGTGATATTGGACTGTAGTTTTCTTTCTTTGTGACATCTTTGTCTGGTTTTGGTATCAGGGTGATGGTGACCTCACAGAATGAGTTTGGGAGTGTTTCTCCCTCTGCTATATTTTGGAAGAGTTTGAAAAGGATAGGTGTTAGCTCTTCAGAATTCTTGAATAGCATACACTGACTAGATAGATAAATGCTTTTAATGTTGTCAGAAGAAAAACCCATACCACTTTACAGGGCTGCCATCCTCAGCAAATGGTGCTATTTGGAGTAGCCATCACTATCAGGACAAGGCCAAAAATTTTAGACTATAATGAGACCTGCTAATGAAACAATGTAGAATAACTAGGCACAGGAGATAATTGTTACTTCAAAAAAAGACTCAGAAAATGAAAATGAAAACTGAACGAGTCTTACATGCTAAGGCGTATGTTACTCAAGATTTTCCCTCCTTAATATGTGTGTGTATTTTGGCAAGAAAAGGGAAAAGGAGGATTGCCAATTCCAATAATAGGAGCTATTCTTTCAACAAGTAGAGCTACAGAACTGGAAAATCAACAAAATTGCATTACCACATCCCAGTCTGGCACCATATGGGGACTGATGGTCCAACTGTGGCTTACCCAGACACAGAGTTTTTTTCTTACCCAGAGTTTTTTTCTGCCCCTTACCGTATTTCACCACTTGTTACCATCCTGGGTGGTAGGTCAGAGGGCAAGGAAGAAGTGTTGGAAGGAATTATTCAGTTAATCATTTGTTGACAATTTGGGTAAAAAAATTTGGTGAAACTCCAAAACTTCATCAGAGTGTAATTGCACATTCCAGATGAATGGAATTTAACTGTTGGCAGTGTAAGTGGAGACCTGAAAATATCAGTTATGACTAGACAGATGTGCTCTGGGATGGGGATGGGAGGGAACACTTGCTGTGAACTATAATCCCATTAACAAGAGATTTCTTTCAGAACAATGGACTCACTTATTTAATAAAATTACATTATGTAATTATGAAAAAATAACAAGATCCATTTTTCATTTTATATTCCTGAATTAAGACCTGACACTTTGTAGGTATTAAGCGAATATCTATCAAATTAATCAATGCAAATAAATCATTTTATTCATATCTTTGAAAAGTGATTCATAGACTAGTACAGAAAATAGTAACTAATAATTCAGCAAAGAACACCCCTCCTCATAGGGTCTTGCAGAAATTTTCCTGGGGAGAAACTAGGACATGTTATTTGTTGGTGGTAAGCAAGGTATCTCTGAATACAGCAAATGTAGAATCCCAAATCAATAAATTTTAAGAGTGAATAGATACACATGTAAAAAGAGTTACCCTGAACACAAGAGTCAGTGAGGTGATTTGGAGAGGAGGGAGTCAAATAGGAAGATCCAGTGAATGAAATCTGTAATGGACAGAAAAGTTCTGACAATGAGCCTTAATCCATGTTGGGAACAGAAAAGGAAGTGGACTCCACTGATAACCCTCAGAGGAAAAGATATGGAAAAGGAGTTTAAAATTTGGGGATTATTTCCCCAAAAACATGTTACCTCATTGGGACCAGAGGTTATGCAAAAGCATAGGATAGAAGTTCAACAGGAGAGTTTCATGACTTGTCGCAAACGGAAGGACACACATAGTCCAGGGAAGACCCAACAATTGCAAGAGGATTCTAGGAAGCTTGTCAGTAGGACCTTGGCCACCCTGAGGTCATGTGTATGCCCAACCAGAGCTAGGGATCCCACAAAGAGATACACAAAGAGAGGCGTCCACGGCAGCCGCAGTGTAGTAGCAGAAATGGTGCAGTGGTGGCATCAGGGCAGTTGGAAGGTGGCAGACTGTGAAGGGGAAGAAATAATGCCTGCCAGGGAATTGGGAGCACTGGGACTCTAGCTAAAGGTATTTGGACACATTTGGTATCCATATTGGTAAACAGTAATATTGGATAAAGTATGGGTATCCCTTTCCCCACTACCACCCCACCCCAAATTCTTAAGCTGGTATTCTTCTGGGAAACAAAAGAACTATGTAGAGTGGTGGTTTCTATCTTGGGGAGTGGAGATTTTGACATGACTCTGACAGATATTTGGTCAAGTTTGTTACCATCATTGTGTTACCTAAATCTTACTAAAGATCTATAGCCAGAGCCATGGCCAAGGAAATCCTTTGATTAATGTGTACTTCTGGCTTGCAATTACAAAGAGATTGAGTCTGTCCATTCTAAGGTGTTGGAAACAAAGGTATATTTCTCATTATGTGTCCAATCTGGTAATCTATGGAGTTTAGCATTTTGGAAATAATTCTTCTGTTTGTATTTATGTAAAACTTAGATATTGAAAACAATTTGACAGGAAAAACCATGGAATTCCAGAAATTATTTCTACCAAGACAATCCTACTAAAGTATTTATTAATTCACATCCTCAGATGATAGCTATCATCAAGGAGGAAAAATTAAAATATTTTATGCTATTAATTATATAAAAGACAAAAAGCTGGAAAGGCATCTGAAAAATTAACTAGTTTTACCATCTAGGTTTGCCACATTAAAACCATCCCCAACATTTCATGACCTCCAGAAAAAGTGGTTCCAAAGCTTCTGCGGGTTTACCTGTACAATGTGCAAAAATCCTTTTACTTCCTCCTTTTGTAAAACACTAAATATTTTACTCCACAGATTGTTCTTTCATTTCATAAAGTTTATAACTATACATTTATTTTTATAATTCTAATGCACTAGCACTTATCTTAGTAATTTGCTAAGAGTCCTACAAATTGTCTGTTATTACTCCCATTTTATATTTGAAAAAATTGAAAAGTTGAGTGATTTGTCCACGATCCCATAGATAGTAAGGAGCAGAGCCAGGATTCCTTTCAGTCCAGGTCATCTTATTTTAAATCATATGGTCTCTACTATAATAAACTTGCTCTCTTCTCTGTAGACATAGACTACAATTTATAGCCTGACTTCATTGATCCTGGGATTGGGGGATATTTTAAATGGGCAGGTAGAGGCAGGAACTTAGCCTGCCAAAAATGGAGATATCCATGACCCATTTATTTAAGGAATAAATGCAAAAACCAAAACACAAAACCAAAATGGCAAAGTTCCTCAAATCCCCTTCAACAGAGACAATTTTGAAACATCCTTGATTTCTCTTTATTTATTGAATATTTGCTCTCTGCCTCTATTTTCTGTATACAGATAACCACAGTGACCAAGCTCTTTCCAGCCCACCATGCTTCTTGTGCTAGTTGAATTGTCCGCTAGACCTAATATCCTGTCCAATAGACCTAATTTCTTGGCCTCTAGTCATTTTCTTGACTTTCTTCTCAGTTCCTGGTTTTCCTTGATACTTTATGATTGTGGAATCCTAAAACAGATAGGTTTCAAATAAAATCTGAGCAGAGCAGATTCTAAATGCATGGTTTATTTACAGAGTATCATCAGGTTCAGTGCATTTGATGGTCAGATTGGCCCCCAAGACCCATACTGTTTATACCCTGCAAGCCATTTCATTAAACAATAAATATTTATTAATTATAAAACTTCAACTCAAAGATACTGTTACTAATATTAAAGGAGGTATGAAATAAATTCTGAATACAAACAAATGTACCAGCATACTCACAGATAACATTAGGCTGAATGCCAGGGAAAAGCTACAAATTACCCATCAGAAGGCAACAGAAGCACAGACTGAATGGTAAGAAGCAGGTTGTGGGAGGTTAATTTGTTGGGAAGAAATGGGAGATTGTACATACAGCAATCACTCAGCTCTCAACCTTGTGGAGCAATTTAATTGTGTGGTGGCTTCTGCTGACTTCATTCTGCAAACTATCTTAGTAGGAGTCAGAGGCAGAGCTTCAAACCCAATCAGAAACCTAGCAGCTGTTGCAATAGCTGAAGCAAGTCCAAGATAAGATATTCTTACTGAGACACGAGATGAAATACTCAACAAGAACAAGCCCTTTCCTCTGTAACATCTGTACCTCCACAGGATGAGAATAAATGGCACATTGCACTTTTCTTCATCAGAATTAGATGTTCCTAATAAGATGTGTTTTCAATTTAATAGTAAACTTCCAATCTATTTTGCTACAATATA
Source organism: Balaenoptera ricei (assembly GCF_028023285.1). Classification (NCBI taxonomy): domain Eukaryota; kingdom Metazoa; phylum Chordata; class Mammalia; order Artiodactyla; family Balaenopteridae; genus Balaenoptera; species Balaenoptera ricei. The sequence continues at coordinate 66,474,166 of NC_082650.1, forward strand.
CAAGCTTATAATTGAAAGCAGCTTCTGATATTCTTAAATTACCCCAACAGTACTTATAAGAACAAGTTAATTATAATAATGTGAATTGAAAATGAAAGATAATCTAATCAACCCAATTGTGTGCGTGATGAGTTCATCAGAAAGTCCCAGAAATCCCCTATACACACCAATTATGATAATATTGCCTAAGTACAAAATATATATATACTACTACACCTCTGTTGTTTTTAAATGTTTGCCTTATAATTATAGTAATGACCTAGAGGTGAGATATTGCCTGAGGGTTAATAGCTGGCAGGGGAGAATACATCTGGCATTATCCCCAAATAAATTCTCTGTGTTTCCATAATTATTTCAAAAACTTCACTAATATACATAGACTTTAACTAAAAACTTCAATAATCTCTGGGTCAATATCTGTTTCTCTCTTAAATGTTACCCCATTTGTTACCTATCTGAAAAAGTTGTCAAAGACAAATTATGAAAATTTGTGCATAAAATATTTTGCAGATGTGAGAAATACTAAAGGCATATTGTAAATGTTCTTCCAAAGCAATGAATGAGATTATCATCAAGGTGGAATAGTAAAGCAGATAAATACACACTTGAGAAGAAAATTAGTAAACAGGAAAATAGTTCTGAGGAAATCACTGAGAATAAAGCACCATACATATAAACTTGTAGAAAATATGAAAGTAAGTCAAGACAAATGTAGGAAAGAAGAATGAGAAGAGGTAATATAGGTCTAAGAGAATATACAGAAGGAAAGAACAGAGAAAAGGTGATATTAATAAGAAAATTGCTGAGAATTCTCTAGTGGTGGACACTGAAAAATAAGATAAAAAAATGAAAGGAGAAAACTTTGAGCCCCAAGAGGGTTATAGAAACAAATCCACACTAAACACCTGTTGTGAAGAGGGAACACATTAAATACAAAGAAAGAAGATCTCAGGAGCTACTAAAGGAATAAGTCACATTGGCTACACAGGCATGAGAATTAGAACAAGGGTGTACTTTTCAACAACAATAATAAATACCAAAAGACAATGGAAAATGCCTTTAATATATTGAAGGACTAAAGACCAACATAAAACCCTAAGCTGAGATAAACCATTAGTCAAGAATAAAGGTAAAATAGATTCATCTTCATACATAAAAAATGAGTATTTTTCTAGTCACATACCCTCCCTGAAAGAACCACTAAGGAAGGATGAAGCAATGAGCAAGAGTGAAACTGAAGCTAGAGAAAAGATGGAGAATAGAAGAAACACGATTGAACAAAGAAACAGATAAACATATTTTTAAGTAAAGTAAGTTACCAAATATAAAAAGAAAAATGACAATCTGCAGTTTTTAAAAAAATGACTGTGGTAAGAACACTTACCATGAGATTTACCCTCTAAACAAATGTTTAACTTCATAAAACATATATTGTTAATTATAGGCTCAATGTTGTATGGCAGATCTCAAAAATTTATTCATCTTGTACAGCTGAAACATTATACTCATTGAATAGCAAGCCCCTATTTCCCCCACCCTCCAGGCCCTGACAATCACCATTCTACCCTCTGTTTTATATATTTGACTATTCCAGATTCCTCATATAAGTAGATTCAGGCAGTATTTGTCCTATGGTGACTGGGTCATTTCACTTAGCATGAAGTCCTCCAGGTTTATCCATGTTGTTGCATATGACAGGATTTTCTTCCCTTTCAGAGCTGAATGATGTTCTGTTGACTGTGTAGACCATTTATCCATTCATCAGCAATGAACCTTTGGGTTGCTTCCATTTCTCAGCTACTGTGAATAGTGTTGCTATGAACACAGGATGCAAATAGCTCTTTGAGACCCTATTTTCAATTCTTTTGGATGTATACCAGAAGCAGGATTGCTGGATCGCAAGTGAGTTTTATTTTTAATTTTTTGAGGACCCTCCATGCTGTTCTCCATAGCAGTTGCACCATTTTACATTCCCACCAACAGAGCATAAGTTGACCAATCTCCCACATTCTCACCAACACCTACCTTTTGTGTATATATATATATATTTTAATAATAGTCGTCCTAACAAGTGTGATGTGACACAGGTGTGATGTGATTTTGATTTTCATTTCCTGTTGGCCATTTATATGTCTTTGGAGAAATGTTTATTCAAGTGCTTTGCCCATTTTTTAATTGTTTAATTTTTTTTGTTTGTTATTGGGTTGTAAGAGTTCCTTATATATTTGGGATATTAATCCCTTATCAGATATATGATTTGCAAATATTTTCTACTGTTCCTTAGGTTGCTTTTTCACTCTGTCTATTGTTTTCTTTGTTGTCCAGAAGCGTTCCAGTTTGATGTAGAAATTTCAAAATAAGGTAGAAGAAAAATACTAATAGAAATGGAGGGTGAGTCATGGATTTGGAAGTTAATGTAATTCTAAGGTTCTTATGTAGCCCACCAATGATAGAGATATAACCACTAAAAGAATAAAAATGGAAGGTAAAATGTTCAAACCAGTGAAGGGGGAAATGAGTAATAAAAATATAATTAATCGAGAGCCTCCCATCAAGCCTCTTAGATAGCCTCAACCACCAGAGGGCAGACAGCAGAAGCAAGAAAAACTACAATCCTGCAGCCTGTGGACCAAAAACCACAGTTACAGAAAGATAGACAAGATGAAAAGGCAGAGGGCTATGTACCAGATGAAGGAACAAGAAAAAACCCCAGAAAAACAATTAAATGAAGTGGAGATAGGCAACCTTCCAGAAAAAGAATTCAGAATAATGATAGTGAACATGATCCAGGACCTTGGAATAAGAATGGAGGCAAAGATTGAGAAGATGCAAGAAATGATTAACAAAGACCTAGAAGAATTAAAGAACAAACAAACAGAGATGACCAATACAATAACTGAAATGAAAACTACACTAGAAGGAATCAATAGCAGAATAACTGAGGCAGAAGAACGGATAAGTGACCTGGAAGACAGAATGGTGGAATTCACTGCTGCGGAACAGACTAAAGAAAAAAGAATGAAAAGAAATGAAGACAGCCTAAGAGACCTCTGGGACAACATTAAAAGCAACAACATTCGCATTATAGGGGTCCCAGAAGGAGAAGAGAGAGAGAAAGGACCAGAGAAAATATTTGAAGAGATTATAGTCGAAAACTTCCCTACCATGGGAAAGGAAATAGCCACCCAAGTCCAGGAAGCGCAGAGAGTCCCATACAGAATAAACCCAAGGAGAAACACGCCGAGACACATAGTAATCAAACTGGCAAAAATTAAAGACAAAGAAAAATTATTGAAAGCAGCAAGGGAAAAACGACAAATAACATACAAGGGAACTCCCATAAGGTTAACAGCTGATTTCTCAGCAGAAACTCTGCAAGCCAGAAGGGAGTGGCATGATATACTTAAAGTGATGAAAGGGAAGAACCTACAACCAAGATTACTCTACCCGGCAAGGATCTCATTTAGATTTGATGGAGAAATCAAAAGCTTTACAGACAAGCAAAAGCTAAGAGAATTCAGCACCACCAAACCAGCTCTACAACAAATGCTAAAGGAACTTCTCTAAGTGGGAAACACAAGAGAAGAAAAGGACCTACAAAAACAAACCCAAAACAATTAAGAAAATGGTCATAGGAACATACATATCGATAATTACCTTAAACGTGAATGGATTAAATGCCCCAACAAAAAGACATAGACTGGCTGAATGGATACAAAAACAAGACCCATATATATGCTGTCTACAAGAGACCCACTTTAGACCTAGGGACACATACAGACTGAAAGTGAGGGGATGGAAAAAGATATTCCATGCAAATGGAAATCAAAAGAAAGCTGGAGTAGCTATACTCATATCAGATAAAATAGACTTTAAAATAAAGAATGTTACAAGAGACAAGGAAGGACACTACATAATGATCCAGGGATCAATCCAAGAAGAAGATATAACAATTATAAATATATATGCACCCAACCTAGGAGCATCTCAATACATAAGGCAACTGCTAACAGCTATAAAAGAGGAAATCGACAGTAACACAATAATAGTGGGGGACTTTAACACCTCACTTACACCAATGGACAGATCATCCAAAATGAAAATAAATAAGGAAACAGAAGCTTTAAATGACACAATAGACCAGATAGATTTAATTGATATATATAGGACATTCTATCCAAAAACAGCAGATTACACGTTCTTCTCAAGTGCGCACGGAACATCCAGGATAGATCACATCTTGGGTCACAAATCAAGCCTCAGTAAATTTAAGAAAATTGAAATCATATCAAGCATCTTTTCTGACCACAACGCTATGAGATTAGAAATGAATTACAGGGAAAAAAACGTAAAAAAGACAAACACATGGAGGCTAAACAATACGTTACTAAATAACCAAGAGATCACTGAAGAAATCAAAGAGGAAATAAAAAAATACCTAGAGACAAATGACAATGAAAACACAATGACCCAAAACCTATGGGATGCAGCAAAAGCAGTTCTAAGAGGGAAGTTTATAGCTATAGAAGCCTACCTAAAGAAACAAGAAAAATCTCAAGTAAACAATCTAACCTTACACCTAAAGAAACTAGAGAAAGAAGAACAAACAAAACCCAAAGTTAGCAGAAGGAAAGAAATCATAAAGATCAGAGCAGAAATAAATGAAATAGAAACAAAGAAAACAATAGCAAAGATCAATAAAACTAAAAGTTGGTTCTTTGAGAAGATAAACAAAATTGATAAGCCATTAGCCAGACTCATCAAGAAAAAGAGGGAGAGGACTCAAATCAATAAAATCAGAAATGAAAAAGGAGAAGTTACAACAGACACCGCAGAAATACAAAGCATCCTAAGAGACTACTACAAGCAACTTTATGCCAATAAAATGGACAACCTGGAAGAAATGGACAAATTCTTAGAAAGGTATAACCTTCCAAGACTGAACCAGGAAGAAACAGAAAATTTGAACAGACCAATCACAAGTAATGAAATTGAAACTGTGATTAAAAATCTTCCAACAAACAAAAGCCCAGGACCAGATGGCTTCACAGGTGAATTCTATCAAACATTTAGAGAAGAGCTAACACCCATCCTTCTCAAACTCTTCCAAAAAATTGCAGAGCAAGGAACACTCCCAAACTCATTCTATGAGGCCACCATCACCCTGATACCAAAACCAGACAAAGACACTACAAAAAAAGAAAATTACAGACCAATATCACTGATGAATATAGATGGGAAAATCCTCAACAAAATACTAGCAAACAGACTCCAACAACACATTAAAAGGATCATACACCATGATCAAGTGGGATTTATCCCAGGGATGCAAGGATTCTTCAATATACGCAAATCAATCAATGTGATACACCATCTTAACAAATTGAAGAATAAAAACCATATGATCATCTCAATAGATGCAGAAAAAGCTGTGGACAAAATTCAACACCCATTTCTGATAAAAACTCTCCAGAAAGTGGGCATAGAGGGAACCTACCTCAACATAATAAAGGCCATATATGACAAACCCACAGCAAACATCATTCTCAATGGTGAAAAACTGAAAGCATTTCCTCTAAGATCAGGAACAAGACAAGGATGTCCACTCTCACCACTATTATTCAACATAGTTCTGTAAGTCCTAGCCACGGCAATCAGAGAAGAAAAAGAAATAAAAGGAATACAAATTGGAAAAGAAGAAGTAAAACTGTCACTGTTTGCGGATGACATGATACTATACATAGAGAATCCTAAAACTGCCACCAGAAAACTGCTAGAGCTAATTAATGAATATGGTAAAGTTGCAGGATACAAAATTAATGCACAGAAATCTCTTGCATTCCTATACACTAATGATGAAAAATCTGAAAGAGAAATTATGGAAACACTCCCATTTACCATTGCAACAAAAAGAATAAAATACCTAGGAATAAACCTACCTAGGGAGACAAAAGACCTGTATGCAGAAAACTATAAGACACTGATGAAAGAAATTAAAGATGATACCAACAGATGGAGAGATATACCATGTTCTTGGATTGGAAGAATCAATATTGTGAAAATGAGTATACTACCCAAAGCAATCTACAGATTCAATGCAATCCCTATCAAATTACCAATGGCATTTTTTACGGAGCTAGAACAAATCATCTTAAAATTTGTATGGAGACACAAAAGACCCCGAATAGCCAAAGCAATCTTGAGGGAAAAAAATGGAGCTGGAGGAATCAGACTCCCTGACTTCAGACTATACTACAAAGCTACAATAATCAAGACAATATGGTACTGGCACAAAAACAGAAACATAGATCAATGGAACAAGATAGAAAGCCCAGAGATTAACCCACGCACCTATGGTCAACTAATCTATGACAAAGGAGGCAAAGATATACAATGGAGAAAAGACAGTCTCTTCAATAAGTGGTGCTGGGAAAACTGGACAGCTACATGTAAAAGAATGAAATTAGAATACTCCCTAACACCATACACAAAAATAAACTCAAAATGGATTAGAGACCTAAATATAAGACTGGACACTATAAAACTCTTAGAGGAAAACATAGGAAGAACACTCTTTGACATAAATCACAGCAAGATCTTTTTTGATCCACCTCCTAGAGTAATGGAAATAAAAACAAAAATAAACAAGTGGGACCTAATGAAACTTCAAAGCTTTTGCACAGCAAAGGAAACCATAAACAAGACGAAAAGACAACCCTCAGAATGGGAGAAAATATTTGCAAATGAATCAACGGACAAAGGATTAATCTCCAAAATATATAAACAGCTCATTCAGCTCAATATCAAAGAAACAAACACCCCAATCCAAAAATGGGCAGAAGACCTAAATAGACATTTCTCCAAAGAAGACATACAGATGGCCACGAAGCACATGAAAAGATGCTCAACATCACTAATTATTAGAGAAATGCAAATCAAAACTACAATGAGGTATCACCTCACTCCTGTTAGAATGGGCATCATCAGAAAATCTACAAACAACAAATGCTGGAGAGGGTGTGGTGAAAAGGGAACCCTCTTGCACTGTTGGTGGGAATGTAAATTGATACAGCCACTATGGAGAACAATATGGAGGTTCCTTAAAAAACTAAAAATAGAATTACCATATGACCCAGCAATCCCACTACTGGGCATATACCCAGAGAAAACCGTAATTCAAAAAGACACATGCACCCGAATGTTCATTGCAGCACTATTTACAATAGCCAGGTCATGGAAGCAACCTAAATGCCCATCAACAGACGAATGGATAAAGAAGATGTGGTACATATATACAATGGAATATTACTCAGCCATGAAAAGGAACAAAATTGAGTCATTTGTTGAGACGTGGATGGATCTAGAGACTGTCATACAGAGTGAAGTAAGTCAGAAAGAGAAAAACAAATATCGTATATTAATGCATGTATGTGGAACCTAGAAAAATGGTACAGATGAGCCAGTTTGCAGGGCAGAAGTTGAGACACAGATGTAGAGAATGGACATATGGACACCAAGGGGGGAAAACTGTGGTGGGGTGGGGATGGTGGTAAAAAAATATATATATATATATATATAATTAATCATTTCAATAGATGTAGTAAAATAAGAAATGATTGCGCTAGGAAAAATATAGTAATTAGTAAATACAAAATAAAGTGACAGAAAGAAGTAAAGTGTATTAATAATCAAAAACAAAGATGGTAAGTGATAAGAAGAGATGCTTGTGAGACATGCGTATGAAGTCATATATGTTATCAAAGACAGCTGATGGGCTTGTTCCACGCTACCTGAAATGAGCAACTTTTACCCATGCTCCGAATATTTAGGGACAGCAATCTTGGCTTAGCATTAGGAATAATTTTGTAACAGTTGGGATTTTCTAAAATGAATTGTCACTATTGAGGGAAATTCTTCAAACCCCTGCTAAACAAATGCTCTATGGTGGTTGCTGGTTTTATGTGTTGATCTTTAAGGATTCTTTTTAATGCTAAGCTCCTCTCATGTCAAGGTTTTTCAGGTGTATAAATCCCCAAATTTCTGAACTTGGAATACTTTTCTCAGTTTGAAGCAACACCAAGAAAGTATTTTGAGGGTTCATTTTACTCACCGTGGTATCTCCGGGCCTTAGTACAGTGTCTGACACTTCTCACAACCTCGGTAAATAGTTCTTGAATAGAAATGAAAACTCTGGCAGATTTAATATAGTCTTAGGAAAATAACAAAAAGGTAAAAAGGATAAAAAGTATAGATAGTGATAGCAGATATACGAACAAAATTATTAAATTTTATAAAATCTCATACAGTGGGAATATAAAGTGCATACAGAAAGTCACAAATATTTTTCAAAACATATGAGAAAAAGAGTAATTTTTTCTGATGCATTTGGGTATAACCAACTCTGATAGAACACAATTCTAAAACTGAAAGTATTGTGTCTAGACAAGTATTAACTTTTTTCAAAGAAGGAATTACTAAAATTGATATTTTCTATCCCAAGAGGGTTTGTTAAGAAGTGCATATTTTATAAGCAAACTAGGCCCGTATTAACAATCTTATTGAGTTTTTTATCCAGAGAGTGGACTGGGGACTTTGGTTTTACTTTTTCATCTGGAAGGAACCAAGTAACTTTCACTCAAAGGAGATATACCATAACTATATTTATTGGAGTAAATTTTCTTCCTGGCAGGATTTGAGTATGTGATGAGGGATTTTCTCCACATATCTTGCAAAATCATTTTCTAAACTCTATAAATTATTTTAAAGTTTTACTAAAATAAAGCAGTGTAATATTCACCAGAGATGACTTTATTTCACCTAGTCCACAGCAACAGAGAAGACGAATGTTGAGTTTTCATCAGATTTGAATTCATTGCCTTTTCTTCTAATTCCTACGGGACCTGCCCTCACAACCTTACACCCCTCCATCCCTACTGGATATAGAAAACAGGATGGTTCCATATCTCGGTACCTGTGAAAGTACAATGGTTGTTATTTACCTACTTCATAAGAAACTTGAAAGAGATACAGACTTCACCTCAATTGCAAGCTGCTAAATTTTACTGGGACCATGAAGGCCTGATCTGATCCTTCAGATCTGAGATGTAACATCTCTAACAGGCTTTAAACTTTTTATTTATATACTGTGCTTACTCCAGAAACTATTTAAGACAATTTCTCAGGTTTCCTAGTAGGACACTGTTTCACAAACACGCCTGATCAATAGGGTCAGTGGGAGAGCTGGCAAAAATTCAGATTTGCAGATGTATCCTAGGAGATTATGATGTGGCAACTGGGGGAGACCTAGGAATCTGTGTTTTTAAGTCTCCCCAAGTAACTATTAAAATCAGACGAGGTTTAGAAACACCGATTCACTACCTGTCACTCCTTCAGCACTTGCTCTGCACACCATATGGTACCCTGCACCCCTAAAGGAGGTAACACACGCTGAAGGATGAGCTCATATGGGAAAGATGAGCCCGAGAGCACTGTGACCCTTGCCCAGAAGTTCAGAAGAGCTCAATGGCAGGACTTGTTTTGGCTTTTTTAGCCAACATTTATCCAATAATGGTCTTGCAAACATCTGCTTTTTTTGAGGCAAGTATGGATGTAATAAAATAAGTGCTTTATTGCAGATGAAGAGCCATGTGGAGACATGAGAAAGGAAACTTGCAACTTTTAAGAAATAATTCTTACAGCCAGTCAAACTCGTGATTCAAGTAGGGCAGCTCAAGAGCCCCATGGTCTCGGGCCTTTTGACACAGGCTTTCCTTGAGAATGCAGGCCACTTTTGCCTTGTTTTTATATGACTATTGGATGAAAATCTTTGCTTGTTCAATAATGCAAATCGGTGCCTAATATCGTGCTGGTCATATACTGGGTTGGCCAAAAAGCTCGTTCGGGTCTTTCCGTAAAATCTTAAGGAAAAACCCGAACGAGCTTTTTGGCCAACCCAAAGAGTACACTCTCGATAAATGCTTGTTGAACAAAAGGAAAGTGTGAAGAAATAGATGTTTTAAAAGAACAAAAGTAATAGCTTGCATTAACCACTTTTTAAAAATTTCCCCATTGATTTTAATTAAGCTCTTGCTGAGTTGCAAACTCAAAGAATTTTTTAAGGAGAAAAAATATTTTAAATCCTTCCCACAGGTTTTTCATATACTTAATGGATAAAATCTGAATACTGAAGATTATAAGGCACACACTCAAATGATGGCTTATGAAATCAGCCTACATCTACCCAAGATGAAAAGAAGGCTAAGAGATAAAAATAATGGATTGTGTTCTTGATATAAAGAATAGAGACAGTAGCACTTTTAGCAAAAAAAATAAAAAGTGCAGAATTTTTCTTGTGAGAGAATTGCTTTTATGGTAGAGAAATGTTTATCGAGTTTGTGTCTCTTCAGAGATCAATTTATAAGGTCTTCCACTGCAGGTTTATACACCTTATTCTCTTTTCCTTTAAAATACACTTTCTCTCCAAGAAAATCTCTTATTTACCTCAGGAAAAAGATCAATACTATTACAGAGAAACAAAGACATTCTTATTTTCATATGGTTCTTTGAAGATACAGATGTTACAATGAACATTACACACCATTTTTCAAAATAGAAATCATGATGAGCACATTTGTACATGTATAAGCCTGAACTTAGAAAACTGTTAATATAGAAATGAAGTTGGTCTTTTGGTTGGTATTTCACCAGAAGTAATTAATTATAGAATGGGTCATTTCCAATGACATTTCTTTTTCTGTCAAATATTGGAATTCCTCAAAATGTTTAGTAGAAACTCAGCAGAACACATTATTCTGTCTTTATATATAACAATGATGCTTCAACATAAAAAATTTCATGTGTAGGCTTGGTAATTTTTTTCAAGAATATTACAGTGAAACTAGTAAAGTACCATCGTGTTAGGTAAAACTGCTGTGTTAAATGAGGGATGGGTGGAGGAGATAATTATAGAAAGATAGGCAATAAAGACTAGGACACAGGTCAATGAAGAAAATATACTATAAAAAAATAAACTATAGAATAAGCTAAACATGATCATAGCTGCCCAATCCCAACATACTAGAATTAGGTTCTATATCTTGAAAGAAATCCAGAGCCACAGAATCTAAAATAAGAAGGGATTTAGGAACAATTTAAAGACTATGAAAACAAAACAGTACTTTGCTGCTATGTTGTAAATTAATACAACTCAATGGCGTTCAGGAAATGGTATAATTTAGATATATGAGGAGACTCAAAAGAGTTGAATGGGCACTGACAAACAGGCCCTTCTGTGGACATTCCGTTGTCACTAACACACTGAATGGCCCTGCATAATTCTCATCATTTGTTCTTATTCATTGAACCTATCCTCAAGCAGCAAAAATGGATGCAAGCCTTGCCAATCATAATTAAACAGTTAGCATCTGGTATTAATTCTAACCAAACATCACAGGGAAATTGTGAACAGATTAGAATCTATGCAAGTTCTTGGATTTCTGTGAAAACATTTAAACTTGAAGACTAGGTAAAGATTGTTTTGTTTGCTTTCTTTTTAGTGGGTTAAGTTGCTGGTGGTGCGCCTGCTTAGGCTAGAGTAGAAAATAAACGAAGTTGCACACAGAAGTTGTGTTCTGAGAAAGGACAGTGCTTCCTTAAGCTCCAAGCTAACATCTCACACTGAAGGAGAAAGACAAGGAATTGCCTGGCCACTTGGGTGCCTTTTTCCTGTGCTAGTCTGAGGGCATGCTTTCCTTTGATAATAGACACTTGTAAAAACAAGTCATTGAAATGGTGGGAAGGGGAATACTGTGGTTCCAGAAGCTTTGAGAGGCTTTGAAATTCAATGTGATATCCTTTATGTTGGTGAGTGGCTGAAGATCAAGGGCAATCAATCCTGATGCTTTCAAATTTATAGATATTTTGGCTGGAGGGACTGGAAAAGATTTATCATGTTGGAATATTTCATGTCTGCTCTATCGTCTTCTTCCTCTCTGGGTCCACATCCTAGTGGAATAGTAGAGAGAATGTTTGCAGAAAGATATCAGCTCCTGAGTCTAATTAGCAGCTATTCAATAATAAATATTCCAAATCAACAAAACAAAACAAAAGCAGAAGTGTCTTCGTTTCGGGTCTATGAACATCTCTTTTTACGATAACCTTTGTTATTTTACCACCTGGAGTAAGTATATAGCTCACCTCTATCTTACTAAAAAATCACACCTTAGAGAATCTAGGTCATATTAGTTATTATTAATACACTTAAAATGCCAGCCATTTTCTGTGTGACCTTTTGAAATTCTCTCTTCACCATCCTTCTTACCTCTATTCTGCCTCCTTCAGGTTGTCCCAAATATGGGAAATAAAAATCTTTCTCTATCCTCTTAAAATTAATTCTTCCTTCTTTTTAAATTCTGAAACAATCTTGGATGGTCTTTTCTCCTTGAAGACGATTAATACACACCTGTTTCAGGCTGACACAGTCTCTTGGGCATTTTTGTTAATTGTTGCTGCTACTTCATCTTGTAAATTACTTCCTTCTCCCTAGGAAAGTCATCTCCTCTGGTAGAGCTTTCTCTTTTTTTTTTTTTTTTTTTTGTGAAATTGTACATACATTTTTGGATGGATTCCTATAAGTGGAATTCCTGAGTGGAAGGTAAGGGCACTTTAAATTCTGAGAGATGGAAACCAATTACACTCCTTAAAGAGTTGTAGTCATTTTTTTTTTTTTTTTTTAATGGCTGTGTTGGGTCTTCGTTTCTGTGCGAGGGCTTCCTCTAGTTGCGGCAAGCGGGGGCCACTCTTCATCGCGGTGCGCGGGTCTCTCACTATCGCGGCCTCTCTTGTTGCGGAGCACAGGCTCCAGACGCGCAGGCTCAGTAATTGTGGCTCACGGGCCTAGTTGCTCCGCGGCATGTGGGATCCCCTCAGACCAGGGCTCGAACCCGTGTCCCCTGCATTGGCAGGCAGATTCTCAACCACTGCGCCACCAGGGAAGCCCTAGAGCTTTCTCTTAACCTATCTTCCTTTTCCTTTTTTTCCCACCATTTCTCCTTCCCCCTTCTTATCCATAATTCCTTCTATCCACCAAATTTTCTTTTAAGAATAACCTTTCATAATCTAAAGTGAGATTGTATTCATTCTTATAATTTTTTAAAATGAAAATTAATACATTTTCAACTTCTTTTAAAATACGTATTCTTACAATAGAACAATAAACCTACTAATAAAGAAGTTTTAACATATGAAATAACAAGGTCCTTAGCTTTATAGCAGCACTTTTGTGATCATTTATAATAATAATTAGTACATAGATTATAAATTTAAAAATCCTGTACACTACACTACCAGGTGATGCTGCATTATGTGATAAGTTCATTGATCTTTGGTAATATGCTAGTGAGTTCATAATTATAAGAAATGATAAAAGATCAAACCCAGAGAAAATACATAACCAATCACACAATGCATGAAAAGAGAGAAGTAACAACATTGGTTTGTATTATTGTTGTACTTCTCAATGTCTAACATATTTTGTAGGCAAAAAAAAAATTTCAGTGAAAGGGGAAGATTTGGTTTGATGACTCAGAGTCCTTATACTACAGTAAAAAATATATAATAAATAAGGAATTTTAAAATTTGTTCAATGGAAATGAGTAGAACAAAAACATAAAATAAGTGGATGTTCTCTCTTGGTTGCTGTGGATTATAGCCAATTGTTAAGATTACACAACAAATTACATAAAATTTGCTTCCGACTATCTATTGATAAATGAATTAGTATAGCACTATACTTACAAAAATTAGAACTCTAGGGGAAAAGATCTATAAAATATTGAAATAAGCCAGTTAAGTCCTATAAATTCTAGCTAATAGAACAAGTAATTTGCTTTTGACAAAAATAATAAAGTATTGCTTTTCTAATAGTGCTGACTCAGTTAGTAGCAGAAAAAAAGAAACCAAATAGCTTTAACAGAACTGAAGCTTAGGGGCATCAAAGCAAACTACCTTAATGATTGAACTGGTTTAACACTGTACCACTTGCACATTTTATAAAACTAGAAATATTTCTTTCATGTTTTGGGAAATTTGAGGCAGGCAGAATTTCAAGTTACTGACAATATCACCAAAATAATTTGGGGGGAGCAGAATACAACATCCAAAGAAGGGCCACTTTGGCATGTGGCTTGTTTTGAGCTGAAAGCAATTAAGTAAGACCCAGCAAATGTAGGAAAAGATTTTCACCTTCCTTTTAACTGCCTGAAAGAATTTAGATAGGGCACTTGGACCAGGAAGACAGATATTAACAGAGATGACTTTGTATATCAGAAAGACTTATCTGCATGGTCTGGCAAAAGTTTGTTTATCAAACATCTGTTCTTCTTGTCTCCCTGTGAATTCTTCCCCTTTAAAGCCCCAGAGCCTCACCCCCTTCTCCTTAGCTCGGATGGTATATAAGCCTTAATTGCCTGACCGCCTTGGAATCTCATATTGTCTATGGGACTCTCCTACGTAGGCAATTAAATTTGTTTTTCTCCTGTTAATCTGTTTTATGTCAATTTAATTATTAGACCAGCCAAAGAAACTAGGAGGGAAGAAGGGAGAACTTTTCCACCCCACACCTTAGACATATATTACTCAAATGCATTAGGTCAATAGTGATGGTTCACTGTCTATGCTCATTTTACAAGTGTAAGATAATAATGTGAATTATATTGCAATTTGTGTAAATGGATATGTTACAATGTTATGAGCTGATCATTGTATTCTCACAAAGTAAGAGTCCCATAGAAGCTACTATGAAAAACGGCATCTGGGGTTCATGATGGGGTTAGAAGCAATCTGCACGGGTTGGCAGAATTCAGTAAGTTCTGCAGACTTTGAATAAGTAGGAACATGAATCCATATTTAGTGGCTTCTGTCATTTAGAAATGGCTAATTTCCTGAACAAATTTGTCTAGCTTTGCCCAACTGAAAAAGGGAAATAAGGTTGGAATTTGATTCTAGGATACCATTTCAACCCCTGACACTTTTCCTGCACTTTAAAGGTAAATTGTATAACTTGCAAAGTCTAGATTTCTCAATTTTTTGAGTGGATAAGATAACATTTGCAACTTATCAAAAGAGCTTAGGGAGGTTTAATGAGGTGACATATCTAAAATGTTATCTAGGGGAAAATATTTGTATTATCTCTGCAGATAATGCCTCAGCTTGACTGGAGGGGAAAAAAAAGATACCACAAGATATCATTGTATTATGGTAAAGCAATGAACTACCACCTGCAGGAAATTGGCTTCATGAAGGGCAACGACAAAGAGCACATCAGGATTACATGAAATCAATCAGAAGCAGGCAGGAAGAACACAAGACAGATGAAGTGGAGTCTTTCATGACAGGCAGGAGAATATATCAAAGCCATCCTTGCTAATTTCAAAAAAGCCCACTCCCTTCTCTAGAGGTGAGAACATTACTTCAGACAGCATGCTGGCTCCACTGGACTTCTGTGAAGATGCTATAACTCCATTTGTGGGTTTCTTAAAGAATAATTTAGGAATAAAAAGGGCCAACATGCCTGAACACCATTAATTTAGATCACCAGTGAGAGAGAATTGAATGCACGGTTTTCCACATTTATTTTTCCATCAGGAACCTGTTATTTATACCAGCTGGACCCTCGTTTATGTATTTTAATTCTGAGCTACTATTAATTTAAATGCTACTTTCCAAAGAAAATGCTAAGTAATTTTTCCTTAAATGAAAGACATACATCTTTGCAAAATAAAACAAGTCAGTAAAAAGTAGATGGTTTCTATCCTTGAATGGCAAAATGGAAGGTTGGAGAAGGAATGATGATCAAAATGATGGGTGTGATGGATAGTGGACGATGGAGAGAGCTCCATGAAGGCAAGTATTTTTCATAGGAAGAGCAGATGCTGTAAGGAAATCTGTTAAGTGCTAGAATCCCAGGGGTACCTTTCTGAGCTCAGTAAAGAACTCAAGTGTTCCAAGCACCCTGCGAATGCTTGGAAAGAGCATCCTGAGAAACCTCATGGTGCTCAGTGTTCATGGGCCAAGGACAACGGCATGCAGATTAGGCACATATAAGCAGTTGTAGACAGTGGAAAAGGACTGCATAGCAGTGGAAGTATGATAGACATAAGGACTCCTTCTCAGCTTTAAGTTGTAGCCCATGATGTTGACAGAAAAGCTGAAACTCCCTACTAGTGTGACTATTGTTTTTCACCTAAGAATTACCAAAACTCCTCCTTGAATGAATACCAGAGAGAAAGTATATTAATTAAATACATCAATTGCATTTTCATTGGTGCCTTCTATTTGCGTTTTTTCTAGCAATAAAGATACTTTGAATTAACAGAAGAGTTAAGAAATGTGAGTTGTAAAAGATGATTTTAATTAACTCAAATATAAAACTGGACTTAAACATTTTGAGTTTCCAACAACCACCCTTTCTGAAATTGGGTAAACAGAAAAAAAGAGCATTTATACTCATGAAGACAGAGTTAATAGAGTTTCTATAGAACATTCACAGCATGAGTCTCTCAGTGCCCTCTTTTTGCAGAACAGTGACTTGAATTACATTTTTCAGAAAGGGTATCTATAAAAGATAATAAAGCAAAATTACTTCATGTTTTCTATTATCTTAGTTTATAAGAGACTTTGTTCAAGAAAGAAATATAATATATCTTAAAAAAATCATTTCTTTCTATTGTTTTCAATCTATGTTCCAAATGGTCCCTGAGCTAGGCTAAGGTAGACACTCCCACTTCAAATAATAGCAGTCTTTTCCAAATATATAAGGGAAAAAGAGCTAACGAATAAATGTTCTCAGTTTTATGTTTGTCCCCATATTTATTTTCTTAAACAGTGTCTGCTATCATTTATCTTTTAGTATTACTGGTAAACAGTGAATGGTCAAACAGCAAAATATAATAAAATACATCTATCAAAATGAATATGTGTTTCAATATTTTGATTATTCTGGGATTTGCTTGCTTGTGGTGATGACTTAACCTCACTAACCTATAATAGAGTCATGTTTTATATTGAAAGAAATAGCTCCTATTTAGTGGAATTAAATTTAATATATTTACAAAGCATAGTTCTTCTTAGAGTACAACATGATGTTCAGGTGTGCTATCACCTGGGTAAGTATAAAAGCCTTGAATGTGGTCTAATGTTGAATTCTAGTTACGTCACAGAGGTAACAGAAGCACAATAGAACTAAAATCCTGATATCCGACTTTGAGTTCAGATTTTTTCCCATTTACCTAATTATTTGAGTGCCAGGAATTTCATTTTCATGAGGAAAGAGAACAGCACAGTTTCATAACAAAGAAAGTGTGATGGGCTGGGCCACAGGGTGCCCACTTGGTAGATCGAACATTATTCTGGGTGATTCTGTGAGAGTGTTTTTCTTTCCTGAAGTCTCCAGTCTGCTGGCCTATCCTTCAGATTTTGACTTCCCAGCCTACATAAACAGATGAGCCAATAATAAATCTACAGCTAAAGTAGTTTTTAACAGTAAAAAATTGGGTACCTTCCCTGTAAAATCAAAATAAGGGTATCCACTCTTAGCACTTCTATTCAACATTGTACTGGAGATTCTAGCCAGTGAAATAACGTAAGAAAGAAAAAAAGGTATCACATTAGAAAGAAAGAAGTAAAACTGTCTTTATTTGCAGATAGAATGTTTAGTTATATAGACAATGTGAGGGAATCTATAAAAAAGCTACAAACATTGATTTGTAAGTTTAGTAAGGTTTCAGGTTGTATGATCAATATGTAAAAATCAATGGTATTTCTAAACACCAACAATCAGAAATTAAAGTTTAAAATATCACAATAAGATCAAAAATATGAAATGCTTATGGAAAAAGCTAATGTGAAAAATTTATACAATGAAAACAATAAAACTTTGCTGAAAGAAATTAAAGAATGAAATAAATGAAAGATATGTCATGCTTATGCTTCAGAAGACTCAATTTTGTAAAGATGTTAATTCTTCCCATGTTGAGCTATAGATATAAATGAAATCCCAATCAAATTCTTAGGAGAATTTTTTTTGTATGTGTGTGACAAACACTGTAAAATTCATATGAAAATGCAAAGATTCCAGAAGAGCCAAAACTACTTTGAAAGAAAACAAAATTGGAAGATTATTATAAAGCTATAGTAATCAAAACAGTGTGGCATCAGTGTGAAGACAGACAAATAGATAAATGGAAATGAGAATCCAGAAATATATACATGAACAACTGATTTTTTTTACAGAGGTACAAAGGAAATTCAGTTGAGAAAGAAAATTCTTTTCAACAAATGATGTTAAAAGAATAGACTCTCCATTTATACCATGTACAAATATTTGCTCAAGATGTGTCTTAGACCAAAATGCAAAACCTAAAACTATAAAAATTTAAAATAAAAACATATGAGGAAATCATATGACCTTGGGTTAGGCAAAGACCTCTTATACAGACACCAAGAGCATAATCTATAAAAGAATTAATTGATAAATTGGCTTTATTGAAATGAAAAATATCTACTCTTTGAAACATACTGTTATAAAATGAAAATTAAAACCATACACTGGGAAAATATTTGCAAATCATATATCTGATAAAGAATTTATATCCAGGAACTATTTCTAAAAACTCTCAAAACTCAATAATATGAAAGCAAACAAACCAATAATAAATGGGCAAAGATTTGGGCACTTCACCAAAGAAGATATATTATGGGCAGAAAAGCATGTGAAACAATGTATAGTGTTATTAGTCACTATGAATTGCAAGTAAAACCACAATGAGATCCTACTCCCTATCAATTAGAATAGCTAAAAGTAAAAAGACTGAGCACATCTAGTGTTGTAAAGAATGTGAAGGAGCTGGAACTTTCATATACTGCTGGCAGAAGGGTAAAATGGTATAACCACCTTGGAAAACAGTTTAGCAGATTCTTAAAATGGTAAACATGTTAAACATGCACCTGCCATACAATCCAGCCATTCACCCCTAGGTATTTGCTTAAGATAAATAAAATCATGTGTTCACAACAAATACTTGTATATAAATGATCATAGTAATTTTCTTTGCATGAGTGAAAAACTGTAAAACAACAAATATCCATCAAGAAGTGAATGGATAAACAAACAGTGGACTAGCCACACAATGAAATGCTACACATAAATATAAAGAAATGAACTATCAATGCATACAACAACATGGGTGAATCTCAATATAATTATGCTAAGTGAAAGAAGCAAGTACATATTGTATAGCTCATCTATATAAAATTCCAGAAAATAAGAATAAATTTAACAGAAAGCAAATGAGATTATCTTGGCATGGGGGCAGGGTAAATGTTGGTGAGGAATGGAAGGAAGGGATTATAATTCGGCAGGTTGGAAATTTTGTGGAGTAATGAATACTTGCATTATCTTAATTGTGGTGATGTCTTCACAGATACATGCATAAGTCAACATTTATCAAATTGTACTCTTTAAAAATGTGCAGTTTATTGTATGCTGATTATACTTCAATAGATCTTTAAAAACGAAAGAAAGAGAGGGGAAGGATGGAAGGGAGGAAGGAAGGAAGGGAGGAAGGAATTAAAGAAAGAAAAAGAAAAGAATACCTACCTACTCTGGAGCCAGACTGCTTTCCTAGTTACTAGCAATGTGACCCTGGACAAGTTATATAACCTCTCAGCGTCTGCAAAATTGGAACCGTTATAGCAATTACCCACTGGGTAATTCACATACTGTGTTTAGAACATTGTAGCACATATTAAGGGCCATCTCAGTGTTAGCTATTATTATTTATGTTGATGTTCTTAAAGCAATTGAAATAGCACATTGCCTATAGAACATTATTCTAGGTGTTGTAAGGAGAACACAAAGAAAATTTATAAAAGATGGAGACTTGCAGAAAAAGAAAAGCCTTCTTGAGAAAAATACTCACAGACATGTACTCACACACTGCCACATCCATTATATATATATATATAATGTAATAAAGAATTTTAAAGTTCTGTAGTTGGGATATAAATTTTAAAAGATAAAGTACAAGCTAATATATTAAAAATTATCTTCAGAATAATGATCTGAGAAATTAATTTTTATGAATTCTACTATAGATTACACAGAAAAGTCAAAGTACTAGTGATAATGTTGGGTTTTTTTAAAGAAAACAGGCCAAACTTTCACTGAAATCATTTCTGTGTGTATTTTTAGTGATAGAATTGCAAAAATTAGCTATTTTTAATTTTATTTGAAGCAAATATAAAAATGATCTAGATGAATTATTTTACTATAAACTAATGATAGCCAATATTTCTAGGCCTTGTCAGTTTTTCATAGCCAGTGTGTTTAACTTGCACATTTTTTTCAAAAGTCTAAATTTTCAAAAGTTGTATGCTTCAGTTTTTATATAACAGCAATGATGGTGCCATCTTGCCTCTTCTATCCCCTTCTGCATTCGGCCTTCTGTTTGCCATTACATTTTCGCTAAGTATCATCTCTAAGCATTATTTCTCTAGCCGATAGCATTTTTTTCCTTTTTTGTGTAAAAAAACCAAGATGAACCTTATTTGGTGAATCAATAATGTTAATACCATTGTGTGCCTCAGTTAGAAGGAGATTGAACCAGCTCTAAGTTGTGCTTTGAACATCTAAATAATGGGACAGTAATACTGTTTTTTCTTTTTTCTTTATGAACATTGTGCCATTGGTTAATTCTATTCTGTTCTCTTTTCAGCATACCTCCTTTACGAGTTTTCCAGAGGATAGGGAAAATCATCAGCTGTCTTCTCAGGATAGAGAAACACAAAAGGAAAACACATCTACTTGTCAGCCTTCCTTAACACTAAGCAACACCACTGCAATATTATCCCCACCAAAAATAGATGTCTTAGATTGACAATGAAATGCAGTATTTTAGGAGGATTCAAGAGAGTGCAGCAGTTACCACCTGACACTCTTCTTTTCACTGGTTATCTATCCTAACACATCCTACAGTGAGAAGGTACTGAATTAATCCCTAGTTTATCTAAAACAAACTCTATAAATTTTAACACTTCCTTCTACTAAAATTATTTTCTTTTGGAGAATGAATCTTCCAATTGTAATTAAAAAATCAGATTTCTTTTGCATATTCCTCGGGTAATTAATTATTAAGCATTTTCATCTTGTAGAAATGACTTTAGCCTGGCAGGTAGTAGGCATTTAATAAGTGTTCACTAGAATATTAAGAGTAGAATAGGGCATATTTATTTTACAGGGTGTTTTGGTTAGATATGAAAGCTTTAGAAACATGAACTATGTTTATAATGTCCCACTTCTGTGTGCCTTAGAAAAGCATGGATATATCAAGTATTAATCAGTAATAGGTCATTTTACATTTTTAATTACACTCTATTTCCTGAAAATTTGTATACATGGTCAAAAGTTTTATTTCAGGAGCTTAAAAACATAGATAGATAGATGATAGATGATAGATAGATAGATAGATAGATCAAATTTTAAACATAAACAAATTGAATCCAAACAGCTATTACCAGGTAATATTAGTACTTGGTCAGTTCTCAAGGGTGTTAGGAAAAAGGCCATTTTGCATCCAATTGTACTGAGTAGAGCAGCACGTCATTCTTTTTGTAAAATGATATTGACATTTCAATAGTTTTTACAAACTTCAAAAACGATCAAACACGTTCAGTTTTCAAATAACAAGAAAGAATCACCTATTATCTCTGACTTACAATTTACAAAGTCTTTACAAATAATGCTGGCTAATCAGCACAACAATAGCATGGATGGGAAGTGTCTGAAGAAAGATAATGGAAACACCAGGCCTTGACTGTTCTATTAAAATAGGAGCAGTTCCTCACTTAGCATCATTAGGCACTGATAACTTGGACCTTGTAAAGAAGACCTTTCAGAGTTTTCAGTGTTCTTCAGTCAACACAAGGCACTAAACTAAACTAAAGTTAATAAAAATGGTACATCTGTATTAAAATATAGATATTGCTGGCTGAAGGGAATTAGCAATTTGTTAGTCACATATTTAAGAATCATTAAAATAATATATGAGACAAAATTAAATTATAGTGAATGGAACATATAGATATTTTTCTACTTACTGTATTTCATTATGGCACTGATAAATGGCATATAATTTGTAACAGTCATTTAATAATTAAAATGACTTTTATTATTTTGTTTCCTGGTTTCTCATTTCAAGAGACTGTAATTTTGCCTTGTGATTAGTAACAAATCTCACTCAGCAGCACCTTCTAATAGAACTCAGCATGGACAGTTTTCCATGCTGATTCAATCTCTGCCTGAATCACACTAATCCTTTGATTGGGCTCAAGGAAAATCTTGGATCCCTGTAGAGTTCCTGATGCAAGGACTATTCATAAAAATAATAACAAGGCTCCAAGCAGCCAGAAATGTAGGCCTTGCACCTGTTTTTGCCCTTAGTGAACAGGCAGTGGGATGAACCCTGTGATTCTTCATTGGGTCTAGACTTAATGTACTGACAATCTAGGGACTAAAGGGCTTTTGAGAGGTTTGTGTTTCAGGTGGTGTTTGAAAGAGCATTTTAATGGTCATAAGTCATGATTCTTTCTTTAAAGGAGACATCGTATTTCATTTACTCTTTAAGCAAATTAAACAAACCCAGGTAGGTGGAAATTAACCACAGTAAATACAAAAATGCAAGGTGCCTGCATATTTTGTATTTGGGCAAATAATGAAACATTTTCTGAGTGCCAATGCTTTTTGATGGTTTAGGAAACTTTTGAAGATATAGTACTACTTACTGGTCTCAATGGAACTATTTAGACCCTATAAATAGTCACCATGGTGGCCTTAAAGAATAAATCATTAGTTTATACAGTATGCTTCTTTTTAATTGGCAAACAAAGTTACTGGCTTTCCCATGTCTGAATTATTTGCTCCTTTAAAATATCAACGTGTTGATAATTCAAGACTCACACTGTGGGGTAAGATTTGCTAGTCCATAGTCAGAAGATCATTAAAACACTAGCTTCTTGTTGGCAAAATGATACTCATGCAAAGAACGGAGGAAATTATTCACTTTATGAAAGCTTCATTACTCATTCAGGCAATTCAAGCAAGAATAATACAGGGGTAAGAAAATATTCATGATCACCAATTAAAATTCCATTGTGGGTTTTTTTCCCCACACCAACAAGCAATTTTGCAACACCAGCTGGGTGTCATATAATTCAACTCAATTTGGACACTTTCTACCCAGAAATAGCATCAGATTCAAATACACCCGATTCACTACAGTCCTGCAAGATGGCCACCATCCCCCCACCACACACACTTCAGAGGTCAATCACAAGTCCAGGTTGTGGGCTTCTGACCACAGGCTGTAGATTGGAGGTTCCAAAGACCCCTCCTTGGGTTTGATTAATTTGCTAGAATGGCTCACAGAACTCAAGAGAAACATTTTACTCACTAGATTATCAGTCTATTGTAAAAGGATGTAACTCAGGGACCACCAGATGGAAGAAATATTATATATAGGGCAAAGTGTGTGGAAGTGTGGAGCTTCTACGCTCTCTGATCCCACCATTCTCCCCGCAACCCATCCCAGTTACCAGGATGCGGAAGCTCTCTAAACCCCATCCTTCTGGAGTTGTTTGGAAGCTTCATTACTTAGGCAGGGTTGATTAAATCATTGGCCATTGGTGAATTGAACTCAATCTCCTGCCCCTCTCCCCTTCCCAGAGGTCAGGGGGAGGGACTGAATGTTTCCCAGACAACCAACCCCTACCCTTAGGTTACCTAAGTGCTTTCCAAAAGTCACATCATTAACATAACAAAAGACATCTTGGTCCTCCTCACTTAGGAAATTCCAAGGCTTTTAGGAGCGCTGTGTCAGAAATGGACAAGACCAAATACAGATTTTTTAATTGTAAATCACAATATCATAGGATCAAAGGCATGACCCCCAAATTTAGGGCACTTGGAATTGGTCCAGGTTTGTGCATAACCTCTTCCACTTATTTTTCCAAATAAATATTCATTTTCATTAGCAGGTTTAGTTTTAAATGCATTTAAATCCCCTGAAAGGGTAAAGGAAGAATTATTTTCCTTAATCATAGAGCAGACTGGTGTTTCATAGTCACCTTTTGCTTTTAAAGATAAAAAAAAGTAAGTATCAGTTTTATTCATGCAGTGACTGATTTTGTTTGTTAAACCATGGTAAAAAGACACAGAGTTGAGTATATTTCTTTTAATGTAAAAAGTGCATATATTTTTCCAGTCCTATTATAAGTGTATGGTAATATTTCTCTTCAATGTTTTATTTTAAGAACTACTTCAACAATGCAATTATCAAATTACTTTTATGGAGCAAAATTGATTTTCTTTGCTGGGAGTATGGCATACTGGGTAGCCTGAATAGCAATCCTAATTGAAACAACTAAAATGTCTGTCCACATATTATTTTAAAAAGAATATGTATAAACAGAGCCAAAAGTAGAGTTAAAATAGTAACCTTGTACAGAGGGCAATTTCTAAAGCAGGCTTGCATCTGGAGGTTGTAGGTTACTGTGGAGACTTTGGATATTTGTTTTGGTGGTTGCATGGGGCATAAAGAACAGAGGATAAAGCTTAAAGCTTACCTGTGCAACACAGAGGGACAGCAGAGTGATCTGTCTGCGCTGATTTGGTCAGGATTAGGGCTAGACAAGCAAGGCACCTCTCTCTTAAGGAGACATTTATTCTGAGTCGTTCTGGTGAGTTCTTAAATTTTGCTCCTAAGGTGCCCAGATTACCTTAACTTACTTCAGACTCTGATCTTGGTGATAAGTGGAGGAGAAAATATCTCTACAGAGAATATTCAAGCCTGCCAAAGTGCAGATTTACACTGTAAGTCCATACCAGCCATGCAATGAACTTCAAGCCTAAACTTTCATTTAAAAAGGTCTTGGGTAGGCCGTGCATCAACTGATTGTGGAACAAATGCACACCTTCTCTAGAGAAACTCAACATCAGTGCAGATACGAAGAAAAACCAGAAACTCATAATCAAAGATTATAAAACATGCAAGGCAATAATTCACTATAAGGGAGAACCAGTAGAAACAACCAACAGAAGTATTAGACTCTGAAACACCACAGATATTGGCAGTATCAAACATAAAAAATAAATAACAAATTTAGCAAATTTAAAGAAATTTTTAAAAGCTTCAAATGTGAGTAGGGACCAAAATACTATTAAAAGCAACTGAACAGATTTGAAAAAGAGCTAAATAAAAACTTCAGAACAATTTTTAAAATAATAATTTCAATTAAAACATGATGAATACATTCACCAATAGGAGATTCAGTGAATGAGAGTACATATGCAAAATATTCTTAGGAATGCAATAGAGAGAGAGATATGAAATAGAAAGTGTTTTTTAATAAAACAAAGGCTAGGAAACATAAGCATAGATTAATAAATTCTAATGTGTGAATAATTAAAGTTCTAGAATTTGATCATAGAATCTCAAAGAGAATATTTAAGGGTAATTGGCAAAGAAATTTCCAGAATTTTTGGTAGCAAGTTCAAAATCAGAAAACTCAAAAAAATTAATCAGTATAAATAAAAATTAATGCACCGTTTACATATATTAATACAGTGTACAACATCAACCAAAAAAAAGAGGAAACTATCTTTAAAACACACGAATAAGAATGGACCATGGGGCTTCCCTGGTGGCGCAGTGGTTGAGAATCTGCCTGCTAATGCAGGGGACACGGGTTCGAGCCCTGGTCTGGGAAGATCCCACATGCCGCGGAGCAACTGGGCCCGTGAGCCACAACTACTGAGACTGCGCGTCTGGAGCCTGTGCTCCGCAATGGGAGAGGCCGCGATAGTGAGAGGCCCGCGCACCGCGATGAAGAGTGGCCCCCACTTGCCACAACTAGAGAAGGCCCTTGCGCAGAAACGAAGACCCAACACAGCCATAAAAATAAATAAATAAATAAATAAAAGACTCTCTCTCTAAAAAAAAAAAAATAAGAATGGACCATGGGCAGAGAAACAGCATTGAACTATGTAGTGACCTGAAAATAGCAACAAGGGAAGACTGAAACGGTGAAATACCTTCTTAAATATGCTGAGGGAAAAATCATTTCCACCCAGGATTCTATACCCAATGAAATTACCTCTCAATAATGAGAGTAAAGATTTTTTCAGATAGGTAAAAACAAAATGTTTTTGTAAAGGTAACAAACCCTTGCTAAAGCAAATTCTAAACCATACAATTTAGGTAGAAGAAAATGATTCTCAATGGAAAAATTATCTTCAACTTCATTATCAACCAGAGCAAACTCTAACACCAAAATAAGATACCATTTCACGCCCACTAAATTGCCAAATATATAGTATTAATGAAAACGTAGAGCAAAGAAGACCTTACTACAGTTGGCAAGAGTGTAAGTTGGTCCATCCATTGTGTGAACGTTGTTACATAGAAAATTTGACAATTCTAAAAGCTAGAGAAATTGTAGCTGGCATCCTGAGCATGTGTGTTCATGATACATACACACTCATACGTGCATACATATGCTTGGGTATGTGTTCATAGCAAAATCACGGAAATAACCCAAAGGTCCATCCAGAATATAACTGATCAATAGGGCCATACCATAGAACATTATAAAGCAATGAGGGTGTGAATGAAGTACACCATATATGTTTAAATGTCTAAATCGCCAAACTAACATTGAGCAAAGGCAAGTCATACGTGAACGAATGCAATATAATTCCATTGTATGAATTTAAAAAATAGGCAAAAGTAAATAATATATCATTTAGTTCTATACAGAGCCTAAATCTATGAGTAAGAAAGTGAGTAACGCAAAGGGTCAGGATAGTGGTTATCTCTTGGGAGAAGAGTATGGTAGTAGGGAGAGTGAAGGATGCAATTATTGAAGCGTACATGGTGATTCTAAGTACTAGTAATCTCCAATGCTTAACCTAGGTGTTGGCTACATATGCTTTTAAAAATGTTTAAATATTCTTTCAAACACACATATATGCGATATGTAGTGGTGTTTCATATAATAATACCTTTCAGAACAACTACAAAAAAATAATTGTCGTATGGAAGAATATGTTTCCTAAGGGAAAATCTCAAAACGTTTGTTCCACTTTTCACTTGCTTGGAAAAGGCAAAATTCAAAAGCTGAGCGAGGAGAGAATTACTTACCCATAAACGGAATCAAGCAACTTCAGTTGCTAAAGAACGTGGTCTTTATGGTTATTGCCTACAAAGAAGAAGGAGCAGATGAGAAAGACCCATTAATTTCAGACCCTAACTCAAATGAAAGGACAGGTTCTGAGGTGTATTGAAGTAAAACGGCTACTTTGAAGTCTCAAAATCAAAGCATCTGTTTCTGAAGCCCCTTCAAGCCTTTTCCAGATTTAAAGCACCCCTCATACCACCACTTTAACCTTTGGTTATAGCAAAGCAACTCCTTAATACCTTACTAGGAGGTGCTATAGAGTCAGGCAAAGGCACTATCAGAAAAACAGTCCACAATCTAATCATAAAATTATATTTGTTGAGTTCAAAATAGAAAACATATTAGATGAAATATCAATAACATGGCTGAAATAATATGGAAACCAGATATCTTAAATCTCTTTGAGGCAATAGCACAGAGTAGTTATATATCTGGGGCTTGAAATTAGACTAATTTTATTATTTATAAAGCCCAGCTCAGTACTTAACTAGTCATATATCCTTGGAAAAGCCATTTAATTTTTTAGATTCATTAATTTTAAGGATTTTAAGAGATTATGTAGGTAAAATTAGCATGGTGACACATGAAATTGTTCAATGAATCTTAACCATTTAGTTATGTAGCTCCCTCCTTTCATTGTAATCCTGAGATTTTAGGCACATTTTCTCCTCTAAGGATAAACCATCCACTCCTTAATGAGAATGTATTTAATCCTTAAGTTTTTTGTTTGTTTTCGTTTTTTTGCTAATGTTCAATGGATGTTAATGGCACTCAGGGAATCAACATTCTGTGAGGGAATAGGGGCACCAATTTATAGCAGATGCTACAGACTGTTTAGAGACTGAAATTAGCATGTTTGGTTTAGTCTTTACAGTGCTTTTTAAAACTCAGCTTACATTTAAATATTGAGATAGTTTATATGTTTTCTTTAAAAATATATAGATTTATTTTCTCTCATAAAATTAGAACGACTGGCTACAATATATCCTTACATTCTCCAATGGCAACAATTGGTTAAAACTGGGTAGCAACTACACTTTTACCT
Organism: Balaenoptera ricei; assembly: GCF_028023285.1. NCBI lineage: Eukaryota > Metazoa > Chordata > Mammalia > Artiodactyla > Balaenopteridae > Balaenoptera > Balaenoptera ricei. Next base: position 66,502,499 of record NC_082650.1, read on the forward strand.
GCCTGCAGTTCACTGGACGCCCTCTCTCCTGTCTCTCAAAATCTCCATCTGCTCTGGCCAACAGGCAGTACCTACCTAGTTATTAGAACCAGTTGAATTTAAATCCTGGGGAATTGGGAGGAACAGCAAAAAGAGGCTGGATTCACTTTGAAGGAGAGGTCTTTTACAATAAGAAGGAAACATTAAAATGCAGGTGCCCCGGTGGGAAAAAAATTATGGAGTTCAGAAGATAAAATAAGGCATCTCTTAAAAATTAGTATTTTCTTAGGTTACTAAGTGTGGTAAAAACCACTACTTCCCTCACTCTCTGCATAAGCCTACTTCATCTTAAGCAGTGGCAATTACAGATAACATTTTAAATCTTAAAAAAAGTTTTCTTATTTTGTTTCTAATAGCTTTTAATGCTAATTACTATTTATAGCATTGAATTTTGTTTTCCACAAATTTTCATTGCTAATGTGGATAGTTCACTCTCATGTCAAATTAGTAGGCGTATGGGTACTTGCTTACAAATCTAAGTGCCACTTACAATCCAATACGTTTCTCCACTTTCATCAAAACCTGCTCTTGGACCAGTTTATTTCATCTCAGTAAATAAAATTTCTATTCTATTAGTAGCTCAGGCTAAAATCCTTGGTCCTATCCCTGTGTTCTTTCTTTTTCTCACACCCTACACCAAAGCTATCAGATCCATTTTGGCTCTGAACCTAAGAGCAACTAACAATCTTCCCTATTTCCAGCTCACTCCAAATCATCAGCATCTCCAACCAACGAAATGAAATAGTGCAATGACCTAACAGGTCACCCATCATTCAATCTTGCCCCACTAAAGGCAGTAGTTATTTTGTATCACTTCTCTGCTCAGATCGTCTAATGGCTTCTTGTCACACACATAATAAAATCCAGAGTATTTTTCATGTACTATAAAGCTCTGACCCTGTCCCTTTTCTGTTCTCACTATCAACCCTTCGCCCATGCTGTTTCCCTAAATCCCTAACCTGCTTTAGTGCTTATATCAACTAATGTATTCCATTTATTTACATGTTTTTATTTTTATTGTCATTGGCCTCCCCTGCAGTGTAAACTTCATGCAGATGAGATCTTTGTTTTATTAATTTTTAAACTTTGAGTCCCCCAGACTGTGCCTGGAACATATTTGAGATGCAATGAATTATTTGTCAAGAGAATAAACAAACTTATAAGGGAGTTGTCAAGGGAAAATCGTTTCAGTTTCACACATAGTAACAACCGTAGGAACTACGATTATGGATTTCTCTATACGTTTTTGTCAGTAATTCAATAGATACTAAAGTGAAAAAAAGTCTACATCTTAATTTAACCTAAGTTAAATTTAAGTGAGACCGATATCTTGATTTTTAAAAAATAATTCATGAGATGATTAAGGATAAGAGCTTCCATTCCTGGGTCCATGTGTTTAGAAAAATAACAAGTACCTAGCCAGAATGCTAACTTCTATCTTCGGCTTAGAGTTTGCTAGCCATTCTATTTAGATCAAACAGAGAAAGCCAAGCTAGTATTATGGGCTTCACATGAATTTGAGCACAAATTAGCCACTTTTTCTCTGATAAAATGAGCTGTCCCTAGAGGAAGGGTGTTTGGCTTTTAAGGAAAGGCACCTTGGGGAGGAGGAAGGGGCAGCCCAATACCCTTTAGCATTCAAGGTGTATTATTGGACCATCAACTCACGTCCCACTCAGCCACCAGGGTTGGTTCCTTGGCCCAAGTGGGACACCCAGTTTCCTTCTCTTGGGATTTTAAACTGAGCTGAAGTATTCCAGATTATTCTAAACCGGCTTCTTGAAATAAGAAGTAAATTGAAAATAGCGGAGTGATTATCTTCTGCTTGTCATAGGGAATGAGAAGCAAAGGAATTTGTTTTGTAGGAAGAAAGGAAGATAAAGCAGGGGGCGGATAGAAAGATAAAGGTAAAAAATAAATTAAAAAAAAATATTGCCCATTCTCCTGATGATATTCTCCCATTCCTACTAAGCATCTGGGCTGCATTTCTGTACTTATGTTCTAGGAGACTCACCTATAGCCTTAAAAAAATTTTTAATTGCATCTTTTAAGTGTATTCACCTTTTTTTCTTGCTTAAGCTATTGCCACTGGGTTTCTTTTTTTTTTTTCCACACACACACACTGTATTTTATTTTTACAAGAGATAAATAAACTGACACCAAGCATTGTAAATGGATGACCACAACAAAAGCAACAATGATTGCAATTACCAAACACGAAACACACTCATACGCCACTGGGTTTCTGTTACTTGAAAATTCTTGATTAGCATGTGGGGATCCAAATGAACACCAAACTCCACTTAGCACATCTTCCTTTAGCCAACCATGTATGCCTAATTATTAAATTAAAATAATTTGATTGCTTGCTTACTATACCCTCTGCTGTATAGAAAACTGAAAGAATAAAATATATTCTCTGTCTTCCAAAAAAAATTGCTAGGAAAAGAAGTTCTACCTGCCCATCTAGAATGTTGACTAGCAGAGTAAAGTCATTTCTGAGTTTCAATGAGAGGTGCAAATAATGAGTGAAAAAAAAAAAAGCTCTGGTTTTACGTAAAAGTGTTGCTTGCAAACATAGCTGCACTGTTTTTTCACTGTGCCACAAGACAGAAAATTTGAACATACACTATATGAGATTCAAATTCTCTGGAAGTACATTTTGGGTGTTTGGTTATAGAGTACCTACCTGTTAACATAATTTATTCTGGCTGGAAAGCCAATCTTTAGGCTAAAAAAAAAACAGAAGTAAAAGCTGCTGTTCAACTGAGCAGCCAACGTCTCCAGAGAACCACAATCTATGAAGTGTGGGTTGGGCTTGTCAAAAACATTAAGGATTTCGAATGCTTTCATTTCTAAATTTTTATTCTTCCAGTGCCCAGTTTTAATGAAAAAATTTTCAATTTGCTTCCGATTGCTTAATCTGACATTTTAAGAAAAATTATCCTGTTTCCTTACATCACATAGCCAGAAATTAGACTTGTGAAACAAATTATCGCCTCCTCTTAATTGCTTTGCAATCTAAAAAAGTGAAAGAAAAAAAAAAGAGAGAGAGAGAGAGAGAGAGAGAAATATCACTGTCTTACCTATCACATGAACTGGGTTTTATTTAAGTAGAATCCAGTAAAAATTTCCCTATTTTATAATATGCCTAATGAACAAAATCCATGTTTGCCTAAGGGATAAAGAAATTTGGCATTTAAAAAATATTATTCAGACTACATACCTCCATCAGCTGCCCATAAACAACGAATAAAACAACTGATATTCACAAAATATAAAAGGATTATACATAAATATATATTTCTTATTTTTTCTTAGAAGCAATCTGTAATTCTGGAATTGGGACAGTCTACTGATCTAACACATGGTATCTGTGTCATGTGAGGTCATGGCCTCATTTGCAACCAGTGCTTCCCGGGAAGAACTATACGATTATGTCATCCCTGTGGAGTCTAGAATAATACAGTATTCTTGTATGGAAATGAGAGGACTTGAAGAGCTTATGCAAGAGCCACATGGGGCTTGAGAGCCTTTGAATAAGTACCATTACTCTCTAGGGATTCTGAGACTGCGGGGATATCCAGCCTTTGTATATTATTTTTTTAAGTGAGATCACAGAAAAGAAGTTAGAATCTCTTAATCTATCATAAGCAAAAAGCTCTGTAAAAGTTTTATTTGTTAACAAATTGTCTGGGCAAAGTAAGTATCATATCTTCTAAATACTGTATCATCTGGTGAGAAGGGTATCAGCTCTGGCAGCTCCTACTCTGCACCTCTAGAACCCAGATCGTGTCCATGGCTGCTCCGGTAGTGGGAATTATAAGTTCATTTTCTCTTCCATACCTGCTCTCTCCCCTCATTTCTATACATTCGAGGAAGCCCTGGAATCGAGGGATTATGAGTTCTCCAAGTTTCTAGGCCCTCCTTGGACAACAGGGTCTCCCCAAAACTCAAGCAGATTTTTGTCCCTGAGTCCAGAAGGATGTGGACAATGAATTTTAACACAGGTCTGGCCAACACACAATGAACCTTAGGAAGTCTGTTTCATCAATGGCTGAGCTACTTAGGAACAAGAAAATCAAACAGTTTCCAAAAATTGAAAGAACCATGATCCCTCCAACTGAGAAATAATGTCGACTGACTAGACTTCATCGTGATTCGTATCCATCTGCCAAGTGTTGGAACCAGCTGTCCAGAGCAAGGCGGGCGGGCTGTGTGTGCAAGGTACCGGCCTCTTCCAGGGATACTGGTCTTCCCAGAGCCAGAGTTCGCCCCTGCAGCCCTAATGGCAGGAAGCCGCAGTGCTGGGATGACAGCTGCAGTAACATAAAGTGTCTGATTGCACTCCGAGAAGAACAGTGCTTCCTTGTTCTGAACGACACCAGATGGCACAGCCCAAACAGGGGCACTCAGGATGCTGGGTTTGAACATGTGATGACCTTATGAGGAAAACTGGGAGAAGAGAGAAGATTGAGAGTGCTTGGGGGAATCTGGAGAGAGCCTGCCTGGTGGAACAAGGGGGAAAAGTGGATTTTCCCAACTGTGGAGATGAGATTTCTAACCCAAGTTTTCTTTAGTTTTGGAGCTCTTTCAATTCTTCCACATGGTTCATTTGTTTATTAATGTGAATTTGGAAGCAATTAAAATATGTATTAGTGCGAGGGGTAGTGAACAACAATGACAAAACACACACAGACAGGCAGGAATTGTACATACATCTTTAACAAAACTGGGAAATTCTTAAGGTAAAAATATTGTAGAATAAGAGATGAATTTTCGAAGAGAAAGCTCCAGGTCTGTGCCACAAAAATCTAGTACCCAGAAATATTATTCAGTGAAATATGTAGTTTCTTTTTTTCTCTCTCTTTTAAACTATTTGGTTCCTCCTTCTGCCCCAGAGCATATTATCAGATTTTTTTAAAGGGACGCACACACACACACACACACACACACACACACACACACAGACACACACACAAATAAAACACTGTTTTCCAGTATTTGGGCACATGGGGATTTTAAAACCTGCCTGAGAGTTAATCCACTCTATACCAGACGGTTTCACGATTAACTTTGAATTCCCCTTTTAAACCTATTAGTGAATTAAAGGACAGTGTAAATGATCATTGCTTATCAAAGTTCAATTGGGCGATTGGGATTGACATGTATACACTGATGTGTATAAAACTGATGCCTAATAAGAACCTGCAGTATAAAAAAACAAACAAAACAACTAATACTAAACTTTCATTGGGTTATTTGTATGGAAATATGTTAATATAAATGTTTCAGACATTACATGAAATTTCTAAAAATCTTATATTTGTATTTGTATGGAAATATGTATGGAAATATGTTAATATAAATGTTTCAGACATTACATGAAATTTCTAAAAATCATATTTGTATTTGTATGGAAATATGTATGGGAATATGTTAATATAAATGTTTCAGACATTACATGAAATTACTAAAAATCTTATATTTGTACTTGTAAAAAAAAAAAAAAAAAAAAAAAAAAAGTTCAATGGGAAACATTCACTCACCCAACCTCTCTCCACCATGACACATATGTGAAATGACAGTGCTCCAAAAACCCTAAGGTAGTCCTCCTGTGCGTTCCATTTGGCAGTGCTTGTTACTAGATTAAAGATTTGAAATGGAATACTAAAAAAATGTCATGTTTTAATATCTGGTGGATAAAGTGCCCAATAACACTGTTTCCTTTATAGTAACATTTTCATGGTGGGTGCTTGATGGATGTGTGCAGGGAGAATTGACCCTTATCTCACTATCATACCTCCTATATTGCCCACAATAAACATTATTATAAATGGGGAGAGTTTTGCAGCAACACATTAGTAGCAGTGAAAATGTTAACAAGCTACTCTCAGTGAATGGAGATTTTTTTTTTTGTCTTCCTTGGCTTCTTTTTGGCCAAATTCTAATTTGGAATATTGTGGAGAGAAAAAGAAGAAAAGTCAGATCTGGGGAATAATCTTGACTTGGAAGGTAATCTTCTGTCATAATATGTTATGAAAGCACACACATGGATGGTTTCATAATTGTAGCATTCAGAGCTATAAATGTCAGACTGAAGATTGCAAATCCACTTTCATTATAACCACTTGTTTTCAGTCACTGATAACATTTGAAAAATTGTCCTTGGAACTAAAATTCTTACAATCTAACAAAAAAAAGGAAGGTATGAGCAGTTGATGTGTCAAAATGGGAGTAAAGGAGTGGAAGAAATTGAGGAGTGAATGTTTATTAATAATATCTTCACTGAATAGGAGCATTTACTCCCTATGATTCCACCTGCAAACCTCCAGTGTAGGCTGGGGCCATTCAGTGACAGCATCAAGCCCACCTTCTGAAAAATTCATGAACGCAGTCTGCTATCAAGAAGACAGGTGTAATTTTCTTCTGAATTGTTTGTTGTTTAAGCAGTATATATGTATCAGATAAGTTTTAACCTTCCACTCCATTTTCTCAATAGTCATTTAAATAGTAAAAGTCAAATCATTACAAGCCTGAATTAAAAAAATATTCTAAACTTTCACAGCAATACATGTAGTCATTTGAGATAAAACTTTTAATTTTAATATTTTAGTCCTCTGTCTTGAAAAATTCAAAGAGTGATTATTAGAATGTGACACACATTTTGATAATCAGCATATGCATGAATGAAAAATGGCTTTCAGAGGCATTGGAAAAGGTGTAAAATTTAAGGAGATAAAGATGTAAAATGTTAAGTGCTGGAAAGTATTCACATAGAGTTTCCTTTGAGTTTATAAAAGCTTCTTTGCAATTTCTTTGAATATTTTTTCAAATCTTCCTGTGTGGAAAAAGTGGCAAAACATATTACAATTTTGTTGAGAAGATACAATGTAATCATTAGATAGTCAATGCAACTTGAACCAAACTCCACTGTCTTCAGGTAAAATTAGAAATGGAATTAAATTTGCTTCTAAACACTGAAATAGAAAACTTGGGTTGGGAGATTTGGCAAATACTGGTCTGTAGAATTTTTTTGTATAAATTGATTGTTTTAGGCAAAAAGCTTATTCCTTCAATGAAATTTTTGAAATGTCTGTTCTATCCATTCCAGTTTGAAAGGGTAGACAACAGATGTTTCTTCTGATTTTTATATTTCTCAATTGATATTAGACTATTTAAGACTAATACATCTTAGTCCATTCAGGCTGGTATAATAAAATACCACAGACTGGGGCTTATAAACAACAGAAATTTATTTCTCACAGTCCCGGAGGTAGGTTGAAAGTTCAAGATCAGGGTGCCAACATGGTTAGATTCTTGTGAAGGCCCTCTTCTGGGTTGCAGACTGCTGAGTTCCTGCTGTGTCCTCACACAGCTGAAGGGGTAAGGGATCTCTCTGGGACCTCTTTTATAAGGCCACTAATGCTATTTGTGAGGACTCCACATTCATGAACTAATCACCCCCCGAAGGCCCCACCTAATACCATCACCTTGGGCATTAGGTTCTTAACAAATGAATTTTGAGGGGATGCAAATATGTAATCTATAGCAACTAATGTGCATTCCTACAACATTTAATATATCTGTGAATCTTTAATACTGGAAATTCTTTTTACCATATACAGAAGATTATTTTTTGCATACCTATTTTGTATCAAGAAAGTTCACATGCATCATTTTATTTAGAACTTTCAACATCTTGGTAGAAAACACATTCAACACAGCCATCTCAAAATCTTTCACTTTCAAGTACTAACTCAGACTCCACTCAACTCCTATTTCACACTCTCATGACCATTTTCTCAACATAATCATCATTTGGAAACATTCTTTCTCTGAAATATTAAATGCTATATATTCCATTCTTTCTCCAGAATTTTTTATCTTTCAATCCCTTATTATCACTGCACATCTTCTGCCTAAAGAAGATCTTCAGTCCTTCAACTTTCTTTTCTCTCTCAGTCTATCAATATTTCTCATTTGGCTTCCATTCATCTTCAAACTAGAATCTGTACTGCATCCCCATAACCATTTTCCTGCCAGTATACTTAAGCCCTTGCTTCCGTGATTCCTCACTGGTCCTGCAGTCAGGACCTAGAACCTAGAATTCAGCTACCCACCTTCCCACTCCTACAGCTGAACTGCAGAATGTCATAGTACAAAATTTTATGATTTGTCAAGTTGTCACTAGCAATATGGGATCCATGGTCCTGGATGGGTCCTCTTTTGCTTTGAATTCTTCAGATTTCATGCTGGACAGTCTCACTTCCCTTTTCCCAGAGGAAATAGTCCAAACATCCATATTTCTCCATCACCAAATTTTTCCATCACTGCTGTCCCAAATCTTCTTCCCTATGGCTTAGCACTTGCTCTTGTCTTTGGTAGCATTAAGAAAATTTAAGCTATTACAGATAAGTTCTTTCAAATACAAAACTACAAAGTCTTATCCACACAATAGCAGGCATACTTCTTTTCTATGAGACTCAGAGAAAAAGAAGTCTGTCCTATAACTCAAAGGTGATTCCTTACTGTGTGGGCCAAATGTCACCTTCGTGGTCTCTTGTTGGCCTTGTTTTATCACCTTTTCACTTATGTAATTTCAATCCCTATTCCTTTTTCTCTGTTAGTATTAGCTCTTTTTCCCTCAGTGTATAAGCAGGGAAGTATTTCTGTCATTTCTATTAATTTCTGATTTTTAAATCAAGCTCTTTGAGTACTTCTCATTTACTTTTTCAACACACATTCGTCTTGCACTCATGAATATCTGTCATTCCAGTGACACGCCTCATAATGAAATCATCAATGACAGGCCAAAATTAGTGGCTATTTCCCATTCTTTCTCTTAGTTAACTACCTGTGACTTTAACTACTCCTTCTTATTCAAAGTTTGCTCCTCCCTCTAAGTTTTGAAACCGGCCAATTCTGACTCCCTGTTTTCTTCTGTGATTACTACTTCAAATGTTATCGCCCTTACAATCTTCTTCTTATGCCTATACATTCAAAGTGTCTCCAGGATTCTGTACTGGACTCTCCTGACTATATCATATTAAAAGTAATCTCCTTTATTAGTATAGTTTTTAATTTCCACTAATATTCTGTGATCATCAAGTATATACCTTAAAATAAGAGCTGAGCTCCAGGCTTTTTCACCTAAATACTTATAGAAACTTCAAGAGTTTTTGAAGTTTCAAGAGTTTTTCTCCAAATGGCAAAATTCACTAAGGAGTAACTAAACTCTTTGCATTCTCCCCCTCTAATAACTATTATCAATAAATCAATATATGCTTTTCCTTTTCAATTCCTTATTTATCTAGATTGAGGGCACAAGAGAACTTCTAGTGAGAAGTAGCCTTGGATTCTTCACTTGTGTTCCCGACTGCAAATTAATTATTAAATAAGTAATCTCTTAATATCTATTAAATGTCTCATGTATTTGATAATCAACTGCTACTTCTTCATTTTAGGCTTCAACATCTCTCACCTTAACTATTGAAATAACATCATACCTTATGTCTTGTCTTTGCACCCTTTCTCCTAATTCATTCTCCGCATGACCAGGAGAGTTGAAATGTCTTAGTTCGTTAAAAGAAAAAGCACTTTAATTAGTGACTAGAGTAAAAAAAAAAATAACTTTAAACAATGTAAAAGAACATATAATGAAAAGCTTAAATCTCCCTCCTGCTTTACTCCAGGCTCACACTTCCAGAATAATATTTTTTAACAATTTTTAAACAATTTCGGTTTTATTCTTCTTCTGATTATCACTGTAAATGTAAATAAAATGTACATATCTGCCTATTGATTTAGTGTTTTAAGACATATACATTAGCTCTCCACTTGTATAAATGAGAGAAGTAGAAAAATTACGCTACTTACCAATTTTTTCCCTCTTTCAACTCCTGATTTTTGTTATTTTTAATTCTTCTAAGTGTTGTCTCTAAATATGTAAGTAATATGCTTATACTTTAATTTATTGATTTATTAACTTAGTTTTAGTTACATCAACTTGTGAGTCTTGGCTTAAATTCCCTGCTACCAGTCATAAGAAAATTGGCCTCTGCTCTTCTCTCCACTTTGGTTTTTCCTTGTATTTTCTCACCTCAGTCACCTTTATTTTAAATATTCTCAGAGCTATTCTGATTTGATTTCTTTTCTAGGACTACCATCCATTATTTTATGCTTTTTTCTCTTGGTTCTTTCTAAAATAATGGATAGTAAAAAGCATGTAATGCATTATCAATACACTACCTCAAGTAGTATTTTGACACAAAATGAAGTAAATCTAGTCCTATGACCCTAAAATTGTGCTACTTGTAAAGAATATTTTAACATCAGGCTCCAATGTATTCTTTTTAAGCCTACCCCACCCATTATTCAAAATCATGTCCTATTTTGTTTCATAATGCTGGAATCATGTACAGATTTTTGTTTTTGTCCAAGTTTTGAACTGCCTTTCTTCTCGTTACTAAAATCTTCCAGATTATACTGTTTGTATAACTAAACATATTTTCTTCTTGAAGACATTGTTCATGGACTCCTCTGGCTTCCTGTTATAACTGGTATCAAATGCAGTCTATGTGTGTAATATAGTTGACTCACTGGTATTTCTTTTCTGCACACTTCAGGGCTATTTCTATTGTTTCTTGAATATAGAATCTTTTTCTCTTTGATTTTTGTTGTTGCTATTGGTATTTTGGCACAGTTTTTCCTCAAGAGCATTTTTTTAAAGGAAGTGCAAAACGTAAAACTCTGGGTACTTTCTTATATAAAATTATTTGATGTCACACTTGATTAATTGATTTGTGTCTTAGACCAGGTTTTCCAGAAAACAGAGCCCAGGCATCAAGATGAGGCAAGGAGGAATGGAAAGCAAATCCACATGCATCATAACTCTCAGCAAAGACTTTGCATGTGCATCAAACTATGACTCAAAACAGATCATTGGAAGAAAGACGGGGGACAATTTTATCTTCAGGCACTTCCTCCTATCTCCTTTCTTTCATTAGTCAGTTTGCTCTGACGGAAGACAGCTCACCTGCACTGCTGGGTTCCATCACCTAGGTCCTTAGGGAGCTGCTGAAGAAAGCAGATCTCTTATTCAAGTCCGAAAGTGATGGGCAGGCCAAAACTCTATGCATGCTTAGCTAATCTGTCCCAGGTTTCTATTACTGTGGGCATGCATATTGTCTGCCACAACTCCGATGGATGGCTACAATGGTTCTAAAGAATCTAAGGAGACCCATGCAATGAATCTGACACAGTTGGGAATAGAATTCTAGATTTAGAGACTTCTCCCTTAGAAATTTAATATTTTATTTTGCTGTCATCTTACAATCACAATCACTAATGAAAAGCTTGGTGTCAACCTCATTTTGATTCTCTGGAAGATTTTGGGTTTCTGCATTGTACTTGGAGGTCTCAGGTATCATCAAGATGATCAAAGCACAAATTCTTTCTGCTTATCATGCTTGGCATAGTGATTTTTATCAATCTATCTATACCTTTTATTTATTTGGAATTTTTTTTTCTAATATTACTATGATCATTTCTCCTCCTATTTTTCTTCTTTTCTCATTTAATATATCCTATTAGTGTATTTTGGATTTTCTGATTTTATTCAAAATGTCTCTTTACATTTTGTTCGTATTCCATCTCTTTATCATTTTGATGTGTAATAGCAATGAATTATTCTACCTATTTTTGAGATTATTAATCTAGTTTCAACTTGACTAATTAGTGAGCCATTTTATTATTTTAAAACTATTTTGCTAATTTTTCAAATATCTTTCATTTTCTGTGACTCATATGTTGTTTTTTATTAGGTTATTTTTATTGCATGAAAGTAATATTCTCTTAAACATCTCATTAGAATTGTGTTTTAATGTTTCTCTTGTTTCTTATTTTTTCTAATTTCTTCTGGTGTGAGCTGTCTTCTTTGTTCAGTTGGTCTTCTCTTTCTTGCTATTTTTTTCTCAATTAGTGGAGTATCCATAGTTAACAGTTCATCTTATCCAAAAGTCTTTGGACTAGTTTAAATAGCTAGTAGATAATTCTTTTAAATCATTTTTCTTCCTTAAAAAAAAAAAAAAGAAGTTTTTTTTTTTTTTCTTTTCTGTGGGAGAGTTCACACTGGGCTCCGAGCAAGTAGATGGGGTCTTGTAGCCAGAGAATTTTCCCTTTAGCAGTCACGGTCAAGGATTAGCCACCCATATTTGGATCACCTCACAAATGCCAAATTAAACAAGACTTTCATTTGGAGATGGGGTATTTAAGTATTACTCTCTTGGGTGCTGGTACCTCTGATGTTTCCCTATTGGGTCCATGGTAAAGATTCAAGACAAGTTATAACGGGCTTCTTTAATTCAGTCCAAATACCCCATCATAGGTTTCCCCAAGGTTATCATTTAACTTTGTTTTAAAATCATTTTTTCAAGGCTTTAGTTTGGAGCAAGGAGAGGAGCAGAACCAGCTATTCTGTGACAAGTTCTTTCATAAACTGATAATGTCCCTGCCCCACTACCACCCTGCTTTCTCTACACACATGATCTCATCTGCTCTCTGCCCATCAGAAATTAATTAAATTCCCCTCCTACTATTATCTTTTTTTCTTGTTTTTAGTACTGTTATGATTTCATCACTTTTTGTTTATACTTGCAGTATCATTTAGTGAGGTTTTAGGAGGAAAGGAAGTCCATTTATCTGCTCAGTGTGTTATATTGAATTGAAAATGAAGTTAGCTTTCATAAAAATTTACAAAACTGATTAGATTATTTTCCCCTAAAATTGGAGGGCACAATAGGGGTAATCGCCTCCTTACTTATTCTCTAACCTCATTTCCTCCATTTTCCTTTCCACTTGATTCACCAGGCTCCTTATCAAGTCAGCCTTTGTAGAACTAGATGGATAATCTCATTCAACTATCTAGTGCTTTGGCACTCAGAAAATTCTAGGAATGCCAGAAAAAACAATCCAAAGGCAAAGATTTGTATAATGCTCTGTGTCTATTGCTAACTCTGAATTAAAAGCAGCTGAGAGCAGTCCACAGTGGGCACAAGGAGATGGTACATTGCTCAGGATTCCTCCCTTATGGTTGTTTAAGTATCTTGCATTTTAGGGAAATCCACCTTAACATGAATTTCAAATGCTTTGCACACTAAAGGTCCATCTAATTTCAGGGTGGAAGAGTCCATAAAGACATTCATTCAATTCCTCACTCTGCATGTTGAGAATTTAGATCCAAATAGTTTAAATAACTTTTTCAAGGTCACATGCTTTAAAAGAAGAACTAACAACACACTTATTGAAAATACTGATATGTGTTATGCTTTTTGTTGTTGTTTGCTCTTGTGGAGTCCAATTATGCTGAAGAGTCAAAGCAATTCTGGAACATGAGAACAGATTTTTCTTGGGAGCATTTGGGAGAGGTACTAACCATTTTTAAAAATAAGTTTTGGCCTATTTATGACTCAGGATAACTAAACATGGTTTATTGAAACCTCTACATAGAGGTATATCGTCAAAACCAAAATTTTGAGATGCAAGGGGTCTTCACTTTTGCAACAAGAATGTCTTCACCTTGAAAATTTCCATGGAAGACATTATTTAACTATAGAAACTTGCTGGAAGATATGTTCACCTAGTTGTGTAATAGATTTACTCTTTTCCCTTTTACAGTGTTCCTTGTTACATAGGCTTCTTTACTAATCAAAAATTTTATGCATTTTGTTAAAAAATCTTAATTGGTAAATACTGATGAAAATTCATTTGATTTTCATTAGTCTACCATGATTATGTTATGCTATGTTATTGGTATGCATTAAATATGAATGTATTTTAAATTATGTGTTGAATTATACTGATTTATTTATTTTAGATGATTGATGAGCTTTTATTTAATCATTTCCAGCAGAAAAGTTGCTAGGAATAAAAGTTACAGACAGAAGTGCTTCAAGAATACGCAGATGGATTCAGGTTATATGTATATCCAGTTTACATAGTCCTGGAAGCTTTAGCATGGCTCTACTTTTTATACTAAAGAGATAAAATTTAATGCAGGTCTTTATTTTTCACCATGACAGGACTATTGTGCTATTTTTATGTTTGAACATATGAGTCTGTTCACAAACAGGAAAAGCTACAAGCCATCTAAAAAAAGGCTAGCATTTCAAGGATTAGATGAAAATCAACTATTGTTTAAAAGAAGATAAAGTGTACAGGGTATGCATCAGCTGATAATATCATTATTTATTCAATCAGGCAAAAAATTAAGTGTGCAGAGAAGAATAGAAATGAAACTCCCAAAGTTTGTAGTCTGGTAACAAGGAGGTTTATCTGTTGTGTGCTGATGCATTGAATGTAAAGTTTAGAAAAGCATTTTTCTTCTGTGTTCTCAGCAGACATATTCCATCTGCCCTCTGCCTGTCACCTCTTTCTTCTGTTTAAATGAGGGAGCTGTCCCTTCTCCCACATCATTGCCAGCCTTTCTGTGGACATTGCTTATTATCCCCTCCTGCATCTGGGAGGAACTGGCCACATTTATCTTCTTCTCCTTCTCCTGTATTTTATATTTTTCCTCTCTCTGGTTGTTCCCCACATTATATCAACATGCCCAAATCCCTCTTATCATACATATACAGCTACCTCCCAAACTTGTGTCTAATTTCTCATTTACCATTCACTCTTCAATATCCTGCAATCTAACCATATCTGCCAATACTCCATTGAGACTTTTAAGGCCAGCATTGGCCTCTGTCATCTTACACTCAGCTATGATCCTCTGTCCTTACCTATTTGGCCTTTTGGTGGCATGTGAGGCTATAGAGCACTTCCCCTTTTTTCAATCATACCCTACTCTTACTTTCTATGACACCATTCTCTCCTGTCTTCCTACTTCTCTGGCCATTCCTTCTCAATTGCCCTCCTTGGCCTCTTTTCTGCTTTCCCACTCAATGTCAGTGTCACCTGGATTAAGCCCTCCACTTCCTGCACTTCTCAATCTTTATATTTGCTTTGAGCATTCCTCCATCTGAAGGAAGAGCTTTCAGAGAAAGGGGAAGAGCCCAGCCACTGGCAGTTGCCCAGATATTCATGCTATTTCATATTTCTGTGTCTTTGCATGTACTCCTACTTCTTTCTGGAAACAACCTGTATCTTCTTTAGGTCATAACCTTTTACTCCTCTTTCCAAATTCAGTTCCAGTATTTAAGCTGGGAACCTTCTGGATTTTTGTGAGATGGTTTAGATGTCCCTACCCTGTGTTCTCAGAGAACTCATGATTTCCTCTTTCCTCCCAATGCAGTAAGTTACTCCTATGTTTCTTTACAATGTTGTCAGTTCCTGGAGGACAGGAGTCAACCAGTACTAACATGTATCCTTTAGTATAGTGCTTGGCACATAGTAGGTTCTCAGTTAAATGTCTGAATGGAAAAAAATGAACTTTTCATATTACCTTTTTTGTAAATTGACGTATGATTGATTTACAACGTTGTGTTTATTTCTGATGTACAGCAAAGTCATTCAGTTTTATACATATATATACATACATATACATATTTATTCTTTTTCATATTCTTTTCCATTGTGGTTTACTATAAGATATTGAGTAGAGTTCCCTGTGCTATACAGTAGAGTAGGTCCTTGTTGTCTATGTATTTTATATATAGTAGTGTGTATCTGTTAATCCCAAATTCCCAATTCATCCCTTCCCCACTTTCCCCTTTGGTAACCATAAGTTTGTTTTCTATGTCTGTGAGTCTGTTTCTGTTTTGTAAATAAGTTCATTTGTATCATATTTTAGATTCCACATATAAGTGATATCATATGACATTTCTTCACTTGCAAATACTCTTTTTTTTAAACATCTTTATTGGAGTATAATTGCTTTACAATCATGTGTTAGTTTCTGCTTTATAACAAAGTGAATCAGGTATACATATATATATATCCCCATATCTCCTCCCTCTTGCGTCTCCCTCCCACCCTCCCTATCCCACCCCTCTAGGTGGTCACAAAGCACCGAGCTTATCTCCCTGTGCTATGTGGCTGCTTCCCACTAGCTATCTATTTCACATTATTAATTTTTTTAAATTAATTTATTTTATTTATTAATTTTTGGCTGTGTTGGGTCTTCATTGCTGTGCACATAGGCTTTCTCTAGTTGTGGCAAGTGGGGGTTACTCTTCATTGCAATGCACGGGCTTCTCACTGCGGTGGCTTCTCTTATTGCAGAGCATGGGTTCTAGGCGCATGGGCTTCAGTAGTTGCAGCACGTGGGCTCAGTAGTTGTGGCTCATGGGCTCTAGAGCGCAGGCTCAGTCGTTGTGGCCCACAGGCTCTAGAGTTCAGGCTCAGTAGTTGTGGCGCACATGGGCCTAGTTGCTCCGTGGCATGTGGGATCTTCCCGGACCAGGGCTCGAACCCGTGTCCCCTGTATTGGCAGGCAGATTCTTAACTGCGCCACCAGGGAAGCCCCGCAAATACTCTTTAACATCGATATTGAAGAACAAGGAAAAAAATACTTCTCTAGTTAGGCTTTTCTGCAAATCTTCATTAAACTCATTAAATTATGCCATTCACCTCACATTACAGTAGGTGTGCACATTTAACATGCCTATTTTAAAATCCAATCAACATACTTTCTCTTCCTTTGTAGCCTTGAAATTACCTTTTACAATCTTGTTTGCACAGATGTTCTTGCTTAAAATCAGTTTGATTTGTACATAAAACTACTGTGCCCATGATGAATTTGCATTTTGTTTTATTTTTACCACTGGAGAGACTCGGTTATATATAAGCTCAAGGAGGTTGAGAAACTCTGTGGAGATATATTTCTGTGTTCCATGTGTCAATCTGCATTAAATCTCTGTAAAGATGTCTTTTCTTGAGGAATTGATCGTAGCAACCCTATTCCAGAATTCAGTTGAGAAAATCTGAACTCAGCAATTCTTTTACTGAAATACCAATATACAATAGAGTTATGTGAAAATTAACCTAGCCTCCAGAGTTTAGTTTGCAATTGCTATTATTTTCACCAGGATCCCGTTGTCTGTCTAAGCAAAGGACTTCCTAGGGTGACAGGCCTCTCTGAAATACCAAAGCACAAAAACATATTCAGGCAATAAAATGCTCTAACAGTAGACCACACTGGCTCCAGTCTACTTTCCACTGTCTTTAACTGTATCTCTGCCAGAGTCATCAGACAGCTAATTGCAAATACTGTGCTGTCTTAACAAAACACAAGAGTCTAGAGTCATGTAGTTCATGCGCTAAGAAGCAAAGCAATTCACAGATTCATTGACTTTAAAGCCATGAATATCCCTCACACCTTTGTGCAGCAGAAACAGAGGAATAGTCACAAGGAAATTCTTAAGAATTCTGATTTCAGTATGATCTATAGAGTGTAATAAATGTTAGCCTGACTATGTCTCCTGGTAAGTAGATGGATACAATAATTTCATTTGTACAAAATTATTTCCATAAAATTGTTTTGTACCTTATGGCTGCTAAGAACGTACTTCACTGTATCATATTTGGTTCAAACTACCTTATCTGTGGCAAAGCTACTGACCACTATTCTACTCATTCATTTTACTCTGAAATTTTGAAGGAAGGTTTTAACAGATCTTCCCCAAGTCGAGCTTTTGTTGTTACACAAGCTTCCCAAATGTTATTTTCACCTGCTGTTTGCTTCTAGGATTTCCTCAGCCCCTACCCCTGTCCCATCCTTGTCCACCAGCCAAATATTATATTTGTCAATGAAATTAGCAATACAGAACTCTGAATCAAAACCTGGAGAACTTCTAGGAGTAATATTCTTATATTTAAGTTGTTGACTTAAATGGAAAATTACTTTTTACTTTGGCTACAAGAAGCTCTTTTTCATTTTTTTTTTTTAATCTTTCATACAATTGAAATAGTCTGTATTATCCAAATCTCTTTTCTCTTACTACTAGATCACTAGATCACCAGCTCCCTGGTTACCTCTTAAGGCTACCCTCATCAGCCCATCACCAACATTTCCCTCTCTATTGAATATCTAAAAAACTGGATGTATGTTTACTGCATTTGCTCTCCCTAGAATCTTAAAATTTGTGTATAAAGGCTTGTATTGGTTATACACAATAATAGTTCTGCTCAGTTAATTTTATCAGAGATTTTTAATAGCATAAGTCAAGTACTTGAATAAGATGATTCATCAAATACCCCGTGAGATTATGGATGAAAGAACACGCACTGTTCTGTGTTTGTGCCCTGTACATTTGGTTCTTGTCTTTTGTGTATATTTTTCATCTTGCTTTTGTGTTTTTGACCTATGTGTTCACACCTAACTTTCTGCCCTCATGAGTAGTGCTTAAAGGAGTGGCTAGCCTTATCCCAAACAGCATTTATGACATATTGTCACTGACATGCCAGCATCTACATTACACATTGGAAGTCACTGGTTCTATTAATAAACGCAAATGTCACTTTAAAAATAATAAACTGCATTTCTAAAGGTGCTTGTAAACAAACACCTAGTAATACCATTTAAAATGCAGCATGATTTTAAGATTTCTTATAATGCGTTTGATTAATTTATGCTTAATACTCAGGACACTACAGTTTTACATTTTTTTATTTATTTTTGACATTTTTATTGGAGTATAATTGCTTTACAATGTTGTGTTAGTTTCTGCTGTAGAACAAAGTGAATCAGCTGTACATATACATATATCCCCATATCTCCTTCCTCTTGCATGTCCCTCTCACTTTCCTTATCCCAGCCCTCTAGGTGGTCACAAAGCACCAAGCTGATCTTCCTTTGTTATGTGGCTGCTTCCCATTAGTTACCTATTTTACATTTGGTAGTGTATATATGTCCATGCCACTCTCTCACTTCGTCCCAGTTTAACTTCCCCCTCCCCGTGTCCTCAAGTCCATTCTCTACGTCTGCATCTTTATTCTTGTCCTGCCCTTAGGTTCTTCAGGACCATTTTTTTTTTTAGATTCCATATATATGTGCTAGCATACAGTATTTGTTTTTCTCTTTCTGACTTACTTCACTCTCTATGACAGACTCTAGGTCTATCCAACTCACTACAAATAACTCAATTTCGTTTCTTTGTATGGCTGAGTAATATTCCATTGTATATATGTGCCACATCTTCTTTATCCATTCATCTGTCGATGGACACTTAAGTTGCTTTCATGTCCTGCCTATTGTAAATAGAGCTGCAATGAACATTGTGGTACATGACTCTTTTTGAATTATGGTTTTCTCAGGGTATATGTCCAGTAGAGGGATTGCTGGATCATATGGTAGGTCTATTTTTAGTTTTTTAAGGAAACTCCATACTGTTTTCCATAGTGGCTGTATTAATTTACATTCCCACCAACAAAGCAAGAGGGTTCCCTTTTCTCCACACCCTCTTCAGCATTTACTGTTTGTAGACTTTTTGATGATGGCCATTCTGACCGGTGTGAAGTGATACCTCATTATAGTTTTGATTTGCATTTCTCTAATGATTAGTGATGTTGAGCATCCTTTCATGTATTTGTTGGCAATCTGTATATCTTCTTTGGAGAAATGTCTATTTAGATCTTCTGCCCAGTTTTGGATTGGGTTCTTTGTGTTTTTGATATTGAGCTGCTTATATATTTTGGAGATTAATCCTTTGACAGTTGCTTCGTTTGCAAATATTTTCTCCCATTCTGAGGATTGCCTTTTTGTCTTCTCAATGGTTTCCTTTGCTGTCTGAAAGATTTATGTTTCATTAGGTCCCATTTTTTTTTATTTTTGTTTTTATTTCCCTTTATGTAGGAGGTAGGTCAAAAAGGATCTTGCTGTGATTTATGTCATAGAGTGTTCTGCCTATGTTTTCCTCTAAGAGTTTTATAGTGCCTGGCCTTACATTTAGGTCTTTAATCCATTTTGAGTTTATTTTTGTGTATGGTGTTAGGGAGTGTTCTAGTTTCATTCTTTTACATGTAGCTGTCCAGTTTTCCCAGCACCACTTATTGAAGAGGCTGTCTTTTCTCCATTGTATATTCTTGGCTCCTTTATCAAAGATAAGGTGACCATATGTCCGTGGGTTTATCTCTGGGCTTTCCATCCTGTTCCATTGATCTATATTTCTGTTTTTGTGCCAGTACAATACTGTCATGATTACTGTAGCTTTGTAGTATAGTCTGAAGTCTGGGAGCCTGATTCCTCCAGCTCCGTTTTTCTTTCTCAAGAGTGTTTCGGTTATTCCTGGCCTTTTGTGTTTCCATACAAATTGTGAAACTTTTTTTCCAGTTCTGTGAAAAATTCCATTGGTAGTTTGATAGGGATTGCATTGAATCTGTAGATTGCTTTGGGTAGTATAGTCATTTTCACAATGTAGATTCTTCCAATCCAAGAACATCTTATAACTCTCCATCTGTTTGCATCATCTTTAATTTCTTTCATCAGTGTCTTATAGTTTTCTGCATAAAGGTCTTTTGTCTCCTTAGATAGGTTTATACCTAGGTATTTTATTCTTTTTTTTGCAATGGTAAATGGGAGTGTTTCCTTAATTTCTCTTTCAGATTTTTCATCATTAGTGTATAGGAATGCAAGAGATATCTGTGCATTAATTTTATATCCTGCTACTTTACCAAATTCATTGATAAGCTCTAGTAGTTTTCTGGTAGCATCTTTAGGATTCTCTATGTATAGTATCATGTCATCTGTAAACACTGACAGCTTTACTTCTTCTTTTCTAATTTGGATTCCTTTTATTTCTCTTTCTTCCCTGATTGCTGTAGCTAAAACTTCCAAAACTATGTTGAATAATAACAGTGAGAGTGGACAACCTTGTCTTGTTCCTCATCTTAGTGGAAATGGTTTCAGTTTTTCACCATTGAGAACGATGTTGACTGTGGGTTTGTCATATATAGCCTTTATTATGTTGAGGTAAGTTCCCTCTATGCCTGCTTTCTGGAGGGTTTTTATCATAAATGGGTGTCAAAAGCTTTTTCTGCATCTATTGAGGTGATCATATGGTTTTTCTCCTTCAATTTGTTAATATGGTGTATCACATTAATTGATTTGCCTATATTGAAGAATCTTTGCATTCCTGGGGTAAACCCCACTTGATCATGGTGTATGATGCTTTTAATGTGCTATTGGATTCTGTTTGCTAATATTTTGTTGTGGATTTTTGCATCTATGTTCATCAGTGATATTGGTCTGTAGTTTTCTTTTTTTGTGACATCTGTGTCTGATTTTGGTATCAGGGTATGGTGGCCTTGTAGAATGAGTCTGCTATATTTTGGAAGAGTTTGAGAAGGATAGGTGTTAGCTCTTCTCTAAATGTTTGATAGAATTCACCTGTGAAGCCATCTGGTCCTGGGCTTTTGTTTGTTGGAAGATTTTTAATCACAGTTTCAATTTCAATGCTTGTGACTGGTCTTTTCATATTTCTTATTTCTTCCTTGTTCAGTCTTGAAAGGTTGTACTTTTCTAAGAATTTGTCCACTTCTTCCAGGTTGTCCATTTTATTGGCTTATAGTTGCTTGTAGTAATCTCTCATCATCCTTTGTATTTCTTCAGTGTCAGTTGTTACTTCTCCTTTTTCATTTTTAATTCTATTGATTTGAGTCTTCTCCCTTTTTTTCTTGATGAGTCTGGCTGATGGTTTATCAATTTTGTTTATCTTCTCAAAGAACCAGCTTTTAGTTTTATTGATCTTTGCTATTATTTCCTTCATTTCTTTTTTCATTTATTTCTTATCGGATCTTTATGATTTCTTTCCTTCTGCTAACTTTGGGGTTTTTTGTTCTTCTTTCTCTAATTGCTTTAGGTGTAAGGTTAAGTTGTTTATTTGAGATTTTTCTTGTTTCTTGAGGTAGAATTGTGCTGCTGTAAACTTCCCTCTTAGAACTGCTTTTGCTGTATCACTTAGGTTTTGGGTCATCGTGTTTACATTGTCATTTGTTTCTAGGTATTTTTTTATTTCTTCTTTGATTTCTTCAGTGATCTCTTGGTTATTTAGTAGTGCATTTTTTAGCCTCAACCTGTTTGCATTTTTTACAGTTTTTTTCCTGTAATTGATATCTAGTCTCATCGTGTTGTTTTCAGAAAATATACTTGATACGATTTCAATTTTCTTAAATTTACCAAGGCTTGATTTGTGACCCAAGATATGATCTATCCTGGAGAACATTCCATGAGCACTTGAGAAGAAAGTGAATTCTGCTTTTTTTAGGATGGAATGTCCTATAAATATCAATTAAGTCCATCTTGTTTAATGTGTCATTTAAAGCTTGTGTTTCCTTATTTATTTTCATTTTTGATGATCTGTCCATTGGTGAAAGTGGGGTGTTAAAGTCCCCTACTATTATTTTGTTACTGTTGATTTCCCCTTTTATGGCTCTTACCATTTGCCTTATGTATTGAGGTGCTCCTATGTTGGGTGCATATATATTTATAATTGTTATATCTTTTTCTTGGACTGATCCCTTGATCATTATGTAGTGTCCTTCTGTGTCTCTTGTAACATTCTTTATTTTAAAGTCTATTTTATCTGATATGAGTATTGCTACTCCAGCTTTCTTTTGATTTCCATTTGCATGGAATATCTTTTTCCATCCCCTCACTTTCAGTCTGTATGTGTCCCTAGGTCTGAAGTGGGTCTCTTGTAGACAGCATATATACAAGTCTTGTTTTCGTATCCATTCAGCCAGTGTATGTCTTTTGGTTAGAGCATTTAATCCATTTACATTTTAGGTAATTATCAATATGTATGTTCCTATTACCATTGTGTTAATTGTTTTGGGTTTGTTTTGGTAGGTCTTTCCCTTCTCTTGTGTCTCCTGCCTAGAGAAGTTCCTTTAGCATTTGTTGTAAAGCTTACTTGGTGGTGCTGAATTCTCTTAGATTTTGCTTGTCTGTAAAGGTTTGAATTTCTCTGTTGAAACTGAATGAGATCTTTGCTAGGTAGAGTAATCTTGGTTGTAGGTTTTTCCCTTTCATCACTTTAAATATGACCTGCCACTCCCTTCTGGCCTGCAGAAGGATCTTTCTGCTGAAAGATCAGCTGTTAACCTTATGGGGATTCCCTTGTATGTTATTTGTTGCTTTTCCCTTGCTGCTTTTAACATTTTTTCTTTGTATTTAATTTTTGGTAGTTTGATTAATATGTGTCTTGGCGTGTTTTTCCTTGGATTTATCCTCTATGTGATTCTATGTGCTTCCTGGACTTGATTGACTATTTCCTTTCCCATGTTAGGGAAGCTTTCAACTATAATCTCTTCAAATATTTTCTCAGTCCCTTTCTTTTTCTCTTCTTCTTCTGGAACCCCTATAATTCTAATGTTGGTGCATTTAATGTTGTCTCAGAGGTCTCTGAGACTGTCCTCAATTCTTTTCATTCTTTTTTCTTTTTTTCTGCTCTGTGGTAGTTATTTCCAATATTTTATCTTCCAGGTCACTTATCCGTTCTTCTGCCTCAGTTATTCTGCTATTGATTCCTTCTAGAGAATTTTAAATTTCATTTATTGTGTTTTTCATCATTGTTTGTTTGCTCTTTAGTTCTTCTAGGTTCTTGTTAAACATTTCTTGTATTTTCTCCATTCTATTTCCAAGATTTTGGATCATCCTTACCATCATTCTCTGATTTCTTTTTCAGGTAGACTATTTCCTCTCCATTTGTTTGGTCTGGTGGGGTTTTACCTTGCTCCTTCATCTGCTGTGTTTTTCTCTGTCTTCTCATTTTGTGTAACTTACTGTGTTTGGGGTTTCCTTTTCACAGGCTGCAGGTTTGTAGTTCCCACTGTTTTTGGTGTCTGCCCCCAGTGGGTAAGGTTGGTTCAGTGGGTTGTGTAGGCCTCCTGGTGGAGGAGACTGGTGCCTGTGTTCTGGTGGATGAGGCTGGATCTTGTCTTTCTGGTGAGTAGGACTGCATCCAGTGGTGTGTTTTGGGGTGTCTGTGAACTTATTATGATTTTAGGCAGCCTCTCTGCTAATGGGTGGGGTTGTGTTCATGTCTTGCTAGCGGTTTGACATGGGGTGTCCAGCACTGGAGCTTGCTGGTAATTGAGTGGAGCTGGGTCTTAGCATTGAGACAGAGATCTCTTGGAGAGCTCTCGCCGACTGATATTAGGTGGGACTGGGAAGTCTCTGGTCTTCCAATGTCCTGAACTCGGCTCTCCCACTTTAGAGCCTCAGACCTGACACCCAGCTGGAGCACCAAGACACTCTTAGCAACACGGCTCAGAAGAAAAGGGAGAAAAAAAGGAAAGAAAGAAAAAAATAAAATAAAATAAAAATAAAATAAATTTATTAAAATATAAACAAAAAAAATAATTAAAATTTAAAAAGTAATAAAAAAAAGAAGAGAGAAACCAAACCAGTAAAGAAATCCACCAATGATAACAAGCACTAAAAACTATATTAACATTAAAATAAAAATCAGAAACTAGTCAGTTGCATACAGCAAACCCCAAGTCTACAGTTGCCCCCAAAGTCCACTGCCTCAATTTTGGGATGATTCATTGTCTATTCAGGTAATCCACAGATCCAGGGTACATCAACTCGATTGTGGAGGTTTAATCTGCTGCTCCTGAGGCTGCTGGGAGAAATTTCCCTTGCTCTTCTTTGTTTGCACAGCTCCTGTGATTCAGCTTTGGATCTGCCCCCACCTCTGCGTGTAGGCCACCCTCTGGTATCTGTTCTTTGCCCAGACAGGAGAGGGTTAAAGGAGCGGCTGATTAGGGGGCTCTTGCTCACTTAGGCTAGGGGGAGGGAAGGGTGTGGAATGTGGGGGGAGCCTGCGGCCCCAGAGGCCAGCAAGACATTGCAACATACTGAGGTGCACCATATGTTCTCCTGGGGAAGTTGTCCCTGTATCACGGGACCCTGGCTGTGGCAAGCTGCACAGGCTCCCTGGAGGGGTGTGGATAGTGACCTGCGCTTGAACAAAGGCTTCTTGGTGGCTGCAGCAGCAGCCTTAGTGTTTCATGCCCGTCTCTGGTGTCTGTGCTGATAGCTGCAGCTCACGCCCATCTCTGGAGCTTGTTTAGGTGGTGCTCTGAATCCCCTCTCCTCGTGCACCTTGAAACAATGGTCTCTTGCCTCTTGGGCAGTTCCAGACATTTTCCCGGACTCCCTCCCGGCTAGCTGGGGCGCACTAGCCCCCTTCAGGCTGTGTTCACACAGTCAACCCCAGTCCTCTCCCTGGGATCTAACCTCCGAAGCCCGAGCCTCAGCTCCCAGCCCCAGCCCGCCCCAGCAGGTGAGCAGACAAGCCTCTCAGGCTGGTGAGTGCTGGTCGGCACTGATCCTCTGTGCGGGAATGTCTGCACTTTGCCCTCTGCACCCCTGTTGCTGCGCTTTCCTCTGTGGCTCTGAAGCTTCCCCTGCCCAACCCCCCATCTCCACCCGCGAAGGGGCTTCCTAGTGTGTGGAAACTTTCCTCCTTCACAGCTCCCTCCCACTGGTGCAGGTCCCATCCCTATTCTTTTGTCTCTGTTTTTTCTTTTTTCTTTTGCCCTACCCAGGTACGTGGGGATTTTCTTACCTTTTGGGAAACCTGAGTTCTTCTGCCAGCATTCAGTAGGTGTTCTGTAGGAGTTGTTCCACACATAGATGCATTTCTGATGTATTTGTGGGGAGGAAGGTGATCTCCACCTCTTACTCCTCTGCCATCTTGAAGGTCGATCATCAGTTTTACATTTTAAATAGCTATCTAGAAGATATGCTTTACAGTGTGGCAGTTATGGAAATTCAAGAACATAAATGAGATAAAGAAAATAATAAACAGAAGTGCCCAGCAGATGGAGGTAATCTGGGCCTGACTGTCACTGAGAATTCCTGTTACCATGTCTAAACACAGGACAACGTCCAGGAGGAACTGAGTTTGAATTATGAGCATCTCAGGTGAGACCCCTGAGCAATGAGAAATCTTATTTATCTGCAGTGGCACCATCACTGTCTCCACAGGGCTGCATCCTAGTGAAACCAGCAAGATGGCTACACTAGGGATTTAGACCACCACTCAGAGGACGCTTTATCTGAGACTGTTTCAAAGTCATTTCCAGGGAGGGTTTTAACCCATATGATTATGGGCACTTTAGGTCTATTAGAACCATAAGCTGTTATAAGAAGTTGTCCAGGTGATGGGATATGGAAAGGAAATTATATTCTCCAGGATTATGCAGCCATAGGAAGTATGTATCTGATGTAGCAAATTAAAGTGACAATGATGAGGCATCAGGAAGTAATAAACGTTCATTTCCCCCCACAAGCAGAATCATACACTGTACCTAAGCAGTGTTTAGGAAGGCCAGGAGTATTCTACAAGTTCTCCGTGCACCTGGATAGCATGTGCTTCTGTGGGTGATTTCTATGAACACATATGGAATAACAAAAAAGAGATGCAGAGTTTGAATTTAAATTCACCCCCAAAAGAAAGCAAACCAGGCAAAAAGAGATGTTGCTTTCTTATATTAATAGTAGGACACACAGATCACTAAACCACACCGAATGGCCTTATAATAGAGACTTTTCATTTTTTAAAAACTTAGAGTTAGGTAAGAAAGTAATTTGTCAGTAATCACCTTTAGAACTAAAGTGGTTCATAGTTGAGACAGCCAATAAAACTTTTCAAAATGTAGTTGATTTATTTTTAACAAAATAATTGATTTGGGGGTTTATTTTTATAGTAATTAATCTGACCAGGTTTATCAACTTAGCCTGAGTCTCTCTGCTCTCAAAATTTAACTATTCTGGATAATTTTCAAAGGCTTTTTAATCTTAACTAAGATCTAAGGCTAAACAAAAGAATAGCAGATATTTCAATAAATGCTCTTATAAAGTCTAGTTTCATTTCCCTTGACAACGTATTTCTTGCTAATCTGATTATAACCAATTCTATGAGTGAAAACTTCTCCATAACTCAATTATTTAATCAAAACAATATCTTCTATTTATATAGAAATTTACACTTTTTGCAAAACAGACATTCCCATGCATTATCTTACTACTAGCTCCTTTTTTTAAATAAGAGAGTTAAATTATGACCTTTTTAAAAAAAGAAATGTATCGTGTGCTTTTTATTCCAAGACCTTAGATCAAGAGTGCACAGAATAAGTACTCAATGAGTGATTGCTGAATGAATGAATATAAGGCATTCATGCTTTGTCGTACAATTGTGTTATGTGACATTCTCAAGGTTTTCATTTGATTTTTAAGGATTGAGGAATTCAGAGCTTTCTTTCAGTGAACTCATAATGGCTAGGTTAAATATGTTAGTTGACAAGGAGCATATCTTCCCTGACCCTTCCTGGGGTTGGCATGGCTCATCCCCAATGGGCAACGGCACATGCTTGAACTAGACAGTAAGACCTTCAAGGGCATATGTTTCTTTCCTCTTTGTGTTTAGATCTTGGCACAGAGAAGATACACTACATGTATTATTTAACTAATAAGCAAGCCAAATACACGTTACATTTTTTTTAACATTTGTGAATTTAAGAGCAGTTATTTTTCCTATGGGGGAATAATTGATGAACAAAATGAAGAATTCAAGAAAGGCTGGCGTTTAGTAATATAATAGATAGACAGACTTTTTTTCTGGAAACATATGTTTGTCTGGTTGGAACTCCATTGGCAATGGTCAAATGCAGATATAGTAGAAAACAGTGTTTCTACCACCCAAGTCCCAGGGCACAAAATATTGAGATAGTAGCTATTCACCTGGGGACCTGTGGGGTCTATCTAGAAGTGGAAGGGTTGTAGTGAGTGTCCTTATTAGAAATGTGTTCTATTTCTGTTTAGTGATCTACACTCCATAAATTACCTTCTCTCACACGACCTCATTGGAGCCTTACAGCAGTAATGTGAGAAAGATAGGGTGGTGGATCTTTTTTGTTTAAGTAGGATCTATCTCTTTGTTTATTATTATTATTATTATTTTGGCCATGCCACGTAGCTTGTGGGATCTTAATTCTCCCACCAAGGATCGAACCTGGGCCCCCTGTGGTGAAAGCGCAGAGTCCTAACTACTGGAATTCCCAGGGTGGATGATCTTATGATTCCCATTATATAGATCCCTGAGATCAAGTGACTTTGGATCTTCTAGTACTACACTCATTGCTTTGGCTTTTGTGGATCATGGATTGCTGTTTTGTTTTGAAATTTTTGGTCAGGTGTGTTCTTGCAAAGAGTGAGAGGATGTGTCTAGGTTAGTCATTCTATGATATAGACCATTGCACACTACGTGATGGGCAGAAAGGAGATAATGGTCTTTCTGAAGAGGATTTTTTTTTTTGTATCAAATTCCTATGCTTGCAACACCTTTAGGAGGACCATCTCCAATTGGACTAAGTATTTATGCTAGAATAGGTCCAACACCCACATTTCCTTTCATTGCAATGTGCTCAATTTAGGATAGTGGGTGACAAGAAAAGAATCATGCAATTACACCCAACTTATTTTTGAAAAGGTGCAAAAGAAATTCATAGAGAAGTAAGGATATTTGTTTTAACAAAAAGTGCTGAAACAGCAGAACATCAATAGTTATAAAAAATGAACTTCGACCTAAACCTCAGCTTTATATAACAGTTAACTCTAAATAGATCATAGATCTAAATGTAAAATGTAAAACTATAAAACGTTTAGAAATTGACATAGGGGAAAGTCTTCATGACCTGGAGTTAGGCAGAGTGTTCTTAGATATGACACCAAATGCATGAGCTATGAAAGAAAAAAAACGGATATATTGGACTTCATAAAAATTTAACACCTTATTCTGAAAAAGAACCAGTTAAGAGGATGAAAGATGAGCCACAAAACTGTCTAATCCCAACAGTAAGAGAAAAACACAATTCAATTAGAAAAATAGGCAAAAGACGTAAACTTCACCAAGGAAGATATATGGATGGCAGATAAATACATGGAACTGTATTTCAAAATCAGTATTCATTAGCAAAATGCAGATTTACAACAAGAGTGAGGTGATATTACATATGTATTAGAATGGCTAAAGTAAAAAACACTTCTAATACCAAGCGCTGGCAAACATGTGGGAAAATGTGATATCTAGTCCATTGCTGGAGGGAATGTAAAATGGAAGAGCCACTCTGGAAATCATTCAGCAGTTTCTTAGAAAGTGAAACATATAATTACCATATGACCCAGCATTTGTACTCCTGGGCATTTATCATAGAGACATGAACATTTACATTCAGACAAAAACCTGTACATGAAGATTCATAACAGTTTTATTTGTAATAGCCCGAAAAAGGAAACAACCCAGGTGCCCTTCAATGAGTGAATTGTTAAACAAGCTGTAAATCTTCCACACCATGCAATACTACTTAACAGGAAAAAAGGGAATGACGTATTGATACGACAACAACTTGGAAAAATCTCAAGAGCATTTATGCTGAGAGAAAAAAGAAGCCAGTCTCAAAATGGTACATACTGTATGAGTCCATCCACTCTCAAGGTATAAAATTATACAGATGGAGAGCTTCTTAGTGGTTGTCAGAGGATGGGGAGGGAAAGGGAGGGTGTGACTCCAAAAGTATAGCATGTGAAAATTTCTTTGTAGTGATGGAATAATTTTACACCTTGATTGTGGTGATGGTTAGTCTATGCATGGGATAAAATGTCTTAGAATTATACACAAAGATAAAAAAATAAGTGCATGAAAAAATTGGCAAGTTGGAGTAAGAACTGGAGGCAGTCAATGGGATTGTGCCAGTATCAATTTCCTTGTTTTGATAACGTACTATAGCAATGTAAGATGTTACCATTGGGGGAAGTTTGGTGATATGTACATCTGATCTCTTTGTATTATTTTTGTAACCTTTTGTGAGTCTAATATTATATTTTTAAAAAGGTTTAAAAATGAGGGAGTTTTCCACTGGTCTATAGACCTCGAGTCTAAGAAAAAAAGGTCAATAGCCTCCTTGGATTGAAGCTTCAATTTTTAATACAGGAAGGAAAAAAAAAAAAAAGGAGAGTGATCTTGGTACACGTGAAAGAAAGGAGAAGTTAAATGGTAAAATAGAATTTAAATAGTATATAAAT
Source organism: Balaenoptera ricei (assembly GCF_028023285.1). Taxonomy (NCBI): domain Eukaryota; kingdom Metazoa; phylum Chordata; class Mammalia; order Artiodactyla; family Balaenopteridae; genus Balaenoptera; species Balaenoptera ricei. The sequence goes on from NC_082650.1 coordinate 66,532,578, forward strand.
ACTGTATGCATATATACATATATAATATATATAAATAGAATACAGATAAGCTTTTTAAAATATTCATTCCTTCATTCAAAAACAAGATGCAGGAGAGCATGGGTATAAGAGCGTGGATGCAGGAATTTGGCTGCCACGGTTTGAACATGTACAGCTTTGCCATATAATAACTGTGGGAGTTTGGCAAATTCTGAGATCTTTCTGTGCTGCTGTGTTCTTGACTGTAAAATAAGGCTAATAATAGAACCAAGCTCTTCGTTTTGTGATGATTATATGTCTTAAGACATGTTAGAATACAAGGTATTTATTAAGCACCATCTAAGTGTAAACACTACTACTACTTATGTGTTCTCTTATTGAAAGTTTGCTTTGTTCAAGTTGATTTACTACAACATGCAGAAGATAAAAAGGTGAATTAGTCAAGGCTCTGTGTCCTTGGGGATCTTACAGTTTAGCAGGAGACAGGGATCAAATGGATCACACAAGTAGGAAGCATAAAATCCTAAGTACATTAAGAGACATTCAAACTTGGTATCAGAGAAAGGAGAGCTAGCACATTATGTTGTGGAAATTAGGGAGGGTTCTTCTGAAGGTTGACGACATCTGAACTGAGCTTGAGGAACAGATTTGATTCCACACGTTCCGGGAAAAGCATTTCAGGCAGCAGGAACCGTATGACCAATGCCAAGAGGAAGTAGAGTGGGGAACGTGATCTAGGAACACTATCCAGTTAGACTTGTGTACAGTCTAGAAAGAGGTGAGAAATTGATTATCAACACCAAAAAGCATATTGAAAACAGATGATGCCAACGTAGAACACCAGCGTAGAGATGTGCTAAAAGAGGTAAGAGATTATCCTTTCACTGAGAGTGGCTCCCAAAGCTGTGAAAACATGCACGTCTTTTGAATTCTCCTCCTCAGCCCAGCACAGATCCAGCTTCAGAGGAGCTGGGCCTGACCTCTGCCCTGGCAGAATATCCAGCTGATGGAAGACTAGGGCAGGAACCTACGCTGAAATACTTTGTTTTTTTTTAATTGCGTCTTTGCTCTTCCTGGTGATTTTGTGAGGGAAAGAGCTAATACCACTCTGTTTGCCTGGATTTGCTCCATTCACTCCCCTTGAAAAGATCTGTCTAAATTAATGTGACTGGCAATAGTATTGTTTAGATGATTGGCAGGGAAAACAAAGCAGTGTTTGCAGGCCCTGGGAAGCAACTTTGATTGGAGCAGTTAACACCTCTTGTTGTGGCATTGATTCAACCCCATCCAGCTTTGAAGTGGTTGGGTAGCTGTGTCATTCTTCACCGAATCCTGGCTCTGTATTTTGGACTGCAAACAGGGCAATTTCCAGATGATGCCCATGAGACAAGATTTTTTTTTCTAAGAGCTGTTTAGATATGTCCCTCTGGGAAAGAAAAGTGGCTTGTTAAAAGGAGAATAAAAGGCTAAGGCCCTTGGGGAATTAAAAGGACATGAAGGGAATGTTCTACTATTTTCAGATGCAGATCCATGTTCACCTGTGATCAGCTTTGGTGAAAAATGGGAATTTCATCCTTGCACTCAATTTGCACATTGCACTGTAGGCAAAGGGACATTTTCATTAACTATATTCAAAGGCATTGATCGAATGCCAAGGAGACACCATGCACTACATCAAATGCAGAATTAGATAAGTCCCTACCCAGGATGACTATAATTTAAATGCTATTTTCCTAAGCCAAGTCCCAACAGGAAAATAACCTCTTCCATTTCCTTCTCAGATTCCTTTCCATCTTTTCTCACTTCCTGTCTATGCATTCTCCCTCTACACCACCCAAAACTCATTTTCATGTAAAGCCAGAAACTTGAGAAAGTGATATTTTTTTTTTAGCACTACCACTATTTTCCATCATTTCATATTTTTAAAAGCAGAGTTTTCTTGGCAAAGGATTTTCTAGGCATAAGTCTCAACTGAATAACTATTTAAGGTCCTTTCAGTAATCCATAGGGACAAAAGTATATCAGGCAATAAAATCCATCATTTTTCTCTCAATTGCCCCCCCTTTTAGTGCATTTTCAACTTTCAATATCCTCTCTACCTTAATGGCTCAGAGATATTATCATTGATTTCACTTTCGCTTTGCACATTGAAGACTATTGTAAACCCTTTAATGGTGAACTTGGAAAACACTGGGAAGATATCTTAGGACACGTGATCGTCAGAATTACATCAGAGGATCCGAAACACCTGCTTCTGAAAGTTCTTGATTGTTCTGCTCCGCACCACTTACTAGCTTCTTTTTTTTTAAAGTTTCCTAAGTCTGACACAGGAAGAATAGTATAACTGAAATCCGTACACTATTATAGTGAAGGCCAGTCTTAGGAGCTACTTTACTGTCTTATTGATTGACTGAAAGACTGATTATTACCTACATCACATACACATATATAGTGTGATATATATGAAGTGCTATCATTAATAAGAGGTAGTCAAGCTAGACATTTCTATTTCCTATTCTTATTACCCCATATTACTTTCTCCTGCCGTGAGCCACTAAAAATCTCTGGGGACACAGACCAACACCGTGCTCTTAATCAACTATTAAACTGTGTGTAAACGATCCAAGGTTAAAGGAGCATCTGGCCGCCTTTGATCACCCTCATGAGTGATGACAAGCTGACATTCTTTTGTCCACCTCCTAGGGTTCTTTAGCCTCCGGAATATTTGTATGGATTAGATGGAGTGAAAAGTTGAAGAAGGCTAAATTTTAACATTTTTTGAAAAACCAAACAGGAAAATAAAAATGGCAATATAGCTCAACAAAAAAAGCTGTACATTGGGTATCTAAGGTGTATAAAATCATCTGAAAATTAACATAACCAGAGAGAACAAATGGAACTTATTTTAAGTCAGAGTGAATGGGAAGTTAATAAAGCCCAAAGAAAATATTTTTTATCATAGTTATATCCTTTTTACAGCCTGTTCTTAAATGAATGATGAAGAAATCTTAGTTTGCCTTTTGTTCTACATTATAGGATCACATTCCCCCCCCAAGTTTAATTTTGGCCCATCCCACTTTTTTTTCCACTTAGGTTCATTCTAAAAGGAGCGATGTTTATTTCTCTTCAGTTTGTTTCCTGCTCCTTTACATCAGGTCTTGGCGATCAACCTAGATACATCAAGCTAGCAGCATAATTTCTATCTTGTTGCTCTTTAAATATGACATTTCATCCCTTTTCTTGCCCTTTATGCATAATGTCAGGTCCCTGATATTGCACTTTAGACACGTAAATCATATTCCCTCAAAAAACTTCAAACATCTGCAGCCAAATTTCTACCTTTATTCCCTGCGGACTTTAACTTGCCTCTTAGCAGTGGCTATAAAACGTGTTATCATCACATTCTCAGAAAAACATTATTGTGTGTTTTATGCATTCTCAGATGTCCTCCTTAAAATGTCTCTTTGAAAGTCCTTGCCTCCCTTCTCTTTTATCCCCATTTTTTTTCCAGAATGTATTCTTAATTAGAAAGAGCTACATTTGACAGGATAAATGAAGGAAGCCTGAATTTAGAGACCTGAATTGATTACGGTGGGGCAATGCTGAATCACAGAAAGAGATGCTTTCCCCACATTCTCTGATCTCCTCCAGATCTCTTCACATTACTCTTACCCTGATTGAAACAGCCCCAAAATGGCAGAGAACGAGAGTGACATGGCACCTACAATAAGTCCCCTACATACGAATGCGTTCCGTTCTGAGAACGCGTTCGTAAGTCCAACAAAATTAGCCTAGGTACCCAACTAACACAATCGGCTATATAGCACTGTACTATAGCAGGTTTATAATACTTTTCACACAAATAATTTATAAAAAACAAACACAAAAAATAAAGAAACATTTTTAATCTTACAGTACAGTATCTTGAAAAGTACAGTAGTACAGTACAACAGCTGGCACTTCTTAGCAGTACCAGCTACATCACCGCTGCTTTTACGCTTGCTTCCAGACATCCTGGGTTTGAAATAAAGATACTGTATTACTGTACTCTATATAGTACTGTACAGTAAAGTACACAAAAGCACAACCACTTGTAGAGGATGCATGCACATGACAATGTACGCCAGACATGTGAACTAACATGATTGTACGTGCGAACGCACGTTCACATCTTTGAAAATTCGCAACTTGAAGGTTCACATCTAGGGGACTTATCGTACTAGCACCGTACACATGTATGTGTGTGTATACACATATGTATTATCCATAGCCATGATATAAATTCTAAAATTCTTACAGAAAAATATATAGACTCTGTACTTCTAACATTCAGGTTTAAAAAGTATCATATTTTGCATGCTTGCCTCAGCTTTTTTATCTAATGAAATAAAATTGCAGACACAGCCAAAGGCTCCCAAATTCCCTTTTCCAACCTTCCCCCAAATAACAGATAATCTGAAATTCCTCTCTACATTTTTCATGCATGAACCTATTGCAAGAGGTAGTAAGTGTGATAGATGGAAATTTTAAAACCTTCTTTATGATCAGACATCATGAGCAAAGGTAAAACGCAACAAACTGGGGAAAGAAATTGACAAGGTAATTTAACAACCAAAAATTAGTATCTCAAGTACAAAATGAATTACACAACCTTAGAAAAATAGAGCTCAGTAGAAAGATGGGCAGGCATTTGGGAATGTTCTCAGCGGTCCCAGGAGGGAAGTTTCCGCATATACTGTGTGGGTCTTATTCGCAGGAATGTGGGAGGGCAGCTTTCAGAAACTCCACAAATAGAGATTCCACAAGGTATCAGTTCTGGCACTTTATCATTCAAGCCATCAATCTGCATTATTATTCCTGTTTGTGCAGAAGAGAACTCAATTCTGATGAACAAAACTCAAGATTTTTAATTCAGGGACAATTACTCTGTAAAGATCTTCCAGAATATATCAGTTTGGGATCTCTTGAAATTTGCAAGTTAGTTTATTCTTGATACTATTTGACTCTTACTTTAACAATTAGGTACGTCCATTTTGTTTTTCAATAAAATGAGCGTAATGACATGATATCTGTTCATAAGAAGGACATGAAAAAAAGTTTGAAACTGTTGGTACTTTAACAGAAAAGGGCTGAATGTATTTATTATGATATCTTCATGTGTCACAAAAATTTAATGATAATAGCATAACAATTTACTTATAATAATTGTGCAATTAAAACCTTGTGTACAGAGGTGAGAAGATACTATGTTATATTGTACGGCAATGAATTTTTTTAATGTATACACATATAACTAAAAAGAGAAAGAAGGAAAGCAATTTGCTGTTTGCTCTCTCTCTCTTTCTCTCCCCTCTCACCACCCCTCTACCTCAGACCTTAGAAAAATCTAAGTGAAGTGTGACAAATAATTAAGAGAATATGCAAGATCCCTGATCAAATGGACACATATATGAAAAGAAGACATTTAAAAGAAAAGGAAAGACAGGGTAGTCAGCTGCAGAAAGTTCTTCCTTGGTTGTGACTTATGTATAGTGTTTATCATGGCTCAGCCATATTTCTGATCACTGTAATTTTCCTAGAACTATTGTTTTTTTGATTATGTATACCTGTGTATTAGTTCAGTTGTTATGAGAAGCGGATGTTGTCAAGACATGTAAGATATTTGGGGGTGGGGAAAAGATCTGTGAAGGATAAAGCAGGGTAAGTAGGGATAGACAGAGAGAGCTGCAGATCACGATGCAGTTCTGACCTGTACAAGAGGATAGGGGAGAAAATAGTGCAGCACAGCTCCAAAGATCTGTTGTACAGAACAGTGGGAAGTCCCCAGGCCACAGTCAAATAATGTGACCTTTGGCTCTGTGTATTGAGCCAAAGGAAATTGAACTGCATTTGAGGACACCAAATTCAGTGGAGGATAGCAGGTGAATCCAAGTGTCGTATTAAGGGGCAATGCAACTGCGGCAAGCAGACTCTAAAATGTTTTCCAGTTATAATCTCTGTCTCCTAGTATCCATGTTCTTATGTCATTATCCCCTGCTCAGTGTGAACAGGACCTGTGCTTTTCCTCTAGCCATAGATAAGGGCAACAGTAATGGATGTTACTTCTGTGATTGGGTTAGACAACAGCGTGATATCCATCTTACTAGCAGACTCTCTCCCTTGCTGACTTTGATAAAGTTGACATGTTAGGGAGCTCCATGTGGCAAAGAACCAAAGTGACCTCCATCCAACAATTAAGAATTGAGGCTTTCAATCCAACAACACTGGGGGCACTGCAATGCTACCAGACATGCTGTGAGCTTGGGAGTGGATATTTCCACAGTCAAGCTTTCAGGTGAGATCCCAGCCCTGGCTGACACCTCAATATGCAGCCTTATGAAAGACCCTAATCAGAGGACCCAGTTAAGCCATGCCCAGATTTCTGACCCACAGAAAATTTGAAATAATAAATGTCTTATTTTAAACCATTCAATTTCTAGTAATTTGTTACCCAGCAATAGAAAACTAATACAGCATCCAAATATGTAGGGGAATCAGGGAGACAGATGTTTCAGGACTTTATTTAAATTCTTACAGGGGTTTTGTGATATATGTGGTATTCTTTAGACTTTGAGAATTCTTGGTTTATTATTATTTTTTATTCATTCCAATCCCCAATCAATAATTTATTAGCTCTTAACTAGTCACTAAGATCTGAGTAAAGTGTCTGGCACACAGTGAGCTGTTAGAAATATCAATAGTATCTGCCGTTCCACCACGGGGAAAATGCTCAAAATTAAGTTTCTGTACACCAAATTACTAGCAGTACACACTCCTTTTCCTGTAGTTCACTTTGATGTAATATAATGTCATCTCCTATCCTTTAATTGCCCTTATGTTCCACAATAAATTGAATTTAACAGCAAGAAAACCTTAGATGTCATAGTAATCTGAGTGAATATGTAGTAAAAAGTATACTGATGTAAATTATCCTTGGGCAATAAAAATAACCTGCTCACAGAGTGGATTTAACCTGGTGATTATGTAGAAAATATTTGGAGAGATGGGACTTCTGAGTTCTGTGTGTGAAATGTTGTCATGCCATTTTTATTTTTGAAAATCCACATTTGACCCAGTGTACTGCATGCAACTTGCTGCCTCCAGATCAGCATAACATCCTGTAATATAGGAAAATGAGTCACTCTTATAGGAGGATTTGGCATTCTCCTTGCAGTGCAAATCCATTCTTTTATCCCCTGTAACAGGTGTTAATGTAAATTCACTGCACACTTTTGGAAAAGGGGGAAGAAGCTAAAGGTTTGGGCTGTTTGCAAATCGCCTGTTATTGTACCTCTTTAAACTACTCTCTTTGGCTGCGTGAGGCTTTGATAGCTCATCTAATTGCAATAACATGAGCGCAACGCTGCAGGCAGGAGGCGACTAGGGGCAGTGTGTTATTGACAGAATCTCCTGCATGATGATTTATTATGAACATCAATGGGAACAACGCTTGTTCTTTCTAAAAAGCCTGTTTGTTCCTCTTGCCTCACCTGGGAGGAACACACTGCCCAGGATGGAGACGCTGTTTGTACTGTGTTATTTAGCCTTCTCTACAATCGCTGCATTTTTACACGGCTTGGCGATTTTTCTGGTCTTGATTCTGATGGCTTACCAATCATTTAGAATTGTGACATGCCCAGAAATATCAGAAAGCAAGACCATTTGTCAAGAAATAAATAAAATAAACAAGAAAGAGTCTCCATGATAAAAAATAAATAAATAAAATAGTTTGCCTTTGGCACATAGCTGGTTCCCCGAAAAGAATAAATGCTTATAGCATGAGAGAATTCACTGAAAATTTTATGCTAGAAAACAAAGAATCTTATGTATCATGTGTATTACAGACAGGCTAAAACACAAAACTGATTATTATCAATTAAATAACGTTGGACATGCCACCTCCTTTGGCTAATTCCTGGAAATTTTGTACATCAGTTTATCTTGGTTCTGCCCCTGCCTTGGCGAACGTTTATTCTTCTCTTCTTAAATCAGTTAGATAAGTGCTTCCAAAAAACTCTTCTCCTCAGGTGCACAAGCAGACCCTCAGTTTTAAGTAAATTAAAGTATTCATTGGAACTTTCAATAATAAAACAAAACGTAATATGTAAAATTAAAAGTAATAATTTCTTCAAATTAGTGAGGCAATCGTAATGCAGACTTTATCCAATGCATCCAAAAAACATAATTTAAGTTGTAGGTTTGACTCCATACAAAGTTGGTTTATAAAGTACATATATGTATATTTATACACATATACATATATGTATATATATACACACACTGTCCATATATACAGCATGGTTTCTTTTTTTATTTTATATTTTTACCAAATTAGAAAATTCTCCATCACGTTAGAGTCAATGTCTTCTTCCAGGAATGCTGATAAACAGGTCTAATATTGACCAAGCAATTTCTCATTCAAACTACTTATAGAATTTTGTCAGATGCTATTTAAAAGACATGTCACCTTTTAAATAATCTCAAAATTGTTGAATGATAGCAGTGAAAGAATCTCCAAACCACTATTTGGTAGAATTCAGCTCTGTAAAGTGTCTTCCTATTTCTAAAACACTTGGATGTAGCTTTTTAATATATTCTTCATGACAAAACAATTGGAGCCTGGGTAGTCAAACTCCAGAATATACATCACTGAGGCAGGAGCCTTTGTCAAGTCACTTAAAATCATGGAAAAAAGCAATTTCTAATATTTTCAACCTTCTCATGAGGAAGTTTTCCTTCGATAGCATAATTCAACAGGGAAAATCACAGTCTTGTGCTTATTGTTCAAGTTTTAGGGTAAACATTTATTTTGATCTTATGTATAATGCTAAATTTTTATCAAAATTGAATGAAGATTTAGTGCAAATTACTAACTACCAAACTCTCCCTGGTGAATCAAGCTATATGTGTATTAGCATTGAAGAGACCTCTACTCTTTACAAAGCAACACCTTTTCTTTCTGCATCTGTAGTTTATGCTTCATCAGTATATTGTCCAGGCTTCACCGTGACTTATAATCTTAAGCACACAAAGCAACTGTTATCTTCTTGCCTGGGTTATATGTCACAAATGGAAGAAAAAAAAATCATAAAGCACTTCTCCTTTGTATGTGCACCATCCATTGGGCAAGAGCTGTTTCACACTGTAAATCACTGGTTTTTCCCAAATGTAGTGTCAAATATCTGCTCAGAGACATGTGAGGGTAACTGTTCTTTTGTATTGTATACATAAATATTATGCAACCTCTATTGGAGTTGATTTAAGACTGCTAGTTTCTCATCAAACACACTGCCCTCAATGAGGATTGCACTCTGTATCAATCTGCCCTTCTTCCAGTGAAAAATGTGATTTTGCACTTGTTTTAGAAGAACTTGACCCTTTTCAGGAGAAGTTATTATGCTTAACTTTGAATTTTGAAAAAGTTCAGTGGTTTAAGTCTCCTCTTAACAAAGTTTCATAACACTTGGAACTGGGAGTAAATGGAATACTGACCCGATAAAATTGACTTTTTTTAGATATCCATCTTGACAATTCTTAAACACATTTTTTGGCTGCTATGCAAAATTATCATACTAACGGATTCAACTGTGCCAGCATATATAAATTCACAATCTATATACTTGACATAGTCCTCTTTACTTAAAAATGTGTATGATGCCATTCAGGATTCTAATATAGAATTTAAGATTTAGTTTGTTTCACTGAACTAAATATTCACTACTGTGAATTAGAGATTATATAATTTTCCATTGTTTCATAACAAATTACCACAAATGTAGAGGCTTAAAACAATGCCTATTTATTATCTTACAGTCCTGTAGCTTAGAAGTTCTGATAGGCATAGGGTCCCACCAGGTTGAAATCAAAGTGTCAGCTTGGCTAGGCTCTTGTGTGGAGGTTCTGGGGAAGAATCTGCTTCCAAACTCACTGATGTTGTTGGCAGAATTCAGTTGCTTGTGGTTGTAGGACTGAGGTTCCTGTTTCCTTGGTGGCCAGGGTCCTCAGTGCTCCTTAAGACTGTCCACATTTCTTCTCATGTGGATCCTTCAACCTCAGCACCAGCAACAGCATGTCAAATTCTTCTCACACTTTGCAACTCTCTGACTTCCTCCTTCTGCCAGCAGCAGGAAAAGCTTTCTGGTTTTAAGCTCTCATCTGATTAGATCAGGCTCACCTGCATAATCTCTCCATCTTAAATTCCATAGTGCCTTATAACATTACATTATCATGGGACTGATATCAGACATTCAGAGGTTCTGGAGATTAGGGCAGGGCATCTCTAGGAACCATTTTAAAATTATGCCTACCATAGGGGTATAGCGTGAACTCATACTAACTCAAATATAAACATTAAGAACAAGAACTGGGAGATTGGGATTGACATATATACACTAATATGTATAAAATGGATAACTAATAAGAACCTGCTGTATAAAAAAATAAATAAATTTCAAAAATTCAAAAAATAAATAAATTTATAAAAACGTTAAGAACAACAACAACAAATGAGCATGGCCTGATAAGGTTAGCAAAACCCAAGTGAGCTGTATTTTCTCAGTGTAAGTAGAGGTAAGGGACTAATACAGTCTTTGAAACAAATGTGTAATATTGAAGCTCCTAATGTTCAGACTTTGTAGAAAAGGAAATAATCTCCTCTATCTTCTTTGGGTCTCTGGCTGGGCTTTAAAATTAAACTGGACTCAGACAGATTAACAGGAGAAAAGCATCTGGATTCTATTGAATTTTTACATGTACATAAGAGCCTTCACAAGAGAATGAAGATTTTAAGAAGTGACCAGAGCAGGAAGTTTTTATACTTTTAGACCAAGAAACGATACATTTGTGAAGAATTGACAAGACAAAGGGGTGTAGGTTAGGAGTAGTGATTGGTGAAGAAGCAACTAGGAAGTTCAGGGTTAGTTTAATAAGGTTTGTTTGTGAAGATTTCTTGGCCCCAGTTTCCTTGTCTCCAGTCATGAGAATGTCTTCCTTCCGGTACAGGGAGGGAAACTTTTACATGGAAATTTATCTCCTGTTTTCAGAACAAGTGAGTGTCAGAGTGTCCTTGTACTGCTGTTTCTTACGTACCTTTAATTTAAAATAATCAATATGCCAAAGTGGCATACTTTGGGATGACATATTCTGAATCCCTTCAATGCCATTTCTGTGAAAATTTCCATTATTTTAATGAAATTCTTGTAAATAAAGTTCTTGTTTTCCAAAACAACCAAACCTCCCGTGTACTACTTGATAAACCATAAAAACACACTACTTGTGTCTCTGAGGAACACTGATCAAGTTATTCATGATCCTCTTTTCTTGTTTCTATACATTCTCCCTGGGTTTTTCCATTGACTGTCATGCTTTAATTTTCAGCTATAAAATGGTATTTTATATAATGATATACCATGTAAAATGATATACCAAATCTACCTCTTCATCCCCAATCTCAAGTTAGAAAATATTATTTCCATTTTCCCACTGAATTTTCAGAATACTCTTATACCATGTATTAGATGAACTCATTATTTCTGCCAGCCTCAATATCTACTCCTACTTCTGATGGTGAATACAAATTTATATTTCAAATAATCTTCATTTTTCAAAGATGTTTGGCTGACCCTATATAATAACTCTGGGTAAAATCTTATTCTAGAAATATTTTTCTGTTCATTTGTGTTCCAACTATTGGTATTATTTCAATCTGTTTTTTGCAAACATATTTCAAACTATCTTGCCATCTTGTAAAGATTGATTAATTATAAACAAAATAATGAGAGCCCCACTGTCAATAGTGCGTGTTGTCTTTCTGGGTCAGGAGGAAGTGACAAACTTGTGTAAAAGCAGGGCCGTTGCAAGTGAAGATCAAATGCATGGACTGTGCCAACTTGCTTATGAAATCATAGTCTATTATTCAGACAAAAAGAAATATAAATGGGAGCCCTAATATTTTCTTCCCATCTCTGTAGTATCTATCAAGGAAGCCTACGCATTTTAAGACACATTATCATGCACGACTCCAGCTGCAAACATCTGCCGCTCATTGCCTGAGGGCTTTCTCTGGCCGCTAAAGCCTGCACGACCTCCGTATGGGGAACACAAGAATTGCCAAGGAATTCATGTTTTCCCTGGGGCAACTCTTGACCAAAGACTGATGGGAATTGGTGAATAATTATCAGCTTTCTAGCTCCTCATTTTTTTTTTCTTTTTTGTTTAAATAGAAGTATATTTGATTTACAATGTTGTGTTAATTTCTGATGAACAGCAAAGTGATTCAGTTATACGTGTATATACATTCTTTTTTATATTCTTTTCCATTATGGTTTATCATAGGATAATGAATATAATTCCCTGTGCTATACAGCAGGGCTCCCTAATCCCTGGGCCGCAGACCTATACGGGTCCGTGACCTGTTAGGAACAGGGCCACAGAGCAGGAGGTGAGCGGTGACCAAGGGACAAACGAGGGAAGCTTCATCTGCTGCTTCCCATCGCTCCCCATCGCTAGCATTACCGCCTGAACCATCCCCTGTCCCCACACTGGTCCGTGGAAAAATTGTCTTCCATGAAACCAGTCCCTGGTGCCAACAAGGTTGGGGACCACTTCTATACAGTAGGACCTTGTTGTTTATCCATCCTATATGGGAAAGCTTACATCTGCTGACCCCAACCTCCCGCTCCACCCCTCCCCCAACCCTTTCCCCCATGGCAACCTCCAGTCTGTTCTCTATGTCAGTGATTCTGTTTCTGTTTCATAGATATGTTCATTTGTGTCATATGTTAGATTCCACATATAAGTGATAGCATATGGTATTTGTCTTTCTCTTTCTGACTGACTTCACTTAGTATGATGATCTCTACTTGCATCCATTCTGGCCCCTCATTTGAGATAGCGTAAATCATAGCCTGCACTGCCTCCTAGAGGCCCCATCTGGATTAACACCAGTTGTGCACAGAAGTAACCTGCTTAATGAAGCATTCTTCATGGAATCCCTTCCCTTCAATCTCTCACTTCCCTGCTTCTTTACTCCTGCTTTCTGGGACTACTCCCCACAAAAGAATTATTACATGTTTGTCACCGGGTGTGCCTCTAGCGAATCCCAACATGAGACAAGGCACCCGTGTATCAACTTGTGCTCTCCTGGGGGCCATGCACCATACTTTGGAAACCACTCTCCTATAAGATAAAACCTACACATCTCAGTTCATAGGTAAAGGGCCTCATCATCTGGCCCTTTCCTATTCCCTCACCACCCCTCCTCACCCATAGTACAGACTCACTGAATGTCTAACCACTCAGTAAAAACTTTATTCTTTTTCACTATCCTATTTCATTGTATCATTCAATCATCTCTCTCCTATATGAGCTGGCAAATTTCCTGGAGTCCTGTATCATAGTGTGCGTCTAGAACAAGTTATGCATTTTTAAATGTGGAATAGGTGAATGAATTAATAGATTAATTAATGAATGAATACAAATACATCTTAAACAACATCTAAATAGATTTAATTACTGGCAAACAATTGTCTTCAATCCCATGGTCTCATATGTATTAGAATGTCTACTATATGGTAGTGCAAGTCCTGGGACAAAGAATTGCAAACAACTCTAGTAGCAGCCATGAGATCAATTCTTTAAAAGGTACAATTTTATTAGTAATGATGCCATCTCTATTATAATAAAACACAATCCTCTTCTTATCAAGAACTAGGCCAAAGAAATGGGGTGATATAGGTGAGCCATGTGAAATATGTCAACAACATGCATCATTAATGTATATTTAAGTTATAACTTTTTAATAGGAATTTCTAGACACATCATTCCTCTCATTTATTCACCAAAGGAATATATAAATAAGCTCCTTCGCATCCAGATTGAATAATATACTCAGGTGTCACCAAAACTGACAAAAGGATTTTAATCATCAGATAGGCATATCTTTTATAGATGATCACATCGGGAAAAGAATGCCCATCCTACGCTTTCCAAATGGCATTTCATGGTTGGTACCAAAAAGTCACAGCATGCGCAGACCAAAACTAAATATAGGGCACGTCTTATCTGACCAGTTGTCACACAGAAGCAGTGCCTACTCACAACACAACCGAATCTGGGTGATGAGCAGGAAAAAGAAATTAAGCAGTGAACGTCTAAGTGAAAGCATCCATTAACAAATCAGTTTTCAAGTTATGGGCAAAAGAGGATTTAGTTTAAAGAATACCACAGTTATGTTTTGCAATGTAATTCACAAAGGCAGAAGCAAAAGTTTTAAGGTGCAACGTGTATTATGTAAAAGATTGAAATAAATTTTGCCGTTTTGACCTTTCGGATGTTCCTTTTACACAGTTCCATCCCTCATGCTCTCCTCTATTTCAGCTTCGGGTGGATGTAACAGAAAGTAAACCATCAAAATACAAAACATGCAAACACTTCAGAAGTACAGTTTCTGCAAAGCTTGATACAGCCATAATCTTTCACAGATTAAATTCTAAAGGTTAAAAAGAACTCAACACTGAGAGTAAGAACGAAAGAGGAAAAATGTGTCCCCAGGGAGCTTTGAGAATCTGCCTCTTTTTTGTTCTGATAACCTGATTTCCTTATGCACGTTACTAGTTTTTATTTTCAGCCTCTGAGAGTTCTGGCTTCTGGACAAAACAAGTTTATAATGACAAATAAAAACAAATGCAATCACGATGTTTTTTTTTTTTTTTTTTCCCTTTTTCTCAAAGTTTGCCTTGAGAAAAGGCCAAGGATTGTCATCAGGGAGTGAATTTGGAATCTTTAGACTCACCTGTCTTTCACAAAAACAACAAAATACATCTCTTTCAGAAGTCATTGCTGCCAAAATAAATTCACTTCAGGCAGTAGGTATTTCAATAGATAATAAACTGGATGGATTAGATGCCAGGGTCGCTATATTAGAAAGCTCAGATGGAAACACAGATCAAAACATCGAATGGCTAGAAGGCATGGTAAAAAAAAATTCAGGCAGAGAGTGTCTTCGCCTGCTTTTCTTACAATACCATCAAAGACAGAGGGGTCTTTGAACTTTGGAGGGAAAACGTAGGCAAAAAAAAAAAATGGAATGATTACAGCAGGTACTATCTGCCTTTTTTCCCCGGTAGATTGCACTGACATTTTCACAGAACCTAAGATCATGTAGGTGCGAAATACTGTAGTTTAAATTAAAGTATCAACTAAGTAACACGCCATCGATTAAAATCAAAATGAAAATCTGTCTCTTAATTATAATCTTCAGTCTCCATTTTAACTCAGTGTTTAGACTTTTTTTGGAGATGTTAGATTCCTTTTTCTTTCTTTGTCTCCAATATTTTTGGATATTTTATCTTTGAACAGTTAAAATCTCTCACTGTCAGACAGCAGAAGAGAAGAATGCCGCAAATTATGAAGTTCAAAAAATAAAATAAAAATACTACAGACTCAGAAGAATACCTCCACGTAATTGTCTACCAATCTGAGAGCGATGGATTGCCTTAATGGTTTACCTCCTTTCAGCAGCATAAATAAAGCATATTGCTCTTATAGATGGAAAACAAAAATGCAATTCTACTTATTGAATATTCCAATGGTCAGCTAATATTTGCCACTGTAATCCCCTTACCAGCTCAAAGGAAGCCAAATAACAGATTAATTGTACACAGAAACAATGGCTCTATTATTTTTGTCTCTAGTATTGAAGCCGATTCCTAGCAGATGTTTCCATTTCTGTTGTTATGAGTAACACAGACCTCTGTATAAACCATAGCATCAAGCACTCTGTATTTGCATTGATGTTTTCCTTTTGACTCTTTGATTGGAAGGCTATTATTATTATGCTCACTTAGTATTTATTGAGCACCCACACGAGTGCACTGCACAGCTGCGTAATACAAAACGACGGTCCCAATCCTATACAGAGATCTGATTTAAAAAAAAAAAATAGCAAAACTCCCTTTACTCGCATTAAAAAGGTTATTACCTAGGAAAAGTTTTGTTTTAGTCTTGCATGGTTACCTATTTTACAAAATTAGATCAATTTTTAATGACTCCATTAAATTGCAGTCTCTCCATTCAGAAAATGGACCCAATAAAATCCATTCTTTAGGTAGTTAAGAAGCATGAAAATAAAACTTGGCAGAATGTTCAGTCATTTCTGTGAGTATGATTGCCGACAGAAATAAAAAAGAAGCATGTAGTTAAAATCCAGATGCTAGGATTTTTAAGAAAATGTTTTTCTTCCCAGGGCAGCATATTTTTAAGGTGAAAAAAAAAAATCACATCAAAAGGCAAATATCACTATGCACCATATAAGCAACAAAGTGTATATCTGAATTGACACCAGGCCTTGGGAACAACCTAGAGACTATGGATTCTGAGACTTTTCCTTGTATGCAGGGACTATAAATTAAGACTATTTACCAGAAGCTGGGGCTCTCAGAGAATTTTCATCTCAGCCATCATTAGTGAAATAAGCATAATCACCAACATTTTTGACTTTCAAGTATACTCTCACTCTTTGCAGAAGTTGTTTATTCCTATATGTTGAAAACTTTAGGATGGAGTGTCTTTTGCACGTGTAGGCAGTATATAGAAGTTGGCCTTAGACATTCTGATACTAATGGTGGGAAGGTGAACTTGACCCAAATATTTTGTCTGGGATTTTAAAATATTTTAAATGCCTTAAAAATGGTCATATTATTTAAGCCAGAGACCCAACATCATTTGTTCATTAGAGAATGTATTCAATTTCAATAATACTTATTGAACACTTACTATGTGTTTGGCAATGAGTGACTTGCTAGAGATTCAATGTAGAAAAGGAAATATGTAATGTTTCCACCTTCATGAAACTTATAGTCTAATAAGAAAGGCAGAACTTAAATTAAACACACACTCACACACACACACACACACACACACACACACACACACACAGAACTGCAAGCACTGATAAGAACAATGAAGGAGAAATGGAAGACATGATGAGAATGTAGCATTATAAAGGATACCCAGTTTAGATTAGAAAGTCAAGGGACCTCTCAGACAGGTTTTCCCCAGACTCTGTCTACAAAACCCCTTCTGCCAGTTGATGTGTTCAACTCCTCTCACTATGACCCTTATTTAGCCTCATGAAGATCAAGTTGATTGTCCCTTCTTCTTCCCAATCCATCAGTCCTTTTTAGTTCACTTTCCTAATTATCTGACTCCTGTTTCATGGTGCATTATTTCAATTTCCCTTTGGTCAATACCCCAACTCCTTGACCCCTTGCCTTCTGCTTGCTTCTCTGGGAAACTCCACTCAGAACCCCTCCCCACTCTGCCCGCTCCTGATGAAGCCGAATCCGGCCTCGGTACCCTGACACCGAATGAAATCTCGGAGACAGAGTTTTGGGTGAAGTAGAAAAGAATAGCCTTATTGCTTTGCCAGGCAAAAGCGGCCACAGAGGGCTAATGCCCTCAGAACTGTGTGTCCCACTCCAGGCGTGGGGTCCTGTGAGGAGTCTTATGTCCAGGGGCCAGGTTGCTGATAAGGGTCGGGGTGCATGCAGGACCCACATTCCTTCAAGCCAGAGATCATCTGGCATCAGGTGAGGATGGGCGAACTGTGACCTTCTCTGGAAAGAAGAGTGCTTCATCAAATAGTTAACATCTTCCATTTGGTGGAGGTTTTAGTTCTGCAGAAGAGCTTAAAGATATTGTTATGCATATGCCTTTAGGGGGAACCAGGACCCTGCCCCCAAGGCTGCACTATTGTTTCTTGACTGCTTCTCCCTTGTCTCAGCATCCCCTTCCTTCCCTGATTAGCAACTGTTTGAACCTGTCCTTTGGAACTCAGGGAAGGGGACACAGAAGGGCTTCTGTGCCCGGAAGCCCCCATGGGTCTTGCTCGGTTTCACTGATCTCACAGTGCAGATGGGGGAAGAGCCATGTGTATTTATGATCACAAAACTCTGATAGATACTTAAAACCACCTACTTGTCCTACTGCATTTCAAACCTTCTCCTCTCTTTTCAAAATTTGTTCTGCCCTTCTACCAGTTCTCAATTCATCTGCCACTTCAAAAGAAAAAAAAGAGAAACCATTACATTCAGCCTTTATCTTCCCAGTAATAAAAATGCACACCTGCACAATGGCACCCGTCTTATATACATATATACTTGTTGCTGTAAAAGAGAGTCCCCTCTTCCTATTTAAGGCTAATTCCCCCCTCACTTTCTCAGGAGTGAACCTCGGTATTGAACTTTCTCCCTCTTGATATTTCACTTCTTCATCTCAAAGTGATTCTCCTCCCTCCCCCTCCAAAAACAGTCCCAACTTGACTACACTTTCCCTCTAGTCCCAACTTATCTCTCTGGTTCCATTCAGAGCTAATCTCACGAAGCCTTATTTAGAATTTATGATCTCCAAAGCCATGCATCTCACTGTCTCGGATAATAGTCTCTCCTCTCTTGGCTGCCATGGCACTGCACATTTCTGGTTTTCCTCTCAACTCTCTGGTTGCATGTTTTCTGTCTCCTTTAGAATTGGTTTTTTTTCTGCCTAGCCATTTAACCTTGGTGTTTCACAATATTCATTAGGGTCTTCTCTTCTCACTTTTCTCTGTCTCAAGACAACCCCATTCATCATGTCTCCTATACACACATATTTCTTAGATTTATGTCACTGCTCTGACTTCTCCACGAGGTTATATAAAAAGTACTTCATATTCACATCTAAAAATCTAAAACCTAATTCATGATCTCCTCCACCCAATTCTAAAGCACCTTGGCCCACCACCATGTGTCCTTTCCCACTGAATACACCACTATACATCTAACTGCCCAAGTCTGAAAACCAGGAAACATTTTGACTCTCCTTCTGGCTCCCCAAATCCAATCCAACACCAAGCTTTGTCTGTTTATTCCTCAAAGTGTCACTTATATCTATCTACTTTTCTCCATCTCTATCACTACCACCCTAGCCTAAAGCATCATTTCTCATTTCAACTACTTCAGCAAGTGCCTAGCTGTTCAAGCTGAAGTTCCTCACAATCTGTTATCCAAAGGCAAGCAGAATTATATTCTTGAAATGTAAATCTCTACACGTCATGTCCTTACTAAAAACACTTCAAAGGCTTTACTGAGCTTTGTGGATGAACAAAACACCTTACGATGACCTGAAAGATTCTGCATCGGTGAACTCTCCCCACCTCTCTGAATCCATTTTGCATCACGCTCCTATACTCTCTCTACATGCCGGTCACCCTGGCCTTGTTTTAGTCCCACATTTGAAATGCTTTTATCTAGCCATGTACTGCTTTGAACATGCTGTTCTATCACACTGCAATTTGGGTGATACTTTTGAGAGTGAAATGATCCTCTATTAAAAATTACACTGAGACAATAGACACAAACAAGAATGACTGTGAGTCAGTTCCAGTTGAGGCATTAATATGATAGTGATTCATAGCGATTAAGATACTCTAGTGAGTAGGAAACAGGTTTGCCACCATCACTTCAATGCCACTCATGATATTTAATGATTCACCTGTATAACACTCTGAATCATTCTGTATTTGGAGCTGTCACATTCACCATGATTCTTTACAGATCTCCAAACCCGTGCTTTCCTCATTCGAGATGTTAGTGAAGCTAAGCCCAAGCATTTACATATTTTATTATGTTGCATTTAATATGAATCACTTTTGTATTGTTTCTCTTCTATATCACAGTTAGAATTTTTTTCAATTGTGTGTGAGGTAGGTTACATCATCTAGGAATTTAATTTCAGAATAGCTAAAGAAGTTTTACAAAATATTCATTATGTAAAAAAAGCATTTGACTGATGAGGTCAAAAGCCACAGAGGAAGAAGTGGGTGTGGGAAGAAGCTCGGAGAGAGAAAATAAAAGAGAAATAAGAGAATAAGAGAAATAAGAGAAAATAAGATTAGGTTAAAAGGAGGAACCTCCCCTGCAAGGAGGGCCACAGTGGGGGAGAGGACCAGAGGGACCACTAAGCCACTTGGAAGTTTCAATTCTTATGTGGTGTGAGGGTCAGTTTTATGTCTCAATGTGGCTAGACTGTCATTCTCAGAATACTCATCTGGGTGTTTTTGTGAAGATATTTTGTAGATGTAATTAACATATACAATTCAGTGACTTTAAGTAGGAGAGATTACACCAGATAATCTGTGTGGACCTGATCCAAACAGCTGAAAAATCTTAAGAGCAAAGCTGAAGTTTCCCTGAAGAAAAATAAATTCCACCTGTGAAAGATATCATCTGCTCCTGTCTGAGGGGGTCCCTCCTGAAGGCCGGCCCTGCAGATTTTGGAGTCCTTTCAATAAATCTCTTATTACATATAGCCAACCGATTCTGCTTCTTTGGTGGGGCCCTGACTGATATACATGGGACAAGACATTTTAACTACTGAAATAAAATTGTTTCCACTACTAAGAAGAATTAGAAGAATTTTTAATATCTTAAAGTGGCCTGAAAAGTTCAAGGCAAGCCCAAGTACTCATCTCGGGGCGGGTAGTTAATCCCACTGAATAAAATTGCAAAGGATGGAGAGCAAAAAACGAAAATTGCATTCTGCTCAAAAGACCCGCAACATATGTGCTCCATAGGCAGGCTGCCCTCTTCCTCTCTTGGTTTTCTTCTGCTCATCTTTCATTTCTTGGCTTGGAAGAAAAAGCAGGGAGCTTTCAGAAATCTGAAAAGAACTTTTTGTATGGCTGGAAAGCAGCAAGTCAGGAGGGGGGCACCAGGTGAATTTGGAGCCTGAGAGGAGGTGGGATGAGACCCAGGTCACACAGTACCTTGCTGGCCACGATGACGATTTTACATTTTATCCTAAGTGCTAATGGAAGCCATTGAAGCATCTTGAGAAGGGAGTGACGTAATCTAATTTAAGTTTTGAGATCACTCTGGCTGCTGTGTGGAGTGGAAAAGGGATTTGAAAGAGCCGAGAGGGGAGCCCGGGAGTCCTGACAGGAGGCTATTACG
The DNA here is from genome assembly GCF_028023285.1 of Balaenoptera ricei. Taxonomy (NCBI): domain Eukaryota; kingdom Metazoa; phylum Chordata; class Mammalia; order Artiodactyla; family Balaenopteridae; genus Balaenoptera; species Balaenoptera ricei. The sequence continues at coordinate 66,553,583 of NC_082650.1, forward strand.
ACACTCTAGGTAAGATAGCCTTTTACGAATACATCCTTAAAAAATAATCACGAGCAGAACATTTTATTTACAAAGATGCTTTTCTTAGGAGTGTATTTAGGTAGGGATTGGCCGGGTCCCCAAAGCAAAGGCCCATTTGGAAAAATTATTTCTTCCTTAGATCATCAGACTGTCTCTTAAATTCCCTATTACCTGGGCTGGAGACATCCTCAGTTTGCCCCCAGATATCCAGCTTCACTCTTCTCTACCAGCTGTGTGAAGGGGGGGCTCCTATGGACTGCATCACCTCAGGGGGTGCCTTTGCCCCTGGCTTTCCAGTGACTGGGCCTATAGGGAGGGGGAGCAGGGATTTCTGGGAGGAGAGCGAGTGGGGAGCAAAGTGAGATAAGAATTTTCTTCTCCAGATTCTCTTAATATATGCCTCAGGTAGCACTTTATTGGAGTCCATAGTAATATCACAGGGTTATGGGCAGGAGAGACCCTAGCCCTGGGCTGAACATCCTACAGGACTCTATTCTACCCCTTGTGTGGCTTCACCCCCATCCACAGAGCAAGGGATCTGTAGGCCCAGGGGACACATCCACTCAGAGCCCAGCCCTTCATTCAGGACCGAGTTCCTGGTACACAGGTCCCCGCCACTCTCTGGTGAAACAGCTGTGAACCCACTTGTAGGGCTTACATGGGGAAGCACAGTTCTTTGGAGGATGGGGATCAGGGTGGAGGTAGAATTTGGTAACATGGACGGGAGCGACCATATATGTGCATATAAAGTGTCCTTTAGCATGAGAAGGAGGCAGGGGTGTGAAGAGAATGTGGCAGCTGTGGGTCAGGGCTGGCAGATGCCTCCCACCACCGCCCCCCACCCCCCCACTGCCCAAGTTGCAATATGTCAGAGCAAAGTCCACGGAGTCTGAGAACCCTAAATGCAAGTCTGGTCTTTCAAGTCACTGTCAAGATATCTTCACTGAGGTAGGGTGATGATAGACCTTTATGAATTCTCCATTTGTTAACGTGATTTATAACTTAAATATTTAGATGCATGGTTTATAGGCCTCAATTTTTGCTCTTGCTCAGGGCTGCACAAATGTTAGGTATGGAGCAGGTCCACGGTTTTGTCTGAAGGCCTTCTTCATGCAGGTGACCCTCCACTTTCTGCTTCAGGACCAGGATGGTGACCGCACCTCATGCCAGCCATTCCTTATGATCTTACTGAACTCCACGGACACCTTTATAAATAATCCTTACAGTAAATGCTTCTCAATTAACAGCATGATTGTAGCAACCATTTCCTGCCAAGACCCTGACAGGTACAAAGTGTGGAGGCCAGAAGTTGAAAGCACAATAATGCAACATGATTACAGAGTAGACATTTGAAGTTAGGTGCAAACTCTGTCTGAAATATTAATGGCTTATATATTTAATGTGCATGTAGACTAACTAGTTGCTTGAGCAGAGAAACCCAGCTCTAGAACACTTGGCTCTCTTTAGCTAAGGTTGTACTATTTAGCCCCGTGAAAGAAAGAAGCCTCCCTTTTCTCTCCAAGGCAACATCCAATCCATACTGTTTGCTCTTTTACCTTCTGAAATCTGTTGTAGGAATTGTTGATTGTCCCTTGAAGAGACGAGGCAGACAGAACTCCTGGAGGAATACCCCAGGCTACCAGAACAGGCTACCTGTCTTCTCTGTGCTCCCTATATGTACACAACACCCTGCCTGCAGAGGGGAAACTCTGTAACCCTCAATGACTGGGAAAGAGATTCCACTGTTCTTCCCAACTAGGACATGGGAGGTTCAGGAGACAATCCCAGGGCTTATTTTTTTTAATTTGTTCTTGCTTTTACTAAAATATATGTATTCACACACAGAAATAAATGTCTGTCAGAATATATGAAAAAAATTCATAAGAGTTGTCTTTGCATAGCTCTAATAGATATTACTTTTATTTTCTGTTGCACATTTTCCTACATTTTCATATTTAAAAGTCATTATATTCATAATCCAATAATTTTTTAATAAAAATGATTTTGGAACTTCTTAGCGAGTGTCCTAAAAATAGATACAGTGATAAGTAACCCCCAAAATAGACAGACCAAGAAACCAAATCATCCTCCAAAAGGCAGACAAATTGGTTCTGTTATTTTGACAATGGGAAACTGGAAAATGTTATTAGAGTTTTCAGTAACTCTGTAAGACCAGGTCATGTGCCTAGAATAACCATTTCAAGATTATCCACGTAAAAATCTTGGAAATTTTTCTAAGTATTATCAGGATAATGGGGGTCCAGATAGTTTCCAAAGTATTTGTTTTTTATTAATTTATTAAATTACACAAGTAGTTATTGAATGACTATTATGTACTGGACATTGTTTATGATGTTGTAGATGTAGTGATGAATAGCTAAGTCAAGATTTCTGCTCTTTTAAAATTTATATAACTGGGGGATAAAGAATAAGTAAGTAAGCAGGGGAATGACCAAGATAATTTCATTTAGTAGTATGTACTGTTAAGGTTAAAATGTTAAGCTATTAAAGAAGGAGAGAAGGAATTGCTATTGATTGTGTGGTCAGCAAAGTCCCCTTACAGAGCTGAAATATGGCTGAGCCCTAAATGGCAAGAAGGATGCTTCTAGTATAAGGAATGATACATTCGAAGTTCCTGAAAAGAACATGAATTTGTCTTTTTCTAGGCACCAAAAGGACAGTGAATGAGAAAGTCAGAGAAGGTGAAGTGTTGGACTAATTCACATAAGATTTTGGAATCTTTAGTATGGAGTTTAGAAATCTCAAGCCATTGCAGTACATCAAAGCTTTAACAAAGGATAATTGCCAAGCTCTGGGGAACCACCAAGAGCATCTTTTATGCATGATGCTCTTCATCAGGGAGAGGACCAGTGCAGACTCTGGTGATACACGTAGCGGCAGTGGGGGAAAGGAGGTTGTAATGTATATATTTATGTCTGCAGTATGAGAATGGGACAGACTTTTAGCACTTCATCTAGGTTGCACAAGTTGTTTTATGGGATGCAATTGTTATCTACCAGTGTGGTTAATGGTTTGGATGAAAATATGACAGATGACAGATTCCACAAGGACACCGAATGGGTTACATGTAATAAAGTGAGCCAGTCTGACTTATGGGTGTTATTGCCCCAAGAGTGGATTCATTTCCAGCATTATGCTTCAGCCTCACACACAAATATGTGAAATGGATCAATTAACTATTTTATAAAGATTTTTCTTTTTATTCAGGGGTATGAATCAGATCACAACTCCTTTACAGATTTTCCCCAGGAGCTACATGTGACTTGAAAAAGGGTTATTTTAAGAGATACATAACTCCTTCTCACTTACAGCCTCAGATGAAATGATAAGGGGTTGGCACAGTTTATATTTTCTCCCCATTTTGCCTCTGTGCTCTTTTATTTCCACTTTATAACTGTAGGATAGACTTGAGCAATGGGTATAATAAAGAATATGAGTAGTTTAAGAAAATAAGGCAAGCTAATAGGAATAAAACTGACTATTTTTCATTTTCATAAGTCTGGAAATCCATTTAGGATGTTACTCCTGTGGCCCCATGGATGTAGACAGTTTCTCTGCAATTGGTTCTAGATTAATGGACTGTTCTGCTTGATGAGAAAATATTTGTAAAGATACAGTGATTTTCATACATTGATACATCTTTTTTGATAGGCATATCTAACATATATAATTTTTTATTTAAAGGCAGCAAAATTTGAAAAGGACTAATTCTATCCTACATTATTACTTGATGACACAGTATCAACAGTCTATTTTAAATGACAAGAAATTTGTTAAAGAAATACTGCCACTTGGAAGTACCAGTTTAAAATTAAACCAGATCAATTCAATGAGCTTATTACTTTTTAAAGATTAAAAGGGAGCAGTACTAGGGTTTTTGTAAAAGCAATCATAACTTATGTAAAAGTGTGAAACAAGCCACATGAGTTTTTAAAAAGAAACAACATTACATGGATTTCAGGAACCATTTGTTGTTCTGTGTGTCCCTAGGAAACCCATGACTAGGAATGACCATAAAAACTGCAATAAGTGAGCAATTTGAAATGATTAGCCTGTCTTCTCTCATTGCTGAAGATCATGTGAAAGACGCCAAAGAACAAGAGGCAACTTGCTTTATTCCTGGCTGAATTTGAATTAAGACACGTGGTCTGCTACCAGTTGATTGTAAGACCTTGGGTACATCTTCAATCTCTCTCAGCCATAGTCAACTCATATGTAAAACAAGATTGGTGGAGTAGATGATGTTTAAGATTCATTTTATGCTCTAACATGATATTCCTGTATTTTAAGAACTCAAAAGTCAAATGGAGAGAGTATAACTGTTGGCTTAAAGTAAAACCTGTAGGGCCTAGAAGTAATGATACCTGCATTTGTCTGCTAGAGCTGCCGGAACAAAATACCATAGACTGGGTAGTTTAAACAACAGACATTTATTTCTCACATTTCTGGAGAAGATCTGAAGTCCACTATCCACTTGTCAGCAAGATCGTTTTCTCCTGAGACCTTCCTTCTTTGGCTTGCAAATGGTTGCCTTCTCACTGTGTCCTCACATGGCCTTTTCTCTGTTTGCACACATCCCCAAGGTCTCTTCCTCTTCTCATAAGAACACCAGTCATACTGGGTTAGGACCCCATACTTACGACCTCATTTACCTCAGTCACCACTTTAAAGGCCTTGTCTCCAAATAGTCACATAGAGGGTTATAGCTTCAACACAAGAATTTGGGCGGGCGGGGGGGCGGGGGGCGAATAATCCAACCTATAACAGTACCTCAATAATCATGAAGAATATAAGTACTAAGTGAATAAGAGTTTTAAGGTTGTATAAAATAGGTCTCTGACACCAAAAAAATGTTTTATAATTCTATATTTATATACATCCACATATGTATGGCTACGTATTTGTAGTGATTACTGGAATCAAATTAGAATTTACCTCTCTAATTGTTCATTCTGAGATTCTTGAGTATTGATTCCTTAACAGACTCAGTATGTGGTCAGATTTTAAGACATCAAAAATAAAGACTAAAATAAAACCCAAAACCCATAATTGATAATTCTGGCCTAAAATTAGCCCTTTATTTGCATACCAGATTGTGGTAATGGGAGACGTTTCCCTCTGTAGTATTTGCAGTGAAAATATTCTAGGGGTAAACATTTCACTGTGTGGCAATCATATCTGTGTGGGGCACTTCTGGACTTATATGGCCCCAGAGGTTCCAGGCAGGGTATCTTTGTTTTGCTTTCAGTATCATCTCTGAGTTTGGGTTTCCCTTTGCTTGAATGCCCCTTCTTAGTTGTGCTGCTCTGTGAGAGGCAGTAGCTGTTGACTAAGCAAGCATCATCCAGAGCGCTCTCCACTCTTCCACTGGGTCTGTGGCTTCAGGTCATTAGTGGGCATGGGGTGTCCTCGTCTGCTTCACAACAATGAGTCGCGAACAGTTGCAAACTCTCTTTGACTTCAAAGAGGCTTAAAAGAAAGGCCTCAGCAGTGTTCTCAAGCTGCTTGAGGGAAAACTCGAGTTTACACACACTTCTGAGACACCTGCTTTGGGGATGCAGGGAAATTCTATTGTCTGCTGGACAATATTATGTTTCTCGTTGGTTCAAAGTGATGTTTGTGTTAAAAGTCAAGTTGAATGCAGCTTTTAAGAATTGTACAATATCGTGGTCCCCACATATATACAACAATGATCAAAGGAACTCATCTTTCTGATCAGAACGAGAGTCACAGTGGAGCACCCAGTGGGCAGAGCATTGTTGGTAACACAAAAGAGGGGATGAAAAAGATAGCAACTCCCAAAGTTCAAGCAAAAATCACAGATCCTGTTCATATGAAGCTATCTCTCTGGGAATTCTCTTAATTCTGGCAAGCGCGGTTGGCTAATGAGTAATTATACTTCCAATTTCATACCATCATTAAAATTTACACATTAACTGTGACCCATATGATGTAAATTGCCCTTGAAACATGTCCAAAGTGAAATTTTAAAAATTTATAACATTGTCCACAGCTGTGATTTAATGTGATGATTCACAGATTGGTACCTGTGAGTTATGCCTAGTCAGCAAGTCCTGCTCTAAAACCCTGAGGAGCATAAGGCAGGAGCTAAGAACATGGGGTCTCCATTTGGATCACTTGGGTTCAATATAGGACAGCCTGGCTCAATCACCTGTGGCCTTGTGAGTTTCATCACATGACTTGATCTCTTAGACTCAGTTTCCTCATCAGTAAAATGGACATAATAATAGCTCCTACCACATAAGACTGTTGTTGTGAAGCTCCGATGAAATGGTACGCACACAGCTCTTAGAGTGCCTGGTGCCGAGTAAGGATGCAATAAATATTATACGGCTACTGTTGCTTTGTTATTTAATGAGTTGTTACTGTGTTCCACCCTAGAAAGCTGGATGTATTCCAAAAATAGCTAAAAAAGTACACATAAAATAAAAGATCCCATATCACTTCCTGGTGTAATTTGTATGATGGAAACTATATATGAAAATAACATCAACAAATAAAACAGGCATTCTTGAAACAGAAGGCATTGCAGACTTTTCAGATTATGTCTATATAAATGCAAGTTCTTGAACTGACATTCACTTTCATGTTGAAATGATAAATCACTGGTTTATTTTAGAAAAAGAGCGCACTTGCTATCTTAATAATAAATTCAAGTTTATTACCATATATTATGTTGTCCCTTTTTGTTCAAAATCACTGAAACAAACTGACATTGAATTTACAATCATATCTATGTTGAGAATTACCTGGAGTAGCTTAAATGAATTAAGGACACGCTCATGCCCATGCAGGTTTTGTCAAGGAATTAAAAATCAAGATAAAAATTCCAATTAGTAAAATAGCGTACCGCAAAGAGAAATGTGACTATACTATGGTCCTAGCTACTAATACTTTACAATTCTTGAAGGCTTCTGAGTTGTGGCAGACACGGCTGATCACCATCGTCCACTCTTCCCCTTCCTCCCTTGTTAAAAGAACCTTGTGCCACTGCAGACAGTGAAAGGCCATTCATTTTACCAACCTCTTGTAGCTGGAGCACAGGCACGGATCTCAGAGATCACTCTCCCTCTGGTTTATGAGAAAGGACTTTTCTACCTTGATAAAAAGAACAATGTTAGGAGAAAGCACTCCTTCCTTCTTGCCTGCCAAAGATATTGCCTGCAGAAGGGTAAACTGGAGACAGGGCAGTTTATCTTTAGGATCATGGGGGTCAAGCTAAGGGATTTTTCAAAGAAGCCAAACCAGAAGCTTATAGATTAACCAATCATGGAAATATTTACTTTCTGAATTCTTAAAATGTGAGATAATGAATCTAAATGATTTAAACCTCTTTTGTCAGGTATTCTGATAGTTTCAATTAATGTAAGAGCTCTTAAGGAGTAGTTATGCTGATAATTGCTTCCATAACCATATAAAGTTGTTATAAAAGCATTAATTTTAAGTAAAATAATCAACATCATATTGGTTATTGAGAAATCATTCTCTAGTCTTAAATCAATCCTACCAACTAGTAGAAGGAAGAAATTGAACAAAAAGTTTACCATAGAGCAAATTTAATACATTTACATTTAATTAAAATGAGGAGAGTAAGAGAGAGAATACCTATAAAGTATAAATAAATTATATTATATATTTATGAACTTATAAGTAACTAAAATTTACCAAAATGTTAATACTGGTTACCCTGGGTATCAATTAAAATGAATTTTATACTTTTGGGAAAAAATTATAAACTCATTTCCACTTTTCTGTATTATGTAATTTTTAATTACTATCCAAATAAAAATCATAGCCATTTTTATTTTGGATAAAAAGAAATAAAAGCAAGGATAACTCAGGTCTTACCTATTAAACTGTGGTAACATTGGGAGAAAGCATAGAAAGGGGTATTCTCATATACTTATTGTGGAAGGGTAATTTCTGCAAATTTCCTAGTGAGTAATTTCATAATTACTTTGAAAACTAAAAAATATGCCTCTTTTTTTACTGAGAAAAGCCACTTCTTGACCCATGATGTCTTTTCTGCTGTATAGCTTGGAGTAGTGAAAATATAGAAACCACCTGTCTGTTAGTAGATCAACAGGAATTTAATAACATCCATAGAATAGAATACACTCAGTGAGATATATATGATATAGAGAGATGCTAATGGCATATTTAAACTTTTAAAATATATGTATATATGTATGTATATGTTATTTTTACAGCTTCTCTATAAATGCATGTGCACAGGTATGTTTAGGCAAAGAAAAACCTTTTGAAAGAATAATCACCAAATTCTTAATGGTGGTTTTAATTAGGCTCTTAGGGAAAGGTAGAGAACTTTCCCCTTTTACTTTTACATGGATTATTTGATTTTTTTTTTTACCTTGAGCTTATATTAACTATGTAATTTATAAATTTTTTAAATTAAAAAATGGGAAAAATAAAACAAGGACTTGTTTCTGTTCTCTTAAATTGTGCTATTAAAACCCAAGAGACTGGGTAAGCCGGCATGTCTGTGTCTGATTGACATTGAATGTTGATGATGTGAAAGGTTAGCTAACGTGGCCAGTGTAGTTGCAGAGGACACTCTGAAAAGCTGTGGTGTCCCTGACAAGACACAGAGTACGCAAGACTGCTTGGTGTGTTATTACTCAAAAACATGACACTCAGGGTTATTTGTTTTTCCGCCATATAATAACTGCATAGATATTCTAGCTTCCAAACAAGATGAATCATTGTCAAACATAATTTTAATTTGCAATTTTAATTACTAAACTCTTTTCTCAATAGACAGAGAAGTTATCTGTGTCCTTTCATTCTCTACTTCATTCTCAGCAGACTCGCAACTTTACCCATTATTTGGAGGAGTCCAAGTACGACCCCCTCCCTCTCTAAACATGTAGCTGAGTCTCTTCCTAGTTTTCCTCTCATCTTCCATTTGTCCCTAAATTTTGCCCCAAGTAATATCAAAATAATTCCATGAAAAGTCAAAGAAAATCCATGTTTGATCATCAGTATTTTAACTATGGATTTCATTTTTCATTTTGTGAATGGATTGCAATTGCATGGAGATTATCTCTATTCCTTTCAGGTGTAAGGCAAGTTTCCTTGACCAAAGAGTTCAGAGAGAGTTTCTCCTCTTATTTAAGAGTAAACCCTCTGGGAGAAAGTTTATACTCTGTGTTTTCTCTACCAGATCCTTAGTGAACAGCAGAAGGTCAGGGAACAAATGAATGAATGAACATATGAAAATGTAGCATAACCAAGCTTGGGTACTCAAGACAGTTTTAACTGTTTAGAGGTCAAAATATGTGGATAGTATTTCTTCTGTTTTCCTTGCTTAATTCAGTGCTTTAAAATTTGTTTTCAAATTTTGCAAGGAAGGCTATTTGTTGGACAAGGAGTCCATACTGGAGCAGAGAGGTAGGTTTCATAATTCATCTTTCCTAAAAGAACTCAGTGTCACCCCAGGCTTTGTGAATTCTTTCCAGTCAGCTTCTTCAGGTCTCTGATGTGTGAGGTTTAAAATCAGGTCATAGTGTTAAGGGAACACATTGCCTATTTCTGAGTCAGTTGCTGATATTGACCACACAGATAATAAAACTGAAGTCCCCTCTCGCTCACTTGGAATGTACCCATTTTACTTTGCTATCCATTTTGATTTTACCAAAATGTTATAAAGGGATTTTTTTTCCAGTTTCCAGTGATTTCATATTAGCTTTGAATTTGTATTTACAGCAAACTATTATAAACTCTTATCTTAGAATAGTAGTTTAATTTTTCCTACTTAAAAGCTGGAATAAAGACCTAGGAATGTGTCAATTTAGCCATCAAACATTTATTAAGTTCTATAAATGATCAGAGCAAGGCATTGAGAAAGAATAGTTGGAGAATCTACTTTAGATTGGGTAACATGGGAGAAAAAATATTATAATTATATTCTCATACACGAAATAAGCAAGTAGAAAATATTTTTTTAGGTAGATCCATAAAGCTAGGGAGAACATGAAGTCCACACACAAATGATTTCTTTTTCTGCCAGAATTATGGAAAAATCCGTATTAACTAACTTGCCCTACTTCACTGTGTTCAGTAGCCTTGAAATGTCTCATTTTTTTTACCAGCTGTAAGGTCTAATGGAAGCATATGAAATTGCAGTAATGCTGTGAGGGGACACGAGTAGAAGATTTTATTTTAAGTCTTGTGCGAAAGCTTGGTTCTTATTAAAGTGGAGGATTAATAACGCTCTCCACTAGAGCCAGGCAAAACGCGGACAGGCGTCTGGGTGTCTGAGTGCAGCTCTGCAAAGCCTCCTTCATCTTGACCTGCTCCTTTCCTGTTACTCCAGTCTTAGCCGGTTTGAGGAGAAACTCCAGTTCACGCCAAATTTCTTGGTGGACTTTGCAACTTGGTTATATAGCCAAGGAAAGTAGAAGTGTATCCTGAAACTCCAATTCCTTATCTGACATTAAAAAGAATTCAAGTAATAGTATTGTGGTCTATAAGATGATAGATGGAAAGACCTTCTGTCTTTAATTGAACTAAATAAAAAATATTGGTCTCAACTTATGTCTACTCTAGAAACTAATTATTAGAGTCACTTTCTTCTTCAGTACTGGATGTAAAAATTCTATGAAATGAATATTATTAGCTCACAAAGGGACAGTCTTAATTATAGAAGAGATTCTAAGGGAACATTTAGATGTAACTTGAAGCAGTAGAGTCAGATGTATCTATTTTTATTTTAAATGTATCTTAGTATGGAAGAGTCCACAACTCTGGATTTCTGCTTCCAGGTCTTGCTGATAAAAAGGTGTTTGCTTTTAGTAATATTTATGTAATGTACTGATACTTTCCTGTCTCCTTATTTATTCTTATATTTCTTTTTATTTTTCTTGCCCAAAAGCCTGGATTAGCTTCCTCTCCAAGCTGCATTTTAGAAATCTAGGTCCACCTGTATTACAAACACCAATGACACCAGCCAGTCTGCAGATAGGTTTTACCCAATGAGCTATGTTAATGGTCTTGTAAGTTAAAAGCTATGAGCTGAATGCATCAATTGTGCATGAATATAAACAAAGACTATTCTATAAAGTTAAAACAGTAGAATTAATTAGGAAATTAACAAATTCACTGGTTTTTAGAGGCAGAAAGATTTAAAGCATAATACAGATGGCATCTTTCATTTTTTTCTTTAGTTGAAGTTTTAAGATCCATAGAAAGAAAACAAGTCAAAGGAATTTTAATCAACTTTATTTTTTTAAGAACAAAGTCTCTTTAATTTTACTTTTCTATCCACATGGCAGAACGACATGAGTAAAACAGTTCTCCAAAAAAAGCTTTAAAAAACAGTTGCTATAAAGTAGTTTTGGTAGCATTTTACATTTACTTTGTACTGCATGCGTCTTCTCCCTGTAACTGCAAATTCTGACTATAAAATTTAAAGTGGCTTTAGAATACATGTTACCTGAAACGTTTAAAAAAATCCTCCTGTATTTCAATCCTGTTAAAGATTAACTTTTCGGTAGAATGGAATCTATCTAGAAAAATTTCTCTCCCTTTATTTTGTATTTTTTGTTGATTTTTAAATTTTTTGTCTCTGACAGCAAAAAAATAAAAGGGAGTGGGGCTGTAGAGGATTAAGCTAGATCCATGTAGGCAAGTTAGGGCAGTGGTAACCCTGAGTGACAGCTGCAGTCACCTCCTAGGGCAGCACACCCCTCCCCTCCACGCACAATTCTCTTCTCTCTGCCCCACTTCCTCTCTCCCCCTACCACTTCTGTGCTTCCTTCTATGCCTCTCTTCCTTTCTCTTCCTTTTGCCTTCATCTTAGGCCTGATGGTGAGCCCCATAAAATATAGATCAGCCTTTCCTCTGGTTCTAAAATATAAAAGTATTTGTTGACTATTCTTTTGCCTCATTAATTTCCTTCTTTTTTTTCTGACGTGCCTGAAATCTCTTTAAAATAACCCAAGGAGAAGTGCTATATCGAAACCACCATATTGTACCCAATATTATTTTCTGCCTTAATTTGAATCCTGAAATAACAAAAAGGAAGATATGATTTTTTTCAAGTCAAATCTGTCCTAGGGATGTTTTATAATTTTGGAAAGTTTTTTTCATATTCATTTTTTTTCAGATACTGAATTTGTTAGATGAGTTCTAATGGAGTAATAGAAAATAATTTCCGGGACTTCCCTGGCGGTCCAGTGGTTAAGACTCAGAGCTTCCACTGCAGGGGGCGTGGGTTGGATCCCTGGTGGGGGAACTAAAAAAAAAAAAAGAAAGAAAATAATTTCCATTTTCCAGGATTTAGGAGAGAGTTAATTTGTCTGGAAGAGAAACATTTACTAATATTTTATAGAAAACAGTGTATGGTAATCTAGGTATACACATAAAACAATGAGTCTTTACCAAAAGAATGAGAGGACATCAAATTGAAAGTCATTAATTTAGCACCTGGGGATTAACTCTTGTATCTTCCGGTTGTGAAACAAAACGTGCCCTGGACAGGATGTCTGCCACCAGCCAAATGTATGACTTTGGACAAGTTACATGCCCCCTGAGGGTCTCAGTTTCCTCATCTCTCAAATGAGACACATGGACTAAATGATTTCCCCAATCCTGAGGTTGGAGACCATGAATACTGAAACTACGATACGTTTGGCAACATTCACCATTTCAAGTTGCCAAGGGGATTAACTTTCCACACAGACTGAGGTCACAATATCATTTTAATTTCATTGCATTCTTTAATGTTAATACAGAGATAGAGAAAAACAGTATCAATGTTCAGCTTCCATTCTGTTGGGAAAGTATAGACTATATAGTTCCCTCTCTTCACCTGTTAGCCATTGTTTTGGTGTTTGTTAGACTGTGCCTAATTAGAATCCCCATCTGCCTAAACAGTAGTCAATCAGGAAATCCCTTAACTGTGCTCCTCTACTTTTATTGCCAGTCCTAATCACTTTTTTTGTTTTTAACATCTTTTTTGGAGTATAATTGCTTTACAATGGTGTGTTAGTTTCTGCTTTATATATAACAAAGTGAATCAGCTATATGTATACATATATCCCCATATCTCCTCCCTCTTGCGTCTCCCTCCCCCCCTCCCTATCCCACCCCTCTAGGTGGTCACAAAGCACCGAGAGCTGATCTCCCTGTGCTATGCGGCTGCTTCCCACTAGCTATCTATTTTACATTTGGTAGTGTATATATGTCCATGCCACTCTCTCACTTCATCCTAGCTTACCCTTCCCCCTCTCCATGTCCTCAAGTCCATTCTCTACGTCTATGTCTTTATTCCTGTCCTGCCCCTAGGTTCTTCAGAACACTTTTTTTTTTTTTGACTCCATATATGTGTGTTAGCATACTGTATTTGTTTTTCTCTTTCTGACTTAACTTCAGTCTGTGTGACAGACTCTAGGTCCATCCACCTCACTACAAATAACTCCATTTCTTTTCATGGCTGAGTAATATTCCATTGTATATATGGAATCACTTTTTTATTTGAACTAAAATTTCTGGTGTTATTAGTATCATCTGTGTCTCCAAGAAGATGGTAATATAACTCAATTCAATAAATAATTGGGTAATCAAAATATGCTGTAAATGCTATATTCATGCAGAAGTGGCAAACATTTCCTTACCAAGATGAAGGCATTGTGTTAAATGTCTTATCTTTAGCTCATATACTTTTTATAAAACTCTGCAAGGTAGACATTTTCATCATTCCCATTTTAACAGATAAGATGTTCAGATGATAAATAAATGTTAAGTAGAATTAAAACACAGGGCTCTCTGACTTCTAAGTTTGTAATAATTTTTCTATTTCAAAATTTTGGATAATATAAATTACAAATATTAATTTGCCTTTCACATTTCTATTGTATATCTTTAGTTGAGCCCAGATCTGACACTTTGTTTCTTTGCTAAAAGTTTTGACTTAGAAGCAGAATAGAACTAGAATTTATCTTTTCTACCCGACAGTCTTTTTTTTTTTTTTTTTTTTTTAAATTATTTATTTATTTAATTATTTATTTTTTGGGCTGTGTTGGGTCTCCGTTTCTGTGCGAGGGCTTCCTCTAGCTGTGGCAAGTGGGGGCCACTCTTCATCGCGGTGCGCGGACCTCTCACTGTCGCGGCCTCTCTTGTTGCGGAGCACAGGCTCCAGACGCGCAGGCTCAGTAGTTGTGGCTCACGGGCCTAGTTGCTCCGTGGCATGTGGGATCTTCCCAGACCAGGGCTCGAACCCGCGTCCCCTGCATTAGCAGGCAGATTCTCAACCACTGCGCCACCAGGGAAGCCCCCCCGACAGTCTTTTAAATAAGGATGTAAATATATATTTATCAAGTAAATTTTCAGTGAAGATGTGAATTTTCAGTGAGAAACTACATTCATTTTAGATCATGGCCATCCAGGTAGCCTGTGCATGTGTACATCAAAAGGATAATCGAGTTGACAATAGCTTTTATTTCAGATTCTTCATTCACTAATGTGCTAAGTCTTCTCAACTGATTGCAAATATTAGCCCCTGAAAGACAGCAGTCTTTACATCCTTCTTTTATGTTTAAAATATATAGAGTTCCTGAAATTGAAGGGCCCATTCAGTCTGGGGTGCTGAATAGCAATAATTTGTAAATCTTTTTATTTCAACGTTATGCCAGCGTCTATAATCACCTTGTCTCTCTGTTAGAAGCCTTTGTGTTTGCAATAGGAAATATTTAAGCCAAGGTATTTTTGGACCTACACTTCTGAATATTATGTGGAAGGCACCAAATGGCTTTCCCCCAGTGGGTTGTCTTGTATTATAGAAAGGTTTGATTCCATCAGACACAGACTAAAAATGCACATGAACTTCTAATTTTAGGTTGCGTCATGAGGACTCATTGTGATATTTTCAATGAGGTTAAAGGCCAAAAACTTCCCTGTTGCTGCAGTTTTCAATTACTGGAAAAGCAGCTAGACCGTGTCCTACACCTTTCTAGTGCATGACCTGTCTCTAATATTCTCTTTTTTCCCCATATGTTATTTAACATATAGGGCAAGTTTTGTGTCTGTTGTAAGCTGAAATATGGATCACATTAATATTTTTAAAGGGGTAAAGGGTAGCTGGATTCAGAAAAGTGAATTAAGTATTATATATCTAAATGGACCAGGAATCAGCCTTCAACCTGTCCTTCTAAACCAGAGCCCACACTCCAATGCCATAGTGCCACAACCCTGTGTTAAACTCAATGTCCTTGAAATCTCTTACTTTGCCACAGGTGTGCTCTCTACTTGCCATTGTGTTCTAAATCTACCAATTTCGTATCTCTAAAAATCAGGATTTTTCCCCTACCCAAATTCTTAATTGAACCCAGTGTTGCAACTTTCACTGATTTTTGGCTTTTTTTTTTCTTGTAGTCAATTTTAATGATGTACTGTATGTTGTCAACTTTTCTTATCCAACACAACATAGCTAATGCATCCAAATGAGTGTTCTTCTTCAGAATTACTCCTATTAGGGAATATAATAACTCTTGTAATGCAACCCACATGCCGCCTTCCCCAACTGAAGGACACTTATTCTTCTAAAGCACCTATCTGAGCTGGCTTATCAGCCAGATGAGAAAATAGGTATAAACATTGGATGATCACAAAATACATAGCTGGTAGGGGTTTCTTTTTGTAGTTTCTCACTTTTACCAATGCCTACATAGTTCTATCCCTTGTTTTCTGCCTCATGGTGATAAACAGCAACACCTAAGGTGAGACCTCTGAACCATGTTTTGGATATTAGTAGAAGAAGACTAAAATCACCTAGATGGGATATCTTTTCCCTGTTACTACAAATCCCCTTTCTTTTAATGCACTGAAAAACTTAATGACCTAGTAAAACCATTACAATATGGACCCTTTGTCATATAAGAAGCAGAACATGAATGTTTTCTATAATATTCTTTATATACTAATGGCCTTTGATGGTCCAAAGCAATGTGTATGAAATCCTAAGAAAATCCTTCGTGGTTTGTGTTTAACTCAACACCTTTTGAACTATGTAATGAGACACTTTTTATAAGATCCCTGGGCCACTGAATAAGTTAGTAAAGTCTGAGGGCCTAAGCAATAAACAATATTCCTCTAGGTTCTAATCTTTGTTTTGAATTCCACTGATTGGATGGAGCCAAGAGTCAACCAACCAGGTAAACCTGGTGACAATGGACCTGTCTTGTAAGAGGAGATGATGACTCCTTTCTCTGAGGATGAGAACACTGTGCTGTGTTACCTGCTAGGTCTGCTACAGAAAGAGCAGTGCCTCCCGGACTCCCTCAGCTCCTGTCAATCTGAGCACATAGTTCACCCCCTTGATTACTGGGCACTGATCCCCTCCTGGTTGACCATGTGATGGGCACAACTTCCAGCCAGGGAATCTCCATGCCACCCCATCTCCCACTCTTCTGGGGACAAGGGGTTGTAGAAGGCAACATTAGATGAGTTTATGCACGTGCTGTTTGACACAACCAAAAGTTAAAAATCCACAGACAGCTGTAGCTGTAGCTTGAGAAGCATCCCTTGGCTGTCACTATCAAAATAGCATACAGGAGACAATAACATCAAAACATTGTATGTTGTTAAAAATGACTATATATATATTTAATATCATAACTGATTTTACATATATCTATGAACAAATTGGCCATAAGTCTTGAATATTATACTGATTTTTGTACATGTATTTGGTTTCTACAAGGATAAAATTCAAATAGAAAAGGGCTGTTGGAAGGAAAAGTCCTACTGATTTAAGCAACCCAGAATGGCAGTTCAAACTTAGGAAGGGCCACTGTTACTAGTGATGGAACCGAGATTAAAAAAGCAGATATTGTACAGCAAGGACGAGTAGTGCCAAAATGAGGCAACTCACCAGGAAAAAGACACAGTTCTTGAAGACCATGGACAAAATGATAGCACTTGTTATGTCTGTGGGATTGTCACCTAAAAACAATGTGAGGGCAGGAGGGAGGGATCAGGTTGAGAAAAGAAGGCTGAGGCATGGTTTGAAAGATGAGTGTGAATTTTAGCTTTTAATTTAGACCTTCCCATGCTCTGGGTCACTGTGAACTTGACAGTGTAGCGTTAATTGCCCAAGGAGTCTCACGAACTTACTTATTCACACACAAATGACATTGCCACTCTAGTAGTGAGAACCTGTGGTGTACAGCTACTTTCCCACCATTTGTAGCTGCTATTTAACCATTGAATTCCTCCTGAGTAATATTTTTACTTGAAATTACTTATTGGATAAGTCTATTTCCTATATCAAGACATCGTCCTCTCTCTCAATCTATGCCATTACATTACTTGATATTACAACACCAAAAAATTAAAATTTTGTGTTTTGAATTTAAATATGAAAGATTATTTTTTTCCTTTAATTGTCTGTGGTATTATTCACTCAAAGAAATATTTGATAAAAAATCTGCTCAATAGTCTACTACATGAGATGGGAGTTGGTTAAGGATCTGATTGGCTATAAATAGTATTTTCTTTAGTATTTCTTTCATATGTTCTTCATGGATAGTGCCCTTGCCAAAGTGAATAAAATCTGACAAGTTAACAGTTGATTAACCAAGTTTTAATCAGTGAAATATCCTGGCAGTTCTAATGCCTGGTGAGAAGTCAAAAATAAAACCTCAGTATCTCAGTCCAAGGAGCTAGTATATTAACCACTGTGGTAAATTCCTATTTATTATGGTGTTTGAGACAAGAAAATACTTCACTGTCAGATGATTACTTTTTTAAGAGAGAAAATAGCCATGCAGCACAACTTTGGAATACTTATTTTTGCTTTGTGTCAAAAGCCATACTATTAAACCCCATAATGGAAGTACCACTACTTCCAGCTTTCATCAGCAGTCCAGAATGTCATGCAATGAGAATTTAACTCGACTAAAGTGACTATTTAACATGCAGAACTGAGTTATGTCATCAAGACTCCACAGGTAGTGAACACTTGGTGACTGATGGGTGGAAGAGAATGTACATTCTAATAAGGGGTCAGAGGACTTCAGGAATTCTACTCTGTAATTACCTGCAGTAGCAGGTGAGACAGTGCATGTCAAATAAGAAAAGTATAATTCTAGCACTGAAGAACAAGGCGTCATATCCCCAAAATAAATATAAAACAAAGAGCTGAAGCCAAAGTTATTTAAAACTGTGTTATTTGGTGATAGGCTTTTTAAAGATTCTCTTTCACTGAAACACACAGTGGAAACTTTTTGTAATACTGATGTTGTAGAACAGGATGAATAACCGCCTCATTGGTGAATCTATTCATAACACGTGTTTTTCAGTAGGTGTTTATAGGGGATAAGTATTTACTTCAATAAAGTTGATTACATGTAATAATAGGCCATATGTTTTATGAGATTCCAGATATAAACTTCTAAATACTTTTGCATATTCTCTAATAATAAATGCAGTTAGAGTTTATTTACTTTTTCTGATTTTATGAATAAGGAATGAAAACTTTAATTTGAATTTTCCAATAAACTGAGCATTAGTCCACATAAGACAGTCAAACATCATTGTATCCTTACTGAAGTGGTACAGGCCAGCAGCTTGCACCCGGAAATCCCCTTTCTAGAATATGTGACTGTATTTGCTCATCTCTGACTTGTGTGTTATTATTTTTAGAAAAGATGTCCTTTATTGACCGCATTATGAATCTCATTGTCTAAAACATAAATTAATTAGGCTCAAATTGTTCTTATAAAAGTCAGCTTTTAAAAGTCAGAATGTATTTTTAGTATAATTTACATCAGTGATTGTTAAATTTGGAAGCTTGCTAACTAAGTCTATTTAAAGGAGGAAAACATCCTGGAAGAAAGAAACACGTGCTAGAAATACAAAGAGCCTGATACACCACAACATCCAGATTTATCTGTGTCCCCATTTAGGGATTTGTGTTGGAATACCAAGACATTGTTCCTCCTGCCGAGTTCTTCAGTGGGAGCAGGTGGAAACCAAATCCAGCATCAAGAACGTTTCACCTTTTCAAAATGAAAACTTTGGAACCGTTTTCTTTTCCTGCTGTGGGTGAATAATGTGAGGAGGGAAAAGCGGAGGAGAGGATGGGGGTGTTAAGAGAAAGGCAGTTAGAGTGACAGGCAGGGGACATGGGGAGTGAATGAAGCTCAGATTGGAACTGGTCCAGTGATGTCTTGGCAGAGGACGGATGTGGAAAGGGGTTGATTCCAGAAGAAAGAGAAGGAGAGGTTAAGACACTGACAGGTGGATCTGGCTATGTGTGTGAGGAAACGCCAAGGGCAACAGCTGAGGAAGGAAAGAGTAAGGTGTATTTATGCAGATACAGTTCAAGAAAAACTTTCTCCTGGGGAATTATCAAAACTACTCAAGTGGTCACACAGAGAGAAAAAAGACCACACGGAAAGAAAAAAGTCATGGAGGTGTCACCTCACACAATCACAAACAACATTTTGAAACGTCTATTGGAATGGAGTATAGATTTCTGCAGTGATGAAACCTTGGGGCTCAGTAATTAAAGCTGTATGTCAAGCACATGCATGAACAAAGACTAAGCCCCATAACAAGGGAGAGTCAGAGTGAGGGTAGGCCAAGGTATAGTCAAACAATATACTCAGAATCTTCCTGGGCACCAGTGACCAGAAGCATTGAACTCAATTTGCTAAAGCTGTGCTGTATTTTTAGAATGAATTTATGAAATTTATGCCCCTGCCTGAAAATTCTATGATTCTATAATCATTTGCTAATAAAGATAAAATGAACACCCACAAAACAATTAAAATGTGATGGGAGAGGGCAGCAGCAAGATGGAGAAGAAGCACTTCTTTCTATTCCTCTTACTGACAACAGTTAAAAACCCTGAAATATATAAATTATATATATAAAAATAAGTAAAATATATATTTCATATATAATATATATCATATTATCACATATAAAATATATAAAACATATATAGGAGGTATATAAAATATATGTTATATATATATATACACGTGTGTGTATATGCATACACATATCCCAGACTGAATACTGAAGTCAACAACCTAGAAAATTATAATATTGTTTGATGTTGGTTCTCAATGTATTTAGCGCTAATAGCTAAGACAATTGTATCATAAATGAGAAAGAGTAAAGGGACTAAAAGGAAGGTAAGGTTTCTAGACTTCATTCAAACTGGTGAATCGATGACACTAGCAAACTGTGGTAAGTTTTGTGTGTATAATGTAACGCCTAGAGCAATCATTAAATATCTATACAAAGACACACATTGAAAAACACTATGGACAAATCCAAATAACTCACTCTATAGGGAAATGTAATGGGATGAGCGCGATTGTATCTTTACCATAACTGCTCCCTTGTTTACTGGTAAGAGGGAAAACCAGGGGAAGAATCTTGTGTTCCATCACCTTTCCTCACCTGACACTTTTCCCGTGGGACTGGACCCTTGCTGTGGGGTTGCTGGAATGTTGCTGAAATGGTTCAGTAAACAGGAGTGCATTCGCTCTGAACTGGCTTGCAGGATTATTGTCACAAGTTTTACAAGTTGTCATGTCTATCGCTCCTTAATATTTTTTATATTAGTTAAAAATAATATAAATAAAATAATAATCATTCTGCTTATGTATTATACTGTTACACACAGAACCTGTGTCAACCTTGCTCTATGGGGAGCTGAGCAAAAGGGATTTTATGTCCAGGTGGTCACTACTGCCTCAGTAGTATAAAACAAAGTCCTTCTGATTCAAGTAAATAAATGCTTTGCCCAACCCCATTTTAACATCTTTTTGAGGTATAATTAATATGAAATAAACTTGCACATAATTAAAGTATAAAAATTGACATATTGCAATTTCCTTTATATAACATTCTCAAAATGACAAAATCTACACATGTAATACAAATCTACGTGTTATCTAACACGTTATAAAATGCCCTAGAACTATACACACACTGTGTCGATGTTAATTTCTGATTTTGACATTGTACTATCATTACAGGAGATGTTACTATTGGGGAAGACAAGATACAAGGTAAATGGGACCTCTCTGTACTATTTCTGCACCTTTCTGTGAATCTAGAGTTATTTCAAAAATAAAAAGATAAAAACTGCATTGACAGACACAAATGACTGTATCTTATATGATTCC
The DNA here is from genome assembly GCF_028023285.1 of Balaenoptera ricei. Taxonomy (NCBI): domain Eukaryota; kingdom Metazoa; phylum Chordata; class Mammalia; order Artiodactyla; family Balaenopteridae; genus Balaenoptera; species Balaenoptera ricei. The sequence goes on from NC_082650.1 coordinate 66,574,813, forward strand.
ATCTCTATAAAGTTCTGGAAAAGTCAAATTTGTAAAGAAAGAATACAGATCAAGGGCTAATGAGGGCTGAGAGTGCTAGACTGGTAGAGGGATTGCTTATAAATGGGCATGAGGGGATGTTTGGGGGCAATGGAAATGTCCTTTAAGTGGATTGTGAGGATGACTACACAACTCCACATATTTACTAAAACTCATTAAATTGTACACTTTCAATGGGTGTATTTATGGTATATAAAATATACTCCAACAAAACTTTAGAATGCATTGTCACAGTGATCATGGAAAAATAAGGTCATGTTGAATTTTTCTTAACTCTTAGAATTTAGCTCTAGTGACAATTTGAATTGCATAGTGTCCATGCAGGAGGTGGGCATACACAGCTTCTCTGTGCCCTGGGCCTCTAGAGGTCTTTTCCAAGCACTGGTGTGCACATGTCAAGGCAGATGACGTAGGGAGGGAGCCACGTGGGACGCACTGAAGGGGATCTTTTCTCCCTGTGGCTGCACTGGTTTAGAGTTATTATCTATTCCTATTGAGAGAGGTGAAGACGCGGATATGAGGATCATCTGTACATCCTTTCCAGCTTGCTGTCTGTGGATGTGTATTTCATACGTAGAGGAGGCTATAAAACGGTCGTCATTGCAGTGTGTGCTCATTCATCGTCAACAAATCATTTTGTCACCTTTACAAAGCCCTAAGGGAAAAGACAGACGTTCATACAGACCAACAAAACTCCTCCAACCTCTATAATCAGGGTTGACTCTATTTAGTATCGAGTTTCTGTGTCCAGCATGAGAAAATAAGGCCAATGTCACACAGTGCAGATTCTGCCCTGAAGAGATTTATTTCTGCCCAGGTGTGCTTCACTTAAAAAAAAGCAACATTTTTCTCCTTCTGTCATTTATTTATTACCCTGAACTGTAATAGTCCATTTCTATGTTCCACTAAACTGTGGAGTGGGAGGTAGGAGGGGTGGGGCTTATCCACTGCACCCCTACTACCTGTGAGAGGACCTAGCACCTACAGGTTACTTAATACGTGTTTGTATAATTGATTAGTAGTTAGTGGTGAGGCTTCTGTAAGTGACAATAGATGTAGGGATAAAATTTGGAAATCAGGAACTCTCTGTAGATTGCAAATCTACAACATATTATTCATAAAATACAAAGTTAAAGTAAATTCTTACAGTGTTAAAGCATCTTAGATTAAACAAAACCACATCTCATCACAGAGGTAGGCATCTGAACTATTCAAGGGTGTGTGAGCTGGGATAAATACAGTATTTGAAACATAAAGTTGGGCAGTCCAGTAGTTGGGACTCCACGCTTCCACTGCAGGGGGTGTGGGTTCAATCCCTGGTCAGGGAACTAAGATCTCACATGCCGTGTGACGTGGCCAAAAAAAAAACCAAATAAAATAAAATAAAAATAAAAGGTAATTAAGCTAAAGGTGGTTCTTAAAAGAAACAAACAAAAAGCAAGCAAACAAAAAACAATGTAGCAACTGAAAAGGTCAATTTCGTAGAAACTGTAATTTAGTAGAAAGTGGCAATGATGATATAATTCTGAAGTAGCCTATACATAAACAAATAAAACTAAATTAAAGCAAAACTCATTTCCCCCCACTTAGGTCAAAACTACTTGCTATGGTCTGAATGTCTGTGCCCCACTCAAATTCATATGTTGAAATCTTAACATCCCAAAGCATTAGGAGATGGGGCCTTTGGAGGTATCTAATCATGAAGGTGGAGCTCGCATGGGTGGAATTAGTGTCCTTATAAAGAGGCTCCAGGGGCTTCCCTGGTGGCTCAGTGGTTGAGAATCCGCCTGCCAATGCAGGGGACACGGGTTCGAGCCCTGGTCTGGGAAGATCCCACATGCCACGGAGTGACTAGGCCCGTGAGCCACAACTACTGAGCCTGCGCGTCTGGAGCCTGTGCTCCGCAACAAGAGAGGCCGCGATAGTGAGAGGCCCGCGCATGGCGATGAAGAGTGGTCCCCGCTTGCCACAACTAGAGAAAGCCCTCGCACAGAAACGAAGACCCAACACAGCCGCAAATAAATAAAAATAAATAAATTTTAAAACCTGAAAAAAAATCATTTCATAATGGATCACAGACCTAAAGCTTAAAATTGTATAAATTCTGCAAATAAACCTAGAAGAAAACATTGGTTAAAAAAAAAAAAAAAAAAAAAAAGGCTCCAGAGGGATCCCTAGCCCCTTCCACCATGTGAGGATACAGCAACAAGGTGCCTATGAACCAGGAAGAGAGCCCTCACTAGAACATGACTGTGCTTGTACCTTGATCTTGGACTTCCCAGCCTCCAGAACTGTAGGAATAAATTTCTGTTGTTTATAAGCTACCCAGTCTGTGGTACTTTCTCCTAGCAGTCTGAACAGACTAAGACACTACCATACTCTATATATCACATGTATAGACTTAGAAGGGGGATATCTTAGTCTGCTTGGGCTGCCATAACAAAATACCACAGACTGAGTGGCTTACACAGCAGAAATGTATTTTCTCACAGGTCTACAGGCTAGAAGAGTCCAAAATCAAGGTTTCAGCCAATTTGGTTTCTGGTGAGGACTCTTCCTGGTTTGTAGATGTCCCCCTTCTTACTGTGTTCTCCTCTGGCAGAGAGAGAGAGCTAGGGTGTCTCTTCTTCTTCTTATACGGGCACCAGCTCTATTGGGTTGGGGCACTACCCTTAAGACCTCGTTTCATCTTTAACACCCTTTCATGGGCTCAGTCTCCAAATATAGTCACATGGGGGTGGCAGTGGTGAGGACTTCAATATATGATTTTTAAGGAGATGCAATTCGGTTCATAGCAGGGGATAAAAAGCTGCAGAGAAGTTTTACATTGTCTTACTGTATTTGTTAAGAAATAACGGTGGAATAAAAAATAATATGTTTGCCAGGGTTGCAGAGCTACAATTAGGCAGGGTTAGGATTTGTACTCAGGTCTTGCTGGTTTAAAAGCTAGCTTTCCTACTATATTAATTTTTCTTTTTGGAAATTATAGGTAAATGAGGTAAATGTTCATATGTGATTACTTCATTCCCCATAATTTTCCCTTTAAAAAAAATACCTGGGCTATTTTATCTCATGAGTTTTTCCTGATAATATGTTCCATGCCTCCTCAGCGAAAGTGCAAGTTCAGATATAGCTCAAGTGAACAGTTCCCATACATGCTGACAGCCTCCTACCCTTAGCTCCTGCACGTCTCTGTTTTTCTTCTTGGGAGCTTTATCTAGCGCCATGGGAATTTGCTGAGCCCAAGTGCACGGCAGCCTGTAGACAGCAGAGATTTAATACATCCAGGTGAAACCACCAAAAAAAAGACTCATGAGAATCTTGACAAACACTGTCTGTGAGGGACCGTTCTGAAGAAGGTTCTACAAGATTCCTCCAAAGGTCTGCAGATGAATTGAGCCCCCGTGGCCCACAGTAGTTACACCCTTCTTGTCCATCCCCCGACCTCCAACTTATGCTTCCTGGGATTCCCTCCCAAACACTCCCTGCACGCAAAGTCCTTATCTCAGGATCTACCTTCAAGAGCCCAGACACATCCCCTGGAAGGTGACCTCTCCATCATCCCACCCCCAATCCAGAATAACTTCTGCATTAATTTTTTAAAACTAACTGCTCTCGGAAAAATATCAATTTCTTTAGAGATTAGTTTAAAAATGGCATTACACTGCAGTGTAGATTTTTTAATGTTTGTATTAAAATAAAATATTATCTTTATCAGTGATAATGTCTAAATGAAAACTATTTTCTTCTTCTTCATCATCATCATCATTAAAAACATTTATTCAGGATGATCCTTCAAACTCTGTTTTTCACCCCAGGAATGTCATTTCCAACATCATCTGTGGCAAATGATTCACAGTAATCTGAATCTTTAGCATCCTACTTACATCTGTTTTAGAGTTTTCCACTGCTGTCATGTGCATTTTCTCATTGGTACCTCATAGCTATGAGTTAGATAGGACAGCTAGTATCATGATTTTACACATGAGATAAAAGCTTCAGAGGAGCTAAGTCAAACTCAGTTACTCTGCTAAATTTCTTCATACACACAAAAATACAATAATTTGTAATCCATAATTTTAATGTTATACAAGGCTGTGTTCTATTGTTTATAATAATTCAATATATTTTTTAAAATTTATATGAACTTCTGGACTAATTGTTTATTTCCTGGTTACTATAACTCTAATTCATATTGCAACCCCTTATGACTCAGAATACTAAAGCAAACCCAATTTCTCCAACTTGGATTTCTTGTTTTCTTTAAGGTTAAAGTCAACATGGTTTTTAAGAGCAAGTAACTTTTTTCTGAGATAGTAAATGTCATATCTACTCAATTTACTTTGATATACAATAGGAAATGTGTCAATATACGCTGACTAATTATTTATTTATATTAAGACTCCTGTCACTCACTCATCTAACTTGCCCTCCTCTAATCCTTTCATAGCTTCTGATGAGGGATCTTGCTCTACCCCTTTGCTTCAGATCTCCTACGAGGACCTCCAGCTGCGTCTGTGCAGGGCTGCTGACATGTGAGAGAGCTGCCAGTTTTATTTGACAACCCCTGCTTCCTAGAACCATCCTCACCTCCATGATCCCTTGTCCAAGCCCACATGCTTCTCAGCAACTCTACTGAGATGAGTATCTGCTAGCTGGACCAGTGCTTGGTCCTCTCTTACTGTGGGCAATTACAGACTTCAACTTCTCTGAAAACAGACGAGTGCAGTCCCAGACTGCTTGGGAAAAATTCAGCTTTCTACTCCTCTTTCCACCTGCGTTTCTCTCCTTTGCTTTCATACTACTACCACACACACAACACTTCTGACACCAGGTGTGTGGGATTCTTTTTCCCCACAACAAGCAATTCTGCAACACCAGCTGGGAGTCCTACAATTTAACTCAGTTCTGACACTGTCTACCTGGAGATCCCACAGGTTAAGGGCTCATCCCAGGAGGCTACTCCCCAACACACACACTAGAGATGTCAGTCTCAAGTCATAAGTCCTTAGGTTACTGACCACTCATGCCCTACGTTAAGGGATATTATGCTATACTGGAGGCATGTTGCATGTAATACAGTGGATCAAATTTGGCCAAAAATTGGAAGTTTCCTTGACCCCCTCCTCAAGTTTGATTGATTTGCTAGAGCAGCTCACAGTACTCAGGGAGATACTTATATCTATCAGTTTATTAAGGAATATGATGAAGGATACAGATGAATAACTGGATGAAGAGACACATAAGACAAGGTCTGGGAGGGTCCCAAGTGCAGGAGCTTCTGTTCCTGTGGAGTTGGGGTGCATCAACCTCCCTGTATATGGATATGATCACCAATCTGAAAACTCTCCAAACCCCAAGCTTTTGGGATTTTTATGGAAGCTTCATCACATAGGCATGAGCCACCATTAACTCTATTTCCAGCCTCTTTCTCTTCTCAGGAGAATGAGGGGCAGGGCTGAAAATCTCAAGCTCCTAACCATGTCTTGGTCTTTCCAGCGACCAACCCTCATTCAGGAGCCATCCTGGAGCCCCTGCCCCGCAGAGTTGTCTCATTAGAACAGAAGATACTCCTATCTCCCAGGAAATGACAAGGGTTTTAGGATTTCTGTTCCAGGAACTGGGAACAAAGAATAATATATATTTTCTATTATCTCACATAGAAATAATTATGTGCTTAATAAATGGTGTTTGTGGTCATGTTAATGTTATAAACAGAAAGATATATTCAAAGAGAGGCTTTATCGAACATATGAGACCAGTGGGCCATCACAGGATTTTGACACAAGACCATCCTGCAACAAACATCTTTTCCTAATTCGGCAACCATATTCTGATAAATGGGATGGGAGATGAAAATCCATTTTATAGAATACATGTTTTTATTAATTACACTGAATAATGTAAACAAGGTATAGAAAATCATTGGGCAGATGCCTGATCTCTTAGGAGTTAGGTCGTGTCTCTAGGTCTGATCCACTTCAACTGATAAAAATCTTTTAATATCATTTAATAGCTTGGCTTTGCTTTCATTAAATTTAATTGACTTAAGCTATAGATTACTATGATTATACAATTTAGAAAGAAATTATTTCAGGAATATATAACCAAACATATTTTATTAGAAAAAAGAAAGCTTTTTATTAAGTAAATCATTCTGGTGTCATGAGTCTGTTTAATGGTGTCAGTAGCATTGAAACTGTGAACTAATGAACCAGAGTAGCCTCAAAATTATGGTGACACACTAGAGTTATAAAAAAGACTTGTGTTTGAATGGTGTCAGGTCTTTAATTGGAAGAATTCTTTTTGGTAAAACTTACAAATGTAGCACACTTTTTCAATTTTACTTTTAAAAAGTTTTAGGACTAATTTTTTTTTTTTTCCTTTACCCATTTGATTACTAAGCTTTAGTATCAAATGCATCTAACAAGAAAGAAGTGGAGTTGAAACTTTGACTTATTATTCCCCTAGTTCTTTTTATACATTTCATAAAGAACAAAGACTTAAGACAGCCAGCATCAGAGATTCATTTCTTCCTAATGTTACTTAGGCTGTCGGGTTCCACTGAAGAATCCACTGAAGTGAAAATCTGATCAAGCAATAATGAGGATAAAACAAGACATTCAGATACAAAGAAACCTTAGAAAATGGTTAAATGATGACAATGACGTACTTCCATACTTTATACAAAAAGACTGGAATAAAATGATTGCTTGACTTGTTAAATAAAGAAACACATCCTGTCAATAAACATTTCTCGATATGTGTATTTTACATAGAGCAAAATTCTTATTGAGGCTGATGTGATAAGAATGTTTGTCATTCATATGTCTTCGGTTTAGTAGATGCCTTCTCACCTGTAAACCGTCATATAAATTGTCATCATGTCTGCCTTTGTTGTCATATCTGATACTTCACGGGGAAGAGGGAAGATAATAATTTCCTCTGTTTGGTTTTTATTGATTCAGTCAATGTTGTATATTTGTATATTTTCTTTTTTCTGACTCTGGTGCAAGTGCCATTCAAATTTAGAAGGTACTGAGAAGGTAGGTTGATTAAATCACTAGGAGTATTGCTTAATTCTTATGGGAACTTCAAAAGAGAGCAATATTTACTCATTTTAATTATTAAATTCCTAAGAAGTACATAAGAGAAGGCATCTTTATGGTTTGTTAGAATATCATAATAAGACTTGTTCTTAAGTAAGTAAAACTCAGATCTTTCTAGGTACATCTATTCATCTATCAACGAGATTGAAAATCTTCTATTATCAAAAGATCCATAACCCTCTAGTATTAAAATAATTTTAGTTGTATGCATTCAACTCAGAAGATAACTAACCTTCATAACATTTTTATATCAACTCTCAAAATTTTCCTGTTTACTACCCACAACTTGACAGTACCCTGGAAATACACACTTTAGGAGACTCTATTAATGGCACAGAATTAACAACCAAACTATTTTCTCCTTTATTTTTTTAACTATTATGGATTTTTTCTAATTACATTGTATGCATCATTGTAGAAACTGGCAAAAATTCAACAAAAAAGAACTAAAAAGCACTGATAATCCCACCATCAAGGATACATTGTTCCCTGCTGACTGAACACATGGATTCCTTTTAAAAAGATACATTGTTGACATTTTGTTACATTTCCTTGCATGAACACACACACACACACCACACACACACATGCAGTAGAAATTGTATTTACGGTTTCATTTTTCAATATTTTGGAAACACTATGTAGCTGATTTATAATATTCATTGCATTAAAATTCATTATTTTAATATGCCATAATTTATTCAAATATTCAATAATTAAAACTACTTTCCACTTCTGTTTTTACATACAATGCTGTGACAATCATCTTTGTACTTAAAATTTGATCCACATTTCTTATATTTCATCAGGGTAAAAAATAATTGAAGTCTCAGGACAAATGATGTGAAATTTCAACCATTGCAACCCATATTGCCAAATTATTTCTGTGATATTTCTTTACAAGGGCTCTGAAATCATTTATAAACTACCAAATATTTCATTATAGTGTGTAAAACCCAAACAACTTTTGGCTTTGAATTTCTCCATTATTCTTGCATGCTACAATGAAACTATACCAAGTACTAATAATTTACTACCGTTAAAAATTGTGATAAAAATCTGTGTGGCACCATTTATCTATAAATAAATAATGAGACATTTCATAATACTTTTGTATTTGACAAGAATACAGCGTTCTAGTATTAAAATACTGTTCAGTTGTATGCATTCAATTCAAAAGATTACAAACCTTCATAACATTTTGAAATCAGTTCTCAAAGTATTCCTGTTTACTATCCACGGCATGACAACATTCTGAAAATGCACACTACAGAAGACAACAGTTGATCTTGAAACTTTACAGAGTTGTCACATCCTTATTGTTTGAGAATCAGGTTGAATAAGATTAGAGTCATATGTCAATTTGAATCAAAGAATTCTAGATAAAGCCAAATCATTGCTGGAAACAATGAACCATAACATCGTCAGCTAAATTTTGCTGCCTCAGAAGTATCCTGTCAAATGATGCACAAAGAGACAAGGGACTAGAAAGCATACCAAGATACCCTGACCATCTGTTGGTAGATTATCAAAAAGAGGTTGGTGCCAATAAGGCAGTAAATGTAACATCAAGGTCAGCATCTAAAGGTTATGGTACTATATTTTCTAGAACCATTGTATAGGTTCAGACTCAAACATCCTTCCTGTGCTAAAAATCAAAAAAATTTAGCTGCATTGTGCATATTGCATTCAGTATCAAGTGTGGAGATACAGCCTCTTCTACTAGGTAATGCGTTACTCAGTTTATTGCTATTGCCTCCCAGGGTGCAAGCCTGCATGTCCTTTCTGACCTCCTACATTCTTTATTCTGTCCTGCCCTGGGGTTACGTTTACAGAACAGGATACACTAAAATGTTGAGATCCTCTCTCTAACTTATTAATCTACTCCATACTGTGACCTTAAGGTAGTGCTTGGACCCAAATTCCAGAATAGAGGTTGTTCTGAAACAAACTCTATCCCCACTAAAGGTGGTTTGACAGGTCTGCTTAAACACACAGCCATTTTGTAAGGTAAAATTGACATACAACATTTTATTAGTTTCATCTGTATAACGTAATGATTTGATATTTGTATATATTGTGAAATGATCACAACAATAACTCTAGTTGACATCTGTCACCATACAGAGTTACCTTTTTTTTTCTTGTGATGAAAACTTTTAAGATCTACGCTTTCAGCAACTTTCAAATACACAATACAATATTATTAACTCTAGTCACCATAATGTACATTACATCCCCATGGATTATTTATTTCATAACTGGAAATTTGTACCTTTTGACTCTCTTCACCCATTTTGTTCACTTCTCTCCCCCCGTCTCTGGTAACCACCAATCTGTTCTCTGCATCTAAGAGCTCATTTGTTGTTGTTAAGATTCCACTCATAAGTGAGGTCATATGGTTTTTGTCTTTCTCTGTCTGACTTATTTCACTTAGCATAATGCCTTCAAGTTTCATCCATGTTGTCACAAATGACAAGATGTCATTATTTTTATGGCTGAATAATATTCCATTATATATATATGTATAAAACATTTTCTTTATCCATTTATCTGTCAATCGACACAGATTTTTTTCTCTGTCTTGACTATTGTAAATAATGCTGCAATGGACATAGAGGTGCATACATGTTTTCAAGTTATTTTTTTTCTTTTTTCTGAATAAATATCCAAAAGTGAAATTGCTTAGTGGTACTATTTTTAATTTTTGGAGGAGCCTCTATACTGTTTTCCATGGTGGATGGCTGCACTGATTAACATTCCCACCAACAATGCACAAGGGTTCCCTTTTCTTCACATCCTCACCAACACTTATTACGTCTTGTCTTTTTGATAATAGCCATCTGACAGGTGTGAAGTGATATCACGTTGTGGTTTTGATTTGCATCTCCCTGATGATTAATGATATTGAGCATCTTTTCATGTGCTTGTTGGCCATCTGTATGTCTTCTTCGGAAAAATGTCTAGTGAGGTCCTCTGCCTCCTTTTTAAAAATTGGGTTGTTTGGGTTTATGTGTTTTTTTTGATGTTGACTTGTATGTGTTCTTTGTATATTTCAGATATTAACCTTTTATCAGATGTCTGGTTTGCAAATATCTTCTCCCATTCAAGAGGAAGTGGTTTTGTTTTGTTGACAGTCTCGCTTTCTGTGCACATCCATCCATTCTGGAAGCTAGGCTAGACCAAAGCTTGCTGTGATGGTTAATTTTATGCCCGGTCATCTGGCCAAACATGACTTTGGGAGTGTGTGTGAGAGTACTTCTAGATGAAATTAATGTTTGAATTGGTGGAGTGAGTTCTCCCTTATGTGGATGAGCATCATTCAATCAATTGAAGATCTGAACAGAACAAAAGGCTGAGTGAGTGGGAGGTCACTTCATAGCAAAAGAAGTGTGGCAATGGGCCAATGCTTAGGGGATTCACTTGTTTTACCATATTCCCCGCCATCCTGAAGAAGCTGGCTTGATAGAATGATCAATGGCCTTTAAAAGTCCTAGTTACAGCACCAGCTGAGTGGCAATACCTTGAAGGGTTGGGGCAAGATTCTTTCTAGAAAGCTGTGTATGCTCTGAATCAGTGTCTGATATATGGTGCTGCTTCACCCACAGCCAGGCTTCGAGGTCCAGGAATCATGGGTATAAATGAGAGTGGCACCATTCACTATTACCCCTAGTGACCACACTAGCAAAATGTGTGCTTCCTGTTCCAATGACTTTATGCTCTGTTGGCCTTGAGGTCTCAGCTCCAAAGGGAGGAACTTCTGTCAGGAGACACAAGGATGAGTCCATTGAACTAGAAATTAAGACTGCAGCCCAGCCACTTTGGGATTCTTATGCCTTTGGATTAACAGGCAAAGAAGGGATTTACTATGCTGGCTGGAGTGATTAATTCTGAATACAGAGGGGAAATTGGACTCCTACTCCACAACGAAAATAAGAAAGAGTATGTCTGGAATGTAGGCGATCCCTTATGGTGTCTCTAGTATTATTATGCCCTAGGATTAAGGTAATGGAAAACTATAACAACCCAATTCAGGCAGAACTGCTAATGGCCCAGACTCTTTAGGAATGAAGGTTTGAGTCATCCTACCAGGTAAAGAATCACAAGCAGCTGAAGTGCTTGTAGAAGGCAAAGAGAATACAGAATGAATAGTGGAAGAAGGTAATTATCAATATCAGCTATGGGCCATGTGACCAGTTACAGAAATGAGGACTGTAACTGTTATGGGTATTTCCTCCTTATTTTGTTGTGAATCTGTGCATGTGCATATGAAGTGAATATGTTTGTTTTCTTTCCTCTGTATTCCCTTATCATGTAACATAAGATGTATTGGCTTTATATCATAGTGTTTAAGTACTGCTAATTAGTTATGGAATATCAAGGAGAAGAATAAACATTACTCAAGGACTTTACCTTCTCTTCTGGGAAAGGGGTTGGTGTGCTTTCTGTTGTACACAAGATAGTTGTATTATGTTAGGTAAAATTATGACCTTGTTATTGTCCTTATTTGGAGCCTAAGTATGGTTTAAGGAGATGCATATAGGTGCCAAGGTGACAAAGAGTGGTCTTGTGATGGTTAATTTTGTGTGTCAACTTGACTGGGCCATGGGGTACCCAGACATCTGGCTGAACATTATGCTGGGTGTGTCTGTGAGGGTATTTCTAGATGAGAGTAACATTCGATTTAGGCAGACTGAGTAAAGCAGATCACCCTTTCTAATGTAGATGGGACTCAACCAATCAATTAAAGACTCGACTAGAACAAAAAGGCTGAGTGAGAGGGAGCTCCTGTTTGATGGCTTGTCTCCCAACATTGGTCTTTTCTGGCCTTTGGACTCAGACTGAAACACTGGCTCTTCCTGGGTCTCGAGTCTGCTGGCTTTCAGACTGGACCTACGCATCAGATCTCCTGGTTCTCCAGATTGCCAACCTCAGATCTTGCAATTTCTGGTCTTGGGAACTAAGGCAGTTTCAAACCCAGTCACCACATACTCTTCTGTGAATTGGGCTTCTGTCCTTTTAATAGTATATCCAGAACCTTAATAGTATATCCAGAAACAGACCTCCTACACTGCCATAATCTTGCTCCAAGCTTGGAGCTGCTTTCATTTCTTGCCTAGATAATTGCAAAAGCCTCCTATTTTTCTTCTGCTTTGGCCCCTGCCTTCCCTCTTATAGCCCTATTCTCAACACAGCAACCAGAGTGATCCTGTTAAAACATAAGTCAGACCATATAACTCCTCTGCGAAAAACTGTGCAAGGGCTCCCGTCTCACTAAGAATAAAAGCCAGTCTTTACCTGAAAATGACTGAGCCTATCTGATATGGCTACTCACCATCTCTCTGCTCTCATGGCCTACTTTTCCTCCTCTCATTCTCTCTGCTCACACACCTTCTGCCGCCACTGGCCATTAAACATGCTGGGCAAACTCCCATCTCAAAATGTTTGCACGTGCTCCTCTCTCTACTCGGAAGTTCTTCCCCCAGGTATCTGTGTGGATTGCTCGTAGCCCATTTTGGATCTTTATTCAAATATCAGCTTTTCAATGAGACCAGATGTGGCCACTCTATCTCACATATACACGCTACTATATATAAAATAGATAACTAATAAGAACTTACTGTATAGCACAGGGAACTCTACTCAATACTACTCTGTAATGACCTATATGGGAAAAGAATCTAAAAAAGAGTGGATATATGTATATGTATAGCTGATTCACTTTGCTGTATACCTGAAACTAATACGACATTGTAAATCAACTATGCACCAATAAAATTTTTAAAAATAAATAAATAAAATAAAATTGCAGCCACCTTCTGATATTCTGTCCCCTTTTCCTGCTTCATGTTTTCCTTCAACATTTACCATCATCTAACATGCTATGCACTTACTGGCTTATTTATTATCTGTTCTTTTTCTGAAACGTAGGCTCCAGAAAGACAAGAGATTTTTCCTATTTTGCTCACTGCTATATCCTCCATCCCCAGAACCACGCCTAGCACATTTTATGTGCTCAGTAAATACATGTTCTGTGAATTATTACAACTTAGAAATGCTGTATGTTTTTGTGTGTGTCAGCACAGAAAATTTTTTTTTACTAAAGTATAGTTGATTTACAGTGTTGTGTTAGTTTCAGCTGGACAGAAAAGTGATTCAGTTACATATATTATATATAATATAATATATATTTCATATATATTTTTATATACATCTATTCTTTTTCAGATTATTTTCCATTATAAGTTATTACAAGATATTGAATATAGTTCCCGGTGCTATACAATAGGTCCTTGTTGTTTATCTATTCTCTATATAGTAGTGTATATATATATGTTAATCCCAAACTCCTAATTTATCCCTCACCACTCCCCCCCTTTCCCCTTTGGTAACCATAAGTTTGTTTTCTATCTAAAAAACAAAGATACAAATGAACTTATATATAAAACAGAAATAGACCCACAGACAAAGAAATTCCCTATTAACATTGCTATATGCTGAGTGAGTTCACCATCGTTAGAGAAGATTGTCTTATTTAACTCACAGCACACTTTTTTTTTCTTTTTTGGCTCACTTCCAGAACTACTATGGTATAAGACACAGTTCTTACTCTGAAAAATCTAGCAAGGAAGAAAAGGTACTTAAAACTGTAATACACATTTTTGCAGAAGGACCACAGCAGGATTATTCCTAGGGTCTACACCTCTAGCTGAATGCTGACTGCAGGCTCAATTTCTTCCTTCTGACTCAAAAGGCACGAGAAGGAGAGTGTGTTGAAAAAAGATGCCATCTTCATCTTCCTCCTTTTTTCTGAGAAGCTAAAACTCCTCCTGGCTAACCTCTCAAGAATTCCCTAGAACACACTGGCCATCATTACCACTCATTCTTTAATTTGCCACAGTGAGCCACCTCTACTTACAGGCACTTTGACCTAGAGATTAGGAGCTCGGTAACTCAGGATCCAGAAAAACCTTGTGTCCCAGGACTAATGGGGCTTTCCACCACTACACTCCCCAATCTGTTGCTTTTTCCCCTCTCCCAACCCAGTGGTAAGCAAGTCCCATCAATATGGACTCTTAATCATGCTCAACCGCATCTCTTCTTATTGAATCTCACAGCTTCTCTTCTGTCAGCTGCATCATTTCCCATCTGAGTTATTGTGACTGGTCTTCTTGGCCCCGGGCTGGTTTGGTTTCTGATCCTTTTGATATTCCACTTGATGAAAGATGAATTAAAAATTCAAACCTCTGAAAAGCTAAAGAGCTGTGACTTCACTGCTTAAAACCCCTTCGTGGCTCACCAATGCCTTCAGGATAAAATTCAAGCTCCAGAACAAAGCCACGTCTGCTGGTGATCTGGCATCTGCCAAAGTCTGCAGACTCGACTTTTCTGACTCATGAAGTTTTACCATCCAGCCACGCTAAAGTATTTAAGGATCTTTGAAATTGCCATGTTGACTTTTGTGCAGAATATCACTTCTCTCACCCAGCCCCTTGGCTGGTAAATTCCTTCTCATTATTCAAAACTTAACTCAGATGTTATATTCACCAAGAACCCTTCCTGATCTTGCTTTGCCTTCTCCTTCCTTGGCCCTCTTTCTTCCATTCTGGCTGGAATGACAGTTCTCCGTGTACCCTGTACTCACACTTTTGACAGAGAACTTGTCACACTGTGTTGTAATTACATGAACTCTTCATACTTCATTTGCTATTTAAGTTGCAAAACCTTCGGGGCTTAATGAACTGTTAATTTCTCTTCGTCCATCTGCATCTAAGCTTCGCTTGTTGATCCTGGATGTGGCTGGTCCTCTCTCCCCATAATAACCCTTGTAGGTCTTAGAATGACCGTTACCTTGGGTAGACAAGCTTAGCATGTTTCTAGAATTTTTTAAGCAGGGAGAAAAGTAACCCCTTTAGGTAAAAGCACAAAGCCTTTTCTCATTTACTGTATTACTTATGAAATGCATCTTAGTTGATTGTAAAGAGAGGAAAAAAAAAAGTGTTGAGTGTCTGGGGATGCAGCTAGAATTTTGTGTAATTTTGGAGAGAAGCAAATTGACTTCATACATTACTTCACTATATGATTTTAATGGTAACAGACCTACAACATATAACTAGAACCTTCATATTTCTTTCTCTGACTTCCCACGAGACTGGGGGTCTCTTGCTTTTATAGGGACTGCAGGTTCTGACGCTACGGGTCCCCAGTCAACCACAGAGAAAGGTTTGTTATCTGCCTGTTGAAGAAACCCCGTGCATCTGATCCCTGACTCTGATGGTTTTTTCTTCTTGTCACACAGTGTGAAAAGCTGGAATGGAGCTGCTCTGTGCCTGTTTGCTTCCCTCCTACTCATGGTAAGTTTTACCCTCAGGAATCGCTGCCTTCGTTTCTGGTTTGTGTTCATCACCAAAAATTCAGTGGCTTTAAGCTACCTCTGGGACAAGCCCTCTGACCAGGGCACCTTGTGATAATCCAGCCTGTAATATCCTCTCCATGGGGAGGTCTGTTTTCTGAGAGGTGGGGGAGAGGGAAATCTTGGCTGTCTTTAAGGAGCTAAAGCATAACATTAGATTGGATATGTTAGGTATTAAATGCATAGACATTATAAGCTATAAGAGTTCAGAGGTTATCCCCTTAAAAATAAAAGTTTATGGAAGGTAACCTAAATGAATCTTGCCAAGAATGGCGTAAAGGTCACAGAACTTAAATTAGACATAAATTTGACATGAAGAAGATGCGAACATAAGAGAAAGGATAGCACATTCAATAAATAGTGATGAAAGGGGATCAAGAAATATACATCCATTTGTATTTTTAGCTACACTATTGGGCCTTTTGGGCATAACACAAAAGAAAAATTGAACAGAACTTAGTGGTTGAGAGCAGCCTTTGGAGTCAGATGCCTGGGTTCAAATCCTAGCTCTGCCTCATCCTAAACTTGAGAAGTTACTTATTCTCTTTGTGACTCAATATGCTCTTCTGTAAACTGGGGATAACAATAGTGTGAATTAAATGACATAGTATATGGCAAGTGGCATGTTATAAGTATGCAAGTACCATTAACTATTATTAATTTTATCATTATTATTACTGTTAACCTTTCTCCTCAGATATGCCTCTAAAGTGTTTAGAAACTTATTGCTCTTTGAAAAATAATAAAGTAGAGAATTTTGAAAACATCTCACAGATTATGATGTTCCTTTAAGAATCTGAAAAGCTGTGATGGCTCAAGGGTCTATTTTAGAACTCATTTGGAGCAGTCAAATCTGTGCTACTTCAGATTTTCATATACAGCGTTCTCCTAATTATATATATTGTTAAGAAAAAAAAAGCAACCTGTGTTTCTTTAGGGTCATTTAATAAAATTAAACCAATCAATCAATAAATCTCAAGTTCAGTTTGACATTACTTTGCCAGCCAGCAGATTGCCATTGTGAACTGAGTTCTGGGACTGAGATGAGTACATGGTCCCCTCAGGTTACATCATCCCACTTCTTAAGCTGTTTTATCCATAAAGCCCAGAACATGGTGAAATACTTTTATTAACCATACTTTTGGTCAGGGAAAGAGAATAACGGCTTGTTCTTTGTGGGTATGACTTGAGCGTTTTTTTGAATTAGTATCTCATGAACACTGATAATGCAGTGGCTCACAAGCTTATGTTATTTGGTCCCTTGTTTAGGCTGCAACTCCACGCTCTTTAGTTGCTATGGTGACAGTAACGATAAAGGCTGATTGGAAGAAGGTAACATCTTATCTGGGATTTTTGCTGTTGTTGAGAGGGGAGAACACATTCCATGTTGCCCTATTAGACAAGATATTGGGTTACAACCATTTTGATTAGCAAGGCTCACATTTTTTTAGTACAGATTGTTTCAGTGTGGTACTTTATGACTAAACTCTCTAAGACTTGACTTGGGATTTAGCAAATTTAAGATAACCTAATCTCCATCTAATGGGCTTTCTCTGAAAGTAGTTGCTCAGTATATGAATTATTGTAAGAGAAGAAATACTAAATTTAATATCAAAAAGCCAATTTCAGAAGTTAAAGCAATGTACAATACACCTTTTGCATTGATAGAATTATTGAATAAAACTCTAATAACAGTCAGGAAACTATAGGAACTCCAGCAATAAGTAAATGAGGAGGGCTTATTTCCTTTTAATTCTCTGATCCCAGCTGGAACAAGGTGTGACTGGAGAATGGTTTAATTGTTCATGGACATCTGTCTTTGGAGCCAATTGAAAAATAATACCTTGGGCATAATATGTCCTCCAGAATTTTTGACATTTTTATATCTTTCACAATCAAGGCTTTGTCAAAAAGTCAGGTAGTGAAACTCCTAAAAACTTATGGATACGTTTAGGGTAGAGGGGAATAAAAACCTGGTAATATATCAATATACACAGCTGGAAAGCAGATGTTCAATTGAATGATCTCAGTACCTAGAGAAAGCTATTAAACCTGTTACTTACTTAAATGAGAAATTCCCATAATTTATTGTCCTCGTATTTGACTTACTTCTTTTGGCTCCTTTAAATTAACTCTGGAATGATTATTTCTATTATTATTGTTGTGGTTGAAGCCAATTACCATGAAAGTTTGACTCCACGCAATACAGTACATGAGTGCTAAGTAATGCCAAAGGCTGCTGTCAATCAAAGTAACCGGTGAGTTACAAGTTGTTTACTGGGAAACAAAGTGATAAATGCGTGCCAATGGGTAAAACGTGACATTGAGTGTTAGATACACCAAGTTTAAATAGGTTTATATTCGTCTCTCAGAGTGCCAAAACATAGTTTTAACCGAGCCTTCATTATCGAAAGAGACATGTAACACTCAGCTGTGTAAAGTACAGATGACTGTGCGGTTCAAATCTTTTAAGGCCTGTGCACGTTGGAGGGGGGCTGACCCGCTCCCATCCAGGCCCATTTTCATCCTTTTTCTGGTTACCAATCACATAAGCTTCCATCAGGTCCTTTGATTCTACTAGATTATTGGGCTGAATCGTGCGGGCTCACGATATTACTAGCTTAGTGAACCTGAAAAAGAGACTTCATAGGGGTTTGTATCACTCTCAAAAAAATTAAAGACCACATCTTGCTAGCATTATTTGATGTTACATAGTTACTTTAGGTTCACATTGCATGACTTCTTAGCCTGTGGTTTACTAACAGGATTTCTTTAAGGGTCCTACCGGAGGGAAGACTAGAAACAGTCCTGGAGTACTAGAAACACCTAATGAGATACCCAGAGGAACTGGCAAAGAAAATTCCAATTCTGAGAGTACCACTTAAGCATGAGTACTGCACACGCCCTCCAGAGGGAGAAAGATCCCTTTTCTCATAGTCTCTTATTAAAAACAAAAATTAAATGCTTGTGAATTGGTGCTCTATGAGTCTAGCTCTGCCATCTCCCAGAACACATAATTAGATAACTACATTTTAGACAAAAGAGTACTATAGTAATTCACAGCACAAACTCCAGCTAGGGAATAGAAATTGATACATAAAATATGTATCAATATAAATATAAATACATGCATATGTGTTCTACGCAGGATTCAGCTATTAAGGGCCATTAAAAATACTGGAGCAAATAGCTCCTGGGGATTAAGCTCTAAGAGCCCTCTTTATAATCAGAAGGCAGCTAATCCCTGATCACCTATTTGAATGCTTAGCTTCCCCCAATATAACATTATTATTTCCCCAATATAACAATTATTTTTTATTTGTGATGCCGCATGAGCATGCAAATATTGCCCAAAAATACCGTCCCCAAAAGATCTCGGGATGCTTTCAGACTGAATAAACCTAGAGGTAAAAAAAAAAAAAAAAATACAGCTTGGATTACAGAATTTTGAAAAGGTTAAGTCCAGCTGAGATTCACTAACTCATTTATTTCAGCTAGTTTGCCATTTCCCTTGACTATCTCTCACTTAACTCTTTCCTCAAGCTTCCTTTCCCCTGCAAAACTGCATTGCTAGGTTCAGAGAATAGGTCTTTAATTTTTTCTGACCCCTACCTGTAAATTCCCAACAAGTTCTTAGGCAGATTTTGCATCTGATTTGTCTGCTACAATGTTATGATCTTGCATTACTCCCACAAGGATGCCACATTCTGCTTTGACCAGGACCATTGATGGTGATAAGAGACTGTCATGGTTCTGCTGAGGAGGGAGCTGAGACATTCTTGAAGAAGTTTCCTCTTCAAGTATTTCCTGCACGTGTACATATACTGTTGGTATAAATGCACATGTGATAAATACCATAAGCGTTAAAAACCAAGACCTATATTTTCCTATTAGATTTCAAACAGAAATGTTTCTGAGCAGTTTCCCTATATTTCCAATCATAGTTATTTCTTGTATAACAAAAATTGAGGAGTAAAATACTTATATACTTGTACAAATCTGCTTAAGAAAAAGGTAAATGATATATTAAATGAATAAACAAGGTCCTACTGTATAGCACAGAGAACTATATATTCAATATCCTGTGATAAACCATAATGGAAAATAATATGAAAAAGAATATATATATATATATGTATAAATGATCACTTTGCTGTACAGCAGAAATTAATACAACATTGCAAATCAACTACACTTCAATCAAATAAATTTAAAAAATTAAAAAAGAAGAAGGTAAATGAGTATAAATTTAGTGGAATTGTTTGTATTGCCTTTAAACTCACGGTTCAAATGCTCTATAACCGTATCTTTTATATTAGTGTACAACTGCAATGAGAAACATTTTCTTCTCTTACTCCCATCTCCTTTCTTATTCTTACCATTTCTTCCCAAGGAAGATGCTCAATGATTTCTGATTTTCCAGGTAGTTTTCTCTCTTGATCCTAAAGCAATACTTCTTTAAAAAGAAACACATTTTGATAATAAGTATAAATAGACTTCATATATACAGATATATATGTTCATGTATATACCTAGATACCTGTATTCACATTTACGACACTGCTTCTGTACACTGTTTGCATTTGCCTTAGAAAGCCATTTCAATTGTCATAGAATTATGTACCGATACAGTATAACTAAAGACCCAAGCAAGGGAAGCTTCATCTGCCACTCCCCATTGCTCCCCATCGCTGGCATTACTGCCTGTGCCACCCCACACCTCCCATCTGTGGAAAAATTGTCTTCCACAAAAAAGGTCCCTGGTGCCAAAAAGGTTGGGGACCACTGCTTTAGAGAGTCTCAAGGATCACAAACCCAGGGGAAAAAAATGTACTGAGGACTATAGACGCCCCTCTCACTCAGGGTCAAGCAGTCAGCACCAGCACACAGCACAGCCTGGGACCCTACCTACACGTGCTCTCTGGTGACTAACATCTTTCAGGCTCCAGGGTTACCCTGCTTCACTTCTTTTTCCCTATTTCTTCCCATCAAGAGGTAACCACGTGTGGATTTAGTGAAGGGTTGTGGCTCAATTTAGAGACGGACAGTACTTCAGAGGGCAGGATAATTGAGCTGTGGATGTGCTTAGGTAAGAAAAATTCAAATTAATGAACTTGTCAAATCCTTCTCTCAGATAGTAGGAATGCAAGAGATTCTTGCATGACAAAGGATTGTTTCCCAGGAGTGCTGAGTACCCATTTTCTTGCTTCTGTTCACATTCCAATTCATGGTTCTAGAACACTAAAAAATTAGCATATCATGTACAAGGCAGCTGAGAAACTTTTTGCCATGTTAAATAATTCTTATTATTCTTGAATTTGCATGTATATTGTTGTGGATTTAACATGCATGAAGTATGGGACCAACTGTTAACAATGCCAGCTACAGAGACACTAGAACTGTAAATGGTTTTATTTGTATAAACATGTTATATAAAATTTAATTAATTTTGCAAAAATTAAAGTTTTTGTTTGCATAATTTGTGATTCAGTAATTATAAATTATGTTTGGCATAGATAAAATTTTGAATACTTAAGAGAAACTTTACTTTGGATAACATGAAAAATAATATTTGATTTCTCACATTTACTTTAATTTACATTCCTTACATGTTTACATTTGCTTTCATTTACATTCTGTTAAAAGATTAAAAAAGAAAATACAGTTGTATTCAAAATGCACACCTTAATATCAGTAGTGCATTTAATAGTTCTTTATTATAACAAGATTATTTTGCTGAAATAAAGGCAAGAAAAATATATTTTATGGAATAACATGACATAATTTATGGGATTACCTTATTATTACTTAAGTTCTTATTTAAATGCCACCAACCCATTTAATGATAGCTAGTCACGAAAAACAGAAACAGAGTTCAATTGTCTTTATATTTGTTGGCATTCTGTTATATAAATATCATAGCTAAACCAATTTTTTGATATTGTCAATTTGAAGGTATATTTGTCAAGATAGAAGGATAAAACACTCTTTACTTTGATTTGCAATTTTAAGATATTTAGACATAGGCTACGTATTCCTTCATTTGTTTTCTTTCCAAACTAATATTCGATGTAGAGTATGATATTTGAATATGTTTTTAGAACCAGTTTGAAAACAAATGCTCAACTTTATTTGATAATCTTGATTTATTAGGGGCCATAAACCCCCTCACCGTACTTCTAGAAGGCTGCCATTTGGAGAGGCATGAAACAGTTCTGTGGTATCTGCTGTTTTCCCAATTAACCAACCGACCACAAAATACTGTCTTCAGAATCTTCCAGAATATGTAGTCAGATAAAACTATAACAAATTTGAAGACATCCTTAATTGCAGAAATCATTGAAACTTGATGAATCTCAGAGTCTCCGGAAATACTAGATGTGGAATCTGGTGGAGGGTAGAGATTTGGGTGGATGGGAACACAAGGGCAACAAGGGAAGAAAAGGGGCAATGACACCAGTTGTCCTTTACTCCAAGCCAGTAGGGTTATTTTTACAGTAGTTTGCTAATATCAACTTTATAGTTCACAGATTTAAATCTTTGGTTTGTTTAATTTTGCGTTTTTGGCTGCTTAGTATTAGCCAGTCTGCTGTCGTATTGCTGGTGAGTCTCCACAGGGTGAAAGGTTAGATGGACAGATTAGGGGCTGGCGGTTAACTTGTTACCACTGAGCAGAAAAAAGACTGTTGTAGACTTCTGTCTAAATGTGAGACAGAGGCCTTAAAGATCATTATTTTATTACCATTTTGTTAATTACTGGAGAGACAATGCTAAGTGTTTTAAAGAATGGACCTATGTCAATTCAATTTATGATCATTTTATACTGAGACAGCGATTTTGCTTTTGAAGTATATCACATATCCATTATAGTTCAACATCAAATCATTTTAGGTTAAAACATCTAATGAAAATCTAGTAATGAGAATAGTCAACTACACAATGTTTCTTGTTGATTTACTGAAATAAATAACCTGGAGTCCTAAAGTTTGTTCAGATTTTTATTTTCTTCCTGAATGTGGACAGTCCTATTTGAATAAGATAATCTATGTGAGAAATCAGCTACACTTCCTTATTACATATGATCTTTGCTTTGTTTTCAAAAGGTTTATTTAATCTTCAGATTAGGGTAACATTCTACAAAATCCTAAATATTTTTAGTACATAAATAAGAGTAACTAAATTTGTGTATTATTTTCCCACGGAAAAATCTCAAAACCTAAGACATTAAAGCATGTGGTCTTTATCAGCTTGTATGTAATTAATTAGAGACATAGACAAAAATTCAAGGGCTATCAGTAGTTACCAATACTTTGACTTTCTTCTTTCTAGCAACTGCATTCATCTCTTTCTCCAAACGACCTTAATTCTGTAGCAAGAGCAAATAGTATGGTGCTTTTCAAGGTTATTCTCTCAAGTGCTGTTTTCATTTAATATGACATAAATGTATCCTCAAATTTTTTTCTTCCAAAAAAAAAATTTGCACTATCATTAGTGCAATTATCTTCAAGGTTGAGGAACTTAATTAGCAAGATGGGTGTGGCAGAGTGAGCAGAGGAAAAAGAACAGAGAAGCATGATTTTTCTTCCTGTTAAGTAGAATTGTGAATTATATGATTTAATGGTACCTAGTCTATATAATCTGAAATATTCACAGAAAGTTTGATCATTAATTTGCCTACGTAGAAATATTGTTAGGGGACAGATTAAGTAAAATGTACAGAAGCAGGTTTCTGACTTTTCACTCCCAAATGAATCTCACCAATTTGCCAAAAACTGAGTTTTTCTTTTATTATGGATAAAGGCCTTCTTTACTGTGGGCCAACATTTATACTTTCTTTCAGACTGACCTATGAGCTTTGCCATTTCAAACATTTAAACTGCTTTCTTTCTTGTAAAGGTAAATATTGTACTAAAATAGGCTGAAATATCTGCCCCAAGATATCAATGAATACTATGTAGATAATATTTAAATTACGTTGCTCTTGATTCTATTAAATATTAGTTTTCACTATGCTACATATTATTTCAAGTAGATCATCACATGTTTGGTCTTATTAGAGTTCACTGTGAATTATTGTTTCCGTAATGAATGTTTAGTTCTTCTGCTGATACTTTTCCACTCCTTGTGAAGTCGTAAGTTGAAAGGAAAAAAGGAGGGAGGGAGAAAGGAGAAGGAAGGAAGGAAACTTTAAGATGCTGTTAATTAAGTAAATGAATGCGAACCAGGAGGACCAAAGTGGCAGTTTGCAGTCAAGAGTCTGACACTCAGAGTAACAGATTTAGGAAGTAAGGTTTCACACAGAACGCTGCCTGAAACAAATCTATTTTGCTTCCACATCACATATAAATTCATCAGTTTGGCTATTTGACACCAGTCTATCTAATTAGCACAACCGCATCAGGTGGTGTCTTTTTTTTTTTTAATTTTTATTGGAGTATAGTTGATTTACAATGTTGTGTTAGTTTCAGGTGTACAGCAAAGTGAATCAGTTATACGTATACATATATCCACTTTTTTAGATTCTTTCCCATATAGACCATTACAGTGTATTGAGTAGAGTTCCCTGTGCTATACAGTAGATCCTTATTAGTTACCTATTTTATATATAGTAGTGTGTATATGTCAATCCCAATCTCTCAATTTACCCCTCCCCCCGCCTTACCCCTGGTAACCATAGGTTTGTTTTCTACATCTGTAACTCTATTTCTGTTTTGTAGATAAGTTCATTTGTGGTGATGTCTTGATCAGCTTAAAATCTGCCATAGTCCTTGTGTTAGAATGTCAGCACATCAGCTAGTTTTCCAACTATCCTTACTTAGAAACTAGGAAACAAAAATACCTCAGTTTAAAAACTTTTGCACTTCTTGTTTTAATGTCCTTTATTATTGCTACCCCAAAGGATAACATAATCCTGTAATTAAATAGAACTTTAGTGTTTGAAAAGCAATCCTTTCTAACATTTGGAACATCATGTGAGGTTTTTAAATAAATATGTTGTGTGTTCTAAAATATATAGAAAAGATTAAATGGGAATTCACATATCAGTTTTTCTAGATATTAGGGTTCTTTTAAACCAAATATATTCAAATTTTTTTGGTAGTTCTTTTATCAATCCCAAGAACACTCAAGTGATGCTTCCAACTTATTGGAAGTTCCATTACAAATAGAAATAATAAAGAAAAGTGTCCTGCTTGGTGTGACACAGTCAGTCTGTCAAAACTGGCATTAGAAATAGAAGGAAATATGTTACTATAACTATAGCAATAGAAGAATTCACACAATTATTCTAAATATAACTTTGGATCAAACATAACAATATAATTCCAGCCTCTGCCAATCTTTCGTATCAGTGTAGACAAATGGAGAATATTGGATTTATTGAAAAGTTAAGATCAAAAAGAGTGGGATTGTTTCCAACAATACATTTAGATGTAATTTATATTTGTTAAACCACCATGCTGCTGAAATTGAAATTCACTTATTATAATAGCATTTTTCACATAGATAACAATATAAATAATATCTGAAATTCCATAATAATGTGAACTAACG
Source organism: Balaenoptera ricei (assembly GCF_028023285.1). Lineage (NCBI taxonomy): Eukaryota > Metazoa > Chordata > Mammalia > Artiodactyla > Balaenopteridae > Balaenoptera > Balaenoptera ricei. Next base: position 66,599,926 of record NC_082650.1, read on the forward strand.
TGTTTTTATTTGCATCTTTGCACAATACTCTAAAATATGTCTAACAGTAATTTCTAAGCATTCAGGAATAATACATAATTTGTAGTTGTCTCTTAAAAGCATATCTGTGTGCTTAGTGTGTCTTCATAAAATGTTTTAGAATTGTTTTTCAAACCATGAGCCACTCCCAGAGGCAGACCTTCGTTTCATCAGATTTAACAACCACTTCAACTGTCATTTAAATCACAGTGGAAACATACTGTAGTGATATTTCTTAACTTTTTATGTGGTTTACAAGCCAGTGTTAAGAAATATGTTTATAAAATCTTTAATGAAGGAGATGAAATAAGGCCTTTCAAAAATAAAAAAATATGTATTTCTATAAAGCAATTCAAACTGAATTTGTATTTGATATTTGTCACCCCACAAATTTTCAGAACATATTGAATCAATTTATCTGATATCTAAAGTATTTTATAACTCTGAAATTTTCTTCTGTAATTCTATTTTACAAAAATGTGTTTAGTGGAACTATGTTACCATATATTATTAAAGTAGCGTGGTCCAAAAAGTTAGGTGCTACTGTATTAAACTGGGAAAACTTTGATATACTAATGAGAATTGAAGCCCCCAAAAATACTATGGTATGCAGCGTATTCCAAACATTTTGATCTTGAAAGCTTTTTTTTTTTCATAAAAGGCATTTACAAACTATTTTTACACCAAATGTTTTCAAAAGAATATTTAGAAATCAATCTCAATGAGTAATTATTACTTGATTATTTATACTCTCCAATGAGTTATTTTATTATTAGCAGTAGTAGTAGTATGTTTTAGAGTCATAGATTTCCCGTCTTGATTTTGTAGTATTGTAGCCTCATTCTTTTCAATAGAATATTTTTTAAATATTCAATTTTCAAAGCAAATTTATTTTAATAAAATTTACTTTAAATAGTAAGCATATTTATATAAGTAATACAATAAATAATGATGAAGTATAAGACTATACACCTTGCCCAAATTAATCTGATTGATTTCCTGGGTTATTTAAATTCTACCAAATAAATTTATATCTTCCATAACAGACTGACCCATAATAAATAAACCTGATTTGTTCTTAAACGTGAGAACATTTAACATAAAATAGCTAATTGATATGCATATATCATACCATTATTAATGTGTGTAGTTTAATATTAAGAGAACTTCTACTCATTGAAAACCATTTATGAATCACCTGGCGGTAATAAGGACATTATAATGAATTTGATGGACCCGTTACTTGATTTCACAACTTTTTTGTATCTAGGAGTAAAAACAATTAAACAATAATTTCTGAATTAGAATGATGCAGAGTTAGAAAACTGTATGTAAGGGATCAACTTCCGTATAAATTTGTCTTCTACCATTTTTTCAAATATACCAAGCAAGCCAACTACTGCTCATGATACTTAAATTTAATTATTTTTCTTGTATATAGTAAGATTCAATTATCTAATCGTTTAAGTTAGCTATGTACGTTCTAGTCATCTTTTTCCTACTCTGCTAAAGATGCTATTTCTATCTAAGGTAAGAGAAAATACTTCAGGGTCAAGTGTAAGGGATATTGTTAGGGAAATGTTTTCTTAAAGGGTAGCTAAAATTTTGATGAGCATAGAATAAAAGCAGGTGAAATGGTGTTCAATTTCAACAATAATGATCTCACTTATCTCATGAGTTTTTTATGGAAATTTAAGTGCACAATAAGGTGAGAATACTTTGCAAAGCTAACATGACTATGAAAGTAGCAGGTATTTTTAGTTTTAGAATTTTAACATATAAACATCTTGTTTGCAGAAATAAAAATGGTGAAAAGAACCTGGTAACCCACTATATGTTAAGTATTTTATAAAATGTTCACAAGAAGAATCCTTTAAATTCCTCTGCTTTCTTAGGTATGTGGTAGGGTTGCAAAATGGCACAATTATTTGTGATCCCTCCCATCAAGAGGTAGAATCTATTTCTCCACTCCTTGCATCTAAATTGGACTTGGGCATTATTTTGGTGGAAATGATATGCAAATTCTGAACCTGTCATGAGGAGGCTATGCATTTTGTTGTATTCTTAGGACACTGTAACCCTTACGTGGGTACAAGCTTAAGTTAGCCTGCTGGATGGTGGGAGGCCATCTGGAAGAGGACCAAGGCATCCCAACTGTCAGCCAGATCTCTGCTGATACGGCAGCTACCCTAATGTACACATGTATACATGAACCAAGAGCATCAGAACCTCCCAGCTGAGTTCAGATCCGATTGCCAATCCATACAACCATGAACTAAAAAAATCATTCTTTTAAGTCACTAAGTGTTGTGTGGTTGATCTTACTCAGCAAGTGCCATCTGCTACAAAGCACTTTTGTATTCGTTTTATAAAACCTAGATGTCTCTTTCCATAGCACACTAGGAACACTCTTGTTGGAAAAAAAGAAAAAAAGAAAAAGAAAAGAAAACCATCTCTCTTCTCTACAAGAAGATTTATGGAAGTAAATCATGCCCAACTGAAAGATTTTAAGGATGTTTATAAGTAATTTAGACACTAATAATGCACGGAACATAATATGTGCTTTAAAGTTTTTGACCAGTTGGAAACATCATCATTAACATTTGGTTCCTTGCTCTAAGGCCTAATAACCTCAACATCCTTCATGTAAAGAAGATATAGATTGTGTGGAAGGCATGAGCAAGGGAGGGCAGAGAGAAAGCTGTAAGCAGTGAAAGTTTCTGCTGAGTAAGCGACCCTAAAGAGAATATAAATTAAAAAATTACTCTGACACTTTTTTTCCACTATTTGGTTATCTGTTTGGCAAATGAAGATACAAATGGCCTTAGACATCATTTAAATGCCGTTTTAGACTTGATTATTCAACCTTATTGTCAAATGTCAAATAGTTTTTCTTAAAATCCCCCATGTTTATAAAAGGGAACAAAAAGACACAGACAGCAAATGTGTTGTAATTGGCAAACTTAATTAACCTATATTTCCTCCACTCCAGAGGTGAAGCTTCAGCCCCAGGAAAGTCCACTGATTTGCAGCTAAATGTATTACCATGTCTGTGCTGAAGCCTCAGAAAATTGCATGGAAATAACTGGATCAAGCAAAGAACATTTATGGTCACAAAGGTTATAACAGGTACAACAACAAGGAATGTTTTGAAAAGTAGCTGCCATGCCTAAGGATAAAATATATCCAGCAAGGCTCCTTATTACAATTGAAGAAGTATATTCATGTCTTGCCAAACCTTATACAAGAGTCCAAAAAACCCTTAAAAAGCTATATGTAGACAAAGGTGGGAAGAGAAATTTTCCACCCATATTTTCTTACTTTATACTTTGTATAATGTTCACCCTCAGAGATGACAAATATAGCTGATGAAAAATTAAAGCAAAGGCTGAATTGTGCAGCCAGGAAGTCAAAAAAACCATTGTCTCTGAATAAGATGCTTTCATCCTCAACTCACGTCTCCCAGGCACATCAAGACTATTTGCTAACAGCATCACAATTTTGCATTTTTGATTTTGTAGTTCTAATGCCCATAATACATTTTCCATAGAAGAGAAAAAAGACCCTTCAAATGATAAGATAATAAAGAAAAGGCAAAATCTCATTATTTAAACAGAATGTTGAATAGCTACAGGTTAAAATGTTTGAGAATTTATTTATTTGAGCAGTAGTTTTTTATAGAAGTGTACACATTACTTAAATGATGGAGAAATCTCACAGGGAGGATCCCACAGCCCTCTTGGTTTTAGCTTTCTCATACAGAAATTTAGATTTCTATTTTTCTCTTGGTTACAGCTAATTTCCCTTAGAATCTAAATCATATATATTTTCCCAGCTAAAATACCGACTCACTTTTCAATTTTTTCTTTATAATTTGTATTTCAACAGATTGAGCAGGTGTGGTTACTGCTCAATGAAACCCCTCCTGCTGGGATGAGATGGCTGAGCCGTGCACCATCCCACTTACTTAACTTGGACACCTTGTTAGAAAATTATATCCACAAATCAATGAAAAACTGTGAAAGCTACTAATGTTTTCTCCAAAACAAGAAAATTAATCTCAGGAATGCAAGAGAGCTATTTTAAAAGATAAAGTTACTACACTAATATGTTAGAGAATAAAAATACAGATAACATTTTAAACATACTTTAGAAATAACTTATTCATGTAAATTTTCAACTTCTCTTGCCATATATATATATATATATATATATATATGTATGCACACATATGTATATATATAACTTCATGGTGATGTGTTATGAAATGAAAAGGATTAATTTTTAAAAGCAAGTGTAATAACAAAAATTAGATACTGGAAAATTTCCAATACATAGTCTCTATGAAATAATTTTTAAAACTATATTTTAACAATAGGAAAATGTGAAAATCATAACTTAACCAAACATTCAAACTTAGCATAACTCACAGTGTGACAACTTGAAATTATGCAGCTCATAAAGTAATGCAATATAATGTATACACAATGATGTTTAATCTGAGTCTAATTAAAACTTTAGACTTAACTTCTGGTTAACAAGATATAGAGGAGATGAAGAAACAAACATCATGATGATGACATAATCAGACGAAGCTTAAACATGAGAAGTGCTACAAAACCACAGGCTTAGATGCTTCAAAGGACAATATTACGAAAAAAATAAAAAGATAGTTGGGGAGGAAAATGTTAAACAGACTTAAGAGGCATAGTAATCATTTGCAACATATGAGCATATCCAAGCTCGGGGAAAAACAAACTATAAAAACTATGTTGGCCAAATGGAAAATTTGTATATGATTTGGATATTGGATGACATTAGGGAATTGTTATTGATTTTTCTAAATATGAAAATAGCATTTTGGTTATGGAGAAAGATGTCCTTATTCTTAGGAGAAGCATGTTGAAATATATGACTATTATAATTCTGCAGCATACAAATGTACAGCAAATGTGTGTGTGATTATGTACACATATTTTCCAAAATGTTAACTATTGCCAAACCTAGGTGGAGAGACTATAGGTATTTGTTGTGCCATTTTTTCAATTTTCCTTTGTGTTTAAAGATTTTGATAATACAGCCTTAGACACAACTATCATACATTACATACCTCTATACATATAAAGATAGTAAATATTTTTTTTCAAAAAATAAGTAAATTTTTAAAAAATCAGTAAATTCAACAAATAATATAGCTTTTATTTGGAAAAAAAATTTTTAATTGTGCAGCAATCTATGAAGCTTTGACCTCGAACAGCCGTGTTGTTATGTATCCAATTCTACTGCCTCTTTCGCACCCTCTTACTCTGAAGTTGGTGATGTTCTCCTTGCTGAGATGATGACCCACTTACTTTTGCTCCCTATGACATGAGGGTGGGAGAGTTAATCGATACTTCCTATGGTTCAACGCAGCAAATCATCTTTCAGAATCATTTGATTCCACGCTTATCTCAAAATCTTCTAATTCCTAGGCTCCCTTCTAAAGGGAAACAGTGGCTATAGGTGAACACAGGTGTCCAAATGGCTCAGAAGGAATCACCCCTATTTAATATCAATCAACTCTATTTATGAGTAGTTGTGAATTTCAGTAACTCTAGTGCTGAAAACTCCGTCAAATCTGGATTACTTAATTTAATTTTAAAATGGTGAGAGCCTGCTTTGGAATTCTATAGAGTTCACTTTATTTCTACCACAAGTATTTCTCAAGCCTTCAGTAAGTCCCAGGCCTGGTACTAGAAGCTGGAGATAAAACCAAAATACTGAGTTATTTATTGTTTATTTTCTCACCCTTCTCCTCCTTCCGTGCTTCACTCACTGGACTCGTTATAAACCTCCTTCTTCCCTCGTCACTGTACAGAAATGAAATACTTTAAGAAAGGGAACAGTCCTTTTGCTGTGTTTAACAATACAGTTATTATAAGGAAGCAGGAAACTTGCTCCCATCCAGAATAACCGCCTGCGCCTTCCTCCCCAGGCTCTGAGAGAGGACGGCAGGGGAAGGATTACTAGCACGTCATGGGGTGGTGTCAAAGGGTAGCCACGTTAGCAAGTGCTGGCATGAATGGACCCTGCCTGTACCTTTGGGCAGTGAGGAAGCAGATGTAACATATAGGGCCAGCTTTACACGGCTGCTTATCCAACAGGCATGACTCCCCTTCCTTCTTGATAACAGAAGTTTTGTTCCTCATTGGGCCCCATCGTGCTCTGGGGGAGGCTCATTTCTTCCCTAGACCTACTGGTTGAATTATGACTGATCAAAGCCAATCACCACACCATTCCCTTTACCAACAACTGATTTAAGCGTGGATGTAAGAAGCAATTCTAAGCAATGAGTTTCTAGCAGATACCTTCTGAGAAACTGCTGGGACTGGTTTTCCTCGTGGATGAAAATGTGATGGCATTAACATTCCATTAATGTTCATTATGCCTCTGACGTCACTGATACCTGAAACGGAGACAGCCAACTTGCAACCTACCCCATGAGGACTAGCTCACGTGCTATAGAGGGAGAACAGAAAGATGGAAAGTATGCAGTTTCTTGCTGACAACATTGAACGGCCGAATTCAACAAACCTAGAACTATCCTACTCCAGACTCATGTTATGTGAAGCAATAAATTTTCCTTATTTAAGCCAGCTGAGTCACAGTTTACTCTTTGCTGATGAAAGCATCCTAACTGATGCAACTCTATATAAGCGGAGGGGATGATAAAAATTGTGCAGCTTAGAAGCGTGTGTTTTAGGATTTGGACAAGGTTGGGTTATCTGCTATCAAGCAAGTAGAAAAAAGGGAGTAGCTGGGACTAAAAACAAGACCCACGCATTGGGTCAAAAAAAGACTTAGTGGACGGGTCGATTAGTGACTGCCCTGGGGAGTAGAGCTGGGCTGCAAATTAGAGTCAAGAGAGAACATCTCTGGACTCTGTCTGAAGCCTGGCAAACTTCAGCCCATGATCAACACCAGGGATGTCAAGGTGAGATAATGAGTTACAAGGAGGTTGGAAGATCACACAAATATACTCTTGTGCAGGTAACGTTCCGTAGCAGAGGAAAATTAGGCAGAAGCTCATCATCCAACCCCTTGGTTCCCAAAAAACATGGGCTCAGGGAAGTCCTGCAGTCCATTGTAGGGGACTCTGCTATTAGATAGAGTAACCAGCTGAAACTTCTGGGTCGGAACTAAGGCTTATGGACTCAGTCAACATGGAAATACTATGGAGGGTTATGAGTTATGATCTGGGGAAAAAAACATGTTGTCAAGCATCTTAAAAAAAGGATGGGAAAGACGAATAAAAAATTATGAGTGTAATATGTGAAAAGTAAGCTATGCCAAGTACTACTCCCATTTTAAAGAAAGAGAGATTAGGATCAATACACAAGATGAGAGAGGAGATGCCATTGACCCATGCTGTGATGGAGAGATAAGTGGTCGTTCCATGCTGCGCTGGTGCTGAGAGACACAGCTTCCAGAAAGTGAAGTCAGAGGGGTAGTGGACTTAGTTTGGTTGTATCTATCTGAATACATTGAAGGTAGCCAGCTGGGGGTGGGATGTGAAGAGACTGAATGAAAGACACCAGTCCTAGACTGGAGAGTCCAGTGTTGGCAGCAGAGAAGGTTGCCTCTGTTGTTCCAATAAGGCAAAATCTGATTACGGCAAGCCCTGTAGACCCACCTAAGTACTCCCTGTGGGGTCTGGAGGCTCAGGCCAATTGCAGCTACAGGAGCCTCTGAAACATCCCAAGTACCCATATTCTTCACCCGTAGCTGTAGGTATCATGTCCAGTTGACAATAAAGGGGATACAGGAAACAATGAAGGAGCCCCGCGAACATTAGTGAGGCGCTCAGTGATTCAATATTCAGCCTCAGAGGCTGTGGGAAACATAGTGTTGATGGTTCATGGAGGTCGTAGACTGTCCCTATTTATGTCAGCTCAGAGCTCAGGAAAGAGGGGGAGCTGGGATAGGGAAAACCTATGCAGGGGAGAGGTCAGTGGAGGTGGCAGCGAACAGCTACCATAGATAGATAAAGGCTGGGAGAAAAGCAAGCTGGAGCTCTGCCCTGTGCACTTTTCATTGTGAATTCGTAGCAGATTGCCTGACACACAGCAGGTGCTCAATAAATAATTGTTGGATGAATGATTTAATTAATCGAGGCTGTTTGGTAGCCCATTATGATCTAAGCGTTATACTTCACAGCGAGAAGTGTGTGTTTATTGCTTCATTCCACAAGCTGACCTCAAGTTTCCTGGCCACTGTGTCTTCCACATTTTAAACCGGCCATATTTCTTACTTTATAAAATTAAATAAATGCTAATGTGATAACAAAGGAACGTAAACAAGTGTGCTTAGACAAATTCAATGTGACTAAAAAGAAACGGTAGCAGGAAGATGAAAGTGGGCCCAATTAAGATATATTTGCTTTTGTGCCACAGATTCTATGCTTTTCGGAATAGAACTGGTACATGCTAAGGGGACGGGGACTATTTTTAACTCAGTTTTGTTTCGTTTTTTTTACCTTGGGGAAATATATTTCCTCATCGATATTTTACGCTGTTCTCTTTTCACACTTTGCTTTTGTGATGCTTCGTTTAAAGACTTTTTGTTCCTTTTTACTTTGTGCCATTGTTTATGCTGAAATTTGTTGCTCTTATTTTTGCATTTCTATTCCACAGAGAAACAATACTTAACAGTATAAAAATCCCAGAACCGCATCAGGATAAAAGAGGTGATTTATAAACACATAGTAGTCGTTTCTGATACTTTTCATCATTAGTCAAGCTGAGAGAACAAATTGGAATTTGTGCTTCTGGTGGGCTTTCTGAAGGGATCCTCAGATAAATGTAACCAAAGATGAAAGATAATTCCAATTAAAAGATAATGGATATTATACACAATTACGGCTGTGGCCAAGTCAAATACTTTGAAATTAAATGTCTTTGTGCGAGAAACCACAGTGTTAAATAAAATAATCAACAGGAATTTATTTCTTTCTTTGCTCTGATCTACTCACATGCTCATTTCCTATTTTTGGTAGCAAGTGACAGTTCCAGTTAAATTAAAAGGCACCAAAACTTTCCAACCTGGAGTAAAGACTAGCATTTAAATTAGTAAAGTATTAAGGTTATATAAACTCTTCAGAATATAACATCTAATTGTATTTATGTTCATTTAATTTTCCTTATTTAGAGCCTCAAATTGGAAAGCTTCTGCATGGCAAATAATGTCTGATCCTGGCGATGATGACTCTATAAATTTTCTATGTGCTAAATTTATCTTAGCTAAATATCACATCTATGAGGAACTATGGCAAAATAGACAATAGAAGAAATGATAGGATTCTCACTTTAAATGCTATGCTACCACACACCAGTTCATAGGCTTGACACCTGAGACACACAGAATGATAGCAAAGAGAAGACAGTAAAATTAGTACAACAAAATGAGTAAAACAAGTGTATTATTAGTTCCAGCAAAACCACTAAATCTAATGACTCACTGATATGAATGTGTCAGGAGCAGATCTTCAAAAAATAATCTTAAAACGACTGTCTTTCTTCCTTGATAGCATGTTGACCATCTGACATTACCAGTGATAAAGTGGGTTTCTCTACGGACAGGGGAGATTTGTTATTTTAGCATATAGTTTCATCAAAAAGAGGAAAAAAAGCAAAAGCAGAAATATGTAGATGAAATACAGAGTCGGGGATTATCATGAGTTATCACTTCATGCTTGATTCAATTTGAAATCCCACAATCTTCTCAGTCTCCAAGGCAACTGAACCCTTTGTCCCATGAATCATCTCTAGGTACCATGTAAACATTTGCTCCTGAAGCTCAGTGACTGGTAGCTACGGTTTATCAAAAGTTGTCACCCTAGGAAAATCAATCAGATCACTGAGCTCACCTCATTTTGTTCTATTAGGGTCCTGATGAGTCAGGTGAGTAATAGGCACTGCTGTATCTTTCCAGAAACTGGTTATGTGGAGATATGCCTATTAATTTAATGCCTGTGTGTTTGTCCAGTTCATCAATTTCAAAACCCATGGAATGGGAGGGAGGATTTGAAATTAGAACTGGCTATCAAAACACTCCCCAGATTGGACTTGGACAACATTTTGGGAAAGGGTACAAGAGGGCCCCTAATGTTTATTGCACCCCTGCAAAGAATACAGTTAACGTCCCTTAATGTTTATTGCTCCAGCTCTGAAAGAACACCATTAAGTCCGAAGCATCACCTGATGGCATTCTCATCCAGCCACACTCCCTGAGCACAGATGGGACATTATGTAACACAAAGAGAGCAGGGTTGCTCGCCCAGCTGCATTCGGAGAACTGTATCCAGAACCTTCTTTAAACAAATCCAATAATATGATAATATGGTAGCCCACGTCCCCCTGTCTGCCACCATCCTGTAAACTCTGTGGCAACATGAACAGAACTGCATTAATATTCATGATTCATGGTCTTAAAAAAAAAGGAAAGAATGAAAAAAAAATACCACCACTATATGCTCTGCTGTATTAGTGTATCTAATGAGAATAAATTAAAACCCAGCTGAGACATGACCCTGAAACTTTTGTTTCCTCTTAACTGTCAGTTTGACTTTCCCTAGCACTATGATCAACTGCATTCTAAGTGCAAGCTGACACTGGCTCAACATTCTGCGAATACAGGTAAAATGGGAGGGGAACTGCCTGAAATTCAATACTGGTGGCACCTGGTTCTGCCCCATTACCCCTCACCTGTGTAGCTTCAGCTTTGTGTAGCTCCAATTTCATGTCTTTAATAGCCTGGCTTTTGATAAGAATCGTCTCCTCTCGGCCACTCCCATTGCCAAGTTCCCTTCGTGGTGTCATTGCTAACTTCTCATACAATGCAACTTCATTTCTCTAAGACATTCCCAGCAGTGGACTTTAATAGCAGGTCAATGGGCTGTTAATCTCAAATTTTCCAGGATGATTTCGTTACTAGAAGTAGTCTTCCTCCTATTTCCAGCGTGGTCAGTAGAGGCTTGTTTTAGAGGCACTTAATTCTTTATACCCTAAGGGTATTGTGCCCCAAATCAGACCAAACAAGAGACACTTTTTATTCCCTTATGATATCGACATCATTTTAGGAGAATGCCTGTCATGGGTCCTATTTGTTATTCCTACGTAAATCAATAAAAGCTCTGAAAAATACAGGAAGATTTGCCAGCTATGTGTTTACAAATATTAGATGAGAGGGCTCACAGATAGCAGATCATCCATAAGCTGGTTCTCAAGGCTGTGTTGTCATATGCTTCATGACTTGTTTCATTACCTGCCACTGCTACTCTATGTTGACTATTTCTCTCTAAACCCTTCATAAACAAAATCCTTAATGATACATAGCCCAAGTGAATTCATTTACCAAAAAAACAGACTGCAAAGTTATATATAAACCAGAAACCCAGGTGCCTTGCTGCAGGATTTCTATAAAGTATAATAGCCTGTTGGAGTTTAATATAATTCCTAATTGGATCAGCGCTATAGATAGAAACCTAGCCAATGCCGATATAAAATTATTCCTAATGATTTTTAAGAATGGTAAGTAGCTATTAAATCATGATAATTAGGACAGTTGACAAAGAGTAAATGACGAAATAAAGCACTTTCCAGGTATACAGTTTTGGGATCTGATACCCTTCATGGATACTACCTTAGGCTAAAATAATTTATCTCACATTTTTAAAATAAAATTATTTATTTTATTTATTTATTTTTGGCTGCGTTGGGTCTTCTTTGCTGCGAGCAGGCTTTCTCTAGTTGCGGCAAGCGGGGGCTACTCTTCGTTGCAGTGCACGGGCTTCCCATTCCGGTGGCTTCTCTTGTTGTGGAGCATGGGTTCTAGGCTCGCGGGCTTCAGTAGTTGTGGCTCGCAGGCTCTAGAGCACAGGCTCAGTAGTTGTGGCACACGGGCTTAGTTGCTCCGCAACATGTGGGATCTTCCCAGACCAGGGCTCGAACCCGTGTCCCCTGCGTTGGCAGGCAGATTCTCAACCACTGCACCACCAGGGAAGTCCCTTATTGCACATTTCTCATTGAATGTTTAAAATGAAGGTTGTGCCAGTTCTTAACATATAATCTTAAGGGATTTGCATACAATTTTTATAGAACATAATATTCTTTCTTTCTAATTGAACAGTATAGATATATCACCATTTATTAGAAATGAAACAGATACAGTCCAAGGAGCTCTTTTTTACCAAGAAACTTAAAATCTAGTAGGAGAAATTTTTACAAGTACACAAATGACTAAAGTACAAAATGAAATTTTAAAGTTTTTGAGACACCGTTATTTTTCTTTCAATATGTTGTTAATAAATGAGATATTACTTAAAGTGGTTTTGTTAATAGTCAGAAAATAGGCAGAAAAATATAATGGTACACACATAAAAGAAGATAATCTATCATACACATAAAAGTTCAAAGCAGGTGTATACCTTGCATGTAGAGATTCGGGGATATAGTATCTTTCCATCTAATGGATCTACCATCCCTTAAGACCTCATTGTCCTTTGCATCTGTCTTTAGAAAGGGAAAGGAAGGTGCAGCCTGCATACCTGTGTAAGGGAGGAAAAATAGTTTTTCCTCTGCCTTTCTAGGTTCTTGCTTGGTCTGATAATTAAATTGATATAAAGCAGACTAACGGGAGAAACACAAATTTAAGTTTGTATGTACGGCAGTCCCGTAAAAATATGAGACTCAAAGATAGTCAGGCAGTTGAGGTTTATATACCATCCTGAGCTAAGAAAATAGATAGGGTCTGGGGTTTTAAAGGAGAAGAAGACAATTCACAGGAAGATGAGAAAAGCAAATATTTGGTAAATAAATGCTTGCTTTGCCATGCAGGTAAGTCTTTCAGATTAAAAAGTTATCTGTGCTATAACCACTTTTCCTGGTACAGGCCCCTTTACTAAATTATTTTAGGAAGTTAAGGGGAGGTAAGAAGATTATCCTGAGTCTGCTGGGTCTATTGCCTTCAGCTCACAAGCCAAATGGCACATATTGGGGTGGCATAATCCGCTCTCTTTCACCTGCTTTTTAAAAGCCTTTATACAGAAATAACACATATTGCTTTCATTCATATTCCATTGCTTAGAATTCAATGACAAGGATACAGCTAACTGCAAAAGAAGGGAAAAAAATATTGAATAGATCCTAGCTGTGTCCTGAAAAAAAGAAAATGGATTTTAGTGAAGTGCTAGCTAGTGCTTCCTTTTATGGTATTGGGAAATTGAAAAATCCTACTGGATCAACTTTCATCACTCTCTGAATAGGAATCTTTAAAGTGGGAATCTAAGAATTTTAAAAGTGGGAAGACAAGAGAAACTCCATAAAGAGCAGACCTGAAGTTGACATCAGAATGTCATGAGTATAAACAAAGTATTATACATAATTGTATTAGACACACTTGGGAGGTGAGTACTGCGGAACAAAGGAAGCAGACAGGAGAGAATACCAAATGTTGGGTTATCTGGTTGTGAATGGCAGAAGAGTGAAACAGTGAATCAGTCCTTATTGGTCATAAGTAAATAGCGAATATGACAGGGAACATGGCTCAGACCAGAAAGGAAGGGACATGAAATCAAGATGGATGTGAGAAATCAAGATAATCAAGGGGAATAGTGAAAAATTGAAAATCAAAGGCCTTCTAAGACAAAAGTTCAGTGTTAAATAGCTAAAGAACATAAAAACGAGTCCTCAGAAAAAGAATTTCAAGACAAGAAATTGGCAAATAAGTTTTTTCTATTGTTGCAGTTGTGAGATGGGGTTTTTTGCCGGTGGGTGAGTGACTGGAGATAAGAGATCATTTGAGGAGGTGACACTAAGAACTTGAGAGTGTGGGATGTTAAAGAGGCATCAGTATAAACATGGAAGGTTCTGGTGACAGAAAGAATGGCTCCACCAGGAGAAACTGGTAGCCACGAGCATGGCAGTGGGGAGCAAGGAAAAATTTCACCCTGCCCTAGGTTTTCTGAGTTGAAAAGAAGTATAACTTAATGAAGATGGTTGTGAGAAATGAAGTTATGTTAGAGGCAATGTTTTGCCACATTACTGAAAATAGGGTTTAGAAATGGAGTTATACAATATTTGACAATGGATTTTAGGACTCATATTTCTGTTCACTGAGGTAGTAAATAATTTTTTTTTCTTTTTTTAGTAAATAAATATTTTAAAACTTCAGGACAAATACCTTAAGTTAGATGTAAGGTACCATGATTTAAATCGTTTCTCTGAGAGCTCAAAAATTGGAATCTTAACTAGTGGGGATGGTATTACATTTAGAAGCAAGGATAAGAAGAAAGAACAAAATGTATATCCATAAACAGTGTTTATGTCTTTAAATCTACTCCCATGAATCACAACCTTAGTTAGTATTCTTTGCTAAGTGAAAAATGTTTATTGAATGTAATTATTACTGCAAAATCATGGTGGGCAAAATTTAGGTTTATTTTTGTTTACTAAAGGCATAATAAAAACAGCTATTAGTTATCTTTAGCTGCCTTTAAGATTGGAAATGTGCGGAGCAGTATAATAGACTATTTGGCTAATTAATCTTTGTTTCCATAAACTTTAAATGTATAATTATAGTCTTTAGTGGTAGCACATGCAAGGCTCAGAGGAGATTTCCTTGATTAGGACACACTTTGATGGGAGTAGAATGGTGGGTTGCAGGGGTTGGAGGGTCTAGATCAACTATATTCTGTAAGTAGTATTTGTATTGAGTGTATTCAATCAGTAACTACCTAGATATTCATAGAAGTAAAAATTAGAGCTCAAATTCATATAACATAGGGAGAAAAGAGAAATGTTTTATAAATGTTTTCTGGTATCTGCGGGCAAGAAATCTCATTAGAGATGACAAAGAAAGAATAAAGAGAGAGAGAGGGAAGGAGGAAAGAAAGAAAGGTATCTCATTTTTAAGAAACACGTAGTTTGTCTCATTTTAGAAAACATTACACACACAATTATATGTAAAAACGTCACTAAGTTGGGTGGATAGTAATTTATTTTCTAAGAGAAATTAAATTTTAGAATGTGCAATTGCTGTTTGACTGCTTTTTGTAGTCTATAATAAAAGTTTACTATAAATAATTTACAAGTCAACCACACATTACTCTGTTGAATAGGCACTCGATAAATATTTATTGAATGAATGAAAGATAGGTACAATGGATCTTATTTCAAAGAGGATAAGTAAAATGGGAAGATTATGAAATCTATCTTACACATTATTAATAGTCATGTCCTTTCTTATCCTTCAGAAAACATTTCACCATTCCTTTTATGGCAAAGCAGAAATTAGATTTATTATTTTTTAGTATTTTTACAGTAAGAATTGCTGTGGGGAAAAAAGAACAGACATAGATTCCAAGTCATATCATGTTGGTTACTTAATAATAAAAAAGAAACCATCATATTCAACTGAAGCATGACAACACAGGCTCAAGAATATGAAAGCTGCCTGTGGAATTCCATGGAGATCCATAGAAAAGTTGTATGTACTTTCTCTGTCTCGATGAAGTTAGTGAAGGACTGACTTCAACACTCAGTGATCAACAAAACCATGGAGTTGTGTAGGAAGAAGAAAGCAATGTCACAAGCAGACAGGCAGTCCCAGGGCAATGCTTTGGTGTAAGGAGGTCAATAGAATCTGGGCCGGACAATGGCACTTCAATGACATTTTTATGATGATTCTTGGGAGACTATACAGGAATTCATTTTCTTTCTCATGAAAGAATATAATTTGATATATTCTTATCCCTCTTTATTGTCTCCGCTCCCTTCTATATCTAAGTTCATTTCTTGCTCCCTTTTCTACATATTAAATGCAAATCACTGGAAATGTCATAGCTGCCCCATTTTCTCCCAGTCTCAATGCTTCATTTGGGGCTGTCTTACTCATCACTTATTCATTTCTGAGGTCCTCAGGAGGCAAAGTAAGCACACTTTTATCCACCAGTTTTAGGATTTTGCTGCACTCAAACATGTACTAATGTTACATTTGGAAACGTGTACTTGTTAGCTGCTGGTAGTCTTTGGCGGTCTTATTACAAGTGTCATTAAAGCATCATAATATTAGGAAGAATTGCTCTGCTTCGAGATATTCAGGTTCATTAATGAACATTATCCATCTGACACATTTGGTAAACACCAGAGCTTCAGAGAATAGCTCATCAGGGATAAGCTCGGCCCTCTAGGCTCACTTGGAGAAGCTCATGAACTCACTACTGTTCACCCTCATTAAGCTTGAGATGCAGAGAAGAAAAAAACAACACTGAAAACTGCCAATATTTGTACTTGCGAGTTTAGAAAGCCTAATATCTTCTTTTGTTGTTGTTATGGAGATTGCTGGGCAAGAGAGAAAGAAATGCCCTGTGCAAGTTCTGTTTGCTTCACTTTGGAAAATGTCAGTGTTACCTTTAAATTAAGTTCAGAAAAAATAAAAACAAGGTTGAAATTTTTTTAAAAAAAGACTTTCTATCTAGTTCCCAGGTTTTGGAAAAAAAATCAGGAGCATCTTTCAGGGCACAAATATTATCGAAAAAAAGCCAGAGAAGAATGTAAACATTATTTTTCTCCTAAATGACATTTCCTCTAATATGTTGATCTGTGGAGCAGGAGGCATGAGCCACACTCACATATGACCCATACACTATAATCCATGGAAGTAGTCAAAGAAACTGAATCAAGGCCAAGTTCCCAATAGTTACATGATCCCAAGTATATACACCTTTGGACCCTTCAAATAAAATAGCTTTTCCAAAAACATAAAATATGCTTTTCTCATCACTATGTAAATTATAGAGTAAAAAATATTTGAGTATCTGTGTAATTTTTTTGTACATGAAAGATATGTAACCATATCGTACAATCTTTACCTGGGAATCAGAGGATTTAAAAGACCAATCATCAAAAATATCTTTAACGATTTAGCTTCCCATATTTTATTATTTCAAAAATTTGTATGTTGATTGAGTCTAGCACTTGACAAGAGCATTACTAATGTCTCTTTGAAATCATAAATAGTTCCCTGTTAAACATGTAAACTCAGTAAGCTTGCTCATTTTAAAGATATGGGGAGATTCAGCCCCCTGAAACCCCTGAAATCTCCATATTCCAAGTGTGCCCACTGAGGCCATTCAGATATTTGGTCTTACTGTAAAAATAAAAATCATTTATATTTCTCAAAAGACTTTCTAACTATCATGAAAATGAAAAGGCAATGTAGTTACTGACAAAGGAGTTGGAATCAATTCGGTACCCGAAATTACATCCAAGAGAACTTCGATACTTATTCGGATCAATAATCTTCACTTGTCAAATATTTATATTCTTTATCTTCTCTTAGTTTTAATTTGGCATTCATAATAAAATCAAAATAATTATAAATGGGTGAATAAAACAATTCATTGTATTAACAAAAATAATGTTCATTATGGTAATTTGATAGTTTTCCAAAAACTTACAAGGAGGTACCACTGTTCCTCATTTTTCATGGATTCCATATTTGCAAAAACTTATTTGTAATCCCCAAATCACTACTCATAGGGCTTTCATGGTCATTTGTATTCTTGCATAGAGTAGCGAAAAATTTGCCCAACGCACGTTCCCAGCCGAGGTCATACAAGGCAATGCTCTGCCATGTTTCAGCTCTTATTCTGTCAACAAGTGTCCTTTCCAAGGTCTATTTAGTGCCAGTTTTTCACATTTTTGAGCTTTTTTTTGGTGATTTTGCTGTGTAAAATGATCTCCAAGCATAGCACTAAAGTGCTATCTAGTGTTCCTAAGCCCAAGAAGGCTATGTTGTGACTTTCAGAGAAAATATGTATCTCAGATAAACTTTGTTCAGGCATGAGTTATAGTGCTGTTAGCTGTGGATTCATTGGTAATGAATCAATAATACATATTAAATAAGGTGTCTTTAAACAGAAACATAATACATAAAACAAGGTTATGTATTACTCAGTTGATTAAAATGTTGTGATCAGAGGATCACAGGAACCTAACTCTGTATTTCCCCTAAGAGCAATGGTTCTGTATTCACTAACTCACTGTTCACGGCAATGTATAGAACATCACTACCACAAATAATAAGAATTGACTATATATATATATTATTTTGTAAGTCCTCTTAGGTGAGACTGGAACTGTTGATATTACTCTTTTCTTAGGCAATGTACAAATTCAGTATTCATCAACCCGAAGTCTTTGTATGGCATGTTATGATTCTTATAGGAAACAAATGAAATATAATAAAGATTCTCTCAACTTTTCTTTGGTTACCTAATCATTCCAAAGAATGTACATGCAAATTAATGAGGATTATCATTTGGTAGGAATAATTCTTTTGCAAATATTTTGGTTGGGTTTTGTTTTGGCAAGTCATATTAAGATCTTATTGTCATATCATCTTGATTATTTAAGGGTTCTTCCATATATTCATGTCTAAAAGCATAAGATAAAATATTTGTTGTATATAACTATACTGAATCTGTCAACGTGTGTGTATATATTTATATTATATATATAACATATATATAGTCTTGTTTTTTCTTTGCAGAAAGAAAAGTCATTTATGTATATATATGTAATAATATATATATGTAAAAGTGTACATGTATATGACTACATATATATACATCACTATTTTATATGTTATACAATTTCTTCAGATAAATTTGAAGATAATTATACATTTGTTATAGAAATAATCTAAAGAAAATAACTATTTCAATGCTGTTAACATAACAAGTACCCAGAATTGAGTTAAGCATTGAGTAAGTAAAAAATAATTTATTGATGATACTTTATAACAATCAGAAGTTTACAGACACAACTGATTAAAATAACTTCATTTGCAAACCACAACTAAATGATTATTTCAAGACTCTGAGCCAAGTTATAAGGGACTTCCGAAGTTTTCAAAATCTAGCCAGCAGTTCGTTGGGAATTACCATGCACTTGGACTTGATGCTGACATCAATAGTCAGGAAGATAGATATAGCAGCAAATGTTGAAATAAACAAATACGTAAGTAATAATAAAACTGCATTTAATTAGAATATATCTGGAAACAAAAGCCCAGTGAAGGGCATGCCAGGAACTGCCACGAGTTAGAACAGGTAGCGGAAAAAGAAGTGGCTAATGGATAGACTAGAAGATTCTTTAGGAGAGGCTCAGAGTGAGAGGGGCAGCTTGGATGGGGCGCAAGGAAAGGCACGGAGTGGAGTGTTGGCAGCGGTGGTGGTCTGAGCACAGAGTTTTAATCTTGGCAAGCTGGAGATTTCATGCCTCTATGCATTGCTTTCCTTTGAGAGGGACCTTTACTCATCTCAGACACTCTTGCCTGGAATTCCTACTGTAAGTCCTCATCCATAGTTGGCCATTCAGCAAGCAAGAGAGCGTAAGAAGCAACATTTGTTGTTCCAGAAAGGTTTCTGGGTAGTTATACCATCACACCTGTCAGAAAAACCAAGAGCACTGATTTAAATTCTTCGGTGTGTTACTTAATTACCTTTTTAATTAGGATAAAATGTCTTTTCACCTTCTCCTATTTGAATACCGCCATCCTTGCTTTCAGGACCAAGTTATAAATACACTGCAATGAATAGCTCTCGTCCCCTCCCCTCTCTTTCCCCACTGAGCCAGCTGATCATGGGTGTTCAACTGTCAGGATCTGTGCTGCAGAGACGCTCCGAGGGCTTCCTAATAACTCGGGGAATCGGTGCCGCTCATTGCCGAGGCTGACAGCTGAACACAGCTCAGGGGAACTATATGTGCAAGAGGAGCAGAAAGAAGAGGGGAGATTGATTCTTTGAGATGCAAGGATAAAATGCCTACGAAAATAGCCATGATCCTGCGGGGTGGGTGGTGCGGCTGAGCGCCGGGGAAATGTCTTAGTCGATGTGGGAAAGGGAAAATAAAGCTCCAGTTGGAAAGCCGAAAAAAAGATAATAACAAGGAACACTTGATTTATTTTCTTTTTTCTCGTGGACAGAGTTTTTAAAAATCTCCTTGGTCTGCTGGGACCCAGAACTGGGAGACATAGATGACCAAAGCTGGGGACTGTTTGCCCAGCCCCGCCACGGAGCCAGATTTTCCTTTAGGGAAGAGACTATCTGTCTAAGAAAGAAAGAGCCTGCAAGTAGCTCTCTGCATGGTCTTTACGAGAGCTTCTAGAATTATAAAACATTCTAACAAGAAGAATCCTGAGATAAAATTTTTAAAATTACGTTTGGGCCTTCCCTGGTGGCGCAGTGGTTGAGAATCTGCCTGTCAATGCAGGGGACACGGGTTCGAGCCCTGATCTCGGAAGATCCCACATGCCGCGGAGAGACTGGGCCCGTGAGCCACAATTACTGAGCCTGCGCGTCTGGAGCCTGTGCTCCGCAACAAGAGAGGCCGCGATAGTGAGAGGCCCGCGCACCGCGATGAAGAGCGGCCCCCGCTTGCCGCAACTAGAGAAAGCCCTCGCACAGAAAGGAAGACCCAACACAGCCATAAATAAATAAATAAATAAATAAAAATAACGGAATTCCTTTAAAAAAAAATTACGTTTGTGGTAAAATACACATAACATGAAAGTTGTCACCTTAAACATGTTTAAGCATACAATTCAGTGGTATTGAGTACATTCACATTGTTTTGCAATTTTCATCACCATCCATCTCCAGAATTCTTTTGATTTTGCAAAACTAAAACTCTAAACCCACTAAACAATAGCTCTGTAGCCTCCCTCTCCCCCTGCTCCTGGTCACCACCATTTTACTTTCTGTCTGTGAGTTTGACTGCTCTAGGTACCTCATATAAGAGGAATCACACAGTATTGGTCTTTTTGTGACTGGCTTCTTCCACTTAGCATAATGTCCTCAAGGTTCATCCGTGTTACAGTATGTGTCAGAGTTTCATCTCTTTTTTTTTTTTTTTACATGATGCTATCTTTTATTTATTTATTTATTTATTTATTTATTTATTTTATTTATTTATTTTTGGCTGTGTTGGGTCTTCGCCTCTGTGCGAGGGCTTTCTCCAGTTGCGGCAAGTGGGGGCCACTCTTCATCGCGGTGCGCGGGCCTCTCACTGTCGCGGCCTCTCTTGTTGCGGAGCACAGGCTCCAGACGCGCAGGCTCAGTAATTGTGGCTCACGGGCCTAGTTGCTCCGCGGCATGTGGGATCCTCCCAGACCAGGGCTCGAACCCGTGTCCCCTGCATTAGCAGGCAGATTCTCAACCACTGCGCCACCAGGGAAGCCCTCATCTCTTTTTAAGGTTGCATTAATTATCTATTCATTCATCCATGTGGAAACTTGGGTTGCTTCCACCTTTGGCTATTGTGAATAATGCTACCGTGAACATGGGTGTACAAATATATCTGTTCGAGATCCTAGTTTTAATTCTTTTGAGTATATATCCCA
Organism: Balaenoptera ricei; assembly: GCF_028023285.1. Taxonomy (NCBI): domain Eukaryota; kingdom Metazoa; phylum Chordata; class Mammalia; order Artiodactyla; family Balaenopteridae; genus Balaenoptera; species Balaenoptera ricei. The sequence goes on from NC_082650.1 coordinate 66,621,385, forward strand.
AAGTGGAATTGTTGGATAATAGGACAATTCTATTTTTAATGTTTTGAGGGATCTTCATACTGTTTTCCATGATACCATTTGAAATTTCCACCAGCAGTGCCCAAAGCTTTCAATTTTTCTATATCCTTGTCAATATTTGTTATTTTCTGGTTTATTTGATAATAACCCTCTGAATGAGTGTGAGGTGCCTCAGATCCAATTTACTCTCATTTCTTTTTGCAGATCAAAAAACATTGGGCCAGAAAGGTTGTTTCTCTCTGCATAGTTAGTAGCAACGCAGGGATAAAAACCCAGGTCTCTTGGTCAACAACTTCAACTCAAGTTTCCAAAAGTGGCGCAGGTTGTGTTTTGTTTTGTAAATGACAGTCAACAATGCACCCAACCACACTACGACTATCCCTTAACTTACTCTATTTGAACACACACATCTTTCCAGACCATGGCTCTGTCCCCCTGAAGTGTATCCAGCCTCAAAAGGGAAATGTGGGCACCTGAAAAAGACTCAAGAGGAACCACAATTTAAACACAATTCAATGGATAATTTTCACAGTGCACCTAAATGTTGAGAACCTGTAGAGTGATGGGAGCGGGGAGCTGGGAATCAGCGAATCTTCTGGCAATTCTATATAGCGGCTAAATCTGGTATTATAGAGTCTATTATATAGGAGAATATACAGTAATATTGGATGAAAATTGTAGTTGATAAATTGTGAGAAACCAAGTTGCAAGAAAAATGTGTACCATAAAAATTCATATTGTTATTGTTGTTAACGTTTATTTACAGGAAAAGAGAATGTATAGATACTAAAATTTTATTTTATGGTTTTGAGACTCGTTTGTTCAACCAATCAGTTGAATATCTGCTGCATACCAGGTGCTAGGGAAATAGCACAGAACATGACAAATAAGGGCTCTGCTCTCTTGGAACATGATTTCCAGTGAGAGATAACTTTAGAGAAGAAGCAAATAAGCCAGATAGATATTGATTGTGGCAAATCAGAATCTCAAATTGGTCACCAGTGAGCAAAATATGGATAGCAGATGGCCAATTTCGTATGGCTTGTAAGGTACTTTTTTTAAAGTGTAAATTAGATGGCATTAGGTAATCTTTCAAAATTGGAAATCTTCACATAAAAATCCGAATTTCTGGCTTTTCTTGAGAAATTGAGAAATTTGGAGAAACTTGAGACGATAGTCAAATAGAATAGTTATAAAAGGCATGCTGATGAAATAATTTTATAACTAACACTTGAAATATAAGAATTAACTAGGCTTATGCAGTTCTGAGGAAAGAGCATTCAAGGCAGAAGGAACAAGAAATTCAAGTCCAGGAAAATGGCAGAAGCTGGGATAAGGTGGGCCAATGAAGAGGTTCAATTGGTCTACAAAAGTGGAAGATGTAAAGCCAGAAGAGAGTTATAGGGTGATATCTTTCTTTTTCCCTGTATTTCCAAATACATCGATATAAAGATATATATCACGTTTATTATAAGAAATAATATTTTAAAAAGATGAAAAAAAAGCCTTCTTGGTGAATATCTGTTTTAAATAACATATAGAATAGGGGGAAATGTAAATCATTGAAAAGCAAGATTACAATTTTGTCCTTCTTTAATGTAATTATGACCCTAAATTGAAAGTAATTATCCATTTGTAGACTTGCTTGCCACTTGTAGAGGAAACTTGGGAGATGAGATTGGATGAGTTATCAAGGATTACCTGGGAAAGTAGCAGGAGTTAGTAATGTACCAGATGTCACAATCTCTAGGTAGGCCACACTTACTGATCTATAAAGGTAAAACCAAGCTCTGCCCTCAATCACAAAATATGAATGTATTGGGTAATTCTTTGGGGGGCAAGAACTTTTGATTTGAGAAAAATTTGAATTTTCTACACACCAAAGATGGAAATGTTTTCAGTCAGGGAAAGAATGGAAACAAAGGAAGGGGAAACATAATATAAACGATAGCAATTCAAGGGAGTCACGGTAATAAGCTCACCGATATTTAAATAAAACAGGTCTCTGTTCAGGTCCAAGTCGCACATTGAGCCTCCATGTGACTAATGTCTGGGTGAACTCAAAGCTCCCTGGCTTGAATCTAAAACCTCTTTTCCACTCTCTCACTTCGTCCCATGGACATATATACACTACCAAATGTAAAATAGATAGCTAGGGGGAAGCAGCCGCATAGCACAGGGAGATCAGCTCAGTGCTTTGTGACCACCTAGAGGGGTGGGATAGGGAGGGTGGGAAGGAGACACAAGAGGGAGGGGATATGGAGATATATGTACACGTATAGCTGACTCACTTTGTTATACAGCAGTAACTAACACACCATTGTAAAGCAATTATACTCTAATAAAGATGTTAAAAACATTAAAAAATTTTAAAAAGAAACCTCTTTTGCTGTAGCAGAGCTCTATGGTGATCTAGAATTATACTTCATTCTCTCTTAGACTCATCTATGAAGCTCATCCATAATCACCTCTAAAACAGAACCCATGAAACCAAGAGGGGGACAGTCCAAAAAGAGAAAAAGAGAGTCAAAAGGAGTATTGAGGTAATTTGGATTGTGTAGCTTTTTCAACCTGGAATTTTCTCTCAGAAGTTCATTTTTCGTTTTGTGTATCTGATTATTTTGCTCAAGTGTGTTTTCTTATAATTTTGGGAAAGAGATAATTAGATAAAGAGTTAAAACGTAAGCAATAGGCATCAGAAAATTTGTAGAACATTTCTGTCATAATAGACTCCATTGTACATAGAGACTTCTGAAGGGTACCATTGGCCTCAGAACTTAGTAATGAATTATTGAAATAGTTCTTTGAAGGGAAATAACAGAGTTTCAAATTAATGCAAAGGTATGAATCTGAACTATGACTCAAGCTGAGTTTGTGGGGTTGTTTGAAATAATATGATCTTAGATCAGTTTAAAATATACATGTGAATTTCTATATATTCTTAAAATTAGCCCTAAAGCTGACATTCAAAATATAAAAAGGTTATGTCTGGATAGGTGATGAAATATGACTCTCTCTTTTAGAGATAATCAGTCATTAAATCTTAATTTTAAATCAATTATAGAAATAAATAGAATTCTGTATGTGTTCAACAATTCATGATCAAAGATTATTTTCCAATACTATCTTCTCTTCTTGTTCAAAGAAATCACCAAATCCTACGAAGTCTGCATTTTTAAAATGTCTGGTTCTATCACTTTTGCTTTATCCACTCTACTACTGCCCCATCCGTGAACAAGTCATATACCTAAGATATTGCGTACATATGACTATGTTATTCATCTATTCAAAGTCCTTCAACTTCTAATCTGTGGCAGGGGAGAAAGATAAAAGGAAAATTTAAAAATCTTTAGCCTCCTGTATAGAATAAGACCTGCTATGACCTAACTTCTGTCTGTCTCTCTCCCTAAGTCTCATCTTTTGCCATCCCTCCTCAGACACTCACATTCCAGGCATATAGAATTAATCCACAACTATTTTGTTGCCAGCTCACTATGTACTAGGCTGGGCATGTGGTGGTTCTTGCCCTCAAATGCTTTATTCTAGACCATGTAGGGAAAACAATTAATAAATGTAAATTTTATATTTTCAGAAGAATGACACTGCAAAAATAAATGACATAATAATAGGAATTGTCAGTGGGGAGAGGGATCCCTTTGAAGAGAAAGTCATGGAAGTTCTCTTGGGATGAGTGATATTTGAGACAATATATGGAGTTTGAGAAGGACCAGCTGTTTGAAGCACAGAGGACAGATCGTTTCACTCTGGGGGGAAACAGGATGAGCCAAGTCCCTAAGAGAAGGAAAGAGGTGACTTGAGCAGGATGAACAAGGTGTCCTATGTTGGAGATGCTCTTAGAGACACAGGTGGTTGCCATATCACATAAAGACTTTTAGGCCATGATGAGGAATTGGCATTTTATACTAAGTGGGGATGGCTTTAAGCAAGGAAGTGACAGGAACTAACTTTTCCAAATCTCACCGTAGCCACTGTGTAAAGGATGCAATGGCTCCAGAATATAGCAGGAACACCAGCTTCAGGTCCCTGGACTTTCTTGCTCATGTAATTCAAAGACTATTTACAGCCAAGAGACTTTGGCTTTAAGTCCCATATCATTCCATTACCCAAGTGGATGGTCTGGGAACTGCAAACCTGGAAGAGAGAGCAGAGCCTGGGGAGAGCAGTTCTGACTGGCCCTGCAGCGTGGACCCTGCACCTTGGAGCCTCCTGGACTATAGCAGCCCTGGGTGTCTTCCTCCATCTCAGCTGGATACCATGCGCAAGCCTTTGCATTTCACAAATCTCTTAATGGGTTAGCGGAGAAACTTTCTTAATGGGTTAGTGGAGAAAATAACAATAGTAGTAGTAGGTCAATAACAGTAGCCATAATTAACTGAACCCTGAGCACAGGCTAGGTATTTGTGATGAATACCTTTATCATCTCTAATGCTCTTAACAACTCTACAAGGTAGTTTTCCTCATTTTAGAAATAATAAAATTTGAGAGTCCAAGATGTTGAATCTTAAGTGGCAGATGCAGCATTCAAAACTCAGTCCTGCCACTTTCTTTTCATTATACCGTGTCAAAGAGAAAAGGTTTTGTTAGGATTTGTGTTGTTGTCGTATTAGAAGAGAAAATAATTTCGTACTTTTGTTCCCACCCCTTAACTTCTATAGCACTTTAAAAGCAAAACCTTGGGCTTCCCTGGTGGCGCAGTGGTTGAGAATCTGCCTGCCAGTGCAGGGGACACGGGTTCGAGCCCTGGTCTGGGAAGATTCCCACATGCCGCGGAGCTACTAGACCCGTGCGCCACAACTACTGAGCCTGCGCGTCTGGAGCCTGTGCTCCGCAACAAGAGAGGCCGCGATAGTGAGAGGCCCGCGCACCGCGATGAAGAGTGGCCCCCGCTCGCCGCAGCTAGAGAAAGCCCTCGCACAGAAACGAAGACCCAACACAGCCAAAAATAAATAAATTAATTAAAAAAAAAAAAAAAGCAAAACCTCATCCACAATGTTCAAGCAAGAAAAATAAACAAGTAAATACAGTTATGGGAAAAGTAGAAAAAATTAATAAGAAACTTGAAAAGGAAGAAAAAAATCTTTCCTGACATTAAAAAAAAGGGGAGGAGATCAAAAAGCGGTTTGGCCTAATTTGGATCTCCTTGGATGGGCAGCACCGGCCAGCAAGAAAATGCCTGTTAACGTAGCTGAACGTCCTGTTTCCCTCCTGAAGTTGGTAGAGCCACATCATTGCAGCCACACGGAAGGGCCAAATGGAGAACAAAGACCAAATCCCTAACTGCGTGAAGCCAAAGGCCAGCTTATGCCCTCAAATGGCTCCACAACTGGTCCTGGCCTTTCTGGTCTTGAGAGCAGTCCTGACAATGCAGGGATGAAGGCTGGGGGCCCTGATGAGAGATGCTGAGGGCTTCCACCACCTCTAAGTCCACTGAGCACCTAAAGGGTGTGCAACCTATTTGGATGCTGGAGAAGGCAGCTTTTAGACAAGGCACTGGTCCCACAAATAATACACTGAGCTTTGTTTTCTATCCAGTTCCATTCCTGGCTCCCACTCTTTATATTTCATTATGGAAGAATCAGAGCAGGAGAGTCAAATAGAACAGCAGATATTACTTTTGCTGAGTGCTGAGGGCTGCCTCGGGAGAGGAAAAACAGGATTGACATTAGCATACCTAGGCAACTGGTGACACAGGTTATTTATTTTGGCAAGGGAAATTTTTTTTTAATTTATTTATTTTACTTATTTTATTTTTGGCTGTGTTGGGTCTTCATTGCTGCGCACGGGCTTTCTCTAGTTGCGGAGAGCAGGGGCTACTCTTCGTTGTGGTGCCCTGGCTTTGCATTGCGGTGGCTTCTCTTGCTGTGGAGCATGGGCTCTAGGTGCACGGGCTTCAGTAGCTGTGGCACACAGGCTCAGCAGTTGTGGCTCAAGGACTCTAGAGCACAGGCTCAGTAGTTGTGGTGCATGGGCTTAGTTGCTCCGTGGCATGTGGGATCTTCCCAGACCAGGGCTCGAACCCGTGTCCCCTGCATTGGCAGGCAGATTCTCAACCACTGCGCCACCAGGGAAGGCCGAGAAATTTTTAATCAATGGAATGGGTATGGGCTCTGGAGTCAGACATAACTAGATTTTAATGGGGGAGTTCCCTGCCATCTTATGACATTAGGTAAGTTAATTGAATTACACTGAATCACAATGTCAATATTGACAAAATTAGAAATAATAAGCAGTTTAAAATTTATATGAAAATGTGCCTAACACTTAGATGGTACTCAATACATATTTTGGTTTTTTCCCCTTATTTGAATAGTTTCTTGCAGCAAAAAGGGGTTGAGCCATGAAAGACTGCTTACTGATCCATGGCATGTTGAAAAAAAAAAACACTAAGGAACTGTGTCCTTCACCAATTTGTTTAATATCTCTGGGTTTTAGTTTCAACATCTTTCAGAGAAAACTATCTCCCCAGAAAGCAATTCCGGAACAAAGGATAAGAATAATTATGATTCTCATAATCTCTATTCGGAGATCTTTACTCATAGAGTTTGAGAAAAATATGTTGATAAAGCCAGGTACTTTGATTATTAAAATGTATTCATATTTGTATTGAGCCTAATAAATACCAAAAATAAGCACCAAAGAGATATTTGAAAAGCGGTGCTATTCCTTTGGAAGTTGCTCTTTCCAAAATGTAAGACGACTTTGATGTTCCCTTAGATTGCTTTTTGTTAGAAATGTTTTTACATAGATATGTACCTATCCAATCCTTAGCCATTAGTACTAAAATGTGTTTTCTCTCTGAGATATAAATGATGTTCAAAGGCCAATCACTGTGTACAAATGTCACAATCCTCAAGATTGATTTATCATTTCTCCAACCTTCAACAGAATCTTGAATCAGTAATGCTTGGAGACACCAAGCACATCAAATATACTAGTGTAATGCTTACAAAATCAATAAATGGTGGTCTTGTGAGTCTTGTTATGTCTATTTTATTGATGGAGTTTTTATTATACCTGTAATTATGGTTCAAAAATACTATTTGATGGTCTTAAAAAAAGTATTAACTTTTACATTCTCTTAACCGTAGGGCTTTAATTTTTTCCTTTTTTTCTATTGCTCTATTGTTTAACATTTTCTACATCCAAAGCCACAATATGACAGCTGAGGTCCAGGAGCTGGGCCCCTTATTGTGATAGTCAGATAGGTCCAGCTATCTACCCAAGGAAGTACTGGGAAGGGCTCCTTTAACCCAGAACTTAATGGAGATAATCAAAGACGGTATTGAGATTGATTCATCCCACTTTCTTTAATGAGATAGTACTTACATACAATAAACCCTAGATAGTGCGTGTGATTTCTGGTGGTCTTCAGTTTCTTCTCACCAGCAGGTTGGCGATAGTTACCAGAGGCATGACTAAGCAAACTGCTGTGGCTCAGTTTTACTGCTCTTCTGGTTCTCCTACTTCCTAGATCTCTACAAGAAATGGACTATCAAGAACATCTGCTCTGTATTCCAATGCCCTTATTGTTATTTCATATGAGGACTAGAATTTATTTAAAAATATCTTGGCATAGGTTATTTATGTATGTGACAGCTATTTGGAGATGGTCAGCTGTCCTAATCATAAATTCACTCCAAGGGGCAGTCAATATCTAACTAGAAAGGATACTCCCAGGTGCCGTTTTTGTTGATCAAACATGCTTGAATATTGTCCATTTCCTATGGTTCAGATTAATATAATCACTCCAGCAATTCATAACTTTGAGCAACATAGAGGCTTAGCTGTTTAGCTTAATCCATTTTCAAAGAGGGGTTTTCACTGGTAAAATTGGTGTCTTTGACATGTATGTTAATGGATTTTGGAAATCATCTTTCTCTAATAAAATTAATGCTATTCAGTTATGTGGACTGGCTTAATTATTTCAGAGACAAGCTACCCTCTCATGAACAGAGTATAACATTCTAACAAGCCCTTTAGGGCATAGCCACAGGGATGATGCCTGAGGCTTGATCCTTTAATGGTCTTGTGTCCAGCCATTGGTCTCTAGAATATTGTTATATCTGCTTCAAGTTACCCTCCAATGCAAAGTATGATAATAGAACCTACAAATATAGGGGACTGAGGTTTCATTCCTCTTATAGAGTAAGTTGTTTGAAATGTTCTATGCCTACTTGCCAACACATGATTGTTTAATATATGTCTCTGTGAGTGGTCGAATTTGATCTGACACTTGCTTACATTATTGGTTGGTTAGGAAGTATAGGAAATGGCAGCTACATGATCACCTAAAATATCTTAACAGTTGTACATAACTGAGTTTTCTTAGGTCACTTTGTGACACAATATCTTAATCTTCTAAATGTGTCCTTGATCAAAATAAAGTCTTTGTGAGGTAATTACTCATCGGTCTCTGTGGAAGACTTTCCTTCCTCCCATAAGGCTGCCCTGTGCTGAGTGTCTCTGTGATGCCATAATCCATTGACTCTAGACCAAGTGCTCTGGGTTAAAGTCATGTGGTTTGTGTCAGCTCTCACTCAGATCAGCATGCTCTCCGAGAGGATTTCAAACCGTTTCAGCTGGAAGAGTCACTTCTTGCTTAGGGCTAGGACTCCAAACAGACATCACCTTATCAATTTGAACAGGGATATGGGGTTGTGGTGCTCAGTGTTGACATTACTATACTCCCTGCCCTGAAAGGTGGTGCATCACTGCTTTATGGTTTCACGTCCAATGTCTTACAGGAAAAGCATTATATGTGTCCATTCTCTAAATCCTACTTTACAACCTGTGTGGAAGCAAGGCACGACTCGCTGTGATTTATAATGTAACATATTATCACATTTTAATTTTGGAACACAAATGCCAGAGTTTAGGGTTTCCTGGAAAACAGATCCGGAGACACTGATTCATATCAACTGATCATTGAGTGTGAGCTGTTCTCATAAAAGGTGTGTAATATTGGGCAAGGCTGCTTCTTTTTGCCAAAGACAGTGCCCAGAGAGGGACCTGGCTGTGAGCTGTCAGCAGCCAACGCTCTCGGGAACTTGAAGAATAAGGACCATTGTTCTAAATAAAGGCTGGTCAGGTTGGCACATCACAGAATCACCTTCAATTTAGGCTGAGGTTTGGACTATTCTCAATGAGTATTAGGTAACTTTCTTTTCCTGAGAATGTTCCTCTGCTCTGGACTTGACTCTATCTCAACTTTGCCCTTGATTTCTCCAGTGCTACCTTAATTATCTGGGCACCCCACCTCTCTTCATAAATATGAACCCTGAGAGGACAATATTCATCAAGAGAATAGTACAGTCTCCCTTTCCTGTTCAACATCAACCCAAACGGCTTCCAGCACGAAATAATAAGGGAAAGCGTAGAGACAAACCACTGTTGAAGAGAAATCTTAATTTCTCTTAATTTTAATTTATTTATTTTATTAGTTAATTTTATTTATTTATTTACTTGCTGTATAGTAATCTCTACCTCCTCCAATGTGAAGATGGAAACAAATGAAAATACAGAAGCTTCCAACATGGAACCAAGTGCCGTTGAGGAATAGGAGAGGCTAAAAAATGAGATTGGAGTAATTCAATATTTTATATAGCTTAATAAGTTAAAAAATGACTTAACGACTGAGAAGAAGTGATCAAAGATGAATTAACAACTGGAAGATTAGAATTGTACCAGAGGAAAGAAGGAAATGACAGTGGGAGAAGAGTTCAAGAAAATGTTCAATTATTTTGATATGATATTTCTGGGACATCGGGAAAAACAAGAAAGAAGGAGCTGGACTGATCAAAGGGCAGGTGAAGTGACTTCTGCTATTCTTAGGCTAACAAGTGTTCTCTGATAGCATTCGCCTATAAGACCATCCTCAATTTCCTCAGGTTTACGAGACTCCACATTAATGCAACTCCTGCTCAGGGACAGCAAGAGTGGGATTGAGGGCAGCATTAAGACCTTCAGGAAAAATGTCATCCTTTAAAATAGCATACTTTCTCCAAAGTTTCTAGATAACATTTCTAATTTTGACCTTTTACTTAAACCACATGCAGGCATATCTTGCCAATTTTCACCTCACCAATTCTACTTTCATTCAAAGTGTTTTTGAAATGCAACTTTCACCATGAAGTCTTCCCTCGTAAGAATTTTTTTTTTGAAGTTCTAGCTAATCTAAGCATGCAAATGTAGTGACATTCTCACTTACCCCTGCCCTGATTTCATATACCCATAATACGTGCTTATATAGAAATCTATTCCCTAGTTTTCCTCATCCAGTTCACCAATCCCAGAACTTTACAGGTATCTTTGATGCCGATGAACTCCTGCAGAATAAAAAAATGCATAATAATGACACAGTTTGTCACTCAAAATTACATCTAATTTGTGAAAGTATGGTCACGTCCTATACAAGAGTACACACTACACAAAAGTCAGAAATTCCTGTGAGGGGCCACTAGTCATCCCTCAGACTGAATTTATTCACATCTATATCTATAGCTACCAGTATGACTATTTGTAACAATCTCTAGCTCTATATCTCATCTACATCTACAGATATAGAAATAAAGATATAAAAGGAAAAGAGGTGACCCAGCATCTTTAAATAAAAGGGAGCAATGATTTTCACAGATTGTCTCCATGCAGAAGAAAGTCCCCGTAGAGAGGTCTATAAACAGAATGGCAGTGTAGTCATGATATTTTATTCAGAGATATCAGTGTTTATTTTTAAACAAAAAGGAAAGCTCTCATGGAAGGCTCCCACAGACAAACTTCACCCACCACCTTTGGAAGCTGTGATTATTTTCATAGTACTCTGGATCATTTCAAAAAGAATAAAATATAATGAAGGGCTGCTCTTACAAACACAAACTTTATAGAATCCTTTGCACTGGCAGCTTTGGAAATTCTTCTCTCAGGGGAAGTAAATTTAAGTGGAGCTGCACTTGAGTTCAGTTTGTATTCCCCTCTCAACTACCATCAATGCAGCTGAATCAGGAGCTACACCAAAATTCTTGAGACAGCTTTTTAAAAATCTAAAAAAAAAAAAAAAAAAAAAACTAAAATAAAAGAAGAAAGTGTTATTGCAGACTGAGGTGAAAGAAATCTTGATATAAGAGGGACAAAATCCCCGGAGGGAGGGAGTTGAGGGCAAGAAATAATGAAACAAAAACCTGCAATACCCAAAGCAGAATATGCACATTGTAATCTTTGTTCTTTCTTTTAATTGTTTAGGCCTGCAAATGTTTGATGTGAGGTTGCTTGGCTTAAGAGGCAAGGTAATTTTTTAACAGATATAAAATAAACAACCCAGGTGATTATCATAATGTGGGAATGCCAGTTGGGTTAATATATTTGGAAGTCGCTGTGATTAGAAAACTCCCCAACAATGGACCCCAGGCAGCAGACACTGGGAGAGTCCCGATCATGCCTTATTGCTTAGGCATGCTGCAGGCCACTACTATATCAGCATTTAATAGCTCAAAACAATAAGATATGTTTGTAAGAACATTATTCAGCAATGCTTCTCTACTACCAGTAGCTAGATCTTTGCTTGGGCTTCGACTTTTCAATAAATAAGAGGCATTTTGACTAATTAAAATGTGAAAGTAAGTTTCAGAGCTGGTTGCTGGATTTGAGCAATTTCAGGAAAACAGCTCTCTTGAAGATAATAGTGCAATCTGATATTTATGAAATCCTACTGAAACTTAATAATCAAAATGGAGTAATTAGGAGTGGAGCTATTTATCTCTTACTTACCTTCATGCCTTAACCCAGGCCTGCAATTCAAGCCATACAAAACATTCAACTCTTTTCTGAAAGCCCTAAGAGCTATCAGGTGGGGGTTTTAACACAGTACTAAGAATATCCATGGGAGCATCATTAAAGTTGCCCAGAACGTGCATCTTGATGTCTTATTTCTAGTCTGACAGCTCTGCTCTGTGAAACACAGTCTGGTTCACATATGCATGTTAGTACCATTGCAGACTTCCCTCTGCTGACCCAAGATACCACTGTGCAGATCTAAACTGCATCTACACAGCAAGAATCTGAGTCTGTTAGATAATAGATACAGGGTTGTCTGATTCCAGAAAGATTTTCCAGGGTACTTCCACAGGCATTTTTGAAAAAAGAAGAAAAAAACAACCACAAAGAATTTGGTCCACATTTTATAAACAGACTAAACGAATCAGTGTCAGATTTGTGATGGTAAATGTAAAATTTGCATTTTGTTTCTCGTCTATCACAATATAGATGTGCTAATTTTATGGGTCCATAGTGGGTAGTGCACCAAATACTGTGGATATAAAGGTAGAACAGATCTGGGCTCCAAGAATTATATTAACATATAGAGATGCACAAAATATATAAAGTTAAGAATTGGATGAAGTTAAGATTTTAATAGATTTAAGACTTTGGTGTGAGCCAGATCTGAGATTAAGACCTGGTGCCGCTGGGTAATAGTTCTGTGACCTTGAGCAGACTGCTTCATCACCATAAACCTCAACTGCTTGGTCTGTAAAATGGAATTAACACCAAGAGCTGCCTCATCGGGTGATCTTGTGATTTAAGTGAAGTAACTATGTAACTCATTTACTATAGAGCCTTGCTGATAATAAATGCTCAATTAATGTTAGCTAAAAGGTAGGTATTTTAACCAGTGATTTAAAAAGAAACAAACAGACTTCGTGTTTGAAGTTCTGAATATACAACAATCACAAAGGTCCTAGTGAGAGTGAGAGAGAGGGAGAGAAGTGATGGTTAATGTGTGTTCCTCTACTAACTGGCGGCTTTAAGTTCCACTTCATAGGGCTGTTCAAGAACATAATAACGGGCCACAAACACAACCGCCCTTCAATAACATGAAGGCGATCTGTACGCAGAAGGTGGGCAGAAGAACTACAAAGGTGCAGTGAAGCACAATGGGAGGAAACATAAAATAGCTGCCGATCACTGGGAAGGAGTAACGGCGAGAGCTGGCGGGGACCAGTCAGAGAAGAGGTGGCTTAGAGGACGGGAGACAACTGAGCTTCCCATGAGGCAAGTTCACTGAGCTCTAAACAGCGGGCGACTGGGCAAGTCCACCAAAGGATTTCCCCTGTCCTCTGGTCTGGGGTGCTGTCCAGGTCAGCGGGTCTCTCTCCCCGCGGTTGGTACATAGATCCAGACAACAACTAGAGACAGCCCGGAAGAATGAAAAGAGCAGAGGCTGCGTGTTTTCTCACAGCTCTACTACCTACTAGCTCAGTGAACTTGGGCAAGTCACTTGACCTCTGTGGGGCTCAGTAACATGGTCTATAAAATGTGGCAACATTGTCAACCCTGTGAGCAATCAATAAATGTTAGTGTCCTCTGATTTCCGTCTCAGCCCCAAGTCGTCTAACATTTGGCTTACTTATATGTATATGTTTTTATTTTAGGACAGGATCCAGCCCTTAAAGCACCTGGGGATTACTAAAGTGAATCTGTTGATTCTTTGCCACGGGGACCAAGCAGGTTTCCCTTCTCTGCCACAACAGGAAATCATCACCACCCATCACTCCGCAGCAATCATTTCAGCTGCAGCCGAAACTGGTCCCATTTTTTATCTCAGGATTACTTTTGCTCTGGGGAACTCTCTAGAGCTTCAAAATTCCTGGTGCATTTAACGAATTTTGCTTTCAATCCAGATACCAGATGCAGACTTTTAAAATGATTATTATTTTTTTACATTGTGGCAACCAAACTTCAGGTCTTTTAAAACCTCAAAGAAAGCCTGCTGCCATTGGCTTTTGCCCTTATCCAAATCAGCATGTACTTCCTGACCACGGATCAAGTCACAGATGAGTTTGGAGCTGCCAATCAGCCTCGGATTCATCAAGCATTTTAAACTGCCGGTGTCGCAGTATAGAAGCCAGTGTGTGCCACAGATAACGGTATCATTTGCATAGTTACAATCAGTTAGCAATAGAATGCCTGAGAGGCAGAGGGGATGCGTGGCAAATACAAAGTCACTTTCAGATTTGCATTCATTTCGGTTTTAAATGGGGAACAGAGGACCTGACTGAAAGGGACATCACCTCCTGTGCAGCTTGATTCTGCGGCGCCTGTGCCTATAGAGTGTTTCAACCCTTTGAAAGTGCTTTGTGATCTTCCTATGAGCTATTCTTCTCAACAATGTCTGACATACCTAGTAGGCATTATTATCCATGATTTAGTGAAAGGGAAGTGAATCAAAAACAGGTTGAATGACTTGTTCAACCCCGCAGGAAGTCACAGCCGAGGCAGAGGAAGAACCCACAGCTTTGTACTGTCTCCCCATCTGTTGCTAAGCCCCTTTAGCTGTGCTTCTTACCTGGTCCCAGTAATTAGCCAAACTAAGAGCTGCCAAATAAAGACGTTGCCTTGATTTTTCTTTTCCATCATGTTCCATCTTTTGAACTTACTCATTTGACTTGCAAAACATTGTAAGACTTACCGCCTCCAAAAGAAAACCCCAGGAACAATCAAAAAAGAGAGAGTGAACTGGAATTCTGAAGATTGAGAACACAAGGAGTTAATGTTTCTAAATACTGTGGCTGGTGCTGTGAGAGAGGCTGGTAAACCTTGAGAGAATTGTGCTCTACTTAAATGACAAGTACCAGGCAATTGATTGATATTCTCTGTAAAGTTTCCCCCGTTTACATCGTTTTTCCTTGGCACCTATGATTTATGGAATATCCCTGTGTTAATTAGGCATATGCTAGTATTTTGGAACAAGAGGCAATGAGACAATTCTCCCGCCTTTCATTGCATAATATATACAATTTATGGAAAAGACATGATTTTAGAAACTGGGAGAAAAGGTTAAGCACCTGCTTCAGGTACCATAATGGAAAATGCTGTCAGAAGGAGATAGCCATCCCCTAAATATCAAAAAACCAAAAAAGTAAGTAAGTTCTTTAGTAGGGAAAATAAAGTTAAAAACCACAGCAGTCCCTGACTCAGCAAACAAAAAGCAGTTGATAAATGCACCTGCTAGCCTATCTACAGCTGATCTAGACTTTTCAGGGTGGCCTTATCAAGTTAAGATCTTGTTGGAGAGTAATGAACACGAGGAAAGACGCTGGTCCTCAATTTCTCATCATTAGAGTTCCTTACATGGCTTGAGTGGGAGCGGGGACTGGGATAAATCTGTGCTTAGAACCTCCTGATAATTGGTGTTCAAATCTCAGAATCTGGGTATTATTCTTGGCTAAAGTATCTGCCACCTGGCTGGATTGCTTCCTACATTCATATGGCGAAGACAAAGCGGGCAGGCTTTCGTCCTCGCAAAGGGAATTAACAGAACTGGGAGACATAGGAGCCTGACTTAGTGTGCACCCCCGAGCAGTCTCTCTGTACCTCAGTTTCTGCCACATGGATTGAGAATGACAGTCCTTCTGGAGAGGGCAAGGGAGAACACACAAGAGGGGAGTTTACTTTTAATTAAAGGGCCACCTAAATGTAAAAGCAAACCTACCTATTGCAGAAAGTTAGCAAAGTGAATGAAACATTTGTTGAATACCGACTTGGATGTAATTGCTAGGCATTTTACAAAGGATATTTCTAAACATCACAAGAACCCTGCAGAACAGGTAGCTCAGAATGACCTACATGGGCAGCTAAAAAGCCAAGAGTGGCAAGGTCTCTAACTCTGGGGTCAGAGGGCACTGCTCCCGTGGCCCTGTTTGAATTTGTTAGGCAATTCATAGGAAATCCAAAGTGAGTTCTTCCTTCTGTTATCTGCAATCTCTTAGACTTGCTCAGTCCTCAATCAATTTTTATGAATACAGTTACCTCTGGGGACTCCTTCATATTCGGATCTTCCTTCTGTGTGGTATTTTCCTGCCGGTGTGGCATCCTGGGGCATCCAGCCATCCGACCACAGGTTGACAGACACCTTCCTGTAAGTGGGAGCATTTTTTATTCTCTTCTCCACCCCCAGCCCACTCCATCAGCTCCAGATTCCTTCTGTTAATCCCATGTGCTCCTACGGATGGAATACTTCTGCTCACATCAGATAGGTCCTAGATATTTTATTATTTTAGGGTGACTCATTTAAAGATTGTGGCAGCCACAGAACTGCAGGATCAGGTTTTTCTAGTGTTTCCAAGATTGTACCAAACACGAGTGGCAATGATTACTCAGCCTAGCTTAGGAAGGAGTCTGCTGCTGAGGGACAGTCCAGGGGGGCTCAAATCATGGTTCAGGCTGTGGACAGCAGGGGGATGATTACACCACAGTGGTCACTTTGTTCATCATAGATGTATCTTTATCTAATTTGCTTAAGAGGAACTCTTCAAATTTATTTGTCCCCGTTTTATACATATTCAGCCAATGTAAGATGGATAGGATACTCTGAACAATGGACAGTTTTTTACTAAATCTGTCCAAGACATGCACGTATATAAAATATATTACATTTCCCAAAATAGAAAGTATGGCTGCATCAGAATAAGGTGATTCAGAATGTAGGTTCTGGAGTCAGTTACTGAAATCCTTAGCTGTGATTTCTGGGGAAATTTATTTCATTTCTTTAAGTCTTTGGCTTCCTTCTGTGAAAACAAAATAAAAATAGAACTTACATTATAGGGTTGTTTTGAGGATTAAATGTGATAATGTATATAAAGCACACAGCACAGCTCCCAACTCGTACTAAACACTTGAGAATTATTTTTACAAGTACCTCTGTCCGCACGCATACAAAGGCCACACACAAGGCAAGGACTGCGGCTCATCAGTAAGATAGACACTTCCGATAATGAATTTACTCCATTAGAGGAGATATTACTGTTCTTATCCATGAGGGAAAAGCAGAGACAGATTAAAATGGCTTCCCCAAGCTCACACGGCTGGTTATTGATCAAGTCGGAATCGATTCAAGATTCCTATCCCAGCTTGCCTCCATACAAAGGCTCTTCAGATAGCTATGCTCTGCTCCTAACAACATAGCACTCTCTGCTATAGATGTAGTCAGCATGAACAAAAAGCAAAGGCATAATAAAAAAGCTTCATGGAAACGACTTTCAGCTTATTCCAAGTCCTTTTTCCACAATTCCTCCTAACTATTCACCCCCTGATTATCTCAGAGGATAGATATGCAAGGCTAGTTCCATGGACCTGATTTTTACTCCCGCACAGTTCCCATGCCCACAGTCTTAGATGGATAATGTTTTCAGGGAGTGCCACATCCTTTGGGAAATGATAGATTTAAAGGAGATTCTTGAAGACCCAAATGTGTAAAATCCAAAAGAGTGAGTCAGTAAGGGCAGAATTTAAGCATCGTAACAGAAGAGGCAAGGAGATATTGGAGATGAGAAGAGGAATTTTTGGTTTTAGCTGAGGAACTCTTCTAAGATGCTCGAATCTCTTCCTTTTCAGGAACCACCCTGCTCCACATAATGCTCTCCTTTTTGCAGTTTGTTTGCTTTATTTTGCTTTTGTTTTCCTACTGTAAAATTTTACAGTAAAATAGTTCAAGTGTTATTATAATCATATACAAAGAAATCAGTCACCCTATAGCGGAGCTTTTAAAATATCAACTAGATAAACAATCTCCTTTTTTAAACCAATAAACACACATAATTCTGAGTTGCCCCCATGAAACTTTGTGACATTCAGTGGAAATATATTCCATTCTATAAATGAAAATCAGCATTAGACAACATTCCAAAAGACACTTTTATATGTAAAATTAAATAAATATAAAACAGTTGATAAATAGAATAATTTAATAATAGGCAATATAGTTCACATAAAACTAATAATGAACAACAGGACCTTTTAAGCATATCACAGAACCTTACCAGTCTGGTTCTGAGTAAAGATGTTAGCAGTGTAGCCAACAGATATTTCATGTTCTAATGGATGAGATGCCTTGTATATCAACGTATATTTTCAGGTCTTGTTTATACCACTTGCTACTTATATAAATTTGGGCAAATTTGTAAATCTCTGTGCCTCATGATCTCATTTGAACACACCGTTAAGGATAATTTCTACTTCCTGGAAGTAAGGATTAAAGAGGTAGTTCATGCAACATGCTTAAAAAACATCTGTCATAGTCAATGTTTGATAGAATTTTTGCTGTTATTACCAATGTTACTATGATTAGGCACATGGTAGTCATGCATTGATTTTAGGGTAACCAAGTTTGTGCAAATAGAAGTCAATTTTTCATGGTGTTTTCTACAACAAGGTTTTTAGAACAGTTACCATAAAATGATGTGTCTTAGCTAACTGGGATTTCGATGTGTGCTTTACTGAAAATTCTTGTTTGTGAAGAACAGAAATATGCTCAAGATAGCTTAAATAAGAGGCATTATTGTAATTCTCACAGGTATCTAAACTTCAGAAACACAATCCAGCTGGACCTAAGGTTTATCACACACCAATCTTTGAGCACCAAACAGTCTATGTCATGTTGGTTTCTTCCTGAATCCACTTAATTCTCCTTCATTTCCCAACCAGCTGCCAATCATTCCTTCTCTCGTACATGGTCCAACATTCCCACCACCTACGATTCCTTACTGGGGATATAAAATCCACATACCACCTGATATCCTAATATTCATATTATCAAGATTCTGACTGGTTTGGGGTCATCCAATGGATTGAGGTCTATCTGGGTCTAATCACCCGCAACCTGTGTAAAGCATAGGTGTAAGGATGCTGCTTCCAGAGGCTGTGGGAGAACCAAGTAATACAACTTTTAAAGCAGAAATGAATAAGATTAAAAATGTTCTTAATCTTGAAGAGTTTTTTTAAGTTCTATTTATATCTAGTTTTTTTGATTAGCCATTTTCACATAAATCTTGTTTATACATATTCTAAGTTTCAATAAAATGTGCAGTGGTTCTTGTTTTCCCATTTTATATAGATCTGTATCATCCTTATTGACCTTACTTAATGAAAAACTGGTTTCCCAGTGCCATTAGTGTTGATATTGATGAGGGCGAAAGTGACTGTTAACTCTCAAAATCATCTGTAAATATTTAGTCATTCCCATTGATACTATGAGAAATAGATCAAGTGCTCTTTTTCTTTCCTGCAATAATAGCACTTGACTCTGTAAATGGAAGAAATCTGTGTCCTCGTGGTTTAAAAACACAAAAACCAAAACAACAGCAAAAACAAAGTAAAACAAAACCCTGTATATCTGAGACTTCTCAGATATCAATAAAAGAATAGGGCATAAGACTCTAAAAATAAATCTTTGTCCTTTGTCTTAAGGTATTATTTTGCATCATTGCTAACAGTAGACATCCAAAAACTTCTGAAAGAAAGTGTGGCCAACATCACAGCTGCTTGCCAATATTCCCCATGACTCCTTTCCTTCTGGGCATACAGTGGGATTGACCTACAGGACCCTTCATAATAAGGTGTGGTCATAGGACTTTCTTTGGTTACTTGAATGTTAGCAAAAGTAAACTATTTCAGTCTGAAATAGTTAATTACCAATGTTGAATCTCTAATTCTTTCTTGCCCTTTGAGGTTGGTCGTGGAAGAATTCTTGTATCAATATCAAGATGTTGAAAGAGCTCAAATCATCTATTGAGGGGGCTTCCGTGTACTCGCAGATGGCTTTGAGTAATTGGAAGCTACACTTTATTTTGTTAAGCTACTGAGATCTGGGGAGTTGTTTAACCAAACCCATCCTGATTTATTGGCCTAGCTATAAAGTATTCATGTCAATTTTCTCTTTTACTAAAAGCAAAGATTTAAAAAAAAAAATACTCAAAGACTTCAGTATCAACACGTGGCCGACTTTTGTCCATACATGTGATTATAAGTGAGAGATAACAAGAATTAATGATGTAAAATTTAGCCAATAATTTTACCTCCTCTCTAAATTATCCATTTTTTAAAGATCAAGGGCCAGTGAAATGGACAATTACTGTTAAGCCTTCTCAGCCTATAATCTCTAATAGTTTCTAGTAAACAAAAGAAAATGGCTGGAAAGAAACTCAGTGATATAGTTATTCAATATTATTTTTAATAAAATTAAATTGTTAAATCCTTAAATTATTTTAAAGGATATATAGGAAAAAGAGGATTGAAAGGAAATATACATATGTCAAAAAGAAGTTCTATTAGAGTGGAAAAATTCTAAATTATTTTTGTCATATTCCAGGTAAAGTATGTTTTTATAATTTGGTCACATTGCATTTTTTCTTTTGGTTTTCTTTTTCTTGGCTTAAAACAACACATTTTTTGGCTCATAGTTTCTGTGGGTCAGGAGTCTGAGCCCAACTTAGCTAGATTCTCTGCTTCAGGGTCTCACAAAAGTTTAATCACAATGTTATCCAGGAATACGTTTCCATCTGACACTTGACTGGGCAAGGGTCTGCCCGTGTGGTTGTTGGCAGTATTTAATTTCTTGTGGACTCTTGGACTGAGGGCCTCAGCTTCTTGGCTGTTTGTCAAAAGTCACCCTCAGTTCCTAAGACCTCCTTCGATCCTTCCCAGGATTTGTCTCATTAGTCCCAAGAGATCCAACTTCCACCTGCTCTGCACCCCAGGAGGCTGACTTCTCTGGAGTGCATCAGCTGAGCTCCTCTGCCTTCCAACTTCTGGTTGTGCTTGACTAATGACAGGCACCAGCAGAAAATGTAGAGACGGAGGAGACTGAGTTTGTGTTTCTATTTCCCTGGTTCCCTCCATGCCAGGCATTGAGTTGGCTATTTTTTTCTAAACAAAATTCAAAACATTTTTAATCAGGGGCCTTCAGGTCTAACTGTTGTCTCTGGATCCTGGTAACTAATTCCTCCCCTTGCCACTTAGATAAAGAGTAGTGATGGCTTCCCCAGTTTGTTGGTCCTGGGAGGCTTTACCATCCCTGTCGGTTTCCCTTAATTTGCTCATATCTTTGAAGATATTTCCTTATTTATACTCTCCCTATTTACCTCATTTGACTGTGCACGTGTTTGTCCAGGACCCTGATACAACCTACTTTGTGAAAAATAGCCTAATTTTAAATGACTACTCAGTAGCAACAATCACTTTCTTCTCTCTGCCAATTATTTTACCCCAGGTTTTTATATAACATAAAATTTATTATTTTAACCATTTTAAACTATACGGTTCAGTGGCATTAACTACATTCATATTGTTGTGAACCATCATATCTGGAACTCTTTTCATCTTGCAAAACTGAAATTGGACCATTAAACTGTAACTCCTCTTTCCTCCTTAACCCCCGGTCCCTGGCAACCACCATTCTATTTTCGGTCCCTGTGATTTCAACTGCTCTAAATGTCTCGTATAAGTAGAATCATCCAGTTTTTCTCTTTTTGCTTATTTCACTTAGCATAATGTTCTCAAGCTCCATGCATATTATACCATATGTCCTGCCTTTTCAAGGCTGAATAATATTCTATTGTATACATATATCACATTTTGCTTATCCATTTGTCCATTCATAGACAACTTGGGTTGCTTCCACATTTTAGTTTTTGTGAATAGTGCTACTATGAACATGGATGTACAGATATCTCTTTGAGACACTGCTTTCAATTCTTTTGAATACATACCCAGAAATGGAATTGCTGGATTATATGTTACCTCTATTTTTAATTTTTTGAGGTACTACCATACTGTTTTCCCGAGCAGATATATCATTTTACATCCCCATCAATAGTGCATAGGATTCCAGTCTTCCACATCCTCACCAGCACTTGTTGCTTTCTGGGTTTTAGAGATTTTTTTTGATAGTAGCCATCCCAACAGGTATGAAATGGTAGTTCATTGTATTTATTCTTTGAATTTCCCTAAAGATTAGTGATGTGTGTCTTTTCATGTACTTATTAGCCATTTGTGTATCTTATTTGGAAAAACATCTATTTAAGTCCTTTGTTCATTTTTGAATTGGGTTGTTTCTTTGTTGTTTCGTTTTAGGAGTTCTGTCTATATTCTGGATATTAATTCCTTATCAGATATATAATTTGCAAATATTTTCTCCCATTCTGTGGGTTGCCTTTTTGTTTTGTTGATAGTGTCTTTTGATAAACAAAAGTTTTAATTTTCATGAAATCCAATTTGCCTACAATTTTTCTTTTTTTTTGATGCCTGCGCATTTGATGTCGTATCTAAGAAATCATTGCCAAATCCAACGTTGTAAAGATTTTGCCCCATATTTTCTTCTAGTTTTTATAGCTTTAGGTTTTACATTTAGGTCATGGATCAATTTTGAGTTAATATTTGTATACAGTGTTAGGTTAGAATCTATCTTCATTCTTTTGCATATGAATGTCCAATTTTACTAACACCATTTGTTGAAAAGACTGTCTTCTCCAGGTTGAATGATCTTGACACACTTGTCAAAAATAATTTGGCCATATATGAAGGTGTTTATTTATGGATTCTCTATTCTATTCCATTAATTTATATGTCTATCTTTATCCTAGTACCACACTCTTGATTGCTGTAGCTTTATAAAAGGAATTGAAATAGAAAGTGTTAATCCTCACACTTCATTCCTTTTTTTTTTTTTTTCAGGGTTTTTTTGGGTATTCCAGGGTCCCTTGAGAATTCATAAAATTTGAGGATGGTGTTTTCTATTTCAGCAAAAAACGTTATTGGGATTTTGATAGGGATCACATTAAATCTGTATGTAGATCACTTTGGGTAGTATTGAGGTCTTAATAATCCTTGAACATAGAATGTCTTTCCATTTATTTGTCTTCTTTAATTTCTTTCAGAAATGTTTTGAATTTTTTTATTGTACAAGTCTTTCACCTTCTTGGATAAGTTAATTCCTAATTTATGCTTTTTGATGCTGTTGTAAATGAAATTATTTTCGTAATTTCCTTTTTGGATTGTTCATTGTAAGTATATGGAAACACAACTGAGTTTCATGTGTTGACTTTGTATCCTGCTACTATACTGAATTCATTTATTACTTCATTCATAAAATCATATCATCTATAAGCAGAGATCATTTTACTTCTACCTTTCCCATTTGGATGCCTTTGACTTATTTTCCTTGCCTAATTTGCTCTGGCTAAATCTTCCAGTACTATGTTGAATAGAAACGATGAAAGCAGGCATCCTTTTCTTGTTCCTGATCTTAGAGGAAAATATTTCAGTCTTTCACCATTGAGTTTGACTTTCCTTGAGGGTTTGGTTTTTATGTTGAGGTACTTCCCTCTTATTCCTAGTTTTGTGAGCATTTTTGTCCTGATAGGATGTTGGAATATGTCAGATCCTTTTTCCATATCAATTGAGATAATCACATGGATTCTTTTTTTCCTACATCTGCTAATGTAGTATATTACACTGAGTGATTTTTGTATATGGAATGATCCTTTTATTCCAGGAATAAATCCCATTTTGTCATGTATATAATCTCTTTAATACACTGCTGAATTCATTTTTCTACTATTTTGTTGAGGATTTTTGCATTCGTGTTTATAAGAAATATTAGTCTGTAGTTTTCTTGTAGTGCCTTTAACTGGCTTTGGTGTCAAGATAATGTTAGCCTCATAGAATGAGTTAAAGACTCTTCCCTCCTCTTCATTTTTTTGGAAAAGTTTGAGAAGAATTAATGTTAGTTCTTTTTTTGAAGTTTGGTAGAATTCACCAATAAATCCATCAGGTCCATGGCTTTTCTTTCTTGTGAGATTTTTGATTACTGATTCTGTTTCCTTACTCTTATAGGTATAGTCAGATTTTCTATTTTTACATGGTTCAGTCTGAGAGGTGTTATATTTCCAGAAATTTTTCCATTCTATCTAGTTTCTCCAATTTGTTGGTGTACGATTGTTTGCAGTACTCTCTTTTAATAATTTTATTTCTATAGAATAGGTCATATCCCAATTCATTGATTCTTTCACCTGCTTACTCAAATCTGCCTTTGAATTCCTCTAACAAATTTTTTATTTTACTTATTGCACTTTTCAGTTACAGAAGTTCTTTTGGTTTCTTTTTACATTTTCTATTTCTTGACATTTCCATTTTGTCCATACATTATTTTCTTGTCTTTTTAATGTCTTCTTTTAATTCTTTGAGCGTCTTCAAGACAGTTGTTTTAATGTCTTTGTCTAGTAGATCCACCACCAGGCCAGTTTTTCAGGGATAGTTTTTTGCTTTATCTTTTTCCCTTCAAAATGTCCATACTTTCTTGTGTCTTTGTATGCCTTGTGGTTTTTTAAATGAAAACTGGACATTTGAATCTAGTAATGTGGTAACTCTGGAGATATGATTCTTCACCTTCCCCAACAGCCATTAAGTTCTAATTTAGGTGTTAGTCATTTACTAAACCAATCTCCCTCTTTCTTCTCTACACAGACTACATTTCTCAGCTTCTATCTACTATGGACAGAAATAAGGAAATAACACTTTACCCAGTATTGTATTTGGGCTCTGGTTCCAACCACTTGCTAAGTTCTGATTGATTTCCACCCTGGCCCAAGGGCACTGATTCTCCCTTCTCACTCCCCACCAAGTGCTGCTTGACTGCAGAAGAAAGTGAAGCCAAAGCTGGAAAGAGCCTGGTCCCTGGATGTGACTGCATGGAGTCATGGATGGACTGTACATGAATAAGACATAAGCCACTATTTTGCTGAACTATTGAGATTCATGCATTTATAAGACCCAGCAGCTAGTCATCTGATTAATACAGAGAGAAAAAGACAAGTACACAGAAGTTTTGTAACTTTTTAAAAATTTTGTTTTGTTAATTGTGGTTAAGATTGCAGTTTGATGAGAAGTGGTTCTCTCTCCAACATGGCCAAAGCCATTATCCCGTAGGTTCATCTCCACCCAAGATGTGGGCACACCCCCACCTGAGCCATAGGAAACTTGAGCAGCTATGGATCAGTCCTCATGGACTCAGAATCAGACTTAATATCCACTCCCTGAATCTTGGATCCTCTCTTCTCCTTCCCTCATCACATTACTGAGTCCTTTACTACTTTCTCTCAGCTTCTTCTAGAGGTAAAATATTTGTTCTTCATGACACAAACCTCTGAATTGATCCTTACTAGCTACTGTAAGTTCTCTTCATCACGAACTTTTCCAAGACCTCAGACCTGTGGCTGGATTTGCTGAAGATCTGGAGATAGCCTACTGGTCACCAAGGTCTGTGGGATCCAGATAGAGCCTTCTAATATGATGTTGATTGTCCGCATATTCCAGAATCCTCTTATTTCTTATTTTTTTGGAAATATTCCTTTCTCCAGGGCTTTGGTTCTATCCACCTGCTGAGCACTCAAATGCCTGACATCCCCAAAGACACACTAAGTAACCCTGTACTTAGTGAGCCAATAGAGTAACTTGCTTATTTGATGACCTGCCAAGCAGAGGAACCTGCTTTCTGGTCCCGAGCTCCATGTTCACCTAGTCACCTAGGGTCCCCAGTTCCCATGTCTGGGACTCTGTATCACTCTATGCTCCAGATTTTTCAGGAACTAAAGTCATACCTGACCTTCAGTCTTAGAGGCTAGATTGATTGATTGATTGATTTTTGATTTCCCTGATCACAAGTGGAGTCCTCCCTCTTGCCTGCCTGATTACACTTTGAGAGCTGGAAATAACGTCGTAGGCCCAGCTGGAAAATATGAGAATAGAAAAGTAGAAGATTCTGACTCTGTCCTCCTGAAGCCCATACTCTAGTTGGGGAAAAAGTTACAAATGCACAAACCAACCAGAAATGCAGAGTGACAGGAAGGTAATAGTAAAGTGTTTGCCAAGATAGAACAAACCATTTGGATTGGTCTAATAAGCAACACGTAGTCATTGCAAATAATTTCTTGAGGAGCCAAGGAATATGTGAGACAACCTCATTTATGTATGTTGAATGAGACTGACCTTGAATGATTTGCTTTATAAAATACACCTTATTTTTAGTAGATTACATGCATTATATAATATAAATATTGAAGACGACCTAAATGATCTGATCCGGATATTTCCCTACTGACTGGCACTGCTCCTTTCCACTTCTTGTAGGTGCCTACTTGAGACTGAGATTCTGGGAGGTGGGAAGTGGGACTTCCTTACAGGCCTCAAGGCCCTAGGACATACATATTTACACACTCAGTTTTCACTTTATCTGTGTTCCCAGTGTCACTCTATCTGCTTGAGCAGCATAAGATTGTAAACCACTTTAAAATTGAAACAAATGAAAGCTCATCACCACATCTCAATGTGCAGACTCTGCCATATCAGGTAAATCACAATTTCGTATCTGCACATACTTGCATGGAATCAAATTACATATAGGCCCACTGGACTCTCTTTCAGCATCCTCTTCATAATCCTCGCTTCATTCAGTGGGTTCTTCACTACCACTGACCCTTAGAATAATGGTACACACTCAATGATTCATCTCATGTCATAGTCTGGGAATTAAGAGTCAAAAGAAACCCCAGACTTCAGTTCAAACTGTTTTTAACCTCTGTCACTCAAACCATCCTTGGGACATCCTCTGTGATCTGTCCCTAATAATCTCAAACTGCTCCTCTCTCCTGATGGAAGCTCCTGGTTTTTCTCCTTTAAAGACCTTTAGCTCACTTGAAATTTGCTCTATCTTTCTCACTGTGTCCCCCACCAAAATCACTTAACATCAGGTGTCAAATCCTTGGGCCATTCTCAGCCACATGAAATTTAAATTACCATGGGGCTTTTGTTTCTCCTGAGATAAGTCCTAGCAAAGTCAACCTTTGCTCAACAATTTAATTAGAGATTAAGACCTATTCCCTGATGTAAATGATTTTAGGAAGCCTTTTTTTTGGTCATAGTCTAGTTCTATTTATTAAGTGTTGAAATCCACAGAACACCCCCCATACCCTCAAATATTAAAGTTAAATATCACTGCAGTTACGTAAGATTTGCAAGTAATAGATGTCATCTTTCTTAATACTATGCAAATCTGCCTCAGATAAGTTTGAAATGTCCTCAGAATACAGAAGATATAACAAGAATTGAAGAGAACTCTGTAACCTTAACTTTAGTGGTGGGGAAAAGTACTTAAATGTTGAGATGTGTAAAACCGCCCCCAAAATAACCTTTATGTTCCCACTCTCTGCAGAAATATTTCCTAAAGCTTAGTAGAGCTAGGTAGAAATGGGCTCAGGATTAATTTTGACCTTCTGTGGCAATGCATTTTCAAGCCCAAGAATTTATGTGTGCAGAATATTAAATGTCAAATGCAAATATGAAAATGGAGCTACACAGTTGCAGATCGTCCCTAATTGATATTGAACAGACTATTCCCTTTAAATGTTAATGAAACTGTTGTAATTACTAAATGACCAAAACAGCTCAGAAGCCAAGGTTCACAGCTGTAAACCATTACTTGTAAATTACTGGCATAGGACTGCATTAGCAGATGGCTCAGTCCACGGAAGAAATCTTCCTCAAGATGCTTTTCTTCCAGGCCTGGGCTCAGGAGCAAATTAGATGAGCATATTAGAGAGGGCCAGAGTGCCTGTTTGGACATGTCACTGGAGATAAGCACCTTCTTTGATCTTCTTTTTTTTTTTTTTATTACATTCTTTGTGGAAAGTGCTGAATATCACAGAACACAAAGAAAGGAGAAGGAGAAACTGACAGAGCTTATAAATGTTGCACTAGGGTTCAGATAGGCACATTTCTGCTGGCTTTTAGGGAGCAATGGGTTTCCTAAATTCTGAGGCAGAGGGACATGCTGGAATGGAGGTAAATACTGAAGTGGGGGAAGGGAGAGATTGAGAGAGAGAGAGAGAAACGGGTAAAAGAAAGAGAGAGGGAGAGAGAACACATGAGACCTGCTAACAAGCCAGTGGCAGAAAAGCAAGTAGAAGAAAAATAGGGCATTTGAATGGGCTTGGTACCCTCAAGACAGAGAACGTCTATAAAGCTGTGTAAGCAAAACTATGCAGTAGAAACAAGCGATATCTTTATTAGAGAAGGCCTGTGGCTCTTCACAGCTTTGTTCTGTAAATTCCATACCAGCTTTGCAAACTCTCTGAGGTTATTAACTTTAGTGAAGATTTTTTTTAAAGAGTTGGGTGAGTCCTACAGTTGAGGCTTTCATTAATATGAAGGAAAGATTAAGACATCTGCCAAGAGCAGGAGGAAGGAGGAGGTTGTCTTACAACATACAAGGCAAACTCTCCTAAAAATGAAGGGATGGGGCTTCCCTGGTGGCGCAGTGGTTGAGAATCTGCCTGCCAGTGCAGGGGGCACGGGTTCGAGCCCTGGTCTGGGAGGATCCCACATGCCGCGGAGCAACTAGGCCCGTGAGCCACAATTACTGAGCCTGCGCGTCTGGAGCCTCTGCTCCGCAACAAGAGAGGCCGCGACAGTGAGAGGCCCGCGCACCGCGATGAAGAGTGGCCCCCGCTCGCCACAACTAGAGAAAGCCCTCGCACAGAAACGAAGACCCAACACAGCCATAAATAAATAAATAAATACATACATACATAAATACATAAATAAATAAATAAACCCAAAGTTTACAAAAAATGAAAGGATGGATTTTTTCGCGTCATGAGCTACTCTGTAGAGAAAATGTTTAAGGGATAAGATGTTGACAATCAAACTGGAGCGTACGGGCAATTCCCATCTTCTGAACTGTCTGAATCCCAAAATGGTATAGAAAGCAGTTGTCAGGATTTCAAAAGGCATCTTCACAGATAAAGAATGTTACAACTGTTTCTATGTTTAGAGGAAATATCAAATGAATCTAAACAACCTGAGCTCAGGTGGCAGAAGGGACAAAGCATGGCGGTGTGGGGTGTGAACCAGGACATGGCTCAGAGTTGCTGTGAAATAACCAGGTGCAAAAAATGCAGACAGAATTTGAGAAATTTGCCAAGGTAATGCATAATACTGAACTTTCCAAGATATTTATGTTTTATGTGTAAAGCCTATGAGATCAGAATAATCAGAGTTAGAATGGACCCATAAAATCAGGGACCAATGATCAATGTGCTGATACAGTGTCTTGAGTCTGGATTCTAGGATTAGGAGGTACTGCATTGCAAGAGGCAAAAAAATGATGTATGTCATTCTTAAACCCCTACTGTACGCTAGTAGTAGTATTAGACATGGGGGTAGCAGAATATGGGGCATATGAAAATATAAGACAAGTCCTGTCCCTCCCCAGTGAGAAATGGAACAGTAAAGAAATATTATCATGTAATATAACTGGTGTTATTTACTGGGAGTCCAGTGCATTCTTTCACATAGGAGGAACATCTAACCCAGACTTGAAAAAATCAAAAAAGATTTCTTGGGGAAGTGGCCTCTGAGTTGAAACCTGAAGGAGAAGTAGGCATTAGCCAGTTGATGACAGAGGTGTTTGTTTTTAGCACAGGAAACATTATTGGAAAGTGTGGTTGTAAGACAGAGTAGTGGCAGAATTTTAAAAAGCTAAAATATGACATATGAAGGAGGTGAGAACAATAGATAACATAGGAAAAGTGAGCAAGACCTTGTTTGCCCTATTAAGAAATCTTGACTCTATTGGAGAACATTGGAAAATCTTTGAAAGTTTCTGGAGTTAGATTTGCACTGTAGAAAGCTAGCTCTAAGGGCTGTGGGGAATGGACTAGAAAGGGACAAAACTAGAGTCAGGGAAAGCAGTATTAAGTCACTTGCAGTAACATGAGGAATAGATGATAGAGTCCTGGACTCTTGGCAAGGGACATAAAGAGAAGTGGTTGGATTTATGAGAGTTTTTTAAGACGTAGAAAAGATAAGATTTTATGTATTTGGATATGAAAGGTACAAGAGAGAAAAGCTCATCCAAGATTTCTATCTTAAGCCACTGGGTTGTTGATGGTACCACTGATTCAAATAGACACCAGAGGAGAAAAAAAAAAAAAAAAAAAAAGAAAGTTTGAGTAAGAAAAGATTAAGTTTTGTGATTATTGGATTTCAATTTCTGTGGCCTATCCAAGAATCCACTGGGGCATTATATATGAAGCTCTGGGCTGGGGAAAGAGATACTTGAATCAGTAGCATTTGAAAATAATTGAAGCCACAGCAGTTGATGAGATCATATAGAAAGAGTGACAGAACCTTAGTGAATTAGAGTAAAAGCTCAATTACTGTAACAAAAGGACACTGTAATATGCTTGGAGAAAAAAGAAGTAGAGTTGTCTCTCCAATGACAGTCCCAATGTGAAAAAACCGAGCTGGTAGGAAAGCTCAACTCTACACAGGTTCTTAGGGACACTTCCCTCCAGGTGATGTGCCATCCCATAGGTGTCATCAGCAGCATGGCCCCTTTGGATTCCAGCCATTTGTACCAATTTTCACTATAAATGGAGAGAAAAACCATTAGTAGACCATTAGTGCTACTACTTGAGGTAAACTTCTGCATGGTTCATGATTTTTGCAGTCTGTGGTTAATATTATGCATGTTATTGTTCTTTCTTCCATTCTTACCAGTATGTTCCCATTTGCAAAACAAAAAAGCTAATAATCAGTAATAGTCCTATAAGAGCTGTTAACTCTGTTTAGTCATTGACTGATCTTGCTCTAACCTTAAAACGCTGTGATTATTGACCTCTGTTGCATTTATTCTAAAACCCCCCAAATTATCTAGTTGTTGTAAATATCAACATTACTCTGGTGTATTCACTGCTGTATGCATTGTTTTTCTTTGTTGCTGTTTTATGCCTTCATGTTAGCAAAATATGAAATTCTGTGAAAAAAAAAAATCCCCTCTGATCTTTTGAAAACAATATCAACAACAGAACGCTCCCTCCTTCTGCAGCAGGAAACAAATTGCTTGTTCTTGAGAACTTTTCCATCAAGAATTTAGTAGAAGCAAGTATACTTTATCATTCTGATGTTTTTGCTAATGTCTCCAAATAATTTATTTTGAAATCACAATCACTTCTATTCGTTTTCTTAGAATTCTTCTGACGCTCTTCATCACGCATTAGTGATCAGAAATGAGATGTAATTCCTCAATCCCTGCCCGCAAGACCTGAGTAGGATCTCACTGTAAGTTGCAGGGAGTTTTGCCCTAACTCATGGATTGTGCAAGAATGATCTGCTGCTGGGTTTGACTGATTGTAGATGGTTTGCGGTGTGGTGTATCTGAAGGCTATTGAATGCAACTTACAATGCTTGATAAAAAATCTTTATTCTTTTAGTATTAAAAATAATGAGAGAAAAGAGAGTCAATCTACAGCTGCACGTTAGCTTACAGATTTGAAGAGGGAAGTTAAAATTTCTCTGTGAAGGAGGATAAAGATTATCTACTGAGAGCAAAAGGGGCAGGACAGGGTTATAAGTCAAAGGTGTAAAGAAGTTAGATTTTCTTCATGGAGAACTAGAAACAAAGGTTTTTGGAGAAAGTGAGTGGTCCAGATAGCTGGTCGTTCTGGAGCTCCTAGTTAATAACTTTATAACTATTGTATCAAATTATTCAATCACAAAATGGTAGAGAAGTATTATGAAAGAAATCTTTACAAACATTTATGTCTTCATTGTTCTCCTGCATTTATAAATATAATTAAACGCTGCTTACTGAAAAGTTTAAGCCATCCAAAATGTAAGATCCAAATTTTACAATATGACAAATCCATTTTTCCCCAAAGGAAGTGTCAGCAAGAATCTGATATTCAGCTTGAAAGCATGGAACTGTCATATTTTTAAATTGAAAGTATGCATGTTATCTTTGACATCTAATTTTGATATTTTTGGTTACTGTGTTTAGGTGGCTTTGCATGCTAATAACCTCATTTATGGAGACATATGAGTGAAATCAATGTTCTCACAAAAGGCTTTGCCAGGTGACTGTACATTGTCAAATATAACTGAATTGTCTGGGATTTCTTGACTTGAAATCCTGGCAAGCCCTTCGTCCCAAAGTCATTTGGGTCAAAATGTGCCACAGTGATGCTTTCTGTGTCAGCAAGAAGAGGATCACAAATCCAGGTTTTAATATTTAAGTGGTTTGAGCAGAAGTAACCTTGGGAAGGATTCTAGTTTTTCCAGGGACCTGTAGATATCTTCCCACAGAGAATTTGGCAAGTCTCTATTACCCTCAATGCAGACTAAAAACACGATTTTTCTAGCATTTATAACTTTGAGATAGTTTCCTGATTCTAGTGTTAAGAAATGGTGACTTGGATACAATAGTTTGTCGTTTGTTGTGGCGGTGGCTTGAGGTAGGGATGGGGGTGGTGTGTTTGTTCTGTTTTGTTTTTAGCAGCATCTGTAGTTCAAGGCTCTGCTTTGAATGAATTACCTCATTTATATTGTCAAAAATAGCCTTCCCTTAGTCAGCATATGGATCAACTCTGCCTTGTCCAGTAGTTCTGAGTGAATTTTCCTTTATATCACTTTGTTTTCCACCTGTCCCCCGCCAAAAAAATTAATAAAGAAAAAAAGAAGAGAGAGAGAAAGGAGAGAAAAGAAAAAGGTAAAAGTTTCCCAAAGTGCAATCAAGCACTCAAAGTTTTTCTTTTGGAACATGTAGTAAAGAAGTTAATATTCCTCTTTCAACCCTTGACAAAACATGCCGAAATGAGTGATTTAAATCGTTGGCTCTGATAAAGTTGATCCTTCCATGGCAGTGGACGAAGATTCTTTCAGAATTACTGGCAGAGTCTCTTATGCCATTGCACGCCGGTATAGAAGGCAGTGAGTCATTATGACATGTGGAGTGCCTTTCTTCAAGAAAGCAGCCAACCCAGATGTGTTGCCAAGCATTGCAGGTGTTCCACCTGTGCAGAGAACACCAAGATTTGTTTTCCAGTGGAAGCTTTCCCTGGCAAAGCAGATTTTCACCATTTTGAAGACATTGATGTTATTTTCAGGTTCCAAAATGGGCTTATAAAATGCAAATTTTTCTTTGATGGCAACAATGTGCACACAATAGATGAAAGCTAGGAGCTGGCTTCACTGAGGGACACCTATATTTTTGTCCAGTTGCATGCAGAATGCAAATTAAGCAGCTGCCGATTTCTTTAAGGGTTGCTTTAAAATAGTGGAAAACATATCAGTATTTCTGGAATGGATAACATTTGTTGACAAAGATAATTTTCCTTGAGAGATCAAAGACGTATGATGGCTGAACATGACTCCACAAAAGTCTCTCCAATACGGCAACTTATTTTGTTTGGGAGAGAGAAAAGTAAACTTGCGATGCTCTAATATATGAATTCTCAGTTGGGAAGTCTAAGTTCTTATAAATATCCAATCCTAAAACTTAAGGCTTTTTCTTATAGAATGGATTCATATCACCTGATGTCTTTGCTTGATGGCCAGTTATAGGATTCTTCTTCCATTTGGTTAAATTTAACACTGGCTTTTTCCTCCCATGATTTTCAAAAATGTGATATGATAGTAAGATCAAAGGATACATTGGTGCCTTCATTTTTTAAAATTTATATTTGCTACCTTGAGCTGAACCTGATGTCCATAATCATAATAGCAGGATACATTTTAATATATATCAATAGACGGTATTTTAAAATTATAACATACAAAGATTAGCTAATTTATTTTTTAAAAATCATGATACATCTACTGTGAGTCAGGCACTGCTCTGGGAATTGGGTAGAAAGCACTGAACAGAAAAGACCAAAATCCCTTCCATTGCAGTTTACATAGTAATGTATCACCCATGTTTGCTTCCTAAGTATATATAACAGCATGCTGTGTTACCCAATATTTGCTTTGAACAAAATAAAACACTAATAACATAATTTAGAAAATTCATGCTAAAATTATTTTTTATAATTTTCAAAATAACAACAAAGAGATTAAAGGAAAGAATTTTTTGGTTTCTTTGTTAATTTATGTGATCATTTTTGTAGCTGGTTCCCAACTCCCTGAAACCTCCACCTGAATCTCTAGGGTCTCAGAGACCTCGTTTGTTCACAAACAGGCACAAAAAAAAA
The DNA here is from genome assembly GCF_028023285.1 of Balaenoptera ricei. Lineage (NCBI taxonomy): Eukaryota > Metazoa > Chordata > Mammalia > Artiodactyla > Balaenopteridae > Balaenoptera > Balaenoptera ricei. The sequence goes on from NC_082650.1 coordinate 66,655,275, forward strand.
AAAAAAAAAAAAAAAAAAATTAATTGTTGTAAACAGTTACCATATATTCAAAGTAGAAAAGGAAAGCATATTGTTTATTTCAAAGGATTGAAAGGTAGTACTTTCTGAGCCTCACCTCAGTAGCAATATACTTATTTATATTATTATACTTATTTATATCATATTGTATCATAGAGCTTCTTTTTAAGCTACTATATATTTTTTAAAGTTTCTTGAGCATATGAAAGACTCCCGTTAGTAAGATCTTCATGTTACTTTCCATATCAGTTTAGTTATCATCTGTCTCAGTCAGCCTGGGCCGCTAGCACAAAATACCATAAACTAGGTGGCTTATCAACAACAGAACTTTATTTTCTTATAGCTCTGGAGGCTAGAAATATGAGATTATTGTGCCAGCACAATGGAGCTCTGTTGAGAGCCCTCTTAAATGTTGCAGATTGTTGACTTTTGTGCCTTCACATGATGGAAAAGGAGCAAACTGGCTCTCCAGCCTCTTCTTATAAGGGCACTAATCCCATCCATAAGGGCTCCACTCTCATGACCTAATTACCTCCCAAACGTTCCACCTTCAAATACCATCACATAGGGGATTACATTTCAACATATAAATTTTTAGGGGACACAAACATTTGATCCATAACATCATCACAAAGTTACTTATCTTTGGAAAGGTTTTTGAGCTTCTTAAGTTGCTTCAACAGAACAGTTTTCCTTTGAAACTAACCTGAGTCTTCTTCTCTGTGTAACCTTGAAAATATGTATGAGCTAAACTATTCTGTTTGCTACCTTAAATTGTGAAACCCTTTTATTGTGCTGCAAAAAAAGGGAAGTACAGTTAGGCTTCTAGGACAGTGGTCTCCAACTGGAAAGTAGGAAGCCAAACAAATAGGTGTTAACAAACATCTGTTGTTTTGTTTGCCCAGTGCAGCAATTCACCACGTGTGCAACACGCTCCTACTAATTCATTCTAGCAATTTCCTTGCCCCAATACTAACTAGATGATTTCAAAGGAAGCTGCCATCTTCTTGCAGATTCTGATACCCTGTCCATGGTGATTATTGCTAATCGAGTCACTATCTGAGCCAGGCAGGACCAACAAGAATCCTTCCTTGGGATTTATGAACCTGGGACAATATGGAAGAACTCTTAGGTCCTCTTTGGTTTCATATGTTAGGTACTCAAGTGTGGAGACAGCCAGTAATATTGTGTCTAGCAGGGGAAGTCAACAGAAAGAAAGAAGAAAGAAGCAGAGTTAAGTGGATAATACTTATCCCTGAGCCCTCATTACAACTCTATGAGATTGGTTATGTTAGTCAATAAATTTTTCTTGTTTGCTAAAGGTAGTTCAAGATATGTTTATGAAACCTGGAGCAAAAGTGTCCTGATAATATAATGGTTCATTGATTTTCAGTTTGTAAAGTTGATTAGTTACCTCATCACTGATAGATTAATTGTATCAATAAAATAAGCCTCATGGAAATGTTCTTCAAGCCTCCTTAAGACCTTTATCCCATTGATCCTAACCTGAGTGGAGTGGATTCAAGAGAAAAAGGAAGTGACAAAGGTGAGAGCATTGATAGTTTTTGAGGTGTTTTGTCATAATGTGAATTAGTGTTGTATGTAGAAGGGAATAGAAAGGTCAGTGGAGGTTTTTGTTTTCATTTTTGCTTCTGCATTATGGATTTTTTTTTTTTAATGTACACAAACAGAGAGAGAATTGTATAATGCACCCACAGGCATTGTTGTTATCAACATTGGGACAAATTTGTTAAGAGACAGATTCTTAGGAGCAGAAAAACAATAACAATGTTTATATGCTAATGAGAAAGATTGAGAGGAAAAAATGTAATGATGAAACAAAGATAGGGAGAACTACTAGAGAGATTTCCTTGTGTAGATGAGAAGGGATGGGGTCTAGTGCACTTGAGGAGGAGTTAGCCTTTGTGTGGAGCGTGAACAGCAAAATCATTCTTTTACGGACACAGTGCAGATGGGAGTTAGATGTGGAAGTTCTCTTCTGTGTGCTTGCATTTCCTAAGTGAAATAGAGTAGAGGTCAGCAGCTGTGAATGAGAATGAGTGAAGGTGATGGAAGTTTGGGGAGAATGTATGTATAGTCCTCTGGGAAATTGAATGGTGCATAGACTTGGGGAATGTAACCTGGTTGCCCAGCAACGTTAAGGGCTCACTTAATCATGAATTTAAAGTGGGACCAGTTTGCATGACAGCGTGGATCTCCAGCCACATTCAGCTGTGGTGAGTGCAGGCTCAGAGTTTGTATAAGTAGGAAGGTGGTTCAAACAAGCAAGTGCAATGAAGCAAGAAGGTGAGGGCTGTTGAGAGCTAAGCAAGGGAGAGATTATCATGATGGAGGTCAAATCTAAGTTGAGTAAAGAGAGTAAAAAGAGCCTGATGGAGGTAAAGTTAGTGAGAGAAGGGAATTTCTACAATAACTGTGTGAAATATTAAATGAATCAAAAATCACTGGCTTTGAAAAGAAGACTAACAATTTATAACAATAATTTTCAAGGTCTTTGTGATTCGCATTTTTTTAATTATTTATTTATTTATTTATTTATGGCTGTGTTGGGTCTTCGTTTCTGTGCGAGGGCTTTCTCTAGTTGTGGCGAGCAGGGGCCACTCTTCATCGCGGTGCACGCGCCTCTCACTATCGCGGCCTCTCTTGTTGCAGAGCACAGGCTCCAGACGCGCAGGCTCAGTAGTTGTGGCGCACGGGCCTAGTTGCTCCGCGGCATGTGGGATCCTCTCAGACCAGGGCTCGAACCCGTGTCCCCTGCATTAGCAGGCAGATTCTCAACCACTGCGCCATCAGGGAAGCCCCTGTGATTCGCATTTTAAGTCATTATGCTCTTTGTATTTTTTGTTGTTGTTGTTCCTGCCTTTAAAATGACAAGATAAAAAGCCACAACAATTCAAACATTTGGGAATTTTCTTTTTAATATTATTCAATATTATAAATAGTACAAAAAAATTAGATATTGCCTCACATAATAAACTGTATACTCAAATTTATGCAATGTTTTTTTGAGATCTGTCTAGAAAGCAGACATCACCCAGAAGGAAATTGGAACAAAAAGAGTATTTTTCTTCTTCACAAATATTAGGGGGATGGGGGACTCCATACTCCATAGCTTTCTTCCTTCCTTCCTTCCTTTCTTTCTTTTACTTTTTCCTTTCTTTCTTTCTTTTTCTTTGTTCTTTCTTTCTTTCTTTTTTAATACTTCTTCATTGTTGGCTGTAGTTAAGAACAAGTTGTGGAGTCAGACTGCTTGAGCCTATATCCTGGCTTAGCCACCAAGACAGAATTTATTACCTTAGGCAAGAGACTTAACAAATTTAATCTCTTTTCCATGTATAAAATATGCTTAAGTATATCGAAGTCATAGTGGTTAGGCTAATTAAGTACAATTACATCCTATGAGATACCATCCAAATGAAACACAGACTATAGCGCCTGGAATATACTAAGAAATTAATACATGTGTTTTGTTTTTCTTTATTGGATTTATTCACTTGCTGCCATTTTTGGTGTTACTGTTGCGGAAGTCTAATTGCCTAAATACCCCCTGATGGTAAATCACTAACCCAGTTCAAGTTTCCTCTGTACCAGGAAGTATTCTCTTTGCCCAACCCATCTATCAGATTTAGAAGCCCTGTTTCTAAGCTCCACTAGTATGACATCTGCCATTCCTCTCTGCCATTATTTTTATGTACACACTCCTTTCCTAGAAGGAAGAAAGATTTCTACAGGAGGAGACTGGGTCTGATTTCTCCATCTCCCCACCACATAGCAGAGAGCCCAGCTCACAGGTACTAGCTACATTATAAGTGAACACATGTGAATGGAATTTGAATTCAAGGTGAGAACATTTCATGGTTCAGGCTATTTATAGTTAGGGGAAGAAGTTTCATTTATTTCACTTAGTATTAATCATTGCTGTTAAACCTCATTTGTGCTTTACCTGCTTAAGTGTCTGGAGTTTTTTTGTTCTGTTTGTTTTTGATCTGTCTTGTTTTATTGTCTGTGTCTACCGCAAAGTTCTCCTCTCAAGCTTTCCCCAGGCCTGGGCCTGCCCTATAGTCTATTTCATCACCAACATCCTACCCTACACCAGCTATTTTATTTTATTTTATTTTATTTATTTTATCATGAGGGCCTGCCACTGGCCACCTGCTTAATATCTTCCTCTCAATCTTTCCTCCTTAGAGCTTTGGAGCATCTGACCCCACATTTTCCCCCATCAACACTTGCCCTCTTGTGGAAGTTCCTGCCACAGCACAGCCCACCCTTCACACAGTTGTTTCCAAACTCTGCTCCTTCTTTTTTTTTAACATCTTTATTGGAGTATAATTGCTTTACAATGGTGTGTTAGTTTCTGCTGTATAACAAAGTGAATCAGCTATACGCATACATATATCCCCATATCCCCTCCCTCTTGTGTCTCCCTCTCACCCTCCCTATCCCACCCCTCTAGGTGGTCACAAAGCACTGAGCTGATCTCCCTGTGCTATGCGGCTGCTTCCCACTAGCTATCCATTTTACATTTGGTAGTGTATATATGTCCATGCCACTCTCTCACTTCATCCCAGCTTATCTAAACTCTGGTCCTTTTGACATAGGAATTCTCAGAGTTGCCTCAGAGGTCACCACCAAGGGAAACAATCAAATATAGGAGCTCCTCTTGTAACTATTTTATATACTGGGAATGTAAGACTTTATTTATTTTAAGAAAGAACAATAGTAAAAGAACATTTGGTAAATATTTCTTCACATTATTTTCAATGTCAAATAATATGTACCTATGCTTTCAGGACATTTATTATTAATGTTTAAATATTTTAAACATTGATATTAAAACACAGGTAATGTATCCCACCTCCAATCCACCTTACTTCTTGAAGCTACACAATTTCTAAACAGTGGCATCAAGGGTTTTCATAATTTAAAACACAACTTAAGATGTTTAGCAAAGTATTTATATACTTTGGTTTTATTTGTCACTATTTTAAATTTAATTAGACGTGTCCATGAGGAAGTACATAGATATGTGTATGTATATATGCAAATATATTTTACATCTATTCTGAATCCACAAAAGAGCTGCCATCTGACTGCAGAACATATTTAATAAGGAACTTATAAACATGAAAGTTAAGTGGAATTATAAGTGATTTTTTAATCTTTTTAGAAAGAAAGACCTCACATAAAAAACTTATCTGAGAAAAGTAACTGTAAATATAGATTTAAAGTTTTTGTTAAGGCTAATTTGAAATCTCAGCTTAAGTTTTAAAACAAGTTGAGACATCATAAGTTAAGGCTATTTATTGCTACAGATACAGCCATAGTCCCCTTCCTGTAGGTCACTCAACCATCTAAATGACATTATGAATTAATACCAAATTGAAGTAGTTAAAGTTTTAGAATGTGGCCAATGGTTTCTATCTTAGTTAACTACCCTGGAGCTTATCATGTCTTTGCTCCCTCTCGAAATTCTTTCCTCCCTTGACATCTTTGACATTCTCTCTCCTAGTCTTCTGGCCATTTATGTTCAATTCATTTTTCATGCTTTTTTTAAAATGTATGCATGAAATGCTGAAGTTCTCCTGAGTTATTTTCAATATACTTGATCGTACTTGGAGGTTTCATTAGCTTCCATGATTAAACTACCGATGTTTTATGTGCAGGACTCATAAATATATTAATAGATTTAAAACCTAGTCCTCTACTTTTTATTTATACTTGCCTATCTCACAGACAGAAGAAACTTGTTCATCAAATTCTTTTTCCTTCCCCTATGAGGCATCTGGGTAGGCCAAATTCCTCAGTCTCCTACAGAGTCAGGTATGACCATGAGACTGACTTCTGACCAGTAGAATGTGTGTTGATGCGATACATGCCTCTTTCAGGTGTGCCCCCTGAAACAGTCTTGCCTGTATCCTCCCATTCTTTGTTCACCCACGTGCTCCACAGAGAAGGTTCTAAGGATAGAGGAGGGCAGACTAAAGGATAGAAAGAGCCTTGGTGCATGAATGGCTGCACTGAGCATAGACCCTCCCAAACACCCTTCATTAGGCTGTGACATTGATGAAACAGAAACTTTTACTGGTTAAGCTAATGAAATGGTTACTTATTACAGTAGTCAACCTACTCTAACTAATACACATTCTAACCTAATATGTCTGATCTTGAAATTACAGCCAGTCTTCTCTTCCTATTTTTCTCTTATTCAGATTCCTAAGCATGGCGTGGAAACATATCGTCCCCACCTGAATATTTATCTTTGTGGTGCATTATTCTCTCCTCTCTTTTCCATCATCTCAGTATTTTGCCAGTGTTATTCAGAGAGCTCTATGATCCCAGCCCCATACCCTACTCACACAGATGACTCACACCTGTAATACCTCCAGGGGTACACCCCCTCCACCCCAATGAACTGGCTGACTCCTACTCAGCATCAAGATTCAGCTTATACGTCATCACCTATGAGAAGCTGACCAGTTAGCTGATATACCCTCTTCTATGATTCCATATCATTCTGTGCTTATTTCTATTATAGTAATTATCATTTTATATGTTTCTGTCTTTGTCTAGAATGCTTTTTTAATCTAAAATATTATTTTTTTAATCTTTTTTTCCTTAGCAAAAAACACAAGGCCTAGCCCATAGCATACATTCAGTAAGCGTATGCTGAAAATAAAGTATAGTATGATGAAAGTTGCAGCATAGATGTGTTAATTCGCTTCCACAAACATGCATTGGCCATATGCACAGTACTTGGTGCTTTGAATACTAAACTTGGATAATATATGCCTTGACCTACAGTTTACACATAATTGCCTAACATAGAGTAATATTTCTATAAAGCTTAATTTTAATTACAGTTCTGTTTAAAGGTTAGAAGTTGTACCGCAGAATTACACACTTTAAACAGCACTGGCTCTGGTGCTTAGTAAGAGCAATGAATTTCTCTAATGTTAAATCAACTTGGCACTAGTCTTACTGAATATTACTTCAATATGTCTCTTAATTCCATCCCATTTTCACCATTCCCCATGATACTGCCTTTGTTCATAGTGTCCTCACTTGTTATCTGCATTGTTTCCCAATATTTCTAGCCTAGATTTCCTGTCATAATATCATCAAATTGACTTATCAGAATATCTGCACCTGAGTTTTCTAGTTGTATCACAAACTTAACATGGCTTTGAACTCATCATTTTCCCTGCTTCATTCCCTTACGTCTTCTCTTCCTCTCTTGGATTCCCCAGTTTTGGTAAATATCATCAATTACTGCTAATCTTCCCTGCCAGAAATGTGGAAGTCCTTGTCAGTCTGTCATCTAAATGGTTCTCTAATATGTTTCCTGTTCCCTAGTTTCTCTTTCATTATCTATGTTTATTTCTTGCTTAGACTAATGCAATAGATCAATCGCAAGTACCTATAAGAGTTCACACCCCTGCACCAATACACCATTTACATTCTCTTAGAGTGATCTTTGTAATATTCCAATCTTGCTGTCCTCCTTTGGCATAAATTCCTCCCATAGGATAAAGCCCCGGTTCCTTAGCTCTGCCTCATCTAGATCTCTATCATCTCATCAAGCCATGCTCTCACTTCGCCATGTATTCTGACTACATCAGTGGTTTGCAACTAACTGAATATGTAATGCATTCTTGTGCATGCACACTCTCTTCTGATTATAATACCCTGCCCCTTCTTTCTTCTAACTTTAACTCATCCTTCCAGAAGTTATAAATGTAAGCAGTCCAAAATGGAATAGAATGTGACACAAAATAATATGTTCCCTTTCACCTGAAATATTTTAGTAACTGCTGGAAGATCAAGCCACCTCAAATACCTCCTTGACTTCATCAACTGGCAGAACTTATTAACCTCTCAATACACTGTAGCAGTCATAATAAGGATTATTAATAACTTAATATTTACCCATAAACTTTGTTCTGAACCCAGAATTCACTTTTTAAACATTTAGCCGAGATTAACTTCAATCACTAACATGGAGGTTGATATCTGAGGGCAGTATAAAGTGATTAAAAAAAAGATGACTAAACTACATATGTATCTGTATATGACCTTCACCTCCATCAGCCTGAACAGATAGAGGTAAAAGAAACTTTTTTCCACCATAATCAGTAAACATAAATTCTGCTCAAAGCCGCAGAAATAGATTTGTTCTGGGAACAAACAGAAATAGATTTATTCAAAAATAAGTTGAAAGAGAAAATAACAAGGTAAGCACTAATAGAATAAAGTAATCAGGCTCCTACAGTTGTCCCCAGAGTATGTGTGTATTTATATATACATAATCAGTTCAACTCAACAAATGTTTACTGGCCACCAGACAAAATGTATAGAATATCCAGAGGCAGAACTTTGTGAATTTGGCAGGTAGATAGACTGTATATTCTTTAAGGATAATGTCATTGGTTTCCTGTCTCAGAGTGTCTGGGGTGAGTTGGACAGAGGCTTATTTACTCTCTGAAATGGGCGTGTAGCCAATCCACTTGCCTATGCAAAGAATGGAGCTCAACATATATTGAATAGATCACATTACATTTTAATTAAAGCATGTTTACACTGCTTATATTTTCATTCTTAATATTCATGCATCAGGGTGTTCAATATCTATGCCAGTGCATTTATTTATTTTTCTTAGCATTTTATAACAGTATAATTCAATGTATCCAATGACAATATTCCTGAGAAAGCAGTGTATACAATCAAACCATGTTTTTATTTAGACTTCCACCGTAACTTTAGTGATGGTTAATCTTTTTCTCTCTCTCTTTCTTTTTCTTTTTCTGTTTGTTTTTTTTTTTTTTTTTTTTTTGGCCATGTCTCGCAGCATGTGGGATCTTAGTTTCCCGATGAGGGATGGAACCTGTGCCCCCTGCAGTGGCAGTGTGAAGTCTTAACTGCCAGACCACCAGGGAAGTCCCAGTGATGCTTAGTCTTAATTTCTAACAGATTTTAGTTGGAAGTGGCTCCTCACATGTCACTTCTGGTCCCTGTCAACTTGCTTTTAACCATGGCTTTCATTATTATTTCAAAACGAATTGTTTACGCCCCTCATTTTTTTTATTACAAGTAATCAGTGGCATCACCATCAACAGTTCAAACCATGCCGTAGAAATAGTATTCTTTGTAAAGGAGAATCTATATTTTCTCAGTATATGACAAATGTCAATAAAGACATCTTTAGCTTATTGTTTTATATGTGAAATACAATCTAAGTAGTATTATTACTCAAACACAGATTCGAGTTGCCCTCTTCTGTTCAGATTGTTGTGCCCTAAGCCCATCGTATTAGAAATTTTTGCAATATCAGAGAAATTTAAATTATCAGGATATCATAAATTTGTTTTGAAATCCCGTCTGGTTTACATGATCAGTTTTCCTAGTAATGTTTGCCATTTCCTTATGAATTTTCCTCTACCCTAGAGCTATGCAGTTGCCTCCTACCTGACAGCAGGCTGAAAGGTTTCCTGTTCTCATTCTATGTCTCTCCTTCCTGTTGCTGGATCCCTTGGAAAAGACAGTATCCAAATGTCAGATAAATGAAGGGTTTTCTCTCCTCCCTCTCCTTTGGCATCAGGGGTAACTCCTGGGAAAACTCTGTCAAGGAAGCCACGGTATTCTAAGAACTGGAAGTGTTTCCTTCTCTCTCTCAGCAGAGTACATGTTCTGAGCCAGCCACAGGCTCCCCACCAGCTGAGACATCATCCTCACTCAGGACTCCCTCCCCCGACAGCCCTTTCTGCCTGGCAGGGCCCGCTGCCCTCTCCACGTCTACCGTGCCTGAGGTGCCCTGTAACATATAAGTTGCTACAAGTGTCTAAGACCCCTCTACTCAGAGTGTTCTGCCTCCTTTTCTTCCTTTTTTTTTTTTTTTTAAACTTGTAGGAAGATGTAGAAAGTTATAGAAAAAAAAATGTCTATTCTTTTTCTGCCTTCAGGAGAGTGTGGTTAGCTATCCTGTATGGCCCACTTATCTCTGAGCTTTTTCTCAGGGATCTTCCCAGCTGAGAAGACAGTTGGCTTAGAGAGGAGGAATTCTCAACAATCTCATTTATTTTCTTTCTTTTTCCTTCTCAGAGCAGTAGGAATGACATTTGGCTTCATTTTCTTCCATTGATTCAGCAATTATTTCTTGAATAATGACTGTATGTGTGGAGAAAATACAGGCTCTGGGAATAAAGTGGTGAAGAAAAGAGATCAAGGCTCTGCCCTCATAACTTTTATAATCTCAAAACAAGAAGAGGAGCAAATCAGTTTAATCATCTCTCCTGACCACTGAACAGTGACCTTATTGCTCCTATATCCCCAGTTCTGGTCAAGGAGGCCAGGAGGAGATGGATGGCCCAGATGTTCCTTCACGTAATGATGGTGCCTTGGTCTGTAGGTGCTTCTTATATAAGAGCATTTGTCCAGACACCCCTAAAATAATTCTCAGCCACTTCTATTTTCTGTAATCATATGCAAATCATATTGAAAATATCAGAGCATGATCTGACTTCCCTACTTCAATTCACTCCTGTCGGTGAGGAAGTTTTATAAAATGCATGAAAATATATATAGTGACACAAAAATACAAAGCTAAATATCTGCAGTAAAGAAATGCAAATTAACCACCATATTATTTTCCTAGCAGGAGATTCTAGCTAATATGAAATTTTATGAGGCATCACAGCACCCATAAAGTATGGAACATAAATAAATGAATTCCTGAACAATGTGGTATAAATTTAATGTTACCTTTAAATATGAAAAAGAAGCCTGTGATATATATCTCCATTAGGATCTTGAATTTGTCTCACTGGTTGTCACTAATGCCTTATTGAAATGCAATTGAAAATTAATATATCTGGCAGTAAAAAATATGATCATTAAGGAAAGTTCATGCATGATATTTTTATAGACTTGCCAAGTCTCTTGAATTCAGAATATGGGACAGATGGTCACATGGTGAATTGTTCTCGCTCACTAATGCTTTCTGCTGCTTCGCTGATTTTTGATCTTCAGATGACTTCAGTCTCATTCAGAACGTGTGGCAAATGAAAGATTCCCAATTGTCTCCACGAAAGGTAAAAAATCTTAATACATCCATGGCAGAAAATTATAAAAATTTCATAGCTCTAAGCCAGATCAGAACCTTCGTAAATTTCTAGGTCTTTTACAGGGAAATTTTAAGTTTATATCTAAGAGTGAAAATGATTTTTCTGAGAGTGTAATATGCTCAAATCCTAATTTTACTAATTTTTTCATTTATTCAGTTATTCATTCAGTTCTTATTCAATAAAGATATTCATTTAGTTATTTGTTCACTTATTTATTTAGTCACAACTTTAGATGCATTTGTCTGCTCAGGCTATCATAACAAAAATGCCACAAACTGGGTGGTTTAAACAATAGACATGTAGTTATCACAGTCTGAAGACTAGAAATCCCAGATCAAGGTTCTGGCAGATTCGGTTTCTGGTGAGAGCTCTCTTCCTGGCTTGCAGGTGGCCTCCTTGCTGAATCCACCCATGCCCTTTCCTCTGTGGTTTGTGGAAAGAAAGAAAATTTGGGTGTCTCTTCCTCTTCTTATGGGGACATAAGTTCTATCGAATTAGGGCCCAGTCCTTATGACCTCATTTAACCTTTATTACCTCCTATAGCCCCTATCTCCAAATGCAGCCATGCTGGGGATGAGGTCTTCCACATGTGAATTTTAGAGTGACATAATTCAGTTAATAACACTAGGATACCCATTTTTCATCATTATAAAATAAAATGAATGTTACTTTTGACATTTCACGGTAGGACATGCACTTTTTTATTCTTCTCATTGGAAACGATTATTAAAAGGTAGATATTAGGGCTTCCCTGGTGGCGCAGTGGTTGAGAGTCTGCCTACCGGTGCAGGGAACACGGGTTCGAGCCCTGGTCTGGAAGGATCCCACATGCCGTGGAGCGGCTGGGCCCGTGAGCCACAGCTGCTGAGCCTGTGCGTCTGGAGCCTGTGCTCCGCAACGAGAGGCTGCGATAGTGAGAGGCCCGCGCACCGCGATGAAGAATGGCCCCTGCTTGCCGCAACTGGAGAAAGCCCTCACACAGAAACGAAGACCCAACACAGCCAAAAATAAATAAATTTTAAAAAAAATTTTTATTTAAAAAAAAAAATGGTAGATATTATACCTGCTGAGTGGCACAATAATTACTGGTCCTGAATTGGCATAATTTTGAATCAATGGCAAACATAGGTGGTAAATATCACATATACAAGTTTCAAAGCCATATGGTCGATAGTGTGGTTGTGAAGAAAAAGCACGTTTTCTCATGAAGGAAATCAAACTACTCTTTATTACCAGTCTTAAATTGAGATGCTGTTCATACTGGGTCCTTCATACATGATACCAATAAATCAGGTATTTCATGACAGGCATAAGTTTTATTATACAAATGGTGACATTGAATACAACTACTTATGAGGGTTGCATTGGTTAAATACCAATGCTCCATTGCTCTTGGTCACAGCTGATTGGTTGAGGGTTGTGATCCGGTCTAAGGATAGCCAAACTGAGGGTTAGTTGGGTTAGTCAGAAGCCCACGATGGGCCATTAACAAATCTTTACACCCACACAGATTATGGTGATAAAATGGACCATTCTTTCTCTTAGAAATTTGAGCTGAAGTTTCTGATCAAGTCTACCAGTTGGTAGGGGCACAAAATGATAAAGACACAGGGAGAAGCAGTGAGTGGGTGGGTGGGTGATGGGCAGGAGGAGGAATGGCAGAGCTCAGTCAGTGCAGAACCCTGAAGCAGATTCTCAGGAATGTCTCCTGTAGAGGTGTGCAATAAAGAACGGAACCTTGCCAAAGAGAAGCCAGGCCTTTGCTTCTGCTCCTGCAAGGTCATCTCTAAACCCTTGGATGCCTTGCCTCAAAAAAGTGTCTCTGTTTACCTAGAGGCCTTGGGCCATCATCCTACAGAGGCTAACAGTATAAATTATGGTGATTTACCTTGTGTCACAAGGGTATCAGCTGGACTTTTGAGCAGCTGGAGACTGAGATCAGCCACATGGTCAGTCATCCATGTCTGTATGATGGGACCTCAATAAAAACTCTGGACTCAAGGCTCAGGTGAGTTTCCCTGGTTGGCAGTCTTCCATGTGTATTGTCCCACCTTGTTTCTGGGAGATTCAGTACTGTTTATGACTCCAAGGGACAGTACCACTGGAAATGCCTTGTCTGGAACTTTCCTGGTTCCAAAATTTCCTGGCACACTTGTCAGGCATATTGAACAAGGCCTGCTTGTAGGTAGTTTTAATTCTTCTGAACCCAGGTTGCATGACCTTTTCCAGGTGGGGCCCAGCCATTGAATGCCTCCCTTTTGTGTTTCCACACATGTCCCTACGTGAACTCTGCCACTTGAACATCTCTGAGTATATAAGAGCATAACAAACCCATCTTTAGACTTAAAGAAGTAGTGTCAAGTTTAGATCTCTAGTTTCTTTAATTCACATTTGCAAATATGTTGCAGTGAAATACAAGTATTTGTAGGAGAGATTTGTTATGGTCTATGGCCGCTGCTAAGGAAATATGAGAATAAGAAACCCAATAGGAATAGTTGTAGAACAATAATAAAAAATTTGCTGTAGAAATTTTGTTCTTTGCATTTAGAGAAAGGTTATTCTAAGGTAGTTGGCAAGCTTTGTAAAAAGAGAAATGGCTTTTGGGGTATCCTTGTGTTTGCCCTGCAGCTACTGTGATGCCTACCAAAGTTTTGGGCATTTTTTTTCACATGGATGCTCTCACAGAAAAATGTCTGTCCTGTGACTCATTTTCTTGGGATCAAGTTCCTTGCTCTTCAAGGAAATAGGTTGCTAATATGATAAATTATCCTTGCTGAGTTATTTGGTATTGTTGGTTTAATACATAACCACTCAGTAATAACATTTATAATTTGGGGAAGATCTTTTGTAATGTGTATCCACGAATCAAAGAAATATCTCTAAGGGCAAGCTTTTAGATAGACCAGTGGTGGCAATCTTTGGCTGCAGCATTTTTGGGAAAAGCGTTAGGAGACCTGTGCTCTATTCTGCCACCAATGAACTGTGAGACTTCGAACAAAGGATTTGATCCTCATCTGTACCCTCAATTGTAAAACGAGAGAACTAGTTCTACAATCTTATACACAGGGGACCCTGCCAATGGCGAACAGCGTTTTCTCTATGGAGGGTGACCATTATATCCAGGTTTGCCAGGGACAGTGACAAATTTATGCTTATGCCCCAGCATATTTATTAATTAATTATTAAGTGTACCCCCTTCACATGCTAAAGCAGCCCAGTTTGGATGCCATCCAAGCCATTTTTGTGCCAAATGCCCAGTTTATAGGAAACTTTCTCCTTATTATTGTCGTGATAACCTCGTAGAGGTGAGCATAGGTAAGACTTACCAGTTCAAGGATCTGTAGCTGAACTTCACCCCAGATTAAAAACCCAACTCTCCACTCCCTGGCATAGGTAATAATATCTTCTAAAAATTGTTAAAGTGACTGAGCCATTTTACCCAAAACATCTTTATGTAAAAGTTCTATGTCAAAAAATAATTAGATTGGTTTTAGGAAACCAATATGATATTTTTCTTTCATTCTTTACTCTTTCTACCCCCTATCCTTCACCCCTGCCAATACTGTAAATCACAAGGGAGCAAAAGTTATCTAACTCTAATTATGTAGGTTTACATTGTCCTCAATTCACTGAAATCCTTCCTTTCTGAAAATCCCCTCCAGCCAGGAGACTCCAGTGAGCATATTCATGTTTCAAACAAATCTGCCTTTGTTAATCATCAAAAGGTATTTTCTTTAATAAGTGAAGCTCGGTAGGCCCTGCAGCTGTGTTGTTTATTTTATAGCAAGCACAAAGACAATTTAATTTTTAAAATACTCTAATTAGATTAGTGTTCTCTTTACTGAATCATCTGTAGGAAAATGAGAGTGTGTTTCTTTGAATGAATGAGCAGTCACTTTTATTTTTATTAAATCTGAACTTATCCTCCGAGATAGCTGAATTTAATTTTATGTTCTAATACAGGTAATATTCCAACTTTTTTTCAGGTAAAGCTCTGGTTGCCCCAAAAAGGAGGTTGGACCAAATTGAATCTTCTGATTCCAGTTTTATGAACTGCATTAAAATCTCTCTAGGGTGCAGGATTATGTTTGTGTTGAAGAATGACTACATTAAGGTATGTATTTGCATACATAAACAAATATATCCAATGGTTATCTATGACCTGTCACTGACACAGGGAGCATCATGGAATATAATAACATTATACCTTTGTTATGACTTCCTATGTCTTTACTAAAAAGTTTTAGAGGTGCTGTCTATAAATCAAAAAGATTAATTTCCAAAATAGAAATATTTTTAAAGTTTTGGAGACTAGTTTATCAACACCGCATCTATAAAATGGCTCCTTAGCTCTGTCTACACTGTGATTAAATCACCCAGGGAATAAGGCATCACCTCTTGACCAGACACCCTTCCTTTTCACTTTGGCATCGCCAATAAGGAAAGCATCTTCCTCTCTATGCTCTTTTCATCTTAGTTGATAAAAGCAATTTTTGTGATACTATACCTTTAACAAGGGAAAACTATTCTAGTTCTCTATTGCTGTGTAACAAACAAACAAATTAAGTAGCTTAAAACAATAATTTATTATTACCTTTCCTGGTCTGTGGGTTGACTGGGTTCCGCTGGGTGGTCTCGCTTGGTGCTTCTCAAGCAGTACAGTGACATGGTGGCTCGGGTTGGAGTTATGGAAGGTTCAACTGGGCTAGACATCCAGGTGGGCTTTGCATCCCACTTAACTGACTTTTCAGCTGAGACGGTTTGAACTACAGCAAGAAACTGGCCAGTTAATCTCTCTCTCTTCTTTACCCTTCTTCTCTCCTTTCCAAGTGCCTTTTCTACACGACCCATTCAAATGGCTAGTTTGGGTTTCCTCACGCCATGTCCATCTCAGAATGAATGGACTTCTTAAATGGGAAGAGCTTCGTCCAGAGCAAGTGTTCTCAAAGCCCAAGGCAAACTCTGCGTGGCTTCTTATAACGTAACCTTGGATGTCATTCAGCATCACTTCCACTGCCTTTTATTTTCTGTACAAGGACCATCACAGGCTCAGTGTGGGAGGGAACTTCGCAGGTAAGTCAAGGTTCATTGAAATGTGGTGAGGTGCGGGCAGAATTTTTGTAAACAAACTACCACAAAGCAAAACAAAATATGATGTTAAAATAAATTTTATTATAATAAAGAATAAATGCCATCCACTCCTCAAGCCTATAATTTTTTCTAAAAAGTTTCTTTCAGAATTTTAATAGGTCTGCTTTTATCTCCTTATAGTAATGGTAGGCACTTTTTCCGTTTGTATTTAATTTTATTATTTTTCTCTTTTAAGTATAGTGTTGTAATTATTTACTGCTATATTCCTTTATAAAACATATTTTTAATTTTAATAATGTGTTAAACAGGCATTTATGGAATGTGCTAAGGATGTACACAGCCTCTGACAGAATTATTAGTCAATTTGGGGGACATAATTTATTTGAGTCATGAAGAATTCACACAGGCAAACATGCAAGCAGTAATACAATTTGCTGCAAAAAAAAATTTTGGGGGGGGGAAATATTTTTACGATTTTTGAGAAAATATGTTTACGTAAATATCTTTACATTAAGATCTAACAAAGGAACGTATCACTTTCTCAGTGGCAGCAATAGGTTCTAGAGTTTTACCCTAACTTTGAGTTATAATTTTTCATATCTATAAAAAGAAAATAGAGGTTAATTCACTTTCAAACCATATTTTTGGACATTAGGATATCTAATTTCTATTTATTAATTTCTTATTAAATCTCTACATTTCTTTGTATTTAAAAGCATTAGAGATCTAAGGAAATATATTATTTTAATTATAATTTCCCAGGAATACATGAAAAGTCTTCTTACCTAGGTGAAAAAAGTATAAATTCTACTGAATAGAAAGTTATTAATTTTAGAAGAATAAAATGGAAGCCTTATAAACTACACAAATTATTCAGTAATATTTTTCAAAAGTAGCTTTATTTTGTTTTTTCTGTTCTGAAACATTTCTTACTATTTAAATCAATATATTTAAAATGTATGCAGTCACCATTTCATTGTAACTTCCTCCCAAAACCATTTGAGCTGTAAACACTGAAGATTACCATTTAAATAAATGGTTAGAGTAACTTGTAAAAGCAACAGTAAAAGTAATACAAAATATTGGAATCTGTATTTTTCCACAACTAAATTGATCACAAAACTGTTCTGATTGAGATTCATTGTTTTAAACTTGATGTTATACCCAAGAGAAGGTTCACGTAAGGTATTTTTTGGAAGTTAGGAATAGAAAATTTATTGTAAACCTTTTAGATATGGGCCATCAATCTAAAAATAAACTATGTAGTGAAACACTAGACACAAGGGAAAACAAAAAGAGGTAGTAAGTTAAGGAGAGGAAAATCCTTGAACTATATTAAAAAATAAAAAGAAGAAGGAAAAGCCAGAATAACAATTCAAAAGAAAGGTAGAGGCAGCCATAGGGGAATGTTTCAATGAATTGAGTAAGGGAGAAAAAATTTTTTTCAATGAAGAAATTCTTTTTGAGAAGTTCTAATAAAAGGGAAAAAAAGAAACTTTTTATAGGCCAATTTAACATACAGAGAAAGTGTTGCAGAAAAATGGAATCATAATTTCCAAGCCAATTTTAACCTTAAAGTAAATCACAGTATTCTAGATTAGATCTATCAAGCAAGGTTGAATATTATTCCTTTGTTTTATACTCTACTCTTCTGCAACTATATTCCAGTATCTCCTTTGTCTACTCTGAGAGCTGATTTTTATTGACTGATGGCCTCAATGATTTTTTTCTCTAAAATAATAATAATAATAAAAAAATCTATTTGTAGATAGATGTGTGAGATGACATTTTCATTAACATTTTCTCTCTGTGTTTTCCATTCCTAGATGAATTTGTACCAAATTTGTCCTGAACACTATGCAATGAATAGCATTATCTTCTTCTATCTTTTGGCATAGTTCTAATTTCTTACCAGAGTGATTAATTTTAACAGGCTTTTTTGTCTGTTTCGCATTTCAGATTTACATGGCAAGATGCTATGGTAGGAATGGGCAAAATGGAGATAATGGTGGTGATGGTGGGGTTGTTATTGAGTGATTAAAGTAGATAACAAAACAAAACACTAAAGTGACAATTCATATAGAAAATTTTTAGGAAAATTTTTTATTATTATTAAAGGGAATGAAGTGTTAAAAGCAAGACAACAGGCCCACAATCGAGTTGCTTATGCTAAGCCCCACCCCCATGATACCAACTGATTTAATTACAGTTTTGGCTTTCACAGACATGGAATCTTAAACCAGCCATTCAGAAACCACCTGATCTGTACTTAGGTAATCTGCCTAATAGGTCCTTACTATCCCCTAAAGGAAAGTAACCTTGCAATAACCAACCTGCTTTTTTACCTAGTACATGACTTCCACGTTCCTGTTCCCTTCTGCCTATAATAGTCTTATTTTGTACAGCTCCTCAGAGATCCTTTCTACCTGCTAGATCGGATGCTGCCCAATTCGAATTGGTATTTGTTCAAATGAACTCTTAAAAATCTTAATATGCCTCAGTTATCTTTTAACAGGGTATTTTCAGTGCTAAGACACATAATTCAGAAATGATAATGCGTGTCCTGTGTTCTGGATCAAATGGAGAAGCTTAAGTGGGAAGACGTATTTTCCAGCTAACAAATACCTAAAAGTGTGTCTTATTTCAGCCCACAGTTGCTTTGTGTTGAGCCTGACATTGTCTGTGACTCAGTTCATTCTCTGCTTGGGGACTTGCTGCTCTTTCCTTAGCCCACAGGCTGAAGCTCTACCTTGGGGCATCTTTGAAATGTATCTTTTTCCAATTGTTTGTTCCACGATAACTCAGGATACAAAAGCTACCTAGGATTCCTGATCTTTTCCTTTCCCATCACAACCTCTCCCTGTGGGATGTTTTCTTATCATGAGCATTGATCTAAGTTGGTGACTTGTCATTCTCAAGCTTGTTGGCTGTGATCTTGTCTTGCCCATGGGTAATTCTGAATAAACTACTCAGGAAATCCATTTTGTCCATTCAGATATCCTCCTATTCTTTCCAATAAGGTTGAGAATCCCTGAGGGAAATATGCAATAATTATTTTTGGCAATAAATATATATTTTTTCCTCTTAGTTATCCTCTGAATTGGGGAACAATTGGGTAATGTCTCTGTCCAATTAATTATGCTTCAATAAAATATTGATGGTTATAAAATAATAATCTATTTTATCAGACGATAAAATAATTTTCTAATTACCTTAGCTCCTGGATGATATAATACTTTACAAATAAGTCCTAAATAAATGTTGAATAAATAATTATTTTTTCATTTTAAATAATTGCCTTAAACAAACTTATTTTTACTACTTTTTCAAGCCCTTTATGACGTATGCTTAACTTACTGACCATTACAGGGTTATATTTTATTGCCATTCATTTCTCATTTATATTTCTATTAAATTCTCATTGTTATTGGTTACTATAGCTTTTATTCAAGTTATTTTATTATAAAAACAATTGCATGCACATTGGACAAAATTTTTAGTACAGAAGTTCCTTGGAATCTGCCGGAGGATTGATTCCAGGACCCCTGTGGATAGAAAAATCTGCAGATGCTCAAGTGCCTTGTATAAAATGGCATAGTTATTTGCATATAACCTACTCACATCCTCCCATATACTTTAAATCATCTTTAGATTATTTTAATACATAATACAATGTAAATGCTATGTAAATAGTTGCCAGCATGAGGCAAATTAAAGTTTTGCCCTTTGGAACTTTCTGAAATTTTTTTTTCAAATATTTTTGATCTGTGGTTGGTTGAATACAGGGATACCAAACATGCAGATATGGAGAGCCAACTGTATCAAATTTTTAAACCACCCACAGTCCCAAAATTAACACCCAGATATAATTACGTTGAATATCCTCATCTTTTTTCAGAGCTATGTTTGTGTGTGTGCATATGGATGGGTGTTGATGTTAGTACTGAAGCCCAGTTGGATGTCCCTCTTTTTCCCTGTTAGAATTTTAGAGATTTAAAAAAATTCATTGGTAATAGCTTTTATATTTTGCATTTTCCCTGCTGTTTCACAAAGCACATTTTCCACATTATTAAATATTCTTCAAAATTATGGTTTTCCTTGAGTGCCTAATATTCTATCCTACAGATTACCATAATTCACTTAACCATTCACTGGTTATTGACCATTGCTACTTCAAAGTTTTGCTCTCATTAATAATGCTATGATGAAAACACCTAAAAACAAATCGTCTAGTGCCATTCTGATTATTTCTTTAAGAAAGACTCCTAAAAGTGGAATTAGAGGGAGCGTCCCTCTTCAGACTTTTGTCACATGTTGTCAAAGTATTTTCCAGAAAGGTTGTATTCAGTTGCACTTCCACCAATGGCAACATATGAAAATGCCTATCTCACTGCATCTCATCCTTACATCCATAGATACTGATTTCCAGTAAGGCCAGGGCTATGTCTGGGTTCTCTCTTGTGTCTAAGAACCAGCACAGTTAGACACCCATAGTCACTCAATAATTATTTGAGAAGAATATTAATAAATATTTAAATCTTTGTAAGTTAAAAAGGCAGAATGTTCACTCTTTTGAAAAATACCTATTGATACCTGATATATACAAACACAGACCTGAAAATGTGTGATTGCTGTTCTTATGGGGCTTGCAATCTGATGTTGAAATCATTATAGTTTTCATTTGAATTATTGTATTACCAGTAAGTTTTTCTCTTCTGTAATGACGTTTTCTGCATTATTCCTTTTGTGAATTATCTGTTCATGGATTCTACTCATTTTTCCATGAGTAATTTGGTATTTTTGAATGCTTTTCTAAATATTCAGTGAGAGCTCTTTAAATATTATTAGCTGTTTGCCATATTTGTTGCATATGGAGTTGTACTATATTTTAATATTGAGGTTGATATACCAGCTAGCTACACCTTCTTGGGAAAGTTAATTACTCTAAATCTCAGTTGAGATTGAAATAAAAACTACCTCAAAAGATCTCTGTGATAAACAAATTGGATAATTCATATAAAACTTTAAGCATATGATCTTAAATAGTAAGCACTCGATATATAAATAATAGTTTTACTGTTACTGACCAGGGTTCTTGGCCTCCTCAATCAATAGAAATTGATCAGAGGCCAGACAAGAAATTCAGGCAAAGCTTTACTGGGGCCCCCGCTGCAGCATGGGGGAGCGAGAACAAACAACGGCTTTCCTTGCTTGTTGGCTCCCTGGTGGGGGGTGGTGAGCTTGTCCCTTATATGGGGTGAAGGTAGGGCTGTGTCCAGGAGTCTGGCTGGAGGGGTGGCTTAGGTGATTTGCCCACCCCTTAGGTGGTGTTGTGTGCAGGGGGCATGCGCAGTACCCTGGTTTTGCTCCGGGCTCTTCAAAAGGTTTTTTGGTCTCTTTGTATCTTTTGTCCAAAATTTGCCCCAACTGCTGCATGCATGCAGTTATTTTTAGTCCCATAGAGTTTCTTTGTATTTTGTTGATCCAGAGATTTGTCCAGGTGCAAGCATTGCAGCAAAGGGTTCCAGGTTCCAGCCTATCTCATTACTATTAGCAACATTATTGCTATTTCTATTGTTCCAATAAGACTTGCTCATACAAAGATCAACAAAAAATTAACCCATGCTTTTTTCTGTTTGTAACTTATACAAACTCTCTCAGGTTGCAGCTCCCTTCGTGTCTAAGTAATTTTTTTCAGGGTATCCCTACATCAAAAAAATACCACTAAGTAATTAGGTCCAAACAATTTAAGAAGTATTTATGTCCTATTAACAACTTAGCTGTTTGAAAAAACTCACCCAAATTGAAACCATGTTATAATTTTTTCTTATATAACCACAATTACTAATGGGATGTGTGTGCCTACTGAGTACTGTACAACTTCTCAAATCTGACATTGAAAATCACTATGCTCACTTCCTGACATACAATGTATTTGCTTCTATTTGCTTCTATCACAGGAATTATTATGATAAAAAGATAGGATGCCAATGAAACAAATGCAACTCAATCTAATGAGAAAACTGTGTGTCTGGAATTAGTAGCTTGTGCCACATACAACAGATGTCAAATACTGCTATGTTTACCTTGAAATTTTAAAATATCCCATGGTGCCCCTGAATTGACCCTTTGCACCTAGGGTGATTTGGTACAAAATTTGGGACCATGGGGTTATATGTTTCACATTAGCTTTGGTTTCTTCTTTATACATAATTCTTTATTTGTAATTTACTTTTGATAATTTAAGAATATAATTTTTCATAGCAATACTTACCAACATCATTGAAAAGCTTTCCTTTTTTGGAGCTTGATATTTGCTTTATCACATATCAAAGTAATACATAGACCAGATGCATGAGAGTCACACTGGGTGCTTGTAAATAATGCCAGGCTTAGTCAGAATACCTTTGGATAGGATCATAGAATCTGGATAATTTAAGCAACACTGATAGGTAACACTTGGGAACCCTAAACTTGAGAATAATTTTCTTGGGATCTGCTTCTGGGTTATCTATTCTATTCCGCAAATCTTCTGTTGAGTTTAGGTTGATTTTAATTGCTCTAGCTATAGAACATGTTTCCTTATCAGAAAGGAAAAGTCTATTCCTATTACTCTCATTTTATAATGGCTATTTGTATAAATCATTTGTTCCATCAGTATTTTCTATTTTATTAGCTTATAATTTATTAGCTTAGAATAGTATTTATATCTGTTAACTATTTTCTATATTTACTATCTTATAACTTAGATAAATTCAAGCTGAAGTGCTGTCTAGTATCTAGTGCAAAAAGACTGTGATGTGTTTTATGGAGAAAATATGTGTGTTAGATAAGTTTTGACCAGGCATGAGTTATAGTGATGTTGGCTATAAGTTTAATGTTAATGAATCAACAATATATTTTAAATAGGTTTACCTAAACAACATGCATAAAAGGAGGTTATGTATCGATCAGTTGATGAAAATTTCATGACCAGAGACTCCTGACCCTAACTACTGCTTTCCCCTCAAAGCAGTAGTTCAGTATTCACTAATTTGGGGTTCATGATGACTTTATAGAACATAATTACTGTGATTGTATAATATTTCCATCATAAAGATAAGATAGACCTACTTAACTTCAAGATCATAGAGATTACTAAAATAGGGTAAAATTCTTAGGAAGTGATTCGTCTTGAGTACTTAATACCTCTGTTTTTAAAATAATTAATTGTAAGTCTATAGTCTTTACTTTTTAGTACTGGCTGTGCTGGCTCATGAAATTTCTGAAAATTTAGCAATGGACTATTGTGAGCTTGTATGAGCCAGCTCCTGCATACCACTAAGTTCCCTATATCTGGGGAACTTGGTAGACAATAAACTCACTCACTAAGTAAGTAAATACATAAATAAATAAATAAATAAAACATAGTATGTTAGATAAAATTAAGTGCTAAGAATAAAAAAGGGAAGAGGAAAGAGTTGTATTATGTCAGAGAAAGCAAAATCGTTAACAGCAATGGCCAGGGAATGTGTAGATAAAAAGTTAACTTGTGAGTTAGACCGGAGGGAAGTGTGACAGCTAGCTCTTTTGATATTTGGGGAAAGAGCATTCCATAGAGAGACAATGTTGAAAGCAAAGACACTAATTTGAAAGCATTAATGGTGTTTCTGAGGAGGCCAGAATGGCTGGAGCAGAGTGGACAATGGGGTCAATAATAGATAACATCAGAGTTATATTAATGGAGGCCAGAAAAGATGGACTTCATCCAACATTTCAACTTACAACTTCATTGTAAGACTTTTACTTTTACTCTGAGTGAGATGAAAAGCCTTTGGAGAGTTGTTAGCAGGGGTGGGGGATGAAATCTAGTTTTTTTTACCACAATCACACTGTTCTCTGTGTTGGAAATAAACTATAGCCAGGCAAGTACAAGATCAGGGAAACCAGTTAAGTCACTATTATTACTTTCCAGGCAAGAAATGATGATGGTTTATTCAAGGATGGTAGCAGTGCAAAAGGAAAGAAGTACTCAAAATCTAGATAGAAAGTAAAGGTAAGAATAGCTGCTGGAATTGATTTGGTGATGAGATAAAAAAGAGGAATCCAGGATGATTTCAACTGTTTTAGTGTGAGCAATTGGAAAAGGGAGTTGTTATTAAATGAGAGAGGAAATTTTCGGAGAATCCAGATATGATATGGAAATAACAGGAACTCAGTTTTGAAGATGTGAAGTTTGAGATTCCTATTAAACATTTAAGTAGAGATGGCAAGTCGGCATTGGATATATACAGTTTTTTATTAAGAGAGCATTTTAAGCTAAGTTACTAGCATACAGTATGGATGAAATAACCTATAAGTATCAATAGTAAAGAGAAGGACTGTGGGATACTCTTACATTTAGAGGTTATGGAAATGAACAGAAACCAGCAGAAAAGACTAAGAAGATGGAACCAGAGATAAAGGTGGTAAACACGGAGGGTGTTGTGTTGTGGAAACCAAGATAAGAAGGAATTTCAAGGAGAAAAGACTGATAATACTGTGTCATGTGTTCCTATTAGTTCAATAAGGATCGAGAATTGACCATTGGGTTTAGAGATGTAGGATGCCATTGGTTAAGAGCATTTTCTGACATGTTGAAGTGAGTGAAAAACCTTTTAAAATAGGTTCAAGAATGGGAGAAGGGATATTGGAGATTGTATATATTGAGAATTTTTTCCAGGGCCTTTGCTAAAAGAAGAGTAACATGGGACAGCATTTGAGGGGAATGTGAGACATATTTTCTTTTATATGCTGAAATCATCTAGCATGGGGATCATGTAGAGTGGGAAAAAAGTGATGATGCAGGAAATCAAGAGCAGAATTATTCTAGCAATGTGTGTGTGTAGATGAGAGAGCATGAGATCTAACACACAGGAAGAGGCATTAGCCTTAATGTTTATGTTTCTACCAGTAGGAGAGAGCGTGTAATATAAAGCAGTGGCGAAGGCACAAGTATTGAAGGTATGAGGGTGCTTGTGAATGTTCTCTTCAAAATTCCCAGCTACAAAACTTGCAAGGCCATCAACAGAGTTTATTAGTATTATGTCCTCATATGTACTACATCTTTAATTAAAATAATAGTCAATCTTTTATCTCATTTAACTTTCTTTTGCCTCTGCAAATAGCATTTCCTTTTTGATATTTGTTACTTTATTGTTTACAACTATCTGATAAATCATTGCTTATTCTGTTTTTCTAAAACTTGTTTGTGCCGTTTTGTTGGAATATGTCTTTTTTAAGACGTTTCTAATTGGACTTACATTGAACTGAACCTGAGTGCCTTTATTTTTGACTAAGAAAGTTAAACCAATCATGTTTAACATAATGTCATATTTTGTTTTACCCCTACTATTTTATAGTTTATGTAAATAATTATTATGTCTGAATGGACCATTGTATATATTTTCATCAGTCATATAGATAGTATATATCTTGATTTTCACCCTACTTAGGGTTATGTTTAAGTTCCCCCCAAAAAATGCCTTCAAAAACATTTTATAAATCAATTAATCAAGAATAAAATGAAGCTTTGGAGAGGCTTCTATGTAAAGAAAGTGATTAATTAGTCTTTCATTGCTTTCTTCAAACATAGAGGCCTTCCCTAATCTGGAATTTTAGACCTAGTTGATTATTAATATATTATATTCATATTGTGTATATTATCTTTGAAGCATGTTAATTCACATCTATTTGTTATAAAAACTGGATTTGCAATTGTGATTTAGAAGCTTATATTTATCTCTCATTAATTTTAATACTTAAATTCCACTTTTTTTCTCTATTCAGCAATTTGATACACTTCCCTAGTCTCTGGTCTTGCTTTACCCCCTTCCAACAACTCCTTTTACATAGATCTTATTCTTTTCTAGGCAAATTTATTCTTTGGTTGTTAAGATATGGTTACTATTGTGCATTGAATTTTTTAATTTTAATTTCTGAGTGATAATAATTAGTATAAATTTTTAAAAGCTATTGGTATTTGTATATTTTTCTTGCATTCTGTCACCTTACCAAGTCTTTAATTAGTCCTAACAGATTTTCATAAAGATTCTTGTGTTTTATTATGCAATTGTATTATCTGCATATAAAGGTAATTTTGTCTCCCCTGTTCAAATATTTATAATATTTTCAGGTCCTCTTACTACATTAGTCAGAACCTTAAAATTGAATAATAATGATCTAACTTGTTTTTGATTTAAATGGCACTGGGTCCAGTATTAATTTTTATTTTTTAATATGACAGTATTCTCATTTTTTCCTTCCTAGTTATGATTCATCTTTACTCAGTTGAAATGTATTTTAAATGATTTATTTTAAAGGCTAATACTAGATGTTTTTATTATTATTTTATTGTCTTGCTCTTCTGAAAAACTAATTTTTGCCTTCACACTTAAAAGTAAAACAGACTGTCTACAAAATTCAAGGGCCTCAATTTTTTCCACCAAGACTTTGCAGATGGTTTCTCAATTTCTTTGATCATTTAATATTGCAGAAAAGTCTGTCAGTCCACCTTTCCTCCTCCCATACATTTTCCTTCTTCCTCTGCCCTTTCCTACTTCCTCCCTCCCTTCCTTCCAATTCTTTCTTTGTCTGTTGGGTCATTCCCTGCTGATGGGAGATTCTGACTATTTCATTAACCTTTCAATTTCAGAGTTTTGCAAGAATATATTTCTGCTAAAATACTATTTTACTTATGTCTTCCTTAAATACATTTAAAATAATTCTATTGCTTAATCTCATTAAGTTACACAATAAATTAATAAGTATTCATATTCATAAATATGTATTATGAATTGTCTTTCATTTTTTATTCCAGTTGTATAGGAATACATGTAATTTTTAGACGTTTATCTTTGTTCTTTTTCTTTCAAGTTCTCTTCACCACTTTAACCAATTTATTATTTTTACTTCTCTGATAGAGCTTTTCAAATTTTTCTCCAAATTGTTAGCATAATTTTTATTTTTCATTTACACCCTTTAGTGATTCTAATATAGAGTTATATTGACTATTAAACAGTGTGATTCCTTACAATTCCTAATTCTCCATCTCCTCTCGTTGGAATCTTATCTATGGCTGTTCTTTCAGCTTTCTGTTCCTGTTTCTTTAAGACCCCGTCTTCTTTGGCCAGGTTCAGTTTGGCTCACAGCTATCCAGGAATGTATTCTGGTTTTTGGAGTACATAATTTTTAGTTTTACTCTTCCTGTAAGTCTTCAAAGTAGATTCCTTTTCTTTCTTTTGAAATTTATTTTGGTGATTCTTCAAGCTGCATTTTTTTTTTCTTTCTTTTTTCTGTTTACCATTCTTCAAAGTAAAGAAAGACTAATTTCCTCAGGACATTTCACATCTTGCAATATGTAGAATTCTCTCACGTCCACTCCATGGCTTCAATATTGCCTTTCTCAAATGTGTGGTTGAGTGGTATGCGTATATACATAATTTATAACCCAGTTCCAGAAATCTAGCAGACTTCAATCCATCACAGTCCTATTGGTTTGATATGAGCATAACTGGCTCTCTGACACTTAAAAGAAGATAGATGATAAAAAAAAAAAAAAAAAAATCCTCCAAACCTTCCCCTGCCAGGCATTACTTTCTCCTTCCCTTTCCCATTCCCACTATGTGTAAAACAGTGATCCCCAACACTAACAACTTTTAGAACATTTTCTTTATCCTCTCCTAGTATGCATCCCACCTCACCCCCCCCCGCCCCCCAGTATGTAATGTGTTACTACTAATCACCACTTATTTCTTTTTTTTTTTAAATTTTTATTGGGGTATAGTTGATTTACAATGTTGTGTTAGTTTCAGGTGTACAGCAAAGTGAATCAGTTATACATATATACATATTCACTCTTTTTTAGATTCTTTTCCCATACAGGCCATTGCAGAGTATTGAGTAGAGTTCCCTGTGCTATACAGTAGGTCCCCCACTTACTTCTTATCAGTTATTTTGGTTCAGCTAATGTCATACACTATTCTGATGATAGTATTTTCTGGCATAAAACATGGGTACCAATTGAACTGGGAATGAATGACATCCTAGCTTTCTCAGAAAGAGGTAATCATGGAGCAGCTAAATAGATGGAGTTCTGCCCGTTGTCTAGATTGCATGGAAGTTGTGTTTTTGAAACAGGCGGCAACGCACAGGATATGCTTCAGGCAGGGCAAAGGGTAACAGAAGGCTATTTTTCTCCCAGTTTTAAGGAAGGCAATTATATATAACTCCCCCGCCCCCACTTAATTTAGACATATAATGAACATAGATTGGAACCTTTTTTAGCCTATTGATTTCTACAAGTGAGAGGCCTGTTGGAGAAATCTGTACCAGCAAGGCATGGGAGAACCACGGTATAGGGAACCTGAGAAGTAAAAGAAGCGTGGACCTCCTTCCAGCTCTTCATAGCCTTTAGACAACATAGAAGAGGACCACTACAGTGCCCTTTCCTCCAAGTGAAGGATCATGGAATTTAGCTTAGGATTCAGAAGGCTGAACAAGGGGTTACTATACCAAGCAATGCAGCCTCACAACTAAACAGAGGATTTTTTTTTTTTTTTTTGCATGACTTCCAGAAGGGTCAAAGAGTGCTTAAACTTCTCATACAGAATCTTCTCTTATGACAGGGACGCTGAGGTGAAGTGAGTAATTCTTCAAGGAAACTGTACACCGTCTCCTCTGTGAAAATCACTAGCATCAGGCTGAACCTGGGAGGACCGGAGTGGTGATTAAAGATACTTCCCACACCATGTACATCTGGCTAAATGAGATCTCTGACTTGACTCTCTTTTCTCTCTGCTCCCAACTCTTGAAGACTTAAGTCCAAAAGGGGAAATGACGTGGAGGTTGGCTGAGATCTCTCTACTGTTCAAAGTACTAAAGTGGAAAGAGGAGAGAAAGAATAGGTCCAATTCCCTGCCCAATTCCAAACACGCCCAACCTGCGCTGGGAGGAAAATTTCTATCAGCTATGAGACAGAATTTAATATGCACTGACTAAGTTTAATGATAGCAAAATATTAGAAAGCTTTGGAATATTAAATAAAATATTGGGGGAAAAGTGAAACTAATTCATGTAAATAATCACTCTGAGACTCCTCAGTAACCAGTTACATTCAGTTTTAGAAAACTTATATGTCTATGTTGAATAACAAAACGTTTTCCAAATATTTTCTTTATAGTACCAGTATGTTCTTTATATCAAATATATAATTGTATTTCAGTCTCATATATACGTACATATTGTCCAGCCTCACTACTCCCACAGGTGTTTTAGAAAGTCTTCTATAGGTTCTTACTAATATGTACAGTTCAACGTCTTTTCTAAAGGTAAGGGTTATTTCTTTCTCTGCTTTCAAAATAGACTAAAGGAGGCAAAACATCTGGCAGATGAACTTATATAAGCATATGAGAAGGAGGATACAGGTTTATGAATACATGAGAAAAGGTCACTGACCAGGTGAAACATTTGTGAGAATTAGACATGGCACTGAAACATTTTCAAAGCAAGTACAATAGGTGGACCAAGAAAGCGTTCAAACACAAAAGTCAAAAAATAACTTATAATCAGGACCACAATAAATCCTGGAGGGCATGCAAATGTCGACCCAGGAAAATGAACAATCTTTTTCCTTTATGAACCAATATTTATCAGGTATCCACTCTGTGTTGAGGACCAGACGTGGTATCGCAACACATCTTTCTGGCCCTAGGGCCCCCTTCCAGGCTCTCCTTCCCTGTGGGGAGTGATTCAGCAGAGAAAGGCCAGAGCAGGGCCACTCTGCAGGCTAAGGGCAGTAGTGCCCTTGGGGCAGGTCCTCACTGCAGTCTAAACAAGAGCCATGTTTTGTGCAAAGTAAGTACCTTATGCTATAGAGCATTCTCAGAGCAAGGGTTATGGATTGGGTAACTTTAGTCAAAGGAGATATTAGGTATGCAGGTACCATGATGAAAATATCAAGTCCATAATTCTTAACAACTTAATCCTTTTAGGTGGTGTGAACAGAAATGGAATAGTCCCAAGAATGTTTTCCTTCATGAACCAGCTCCATGACCTGAGGCTGCTCCATTGAACTCTATGATATTCAGTCTCTGAGTGACTGAGGACAAGTGACACTGTCCTGCAAGGTAACTTTCAGCAATTTTTGGAGGAGAGTAGAACACAATAGGTGGAGAAAGTATAATATATTTTCTTTTGCTTCATTTAGATTTTTACAGAAATCTACTTTTTAATGAAGGATTTTGAAGTCCAGTGTTTCCCAAAAGTTTCAGTGCAGTTTTATACTTTAATAACTTCAGAAGTTTAATACTACAAATCTATTTTGAAAACTACATTTGAAAGTTTAATTAAGTATAATGATTATGTTTTTTGGGAATTTTGAATAAGATAGTTTTTCATCTAAAAGTTTTGTTTTAGTTAATGTTTGTCTTCTTCAGTTGGAGAGACTAAAAGCAAATGTTAATATTAAAAATCTCATCAAAATATTTAAAAATCAATAAATGCTTATTAAATGTAAATAATTATCTTTTCAAGTGAACTTTTATATAAAATTTAGCATTTATGCATCAGAATTTACTAAAGCTGCATCTGCACTAAAGCTTCTGGGACAGTGTGTTCATGATCTAGGCAGCTTTTTTATGTTCTTTTAATGGAGTCAAAGCTTTGCAGCCTTTCTTGAAATACTTCTTGATTTAATATATGTGTAACATATTTTGCAGCATTCGTGGCAAAACTCTCCATTTTCATAAATTCTGAAAAATGTAGTTTTTGTTAGTGGGTAAAACTAAGTCAGGCTGAAAGTATTAGGGTGAAATTGGTACAGATGGGTGTTAGGAGAGCAAGCTGGGGCACAGGGCGTGGGGTGGGGGACAGAGGAGGTTCCTGGGAGACGTGAAGAGGGAGGAGCTAGGCTGGTCAGCTTAGGACAGCTGGCGGAGGTCACCAGGCAGAATCACTAATAAACCAAGGACAAGAGGGAAAGACAGAGGAACATGACAGTCCTCTGGGCCATGTCAGAAGAAGGTGGTTTTGATTGATGTACACTTTCCCTGTGATGTGATTTGTGTTTTAAAATAAATTTCTCTACATTTATTTTCTCAGAAGAAAGCACAAATTCTTATCTTTTTCACATAATGACAATTTTAAGTATTGACTGAATTTTTGAAAACCAAATAAGATTGGAACATCTGGTCCCCTATACAGATTAAATTTCCCCCAAATTTTACATATGTGTATGTATATATATATATATATATATATATATATATATATATATATATTTCTAGAAGTAAACTGTCACAGGGTTTAATGTGCATATACATAAAACTTAAGCCATATCATACATAATTAACTAAAGCAGTTATGTGATATAGAGAGAAAGCTAATAGGTCCTACACAATTGTATAGTGTTATCAAGAATCTTACGTTAAAATTAACAACCACATGTTAAGAAAATTATTTTCCTCCTCTGAAATATCTTACCTAAGCCTCCCTGATGTATTTCCTCAATATTTATGATATTTTTCACTTGAAACATGTTTACATATTCCTTCTTTATAGATAAAGCTACATTCTTTTAAATTTTAACATGCATGAAGGGATTTTAGAGAATGTGTTGGATTCAGAAGATGAGATTACTTTGAATTCTCCTATAGAATAAAAAATGCACTATGTACAAGGCAGACCAAACTTTTGATAAATGACCATGCTGAATCCAGTTTGACTGTCACCTCCATGTCCTGTTCTCTAACTATCATACATCTGATATTGACATTTCTAGGGCAAATTCTCTGACTCAATATACTCTGGGTTTTATTCATTTTTAAGGGGAAAAAATGACATACCCCTGATACTGTTTTTTGAAGGGTGGTTTTTAAACTCAAGAACCTCAAGATTCCTACCCCAATGGTCACCTATATCAATTAGTAAAGGGCTGAAGCAAAGTAAATTATTGAGAAGCAGTCCATCACTCTCATTTTTGAAATAAGTCAGTCAAAAAGTATTTATGAAGGATTACTTCATGTCTAGAACTCTGCTAGATGCTATGGGGGAAAAAAGTTCCAGAACACAAGGCTTCTACTGACTAGGGACTTAGGATCTTTCCAAGAAAAGTATCGTCCCACTTATTTTCAGCTAGTCAGCTCTGGTATGGTTACTATAATTAAAACTATTTACATTGAGATATTGCTTGATTCCATTTGAAGCAAGAAATGACAGCCTTAGCAAAAAACTTACAGAAGTTAGCTTCTGGGCAAGGTTGTGTGTGAACAATCCAATACATTTAGTGTTTTATCCTTAAATCTTAATATAATTCTTAGAGGAAGTGATTCCCACATGTCTAGTGTTTCACAACTAAGATAGTCTGGCATTTTTTTCCTTTTCTATTTTCTATATATTTTTAAGTTATATAAATAATATACATTTATGCTAAAAATAAAAATAGATATTATCAAGAGAAAAAATATCTAAAGATTATTATTTTTAAAAGTTGATTAACACCTATCTGTAGTAATTTCCTCTGGCTGCCATAACAAAGTACCACAGACTTGGTAGCTTAAAGCCTCACAACTTTGGGGGGTAGAAATCCAAAATCAAGGTGTTGATGGGTTTGGTTTCTTCTGAGGTTTCTCTCTGTGGCATGCAGAAAGCCCTTTTCTCTCTGTCTTCACAAGAGCTTCCCTCAGTACTTGTGTGTCCTAATCTCTTATAAGAACCCATTTATATGACCTCATTTTACCTTAATTACCTTACAGTTACATTCTGAGGAATTGAGGGTTAGGACTTCAACATATGAATTTTGGGGGACTCAATTCGGCCCATAAAATCATCTATATAAATAGCTGATAGATAGATAAGCTAAACATATACATATATATCTCCCTTTAACATATGATTTTTATATCAATATAAATTTTTTTAAACTATGAAATATTTTCCTAATGGCTCAATATTATACAGCTGTATTACTTAGCACAATGTATTGAACCTGTTTCCCAATATTAATCATCTGAGTTGTTTTTAGTACTTTTTCTATTTAAATACTGTCATATGGACATTCTTCTATATGCACTTTAACATAATTGCCTATTAATTTTCTTTTGATAAATGCCTAGCAGTGAATTCTCTTTGTCAAAGAGTGTGCTTTCTTTTTCCCCTTAGGGATTTTTTTTAACATTTTTTTTTAATGTAGACCATTTCTAAAGTCTTTATTGAATTTGTTACAATATTGCGTCTGTTTTACGTTTTGGTTTTCGGGCCACAAGGCATGTGGGATCTTAGTTCCCCGACCAGGGATCGAACCTGCACCCCCTGCAGGAAGGGAAGGTGAAGTCTTTAGCCACTTGACCACCAGGGAAGTCCCTTCCCCTTAGGGATTTTTATACTTCCTGAACACTCTGCATCAATTTTCACTCCAACAAGTATGAAATACAAATCTCTCTTTACTATTGCCGTGTCAGCTTGTTGTTTCTATCATTCTTTTTTTTTTTTTTTTCTGATAAACAAATGATAACTTACTGAATTTACATTTGTACTTGTTGGAATTGACTTGACCCTGGGAGGGTGTGGACATCTTTTTTTTTTCATGCTTTATGCCCATGTATACTCTTCCTCTTGTGAATGCAGGCCTCATCTGAGACCTCCCACCTCCTATCACCGCTAAATATAATTAAAGCTTATTATTTTCTTCAGTGAATCACTGAGCAGAACATGTCGCTTCAGTCACTACCAGGGAAAGTTCTGTAAAGTTAAATAACCCGTCACTCTCCTTGCATTGTAAGCCCTCCTAGTGACACCTGTAAATTCTGTCTCACCTGGTTTGTTGGACCCTGAGTGGACACAGTGCCTTAACAGAAGTCCCACCAGGGCTGTGGTTCAGTAAGCGTTGTGCTCCCCCATATTTTCCAAATATTAATTGTAGTTGTTATTTTTAGACAGTAGCCTTTCCCTGCATCTAGACATCTGAAATATTTCAGCTCTAATACTTTAATGCACCACTGGTTGCACACTGTGAGTCAGTGTTTGACATTACATAGTTTCAGGTTAATGTGGCCAATAAAGCCAAGTTTTAAATATTTTACCGTCAGTTCCTTTTTTTCTGTCCTACTCATTTCCCTGCCATCCCTCATTTATATTTTAAAGGGAGATTTGTTCCTTGGAGACTTGGAAAAATCGTCTAAAAATGATATCATAGATACTTGGTATGTCTCTCAGTGGTGGCTTCTCAGAAGTAAGAGAAAAGTAATCGATTTCCTCAGAGACACTGACACTTCAGTTCACAGGCTGTTCTTGGTTTGTTTCTATTCCATATTGAATTCATCTAGGTGTTCTGTACGACCAACTTAAGTGTTCCAGACTGCTGACACCACATGCCTTATGAGAGTCTTTTTTTTCCAAACTATTTTTCATGGATTCGGAATGAGATGAATTATACAGCACAATAAACAAAGTGCAAGATTCAAAAAAAAAAAAAAAAGAAAAGAAAAGAGAGAGTGAATGCAAGATGATTCCTTTGCTTTGGAAAATTTAACTTTACTTACCAAACTATCAAGAACACCAGTGCCCTCATCACCATCATTGTCTTACCCCGTGTTTACCACAGCTCTTAGCTGAAGGATGATTCAAACTCTCTGTATGTTTCTGGCCGAGGTCTTTATAGCAGTCAAAGCTCCCTTACAAAAAACACAGAGTTTTAAGAAAACACCTAAACATTTTCTAGGAGAGTCGCTTAATCTGTCATTCTTTTTTTGTTGTTGTTGTTCTATCTCATTCTACTCCTGGACACATACCAATTTAAACTTCACTTCCTTACATTTAGGTCTTCATATAAATATCAACTTGTAGATGTAGAATATAGAGTGTTCCTCCAACTGTAATGGCAACACAGGTGCTTATTTCTGCTCAAGATGAATATTCTTCAAACACTTGCTGAATATGTCTTTCATTCAACAGACCTAATTAGGTTCAGTTGCTTAAGCTGAGTAACTATTTGCTTCAAAGAAGATATTATATTTGCTTAATTGCATTTAAGTACTAAACACTCTAAAGGATAATGTTTCTTAAGAATGGAATATTTTCCTCCTAACTAGTTAGAGGATAGTTTATGAAACAAGGGTCAGGAGAAATTTACAACCAGTTTGAGTGATAGTATTTTTTTCTGGTTGTTGATATGAGCTACTTCTCCTCCATACATCAAATATTCCATATTTACTTAATCAAATTTGATCTTGAATCATATAGACTCCATAAGCAAAAGAAATGCATGGTTAATTGCTCAGTCCAAAGTGGGTCTTGGCAAGCAAAATGACAACAATATCACAAAAAAAACCCAACCACACAAAACTACTCTTCCTGGATGTTTGGATAGAGTAATTCTATCATCACTCTGCAGCATTTGGGTTGTAATTAAGACACAGATCCAGCAAATCAGAAAGTGGTACTGTTTCATTAGACCAAAATGAATTACCAAGCAATAAATAAAACAAAAGTGAAAAAAAACAAAACCAATTATTTTTGTTTTAATTTTCAGCTAAACAAATAAATAAGCCAACGATGGAAGCAACTGACGGCTAGAACTTGATAGTATCAATCCATCACCCTCTAAAAACTGCTTCCCTTTGGTATAGGAAGCTTTAACTCTGACTCCAAATGAAGTGCCGGCAAGATACCAAGTTTAAAATTCTCTGTCAACGGCTGTTTTACTAATTATCCAGATTCCAAGGCAATCATACAACCGTAATCATTCACCTCATGCCTGGAAACATAAGTCTTGTTCTTTTGATGAATATTTATAAGACAGTGTAAAGCAGTCTACTTTCTTTTCCCTTCAGGCAAGACAATTTGGAGTTCATCAATATGTATTACCAAGGACTTTTATAAAAGGCACTTCAAAGAAAATTCATCAGGCATTCCTTTTGTCTTCATTTCTGTTAGACTGATACTTCCTTTTGACAAGTATCAATAAATTATTCTCTGATGGCTGGAAACTTGATGTCTTATTCAGAAACTTCCTCACACAGCAAAATCTGGGCTTTGAGTTTCAAGTGAAATTATTAAGATCCCACATCTAATTTAAGGACAGACAGAAGATATGCAAATTAAAAACAATAAAACAAATGTGTATATAGTCACCCTACAGCACACAGGATGGAGTTTTACCATAGTTGAGGTTTTTCTTGCTCTACACAACTTGCAATTCCTCTATTTGCCATGCAAACATATTTAGAATTCCCTCACAAGTTAAAAAAAAAAAAAATTGCAAGCCTCAGTTCCTGGATAAATGGAAGAACCACACCAAATTAAAACCAAACTAATGTAGATATGGAAGTGGAGAATGACAAAGCTGTCTCTCTCCATAAGACTGATTAGTTTTCTTTTTTGAATATTATTGGTCAGATTCACATTTCTGTAAGAGGATGGTGAATAAATGCAACTGTCTAAAATAAGAATGAAAAAAAAAATCTCTGTTCTATTTAATGAGCTTTGGAAACGGATATAAAAATCCTTTTATTTGCATCCTTTCTAAAAAAAGGCTTAGTTATTTTGTTTTATTATTCTGGCAAAAAGTATTTGTAATATGGGCCCACAATTGATATCTATTTCTATAAATAAACACATAGAACAGCACATTGACTGAAGAGTTCATCTTATTTTATGGCTTTACTCACTCTTTACAAAGTTATTGTGGTAGTTATAAAAATATTTCCACATTCTAAGAAATTGTTTTGTCATTACCTGGTACAATATAAAATAAAATATAACATCTAATTTAAGCTTAATTTTAAAAAGGAACAAAGGGGCAGCTTTTGAGCTTGAATACGCGCTTTGCAAAACAACCGCAATACTAATCAAACAGCCATTCTATACAACTTCATATGCACTACCAAAACATATGTTTTGTTTGTGAAAATGTAATCCACAATGAGTAAGTAATTTGGAATACATAGTTAATTTTATAAAAATATAGGAAAGAAAGAAGGAAAATACCATAAGCAGAGTATGTGTGGCAAACAGAATGTTATAGTCTCTGAGTCCCTAAGAGCTGGGATATATTATTCCATGGCTTAATAAAAGTCATCAAATACAAAAATATTATTATCAAATAGTTTATTTTTAATATTATTTTGTAAGAATGATGATAATGTTAATTCTGAGGTGCATTTTCTAACTTTGCACTCCAAATACACCATGGAAAGTGCTGCTATGTTCTTGACATAATGGCTATTAATTTCTACATGTAGAAGAAAAATAGAGAGGATACAAGATCAATTATTTCTGATAATATTCCTTATATTCCCACACTCTCATTTTAAAATAAAATCTACCCCGAGTGCAATATTGTCTATTGTTATGTAACAAATGACTCCAAAATGTAATGGCTTAAAACAGTAAACATTCATTTTCTTATTATGCCCCTGGTTTAAAAAGCAGGAGCAGCTTAGCTGGATGGCTCTGTTTTAGGATCTCTCATGACTTTGCAGTGAAGGTGTTGGCTGGGGTTGCAGTCATCTAAAGGCTTGCGCAACACTGGAAAATCTGCTTCCAAGCTCACTCACAAGGATGTTGTCAGGTGGTCTCTGTTCCTCACAGGCTGTTACCTGGAGATCTCAGTTTCCCACTGCATGGTTCTCTCTATAGGGGGGGCTGTTTGAGTGTCCTCATGACATGGCAGCTGGCTTTTCCCAAGCTGAGTGAACCAGGACAGAGAGGAAGGAGAAAACTACAGTGCCTTTTTCGTTCCATCCTTAGAAATCACCCAGTCACTTTCACCATATTCTATTCATTAGAACAGGAGAACATCACCAAGTCCAATGTACTCGGGAAAGGAGTTGAATTAGGCTCCCCTTTTGGAAGGGATTATTACCAAAGATTTGTGGACATAGTTTTAAAAGTCCACAAATGTGCTCATGGTATGTGACTCTCACAGTTGCAGGTAATGACAGTGCCCACATATCATGAAAATACATCAAGAATTCAAATTTTATCCACTAGGGAGATTTGGACTGATTCCCTCAAATTAGTCAGGACAGTATTTTAAAAATGTAAAAGTGCCATTAAGTAAAATGTGCAATTGATATGTGATCTTTGTACCATGTAAGACACTTTATTCACTCATTCATTTATTCATATCTTAATTTAAAAAATATATTTACAAGGACAAGCATGGAAATTCTCTTGTGTTGTTTGTCTGGAGAGGAAAATAAATGTTAAAAGCCTTTACCCTCCAGGAGAAGATAATAAGGACTCATGAAAATTTGGGAAGAGGGGGTGGCATGATAAACTGTTTAAAATACTGAAGGAAGCCTAAAGATGGAAGACCAATTAAGAGGCAGTGAAATAATCTGGACAACAGACAAGAATTAAAACTTATGGTGGTGGTCATGGAAAAGATAAAAAGGAAATGGATTTAAGAAACACGATGAAGAAAAAACAATTATCCCTTACTTAAGAAAGATTTACACTGTCTTTTTTCTGATCGGTTCTTGAGAAGAATTTATATATCCATTTCACAGCTAAAGCATCTTCTTTTGCAATAATGAAGGGAAAGTCGTCTTAATTCCAGATCCATGCTTGAGTATTCAGTTCACTCATGGCTTCTGGTGGAAAATGCACAACCATAGCAATGCTCACACAAGCAGAGGGAGCATGAAAGAATAAGAGAAAGTGAAAAACCATTATAATCAGAGCATTCCTATCCTTTTTTCATCTTACATGGTTAAATTAAATGTAATCTGGGGGTAAGCTTTTCTGAAGAGACAGATGATACCAAAACATTAGTCAA
Organism: Balaenoptera ricei; assembly: GCF_028023285.1. Lineage (NCBI taxonomy): Eukaryota > Metazoa > Chordata > Mammalia > Artiodactyla > Balaenopteridae > Balaenoptera > Balaenoptera ricei. The sequence goes on from NC_082650.1 coordinate 66,694,320, forward strand.
AGTTTTTGTTGGTCGTGTTTTTATGGGAGTAACTACATCTTATATATTTTCCAACATATTCCCTGATGCACTTTGGAATAAATTGAATGATACAATGGAAATATTTATATAGAACAACGTGGGGGAGAAAGGAGAATCTGACACACAGATTCCTATCTTGGTTCCATCACTACCTAGATTTGTGATCTTGGACATATTCCTTAAAACTTCTAAAACTTATTTCTTTAAAGATAATAATTGAAATTCACTCAAAGACTAAGAGGATTCAATAAAATAATTTATGTGAATACAAAGGACAGAGCCTGACACTTAGTAAGCTCTAATAAATATCTATGACTAACCTTACCTTATAGATAATTTTATTAGGAATGCTTTGATAATATGGAACTAGTTGAGTTGAACTGGGGAAAAGGAGCTGTGAGAATGTTCCCTGAAGCTCAAATGTTGACAGTCTCGGTTAAGTGGCAGCAAAAGTCTTCTTCGAATTGTCTTTTGGGATTCACATCGTTCATTCACTGAGATTGGATCCATGTTAGCAAAAGTCCATTGGTGTCCTGGAGCCTTCATAAAATTGCTAAGAGAAAAGACAGCAACCACTTCAAACCAGCCCTCCTGAGAGCAGATGAGGCAAGGAGCAGAGATAGATAATTTTGTCAGTGGGAGATTTTTCTGCCATTAGCCAGGGATCTAAACCCTTTGAGGGTCTTGATGATATCGAGAGAGAAGATTTTGGAAGGCCTTAATCCCAGTGAGAATTTTGGACACTATCTCATAGATACTGAAATCTGCATTTAAATGGTTTAAGCAGGGAGTCATATGGGCAGCAGTGGACTGATTCTGTGTGACTAATACATTGGCTGCATATGGGTGACCCCAAAGTGAGGGAAACGGCAAGCTCAGTGATGTGCCACTAACAGGAGACAGAGAATTGAACAAAAAGGAGCAGGACTCTGCATTTTGAGACTGCATTTCTAGAAGAAAGTAAATATAATTAACAGAAATGGATGAGTTCAGATGAGGAGGTGTAATGGAAACTTCTAAAATAATGACTTTGGTCATTTATTGTCCACCATTTATTGAAAAATGGTGGACAATCAACCCTCAAAATAGCCCCAAGTTTATCAGAAATTATCTTAGTAATTGATTCCAAAACAGAAGGACTTTTACTAAGAAATATTTCTTCACGTAGAATTTATTTTTTCATAAAATATCAATGTATCAGATATATTTCCTATTAAATGATAACAGATCATAGTCTAACAATCTTCAAGAATTAGCATTCTTTCTTCTTTTTATAGTCAAAGGAAGATTAGATGCCTTTACCTTTGAGTCACCTATATTACTTTTAATTTTTTAAATATTGTGTTGGCAGCTGAATGATTCTCAAGCATATAATGCATTAGGTCAGAGTGTTAAACATGATTTTGAAAGTGGTTATGCAATATTCCTTTTTGACATGTCAATAAATTAAAATGATAAAATAAATGTTTTTTATAGTGCCTAAAAAATAAAACCACAGAAACATTCACAGGATGGATAAAACTCCATGTTTTTAATGAAAAGCATTCCCAATTACTTTTTATCAGTTTTTGCTTGTTAACAAATAATTCTATTGGCACTTTCTGATATATTTCTAGAAAGTTAGTATGCTATAATCATTGAGTTATTACAGATTTTTAAGTTTCAAATATTCTATTTTTTATTCCTGACGAACACTAAATTATTATAATAAGACCCAATATTCCATTAACATATTATTTTGAACATGATTATCACTGAATAGCTAGCTATTAAAGAACTCTTCTCACTGGGCAAATGAGACTTCAGAACCACTCATTTAACATGTTTTTCACAACTTTAGGCCATTCCAAAGATATTCAAGTTGCTCCACTCATATATAAATGTATAATTCATAATTTTATAGCTAACTTGTTTCAAGTGCCAAAAAATTCACTACTAGTGTAAAATGTCATTAAATATATGTCAAGTCCCTTATATAAAATGCATGTAACTTCCTGTATACTTTAAATCATCTCTAGATTACTTAAATACCTAAAACAATGTAAATGTTATGTAAATAGTTGTAAATGCTATGGAAACAATTGCTACTGAACTACAGATTCAAATTTTGCTTTTTGGAACTTCCTGGATTTTTTTCAAAATATTTTTGACCCACAATTAGTTGAATCTGTGGATGTGGAACCTGTGGACATGGAGGGCAAACTGTATAGTTGTTTTGTCATTACAGATGGGAAAATAAGGTCATCCATGACTTGACACAGAATGCATTAGCCCTGAACAAAATGTTAGCACTGTACATGAAAAGAATAACCAGTATACACGTTAGGTCTTCATCACAATGAAAATAATGAGCATACCCATCGTCCAGAAGTTTCCTCAAGCCCCTTTGTAATCTCTCACCCTTGCCCCTCAATGTGTTTTACCCTATCCCCAGGCATACACTGATGAGCTTTCTAGCACTACAGATCAGTTTTCATTTTCTAGAATTCTATATAGTTGGAATCACACAGTATTATTATTTGTCTATCCACTTTAACTCAGTATGATAATGTGTTTGTGTATATTGATAGCACCTTCATTTATACTGTTGAGTATTCTTCTACATGTATATACCATAGTTTCTTTACACATTCACCTGTTTATGAATATTTGTTTTTTTCCTGTTTTGGATTCTTACAAATATGGCTGCTATGAATATTTGTGCAGAAGTTTTTGTATGAATATATTCTTTTATTTCTCTTGGGTATTAATACCTGGAGTGGAATATCTGAATCATATAGTAAGTGTATGTGTAACATTTTAAGAAACTCTGCCAGGCTGTTTTCCAAAGCTGTTCTGCCATTTTAAATATCAATTCAAAGAGTATTACAGTTCCACTCTCTCACCAACATCCGGTATGGTGAGTGTTTCTGCTTTTAGCCATTTTATTTTGTGTGTAATGGTATCTTAGTTCACATTGATAAAACAAACACAATAGACTGATGGCTTAAACAATAAATATTTATTTCTCACAGTTTTGGAGGCTAGGATGTCCAAGATCAAGGTGCCAACCAATTAGGTTCCTGGTGAAAATTCTTTTCCTGCTTTTCAGATGGCCACTTTCTGCCTGTATCTTCACATGGCCAAGGGAGAAACCATTTCTCTCCTCTCTTCTTATAAAGACACTGATCCCATCATCAGGGCTACCCTTCATGGCCTAATTACCTCCCAAAAGCCCCACTCCTAAATATACACTACACATTGGGATTAAGGCTTCAATTTATGAATTTGGAGGGAGAACACATTCAGTCCATAGCAAGTGGTATCTCATTTTGATTGTAATTGTTCACTTCCTTAATTACTAATGATGTTGTTTTTCAATTTCTAAAAGAATTTGTATAGATTTTATACTATTTCTTCCTTACATGTTTGATAGAATACATCAGTAAATCTATATAAACCTGGAGTTGTCCCTGTGGGAAGGCTTTTAACCTTAAATACGATGCCTTTCATGGATGAAAGGGCTATTCAGATTATCGGGTTTTTGTTGAGAAAGTTTTATTACTATTGTCTTTCAAGGAATCTGTCCATTTCACTTAAGTTGTTTGACTTATTGGCAAAACATTGCTTTCAAAGTTTCTTTATTATCCTTTTAATATCTGTTGATTCTGTCATGATAGCATCTTCTTGTTTCTTCCGTAATCTGTTTCTTCTTCCTCTTTTATCCTGATAAGTCTGGATAGATGTTATCAATTTTATCGACTTCCTCAAAGATGTAGCTTTTGGGTTTATTAATTTTTACCTTTTTTTCTGTTTTCTACTTTCTGATTTTCACTCTGATCTTTATTATTTCCTTTCATTTACATTGGATTTAATTTGATCTATTTTTTTAATCACCTAACCTCTTAAGGTAGAAGTGGATGTTATGTATTTGAGACTTTGTTTTCTACTATAGTCATTTAGAACTGTAAATTTCTCCCTATGTAACACTTTTGTGGCAGCCAGCAAATTCTGTTATGCTGTGACTTTATTTTCATTCAGTTCAAAATATTTTGGATTTTACTTTTGATTTACTTTTTGATCCCCAGGTTATTTAGAAGTATGTTGTTTAGCTTCCAAATATTTGGGAACTTTCCAGATCTGTTATTAGTATCTAATTTAGTTCCATTCTGGTAGGAGGACATATTCTGTATTATTTAAATCCTTTAGATTTATTGAGACTTGTTTTATAGTTCATCTTGGTAAATGTTCCATGCACAATTGAACACAATATGCAATCTGTTGTTTTGGACAAAGTATTCTAAATCTGTCAATCAGGTTGATTTCATTGATAGTATTGTTCTGATCTTTTTTATTCTTTCTAATTTTCTGTTTACTTAAGTTCTCAGTTATTGAGAGGAGAGTACTGAAATCTCTGACTTTAATCATGGAATTACCTCTCTCTCTTTGCAGCTCTATCAATTTTCCCTTCACATGTTTTGAAACTCTCTTATTAGATGCATAAACATTTAGGATTATTCTGCCTTCTTGGTATACTGACCCCTTTATAATTATGGGATGACATTCTATATCTCAAGTCATATTATTTTCTCTGTAATCCACTTTGACTGACATTAATATAGCCTCTTCAGCTTTCTTTGGATTAATATTAGCATGGTATAGTTTTCTCATTCCTTTTACTTTTAATTTATTTATGTCTTTATCTTTAAAGTGAGTTTCTCATAAGCAACATATAGTTGGATGTGGCTGTTAAATCCAACTAACCATCTCTGCCTTTTAACTGGAATATTTAAACCATTTAATGTGATTGTTGATATTGTTAGGAGATTTATTGTGAGGAACTGGCTCACATGATTATGGAGGCTGAGAAGTTCCACTATCTGCTATCTGTAAACTGAATTACAGTGGTATAATTCAGTCCAAGTCCAAAAGCCTGAGAACCATATGAGCCAATGCTGTAAATCTCAGCACGAGGACAAGAGAAGATGGCATGAGATAGCTCAGACAGTGAGGCAGGAAAAAAGGGTCAAAAATGTCTTTCCTCCAACTTTTGTTCAATTAAAGCATTAATTGGGTTGATGCCCACCCACATTAGGGAGGGCAGTCTACTTTACTGAGTTCACTGATTCAAATGCTAATTTCATCCATAAACAACTTCACAGACACATCAAGAAATAATGTTTAATCTTGGCACTTCATAGCCAGTGAAGTGACACGTTAAACATCACATACAGTGTCTTCTTTTTCTTTTAAAATATCAATTATACAATACAGTGTTATCAACCAAAGTCATATGACACACACACACACACACACACACACACACACACACACACACACACAATTAGTTCTCTTTCTCTGGAAAACTCTAACTCGGTATATCATTTTGTTAGTTTTAAAGATGGCCTCAAATTATTTGACACTCCTCCAGCTAAGACATTAAAAGGTGAGGTCAGATTCCCCAAACATTAAATACAGCCTGGCCTTAGTAAATTACTTGTAGCTAATAGTATACAGCAGAAAAAATGACACATGATTTTCTAAGGCTATGTCAGAAGAAGCCATGCAAATTCTGCCTCATTTTTTGGAATGCTCCCTCTTGGAGCCCTGAGCTCCCATGCAATACACATGACTACCCTAAGACTGCCATGCTTTGAGAAACACCAAGGCACATAGTGGTATTTCATGTGGACACTCGAGCCAATATTCTAGCGGAGCTCATTCTTTGAGTCATATGAAACCAGACACTGTAGATGAGACTAAGTATCCAGGTCTTTCTAGCTATTAGCTTTTTGAGTCTCCCCAAATATTTAGGTCTTCCCCGACAGAGTCTCAGACATGGAGCCGGGACAAGCCAGCTCCACTGTGCTTATATCCAAATTTGTGACTCAAGAAATCAGTAAACACAATAAAGTGATCATTGTTTTATGCCACTAAGTCTGGGATTTTTTTTTAACAAAATATAACTGGCAGAACAACTTAAATATATTCAATAATACACTCTTAGACACACCCAAACACTCTTCATAAAAATTCATATTATAATGTCTACTGATACAGGCTGACACCATAATGCCTAAATAATTTACATAAAGGATTGAATTGTCATGGCCTGAGTACTCGGTTTTTTGATAGTCTGGCACACCTAGTATTTCCAAAATTCTGCTAATCATGAATAACCATGGATATAGTAGAATATATAGATTTACAGGCTCTTCTTTTGAAGATTCTGATACACTGGGTCTGAGGTAAAAACTGCAGGGAGCTGCATTTTTAGCAAATACTCCAGTCATATTTGGAAACACTAGCTCAATACAAGGTTAAACGTAAACTATCAGAAGCAGAAATTATAAATCAGTTTTCAATAGGCCATTAAATGTTCCTGACACCTTAATTTGTAATCAAAATTTTGTATAAGCATCAGTATATTTTCTTAAGAAACAGTATAATATTGATTAGATTTCAAAAGCATTTCTGACCCCCAAATCAGCAAGGAAACATCAGTCTGAAGGAATCCTCAGATGACCATTCATAAATAATTTTTCTCGTATAAACTTAAAAAAAACTGATTAATGGTTACCTCAAAGCTAATATCCCTGACAAGTAACTTGAGCTCTATTATTTTTCCTTGCTGGTAGACTGGTAAAGTGCAAAGTCATTTTCTTTAATATTTAAATAATCAAGATGTAAAACTAGACTAACATTTTAAAAATAAATCTAAATTGTTCCACAAGGACAGACAAATAAACGGAAATTTATTCCACCTCCTAATAACGATGAACCCAAGGTGCCTTAACCAGTGAACTAAGATTTTCCTCTGATTTTGTCAATTTTAGCACATAGAGGAAGGAATGATCACATGTCCCTAATTCTGCAGGATAGATCATAACCACACAATCATTTCAAGCTTTAAAAAATTTCAAGCTGTTGTAACAAAATGTCTCCCTTGGCCATTGTTTCAGATTTATAGAATCACAAAACACTTACTCTTCCTGACATGAGAATCCTCTTCTTCTAGATACCCTAGACAGAATTCTTCACAGATCCTAGAAAGTGATAGTTATCCATGGAATTTTAAATCTCCTTGATCCATCATATGCTTTCTCCTCTACTATTCAATGAAATTTTCATAGTTATCTATCACTGAATAAAAAATTACTTCAAAACTTGGTGGCTTAAAATAACAATAAACACATATTACATTACAGGTTACTAGGTGTCAGGAATCCTGCAGTAGCTTAGCTACTTGGTTCTGACTCAGTATCTCTGATGAGGCTGCGGTCAAGATGTTGGTCAGGATTGCAACCATCTGAAGCTTTGGCTATGTTTGGGAAAGGCAGTCTCATGCATGCAGTCTTTTTGATCTCCCTCAGTTGCATAAAGAATAGGCCTTGGTCCTGGAACTTCTTTACCAAGATATAAAGAGCCCACACAGCTTATGACAGCCTTATCACTTTGGTGGGAATATCTTTCCTTGTTTCACAGTCAATGAGTACTCTTTTGTTTCTGCTTAAAGCACGTGCCTCATATGGCATTTGGCCAACTCCACTGTTATATCTGTCCTCTAGGGAAGGGGACAGGGTCCTTCCACTGTGGCACAAAACTAATCTTTCTCTGTCTTTTCTGTATGTAAACAGCACTTTGTTCCATCTACTACTTGACTGAGTTGTGTTTTCCTTGGTGATGCTGGTACCAAGATGCAATGGGTAGAAGTGTTTATGGTCCTCCCCCTGGATTGGTAACCAGTACATGGTACTCTACTCGACAGCTAGTGTTGAAGAATCCAATTCTACATTAGCTCAATCTCATGCTTGGAAATCTAGTCCTAGTTTTGGTAGAAGGCCTCAGTTCCTTTTCAGGTGGGTCTCTCTAGAGGGCAGCCTGACTATCCTCACAACATGGCAGCTTCCTTCAGAACAAGTGATCTAAGAGAAAAAAGATGAGCACCAAGTGTCTTTATGGCCTCACCTCAGGTGTCAAATTCCCAGAATCTTTTGAATCTCAAGCTCTCTTCACTTTGGTCCTCTTTACCATCAATCTCCTTGAAAAATATGAGTTTAAATTAATTTAATTTAATTTAATACCGTAGTGGTTAAAAGATCCACTCTATTAAATGTGGGAGGGGATCACACAAAGAAACACCAAACAAATCCCAGGAATGGGAATCATCAGGCCCATCTTTGAGGCTGCTCACATGCAGTCAAATCATAAATGTGGTTGGACACACTGAAAAAGCTATGCCAAAGGTAATTTCAAAGTCAGTGTGAATAACCTATCCAACAAAGTCCATCAGCCGGCTCCTTTATCTGCTCTTCCCTAATGACTTTCCCTCTATTTCAGTAACCCCTTGCTAGGGCCACATTCTGGGTCTTAACATTATTAGAAATGTTCTAACTATGAATGTTTAAATTTCAAGTAACCCATTTCCCGAAACTCCTATTCTGGTTGCTTAATACCTCATTAGGTTCTACAAATGTGTGTGTGTGTCATTCAAACATTTCCTGATAATCTTTGTTTTCTTCATCAGCTCATTTTCACATTCTCCAAAGAAACTACTTCAAACCTTCTGGGACAGTTTCAAATCTCTGGAGACCACCTCCTTCCCTCCACTCTCAGCAGATTATCCTGCTTACTACTCAGCAAAGAAAACTGAGACCTATTAGATGGGATGTTCTTAATATCCTTAAAAAATTCACAAACTTAAAGAACCTGGTCTTTTTGGTTTTCTTTTTCTTCCATTTTTCTTTTTGTTCCTGGGCCTGGATCCACCTGGGCCCTTCCGCCTTTGAATGTATTTTACTCTATCAATTCTTCTCTTTCTGTCATATATTATCAGCCTTTCCTCTTATCTGTTGTCTTTCTAGAGAAATGTGGTCAAGAATCTTCCATATTAAAAAAGGAGGAAGGGGTGACTTGAATTCTGGTAAGGTATTAGAAAAAAATTTAGCCATATAATAAAGATGGTGTAGTCATAAACAGAAGGACTCTGGTGGCTGAATCATGTGAAACTCAAACCTGCCTCATTTACCCCCAAGCTTCATAGTTCTCTCTACTGATAGGCCCCTTGAAGGATTTGCGTATACTCTCTGCCTCCACTTTTTCACATTCTATCCACTCTAACATCTGCAATCTGGCTTATAGACCCTCTTCACTACGTTAAAATGAACCCTGAAGGAACTTTGCAAATAGAGAACGAACAAAAGGGCTGGTGGGAAAGAAATGGGTGGAATTTGAGATATTATCATTATCATGGCCCTTTAGAGAATCTAAACTTATTATGATACTATCCTGATTTCGGTTAACAAAAAAGGACATCAACTCAGACACACTTAGTTGTACCTACCTCTCTGTGCTCCAGAAACATTCCAACAAGGAGAAAGCTTTCCGACAATGAAGAAAGAAATCTTCCAACAAGAAGCCTGGATAGGAAATGGGACGGCCCTTTCTCCTTGGGTGCCAAAATCTGGGAGCAGGTGCACTCTGGGTTTCCCTGTATAGGTATAGGTATGAACAAATTAAAAGATTCAAACATGACACTAATTTCTCAGCAGAAGATAACCTTAAAAACAAAATACAACCAAACGGTTGGAGGGCTACAGAAGGAAAAAGAGAAATGTAAAAAATCCTGTTGGCTGACAAGGGGGTAGGCATTTATTCTTCATATGTGAAAATTTTACTGAGAATGTACTACACTGTAGACACTATGTTCACTCTAGTATGAGTTGAAAATTGGAGACATCTTCGTGTGAGCAGTTATTCATGATTGTGCCCTGTTATTGAAAAGCCCTTCAGCAGAGCAACAAGTACTCTTTTTCTTACCCTTCAGGGAGGGTCTGGATACTCATTAGGTTTACTATACCTACTGTGACAAACTAAATGATTGAGGTGAATTCCCTTCCATCAAATTTATATCCATTAAAAAAGTTTGTAAATACCTTAACACACACCCTAACCCTAGAATGTGAGAACTACATGTATAAAAACTTTATCAGCTGCCTTTCCAAGCCATTGTTCAGGGTATGCAAATGTGTCTTGGAAAATTGAGTAGCAATCAGCTTGTGTCATACCAAGATTGAGGATACTGCCATTTTCCTTATATTCACCAGAAGTCTTAGATTTAAGTTTTTCTCCCATTGAATTAAATGGCACATCTTCAAAAGTAAAGTATTTGAAGAGTCAACTTGTTGTGGCACAAGTCTATAGAATGTGCATGAACAACTGCTAAAGGTATAATTTCCTAAGAGTTAATCAAGAAGGCATTGTGTAGTGAACAAAGGTGAACTTACAATAAAGCACATCCAGACTTCTCACAATTAGAAGACTGAATCACAGTGGACTTTTTACTGTTGTTTCCTTTTCCTTATTGAAAACCTATAAGTGGATAGAGATACAAACAACTTTTGATTACTCATTTTCAAAAGAGATAAAGTTAGCCTAGATAAACTATATCTACAAATAAGTCTAGAGTACAATATTATCTGGGAGTTATCTCTCCCAACAAACATTTGTCTAGAAATTTCTCATGAAAATAAAGTGATTTGACATTTATGGTCTCTTACATTTTTCTGCTAATACTCTACTGGAGAAGATGATTCAAGAAGGGAAAAAAAGCATAGAAATATGGGGAAGCATAAAGAAAGCAAAGAGCACGTTAATAGTCAAGAGAACTAACTAGGACCTCGATGTTAACTATATGATAGTCTTTTAATTTTTCCTAGTTTAGTCATATTGCTAACTCTGGTTTTGTCATCTTATGCAAGTATATCTCTAACAATAATTTTGGCCAGTTGTAAACTTCAATGACATTATTTCCAACTATTGATTAACAATTGATAACCAAATTCATTTTTGTCCAAATAAATTTCTTACTCTCAACTAATAGCTTGATTCTTTCTTCCCTGATAAAAACAGAAGCAACTGGAAGATAATTTAATCATCTTTTCATTAACAAATCCAACAATCTATCTCAATTTATAGCTGTGTGTTGTTTTTCTTTCTCCACAAATGGGTGAATGATCCCAAAAACTAAGTCAACCCCTCCACTGTAGCTAATGTCACCTTTCTGTTGCACTCAAAAACTTTGAAGTTACACCATCAATTTCTCCTTCTCCACAAGAAGATTCCCATTAGCATGCAAGCATGCTCTACTATCTCGTGTACTTAAAAAAAAGACACTCCTTTGACCTCACAGCTTTTTCAAACTACATCTTCCACTTTTATGTGCTTGTTCATAGAAAAAGTTATCAGAAGACTTCTGTATCTGCTATCTTTAATTCCTTAATTCCTATTCTTTTTATAATCTTCTCCATCCAACATCTTATCCCCAACAACCCACTGAATTTCTCTCAATGAATTCTTCAGCTTGAATGATGGTTTTCCCTACCCTCTCTTGTTTGAGCTCTCGGCAGCATTTAAAACAGAAGATGCTCCCTGCTACGTGAGTCACTGTCTTCACTTGGCCACAGGGATAACACACTCTCAAGGTTTTCCTCCTACTACGAAGATGACTTTTTCCCAGTCTCCTTTTTGAGATCTTTCTTATTTTTCAAAACTCTAAATATGAATTCTGCAGACCTCAGCCAGTGCATCTCTTTTCTAACCACATGATGTCATTCAAATCCCCCTTTATCTCTAGCCCCAAACTCTTCTCTTACCCCTACACATATTATTACACTAGCTACTCAATAGCTCCATCTGAATGTTTACGAAACACAGAAAATTAATGTGGGCCAAAGCAGAAACGTCCATCCTCCCTCTTCCAACTAACTCTTATCTCAGTGTTTCACATCTAGATCAGCAGCTACAAGTCACCTTGACTTGTCCCATTCTCTCTACTGTACATTATCAAGTGCTTTAAACTTTGCCATCTTCAGAATAGATTCTGAATGCAAATGCTTCTCACCTCTGTACTGCAAACATCCTAGATCATCCCACCATCCTCTTCACCTGGTCTCCTGAATTAGATGCCAACTGATCTCCATCTTTCTTCTTTCTCTCCCTGTTCTCCAGCTAAGAACCAGGAAATCCTTCTGAAAATGTAAATTAGATCATGGTACGTTTCGGCTTAAAACCTTTCAACATCCTCCCATTAACACTAAAGTCTACTGTCTAAATTCCATGGCCTGTAAACCATTCCTTGCTCCAATCTGTGCCCATATCTCCTGTCATGCTCCAGGAACACTGGCCTTCTTGCCATTTTTCACCCATTTCAAGCTTACCTTGCTTGCTATTCTGAGTGCCTGAGAAAGTTTCCTCCCATATTTTGAATGTCTCCTTACTTTTTAAAATTAGGTCTCAGGTCAATTATCACCTCTGCAGAGAAGCCTTCCCTTACAGTTCTATCTGAAAGAGCCCATTTCTGCCCTAGACATGCTTTTAAGTAATACTTATTATATAAAATTAATAACATGTAGATGACCACTGTCCCCTTTCTGACATTCTTCCTCCCATTACAGTAAAATCTCATACACTCTACTGGTTCTGCTTTGAACATACTTCTTTCTCAGTTGCCAGTGCTACTTTTTAATCTTGTTCAAACAATCTCTTAATTTTAACATTGTCAGGGTTCTGTATTTGGTCGTTTTCTCTTTCACTCAAGAAATCTACTCGTTATTCTCATCCATTACCTTCGTTTAAATTACCATTAATCTCTACTTTTATCTATGTCTTCGTCTTCAATCAAGATCTGTATATACCAATAGAAATCCACAACGATTTATTAGATTACTTATTAATCAGGTCGATTTAAATTCACACAAGCACCTTAAACTCCATATATTCCAAACAATTCATAATCTTACCTTTTTATCCTTTTTTTGAAAACTTAATCACATTCTATTTCCTCTACCTTTGTTTATGTCACTACCAAGTTTTCATTTACCCAAACCATAAAACTTGGAGGCACTCTTCATTTTCTCTTGTTTCCACACCTGTCAAAGTCAATCATTTGACACTTTTAAGACCTTCCACTGTTCCCTATTTCTGATTCCAGGATATAAATTCAAGTTCTTGTCATTTCTTGCCCGGACAGTGATAAGAGTATATTCCTTTATGCTCCTTTGTTGGTTGCCTACCCAGCAGCCATTACTGTATTCTTTCCCTTTTCGGTTTTCCTTTTTTAATAACATTCATAATTTCCTTTTGGAAGCCAAGTCACCCCATTGTGTAGCTATCCCCCAATACAGTTAGGATCAATGTGACTACCAGCTCTAGACATTGCCTCTGACTGACACAAACCAATATGCATGATCTCATCCCTCACACTGCAGTGTTCAAGTTGAGCTAATAAAAGCAAAACTTAGAATCATTGTTTCATCTTTGTGGGATACAACACTCTTTCTCCTCAGATGTGAAGGAGTAAATATGTAGTGCCAGTTAATGATGAGAGCCATTTTGTACCTTGAGAGGAGCCAGTCTGAGGAAAAGTCAAGTCATGGAGGAGGCCAGTGAGAACTCAGAGAGAAATGGAGCCTAAGCCCTGACTGAACCTATACAGAGAATCCACCTTAATACTGGTTAGGAGCCAATTAATCATCTTTAAGCTATAAATTACCTTAGATTGAATTTTCTGTTACTTGCTTTCAGTCTGATTGACCTCACACATTTCATAGTTACCATAGGACCACAGGAGTGATCATATCCTCTTACCAAAAAAATCTGATTTTGTCAATTTTGTCACAGCTAAAAATTTTTCAGTGGATTCAGGTTAAAATACAAACTTTCTAGCATTGTACATCCTACACTCTGGACATAACTGAATTCTGCAAGTTCTTTAAACATGCCCTAGTTATCACGATATAGTACTTTCAACAGTGCTGTTTTCTTTGAAAAAAACTTTTCCTCCTTAATGCCTATCTTTAAGTCTCATCCTAAATGTAACTGCCTCTGTGAAATCTCGTTTACCTCTGAGCAGAGTTGCCAACTCTCTGCTCTGTATTTCCCAGTCAGATTTCTGATATGACTAAATTTACGTCCGTAAATATCTCTCCTGGTATGGACATTATTGACTTTCTTATCTTTCTCCTTATCTAGACCACCAGTGGTCTACCTTATTTATCTTATGTTCCTACAACATGTGTCACATGCTCCATTATTGTTTCTTGAATGAACCAAATAGACAAGGACCTTGCCCCCAGTAAAATTTACATTATAGAAGTAACATGAACACAAGTCTACAAAACCAAGGTTAAAGTCCTGAGGGCCATGGGAATTGTGCAGAGGAACTGACTCACAAGAGATGGTTCTGACTCTTTCCAGCTGAGATAATTTAATAAAAGTCTTTTAAGATAAAATATAGTGAAACCCAAAATGGACCCTTCTACCCTTATCCTCTATATAACACTTTCTCTATCTGTGATAATTTTGAAGTGAAGGACCACAAAGAGAGCTAAAATAGGTAAAATACACTCCTAATGATGTGACCTCCTTGGACATGGAGGGCACTTCCTAATCTCTTACATGGTAGCAACAGGTTCCCCGGTAAGACAGTTATCTGTTCAACCAGTTTAATTACATGCCAAGAAAATGATCTCTATTGTCTACCTTAGCCTATCAGAATGTAAACTAATGAAGGAAAACTTAAATGACCAATATCCTAGTTTTTACTTTTTTTTTTTTTTAATATGTTCTTGTTACAAATACCTTCTGTTTTTCCAGGTAACCTTTATTTGTATTTCTGACTGTAACTCTATATGTTTAAATTTGTTTAGCATAGATATAACAGCTTTAATATCAGTTCTATGCCATTATATTTTCCATATCAAATGGAATCAGCAAGTGAAGAAAATAAAATTGTGTAGGAAAATGAATGAACCCTTATTCATGCATTTGTATTACCCTCCAATAATCTATAAAATATAATCTTTAAAATTGTTTCAATATTTACATTATTTATGTACGCTTTTTATGGAACTATATATATAGTGTATGTGTATACACACACACACACACACACACACACACACACACACACAAACCCTGTGAGCCTGAGAATTAAGAGTGCATTCAATGGATGGACCTAGAATCTGTCATACAGAGTGAAGTAAGTCAGAAAGAGAAAAACAAATACCGTATGCTAACACATATATATGGAATCTAAAAAAATGGTCATGAAAAACCTAGAGGCAAGACGGGAATAAAGACGTAGATCTACTAGAGAATGGACTTGAGGACACGGGGAGGGGGAAGGGTAAGCTGGGACATAGTGAGAGAGTGGTAGTGTATATATGGACATATAAACACTACCAAATGTAAAATAGATAGCTAGTGGGAAGCAGTCACATAGCACAGGGAGATCAGCTCAGTGCTTTGTGACCACCTAGAGGGGTGGGATAGGGAGGGTGGGAGGGAGGGAGATGCAAGAGGGAAGAGATATGGGGATATATGTATATGTATAGCTGATTCACTTTGTTATAAAGCAGAAACTAACACACCATTGTAAAGCAATTATACTCCAATAAAAACGTTAAAAAAAAAAAAAGAGTGCATTCAGATATTGTTTTTTGAATAAGGGACATTTGCCATGCAGGTGTTTTGGTACTTGTGAGGCACTGGGAGAAGCCCCCTTTTCAGTGGTGCTCAGAGTTACACTTCGCAGTGTGGTGTGGAGAACAGCATGGTGCTCACACACGGAGCTACAATGTGAAACATGGGGGGAGTAGTGCCCGGTGCAGCCTCCCTTCAAGGTGTTTTTCCATCATTGCCACCATCACTTCCCTCCCCTGACAACCCTCTCCATCACTCTGTTCTCCACGGTCTATCTTAGAAGGTAGGCATTTCTACATTTGCAGTTTTCTTGTTTGAAATCCCCATCAAAAAGTATACATTCCATTCCAAGAGTGTGTGTTCTATAACTATAGACACATTAAAAAAAGAGTATGTTCTAAAATGTAGGAAGTGTCTACATTTAATTAAAAATATATTTGCCTCTTGCTTTCCTATTATTTCCAACAATTCAGGAGAATAGAAATTTGATTGCAAGGGCTCTACATAAAGACCTCTTTCACAAAGCAAGTAAAAATTTTCCATTTCACCACCATTCCCATAAATTAATGCATAGACTTAACCAATTTTTGTATATCCAAAGTGGAGTTTTTCTAAGTGTTTTCACTTATTTCATCTCTTTCCTTAGACATTTTTGGTAATGTGGTAGGTTAAGGCAGAGGGCAGGGTCCCTCTGTGTCCTGGCACAGGTGTGTGCTATGTGGTCAGAGACATGTCTGTTTGATTCCCAACTCTGTCACACACAACCCCTGTGAGCAATATGGCCAATCACATCATTTCTCTGTTCAACAATTTCTCCAAATAAAACATGGCAGCATTTGTGTATTTTTTCAAGTCTGTTAGGCAAAGAACACTTTAAAAGATATATAAAATTTCTAGTCCTGCACCTTACATACAGTGGGTATTCTATACATATTAGCTTACTTTCCTCATATTTCTTCTCCTTTATACATATTTTGAGCCACTTAGACACTGAACAACCTACTTTCAAAATGCTTGCAATAATGCAGAGAATTATTTCTGAAAACTTGGCAAGTTCTTTGTCACACATTTCCTCTATCTTCAAATCCCACAGTAAGATTATAGTATATATTTTCATTTAAAAGCATGATGAGGTAAGAATTATGAATAGATAAAAGTCAAATTTCTGTTCAATCTCTCTTCCTGGATTTCCTATTGGATCTGTCTTGAACTAAATGCTGACTTAAAAAAAAAAAAAAAATCTATGATTGTTTCCATCTGCTGTATGTTCTTTCTTCAATCAGAAGTCTAAATATCTTCCCTGAGAAATACTACAAAGTGTCTAGATATTAAGCTTTTTGCTTTTGTTTAGAACTTTACAAGTAATCTATCATCTAAAACATTCTTCTGCTTAAATATGAGATATTAGAAGAAAAAATCGTTTTACTAAAGGACTTAGAGGACTTTCTTTAAAAATTATAATGAGCTTTCTCTCATGGATCATTAAGAAAAGAATCTATGTAACAGTCAAATGAGCAGAGATGATTTGGGTTTTATATAGATTTAGGTAAAGGCACTGCATGGAAAGTTCTAAAAGCCTTTTCCATTTCTGTGGCAGACACTCTTGGTTACCAACTTAATAGCCATCGGCCCAACAGGATGCTGAGTTCGTTACATAAAATCATCTTGCTTTTCAGTAAAGGTTGCATCCTTGTCCAGCTGATAGCAGGCTAAGGAGTAAATCTTAATTAGTATAAGCAAATCTATGTATATTGTCAATGACTGGTGTAGAAATGGATGTGACCCAATTCTGAATCATGAGAAATGAGATTCCACTGGGGTTGGAATAGTATGCCCATACTATTCAAAATCATCTATAGATTCAATGTAATCCCTATTAAGATTCCAATGGCATTTTTACAGAATTAGAAAAAATATTTCTAAAATTTGTATGGAACCTCTGAAAAGACCCCAAGTAGCCAAAGTAATCCTAAAATAGAAGAACAAAGCTGGAGGCACCACAAATAATCCAATTAAAACTGGGCAAAGGACCCAAATAGACGTTTTTTTCCAAAGAAGATATTCAAATGGCCAGAAGATACATGCAAAGATGTTCAACATTACAAATGATCAGGAAATGCAAATCAAAATCACAGTGAGCTATAACTTCACATCTGTCAGAATGGCTATCATCAAACATACAAGAGATAAGTGCTGTGGAGGATGTGGATTAAAGGGAAATCTTTCACACGCTTGGTGGGATTGTAAATTGGTATAACCACTATGGAAAACAGTATGAAGTTTAATCAAAAACTTAAAAATAGAATTACTATATGATTCAACAATTCCACTTCTGGGTATTTATCTGAAGGAAATAAAATCACTATCTGGAAGAGAGATCTGCACTCATATTTATTGCAGCATTATCTACAATAGCCAAGACATGGACACACACATGTACACACATATATGCAATGGAATATCATTTAGCCATAAAAAAGAAGAAAATCCTGCTATTTGTGACAACGTGGATAGAACTTGAGGGCATTTTGTTAAATGAAATAAGTAAGACGGAGAAAGGCAAATAGTTAATAATCTCACTCATATGTGGCATCTAAAAAAAAAAATGGACTCATAGAAACAGAGAGTAAATTGGTGTTTTCTGGGGAAGGTGGGGTGCGGAGACAAATGTGTAGAGGTGGTCAAAGGGTACAAACTTCCAGTGGTAAGATAAATAAGTCCTGGGGATGTAATGTACAACATGATGACTATAGTTAACAATAAAGTATACTTGAAAGTTGCTAAGAGAATAAATCTTAAGAGTTCTCACCATACCAAAAAAAAAAAAAAATCATAACTTATGTGAGGTGATGGATGTGTTAACTAAGCTTAATATGGCAATCATTTCACAATACATACATATATCAAAACATTATGTTGTACACCTTAAACTTACACAATGTTATAAATCATTTATATCTTAATAAATCTGGAAAAGAATTTTAAAATAATTGCTTGGTAATTATTACCTGAGGCCATGATATGTGGGTTCCTCATGACTAAGAGGCGACAAGCCTCAGAACAAAGGTCAAGAGGCTGAGGATGGTGGGGTGAAAGATTGGGAAAATCTGGCTCCTCACCGACATTGTTCAGCTGTAGAATTAACTAACCTTGGAAACTCACTTGAGGACTTATTATGTGAGAGAAATATATACATATATATGCTAATTATGGCTGATACCTGAAGTTGAAATTATCCAAATTGATACAAATGCTAAGAATTTTACAGATATGTACGGACAGCATAAAAAAGGAATTGGGAAAGGGTATATGTTCTATTGCCTGCATTTATAGAGGACTGACAAAGAGCTATGGGGACTTTTGAATTACCTGTCAGCAAATGGTGAAGCCTTATGTAATCGCCAATTACTGAGTGAAGTCCCAGGCTATTAATTATATGCCAGAAAGGACATCCACTTGAGGAAAGGACATCCACCATCTAGAGATGATACTCTAGACCGGAAACTCACCTTTTTCCTTTTGGGACTCTGCCACCATATTATTATTACTACGCCTGCATCTTTGTTGTCCCTTGCACAAATATTCCATGACACCATCATCATTTTTAATCATTCTGTGATTATGGGAACATGCTGGATAATTTCCAAGGCCAGAGAGGAATGTGTTGTTTCCATTAGCCTCTTCTTGCTTCATGTTAAAGGCAAGATAGTTAACTCTGGACTATCCTACAGGATCACTATCAAGCACTATTTCCAAGATCTTCAAAATTCATTTATTAGGCACAGACTAAACCATTAACAAGCGACTGGTCAATATGAGATTACTGAGTGAGAAAATTAAAATGCATATGGTAGTAAGTCAAGATCTCCCTCAATTTATATTTACTGACAGAATATGGGGGATTGGGAAAGTAAAACACAGTGCTAGTAATGGCTCTCCTTGTAACAAACTCTGTGCAACTGACAAGTGTACAGAAAATAAAGGTAGCAGTGCATTTTTCATTAGAAGTCGATAGACTGCAAAGCTGTCAAATGTTAACTAGCTTACCTTCTGCTCTTTGCAAAAAGGTTAATGGATACAGCACATTTTCCAATGTGACTCTGAAAAACAAAGAATTACAAATAGTATGTAGTGGTATTTGTTTTTCTTCTTTTTTAGCCTACCCTATGTAAAATCTAGAGGTTGAATGCCACATCAGAGCTTTCAGCTATCAAAAAATTGTTAGTGATCATCTGTGGAAGCGGGGGTGGGAGCTAGAGCTGTAGTGGAGGAGTTGTGAATGAATTTACAGTAGTTGGTGTGTGATATTAAGGATGAACCTTTATACATTTAAGAATCAAACCTTTAACCTCAACCTTTTGTAGGAACATGCTCTTCATTTACCATTTGTCTAGTTTGTTCAAAAATATTTTACAGCTACGTATTATAAAAAATGGTATCACTTTTGCCAGCGAGTATGACTAATCTATATGTAGAGACTAAAAGAGCACACCTAATTTTCGTCACTTCTGATAAGAATGAGAACATTATCAACAATACCCCCATCCTCTGCCCAGGAAGTGAACATTGAACTGTATTTCGAACTGACCATTCCTTTGATTTTCCTCAGAGTTTTACCACATATATTGTTCTTCTAAATATGGTTTAGTCTTGTGTGTTTGGATATTTTAGTCAGGGAAACATACTGTATATACTCTTGTGTGCTTTATTCACTCAGCATTTGGCTTTGGAGATTTACTCTAATAGATGGTTCATTTAGTTATCCTGCCTCTAGGAATTTGTTGCTAGATGCACTCCTGTTTTAACCATCCTTGTGTACATTTCCTAGTGCACTTGAGAGTTACATTAAGGTGTATATCCAGGAATCAAACTACTAGATTTCAATAGTTGTGTGAATTCTTATTCACAACGACAAATAATAAAATTTAATCAGAGAAGTGAGAAAATACAGAAACAAAGGAAAACAATCAAGCAAGACAAAATAATAATAGTTTAGACATAAAACAAAGTAGGACCTTTAGTTCCCCTCAAGGGCTGCAGATAATATTCTGAGCCATATCCTTGAGTTGTTTTGCAGACACTAAAAACCCCCACCAGGTGGACGAAGTTCATTGCATGCTGACCAGCAGCACACAGACCCAAGACAGGTTGGAACCAGAAGGATGATGATTGAGATTCCCCAAATACCACCTGGCTACCTCACTATGAATCAATCAGAGAACTGAGCACTAGTTGGTCAGACACCCCGCCACCCTCTCCCACTCCTTGCCTTTAAAAACCCTTACCCATCTGGGAGTCTCATTTGAGCATGAGCTGCCTCTTCTCCCCACTTGTCCCCATATTGGGCACCTTGCAATAAACACTGTACTTTCCTTCATTACAACCTGGTGTCAGTAGACTGGTTTCACTGTGCATCAGGTGAGTAGACCCAAGTTGGGTTTGGTAACAGTCTTTCCAATTTTAGGTATTCCTACCTATGAGTGTGGTGTCTCTCTCTCTCCATCTATTTAATCTTCCTTAAATTCTTTGATTGTTTTTCAATAATATTCTTCCAAATGAGATTTCTGAAATTATATTACTTTAATTTCTATTTCTAAAATATTTTATGTGTATAAAACATGTATATAAATATGTTTAAGTTCTTATTGTAAATATAAAGTAATGCAATTAATTTTTATTGATATATTTGACAAACTTGATAAACTGCTTTATTAAATCTAATAATTTTAGACTATAGACCAGGAGTTGGCAATTTTTTTTCTGTTAAGGACCAGATAGTAAACATTTTAGACTCCAAGGGCCATATGGTCTCTAGCAATTATTCAACTTTGCCATTGTAGCATGAAAGCAGCCATTGACAATACCTAAATGTTTCTAATAGTTCACTGACGTACGATATTTGCTGTAGGTTTGCATAGATTCATTGGCTTATAGAAGTTTCCCTCTATTCCTAGTCTGTGAGAAGTTTTATCATTATATTTCCCCTGTATCTACTGAGGTGTTTAAATGGTTTTTATTCTTTAACCTGTTAATGTTATAAATATATTAACAGATTTTGTAATGTTGAACCAACACCATATCTCTTGTACATTTGTACATGATGGTATTTTCTTTTTAAAATATTATTTAGTTTGTTTTGGAATGCTGGCATCTACTTTTATGAGTGAAATTGACCTGTTTATTTTGTTTTTTTCTCTCATTGGCCTTTTCTGGTTTGGAAGTAGGATGAAATAGTTACATTAATAGAGTGATCAAGTATCCCCTCCTTTTTTGTTCACTGCATGAGTTTGTATTCTATCAAATTAACTCTGCCTTGGATTTTCAGTTGACTTCCATAAAGCTATCTTTGCTTGTTATAATGTCTGTGGAAAGATTCTTAATCACTGATTCAATTCTTTAACAATTACAGAAGTATTCAATTTTTCTATTACTTCTTGATTCAGTTTTGGCAATTTGTATTTTTCTAGAAAGGTATTTTGACTAAGCTTTCAAATCTGTTGGCATGAATTTATTCAAAACATTGTTGAATTATCTTTTTAAATTTCTGCAACAATTGTAGTTATATACCTGTTTTGATTCCAATATCATTTGAACCCTTTCTATATGTTACTTGATCAATCTTGCCAAAGCACTGTCAATGTTATTAATCTTCTCAAAGAGCAATGGTGTACCTTCATTAATCCTCTGTATTATTTTTTCTATTTCATTGGTTTCTCTTATTTTTTATTCCCCTTTGCTTCATTAGTATTTATTCTGTTTTTCTTTTTCTGATTTCATAAGTTGAACACTTAGCTTACAAATCTGTAGCCTCTCCTCTTTTCAAATATAAACATTTAGAGTTACAAGTTTTCCTTTGCCCTTTTAACCATATTCTATATTTTTATACTTTATTTTAATTATTATTTATTTTTAATTATTTTCTAATTATTTTCTGATTCTTTGACAAATGAGTCAGTTGGAAATGTGTGTTTAAATTTCTAAATATATAGGATCTTAAGGTTACCTTGTAATATTGATTTCCAAATTTAGAGCATTGTAGTCAGACTGTTTTGTATTATCCCAATTCTTTGATTTTTTTCATTACTTAGTATGCAGTCAATTTTTGGAAGATTCTAAGTGTGCTTGAAAAAAATAGTGTATTTTCCCATTCTTGTGTGAGGGGTTCTATAAGTGTATATGAAATCAAACTTTTTAATTGTGCTGTGAAAAAATTCTATACCTTTACTATTTTTTTCTTAATATATCAATTAATAGAAGTGTATTACAATCTTTCCCTAATTTCTTCTTGAAGTTCTGTCTGATGCATATATATATATATCTACAACTATCTATCTATGTATCTATCTATCTACCTACCTATCTACATTTTTAGATGTGCACAATGTACAACTGTTAGGTCTCCCTGTTGAGTTGAAGCTTGTATACATTTTTTCAGAAATGCTTTTTAATAAAAGTATATATATATATTACTATACACACACACAATATATATTTTTTAATATAGCCACTGCAATTTTTAAGTAGTTTGCATTTGTCTGGTATTATTTTCCCCTTTCTTATAATTCCAAACTTTCTACAAGTTAATGCTTCACCTGTATCTTTTACAAACACTATGAGACTAAAATTTTAAAATCAATTCTGAACATATTTGTTTTTAAGAGTAGCCCATTTATACATACTAAATTACTAACAAATTTTGTATTTTTGAGTCTATATATTTCTATAATTTTCTCCTTTGAAACAAAGCAATGATTTTTTTCCCTTCAATTTTTCCTCTTCTACTTACCTTAAGCAAACACCTATTTCTAATAATTTAATGATCACCTTTGAA
This sequence comes from Balaenoptera ricei, assembly GCF_028023285.1. Taxonomy (NCBI): domain Eukaryota; kingdom Metazoa; phylum Chordata; class Mammalia; order Artiodactyla; family Balaenopteridae; genus Balaenoptera; species Balaenoptera ricei. Next base: position 66,717,634 of record NC_082650.1, read on the forward strand.
ATTTAGTATGCCATATAATGTAACAAAGTCTTTACTGTGTCTCTACCCTGCCTTACCCATTTACTGAAAAGTAAATGTCTTTACTGTGATCTTTCCCAAATTATACCTTTTCCAGTGTTTTACTTCTATCGTGTTTTATCTTAACACTAGGTCATAATGTTACTATTTTATAAAGTCAATATTTTTTAGATATATATGTTTCTTCTTTTGTCTCACACTGTCCTCCTGGAAAATCTTTTCTTTTCCTAAAGTTTTTGGGAGGTCCTTTAACAAAAATGTCTTGATTAAAAATCTACAAACAATAAATGCTGGAGAGGGTGTGGAGAAAAGGGAACCCTCTTGCACTCTTGGTGGGAATGTAAATTGATACAGCCACTATGGAGAACAGTATGGAGGTTCCTTAAAAAACTAAAAATAGAACTACCACACGTAGTTATTTAACATTTGAAATGTGGCTGGTCCAAATTCAGATGTGCTATAAGTGGAAAACTAAAAATAGAACTACCATACGACCCAGCAATCCCACTACTGGGCATATACCCTGAGAAAACCATAATTCAAAAAGAGTCATGTACCACAATGTTCAATGCAGCACTATTTACAATAGCCAGGACATGGAAGCAACTTAAGTGTCCATCAACAGATGAATGGATAAAGAAGATGTGGCACATATATACAATGGAATATTACTCAGCCATAAAAGGAAATGAAATTGAGTTATTTGTAGTGAGGTGGATGGACCTAGAGTCTGTCATACAGAGTGAAGTAAGTCAGAAAGAGAAAAACAAATACCGTATGCTAACACATATATATGGAATCTAAAAAAAAAAAAAAAAGTCATGAAGAACCTAGGGGTAGCACGGGAATAAAGACACAAACCTACTAGAGAATGGACTTGAGGACATGGGGAGAGGGAAGGGTAAGTTGGGGCAAAGTGAGAGAGTGGCATGGACATATATACACTACCAAACGTAAAACAGATAGCTAGTGGGAAGCAGCCGCATAGCACAGGGAGATCAGCTCGGTGCTTTGTGACCACCTAGAGGGGTGGGATAGGGAGGGTGGGAGGGAGATGCAAGAGGGAGGAGATATGGGGATGTATGTATACGTATAGCTGATTCACTTTGTTATAAAGCAGAAACTAATACACCATTGTATTATAATTGTAAAGCAATTATACTCCAATAAAGTTGTTTAAAAAAAGTCTTGATTGTAAATTCTCTCAATTTTTATGCGATAAAAGAAAAATCTCTATTTCATCCTTTTTCTTGATAGTTTTGCCAGGTACAGGATTCAAGTTATTTTTTCCTCAAGACATTGAAGGTATTATTCCATTCCTTTCTGACTCGCATTGTTGCTGACAGGAAATCAGCTTTCAGTCTAATTGTCATTCCGTAGTTAGGAATTTGTCTTTTCCTTTTGGCGACTTTTCACATCGTTTTTCTTTCTTACATGTACTTCAGTTTTACTACAGTATTTGTAAGTATAGATTTCTAGCAATTTATTTTGTTTGGGATCTGTTGGGCTTTTGAAAGTTGAGAATTCATACCTCTCTTCAGTTCTGGAAAATTCTGTCTACTGTTGCATTTTCAAGTAGTGCCTAGTACTCTGCTCTCATAACCCTCCCTGCTAAATCTCTTTCAGGAGGTTTTATCAGATGAATACTTGACTTATTTACTTTAATCACCTTGATTCTAAATCTCTCCCTATTATTTTGCATCTCATTTTTTTTCACCATGAGACACAATCTTTGACAATTCTTTAGACCTCTCTCCCAGTTCATGGACATGTTCAACATCTTAATATTTGATTGGTTTTATTCAAGCCACACAGAGAGTATAAATATTGGCCTCAAACCCAAAGGAGGGCCAGCTTAAGGGATAAATTCTCAAGGGAGACATTCTTTCCTCAAGAAAAATTATCTGAATGAATTAATTCTGATGATATATATGAAAAAATACACAATGCATTTTCAAAGTGTCATCCTTAAATACCACTTTACCCATTTCCTTCTAATCTACATCCAGTTTATTTTCACCTTTTCAATTCTGCAGTTAGCCTTTTTACTTTTTCAGATTATGTACTACTCTGACAGAATGGCATACACAAATTTTTACTCTATCATTTCTAAATTCAGAGAAATATTTTTCAATTATCTTTATTTCCCTTACCAGCTTTGTTGACCCTGAAATTAACTTAACTGAGTAAGTCTTCTTTAGCTATTGTATTTCCTCTTGGTTATCTGGCTTCTCTAATATTTTAAGGAGTGCTCCATGTACATTTCATCTTGTTGGGTTTCTGGATAATATTATTTTCTTGTTATCTTTTACATCATTTTTAATGCATTGATATAATTAGTTATACAGGAAACACTAAAATCTGTAATCAGTCTTATGTTTTATTACTAATGTCTTATATGACATTGAGAAAAAAGTCTCCCCTTATTCCATCAAGATCCCCAACTATAAATATCCATTAGAGATTAATATTTGGGGTTGAAAGTCCTTGATTAAGCCTGAGCATGAAAATGATCTGATTCATTAATGTTGTTTAAAGCGTATGACTCTTTCTGCAGCAGCTTCAGTGAATTAGTACCCAGCTACCTGAAAAACATCAACTTACTCCATATGGTGTGTGTAGGACTAGAGAGAATTCCAAATTTTATATTCTATTCAACTTTACACAATGCCTAAAAGTTCAGTGTAGAAACACATTTAAAACCCTGCCCTGATCTTTTTCAGTAAAAATGCATTTGTATGCAAATTATACTGTACAGTGTACACCTGAAAGTGCATTGCTTTGCATTTTTCTTAAGCCCCAGCAAAATAGTTAAAGGACGTCTGAAGGATGTTTGATTTGAAAATGCTTTTGAATAAGAATGTACAATAAATTTAAAACAATTTCTTCATGCCTGCCACAAGGTTGGTATCTGGTATAAAACTGGCTCAATATTCAAAGGCATTGTTTTCACTGACCTTAGTGTATATGATGGCCCATGGCATAATTTGTTCTACATGCACAAGGCAATGTGGAATGTACATATTGTTATCAACATTTTGCATAAAGTGGCGTTTTCTTATCAGGTCAGTAATGGAAAGATCAGAGGCACTGAGTGTGGAAGACTGGAACAATCACTCACCTTAAAAAGTACATGATTTAAATCTTTTCTCTGCCATCCCCTAGGTGTATAATTTTGGGCAAGTTTTAATCATCTCCAGAACTTGATTTCCTTATTCATAAATGTATAAAAATATTTAAAATTAATAATACTATGTTAAATAGTGTAATCTAAACTTTTAAGTTGATCTTTCCAATCAAATATTCATTTAAATTAAATTCAGAGGCAAGTCCTCTGTTCCTAGACTAAATCTGATAAAGATGTGGCTGAACTTACTTACATTATTCAGTCGAATCTCTCGGGATTAGAGGAAGGGAGAAATGCTGATATACTTCAAGTTCTCCTTGTTTCCTTAAATAAAAAGGAGCACACCTGTAAAAATATGAAGGCCAAGCCACATGTGGTACACCTACTTACTAATCTGTATCTGGATTATATTTGTACTGATATTATGTTTAAAAAATCAATTATGTTTAAAAAATGTTTTTGTTTAAAAAATCAATATTTAACATATATTCCAGTTAAATTTTCTTATGTGGATTTTAAATGATTTTTACATAATTGAGCAAAGAAATTTGTAGTCATGGATCACTCTGTGTTGATTTTGGTATCTGCTGTCTGTCAAATTTTATTTGTGATAAAAATAAATGAATAAAAAAAATAAGAATTTTATTAAGATATTATTGTTCTCTGCACCGTAAACTGGGGAAAATAGGCTTTTTTTAGAGATGCTTATTAAAAACTTAAAACAATCAAGTATATCTCTTTTGCCTTCAATATCCATAAGTTTTTTGTTATGTTCATAAAGATCTCACATGAAGCTGATGATTTTTGTATTTAAAAAAATCTTTAAGCAATAAAATTAAAATTCCATTAATATCTCAAAAAATACCACTTTAGATAGTGGCCATAAATTTTCATCTCTGGCCTGTTATGCACTCATATGCATTTCTTCCCAAAGCCAACCCCAGTGTATTGAGGTACACAAAACATCAGGCAAATACATCAAAAGAAAGAATGGCCATAATATACAATAGTTATCTTTTTTAATTGAAAGTATATATTTTATCTCCAGTTCATTCTTGTTCTTATCGCATGCTACTTTTAAGCTTCTTCCTCAGAATTATGGTGTAAAGGCATTCCATAAAACAACTGCTTGGAATTGTTATATATCACATTTTCGGGATACAATAAGTAGTGTCATTACAGTCAAGATGAAAATTGATTTGGGGTGTTTCCTACTAAATAATATAGTCTTTAATTCTTCAAGGACTCAAAATTCTTAGTTAATGTGAATGTCATTCCTATAAGGATAGCTTCATGATGTTATACTAGTGGCAAGAAAGAGAAAAAATATCTTATTTTCTTTTCAAGCTTAATTTAAATGGAAAAAAAACTTGGGGTGGAGTTTTTTTTTTTTTTTTTTTTTTTACTTACAGAATCTGAATTTGACCTTCACCTAGCTATCTTCTATTTCTATGTTTATTTGTATGTACAATGAGATAACGTGCAGTCAAGAGATGTAATTCATTTTATAAGCACCCATCAAAGAAAAACATAAAATTAGAGATATAAAACATTACCCACGACATCCACAGCCATGCACACCACACTTGATTTCAATTCCCACCCAACCCTGCACTTTTTCCTTTGCACACTCTATGGTAATAGTTAATTTATTTGCCTTTCCCATTAGAGTGTATGTTTCTTGCGATCAAGGATCTTTTTCCATTCCTTGGTATGCCTAGCTTCTGGGTCTCTACTTCAAATAAATTGGGTGTCTAATATGACTTTTTTTTGATAATGAATAAATGAGGGGGCAAGAAGAGGGAAAAGGAAGACAGAGAAGAAAATATGAACTACGTAAACCGTGGTAGGAGCGTCTCCCCACGGAGGTATGCATAAGACACTCCAATCTAATGTTCTTTGTAAATTAACATTTCCACACATGCATCTGTCAAATAGTGCAAAACAAGTGAGCTGCAATGACTAAAGAAGTTTAAATCTAGTGGGTTTGAAAAAAATAAACACAGTTTATTCAGAACAAATATTTGTTATTGGGTTTTAAAAAATAGATGCTTAATTGTTATTAAACACCTTTTTTTCTGGGTATTTCTACTTTCTAGCTGCAGAAACCTCAGGCAAATAGCATAACCTCTGTGACTCAGAATTCCTACGGGCAAAATGAAGATAAAAATATCAGTCTTCCCTATTTTAAAAAGTCATGAAAATCAAGTAAGTTAATGTGAAATGAGGTGATGGTCATGTTGTATTAAAAACATTTGAAATGTTACTGCCCAGCCACCTGATTGTTTATAGTCTTAAGATTTCCTTTATATATCTAAACTCAGATAATACACTTTTGATTTGATTGTGAGATAATATTTGATAAACCTTGTCAAGCAATTTCTTCTTCATTAAGTTATTTCATTTTCAATTTTAATTTAGTAATTTATTATGGTGTTAAGTCTATAACAAGTATTGCATCAGACATAGTTACAGAACAGAGAGCCAACATTAGGCTTGCTCACAAAATCACACCTCAGAGGGGTTGAAAAACTCCTCTGACATCACATGAAATAATTTCAAATCACAGAAGGTTTTATACAATTCAACAGAGAAATCAAAGGTTCAAAGAGAGACATCAGAAGACAAAATGAGTTGAAAATGCAATTATGAAAGGCAAGCTAGCAGATATTCCATTTACCACATAGCACACCTGTGTACCTGCTGCAGGTTACATATGCAGAGCTGTCATATGATATTCAAGAAGTAGGAATTTTAAACATAAACATAGGTAAACCTTAAAGAGTGTATGTATATTGGCAGAGTTTTTAATGGACTGAGGGATACAGAAACATTAATAAAGAAAGATCACTTATATGCGGAATCTAAAATATTAATACAAATGAATCTATTTACAAAACAGAAGCAGAGTCACAGACAGAAAACAAACTTCTGGTTACCAACAGGGAAAGGGAGAAGGGAGAGGGATAAATTAGGAGTATGGGATTGACAGATACACACTACTATATAAAAAATTAAAAAGCAACAAGGATTTACTGTATAACACAGGAACAATGTTCAACATCTTATAATAACCTATCATGGAAAATAATCTGAAAAAATATATATATAACTGAATCTCTTTGTTGTACACCTGAAACTAACATAGTATTATAAATCATCATACTTCAAATAAAAAATAAGTCATTTAGTAATCAATAAAAGAAAGAAATGAAACAAAAACTAAAGTGAGCTTTACACACACACACACACACACACACACACACACACACACATATACAAACATACATATACATATTAGCCTTAAAGTTTAGTAAACAGGCTTGTCAAGGAATTCTACTTGTATTTTAAATCTCTCTTTGCATATGTACATACACATACAGACAAAGTAAATAAAATACATGTGTTTAATAGATTGTCAGCATCCCGGCTGCATTTACTTAATAATTTACTTACTAATACGTGAAGACACAATAAAACGCTGCAAAGTCATACTCTATAAACCACACGTAAAGAGAAGAGAGAAGCTTGGCCCAGCATCTAGAGTCTGAGGCCTCTTAAAATGAGTTGTGAATTGCCCTTTTTAATCAGGACACCGGGGAAGAGAATGATTCCTTTTGAGTGTGGGCACTTCAGAATTCCTGGTGTCAAGTGGAAACCCACAGGCCTCAGGAACCAGGCTCTTCTCCCTTGAAGAAGTTTCAGTGCATGCACATTAGATGCTTACATGCTCTTGAATGCAGCCTATTATAAGGACCACAAAGAAGAGATCAGTGAAGAGAATTTCTTACAGAAATAGGCATCACCCCAGGAGCCAGTTTTAGGCTGGGAGTAATAGAAAGATAAAATAGAAAGGTTGTGACCTTCACTCTTCATCTCCCTACAACTTGATGGCTTGTCCTTGATATAAATCCTTCTAGCTAAAATATAGACTTAAAAAAAAAAAAATTAGAAACACCAGACTTCAGGGAGGTGTGAGGAGGTAGAGGAGATTCCTGTAGAGCAGGACTCTGATTACACAGAGGGGGGTCAGCTCTTTTTTCAGAACAAAGTTTATTTTGTAAGGTTTACTCTCAGAGCTCTCTCTCTACAGCAATTCACCCTACGAGCTCATCAATTAATTCCAAATATTTTGGAATCGAGGAGGATAGTTCTATTTAAATTGGATCTAAAAAGTTTGCTAATTATTTCTTCCTGTATTCTGTTACCTTTATGCATTTTCATCTTGCTCTCAGGTGAAAATTCTGAAGTAACTTACTAAAGGCACCAAAGAAAACCAACATTCTAATCTCAGGAGCATAAAAAAATAATTTATGTAATTCCTATTTTGTTCATTATCTTTCTTTACCTTGCATGTAAGTATTTCTTTAGCTATTAATTACCCTGGTGTATGCATGCTACTTAAATCATCTTCATACCAACCTGCCCCTAACTCAATTCTCAGTGACTTCGGCTCAGTCCACTGATGGCAATTCACACAAACCGAAAAAAGAATGAGAATCATGGCCTCTCCAATTTTAGCCCAATTCATGGAATGGCAGAATTTACTTCACACTAGACCATACACATAACAGACATCCGTAATAGAACTTCACAAGGCCAGAATCTACAGGACTCCCATGAATACACAAAAGGTAAGTTTTCCCTAATTGAAATGAGTGTTCTGAATGATTCATTTTAACTGTATATGTACAGAAGGCATTTTTAAAGAGCTAACAATAATCTGTACATATTTCCCAATTATCTGTATAACTGACCTAAGTTTTCTAAACCTCTATCTTCTTGGGTTTTCTCCAGATAATTAAAATAATTGTCCTCCTGTTGCTTTACTATGCTCCAGACATTGTTCTATGTGCTCTTTAAAAATAATAATCTGGTAACCATTTTGCTAATTTTCATATGTTCCTTGTATGAGAAGGAAGCAAGGCTAGGACACTGTGAGAGACGATCTTGTCCCATCTCCCCCTTAACAACTGATGAAATTAGAGACCCTAGAAGAGAAACCTCATCACTGCAGGCTGCACAGCTTATAAACAGCAGAGCCAGATGACTCAGTATCCCAGCTCCTTTCCTGTTAGGGTAGGTAGCCTGCTGCTTGGAAAGGAAGTCCTCTATGGAGGCCACCACGGAGGTTATGGATGCTGATACTTAGGGGACCAGCAAGGAAGAATTACGGAGTTTGGAGAGAGTGTATTAGATGGGGAACCTGAAAGAATCATGGGAACTAGAAGAAAAGAAGCAGCTGGGTGTAGTATTTAGGCAACAAACATTAAAATGATTACCTTGAGCCAATCACTTATTATCTCTGAGTACTACGCATTTACTAGAGCTTGAATAAGCCAGTAAACAGAGGACATGTTTGGGTCACTTATTTTGTCAAGAGACTTTTTTTTTTTTTTTTAACAGATGAATAAACTTAAACAAACATCTAGTGTCTCTACGATTACAGAGTTAATTGTGGAACTGGAATGCAAAGAATTTTGCAAAATTATGATGATAATGTCTACTTTGTCTAAGCCTTAGGGCTGTTTGAAAAATTAAAGTATACGGAAAACACCATTGAAAACTGGTTCTTATCCCCATTTTGCCTGAGACAGAGGGAGTATTCTGGGACACAGAGCTAAAAGTGGGAGGTCTCTGGCAAACTGGGACAAGGTGTCAATAATGCTAGGTACAGTGTGTATTTAATGTATTATATCAGTTCATATTTACATATATAAGCATATATATATATAACAGTTCTGTGGACAGAGCTCAAGGATATTTTGAGTTGAAAAACGCAGCTTCTACCTCCAACTGGAGGGTATCTGCGATTCAAACCAAAGAACTTTGTGTCCTCAGGGCTAAAACCTGAGAATAATAGCTCTGGCATGGCTGAGACAGGGCCAACAGATAGGAAAGAGTGATAAATCCAGGGGAAGATAGAGTAAAAGAAAAACACAGCAGATGGATGACAGTAAAAGGGAAGTTCCAGCAAAAACTGCATTAAGCCAAGCCAGGGTGGATTTATCTTAAACTGGGCATATATAATTTAACTTCTTTTTGCATTTTAACTTAATTCTGTTATTATTTTGGCTTACTTTTAGACACTTCTGCAGTAGTAAAAAGAATGAAGACATAGCAAAAGAAACTCAAAAGCAAAATGTTCAAATCTTTATAAACCATAGTTTTCTGAAAAGCAAAACTAAAAATTCAAACGTAGCAAAACAGGACGGGTTTGGTTTGAATGTTCATTTGATCTCATGAAAATCAGGTATTCTTTCATAATGATTTATATCAGAGTAAATGGACTTCCAGCATGGCTCAAGAGAAGTGAAGTCTAGCCCCGAGTCCACTACTAGAAATGGGAATAACACTGACTCGATCAGTTTTCCTCTGAGAGCTTCATTTGCTTCCTCTGTAAAGAAGGTCCCTTGGACTAGAAGACCTCCAAATTCCTTTCCAGTTCAAAAATGCTGTAATTTTGGAATCACAAAATTCAGATTCCGGTTATTTGGCTCTTCCTTTACATTTTTATCTCACGCTAGAAAGGTGACATCTTCGGCCACCCAGTGAGATTGGGAGGCGAGGGACAGGGGTAGCTGATATTCCTACGGAGACTGTGAGATCTAACCGGACAGATCTTTTGAATCCCACCCGCAAGACTTACTAGCCAGAGAACCACAGGCAGTGTAACCTTCTGAAGTCTAAGGCTGCTCATTTGAAAATGATGGTCATAGTAACTCAGAGTGTGACTGTGATGACTGAATGAGACAGTGTCACAGTGTTTGGCACATGGTAAGTGGCCCATAATTATTTTCTCGCTTGCTTTCCTTTTGGGTTATCGCGACATAATATGTAGCTTGGAGCTAAAGGATCAAAACATAATAAATGACTTGCAAAACAGTCAACTTCTGCTCTCCAGTCCTAATGACTATTTATCCTCAACCCCAACACACAGATTATCCACTTGTGATCATCCCGACCTGCCTTCCTAAACCCCAGATAATCTCTTTCCATAACACTTAAAACTAAAGTGAAATAAAGAATACAGATATGGAATCTATAGCACCACTAAATTTCCCTATTGAATTTCTATAAATACTTATTCCCAACGACTCGATTGCAATTTCAGTAATTAGTACAAATGATTCAAACAAAAGCGTTTCTGGCTCCATGACAATGGATACAGCTACTATGGTTATTTGTTGTATGAACTGCTGTACACCACTTCTCCTTTTTTTTCTCCCACAGTGATGTTAATTTGTCCCGGTAGCAGCAGAAGAAAGCGGTTGTCTGATCACATCAGCTACTCTGCTGGCAAAGAATCACTTCAACTCTTCTTTGAATTCATATGGAATGAATCAGAAGAAGATTCTGTTCTTGAGTGGTTCAGTTTACTCAATATCTGTATTTATGCATCCTTAATATACATATGTATCTTCAAAATAATTATACAACACATATATCCATGCATATACTTACACAAAGGTAATGCTTAAAAAATAAATTACGGTTTCTATCGGTGCTGATTTTATTCGAAGCACACTGGCATTGTTAACACCTAGTACACGGTCCTAATTTGGGGAATCATTCTCAAAAGGGGCTGAACGAATTCCAATTTGCAATACCAAGTAGGCTTATAAAGAAAGGGTTATCATTTTTTTAACGAGTGGTGCTCTGACCCCTTCATTCAAGGTCAGACCATGAAAATGTTAAAATGACACATAAGGCAGGAATATTCATTTGACACCTAGATATACACACGCACCAATCTTTGTTTTCATATAAGTTCCTGGTGTGGCAGAGATTTCTCATTAAAAGAAAATTTTTGTGGTTGAAATCTGTTACTAGCACCAAAGCACCTGTCTGCTTTTACAACATATACGGCATTCGATCCAGAATGCCACATGGGTATCCACTCTCTCCATAGGCTTTGGCACCCTGAACTACACACCCAGGATCCATCCCTCCTGAAATTAGATTACTAACTTGCAATCTGTTTTATCTATGTCCACGAGGCCTTCAGGCAGATTTGTGGATACATGTGCTGGGAATGAACAGTAGCTTTGTTCCCTCAATTCTTCCTACACCATCACCTGGCTCCAGGTTCTTCTGTCTTCTCTTGACTGAATTGCCGCAAGAGTGTTCTGATTGGTCTGCCAGATTTGAGTCTTGCCTCTTTCAAGTATGTTTTCCACATTGCAGTCAAATCTGATCCTGTCTCTCTTTTGCTTAAAAGCCCTTAGGATAAAGTTCAAAACTATTAACATGACTGAGGAGTCCCTGGTGTTTTGTCTTGTTGCTTCTCGGCCTTGTGAGCTCTTCCCTGGCCATATTGAGACACTTGCAGTGCCCAGGACTTGATGTGTATATTCTTGCCTCCTGGTCTCTGCACATTCTATGCCCACTGCCCAAACTGTTAGCTCTCCCCCGCCACCTCCCTATCCACCCCTAGAGCTTCATTCACCCCTTGGCTTCTCTCCTTTAGGTATTAATGTAGCTATGACTCCCTCTAAGAATTCTTTCCTGACATCTCCCCAACTCCTTCTCAAGAGCTCATGATTTGTCCCTGTATGATATCACAGATCAGTTACTCATATATGGGACTTGCCATATCGTACCATAATTTCCAGTTTGCTTTTTTGTCTCTCCCATAAAATTTTCTTATAAACTTATTGAGTGTAAGGATTATATATTATCAACGGTGGTGTTATATCTCAAGCAGAATAACCAGCACTTAACAGATGCTTAATAAATATTGATAATGAATAAATAAAAATAATTAAGGTTAGTTATGACACAAGTCATGTGCTTATGAGATGTATTTATTAATTTACTTCCAAACAAAAATCCCATTCCAAAGCTAGGAAATATGCTCTATTTAATAAATGAGTAATAGAAAAGATTTAAATTGTTCCATGTTGAATTATAAAAATATTTATCCTCTAAATAAATACTTTTAAATTCATTTTCATTCGAAACCCTGTCACTCAATTTCACCAACTGGAAAACAAAACAAGGAAAATAAAATATAATTTTACAGCATTCTTTTCTTCCATTTCAAGGAAAGTAAATATGGAGAAATTAGCCCTACTCCTAGTTTTTGCCGATCACTTCTCATATAACTCATTTAACTACCCTGTTTCAATGACTTCACTCAACTGTTCTGGTTACCTACTGCTGCACAAGAAATTACCCCCAATTTAATGGCATGAAAATGATGATCATTTATTATCATCTCTCATGGTTCTGGGTGCTGACGTGGCTCAGCTAGTTGGTTGTTGCTCGGTGCCTCTCATGTGGTTTTAGTCAGATGGTGAGCTTGAGTTATTTTGATGGTTTCCTCATTCATATGTCTCATGATGGATGCTGGCTGTCAGCTGGGACTTCAGTGGGAGCTGTTGGTCAAAATACCTATAGGCAGCCTCTCTATGTGGACTGGGTTTCCACACAGCATGGAGGCCAGGTGCCAAGAACAGTTCTAAGTACTGCACAGCCTCTTCTAACCTAGTCAGAAAAGTCATGCTGTCTTGTTTCCCCTGGAAAGAAGTTTATAAGTCCAGCCCATATTTTAAAGAGAAGAGACTCGGACTCTACCTCTTGATGGGAGGAGAGTTTAAAAACTTGTGGGCATGTTTTAAAACCATCAAATTTGCCTAACCACTAGTCTCCAAACATTCTTCTTTCTAATGGACATGCTACTTCACTTATCCCTCTCACTACAGGCTTGCTTCCTCAGCATTTGTTCTTCTATTCCTGCATGTCTGGTTTCTTTCTGTGAGGTAAGCTCAGCATGTCGGAGCGTGGGCACCGGCATTTATAATCATGCATCCGTGTGGACATGAAGATGCTTGTGCTGGATCTGAGAGGATACACGCCAGTGTGTTCACGTGTGTGGAAGGATGCAGATGTTCCAGGATGAACTCTTCATTGTCACTGTGAACTCCCCTTTACTTTTCCCTGTTAGAGCTACTGATGTGCATAAGAAAAGCTTGAAAATATTTCTTTCTAGTTTGGGAATTGTAGTTTTCTTAGGTTATGGTTTATTTTTTTCTGAATCAAAAGTGGTTGATTCTCTTTGAAAATATTCTGTTTGGGGTGATAAAAAAATATCTATTTGAAAATAGATCTATTTGAAAATAGATCATGGTGAGAGTTGCACATTGTCAATGTAATTAATGCCACTGAATTGTATGCTTAAAATGGTATTAAGTGGCAAAAAATGTATATATAGCTATACACACACACACACAGAGAAAGATAATTTTAAAAATTAGTAACTTTGTATACCAAAAACCATTGAATTGTGCAGTTTAAATGGGTGAATTTTATAGGATATGAATTATATCTCAATAAAATTGTTTAAAAATGTTCAAGGGAAAGATATGGATACTGCTTTTCACTTCCCAGAATTCTAGAGAAAGGCGCTTGGAGTCATATTCTATTCAACGTTAGAAGAAAAAAAAATTATACATTATGCAACCAACATGTTTATAAACAGTGATATGGGGCGTACTGGTTACTTTATCAGCCTGTTACATGAGTACTTTTTGCCAGCTTTTAGTTGCCAAAGATATATTTTAGGTCTTTTGCATTTTTGTCTGTTTTATGGACAATTATCAGAGGCTCTTTATGCACCCAAACTGGAAGCACTTTATCTGTGCTGACACTAAGTGAGCATCACATATACATACAAAGGACACTAGCCCTAACCTAACAGATAGGAAAGCTAAATCAGGCAGTGAATAGTTATAGATGACTTTAGGCATAAATTCTTTTCAATTTTGTATAAAACCCTTTCCTCTGCTTTATTTCTAATGACTTCCATCATTAAAATTTTTGGCTCCGAAGTGAAAATGTGGGCGTGGAATCAGCATATGGAAAAATATATGTGGAACAAAAAAGTAAAAATAAAACACATGTGGGTGTGGAATTTTGTGTTTTGATTTGCTTTCATTTCCGGCTGGGCCCAAAGAATAAAAAAAGTTATCCAATCCAACCTGCTACCTTGAGTGAGGCTCAATAAAATCTTTTCAGCAGCCTGACTTTCCAAATTAGCCCTGGCTACGGATCACCCAATCAAATTTCTGAGTATCCTGTTCCAGTTCTACTCCAGTCCATCCCATTCCATCCCATCCCATCCTATCAGGGTCAACCGCCCACAGTCCTTCCTTCCATTAGCCCTCAGCTTGTTAGTAAATAGGAACAATTGCACTGGTCTGATTAACCTAAATAGGCTCTTTCTGCTCCATTACATGGCTGTTCAGAACATATAGAAAATGTGTCAGATACCCAAGATCCAGACCATAGATTACACTATTATAAAGATCATACAGCACACACTTGAGTCTCTAGAAAGTAAACGGCTAAACCAATGAAACATCTTAAAAAACATCTTCTCCAGAGGATGTAAGCCAGCATAAACTAGTCAAAAAGCAGAACTTTTAATAAATGAACAAAAAGTACATTATCTAACCAATATGCCCCATTTTACTATTTGGGGGAACATACTGATTACACACTATTTAGTCTTGTCTCTTTTAATGATAAACTTCATATGACTTCAATGAAGTCCTATTCTCTAGAATTGTGAAACAGAAATACAGCTGTCTGAGTTCCTTTGGGCTGTTATAACAGAACACCATGGACTGGGTGCTTTGTCAACAACAGAAATTTATTTCTCACAGTTCTGGAGGCTCTAGTTCATGATCCAAGTGCCAGCAGATTCCGTGTCCAGGGGAAGCCTCTTTCTTGGCCCATAGATGACCATCTTTCCAAAAGGCATGGTAGAGGGGGTGAGGGAGCTCTCTGGGATCTCTTCTACAAGGGCATTAATCCTGTTCATGAGGGCTTCACTCTCATGACCTAAGCACTCCCAAAGGCCCCACCTTCAACTGCCATCACATTGGGGATTAGGTTCCAACATACGAATTTTAGGGGGACACTAATATTTATATAACTGTCTATAATACAGTTATGTGTGGGCTCCAAGCCCCAGGAAGGCAGGCACAGTAATCTGCTATACATTCCCCAAAGTCTCCTTGTCTACATCATTAATAACCCCATGTCAGGGAACTGCAGGTCTGGGATAAATATTGAGTTTGGGAAAATAATTTCTTTCCCATTGTCAAAGTGACAGTTGATATCTCCAAATGCATTCATACAGTTGATAATGATACCTCAATTTGCATTAGTAAATAACACACTCCTTCAATCCACATATTCTGCATTCCCATGTAAGGTAGCATTTTCCTTTCAGAATAACTGTTTGCCTCTCTTCTGTGTAACCAAAAGATATATCCTGATGAATTCCCCCAAATAATGGTAATGGCATGTTCACCTATAAAAAAACAAAAAAAAACCAAACAAACAAAAACAAAAAAAAACTACCAGAAATTCAACAGATAAAAATGGTCTTGGTGAAATGTGAAAAAAAAAATTGTGAAGTCACTCACTATAGGCCTCACACTAGGTCTGCAATAGACAAGGAACAGCAAATGAAAATTTCAGAATATCCTCATGTTCATGTCTCCCAAGGAGTGTTTTCTAATATTATAGAACCTGGGAGAAGATTCTCAACCTTATCATGCCTATTTCCCCTTTTTATTACAAATATTTGACATCCCCGCTATACTGAAATGAAATTCATAGATATTATAATCTACAGTTCATACAGTTTCAAAGAATCAATATAATGACATGACATGTAAAAAAGGAAATAAGAGAAATGTAATTTATCACAAGGTAATGTATAGTTTACCTATAAATGCTTGAAAACTACATTAGAATACAAAATAAAGTGGTTATATACTTGCATCCATTAGAAATAACTTAAATGAAAGAGCCACAAAACCTTATTGATTTAAGTGTGTTTTATTTGCTGCACAAATTCCACTACAGCAAGAGTGTTGGTAATTTGATTTTCTGTTATATGAGAAAAAATAATTTTACAGTTCTGAACAAAATAAAGCACAACCTTCCCTAGATTTACACAATATTTGCATTCCCGGTAATTCAGCATTATGATCATGCCAGAAAAAAACAACTTACTTTGTGTTGATATGTACAAAAGAGTTATGTTCTAGTCTCATAAAATTAAAATCTGTTTCTGACTCACAAAAATATCTGATAGGATATTTCAAAATCCTGTAAAAATTGAGACAATTTCTCAACATGCTGGCTAGTTAGCAACCCAGATCACTCCTCCTAAATGGCTGTCGTTCCCCCAAACTTGGGAAAATCAAAAATGTCTTCATAAATGCCCAAAACGTCCTTTAGAAAGAAGTACCGCCCACCATGAGAACTACATTCTAGGTTTTCCAGAACGAGTTACTCTTCCTATGTGTGAAGCTGTGCCCTGGACTGCCCTGGTCCCTCGGTGGATAGGGTTTCCTCACCCTGCTGACCACCAATGGTCTTAGTTTTGGGTTTAGATTCTCCAGAGCATGGTCACATGCACCCCGTTAGCTGGTGCATCTGGTGTCTTTTCATGCAGCCTTATATATTTCAAGAAGGCATCCTCTCCCCTTTATGGTCCTTCCTAAATGTCAACAAGGAAATCCATGGGAAATTTCCTCCTAATTTGGAACTCTAATCCTTCCTGAAGCACATGTCGCTCCTGTAGCTCTGAAGCTCCACCCACGGTCACTCACACCTTATCTTCAGGCTCATCCTCCCACACGCTGGGTGCAGTGCACTAGATGCACCAGATAAGTTGCCCCTTCTCTTTCTGAGATCATGTTCTCATTAAAAAATAGACTTCATTTCAACTCCGATGTCCTCCCCGTCCCTTAATAAGGTTGCACTTATTTTCCCAAAGGGACAAATCCATGCTTACTTGGGATTGTCAAGGCGAGGCATTGGACCCTCAGTGAACTTTCAGTTTACTCAGTAAACACGGGATTGAATACTGAATCTGGGATTCTGGTGACCAGTACTGGCCAGAAGCTTCCACTCCAGGAATATGCCCTCAGCCGTCCTTCATTTTTCTGAAGTCAGCAAGGGTGGGAGCTTTGTACCCGCCAAATAAAATGTCACAACTTATCATGTTTGGTCTGTTCCATGTTTTTTATTCTCTTCCCTCCCTAAGCAACATCTAAAAATAATCAGTCAACATAAACTGGGAAAATGCCATACCGCTCTCTGGGCTAGTCTAGCCTTACTTTGCCTAAGCCTAGGACAACATTTTCCTTCGAAGAAAACTCTGCTCACAATGATATAAGAAGAGGAGAGGAACAATTAACCATCTACAACAGCATTTAAGGTTGTCATGAGGCACATTCAGGACAATTAATTGATTTAACAGATTAATTCTGGAATAGCAGTTTAGTTATAAAACTTCTGCTATGTAGTTTAGGTAGAAATATTTTTTGTTAACTGTGACAGAAAAAAAAAAACAAAACACAACAACTATTCTTCAAACTATCATTTTCCCCTATATCCTTTATTCCTTTCAGTTATTTTCCTGCTTTCTCTGGGGAGAAATTTCTCCCCTCCACCATACACACACATATATACCTTTGTGAGTAAAGATAAATAAATACCAGTCATATTGTCCACTCCCTTTGTCCTGTGATTTGAGTTTGTGAACATTTGTCAGTTTGTAGTTGCTGCCTGCTGGCACGAGCAAGTGTATTTCTTAATCTGTTTCACACGATTATGGCCCAAAGAGAGATCATTCCGTTTTTCCTTAATTTTGCTAAAGAGGCCTATGCTTTTCAGGGTGGAGCTTAGAAAGAAAAGCAGCAGGAAAGCCAAGTACACTTAATGAAAACACAGCCCTCAGCTCCGAGTTTCACACATCGGTGAGGCCCCCGCAGCTCTGCCGTGCCTGCAATCCCAAGGTATCAAGCCTCCCCGCCAACGCTGTGGGCACAAGTTCACAACACATTAAAAAATGAGACATTCTCATTACATGGCAGTCTACTCAACTGAGTTATCAGGGGATCGAAATAAAAGGATTTCAGTCATCTTTTCTCAAAAAGAAAAAGCCAGGGCATCCATTAGGAAATGAATCAGGATTCCTACACTGTTTTTTATTTTTTTCCAGTAGTATGGAAATGGTGATAGAAATAATAATTCTAATTAGTATTTATAAAAGGCTTAGTATGTGCCACACACAATACTTAATTTTTTATCTGCAATAATTTTATTTTTTACCTCCATTCTGCAAGGAGGATCAAGGTAAAATTCAGGCAGAATTAAGAGAGTATTTTGGGGAGACAGGGTCCTCGTCTTTAAATTATATCCTACATTTAGCAAATTAAAATTTTAGTATTCCTGAAGGTTCATCTTAGCCTGATAACATCTACAATGCTATATTTTAAATTCTGTGTATGAGTTTTAGAGCCAGTTTCACTTATGCTCAATGCTTTAAATGATATAACATTTTCAACTTTTTGGTTTAGGTGATTAGATAGTCCATTAGGGGAAAATTGTTAGACTACATATATTAACATGATCTAAACAGAAGTCCAAGCAATATAATAATTGCTTCATTTCTTTAAAAAAAAATCCACTTGACTTTTAATTGTAAAGAATAATGTAGTGGCTCAGCCTAAGAATTTCACTTGCAAACCTTTTCTTTTGAAATGAGAGTTCCCTTCAGTATGGTATTTGAAGTGTCTTTATGCTTTTTGGGGGTAATTTTATCCGTTTAAAATTATAATGATTATAAATATAAAAATGCAGCTTACACGGGTAAAAAATACTTGAAACTAAAATCTTAGATATAAAACCAAGGACAATAAAAATACAGAAACCATGATGGGGGAATTACAAATATAAAAATAAACTGAATTTACAATGTATTTTGTAGTCTCTTAAAAGCCCATTCACCTTTCAAGTATTCAATTGTAAAGTATTTTACAATTTTGATGTGTCATATTAAATCCTTTAGAGTTTTCATTTAGGCTTTCTGTAGGTGATATGTGCATACTGGGTATTATTTCCACTCCTGAACATTTTGGAAAACTTTAAAGTAAGTCTAAAATTATGACAGAAATAGTACTTTTTGAATAGTTCTTTGAATCACATTTTCCAGAGTTCAGAATAGGGAAGGTTCTTCCATCTGGGGCATTCTCCAGACAGTCATGGCAGAGGGCTTCTGCCCATCAATTCTTGCCCCCAGTTCATACAGAGAGAGTTGGAGGGAACTGAGAATAAGAGATCGCCCATCAAAGTCCCCATCTCAGCGCTATCATTTGATATAGTAATTTCTGGAATTTATTAGTGCCCAAGTAATTGAGAATCTGTACATGGCGTTCAAGGTTGAAGAACATTTTACTACTTTGGAAGCAATTTGTCTTACTCTGGGATCCCCCAAGAACAGAGACTTAAAATTCTCCTGTGCAGGTAGCGTCATAATGTGACACCAGGCAACAGAACAGGGGGAGTAAAGAGGAAGCAAATCAGAAGGAGGGAAAGCCAATCAAGAATGTGTCACTGCATTGGCCGACCACTGTCACAGGCCACTGGTGCTTACTCTCACCTGGACCTTCTGAGGAACCTTAAGAAAGTCTTCCCTAAGAAGATGGTTAAGAAACCATCCACACAGGAGACCAAAAGAGGAACTATTACCAATAGGCTTCTGTCTCCCACTGGTCAAGATGCCCTCATGGGCGTCAATACCCTCATACTTCCAAGTCATACATGGGTGAATGCCAACTGTTTTCTTCAGCAGGTCCTATGAGGCAGCATCTGAGAAGCCCTAGGACAGGAAGCAAGAAGTAAGCCCTCTACCAAATGCTCACAGATTACATCTATTAGAACCTGGTTGAAGCCTGGACATAACTAGTCACCACTGCAATGGCTGAAGTTGAGGCTAAGAGGACTTGAAGTGATGCATAAGAGTCCAAAACAATTGTTAAGTGACTCAGTTTCTTTCTTACCTTTAACCATGAGCCTACTGAAATCAAAGATATCAATTGTGAAAAAGATGACAATTTGCTAACATTCACGTCATGGTAGTTATACATCATTTATGTGTAAAGATGTGGCAAATAATCATTCCCAATTGGCCCTAAAGATGGATTATTAGTATCATAGGACTCAAATATAACGATACGCTATGAAGGAGAAGCTTGTGCACTAAAGCACGACGACTGAGACATAGTGTGATGCCCTCATCAAAGTAATATCCTTTCTGCATGTTTCATATTTTACAGTCATTGTTTAGTTTATAATCTGATTAAAATAAAAGATCAATTAAACTCATTTTTATTCCCATATAACTTGTTTTTCTCCTACACTTTATGAGTTTTTGTTTTTTGGGTTTTTTGTTTTGTTTTGTTTTTTAGAATGAGAGAGCAAGAAAGTGCACAGAGAGAGAGAGAGAGAGAGGAAAATTGCAAGTTCTTGCTTGGGATTTTTTTCTTGGAAAAAGTGTTAAATGTGAAATAGCACCATGAAACACTTCACAGTCCATTCAGTTTCGTTTGGAAAATAAGAGCTGGATTGAAATGAACACTTTAGAAGATATTTCATTTCTTGGCATTTAAAATCAATATTTTTCTCACTGTCATGAATATTTGGGGGAGAAGCCTAGGCAGCTATTTTTGTTCGCTGTCATTGTGGCTCCACTGTAGGTGAAGATGGAACGCCTTCCTCTCATTATTGAGAGCTCAGTGGCCCTGAGCTAAAGGCTGCGATTCTTCATGTCACCACTGTGGTGGCAAATAAGAATTCCCGTTTAATTTCTAGTAACCTCATTTGTCAAGAAGACTGTATTTCAAGTTTATATAGATTCAAGGCAAACAAAAATGAGACAGCTAAATGCCCCTTTGGTCATACATTGCATTCACCAATTAGAGGAGAGTTAAACTAATGAGAGATTAATTGTACAGACTACTAACCTATTTCAAATTTATTTTTTAAAGATGTGCAAAATTAATTTAATTTTCAAATTGATTCTCCATTAGTGATAGTGTCAACGTGCTGCTGATGTAAAAGAGCACTTATATGAACCACATCCCAAGCGAGGGAGATTTTAAATTCCTGAAACTTTACTGTGAATGTGAGAGTGAAAATAACGTTAGCAGAATGTTCTGCATGGCAGTTTAAAAAGGTATTTTTAAGTAAAAGCTTTGAAATTGTTCTCAAGTCTTCCTTTATGCTTTCAATTTTAGCCTGAGTTGATCAAGAATAAAAAAAAAAAGGTCATGCTTTGAGAAACTTTAAAACTGTCTCAATCTTGAGATGACAAGCCTTTCAAGCCAAATGACTAAACCCCTCTGATGGGGAGAAGTGCACCCTGGGTCCCTCGGTGCCTCAAATAAACTCCAGGCTTCTTACTAATGCAGCCACGTGACACTGACTTGTGTGGCTTTATAAACCCTTTCTGAGTTCAGACCATTCTCTGTTATTTCCCATTACCTTGCCTACCATCCAAAAATGCTGAACTACAACTTCACGTTCAGAATCTGATGCAATTAAAAGTTCAACAAAACCAAGGACTTGCTAATGACACACCAGAGTGACAATTATCGTGACAACTCTCACTAAATCCCACCAAATCCCCACTATGCTCCTTTTTATCTCATTCTAATCACTGAAATAATAGATGCTACTCTTTTCAAGATCATAGAAATTCACAGACAAGTCGTAATCAACATCATTTATTTAGGTCATTTCAGCACACAGAGGTTTCATATTTTCTCAGAACCTATCAGATTTAGCTTACATTACCTAAGTTTCCATCAATATCCAATTGATTTTTCCAAGTTCTTGATCAATATTTTTTCATTTTTTTCACCAACCAATTGATCTAAATTATGCTTCAAACATGTATATTTGCATGACAAGATGCAACAGGCAAAACAGTGAAAAAATAAAAATCTTATAACTTCTCTAGTATGTATTTCACCAGCTGTTTTAGACATCATGTTTTATTGTCCAGATGTCTGAGGAAACCTGCAAATATTTTCCTCTAATACCGTTCTTGAATACATAAAAACTTCTACAGCAAGTAAAATCTCATGTCATTTTTCCAGCTATTCTTATTACTTTTACATAGAACCAAAAGTCTCGATCCAACCTGATTAGTATAGCTTAAAATCTATTCCATCTTGCAAAACATGCTTAATCTAGCTATGAATGAGCATTAGCACATCATCTGATGTCATGGAAAGGATTTCCATGGTACACTCTCAAACTTCAGGATGTATAAAAGCACTTGTATCTTGCTTCTGCGGTGAGGCCCAGGAACTGCCATTTTTACTAGCCACTGTGGTTTAGACAATCCTTGGAAGAACTATTATTCTGATTATATTTACATTGCACTCTATTTTCTTTGAATTTTTTTCCAGCTTCATTGAGGAGTAATTAACAAATATAATTGTGTATATTTAAAGTGTTCAGTTTAATGATTTGATATACACACACATTGTGAAATGACTACCAAGATCACGTTAATTAACACATCCACCTCACACAGTTGACTCTTTTTGTGTGTGTGGTAAGAATGCTTAAGATACACTCTCAGCAAATTTCAAGTGTACAATACCATATTAACTGTGGTTATCATGCTGTGTATTAGATCTTCAGAACTTATTCATCTTATAACTGTAAGATGACCTACATCTCCCCATTTCCCATTCTCCCTAGTCCCTGATAATCATCATTCTACTCTGTTTCTATATGATCTTTTTTTTTTTTGATTGTGTATATATGCCACATTTTCTTTATCCATTCATCTGTCAAGGGATACTGAGGTTGTTTCCATATCTTGGTTATTATGAATAATGATGAAATGAACATGGGAGGGCAGATATCTTTTTGAAATACTGATTCTATTATCTCTTTGATTTCTTAGTAATAAAAATTAACCACAGGAAAATGTTGTAATTAGCTTGAATCTGGAATTTGATGCGATTCCATAAACTAGTACCTCATTCACAGAGTACTTGTTTTCTGGGGTTGGGGGTAGAATATTCCTACCATTTTAATATTTTATCTTTAACCATCAATTATTATACTTCAAAACTTAAGTCTACTGACAAATGTAATGTGAATTTGAACTACACTGATAAAAGTTCAGTGTCCAGAATAAGGGAGTTGATAATTCCTTTCTTTCTGCAAATAACAGACTTCGCCCGGTGTACTGCCTTTGGTTCTAGACACTGAGCTTTATGAACAGTGACAAGTTTATAAACAATTAGAGGAAAGAACCAGTGAAGCTGAGGAAACATCAGCAGAGACATGATTAGTTATTTGGGCTCAGATAAGCAGCCCTAATTGCACCCTCAAAGTGACATTGCCACTGATAATGTGGCTCAAAGATGGACATTAAGAACAATTCATGCCAATCTGGGAGTTTGGTTTTTTAATGAATTTTACCTATTCCTGTTATACAGCTTCTAAGCTCTTACAATTATTTTGAATTTGGTTCTCCAAAATTTTGGTGATCTGAGGTGAAATCTATTTACTTCTTTAAAAATGAGGAATGTTTGATGGAATTTGGGCCTTTCTTTTTTCCTTTAAGAAGAACAGGGATCCATTTATTCCACACTGTATTTCAGAATTCTGAGTTACATACAAAGAAGTTCTCTCAGGCCAGCTTAAAAAGAGAAGAGTCAATAAAAGGATATTAGGAACCTCACAGGGCCAGAGAGCTGGGCTGGGTATTACCTGATGGCAACTGCCCTGACTTAAGCCTCATAGCATGTTATCCTCTCACTGCTGGGAGTGTATCGACCCCATCGTTTACTCTAATATAAAAGGCACTTGAGACCTTACACCTCAGCTCAGGACCACACAACTTCTTCCCCAGTCACTCACTGCCCAACAGAAGTCTTCAGGGTAGACCTGACAGATAAAGCCTGGATCCCATGTCTGTGCTCGAGGCTGGCAAGGCAGGCACTCTGGCTTCTCCTTGGTTGGACAAGTAAGACCATAAAGCAGGAATTCCCCCAATGTTTGAAGGAAGATCTGAAGGTGATGGGAAGGCTGAAAATGTGAGGAACAGTCACTATAAAATTATATTTATTGATTAGTATGGGCCAGGCTTTTTGCTTGGCTCTTGGGTATGGTATGGTATATACTTTTATATACAGTAATTCTTAGAAATAAGAGTAAAGCTTAACAGTTACAAGAAAACAACCTCACCTCAATACCAGTGAATAAATTTCTAATGTTACTTGTACTAAAAGAAACTTGACATTATAGCAATCTCATTAAAATTTGTTTAAATTGAAAACCAAATCAGGATAGGGACTAGAAAATTTTGGACTAAAATTTATTTGTAGTTTCAGAAATCTCAGAAACTTCAATAATCAAGATGCTTATCAATGAGTGACTTTTATTATTTCAAGCTAAATATAACAGTTAATCAAAATAGTAAAAAAAAAAAAAAAAAAGTTCCTAAATGTCACTAAACGAATACAGAACTACCCATAAAGTCAAACTGAGAATCAATGAGCTCCTGATCACCAAAATAAATTGCAGTACAGTTTATAAGCCTTTATGTTAAAAAGGAATACAAAGCCGGCTAAGCAGACAGCCACTCAGAAAAAGCAGATGTCGATTCCTATTCTACTCACACAACCACTTTTTGCCTGAACACAAAAAACTCAATCACAATTGCGGTTATATATATCCAACAGTAAGGGTCATGTGCAAACCACAGTCCCTCAGTAAACGCATCAAGCAATATAAAGAGTGACTGGGTCTCAAGACTAAAAAATAATAATACGTCATAATTGTAGAGCACTTACTGTGTGATAGTTAAGGTTCTCAGAGTCTTATATGTGTTCACTCATTTAGTCCTTGTAAAAAAAACTTCATAAATATTTTCCTAATTTTATGGATGAGGACAAAAAGATAGAGACAGGTGAAATCATTGCCCATGATAGCTAACAATTGGCAGAGCTAGGATTTGAACAAAAGAAGTTGGGCTCCCACCTCTGGTCTTGTTTTCATCACGATGCTCTATGTTCTCTAACTAAGTAACTAACTTATTAACTGATTCGACCTTCCCCCAAGGTATGCCATGGCACTTTAATATATCATGAACGAATATGTCGCATCAGCCTGAGACTAATCTCCCCCAGGCCTTGGCAGCTGTGTATGGTCAGAGGACAGGAGAGGGACAGCCCTACTAACTAATAACGGAGTAGGATCAGAAAAGAGACTCACTGTACCCTATGGTTTCCAAGGTAAAGTTGTCAAGTTATCTCTTAATTATCTTTACATTGAAGAACAAGTTCTTGTGGACGCTTACAAGTGCTTTAAGTTGTCTCGAAGTAAAACCTCTGCATCTCTCCAAAGCTTTAGTAAACCCTGATATACACACAGAGGCATGTGTGAATTCCTCATGGGCATCTAGGAAAGGGTTGAGTTGCAATGCATGGAGTGGAAATAACCCCGGCAGAACAAACTTCAGAAATTAACCCAATTCAGCAAAGACAGCTTCCAGACAGAGAGATAGTTGGAGAGCTGGAAACTGATCCCTGCACCCTGCACCCCCCATCCCACAGGCTGCTCCTTAGAGTTTGGAAGGAATGTAAAATCTGCTCTCGTTCAAAAAGAGACCTCAAAGGACAGAGTAACTTAATTGACTTCTGAGTTACACTTTTAATTAAATTTATTCTAAAATGAAATGAAAGCCCTCAAGAGATACAGTGCTTCCTGTTTTTGAAAGACAGTTCAACAGATTCTTGAAGTGCTAAGAACTTCATACATCCAATCTCTAAAATTCTGAAATTCTATAAATAATTGGGAAAATTTGTGTGTGCCTTTGTGTCTTTTAAAACAAACACGAAAATCGGTTGTTTTTAACCAATGAGGAGGATTCAAATTCCAGGAGGAACTAATAATAATATCATTTTATTCGAGAAAATGTCATACATTCTAAAAACTACATGCTTGATAGCCATCAGAGGCTTCAAAATAGACCTTCTTCATTAAAGTTCATCATCAATCTTAGATCCCAGCAATGGCCTAGTTAAGTGGTATAAACATAACCCAAACGTAACTTTGCATTCCTTCTTTTAATTAAAAAGAAGCAAACTATAATTATTTCAACTCCAGTTTGAAGTATAAACAATAAATACTACTCAAAGAAAAAGACCCTTTGAATGACAGAAACAGCTTAAATTTAGAAACAAAGCTGTGCCTGTGAGAGAGAATCAATGTTCCTAAAAACATAAGCCCTTAAATACAACACATTGTGAGAGAAAAAAACAAGGAAGAAAAGTACGAAATAAAAAAATAATTGGATTTTTCAAAACAGGTATGACACTGATCTTAAGAAGCAAGTGTCCTGCAAATACCTAACCTGAGGAAATGTTGGTAGGAATCATCAGGGGGCTTTTAATCTGGGATATAAAAGTAATCACATACAAAAGGCAACACACACACACACACATACACACACAATATCTGTAAATGTATTTATTACAAGTGTATGCCCCAACCATGAGGTCACTTGTAAATAATTTTACATTATATTATATATATATATATATATATATATATATATATATATATATATATAATCAATTCAGGAACTTTTTATTGAGGCAAAACTGAAAATGTGAATTGAATGTGAAATTTCTAGTTTTCAAAATACCCTTCTTCTGATTCTACTAATATGGTGACTAGATACATTTTTTCAAATTTCCTAATGTAGAAATGAAAATGGCCCAAAAAATCAGATATTCTTTAGATATTTACCTGAGATTAAGCAAAGTTAGAGAAAACTCTAGAATCCAAAAGTTAAGAAAGAGGTGAAAACCAAAGTAAGTAAGATTATGTTGATGCTTAGTGTTGATGAAGCAACTCAGTATTAAAAAAAACAACCCAATTAAACAGTCAGAAGACCTGAATAGACATTTTTCCAAAGAAGATATATAGGCACATGAAAAGATGCTTGATACCACTAATCATCAGAGAAATGCAAATCAAAACCACAATGAGTTATCACCTCAAAAAGTCTACAAATAACAACTGCTGGCAAGGATGTGGAGAAAAGGGAACACTTGTACGCTGTTGGTGGGAATGTAACTTGGTGCAGCCACTATGGAAAACAGTATGGAGGTGCCTCAAAAAACTAAAAATAGAACCACCACATGATCCAGCAATTCCATATCTGGGTATATATCTGAAGAAAACAAAAACACTAATTTGAACAGATACATGCACCCCGATATTCATAGCAGCATCATTTACAACAGCCAAGATATGAAAGCAACCTAATCAAAAGATGAATGGATAAAGAAGATGCCATATATACAATGGAATACTACTCAGCCATAAAATAAGAATGAAATTTTGCCATTTGCAACAATGTGAATGGACCTGAGGGTATTATGCTTAGTGAAATATAAGTCAGACAAAAAGACAAATACTGGATTTTATCAGTTATATGTGGAATCTAAAAAATAAAACAAATAAATGTATATAACAAAACAGAAACAGACTTACAGAGACAGAGAACAAACTAGTAGTTACCAGTGGGGAGAGGGAAGGGGGAAGGGGCACAATAGGGGTAGAGGATTCAGAGGTACAAACTACTACATATGCAATAAATAAGCTACAAGGATATATTGTACAGCACAGAGAATATAGCCAATATTTTATAATAACTTTAAATGGAGTAAATCTATAAAAATATAGAATCACTATGTTGTACACCTAAAACTAATATAATATTGTAAATCAACTATACTTCTATTTAAAAAATAGAAGTTCACTAGAAGATGAAAAAGCAAGTCTCTTAACTTTCAGTGCATTTGAGGGAATATAATAGAAAAATAATAATAAATACCAATTCAAAGGAAGAACCAAAAAACTAAGAATAGAAAATGCAGGACAAATGAAAAATACAAAGTGGTATAGTTAAAAAAATTCAAGTATACCAATAATAACATGAAATGTGACTGGACTACACTTGCCAGTTAGATATTGGAAAATTCCTGCTATACACCATTCACAAGAGACATACCTCAAGTATAAAATCTACAGATTGATGTAGAAGTAAAACCTCACAAGATTAATACAAATAAAATCAAAAAATTACAGTCCAGTTTTTCAAGGGAAGACACGCAAAATCAATTCCAAATGGATTGTAGATCTAATTGTGAGAGATAAAAATATCTATCTCTTTCTATTTAAGATTTTAACATAGAAAAATGTACTCGTGATCCTGGGGTAGAAAAATATTTCCTAAAGGAGACTCAAGAAAGCACTAACAATAAAAGAAATGACATATAAATTGAATGTTATTAAAATTAAGAACCTCTGTTTATCAAGAGAGGTCATCAAAAGAGTGAAAAGGCAAGCTAAAATTAGAAGATATTTACAATTCATATATCCAACAAAAGACTTTCCTACAAATGGAAGACAAAAAAAGACAATCCAACTACAAATGGCCAGAGACTTGGAAAAGCATGTCCTAAAGAGAATGGTCACACTTCAATAGACATAATTCCTCAGTATCATTGTTCATTAAGGAAATGGCCATTTAAATCACAATAATATACCTATCAACACCCACTAGAATGGCTTAATTTTCTTTTAATTGAAAAGAGTTATGACAATGTGGAGCAAAGGAGCTATCATATACTGATGATGGGAGAAAAAATTGGTAAAACCATTTAGGAAAATTCTCTGTATCTACTGAACCTACTCATACCCTATTACCTAGCAACTGGATTCCTAGGTATAAACCCAAGAGCAGTACCCTCATTATGTATACCAAAAACATGTACTGAAAATGTTCATAGAAGCATTATTCTTAATACCATAAAACTAGGAACAACCCAAACTCTGTCAAGAATAGAATTGACAAATAAAATGTGGTATTTTCATAGAGTGGAATACTATACAATACTGAAAAAAGAAGTTACTGTTACATACAGAAACATGAGTCAATCCCACAAATATTACATTGAATTAAAGAAGCAAAATATAAAAAATATTACTGTATTGTTCCAATAATATAATGGTATAACATATTGTTCTAATATATATAATATATTATTCCAATATGTTAAAAACAAGTAAAACTAATCTACAGTGACAAAAGTAAGAATAGGGCTTGCCTTTGGTGGGAGTCATGGCTAGGAGGGAACATGAAGCATCTGGGATGCTGACACTCTAATATCTTGATCGGGATTGAGGTCATCAAGGTGTGTTCACTTTGCAAAGATCTATCAAACTGCAAATGTATGATTTGTGCATTGAAAAATATATTTAAAATATAATACTTGCCACTCTCTCTTGCCTTCCACGCTTTGATGCCTCCCACCAGCTGAACTCATTGAGAAGCCAGAGGGAAAGGAGAACATTGTTGCAGTGGGTAGAATGTCAGCCTGCTAAAGCACTGAGCAAGGCCAGGAACGCATCTGAAGTGGCCAAAAGAGAATAACCAGCTCAGGGGCGGTTCCAAAACGCACAATGGAGCTTAGTTTATAACAATGAAAAACTGGAAATAGATTGACTGTCCATGATCAAGTGAATGAATAAATTACATATCAAATAAGTATACAATGGTATATCGTATACCATTGCAAATTAGAGGTGGCTGAATCAGGAATAATGCACAAAATAAAGCACAAGAGGGAACTTCAGAAAGAAAATACAGGATGACATCGATTTTCTACCTTTTTAAAATATATGACAATTGTTTATTATTTGAGGATACATTCATATAGCAGTGGAAGCAAAATGCTTAAGAAAAATAAATATCAAATTCAGGATAGCTATTTTTTCCTGGAGAAGTGTGGAATGTGGTCATAGAGGGCTTAACCTGAATTTGTAATATTTTATGTCCTAAGCTACGGGAGAGTTACATAGGTGTTGGTTGAATCACTCCTTACACCCTGGTAAATATCTATAGTATTTCATAATAAAAAGCAACAAAAAATTCTGGGCTCATAAAATATCCATTTTATATGGCATTACTATAATTGGGAATAAAAAAACTAATCATTCCCATAAGGTTAATTCCGACCCATCAGTGAAGGAACAATGAGTGGGCCCCATCAATACAGTACATTCTTGAGTTGTTCATTCCTGGATTAGAGACCAGTTTTGGATGCCCTTTTTGTGAGCAACTATGTGTAGTTGTGGAAGTTATTTGGGCATAATAGGGCAGTATGTGGCTTTTGAACACAGCAGAGATAACTGGCCCACACAGAGATTTAATCCTCAGCTTTGACTCATCAGCTTAATAATCTCAGAAACTGAACTCGCTTTAGTGAATGTATATATGCTTCATGATGTTTTCTATTGTGTGCTGTTTATATCAATTTATATACATATGAGGGTGGGAGACGCAAGAGGGAAGAGATATGGGAACATATGTATATGTATAACTGATTCACTTTGTTATAAAGCAGAAACTAACACACCATTGTAAAGCAATTATACTCCAATAAAGATGTTAAAAAAAATTTATATACATATTAAAGATATCTACCATTAAATGACTATTCTGATTTGTATTCCTTGAAAGTTATTTAATACCTGTTTTCCTTCTGAGGAAGACCTTTAGGTATTCTTGCTTTCTAATTATTTAATGTTCTAGAATTTACTTCCTTAGTTCATATCTTTATCCTTGAAATAATACCTAATAGAGCTGTCCTTTATTTTGCAAGCATAACAAAGACTGTATGTTGTGCAATCCTGGAGGCTTTCTGATGAGTACTGCATAAGCTGAGGTCCATTTAACAAATATGATCTCATGCACTGTCAGCATATGTGTACTCACTCTAATTAAAATGCAATAACAAGAAATGCATGGCAAGTGAGTTTTAAACCTCTACCGACATATGAAATAACTTCTCCCTTCCAGGGTCAATTGAACCACATTTCTCACTTATGTTGCCCTATGTCTCCACATAAATCTATGATACTAAGGGGAAAAAATTCCCTTTCTCATTACAGAGCAACACTTTAATAATTTAATTTCATTGCTCAAGCTAAGGACTTTCAAATGTTACGATTTCTATGGCAATCCCCCTTCCATCTATTATACTGGAGAATATCTGCAGCCTTTTTATTCAAACTGCATCCATAATATTATCAAGTACAAGCAAATCGCAGCTAAACCAATCACAGCACGCCAATTCTTGAATTAATATTATTAAACAATGAGAATCATTTCAGAAATGCTTCCATGTTTCTCTCAACATGGAAGAAATCAATTCAGGGTGTCTCGTGATCACTAAACCTCAAAATTAAAAGTGGAAAATTTCAGGATCCAAATACTTGGCCTCAGAATTTATGAAAAAATAGCTGGTCTTTGGATATTTTTCTTTGATCAAGGTTGGCATTTGTTCAGCTAAGCATTTAGATATAAGCAGATTTTCTTCCTTCCGATTGCTGTTTGCATGGCATGTGCAGATAGTTTCTCCTCCACAAACACCTACTGCAGCTAAAACATTCCACTGTCTAGAATAATCTGAAGATTGAATTTATTCAGATAACGGTGTTCTTTATAACTGTGGAAAGCACTTTCACTTACATAGAATTTTCTGTAAAATTTTCATTCAAATATTTGATATCGCATAGACACATCTTTAGTTTAAATGGACAGAAGAAATCATCTCGGTTTGTTTCCTGAGAGAAGTAACAAGATAGTTAAAGTTTTTTGTTGGTGTTACTGGACATTATATGTTATTTACTTACCCAGAGAAGAAACTTCTTACGGCCTTCTTTCCTTTTTTTTTTTTTTTTTAATGTGGCCTTCGCGCGAACCCTTAGGGTCCGCAGCACCTTCTCTATCCTCAGGATGCCGGACTCTGAGCCGGAGCCAAGCAGAGACCGGAACCGGAAGCGAAGGCACCGCCTTCAGTACCGCCCCCGGCGACACCTGTTTCCTTATGGTCTTTTGACGTCGTTTTATAGTCTATCAAACACAGCATTTTTTAAAGAAGAACGAACGAAAAACATCAGTGAATATATTCAACCTAAATGAGTGTTGATACATTAAGTAAATGTCACCAATAAATAATTTTATAAGAATGGTTTTAAGGAACAGGATGGAGAAAGACTATTATATTTCTTTATTCTTTACCCACGTCAATTAGCTATTCTCCATCAGCTACTAGTATATTATACATTAATAATTTTAAAGAGCCTGGTTTTTTACATCTAGTAGAAATACAATATAAGTGGCTGATAAAAGGTAATGAAGCTTTCAAAGTTTTAAAATTTATTACAGAGGAAAGCATTAACGACAAGGAAACAGATTCAAGTACTAGCTAAACTTTTCTCATATGTAATTCTTTCTTTTTGCTTTGTAATTGAAGTTTTTGGAAAATAAAGTTTTTTAATTGGAAAATTTGAAGAAGACAATTAAGTTAAATTGAAGATAATTGACAATACTTAATATTATGTTTTATATATATATATATATCAAGAGAAACATATCAAGATATATATATATATATATAAATATATATAAATATATCAAGAGAAACAAATTTCTAATGAATTGATATATGTTCTAATAATATTTTGAGCTATGTTCTATGGAGTCACTAAGGGTGTTAATTAATTGAGGTAGGTTATGGAAGCCTTTCAGAAAAGGGCATATGTGAGCTAGATCTTGAGGAACAAGTGGGAAGGAGGGATTTAATGCAAATGATAAAGCTTCCTGAAGTTCAGTCATTATGGATCACATCCAAGAGCTATGTTAACACCTCTGTAAATAGTTATTTCATATTTTCCTCCATATGATTCAAGTTTTATTAAACTTTAAATAAATATACTTAAAAATAAAACTTTGTAGGACTTCCCATAATGAAAAAAAACAAAACAAAACAAAACAGTATCATCTGCCACAAAGAGAAGGTGAAGTTAAAAAATAAGTATGTTGAAACAGAGAAAATTGTATTTGATGTAGCTTCTATTGTTACCAAAGGAATTCAAGACAAGGTACTGAAAGAAAATAAAGACTCATTTGAAGAGATAACAAAATGATTCTGCAGAGATCACACTTGTGTCCCCCCAAATTCATATGATAAATCCCTAACCTCCAATGTGATGGTATTTGGAGATGGGGCTTTTGGGGGGTAATTAGGTTTAGTTTAAGTCATGAGGATAAGCCCTCATAATGGGATTAGTACACTTACAGGTAGAGACACAGGAAAGCTTGCTTTCTCTCTCTTTCTGCCATGCAGGGACACAGCAAGAAGGCAACCATCTACAAGACCTTCAGGTTCTTTACTTTTTAATAAAATAAAGTTCCTAGTCATTCCATAGACAAAGACAAATTGGCGATCAGAAATTAAGCAATGACAGTATTTCACAAATGTGAACAGAAATATATTAAATCATGGCATTTATCTGCTCACTACTTTGATAACATAGATCTATTCTATTTTTAATCCTGAATAATTTAAAAAATTACTCTACATTAAATATTTAACCTATTCTAAATGAGCCTGTCCTAAATATATCAATTAAATGCATACATTATATGCAAGATCACTTTTATTAAACCAAATTAAATATTGAACTAAATTTAATAATTAAAGTGGATTTCATATTAGATCAATTTAACACACAGTGTAAAAAGTTCAGTTTGTGCAAAATGAAAGGGTAACAGAAATAAATACTGGATAGGTTTTAAAAATAAGAAACGGCTATAAATATAGTTAATAAACTATCCAACATGTAAATTGTTAAGGTAATAATAATTCATGTGGCATACACATGTGTGTGTATCACTGTGCTGATGTAAAGATAAAAAATATTGTTACTAAAGTGGACCCTTATTCTAGAGCAATATACCAAGATATTCATGACTTCCTAGAATTCTCAGGTACCACCAGGGCATATACTTTCCCTCATAAAATGTAGGCAAGTAGAATTGAAAATCCTAAATTACCTCCTCAACCCCTAATGAGAGCTACCATGTTCCTAATAAAAGATGAGTTTAGATGGTGTCTGAGCAGTTAACTAGCCTCACTCTCCCAGCTTATTCATTCATGGAAAATAAAAATCTTTATTCAGCACTTGATTGTGCTGGCCACTGTTTTAGGTCCTGAGGATATAGAAATGAATAAATCAGAAAAAAATCTCTGCTCCTATGGAGTTTCATTTTAGTGAGGGAGGGGGTGAGGGGGCAGCAGAGAACCAAACACATAGTGTGCAAACAACATGAAGAAAAATAAAGCAGGATGAGGAGGACAGAGCATGGCAGGGAAGGAAATGATATTTTATGTGGGGAGGTAAGACAACGCCTTTCCAAGAAGGTGATATTTAGGCATAATGAGATAAGGGTGTAAGTGTTTCTGACCTGGAAGAAGAGTGGTTAAATCTCAAGGCTGAAGGAAAGGAAGTCACTCCTTCTCATACTTCTTACCAGAGACTTCCAGGGTTGTATACAGACTGTCCCAAATAGGAATATTAAATCTGAATATTCTCCCTGGCAGTCCAGGGGTTAAGACTCCACGCTTCCACTGCAGGGGGCGAGGGTTCGATCCCTGGTCAGGGAACTAGATCCCACATGCCGTGCTGTGCTGCCAAAAAAAAAAAATCTGAACATTCAGGAAGTTTTAAAGATCATAGACATCCAAGGAAGGTCTCAAAATCCTAAGCCTTTGTGCAACTATCAATTTAGAAGTAAGTTCTTTTTTTTAAGTCTTTATTGAATTTGTTACAATATTGCTTCTGTTTTGTGTTTTGGTTTTTTAGCCGCGAGGCATGTAGGATCTTAGCTCCCCAGTCAGGGATCGAACCAGCACCCCTCATAGGAAGATGAAGTCTTAACCACTGGACGGCCAGGGAAGTCCCTAGAAGTACACGTTTTACACACCCCAATGAAATTCAAAATATAATTGCTTATACATAAAATTTAAATCAAGTGTAGACTCCAATCACTGATATACAAGATTAATGCTATCTTCTGTTTAACTTAAAGCAAACTACAACCTGCTGTTCATAACTTTTCGAAAATGCCACAGTCCTTTTTCTGCCTTTAGAAGGAGGACACATTGAAACTTCTTTGATGACTGAAAAGCTTGCAGGACCTTGGAGTCCTCACTGACCATTCATTCCTACTTGTCTTGCACCATTTGCAGAAGTAAAAGGTGTAGAAAAATCACACTGAATTTACACTAAAAGCAAGATGTGAGCTGAACCCTTGGGGCTAAAACTCTAAAATAAAGCTGGTTTTTAAAAATTATTTATTTACTTTTTGGCCACATGGCATGTGGGACCTTAGTTCCCTGACCAGGGGTCAAACCCACACCCCCTTCAGTGGAAGCATGGAGTCTTAAACATTGGACTGCCAGGGAAGTCCCAAGCTGTTTTTTAATAAAATCAATTTCAGTAAATTTTCTGAGTTTTATTCTTGGGGTCTATGATTACTTGGTTTCTAGCGAGTCGATTTCATTATAAAACAATTATTTGATGTTATAATTTCCATTTCTTTTCATTTCAAACTTTAGGAATTATGAAAGGAATTAACCTAACATAATTTAGCTTAAAAAGTAGAAAGTTGGGGTGGCTCAATATTTTACACATGTTCTCTTTTCCACTTCATTGTCACAGCTCTGCAAACACATACTGCCTTTTTGTCTCATGGCATGAGTCGAATAGTGAAAGTTAAAATTCTCTCAGTCCAGAGCTATCACGTGAAACTTGTTTCCTCGGGAGATGCCCCCTTCCCATTGCCTTGACATTTTATCTGGCAAAGAATCCTAGTAGAACGTCCATTTGGTGGCTTTGTTTGTCCCTAACTAAAATAGTGAGAAATCAAATTGACTCTAGTCAAGAGCCACTTACTTGCCTTGTAAATGTACTGCTATCACCGTAAGTTTCTTAAGGTCTCGAGACAAATTATTATTCTTTTCTGGATCCTTATACTTTAAAGAAGTGTCTGAAATACTATAGCAATCCCCACAAATTGAATTCAACTAAACCAGAGTGAAATACCCAGAAGCACATGCTACCTCTACCTATTAAATCTCCACTGTTTGCCCCTGACATGATTTGGGCCCAACTTTATTCAATAGCATTTGTCTTACTCTATGTATCCTAGTATTCACGATTTTATCTCAATAAAAAAAATAATGAAAATAGTAAAACATGTCCTATATCTAAATATACCTTGGTTATTGCTCTCCAGACTGTCCTCACTTTTAATTTCCCTTGATTTCACTTGCAAGAAATTAAATGCATACCTGTCTATAACTTACACCCATGCTCTTCACTAAGCTCTCTTGATAAAGCTCCATTCCTAAGAAAATAAAATAGTTTAAATTGCATTTAGGTGATTTTCCAGAATAACCATTCTTTTTTTTTTTTTTAAACATCTTTATTGGAGTATAATTGCTTTACAATGGTGTGTTAGTTTCTTCTTTATAACAAAGTGAATCAGCTATATGTATACATATATCTCCATATCTCTTCCCTCTTGCGTCTCCCTCCCTCCCACCCTCTCTATCCCACCCCTCTAGGTGGTCACAAAGCACGGAGCTGATCTCCCTGTGCTATGCGGCTGCTTCCCACTAGCTATCGGTTTTACATTTGGTAGTGTGTATGTGTACATGCCACTCTCTCACTTTGTCCCAGAATAACAATTCTTGATATCAACTTATTCTCAAATGAAAAAATTAAAACTAGATTTTATTTAAAATTCAATTGCAGTGTTCCTGATCATTGCAGGTACATATTTTTAAAAGATAGCTTTCAGGCATTCTTTTCTTCTACTGTACTCTTGTAATATGCAAGACAATATTATACACATAGGTACTAAAACACACCAGAAAGAAGATTTATTCATGCAAATTTGAAGTTGAAACAATTAGCTCTCCTTCTGAATTTTTAAAATAACTATGAATTCCTCTACTTGATAGTATTTTCACAATACTTTAGTACTATTTAGCAGGGATCACCATTATTTTTGATGCAAAATCCTTATTTTAGAGAGATTTGAACTAGCTATGCTCTGATTCTAATATAAGTTCATTGATTGGAGGAGAAGTGAAGCAAGTTAGGAGACACATGTAGGCTAGGGGTGGCCTTTTTATTTTTTTTTCCATTTTTATTCCTTGATTTAAAAGGAAATTTGTATCAGAGCCATGGTTTCCCTTGAACATGGGAAAATGACCTTTGGGACCTCAAGTGGATAGTGACAGAATGCTGATTCAGTGATTAGACGTTCTTAAAATCACTTGCTAAACTGATTTTTTTAAAAGCAGACTTATAATTTAACTTTCTACCTGTATCCACACACTGCTGTTTATGTGAGGTTTTGACATCTCTTTGCATTATCCTGGCTATCTGGCACATACCAAGACTATGTCCTATGAAGACTTCATTGTGTTACCAAATCCCAGTGAGTATTTTTCAAGGAACGAAATCATGGTTATGCTACTGCCACAAAAACCATGGGGAGGAAGAACATGAGATATTTCAAACCTCAGCAGCAGAATGCTTCTTCCCTTCGTGTGGTGTTGAATCATCTCTGTCGATTCTCCAGGACCTCCCTTAGGTAGATTTATACATCACAGCCTTTTCCATGACATAATTCTCTCTCTAGAGGCAGAGTGTGTTGCTCTACCCCAGTGATGTTGGAATTGATGGCATATTAATGGTCCCTGGAATGTGCAAGAAGTGAGGATGTGCTAGTTCCAGGCAAAGGCCACAGAAGACATCAAGTATTTTCACCTATCTTTATTCACTCTAGTAATTCACTGTGCTAAGAATAAGTCTCGGGTAGCTGCTGGTTCATGAAGTGTAAGAAAGTATGTGGAGTTGACCTATCCCAACTTCAGCCTGGAGATATGGTGACCAGCAACCCAAAGCAGGGCTGCATATGCTGACTCTCAGGGCTAGGGCTAAGAAAAATGAGGGCTTATTGTTATAAAGCATGGAGTTTGGGTATTTTTATTATGCAGCAGTATTGCAGCAATAATTGACTAATACAGATAGTGTGTCCACATTAAGAGAAAGAAAAGGAACAGAATGCTTCTCAGAAACCATAACTAAGGGACTTGCCTGGCTGTGCAGTGTTTAAGAATCCACCTGCCAGTGAAGGGGACACAGGTTCAAGCCCTTGTCCGGGAAGATCCTACATGCCGTGGAGCAACTAAGCCCGTGCGCCACAACTACTGAGCCCGTGCTCTAGAGCCAGTGAGCCACAACTACTGAACCCACATGCCACAACTACTGAGCCTACGCTCTAGAGCCCGTGCTCCACAACCAGAGAAGCCACCGCAATGAGAAGCCCGTGCACTGCAACGAAGAGCAGCCCCCGCTCGCCGCAACTAGAGAAAGTCCACGCGCAGCAACAAAGACCCAATGCAGCCAAAAATGAATGAATGAATTAATTAATTAAAAAAAGAAACCATAGCTAATTTAGTGATACATTAATATAAGAGTAGCCAATCATTTGAATCATGAAAACGATGGCATTTTTCTTTAGGTTCCAATGAATGATCTCTGTGAATAGACCCAAATAAAAGGGACTAATACAGTTTGACTGAAATATCTTTCTGAATATAAAATGAAGGCTTGAGTTGCAGACTTATTTATGAGCAAACACGTGAAGTTAATTGTGTCTCATTCTCCAGCATCTGTAATTATAATTTACAATGTCCTTGAAAAATATAAATTAAACAGACATGTTTGATTGGAAAGATCTTTGAAAACTTTGTTTGCCTCATAGCACAATCAATACCTAGGGATCAAAAAACGCCCCATCCCAACCTGGCTAAAAAATTACTTTCTCAAAACTTGTATAACCTCCTAAATTATAACTTTTCACATCTCCTTCAACCCTTTTATTCTATCTTCTATACAAAACCTAGGCATGACTGAAGGGTGTAAACAAAGGGAAGATCATCAAGAGAACTCAAACCTTCCAAGTTTCTTCTGGAGAGTTCCCGACTGTTCCTTTCTAACTTTTACTATGGCCTCCTGAGAGAGAGACAGAGACAGAGGGAAAGATTTTTTTTTAGAGAATTTGTTCTGCTTTCTCCTGAAAACCAACTGCAATCATGTGTACATGCATATCTTTGGGTTCTGTGAAAAAAAACATTATATCCTTAAAATAAATTTCCCCTTTTGCTTACAAAATACTGTCAGCATTTTGAATTGTATTCCTGCTGCTTGAAAATAAGTAATGGAGAAATTAGTTTCAGCAGTGGGGATTGCAATTCACAAGCCCGAAGATATGAACCTGGAAGAAGTAAGCTTAGATAGGAAGCATCAGAACTGAGCCCGATCATCTTTATGAGAGAGAACTTATTATTTAAACTCTCCTCTTCAGTTTCTCAGGAATTAATCCACATGCTCTAGAAGGTTTAGTAGAAAAAAATGGCAGAATAGTTGACTATATTTGCATTTTCTATATAAACTGTATCAAAGTTAGTCTTCATAAAAACTGAAAGGGAATAGCAGAAGAACTATATATGTTTCTTAAGAAAAAGCTTTTTCTGCCATAGTCAAAGGTCTAAACACTGATGAAGTTTAAATGATGTTTCAATAATAAAAAGCCTCACTGAAGGTCAGCAATCTCAAACTCTGTTGTACTCTAAAGCCAGAGCACCAATTGGGAGGCCGTGCAGAGGCAGATTACCTAAAATGTGCCCCAAAAGTGACAAAGTTACAATAGGAAGGGCGCTGCTCAAAAGTAGACTAGGAAAAATTGTCTCCCACTCTGTCTACCCCAGCCTATGGTTTCCCATCTATGCTCTGAGACAAGAACCAATAATGAGAGAGCAAA
The DNA here is from genome assembly GCF_028023285.1 of Balaenoptera ricei. Classification (NCBI taxonomy): domain Eukaryota; kingdom Metazoa; phylum Chordata; class Mammalia; order Artiodactyla; family Balaenopteridae; genus Balaenoptera; species Balaenoptera ricei. The sequence goes on from NC_082650.1 coordinate 66,757,443, forward strand.
TTTGATGGGAGAATTCATAGACCTGGTTCTAAGAATTAGAAATTATTCAGATGCCATTCACTTTTGACCGTGGGCTAGAAAACAGTGATTCTGTTGGCTAATGGAGATGAAATTGAGGGTCAGTCAATTATGGCTTGGAGATAAGCCTCACGCTCACTGAATAAAGAATGGTGATTGATTAAAAACATGGCCATGTTCATGCACAGTCATTCCCACTAACAGTAGATGGGCTACATGGAGAGCAGGAGAAATCCTAACACAAAACCATCTCAGAACTGACCTTCAAAAACAATGAGAGAAGAAAATCCTCCCAGCAGACAGAATTGAAGCAGCTAGCTTGATCAACCCAACTGCTACCAAACTTAGAGTTTGGTAGCAGGCAGAAATCTCTTGACAGGCTCCGCAACTCTTTCACGTAACCAGGAGGTGAGTTGAAGGAATGACAGCATGGTAGATAGCTCCAAGGGTTAAGAGTTGTAGACTAATCCATGAGGGTACGTTACTTATCCAGGAAACTCACAGTTTTCAGGAAGACTCTGTTCCGTTCTAAAAGCTAGAGTGTTTCCCCCAAACTCAGAATGCTAAACATTCCCCAAATTCCAAATGCTTCAAGAGATATACTCATATTAGAGTTTTGTGGTGATATTATATTTGATACAAACCAGATCTAACCTTTTTCTGAATATTATAAAATGTCAGTGTTTTCACATTATTAGTCGTCATTTACCACAGCTTTCTTCATTGATCTTCCCCAGTGAACCTGAGGTCCTGATGGTGACGAAGATGCAGCTGTGGTTATCCTGGAAAGGAAATGAGCTTGTTGATGGCAGATTACATCTCATTAGATTGTGGAAGGACTTCCCAGGGAAAAAGTCAGTAAGAAAGCAAGAAATACAGAGCTTTATAAAGATCAACTATGGGTGATATAGAATTGAGAAATTCCACCTATAGGTAAATTTATAATAGAACTATTACCAAAAGACAAAGTATCTTAAGGGACTGTGTAATACAGGGAAGAGCAGAGATCTATAATATAACATATGGGATTTCCATTAGAAAAGTTCGTCAGAGGGGAGCCAAAAGGAGAAATGGCACTAGGAGAGTGGGGTGAGATTAATTACACAGCAGAACAAAGGCACGATCCTCTCACGGGGAGGCAAGCACGGCTGCTCTCTTTTTAGAGACAATGATTCCTAGTGAGGCCTAAGATCCAAGTTCTTCCAGGCAGGCACTTATTCTAGAAGTGAAATACTAAACATTTTACTAAGGCAAATCTTTCATGATGTCTTCCTCTGTTTCCTTTTGCAGGTGTACACAGTGTGAAGGGCATAAATGCACCTTCAGCCAGGGGAGATGGAGGAAAATAATGGCTGTACGTGGTGTAAGCCTTGCTGATTTCAGAACAATTGGGCCCATTCTGTGTGTCACAGAACTACAGGGATTCTGGTAGGAGATTTTCACGGCCTCATAAGAACTTAATAGTAATCAAAGAGGTTTTCCTTCTGCTAAAAGAGAAAAAGTAGGGGCCTGAGAGGACAGGGGAAATCTTTCACCTGAGTGTTAGAGGGGACCAGTTTCCCATTAACAGGCTAGTCCTGCTGGACCAGTTCATTAACCATGAATGCTTTGTTCCTTCACAGAATGTTTTGCAGCCCTGATGAGCTTGGCTTTGAGTGCCTCCCGGAGGAGGGCAGACTCAGTGTTGGGAACACAGCAGGCTAAGCCTGTGTTCCAAGGAGAGTGTACAGTTGCTAATAAAGTGTTTGGATTTTTCTTTTCGTCTTTTCAGGTGCAGAAAGCTCTGGTGACACTGATGTGCTGCCTGAATATTTTGATCTCTGTCTAAATCTATGCAGTTTTTTGTGCATCTAAAAATAGGTCTTCAAGAGAATGTATTACTTAATATGTATTCAGAGAAAGTAGAAGGAAGAGGAGGGCATTTTATCAAAAAAGTTAAAAGTAAGTGAATCTGCAATGACCTTATGCCCCAAAGATATAGAATCGTAGGATCTAAAAGCATTGACTAAGACCTCAAGAGTCCAACCTCGCATCTCATTCAAGTCACCGTCTCAGAAGCTAGCCTCCTCCTGAACATATCAAGTGAGAAAGGAGGGCCCACCTCGCAAGACAGCCTCTTGATTTTTGGCCATTCCTAATTATTCCACTAACCACTGGTCTCAATTCTGCCATCAGTGGCCTGTTAACACAAGTCTGATTCCTCCTCCATATTTGTTTATCAAATTTTGGAAAACACCATGTCCTCTGTGAACTTTTCTTCAGACTAAATAATCCTAATTTTTTTTGCACTTCTTATATGGTTTCAAGTCTTAAAAACTTTGTGCTAGCATATTATTTAGGATGAGTTAACACGTTAGCACTTTAGTCAGTTGCAAGTGACTGAAATCCAGTGGGAACTAGTTAGGCAAAGAGTGAAATGTATTATAGAAGCATTGGGATGTGTCAGAAAATCCAACAATTTTGAATCAGTCATCTTCTGGGTATTCTTTGGACAGTGAAGGTTCTTTTAAGATGTGATGAAAATGGCCTCAATAATGTCTGACCAGTTCAAATTAAAGTCTATCTCTATGTCCTCTTTTCTAACCTGTATCTGTTTACTAACGCAGCAGTTCTCAGCTCAGCCAGTGCAGGTGTAAAGGGTGGAGAGGCAGGTGTTCTCTCATCACCTGGGTTTTCTACTGGCATTACTGAGTGGGGGCTATGGATGCTACATCTCTTGTCAAACACAGACTGTTCTGTACTATGAAAAATTCTCCTGCCCAAAATGCTGACAGCCTGCCCACTGAGAAATACTGTTAATGTAGTCAGAGTTTTTGGAAACCATATCATCATTTCACATGGAATTTCACTAAGTCAAATCTCTTTATCTTATCAATTTTGCACTTGAATTGTTTTAATCAAAGTGCAGGCCTCATACTTACTTTAATTTACATCACTCTTGTTATTGTTCACCATGTGTTCCAAGCTACTATTTATTACCTTTTTAAAATTTTAATTTTGAGTTAAGTCCTAGGAGAGGCACTGGAAATTACTGGCTATGTCATGGGCTAAATCAGATAGACATAGGTTTAAGTACTGACTCTACTACATTTAAGATGAATGACCAAAGATAGCCTAACCTCTCAAATCATACCTCTGCCAAGTGAAGAGCTAATGGTTAGCTCATCATTTGGTTGTGAAAATAAAACGAGAGAGCCTAGGTTAAAATTTTCAATGCACGGTGGTCATTACACTGGTAGTAATTATTATGATTATTCACAAATTTCATGTAAATGCCTTACACTCACCATATTATTGACACAAATGCTATCATATACCTGTACTCTGTCCTCCTCTCAGGAGGCCTCCACGTAGAATGATCTTTTTCCATTGATCACCATCCCCAGAAGACTTGCTTAACATAAGAGGCAGCTGTTACGTTGTCAATTATTTTTAGCATCTTAGGTCATAACATGTGTCTGTTTCTTGAGCTTCAGTTCCATCTAAATCATGCCATGGCATTTCTAGTCTCAAAATAATTCTCCAACTAGAGAAGGAACAAAATCTGTTTCAAGTAACCCAGGATTCACTATTTTTCCAATGAAAACTAATCAGGAGAGTAAAGTTGCATGTTAAAAAAAAAAAAAATTCATTCTGTTCCAGCAGATATTTTAAAGTATTCACAGAAATCCTAAAATTTTGGCATAATTATCAACTCTTCAAATGCAATCTTCAAATGCAATCATTTACATTCCCACATCAAAGTTTATTGACTAGGCAATTATCTGTGGATCCAAATAAATGATTAATTTCACCAAGCCCTGAGGCAACACAGATCATTGCTAGAGCACATGGTTCTCCTTTAACTTAGGATCTAAATGAAAGAGACATATGTTAAATATGATTTTGCAGGGTGGGGGGGGGGCACAAAAGAAGAGACCTGTAAATGATGCTCATATTTAAGGAAAAATTAAATAAAGAAAATGTTTAAAGGTCCAAGTATATCTCTCTGTCCTGACTTGGCATCTCAGAACCAATCAGAGACCTTAATTTGGAAAAGCCATATGAATGTAGGCTAGTGACAGGTTTCTTAGCCCTCTCATGGCTAGAAATGCTGGATGTGCAGCAATTATCACGTCTTTTAGGAATGCTCCATTGGGGTCATATAGGAATAAGTGCTCTTTCCTGTGTCCTGAGAACATGGTATTACAGCAGTGCTCCATGTAAACATTGCTTATTAGCCTAGTTGAGGGTATGGTCTGGAACCGAGTGGAGGCTGTGGAAGCAGCCTGTGCCGCCACATTGCATATGGGTACACAGGCATCGTGTCCCAATAGGGAGGCACTGACAGCAGCCCGGACCCTGCGTCTGTCTAGAAAAATGCACCCCCAAGACCTATGAGTGCCCCCAGGTAATTCCATCACCTGCTCCTTTCCACGGTAGTGTTACCCTCATCATCTAAATTGTGCAGGAAGCCATCAAACAGTATACATTGAAAATTTCCCATGGGCTGGGATCCCGGGTTACAAAATCCAAAGAGTCACAGTTGCCCATGAGTTAGCGGAAAATTAAAGATTCTAGAGCTTTCCATAATAAAAAGTATATGCTCTACCTCTAAGCCACATCAATTAATTCTTTCTGATACGTATATTATTTTTTACATGTAGAAAAATGTGTGGAGAGTGATATAGGATTAGAGCTGAAAGGGATGTTTTAAAAGTCAACTGAGTTGTAGTTCGCTTTTGTCAGATCCATATTCAATTAATAATTATTGAGAGGCTATTGAGGGTCTATTTCTAAGTACTCTTGCTGCATATGATTCTCCCCACAAATCTATGATACAGATTGTTTTAATCTTTATTGCATGGACAAAGTAGAAAAAAAAGGAAAAAAATAAAACTGCTCAGGACAGCAAAGGAACGTACTTTGCCCAGGATCGCAGAGTAATATTTCTAGAGTAGTTATTTCTAACAGTCACATGCTACATGATATTAAATATGTGTATATACACATATATTTTTGTATTTACATGTACAAATAAAAATAACTTCACTTGATGTTTTAAAACTTAGCTTTAGGGGCTTCCCTGGTGGTTCAGTGGTTGAGAATCTGCCTGCCAATGCAGGGGACACGGGTTCGAGCCCTGGTCTGGGAAGATCCCACATGCCGCGGAGCAACTGGGCCCGTGAGCCACAACTACTGAGCCTGCGCGTCTGGAGCCTGTGCTCCGCAACAAGAGAGGCCACGATAGTGAGAGGCCTGCGCGCTGCGATGAAGAGTGGCCCCCGCTTGCCACAACTAGAGAAAGCCCTCGCACAGAAGCGAAGACCCAACACAGCCAAAAATAAATAAATAAATAAGTAAATAAAAGACTTCTCTCTATTAAAACAAAAACAAAAACAAAAAAAACCTTAGCTTTAAAATGTTATATACATATATATATGCATATATAGTAAAATTCTATCTTTATATATGTATGTGCATATTGATATTAACAGTATTTGAAATAGTAATTATAGTAATAACTGAATATAGTGTCTTCAAGTTTTCAGAGTATTTACACATGCATTATATTAAATGCCAATAAAAATAATATTATTGTTAATAATGACTTTTTATTGGCAAAAATTTTGCTAGGTACCTGGGCATATGTAAATGAATCAAAGCAGATTTTATCTTCACATTTTGCAGATGAAGCAATGAGGAATGTGAGACCTAAAATAACTTTTCCAAGATGATAGGGCAAAAAAGCAGCAGGACTAGCCAGGGCTTAAATCCAAATTTTCTGGTTCTAAAGCCCGTGTGCACTGGAATATATGTGTGAGTAGAAATTTGACATGTTATGGACCTTCTATATTTGATCACCTTATATTTGATCACCTTTCTCAACCACCAGAAAATGTATCAGAAATTATTATAAGCCTGAAAAATAGCTGTACCACTGAAATGTTGTAGAAAACGTTTAAAACTCAACCATGGCACAGGCCCTAGAAATTTCAGTTTCTTCTGTAATATTCTAAGTCAGGTTAACTATCTGCATGTGAAGCCAACCCAGAACCACGTATCCTTCCAATGCCACCTCCACACAAAAGGTTAGGAATGCAATATTTTTGTATATCGATTCTTTTATAACATTAAATCACAAATTATTGCACAAACAAGTAACCGAAAGCGTAACATGTTACTAGTTTAGATTTAGAATACTTCTTTATGTCTATGAGTCTGTTTCTGTACTGCAGAAATTAACACAACATTGTAAATCAACTATACTTCAATAAAATCAAAACAAAATTAAAAAAATAGAAGACTTCAATATATAAACATCAGAATGTAAGTACTAACGAAGGTGGGTTGTATTCACCTTTTATTGGCTAACAAAAACATGAGGTGCTCTAATACTGAAAACCATGACTTGAGCTCTATCTTTATTTCAGTAGAATTGGGTATCTCCCTAACAAGGTCAAGTAACTGATTGAATCATGGCATAATCATTGCAAAATTAAAAGTTGATTAACAAAACATCTATCACACGAGAAGTCACATGCATTGCATTCATGATCTGCATTGAGCTGTTTTCACAGACAGGTTATTTGAACAAAGATTTTAGAGGAGCATTCTAACATCAAGGAAGGGGAAAAAAATTTAGATAAATACCTGACCTGTCCTGGCATGCAAATTAAGCAGGAATAGAATAGTTGCACAGAGTGTAATCTGGCTATGGTCTAGTTGGAACTGCATCTGTATTTTGATGACAAATTCAGAGGGAGAGAAGACAGAGTAACTGCAAGCTTGGCTTTTCTTTGCTCTGTGCTAGGATGCCTGACTTCTACAGTGGTGGTAGGGTTTTATATTTTCCAGAGTGAGATCTTTTAAAAAATACCATTATGCAGGCAATTAAGATTAAAGTCAAATTCCCCTTCACACTCCCTAGTAACATGCTTCTGTATCCAAAAGATAAGAACTTGAGAAATGGCTCAGTGGCACAGGCCAGTGGGTCTGGAATCCAGGACTCTGTTTCTGACAGAGATGGCAAAGGGTTTTATAGGGGATTGCACGGCTACCTTCCACGACTTTAGCCTGAAGAAGCAGGAGATGGATATTAAGAACACGTGATGCCCTTTACTCATCTGTTATGAGTCTGACATCTAAGGATTTATCAAAATTGTTTGTGAACTTCTACATTTTTTTGGCCTCTGATGTCTTTGTTGTGTTAGGCAGCCTTGGACCAGGAGTCAAAACATCCTTTGTTTCAGTCCAAACTCTTTCACCTACTAGTTGAACGAATGGCAAATCTTTTTACTTCTCACAGCCTCATTGTTTTTATCTGCAGAAAAGCAACAACTACTGTCCTGCCTATATCATCAAATTTCAGTTATTCAAAAGAAAGGACAAATGAGAAAACCTGAACATGCAAAGATCCCAATGTAATAGTAACGTTCTAATTACCTTACAGGATCCAGAGGCTTGTCCCCAGAGGATAGCTGCTGACTACTTGGAGGAGATTTTCGGCATCTACAATTTGGAGTTCTCACTAGGCTGCCCATCTTTCAGATCATTAAGAACGCAAAATAAGAGCAGCACAGTGTTTATTCTTGAAATAGACAATTGTTAATTTATCTCACCCAGAGAAGTACCCTTTCATTCTTGCCTTTAGTTTCTAAAATCAAAAATAATTTGTTCAAAAACAATTATTAAATACTTACTATGTCCACAGGCTGCTCTTCTAATAAGTAATTTTTCTATTGTTTTATATACCTATGCACACTGCTCTTTTTAAAAATAGAACTCATTTTTAAAAAATATTAACAAACTGTTTCTTCCCTTACATGTTTATTTCCTCTCAAAAAATTCCAGTAACTGAGTAAACAATAACAGATCCTTCCAGGAACCCTGTTGCTTTTCTACAAAGAGAAGATAAAAACTTTACTGTAAAAAAAGAAATCTGAGAAACGAACAAGTCAGTTTGTGAGAAAGAAGGGTTAAAGAAGTAGGAGTATCCCCTCAAAGAGGAATATGTGATTTGATCAATTTCCAAAAGATTCACAGTGATTCATGTCATTAAACAAATTTTCAGAAATTCAGATATATTGAACCAGTCAACATGTATTTTTGCCTTCCCCAAAGCAGTTCCCAATTTGTAATTTTCTATCAGTTATCCACACTTTACCATTTCTGACATGTACTGATCTTTCCATATTAATATGTTCTTTACTAGATTTACAATTTTGCTAATACAGCTGTCAGGAGAGTGTTGTTGTCAGATGTGAGGATGGGCGAGGTCAGCAGTTTCAGTAACATCGTTTTTTTAGAAAGATCATGAATTGATAAAGATGGTACAGAACCGTAGCCAACCCTCCCAGATAATTTAAACTGGGATATGTGATAGGAGGCAGTGGAACATTGCAAATAATACATCGCAAAGAGCTCAAAGAGAAGATTTTTTTTAAAAGGAGGAAATTAACAAATTCCTAGAATGATGAAGCCTTTTCTCCTTCAAAAAGTTAGCTCATTTTGAAAGAATAACTCCAGAAATTCCCTTTGTTCATCTTTACCTTTAGCAAGACCACTACTCTTTTACAAGTCAAGTGCAGTATTTTGCCTCTAGTGATTCACTCTGTAATTCCACTTTGCTAATGATCATCTCTCTCCACTTTCATTGAAACATTTATGAAGTAAACTCAGGAAGATAACAGCTGAATTCCTTTGAAACCTACACAGTACCTACCATCTTTGAAGTTCCATTCTATTAAGCTATCTTGTGTGATGGGTGCATACAAGATATCTAAGACAATTAGACTTAAAACCTGCTAACTGCTTTTTCTCATCTTATAATCATTCTCCAAGTAGCATTTGGTATCATCATCTCGGTTCCTTCATTCATTTTAAGACCAAGTCCCAAAAACATTATTTGTTTGTAATTGTTCTGCCCAGTGTTTAAAATATCTGTAATTGTTTTACATTTGAATCGAATTTATTAACAGACATATGGTTATAGCAGAGAAAGCACTCCAGCTGGTGAAGCCCTAAGCTAAGCCCACGATAATTTGATCATTTGCAAATCATTGTCACTTGAATGTTTTCTTAGTGCAGCTTAATTATGACTCAACACAGTCCAGAGTACAATGCACTTCCTGGGAAAAGAAATTGAGAGCTCTCAGTACAAATAGGGAGAGCTTTGTTATGTGTGTACATCTCTCCTGTCCAGCTAAACATCTGCTAATAAATGTGTTTCCAGTCTCAATGATAGCTTTTGCCTTCATCATTCAAACCTGGCATAAAATTTACGTCAACTGAGAATTCATGTTATTTACTTATTGCCAACTATCACGATCCCATTAAAATTTTAGCCTATAATGCCCTCTGGAAAATTAGAACTGTTTTTTAAAATAAATGCACAAATAAGACAGAGACATTTTGCCTTTTTTCCCCAGAAGCTCTTGACAGGTGGTCACCTTGAAATTATGCTGCAATAATAGAGCCGATTTTTTAAAAAATAATCTTGATACAGAAGGTAATCAAGAGCTCTTGGGAGCCCCCTCTGAATTTTTCCAAGCAATCTTTTCTGCAGTTTAAATGTGTTCATACAAATCCTAAATGACATAGAAAGCAATTTTTCCCTTCAAACGATGGAGATCAGTCATAGCATTATAATTAAATGTCACAGACTGGCAAATAATTATCTTACTTAAATGGTTAATATAGGAAAAACCCATTAACTATCAGTCCTGAATATGTAAACATGATACTTGTGACTCTATTGATATAATTAAACTTAAAAGCAGATTTTGTTTACCTGACCCCACCTGCCACTGACAAATCAAGTTCGAGAATTGGTATTTAACTAGAGATCACCAAGTCCAATGAATTTAACTACACTCCAACCCTCCCCTACTTAGATTAAGTTTTCAAATCTAAAAACCTTATGGTCTCTACTTGCCAAAAAGAGCATCAGGGTCAACTTTTTCCATGTGAGTGACCTAGTAAATGTATGATTAGTAACAGCCTCCTTGCCGTGGTCTTTCTTTTCTAGCTGTTTCCTACTGCCTTGGCAGATTCTTGGAATTTAACACAGGACCTGTTCACCTCTTCCAAGGGATAAGGGCTAAACTAAGGTCATAGCTCACTCCTGGCAGCCAAAAATCTACACAGTTCCTATCATTCAGAATGTTAGTTAATTCTGCAAACCTGCTGAAAAATCCAGTAATTGTGATGCAATGTGGTACCACACTGTCAAATCCCTCTCTCAGCATCCTTTCCCCCTTTGTTATATTGGAGACCATTATCATCCAACTCTCTTGCTCAGGGTGGTTGCTTTACTCCCCAAGAGCATACACTTCTAGAAAGAAAGAAGGAGTTTGAGAGCAAATCCCTAAAGCCTTGCTCATAACCATTTCTCCTCTGACATGCCCCGGGGCCCTTCTGCAAACCTGATGCTCACATCATGCCAGGGGCATCCCACGTAAATGCAGGGCAGATACATCAGTTAGACAGAAGGACCCTGGTGAAGGAATATGATACAAACTGCCCGTACCAGTCCATCCTTCTGACCTCGAGGCCACTGTATTTGTTAAGGCAAAGGATCAGCAAATAAAAACCAAAAGAACAGAAACAAAAACATTACTCAGATAAAAAACAAAAAAACATATTTTCCCTTAGTCAATACTGCTGAAGAGTTTGTATCAATCCACAGGGGAGGAAAGATTGGAAGTTAAAACCTGAACCATCTGAACCACACTCTTACAAACACGTACAATGTATGTGTTACAGGTACATTAAACAAGCAAGACTCCTGGGTATAAGAGTAAAACAATGTGTTTTGGGTTTTTTTGCTCTCAGCAACTCTCTAAAACATATTTAGGGGGGAAAGTTTCTTACCTATCCCTGGATGAAAACTCCCAGGGTACCTAACTTTTTTGATCAGTCTTAGGCAACAAAAAGTCCTATGGTTTAATCATAAATCAATTTCAATGCAGTGATTGAAATATCTAGTCTTAAAATCAGTAGAAATTCTGAACTGGGTTTAAAGTTAAATCTTTTCTGCTCTACTCTACCTGGACCTGTATCAAGCAGTAGGTCAGAGAAGAGGGTTAATGTCCTTCTCTCTTTTCCTGCCTTAGGCTTCAACCCTCTCCTCATCTCACCCAGCAGGTGTCTGACCACATACCATCTGGACAAATGGGGAGGGAGGAAAGGTAAAAGCAGACAAATTCTTGCTTGATGGGTATTTTGTTAAGTTAACTTTGTACTCCCCAGACCTGGCATGTATTTAAAGTTGACTGCGTATGTGGTGGGATTTTTGGAGATCTCTTACCTAAAGTCCCTTGGCACAGTTAAGGCAAACTCCTCAGTTTGGCCTGTTAGAAACTCAGTATAATTTTCTCTTTTTACTAAGGTTTCTTTCTTCCTATGAGCAGTGCTCCCGGACAGGACTCAGAAAACCCTATACTGCCTCTCTCTCCCTCTCTTCATCTCTCTCTCTCACTCTGTGTATGTGTGTGTCTGGCTGTGTATGTGTGTGTGTGTCTGGCTGGCTGGCACGGCCCATATTGTACACAGAAAGCACACACAGACTATTACTTTAAACAAACTTGGGGAGGACAAGCCAAGCTCTGCATAGCAACAACCTTTATCATCACTCTCACCTCCAGGGCAACTAACCAGGTCTTGTCTCCCAAGCGAGAGGCAAACACTGATTCACTGGGATGGCCACATTTCAGTAGATATATAAGTCCTCCTGGGAATCCTGGTAAAGTCTTGTCACTAGACTTGAGGTGAGTGGAAGTCACAGCACAGCTCTTGCCAAACAAACCCTGCTCCCATATTTGTCCCTACTTCCAAAATCCAAAACCTTTTATAACCTTGTTATAGACAGCTGGCTCTGTGTCAGAGCCCCCAAGACCATCTTCAGGCTCTCTGATTCATCTGAAGGACTTGTAGGACTCGGAAATAGTGTTATAATCACAGTTACAGTTTATTACAGTAAAAGGATACAGATCCAGATCAGCAAAGTGAAAAGGCACATAGACCAAGTGCAGGAAAAAGCTGGTATAAGCCTCCAAGTGTCCCCTTCCAGTAGAGTTGCATAGGGACATACTTAATTCTCCTGATAATAATGTGTGACAACACGTGGTAGTACTGCCAACCAGGGAACTCATTCAAGCCTTAGCCTCCGGGATTTTATTGAGGACCCAGTCACATAGGCATGTAGCACCCTCATGACTGACCTTAGTTAGCTACTCAGTCTCCCATCCCCCCAGACGTCAAACTGACACAACGTGGCCCAGAGCCTCAGGTATACAAAAATAAGCATTCACCAAAGTCACTTTGTTAGCATAAACTATCTTGTAAAACAGATGCATTATGACCCAAAGCCTGAGGCATGCTAAAACACTTTTATTAGGAAGGATATTCCAAGGGCTCAGAGATTATATCCCCAGGAGCAGGTCAAGGGTCAGTCTTCCTGAAGACAGGCTTTTCTTTGAAATGTGCAGAGTCTGAGCAACCCAAACCTGCTCAGTTAACCCTTTCTTTCACAGGTTCCCATTAATATTGAAAATCGCTTTGAGCTGCTATTCCTTCCTCAAATTCAAATCTGAGGGAATTATAGAAACCAGAGAGAAACACAGATCATAATAATTAACAACACAACAACAACACCAAATTTTATTTAAAAAAAATCCCTAGGGAAATTCTGCCATAAACTTGCCATAAATTAGTAGAAATGTAGAGATTTGAGAGGTTGGTGGAAGAGGAGGACTCAAAGTCAAAGCCATGGGTTGTTAGAGGAAGCAGTGAGAATATACATTGGAAGAAATGTTTCTTTTTAGCTGTTCCCAATCCCCACACTGCAAACTCGATTGCCTCTTCATTCTTGAGAACGGGAGGAATGGTCCAAGCTGCCAACTGCAGAAGGATGAAATTGAGTAGCACCAGAACCCTGCTGAAGTGGGGACTGAAGGAAAACAGGTGATGATTAAATACATGCCCTCTGAGTAAATCAAGGAAATGAAGACTGAGAATTGACCCCTGAATTTAGCAACAAGGAAGTCACAAGTGACCTTCACCTGAGCACTTGTTTTGGGGGATAGGAGATAGAGCTAAAGTATGGAGAAGAGAGGCAGCTAAAATTGATTAAATTATATTTAATAAAGAAGAGAGAGAGAGAATTCAAGACAAATGTTTTTTTTTTCAAAAAAAACCCTCTCCCTAAGTGTGACTCTATGAGAAGGAAAGACCTCAGGAATAGCTAGAAAGAAAAATGGAAGTATCTATTAGTAGAGAAGAAGGAGAATCATGACGGAAATAAGGGAGAATCACTGAAGCAATGTGCCTGGGTAGTACCCAAGTGAAGGGGTTGACCTTAGCTAGCAGTACATACTGTTCATTTGTGGATGGTTAATTTGGGTTCCCTAAAGATAGAGACAGAGACAAGAATTTCTTGTGGGTAGTTTAATTGTTAGGGAATCCTAGGAAGCAGAAGTGAGGAATTAAGAAACATGAAACAAGGAAGGTTAAAATAAATAAATCAATGAAGTGTATGTTATTAAGCCAGTTTCCAATTTGGGAAACTGGAGCTCAGTCTCTCTAGGGGCCATCTAAAAATCCATAGAAAATGGACATCAGAACTGTCCCACATGGAAGTGGGGACATCCCATACCCTCTTGGTTGAGGGTTGCTCCTCTAAAAATTATCTCCTCTGTATACCCTATATTGAAGAAAGATGGGCTAGGAATTTAAAGTTGGGGAAGGAGGGCAATATGAAGGACAGTTCAAAAGTAGTATGATTAGATAAAATTGTTATAAGGAATTGGAAACAGGACATAGTTATGAGAGAGTGGGATGCTTGAAATTAAGATTATGGAAATGTTACCTTTGCTAGTAATGAAAAGGACTAGTGTAGCCATCCATCCATGGAATTAGATGGCAAAAGTGGGGTGGGAGACATGATCACTGAAGTAGAGGTCAACTTGAGAAGTCTGTATTGAAAGATTATTCACTTGAATGATGGAATCTTGAAAAATGAATGCAAGAGGTCACATTGGAGAAACTGACAGTGAGCCAGGAGCTAAAATCTTCAAATAAGTAAAAGGAGCAGAATAGGAGTTGGTTGATGCTTACAGCAAGAAAGAATGATGCAATGATGTACCCAAGAGTTTAAATATTATTTAGAATTTCGGGAACATGGTGGTAACAAAAACCATACTGACATTTTTTTGGTTTTATTATAGTTTTTAAATTCTCTACAGATAATGAACAACTTAATTACCTGGACCTGGAGAAGACTGCACCCCACTCATTCTGATACAGCTCAGAAAGTGTGCAGTATATATTGAGGATATGAGATTTCTAAAATTTTAGTGATACTAAGGGTAGGGAGAATGTTCCAGAAGCAGCAGTAAGGACTGAGAAATATATCTCTATCACCCCTAGCACAGCAGTATGAGGAGTATAGGAAATATCATTTGAGAGGGCTGCACAAGAGAGAGTACTCCAGGGGCCAGCCAGGAAAAAAGAGTTGAAGTACTAATTAGTGATGGCGCCTTCCAGAGAGAATAATGGGTGATTTTAGGATCTGAGATTGCGGAGAAGGTATTAGAAGGACTTGAGAGCGTTGAACAGGGGCCAGTCAGGTATTAGTTAGAACAAGAATGTGAAGGAATGTTCAGAGAATTAGTTGAAGATTTAAGAGATTTTGCTAATTACTGACTGACTTACGGAGGGTACAGTGGGATTGTTTCAGAAGCTGGAGAAAGTGAAAATGGTTATTAGTGAAGTAGCTGCCAAGAGTTATGTTGGAATTATAGTCTTAGAGTTGTGGAATCATCTAAAACCATAAACCATTAAAGAAATCTAAAACTTTTAAAGAAATAGAATCAGTAGCTTAAAATCTACTCACAAAACAATAGTAATAAATCAGATCCAAAAAGTTATAGATGAAGTCTGCCTGTCTTTGAAGAACCAAAGCATCTATCCCTGCTTGATAAGCACCATTCCAGAGAGTTGAAAAAGAAGAAAGTTCCCCCCAAAGTCTATGTGAATTCCACACTAGAAAGAAACATGTAGGCAAATTTCACTTCCCAAAGTAGCTGAAAAAATCCTATAACAAAATTAGTAAACTGCATCTACCAATTATTTTTAAAATTACAAGAAGGCAGAATTTATCAAAGGGATGCAAGAAACGTTAATGACATGAAACTTATTCACCATGTTAACAAAGGAGAAAATTAAAATCTTATAATCATCTCTATGCCCAACATTATGATAAAAATTCAACATACTTTTATGATTAAAAAATGGCAAACTAGGAATAGAATGGAATTTCTTTAATCTGAAAAAGGTAATCAAAAGCCTACAGCAACTTTTATTCTTAATGGTTCATCATTACATGCCTAACAAATACAAGGATAAGCACAAGTCTTTGGATGCAATCACCAAAATTATTTAATTTTGTTTTACAGTCATCTCTTGGCCCTTTACTCTTTCATGTGAGTATTAGTGTCTGTTTTTTGAGTTTAGATTTTTTTTTTCAAAAAATTCACATTCAGCATTTTAAATGAAATTGTGTTGAATACATAGATTTGTTTGAGAATTGTGATCTTTAAAATATTTATTCTGCCTAAATATGAACAGGAACTATCTCCTCTTTTTCTAGATCTTCTGTTAAGCCCTACAATCATGTTATGTTTTAAAGTTTTTAAACAACATTTATTAGATTTATTCTTTTGTACTTAATTGTTTTTATTGCTATTGTAAATGACATTTATTAAAATTCCTTTTTCAATTTACTATTTCTGGGTATAGAAGAACTATTAATTTTTTGTATTTTAATTTGTTTCCAGCAAAGTTTCTAAACTTCGTTAATTCAAATGATTGTCCATAGATTTTTCTTAGATTTTCTGTCTAGACGATCATAACATCTATATATAAGGAGGGCTTTGTTTCTTCCTACCCAATCCATTTAGCTGCCATTTTTTTTTTTTTTTTTTTTTTTTTTTTGTAATTTGTATTGGGTATAGTTGATTTACAATATTGTGTTAAGTTTCAGGTGTATAGCAAAGTGATTTAGTTACGCATATTCATATATCTATTCTTTTTCAGATTCTTTTCCCATATAGGTTATTACAGAATATTGAGTATATTTCACTGTGCTATACAATGGGTCCTTCTTGATTATCTATTTTATATATAGTAGTGTGTATATGTTAATCCTAGCCTCTTAATTTATCTCTCCCCACCACCTTTCCCCTTTGGTAACCATAAGTTTGTTTTCTAAGTCTGTGAGTCTGTTTCTGTTTGGTAAATAAATTCATGTGTATTATTTTTTATACTCCACATATAAGTGATATAATATGATATTTGTCTTTCTCTGTCTGACTCCACTTAGTATGATAATCTCTAGTTGCATCCATGTTGCTGCAAATGGCATTATTTCATTCTTTTTTATGGCTGAGTAATATTCCACTGCATATATGTACCACATTTTCTTTATCCATTCATCTGTCAATGGACAATTAGGTTGTTTCCATGTCTTGGCTATTGTGAATAATGCTGCAGTGGGGTGCATGTATATATTCAAATTATGGTTTTCTTCCTGATCTTGCTGTATCCATCTGGTAAGTGTGGAGTAGAAGCAGGTGGTCTCTGCCTCCCACTAAGATTTCTAATAAGAAGGATACTAGCTGACCAAATGGATGAGAAATATCCATGACAAATAGGAACAAGAAAGAGGATATTTGCAGTTGTAGTTTTGATGTGTTTGTGGGAGGAGGTGAGCTCAGGGTCTTCTGCCATCTTAATCCCACCTTTCAAACTCTATTTCTTTCCTATGATGCTACAAAATTCAAAGATATTCTATTTTTTTCTTTCTCAACATAAAAGTAGCTGCTAAGAAAATAAAAATGCCAAGCAGAATTTTTTTTATAGTTTTATGGAGCTGGAGAAACCAACATTTGAATACCAGACCCATCAAAAATGAGTGACCCTCATAAATATTTCAAGCTTTCAGTTTAAACTTCTGAGCTGGGCAGATTCAGGTGATAGACTCATATTCTGTTGGCTTTCCAGAAGAAGACTGAACTATCTCTGAAGAAATCTGACATCATCCAGAGCCTCTACAATGTTTCATGCTCATTGTTGAGTATTTACTAAAAAGTGGCCACGTGTGCTAGGAAATAGGAGAAAATTACTGAAACCCAAGAGAAAAAGACATAGGCTTTAAAACATATCCATACATTATCTAGATATTTTATTCATCATAGAGGAAGTTTAAAATAATTATGAACAAGATAATATAGAAAAATATGGAGAATTTTTCCAGATAATTAGAATGTATGAAAGAAGAAAATTTTAAAAACTGAAAAGTAATAAACTGAAACTAATACCTAAATGGATGGATTTAACAGCATATTAGATAGATAGGAATGGAGGGTTTGTAAACTAAAAGGAAGATGATGATTAAATATTGAAATAAAGTCAGCTTTAGCATTTTTACCATTAGTGCATAACATAAATTTTTTAATATGTGCTTACTTTAAATTTGAATGATAGACATGTTTTTAACTTTTCAAAAATTTTACTTGTACAGTGTTTGGAAGTTCCACTGAGATGCCCAAGTGGATTACCCCAGGTAAGCCACGCAGACCAGCTGATGTAGCTGAGAGTAAGGGGAATCTAGAAATGGATGTGGGGACTTCCCTGATGGTCCAATGGTTAAGACTTCGCCTTCCAATGCAGGGGGCACAGGTTCAATCCCTGGTCAGGGAGCTAAGATCTCACATGCCTCACGGACAAAAAACCAAAACATAAAAAAACCAGAAGCAATATTGTAACAAATTGAATAAAGACTTTAAAAACGGTCCACATCAAAAAATCTTTTAAAAGAATAAATAAAAAATAAAATAAAATGGATGTGAACAATGGGACATGATGTGTATCAGTTATGGCCTTGGGACCAAATGCAACTATGGATGTTGTTGCTTATCCTATTAATACTGCTCTTTTAAGGATGCCTAGAAATTGTATCCAACAAGAACCTTGGAGAAGCTGCAACAGGTTGGAGTAGACTGAATGTAAGAAGTGACTGCATATGAGTAATTCAAGGTTCAGACTATAGACGTTACTATTGATGATTTGCCCATACACACTTGAATTCCTTTAACCAGGTTGATGTGACCATTATCCAGCTGCTAAGAGCGCCCCTGCTCACACCTGCAAACTTCTCTGAGGATTATCACCTCTCCAGAAGTACCTGGAGGTGATAACCCCCCCCCACCCCCCGCCAAGGGATGTCATAGCCAAGACCTGATTGCTGTAAGAAGGTACAGAAGTCCTACAAAAACTCCAGTCTCTTGCCTCAAGGTATGTGTGAGGGGATTGATACATTCTGGTTTTTTTCTTTTATGTACCAGAGTTTCCCAAATGATTATGCTCACGCTGGATTTCACCTGAAGACTGTCCTCACTTCATTCTTCCATTCCCTGTCCTATTTCTTCATTCTCTAAAGGGTTCAACCTATAAATCAGTTGCACAAGGATACCGCATAACTCGGTTTATTATACTTCACTTTATTGCACTTCACAAATACTGCGTTTTTACAGATTGAAGATTTGTGGCAGTCCTGCATTGAGCGATTCTATCAGCACTATTTTTCCCACAGCATTCACTCACTTGGTGTCTCTGTGTCACATTTCAGTACTTCTCACAATATTTCAAACTTTTTCATTATTATTATATTTGTTATGGTGATCTGTGATCAGTGATCTTTGATGTGTCTATTGCAAAAAGATCGTGACTCCCAGAAGCCTCAGTTGATTGAATCTCATTCTGTACATGTTTAGCCCAGTGTTTAGCCAAAGTCTCAAGAAAATGTTCCTCCTCTGAACACGTGCTTTCAGGCTGGCACACTGCCCCTTAAATTTCAGCCTCCTCAGCATGATCAGTGCTGGCTATTTGGGTTCAGCTTCTCTGCACCACCGTTTGAAAATGCCCCTCACAGAGTTCATCTCGCGTTTCTCACTTTCAAGGATCAGAGCTCTGAGCTATCTATTGTCTAATATCTGAAAACAGATACTTCTTGTATGTTGTTCAGTTTTAGCGTTTATTGTCGCCAATATAATTCCCATATTTGATATTTCACCATGACTGAAACCAGAAATCTCTTATTATCTATACAGAAAAAAAATTGAATCTTGACTCCCACTTCATAGCATTTATAAAAATCAATTACTGATGGATTCTAGATTTAAATATGAAAACTAAAATAATAAAACTTCTAGAAGAAACCTGGGAGTGGGCAAAGTTCAGTATGTGTTAAGCAAAAGACATGTATAAGAACTTCAGCATTATTGGTAGTATTTCCAAACTAAGCATCTCAAATTTTGATTAACAGTAAATTAATTGTGGTTTATTCACCCAAGAGTGATGAAAAATCACAACTTATATATTCAAAAATATGCATAAATTTTACAAGAAAAGAGGCACTTATATACTATATGCATACTATATATTCCATTTATTTCAAGTTGAGAAATGGGCAAAAGTATGTATGCAGCAATAAAAATAAGTATGGTGATTGAGATATTCGCCATTTGAAAAGAAATAAAAACTAGAAGAGCGCACGCTCTGGAGTGCTGGTAATATAACCTGATCCTGACAGAGAGTACACAAATATGTTAGCTTTGCGAAACTCAACCATATCTACAAGTGCGATTTATGTACTTTATACTATGTACCTTGTGCTTCAATAGTAACAAACATAAAAACAAATAAACAAGACAAAGAGTCATTATGGTCAGATACTGTCTTACAGCTCCTGGCCATCTTTTCATTCACTAGTATCTCAGCTCCAGCTTGGGTTTTGACACTCAGAGATATCCCTTCATTTCTTACTAGATAATCCACAAATGATATGTACTATATATTATCCAGGATTTTAAAAACTATTTATTAAGGGAATGGTTCATTCTTGCCTGGCAGTCCATTATTTCTGGAACACAAGCTGCTTGTGGGAATATAAATTGATTTAATCTGCCTCAAATATAGTTTGACAGTTGCATCAAAAGCCTGACAATGGTTCACCTCATTCATTTTTTGCATCTCCTTTCACAATCCCACTTTTAGGAATCTTACATTGAGGAATTATTTGACTATGTGTCTAGGTATGCACATTATCAAAACAAAACAAGGTACAGCTAGCAACAGGCACTTTATCAAGACAGAAAACAAATCCTGAAAACGGCCTAAGTGTCCAACAATAGAATATTAGTTACAGAAATTATGATATATACTTAAAGTCAATGATGAGATTGACATTAAAGTGATGATGTTGAGCTATATTCAGTGACATGATTTTTCATGATATATTGTTGTTAGGAAAGAGCATTGAGCATCATGTATTATATTAGTCCCACTTCATTAAAAAGTGATAGAGATAAATATTAATGAAAGATATGCACAAAAAGGCTGACAGTAGTACTTCCGGGTAGTATGCATTTGAGAAATTTTCTTGGTTTTTGTTTTGCATGTTTATGCTTTGTAATTTTTATACAATGATTTAGACACAAATAATTTTATAGCCGACATCTAAGTTCTAATGTGTTGATTTAGTTTTTAAGGGAAAATATTTTTTAAATAAATATATTAAGAATAAGAGCATGATTCTGTAGCCCCAAATCCTAAAGAGCCATATGTAATATCTTAATGTCAGGCCCATCAAACTCAGTAAGTTTGGTTTCTGCCCTCTCAAGACAAAATAAATACATTAAAGAATACAAGCTGAATATAGCCCACTGAATTATGTTAATATGAGTAAAAGTTTACCTTATAACTATTCTTACTGTTTCCAATTTATACACTGCATTTCACTATGATTCCATGCCGTGTGTTTCCATTGCTTTAAATTTTCTCACTTTTTTGGAAACCTATAAATTAAGAATTAACTAACAATTTAGAACTTTTGTGCAGTCACTCTCTGTGTACTAGTGTGTACTGTGTTCTGACAAGTTTTGTACAGATGAGAAAGTAGTGAAATATAAATCAAAATGAATTCATTTCATCAAAGCCATGTGGTGATCAAAAGTAATTAATTAAGAGAAGTAAAAACTAACAGGGGGCTTCCCTGGTGGCGCAGTGGTTGAGAATCTGCCTGTCAACGCAGGGGACACGGGTTCGAGCCCTGGTCTGGGAAGATCCCACATGCCGCGGAGCGACTAGGCCCGTGAGCCACAACTGCTGAGCCTGCGCTTCTGGAGCCTGTGCTCCGCAACAAGAGAGGCCGCGATAGTGAGAGGCCCGCGCACCGCGATGAAGAGTGGCCCCCACTTGCCGCAACTAGAGAAAAGCCCTCGCACAGAAACGAAGACCCAGCACAGCCATAAATAAATAAAATTAAAAAAAAACTAACAAACACACAAAACAAAGATTGTTTTTTCATCAGACCTTTACTTAGGAGAAGTTTACAAGCCTGGATATCTAGGAATTTTATTAAATTATCTCTTAAGTGGAAGTCTTATGAGGTCATGTTGAGGGCAAGGTAACCCTCTATATTATTTGTGTGTATATATACATACAAAATCTATTTATTTATGCACGATTAAGGCTCCATGGGGCATTTTTTTACTGAACACAAAATAAGGAATTTTAAAAATTTCTAAATTACCTCCATTTTCACAAAATACAAAGAATAGTGGATGCTTTAAGTCCAGTGTATGCAGCTACCTATTCATCATAGCTGGCTTTGCCGAGATAGGTCTTTGCATCCTTTCAGAACTATATATAAAGCCTGGTCTAGAGGCCACTCTCTATATAACAGAACTAGGAGATATTTAAAGCATCTTCCAACCCTGAGAGTCTACAATCTTTGGAAAAGCAGAAGACATATTTCCTTAATGTATAGACATCCCTTTAGGCCTAGAGTGCCAGTATGATGTCATATCCCCTCTCCCTCTAGAAGGATGCACTGCTTTTCTTCATTGGCCCATGTGTTGCTCTACATCTGTGCTCTCCAGTGCGTCACTGGCTGAGGACCACCCAAGAAGGAAAGCTCACTAACAGCTCACAGATCTGGATTTCTTATGGAAATCTTAGGCTGGGAATAGTTTTCCTGAACTACAAGATTCAACAGGCTTTACCATAAGCTCACAGATGGCTCCAGAACCACAAAGGTGTCTATTTTTAAATATATGAATTTTATTATGTATGCACCAAAGTCACCATCCATGTACAACAACTTCCATATGCTTAATTTTTGATGATGCTTAAAATCTTTGTAAGACAGTGTTGTGGACTTGTCCAAAAACACATTGTTTCCAATATCTGAGTCCTATGTTGTCTTCTTAAATACAGCTATGGAGAAAGAAAGGAAATAAGATTGGAATGAGGGTATATCCAATAACCTTTCTCATGATTGTCTGCAGCACTGTGAAGGCTATTCAGGTTAAATAAGAAGATCTGGCAGCCCCTGGAAATATTAGCGTGAGGGTAACGTCAGGCCAAAATTTCTATGAATCTGAAATAGTGCTCTCCTTCTTCAATGATTGGAACACAAACATCGATTAGGAAATACCCTTTGAAAAGTTATCAAATTTGTGAGAAAAATTTAAAATAGGATTTTATTCAAGAAATCAAGAAAACAATATTTTCCTTGTACCAAACCTAGCTGAAAATCCTCAATATCCTGAAAAGACCATCATGATCATCTATCTGATCAGACTTTACTCAACCTCCACCCAGAATTCCTACTTAATACACAGATAAAGCTAAGACAATAATAAACAAATACATTTCACTTTCTCATTCTTTAGGAAGCAAGGAAATTGAGGAATTTCCCACTTAAGTGTTTTCCTAACTACTGAAACTGCATTTGAGTTTCAGTTACAAAACACATTTTAAAACTTTATAGATTTCTTAATAAGTTTTCTTTGCAGGGACATTCTTTCGTTTCATAACAGTTACCACCATATACTCATAGCAGAGATTAAAATCAGATTAATATCTGACGTCTATGATCATGTTACATTTAATCACATTCCACTGATATTTAAG
Organism: Balaenoptera ricei; assembly: GCF_028023285.1. Lineage (NCBI taxonomy): Eukaryota > Metazoa > Chordata > Mammalia > Artiodactyla > Balaenopteridae > Balaenoptera > Balaenoptera ricei. The sequence continues at coordinate 66,780,480 of NC_082650.1, forward strand.
AAAAGTCAGGTCTAATTCTAATTCACACCAATCACATCTTCTTTATGTTGTGGAAACATGGAAAGAAGTTAGAATATGTGGACTTCTTTAGCCCAGAGCACTCAGTTGAGTGATATAAGCGCTCACCCCAAATATAACAGAGCTAGAGAAGTGAACAGGGATTCACTTCATTGTGATTCGCACAACACACACACTGGCATGAAAAAATTAGGAAGCATTCACAGATGACTTCCTAGGAGCAGGTGTAGCACTTACATAATTCTTTTACGCACCGTGCAGCATCACATCACAGACGTTGACTCATAAATCCGATCAACTCTTCTGTATTCCATGGCCTTTGTGCCCCTAACAACTGTACTTGACCTGGAGAAACTAGAGTAATCCTTTTTACAGTTCACATTATTTTAATGGTATAACAGGCAAAAATCTTCACAGGAGCTCACACATCTTTGTGATTTATAATCTCGTCTTTACACGACAAGATTAAAGAAATATTGCTTAAGAAGAATGTAAGGGTTTATTCCCACAGAGCTCAGGAAAAGAAAATAAGTCGGGTGTTTGAAATTAAACCATTTTATGCTCTCCTTTATAACCAACATTATTTTTGTAAAAGACACTATATTCCCCAGTGTTTGTATATGACAAATAATACAATTTTTAGTTTTTCTCTCTCTCTCCCTACCCTTTTTCTTCTCTGTTTTCTCCTCAACATGAACGCATTTTTATGCAGAGACCACGGTTTTAGACAGAGAACAGTGGCTGGGAATTTAGAGGCTTAAAAACACTGGACTCACTATTATCACTGTGAGATTTCCCTTAGGTTACTTAGCATCTGTGTGATTCAGTCTCTACCTTTAAACGTGGAATTAAAATGCTTGTTCTTATTTATTTTACCAAAATATGGTAAGGGCTAAATAGCGTTAAAGAGTTTGGGAAATACAGTTGCTGCATAATCAAGAAAGGGTATTTTGGAATGATTATTATAGCACATCAACTTCTCATTGACAGCTAATAAATCATTTAGCATGTTAGTAACAAAAACTACTAATTATGCTAAGTGAACTGTGCCCTGATATAATTCTGTACTTTATTTCTGGTAACTCATTTAACATGGATAGTCCCTCCTTCTTAACGCTCAGTGCTTTGCCAGCATTTTCTTTAATCTTATCAGATCTCTTTGATTTAATTGAGAAGTCACTCTAGAAGAATGTCATTTTTCTTGCATCTCTTCAACAAAGTAATATAATTAAGATTATGCAAAACAGAGAAGATTCCCCGAGTGCCAGGCAAGAGTGAAGGCCTGTGAAATCCCAAAATTAGGAATTGCTGTAGTCAACATAAATAATTGACATTTAGATGACCTAATTAAAACAAATTACATCTCTGTAGGGGAAACTTATGGTTTCAAACACAGGACATTCTTGAGAAATCATAGACAAAATATCCAAGATAGCTCTGCTTTATATTTTCTATAAAAATCATGCAAAACTGAGTTTATTCTCGACAAAATAATGTTCAATGTATGGGAGAATTGTGGAAATTTGAAACTATATCAGAAAGAGAATATTCTTAACTTCTGTTAAGGCACAATAGCATAGCAGTTGAGTGGGACAACTGTAGAGCCAAACAATAGACTCTTAGATCATGTCTATGCAAATTCCTTAATCTCTGTGCCTCAGTTTCATTGTCTATAAAATGGGTACCTCCTGGGCTTTTGTGATGATTAAATCATTTAATGCATGTAAAATGTTTTGAAGAGTGCCTAAAATATAGTAAGATTTTGATAAATCTCCAATTTGTGGTAATTTTCATTTTTTTTTAACATGCTCAAGTACTCTGATGATAAAGGGAAAATTGGAAGCCTTGTAAAAATAAAATGGGCAATTGACCTTAATATTTTTTCAATTAATTTACTTTCAGAATTCCTTAAGGAAAAATAATATATTTTTCCCATGAAAATTACACTCTTATTCCAGGAGGACTTTATTACCTCTTCTTCTCATAGAACAACACATTTTTATACAAACACCCTCAGACATTCAGAAATGTGCTCTCATTTTGGAAATGTATCAGTTATGCTCTAATGCTCTAACTGCTTTGAATTTTGCTCATTGTGTCAAATCACCTTTAATAAAGAAATAGAATTATAGGTGCTGACACCATATGGAAAAAAGCACATTCAAATTCTTTTTATAAGGAATTTGGTCCACTCACATTAATGGAACAATATCTACCATATCTCCTGATGAGCGGATTTTTTAAAGCAAAGAACCTGCTGATAAAACTTTGTCAAATTTTTATCAAAATCCTATTTCAAATGCCCATACCAAAAGCACTTTTGTGTGATACAGTATCTACAAAATGATGAATTAAAATGATTATCTGTTGAAACCTTATAGGTGGGGTATTTTAAAATATTGCTTCTTTTGTTGAAAGCAGAGGTGGTTTTTGGTGAAACTGTACCAAAGTCCACTTACTCTATTGCAAAATGTAAGATGCAAAGCAGATTGTCTTCAATAAAGCAACAAATCTCTACAGCATGGTGATTAAGAACAACTTGTGAAAATTGTACTGCCTGAGCTCAAAACCCAGTGCTGATTACTAGCTGTGTGACCTTAGAAGACTTATATAATGTCTCTGTGCCTCAGTTCCCCCTCTGTAAAATGAGGAACATAATTGTATTGACCCAATGGAATTGTTGTGGGGATTAATGAGATGACACATGTGAAACATTTGGGATAGTTCATGGCACACAAACACTCAAAAAGCTTTGCCTCTATCATCATGGGTATGTGTATATTCTGGTCAGTAGCTGGTATATGTGTTTTAAATATTATTATGGAAATCAATCCAGCAATGCAACAAGTCACTAATTTTAGGAATGTTGTCATTGCACATCATTACTCTTAACTGTACATTTGGAAACATTGGTATAAAAATTTGTTTTTTTTAAAAACCCATCTACATTAAATACTGATTAATACAAGATTTTAGAAAGTGACTGAGTACCCAGAACAAATGAATAACAAATATGGTACCTTCAGGTTATGTTTACAGGTTAAAGTTTTCCAAAACTTCCTTTCTTACTGGAGTGTTTATTGTTTTAAAAGTCACAGCCAAGAGAAGGAGAACTGGGTGAGGCATGAACATTGAGAGTTTAGGTTTCCTGAAAATCTAGGCCACTGTCCAATCAGAGCAGAGAGCTTTACTATTAATTCCTTGACCATTATTTACTTACTCCCCTTACAAGAATGTTGCTCTACTCTTAAAGAAAGTAATAGCTACCATTTTTTTGGCAATTATTAAATATTAAACACTATTGTAAGTGCTATAAACATTATTTCAAATTCTCTCAACAATCTTCTGTAATGGTAAAGAAAAATCATAAGAAGTCAGATGGGAGGGACCTTCAATACAGCAGAGGAATAAGCCGTGGAAATCACCTTCCTCCCCACAAATACATCTACATGTGGAACAACTCCTACAGAACTCCTACTGAACACTGGTAGAAGACCTCAGACTTCCCAAAAGGCAAGAAACTCCCCACGTTCCTGGGTAGGGCAAAAGAAAAAAGGAAAAACAGATACAAAAGAATAGGGATGGGACCTACACCTCTGGGAGGGAGCCATGAAGGAGGAAAGTTTCCATGCACTAGGAAGCCCCTTCACTGGCAGAGACGGGGGTGTCAGGAGGGAAGCTTCAGAGCCACGGAGGAGAGCACAGCAACAGGGGTGCGGAGGGCAAAGCGGAGAGATTCCCGCACAGAGGATCGGTGCCAACCAGCACTCACCAGCCCGAGAGGCTTGTCTGCTCACCCGCCGGGGCGGGTGGGGGCTGGGAGCTGAGGCTCGGGCTTCGGAGTTCGGATCCCAGGGAGAGGACTGGGGATGGCTGCGTGAACACAGCCTGAAGGGGGCTAGTGAGCCACAGCTAGCCAGGAGGGAGTCCGCGAAAAAGTCTGGAACTGCCGAAGAGGCAAGAGACCATTGTTTCAGGGTGCATGAGGAGAGGGGGTTCAGAGCACCACCTAAACGAGCTCCAGAGATGGGCGCAAGCCGCGGCTATCAGCGCAGACCCCAGAGATGGGCATGAGATGCTAAGGCTGCTGCTGCAGCCACCAAGAAGCCTGTGTGCGAGCACAGGTCACCATCCACACCTCCCCTCCCGGGAGCCTGTGCAGCCCGCCACTGCCAGGATCCCCTGATCCAGGGACAACTTCCCCGGGAAAACAAACGGTGCACCTCAGGCTGCTGCAACGTCACACTGGCCTCTGCCGCTGCAGGCTCACTCCACATTCTGTACCCCTCCCTCCCCCAGGCCTGAGTGAGCCAGAGTCCCCTAATCAGCTGCTCTTTTAACCCCTTCCTGTCTGGGCAGGAAACAGATGCCCTCAGGCGACCTACACGCAGAGGCAGGGCCAAATCCAAAGCTGAACTCCGGGAGCTGTGCGAACAAAGAGAAAGGGAAATCTCTCCCAGCAGCCTCAGGAGCAGTGGATTAAATCTCCACAATCAACTTGATGTACCCTGCATCTGTGGAATACCTGAAAAGACAACGAATCATCCCAAATTTGAGGCGGTGAACTTTCGGAGCAACTGTAGACTTGGGGTTTGCTTTTGCACCTAATTTGTTTCTAGTTTAATGTTTATTTTAGTTTAGTATTTAGAGCTTATTATCATTGGTAGATTTGTTTACTGATTTGGTTTCTCTCTTCTTTTTATATATATATATATGGTTTTTTTTCCTTTTTCTGTTTTTGTGAGTTTGTATGTGTATGCTTCTTTGTGTGATTTTGTCTGTATAGCTTTGCTTTTACCATGTGTCCTAGGGCTCTGTCTGTCCGTTTTTATTTTTGTTTTTTTGTATAATTTATAGCGCTTGTTATCATTGCTGGATTTGTTTTTTGGTTTGGTTGTTCTCTCCTTTCTTTCTTTTTTTTTTATTACTTTTTTTCTATTTCTAATAATATTTTTTATTTTAATAAATTTATTATATTATATTTTATTTTTCTTTCTTTCTTTCTCTCTTTTGTTCTTTCTTTCTTTTTTTTTTTTTTTCTCCCTTTTCTTCTGCACCTACTGGCTGACAGGGTCTTGGTGCTCTGGCTGGGTGTCAGGCCTGAGCCTCTGAGGTGGGAGAGCTGAGTTCAGGACATTGGTCCACCAGAGACCTCCCAGCCCCATGTCATATCAAATGGCTAAAGCTCTCCCAGAGATCTCCATCTCAATACTAACACCCATCTCCATTCAACAGCCAGCAAGCTACAGTGCTGGACACAAGCTACAGTGCTGGACACCCTATGTCAAACAACTAGCAAGAGAGGAACACAACCACACCCATTAGCACAGAGACTTCCTAAAATCATAATAAGTTCACAGAAACCCCAAAACACACCACCGGACACGGTCCTGCCCACCAAAAAGTCAAGTACCAGTTGAATCCACCAGAACACAGGCACCAGTCCCCTCCAACAGGAAGCCTACACAACCCACGGAACCAACCTCACCCACTGGGGGCAGACACCAAAAACAACGGGAACTACAAACCTGCAGCCTGCAAAAAGGAGACCCCAAACACAGTAAAGTTAAGCAAAATGAGAAGACAGAGAAACACACAGCAGATGAAGGAGCAAGGCAAAAACCCATGAGACCAAACAAATGAAGAGGGAATAGGCAGTATATCTGAAAAAGAATTAAGAGTAATGATAGTAAACATGATCCAAAATCTTGAAAATAGAATGGAGAAAATACAAGAAACATTTAACAAGACCTAGTAGAACTAAAGAGCAAACAAACAATGATGAACAACACAATACTGAAATTTAAAATTCTCTAGAAGGAATCAGTAGCAGAATAACTGACGCAGAAGAACAGATAAGTGACCTGGAAGATAAAATAGTGGAAATAACTACTACAGAGCAGAATAAAGAAAAAAGAATGAAAAGAATTGAGGACAATCTCAGAGACCTCTGGGACAACATTAAATGCACCAGCATTCGAATTATAGGGGTCCCAGAAGAAGAATAGAAAAAGAAAGGGACTGAGAAAATATTTGAACAGATTATAGTTGAAAACTTCCCTAATATGGGAAAGGAAATATCCAATCAAGTCTAGAAAGCAGAGAGAGTCCGATACAAGATAAATCCAAGGAGAAACATGCCAAGACACATATTAATCAAACCATTAAAAATTAAATACAAAGAAAAAATATTAAAAGCAACAAGGGAAAAGCAACAAATAACATACTAGGGAATCTCCATAAGGTTAACAGCAGAACTTTCAGCAGAAACTCTGCAAGCCAGAAGGGAGTGGCAGTACATATTTAAAGTGATGAAAGAGAAAAACCTACAACCAAGATTACTCTACCCAGCAAGGATCTCATTCAGATTTGACAGAGAAATTAAAACCTTTACAGACAAGCAAAAGCTAAGAGAATTCAGCATCACTAAACCAGCTTTACAACAAATGCTAAAGGAACTTCTCTAGGCAGGAAACACAAGAGAAGGAAAAGACCTACAATAACAAACCCAAAACAATTAAGAAAATGGTAATAAGAACATACATATCAATAACTACCTTAAATGTAAATGGATTAAATGCTCCAACCAAAAAACATAGACTGGATGAACGGGTACAAAAACAAGACCTGTATATATGCTGTCTACAAGACACCAACTTCAGGCCTTGGGACACATACAGACTGAAAGTGAGGGGATGGAAAAAGATATTCCATGCAAATGGAAATCAAAAGAAAGCTGGCATAGCAATTCTCATATCAGACAAAATAGACTTTAAAATAAAGACTAATACAAAAGACAAAGAAGGACACTACATAATGATAAAGGGATTGATCCAAGAAAAAGATATAACAATTGTAAATATCTATGCACCCAACATAGGAGCACGTCAATACATAAGGCAAACGCTAACAGCCATAAAAGGGGAAATCGAAAGTAACACAATAATAATAGGGAACTTTAACACCCCACTTTCAACAATGGACAGATCATACAAAATGAAAATAAATAAGGACACACAAGCTTTAAATGATACATTAAACAAGATGGACTTAACTGATATTTATAGGACATTCCATCCAAAAACTACAGAATACATTTTCTTCTCAAGCGCTCATGGAACATTCTTCCAGACAGATCATATCTTAGGTCACAAATCAAGCCTTGCCAAATTTAAGAAGTTTGAAATCACATCAAGTATCTTTTCCAACCACAACGCTATGACTAGATATCAATTACAGGAAAAAATCTGTAAAAAATACAAACACATGGAGGCTAAGCAATACACTACTAAATAACCAAGAGATCACTGAAGAAATCAATGAGGGAATCAAAAAATACCTAGCAACAAATGACAATGAAAACACGATGACCCAAAACCTATGGGATGCAACAAAAGCAGTTCTAAGAGGGAAGTTTATAGCAATACAATCCTACCTCAAGAAACAAGAAACATCTCAAATAAACAACCTAATCTTACACCTAAAGCAATTAGAGAAAGAAGAACAAAAACACCCCAACGTTAGCAGATGGAAAGAAATCATAAAGATCAGATCAGAAATAAATGAAAAAGAAATGAAAGAAATGATAACAAAGATCAATAAAACTAAAAGCTGGTTCTTTGAGAAGATAAACAAAATTGATAAAACATTAGCCAGACTCATCGAGAAAAAAAGGGAGAAGACTCAATTCAACAGAATTAGAATTGAAAAAGGAGCAGTAACAAGTGACACTGTAAAAAACAAAGGATCATGAGAGATTACTACAAGCAACTATATGCCAATAAAATGGACAACCTGGAAGAAATAGACAAATTCTCAGAAAAGCACAACCTTCCAAGACTGAACCAGGGAGAAATAGAAAATATAAACAGACCAATCACAAGCACTGAAATTGAGACTGTGATTAAAAATCTTCCAACAAACAAAAGCCCAGGACCAGATGGCTTCACAGGTGAATTCTATCAAAAAGAAAAGCTAACACCTATCCTTCTCAAACTCTTCCAAAATATAGCAGAGGGAGGAACACTCCCAAACTCATTCTACGAGGCCACCATCACCCTGATACCAAAACCAGACAAAGATGTCACAAAAAAGGAAAATTGCAAGCCAATATCACTGATGAACAAAGATGCAAAAATCCTCAACAAAATACTAGCAAACAGAATCCAACAGCACATTAAAGGGATCATACACCATGATCAAGTGGGGTTTATCCCAGGAATGCAAGGATTCTTCAATATATGCAAATCAATCAATGTGATACACCGTATTAACAAACTGAATGATAAAAGCCATATGATCATCTCAATAGATGCAGAAAAACCTTTCGACCATATTCAACACTGATTTATGATAAAAACCCTCCAGAAAGTAGGCAAAGAGGGAGCTTACTTCAACATAATAAAGGCTATATATGAAAAACCCACAGCCAGCATAATTCTCAATGGTGAAAAACTGAAACCATTTCCACTAAGATCAGGAACAAGATAAGGCTGCCCACTGTAACCACTCTTATTCAACATAGTTTTGGAAATTTTAGCCACAGCAATCAGAGAAGAAAAAGAAATAAGGAATACAAATCAGAAAAGAAGAAGTAAAACTGTCACTGTTTGCAGATGACATGTTACTATACATAGAGAATCCTAAAGATGCTACCAGGAAACTACTAGAGCTAATCAATGAATTTGTAAAGTAGCAGAATACAAAATGAATGCACAGAAATCTCTTGCATTCCTATACACTAATGATGAAAATCTGAAAGAGAAATTAAGGAAACACTCCCATTTACCATTGCAACAAAAAGAATAAAATACCTAGGAATAAACCTACCTAAGGAGACAAAAGACCTGTATGCAGAAAATTATAAGACACTGATGAAAGGAATTAAAGATGATACAAACAGATGGAGAGATATACCATGTTCTTGGATTGGAAGAAGCAACATTGTGAAAATGATTATACTACCTAAAGCAATCAACAGATTCAATGCAATCCCTATCAAACTACCAATGGCATTTTTCACAGAACTAGAATAAGAAATTTCACAATTTGTGTGGAAACACAAAAGACCACGAATAGCCAAAGCAATCTTGAGAAAGAAAAACGGAGCTGGAGGAATCAGGCTCCCTGACTTCAGATTATATTACAAAGTTACAGTAATCAAGACAGTATGGTACTGGCACAAAAACAGAAATATAGATCAATGGAACAGGATAGAAAGCCCAGAGATAAACCCATGCACATATAGTCACCTTATTTTTGATAAAGGAGGCAAGAGTATACAATGGAGAAAAGACAGACTCTTCAATAAGTGGTGCTGGGAAAGTTGGACAGCTACATGTATAGGAATGAAATTAGAACACTGCCTAATGCCATACACAAAAATAAACTCAGAATGGATTAAAGACCTAAATGTAAGGCCAGACACTATAAAACTCTTAGAGGAAAACATAGGCAGAATACAGTATGACATAAATCACAGCAAGATGCTTTTTGACCCACCTCCTAGAGAAATGGAAATAAAAACAGAAATAAACAAATGGGACCTAATGAAATGTAAAGCTTTTGCACAGCAAAAGAAACCGTAAACAAGACGAAAAGACAACCCTCAGAATGGGAGAAAATATTTGCAAATGAAGCAACTGACAAAGGATTAATCTCCAAAATTTACAAGCAGCTCATGCAGCTCAATATCAAAAAAACAAAGAACCCAATCCAAAACATGGGCAGAAGACCTAAACAGACATTCCTCTAAAGAACATATGCAGACTGCCAACAAACACATGAAAGGATGCTCAACATCACTAATTGTTAGAGAAATGCAAATCAAAACTACAATGAGGTATCACCTCCCACCAGTCAGAATGGCCATCATCAAAAAATCTACAAACAATAAATGCTGGAGAGGGTGTGGAGAAAAGAGAACACTCTTGCACTGTTGGTGGGAATGTAAATTGATACAGTCACTATGGAGAACAGTATGGAGGTTCCTTAAAAAACTAAAAATAGAACTAACATACGACCCAGCAATCCCATTACTGGGTATATACCCTGAGAAAACCGTAATTCAAAAAGAGTCATGTACCACAGTGTTCGTTGCAGCACTATTTACAATAGCCAGGACATGGAAGCAACGTAAGTGTCCATCGACAGATGAATGGATAAAGAAGATGTGGCACATATATACAGTGGAATATTAGCCATAAAAAGGAACAAAATTGAGTTATTTGCAGTGAGGTGGATGGACCTAGAGACTGTCATACGGAGTGAAGTAAGTCAGAATGAGAAAAACAATACCATATGCTAGCACATATGTATGGAATCTAAAAAAAAAAAAAAATGTTTCTGAAGAACCTAAATGCAGGACACGAGTAAAGACGCAGACCTAGAGAATAGACTTTAGGACATGGGGAGTGTGAAGGGTAAGGTGGGACAAAGTGAGAGAGTGGCTTTGACATATATACACTACCAAATGTAAAATAAATAGCTAGTGGGAAGCAGCCGCATAGCACAGGGAGATCATCTTGGTGCTTTGTGACCACCTAGAGGGGTGGGATAGAGAGGGTGGGAGGGAGACGCAAGAGGGAGCGGATATGGGGATATATTTATACATACAGCTGACTCCCTTTGTTATACAGCAGAAACTAACACACCACTGTAAAGCAATTATACTCCAATAAAGATGTTAAAAAAAAAAACAACAAAAAACCAGAAAACATGTCTACCCAAACACTTAAATGTGAATGTTCATAGTAGCTTTATTCATAATAGCCCCAAACTGGATGTTAAAAGAAAAAAAACAAAAAACAAAAGTCAGATATAAAGAGAAAATGTAATTCATTTTTCATAATTAATTAGGAGAACTCCCATTACCTGGTTAGCATGTAAAACTAAGTGGTCAATTTAAATGCAATCCAGTCTGATTATATAAACAGCTGTTGTAGGGCCTCGTCTCTAGCTAGGGTAAAGTGTTCTCTCCTCCTGGCTTTTCCCTAAGATGAGGTAACAGAGAAGGAGTGTGTGGAAGACTTGACCTTGCTGTTTTGGGAGGTGGCAGAATGTCCTGACCGTGGGCTAGTCCCTGGGTCTACACTAGTTGTTATCTACTGGATTCTAGGGCAATGCTTCCTGTCACCTGTTGACTATTAAGTGTTCAGTCTGTGGCTAGTGCATTCATGGTCCTTCATTTTGGGCTGGGCAACACTCCTGGAGTAGCTTGAACTCCCTTCAGCTCTCCTGATTGTGGGCCCAGAGGCCCGCAGCTACCCCCACGTCCTGAGGTCCACCCAGCCTCCAGTGTAGGATGGATGCAGGCATCTGGCAAGCCCACTGGCTTCCAGTCAACATGCACCCCACACAGGAGGCTGGAGAAGGCCAACCAGATCCTCTCCCAGCCTGATGACAGCATCCCACTCTTTTAAGTAGATTGGGTTGCCTGTGATGTTACAGGTTCCTTCTAGAATTCCAGAGGGAGAATGTGGAGAGAGCTCTTCCCAGGCTAGATATATCCGGGAACTTATCTAACCTAGGTCCTCTCCAAACCCAAAGAAAGGAGATTAAGACACATTGACTTGTTTCATCCTCCCACACTCTCTCTCCCCTCCTTTCCCTCCTTTCCAAATCCTTCAAGACTGAGAAATTCTATTTTACCTTCTGCGTATCATACACTCTATACCATAGAAGAGCAAACTTTATGGTTTTGTTATTAAAAGCAGAAAAGCCATTGTTTTTCTACACTTTTGCAGAACACTTTGACCTGGATTGCCTCCAGGTTTGGTTACTGATGTAAGAGTGAGGGGGAGGAAGGGATTAGTAAAGGAATACAGCACATCTCTCCCACAAAATCTGGGTCACAAGCATATTGGTTTGTTCAGGGCTCAGCTACCAGTCTCTCCTGGTTAATGTTGAGAAGCTTAAATAAAATCTGACCTAAAAAGTAAAATTCATTTCTGACAAAACGCTATGCACTTTTACACTTGTAACATGTTATTAATCCTAGAAAACTGAGGTACAAAGGAGCTAAATAACTTGCACATTCCAAATTCCCAGTTTTCCCATGGAGGCGTGGATGTCTCCTCTGTCTTTATGAATAAGGCCGACACCTTGGTTGAACGCTTAGTTCTCTTTCTTTTGCAGAAACACCCAATAGTCTTTGCACAACACATTTCCCTATAAAACTTGACCAACATTCCTTCTGATGATCTGACGAACTTTTTTTCAGAACTTTCCATAAATATGATGTAAAATGTAAACGTAAAACATCGTTAAATATATTATATCTCCACTGTCTCCAAGTTAGTTTGAATGTACGATTAGATACTGAGTCAAATTAAAATTGTACCTAATGCTATAATGTCCAAGGACGAACACTTATCTCAGGGAAGATAGAAAATAAGTCTTTAAAGTCACTTTTGTAGTCCAAATTCATTCAGTCAACAAGTATTTATTGGATTCCCAGTTTGTCCTAGACATATTTTAGGCACTGGGATTACTGCTCTAAACAAAACAAATTTCCTCACAGAGGGAGGTCTGTATAAACTTCCAAAGGGTCTCAACCCAGGGGAGGGAGGGAGATGGATAATAAACAGATTGACACATAAATATACAATATTTCAAGTGGCAGTAAGTGCTATGTGGAAAAATAAACAGGAAAAGATAGAAGTGGTAAGGTGTCTATTTTAATACAGTATTGGTGAAAGCCTTTCTATAATTACATATAGGCAAAGCTATGAAGAAAGCGAGAGATGAGGAATTCAGGTTTCTAGGGAAAGTCTATTTTAGGTACAGAGAACCACAACAGCACATGCCTGAGTGGGGAATAAGCTGGATGTATTCAAGGATGAATGCAGGCACCACTGTGGCTGGAACAAGGGGCATCAGGGGAAGAGTTTGGGCCGATGAAGGGCAGATGAATGGGAAGGAGATTATGTAAGGCCTTTAGAGACGTCTCCCTTCATTCTGTGAAAGGAGCGATGCCACTGGAAGATTTTGAGAAAAATGTCATCTACTGATTTCAGCTGCTAGATGAAGACAAGACCGACTGTGGGAGGGCAGCAGTGGAATCAGGAAGAGCTGTGAGGAGATGACTGCAATAGCCCGGGAGAAAGATGATCACAGGATCAGACAGAAGTGGTAAGGTGTCTATTTTTCATAGAGTATTGGTGAAAGCCTTTCTATAATTACATATAGGCAAAGCCATGAAGCTATGAAAGATGATCATGAAGGTTGTATAAGAGAGAGTCATACAAGAAACAGAAGAATCTATTAAAAGGCATTTTCTGGGGCTTCCCTGGTGGCGCAGTGGTTGAGAATCTGCCTGTCAACGCAGGGGACACGGGTTTGAGCCCTGGTCTGGGAAGATCCCACATGCCGCGGAGCAACTAGGCCCTTGAGCCATAACTACTGAGCCTGCGGGTCTGGATCCTGTGCTCCGCAACAAGAGAGGCCGCGATAGTGAGAGGCCCGCGCACCGCGATGAAGAGTGGCCCCCGCTTGCCACAACTGGAGAAAGCCCTCGCACAGAAACGAAGACCCAACACAGCCAAAAATAAATAAATTTAAAAAAAATTTTTTTAAAGGCATTTTCTGTGGGTAATTTTTTTTCACCAAACACTTTATGGATATACATTTTTAAAATATCGTGTTTACTTTTTTTCCCCTTTAGAAAATAACTTTTATTCAATACAGCATAGGGATTAAGGCCACAGGATTTCAACTCTGTCAGTTTTAAATCATTCCTGGATCACTTCCTAGCTATCTGACCTTGGACAGGGTACTCTGTTTTCTCTGAACCTCAGTTTCCTTATCTGCAAATTGACAATAGTAATGAAGAGAGGTTTGGAAAGTGTTAAATGTGGCAATGCATGTAAAGTTACACAGAAAATGTTTGATGAATTTTAGCTCCTTCTTACACCCTCCCCCTTATTTTTGGAAATTCGGAAAATACGGCAGTGTCCACTGAAAAAACATGCACAACCTAAAAGCTGAGAATTATGTTCTATTCTGCAGATGTACTGAGGGCTTAAGCCTGGGAGACACCCTCACAGATAGCTCTGAGGGCCTGCTCCAAAGAGGTAAGGGAGGAACCAGGATACAGAAGAGTTTTTGCAAAAAAGAAACATGTTGTTGGAACATCAAAAGATTACTATTAATTAAAGAAAAACCAGACATCTCAAACTAATGAACTGAGCACTTTTCTATGTATGGGAGATGCAAAAGTCTGGGCTTAATGAAATCATTCCTTTGATATGCACCTTAACTAACTAGGGCCAGTATCCTGGGTTGTTTTCCATCCTGACTCCCCTCAGGGTACACAGTCGGGGGTGTCTGTAGTGGCTGATGGCTTGATGGCTGCAACATCCTTTGTTTCCTGATATGGCAGGTGAGTTTCTTTCATCCACAGCAATATAAAGAAAGCAAAAAAGATCAGGGACGATACTACCCATGTCTTATGACTCTATTAATTTTTTTTTAAAAAGTCTTTATTGAATTTGTTACAATATTGCTTCTGTTTTATGTTTTGGTTTTTTTTTTTTTTTTTTGGCCGCGAGGCATGTGGGATCTTGGCTCCCCAACCAGGGATGGAACCCGCACCCCCTGCATTGGAAGGCGAAGTCTTAACCACCGGAACGCCAGGGAAGTCCCCTCTGTTAATATTTTAGCATGACCTGAATGTGAACAAAGTTAATATATTTTATTTTCTTTACAGGTTTCAGTGTCTTTTTGGTAGTAGAGCACCTTTTTATGGTCAATTTCTGCATCTATATTAATTAATTACCATGCTCACTCACACAAACATATGTAAAGTAAGAAGCAAAATAAGGTATAGATCTGCCACAGCCAGAGAGGTTTTGCCTTGTTCCAAAAGAGTAGTAAAAGACTGATTTAAAGTGAATGGATATTAAATGTAAACACAGCCTAGGCTAAATAAAATACAAAAATGAATTCTTCTCAGTGTGCTATTCATTCAAATAGAGGATTTGAAATTCGATCAAATGCCAGTGCAAAGCCATATAATGCTTGAATGACATTAATTAGCTGAATACTGAGTCCAGGAGCAAGTGAGGCTCATCCACTGAATATGTACATAAGATTTTCCTACCAAGGAGAACCACAGAAAAATATCTGGAGCAGCTCCCTCCTCTTATTTACATTCTGGTTCCTATTAACATTTTCCTGAGAAAGAATTTCATGCAAATAAAAGCCTTCCAACTTAATAGCAAACTGATAATAAAGCCAGCACTTTCTTTTGTGACAAAATGCCTTTAAAAAGTGTCTGAACCATGAAAGTATTTAAGAGACTATGATTTTAACCAGACTATGTTTTAAGACATCAATTGAAAAGGAGGATTTCAAATATTCCCTTATATTCTAGTCTTAATTCCAGAGAACTTTATAGTTTCCAGCTTAACATCACTATTTGACAAATACTAAATTCACATTTCTTAAGCTTTCATCAATTCTTTTATTAGCTTTGTCTGTTTTTGACATTTTTTGTTTGTTTATGTAAGGTGAGATCATGAAATTTTACTCTGATTTGCATCTTTTTTTTCCCAAAATGAATATTATGAATCTAATGAGGTACCCAATCTAACAGCTTTGATATCACAAGCCTCCTAGGTGTTTAAAACAAATTCATCTTCATCATTCAAATTTAAGAATGCATAAGCAGTTTCAATATATTTGGATATAAAAATTTTTCTATACTAAACGTGCATTTACTTTGAAAATTCACAATAAAATATACTATTACTGCTACTTTCTTACATATGTTATTCTCTATCACTTAACAAATCCATCCTTTTTTGAGCTTCAGCACTCCTTCACAGATAAATCAGCAAAAGGCCAGAAAAGAATCAGTATAGCAGGAAATAAACTGGAAATGTAAAGATCATGACCTCTAATACCTTTTTGACAATTAACTTATCATCTGACCTTTTGCTAGTCACTCAGCCTTTTGTAGCCTCCTTTCTACAGTTTGTAAAAATGAGAATGATAACATTGTGGTTACCTCCCAAAGGGATTGGGTAGAAAAAAACTGGTACAGGGGCTGTAAAATAACTTGCAGGCCATAAAATGCTACATAAATGCTTGATAATAAAACAGTTACAGAGTCCCATGGTTTAATA
This sequence comes from Balaenoptera ricei, assembly GCF_028023285.1. Taxonomy (NCBI): domain Eukaryota; kingdom Metazoa; phylum Chordata; class Mammalia; order Artiodactyla; family Balaenopteridae; genus Balaenoptera; species Balaenoptera ricei. The sequence goes on from NC_082650.1 coordinate 66,796,625, forward strand.
TAAAACTAGTTTTTCAGCTAAACTAAGTCCTAGCAGAAGCAATTAAGATCGAATAGGAAAATATGCAAAGCTCCTGGTCATAATTAAAAGGGTTTATTTGTTTGAATTGATTTTATGGACTAATGGGTAGGTGTCTGCACAGACTGTGTGATCAAATGTATGGAGTAATACAGTCTTCACGTGATAGAAAAGACACTTCAATCAAGCAGGCTGAAATCAGAAGCTAGAAGGCATATCATTCCACAGCCCCATGGGTGTATTCCTCTTTAAATGAGTTTATATGTGTGTGTTTTGCCTAATAGCACTGTTTTATGGTAAACAACCAGAAGTAGAGGAAATAGTTTTGACATATATTTACCCAGCCTAGCTGAATAGGTTCATTATGCCATTGTTCTTTTGAAATTCTAGTTTCATTTACTTAAAACTAACACTATTTATTTCAAAGAATCTTCCCCCAAATTATGATTTTACTCCGGAATTTAATCACAACTAGATGTTGCCTGACATAATTTATGTAACATACAGAAATATCTTAATCATCTTCCAGTTTTCCTTTTTGCTCCTCAGAAGAGAAATGAGAATAGAGGATAGATCTTGTCACCTCTCACAGAAGAGCTTTGGTCTTGGTCTCAGAATCACTTGCTAACTTAATGTTTTTTGAAAAGTATAAGCCACCTTAAGAATAATAACAAGTCCTTAGTCAGGAGAAAGAAGACACATTAACTCATATAAAGAAACTTTAATATGTATTATTAGTATGTAGTAAGTCGTATAGAGTATTTTTACTAGAATTGATACTCCAGAGCCATCACTAGATGAAGACACAAAGGAACACGCTACAACTCCAACTTTTTATTTATTAACTATGTATCCCTGAACAATCACTAAACTTTTAAATTCACCAGTTTCTTCATTCATTCAACAAAGATTCATTGAGACCTGCTATGTGCTGTGCATTCTTCTAGGCACTAGAGATTCAGTGAACAGCAGGAATAAAAGTCCTCACCCTCATGAAGCTTGTATTCAAGTACACATTGGAAATGATACCTCCCCTGCCTATCTCAAAGGGCCATGACAACCTCAATATGATAACTTATGGGAAAATGCTTTGTAAATTATTAAGTTCCACAGGAATATGTTATTCCCATGATTATGGTAATTATGTTATTACTAGTAATATTAAGTGTTAGATACAAAGTCAGGTTTTTAAAGATAAATAATAGATTTCTGGCATGAGTGGAGGTAGGGGAAGAAGATAAGGCATCTAGAAATGGGACAAGCCAAGGACAGACCTTGTGACTTTATCAGGTTTTCCAAGAGCAACCAATAGTCTTCTGCTTTTCGGGTATATACAATGTAAGGAATGTGAGGTTGTGAGACATTAATTTGAGAGAGTGACATTAGCAAGACGCAAGACGGCAGAATAGAAAGCCCCAGCCACGTGTCCCCACAGAAACACCAATTTAACAAGCATCCATGGAAGAAAGAGGGGGCTTAAGAATATCTAAAGGGCTACTGGCGGAGGTAATGAAGGAAGGTCTCAACTCCCTTCTAAACTGTGCACGGAATCATGCTTCTTCCTCTTCTCTCTCCTTCTTTTCCAGTCTGAAGTTGCAGAAAACAGCCATGAATTATACATACCAATTGTTTTGTGTTGAGCAGCCTTTGAGTCTGTTTTGGGCAGTGGAGGAAGTAGAGAAATGAAGGAGAAAAATACAAATGAAAGTATACAAATAAAATCTGTGCATACTACATTGGAAGAAAAACAACATTAATCATGTATGTATTTATTCATCCTCTCGTTCATTGAACAAATGTGTATTGAGAACCTATCTTATGCTAAGTGCTCAGCACAATGCAGAATATAAAAAGAAATAAAACCTGATCGCGGCCTTTGGGGAATTTACAGTCCAGAAGAGAGGTATTCGTATTAGATTTTCTTCTAAATACTTCAAATCTGAAAGATAAGAGAATCTGAGAACTTTAAAAATAGAAAGCCCAGAAGAGTAAGTTATGCTTTGAAATAATTTTGTCTATATTTACTTTAATCATAAAATATAAAATGTCAAGATAATTTATTCAACGTGCATGAAAGAATTCCTGTTTAAGTAGCATCAGTGTCAAGCATTGGTTGGTTTGTTGGATGAGGTGACCTTCAAACCTCTTCTTAGTTCCAATCAAATAAACTCTTCGTTGAGTCCCCTATGACAAGATACTCAGTCCATTTCCAAACACTTAAACCTTTTCCTTCATGTTGAATAAAAGCATACATTTTTTCTCATGTTATTATTTTGAATAAAATAATCCGTGGGGCTTCCCTGGTGGCGCAGTGGTTGAGAATCTGCCTGCCAATGCAGGGGACACGGGTTCGAGCCCTGGTCTGGGAAGATCCCACATGCCACGGAGCGACTAGGCCCATGTGCCACAATTACTGAGCCTGCGCGTCTGGAGCCTGTGCTCTGCAACAAGAGAGGCCACAATAGTGAGAGGCTCGCGCACCGCGATGAAGAGTGGCCCCCCTTGCCGCAACTAGAGAAAGCCCTCGCACAGAAACGAAGACCCAACACAGCCATAAATTAATTAATTAATTAATTAATTAATTAATTAAAAAAAAATCCGTAACAGGACTTCCCTGGTGGTGCTGTGGTTAAGAATCTGCCTGACAATGCAAGGAACACAGGTTCGAACCCTAGTCTGGGAAGATCTCACATGCTGTGGCGCAACAAAGCCCATGCGCCACAACTACTGAGCCTGCGCTCCAGAGCCCATGCGCCACAACTACCGAGGCCACGTGCCACAGCTACTGAAGCCCACGTGCCTAGAGCCCGTCCTCTGCAACAAGAGAAGCCACCATAATAAGAAGCCTGTGCACCGCATGGAAGAGTAGCCCCCGCTCGCCGCAGCTAGAGAAAGCCCACGCTCCCGCGCAGCAATGAAGACCCAACGCAGCCAAAAATAAATAAATAAATAAATAAATAAATTTTTTTAAGAAATGGAGCTATCTTGTAAAAACAAAAAGTAAATAATTCATAACAAATGACTCTTGCTGAGATATATATATATATTTCAATTCCAAGCTATAATTTTTTTATTCTTAAGTGCTCCTTCTAGCATCCTGGATTAGAGGTTTCAATCTCTACCTTTAAAGAAAGGCATCTCTTTCCTTTCTGTCCTCTAGCATCTTTTAAAAAGAAATCAACTTAAAGTCACATGATATTTAATTTCTCATTAATTTTCAGTACCTCACTATAAGTGTATGTATGATTTTCAGACTCACAGTATTCAACTGAACTTTTAATAAATCCTTTTTACTAGTTACACTTGAAAAAATAATCGCAAGCTTCAGAAATGTCTGCATAGTAATTTACATAACATTTAATCATTGTTTTCAATTTTCTGGGATTTTCCACCCTTTTCATCCTTATGTCCTTCTCCTTTCAACTATTCATGAAGTTTTATCACCTGGAGATAAAGCAATTTAAGTTTGTTTTTTTTCCAATTTGCTCTTTTCTGTATTCACAAGTTTCCCAGGTTCTAGAAATCCATAACATTCAAGCTGAGTATACTTTTGTGGTTCAACAAAACTAAACATTTGCCAATTTCAAGATAGTTGAACTTACCCATTGTTTTCCGTATGATCAGGGAAGAGTAGGTTCAAGTGAAATATTTTATTTGAAAGAAACAGGAGGACATGCCAAGGTGCACTAATTCCATGTATAACTCTACATTAGACATATGCATTCAGAGAGTAAATGTACCCTTTCTTTGGCCAAAACTTCATTAAAGAAAATACAAAACATACAAAATACTGTCAGCCCTAGTACTTGCAATGATATGGACATAAACAAGAAAACAAAATTTAACAAGAAGCATAATTTTCAACTGCCATTGTTGAGATTGTCCATCCGAGCTCTGGATCCTGAAAGATCAACATCAATATTAAAAGAATACTGTAAACAAAGTCTAAATGTCAACCCTTAAACCATTCCCTTTTTATGTCTTTCTGTTGCAATTGTAGATTCTGTCACTATGAAAGCAAATGATTCATTGCAATTGTGAGGCCATTCTCATCTATGAAAGCATCTGAACAATCAACAATAATGATGTGTTGTGAATAATACAGCTGAAAATTGTTTTGGGGTGAATTCTTAGCAAGATATTTTTGCCATGTCCCAGGCTTCAAAGGGATTGAGCTGTAATGGAGATTCTACTGCTTTTCTGCAAACTGTCTTCAAGGGTGGAGACTATTTGAGTATCACCATACTTATCACCATTATAAATCAGCCCAAAACACAATTCCCTCCCCTTTTCATGGAAAATAGAGTATTAGTTCATTGCATTACATCAGATGAAATTGGTTCCTTAGAGAAGGGCACGAAAGCTATATATAGCTCCACATGTGAAGTATTGATATGTGTGAGATTTAGGTCTGAAATTTTTGTGTAAGAACACCTCTCAAAGAGTAGTTTTAAAACAGTGTAAAGATTCTGTACTAAGTGTCAGGAAATCTAGCTTTTAGTCTCAGCTTTACTGATGTCTAGTTGTATGACTTTTGATATTTCAAATCCTTTGTAAATTTTTTTAAAAATCTGATTGAACGGGACTAGCCCACTTGTTCTCAAATTGGCTGGACATTAAAATTAGTTGGAAAGCTTTTTAAAAACATAGATGTCCCCAGCCTTCCCCAGACATGTTAAATCAGAATTTCTGAAGGTGGGGCTGAAGCATTAGTATTTTCTTAAGCTCTCTGTGTGATTGTAATATGTATCTAACGATCACTTTCAACTTGAAAATGCTCTGACATTTTATGAAACTTGCCCTTTGAGAACCTCAGCATGTGTTTCAAATGAGTTCTGAGGAGAGAATTTCCAGTGTTAGGTGTTGGTGTTTGTTCTAGCAGTTGCATTCATAATGTAGGCTGACAAGGAAAAAAAAAAAAAAAAACACCAAGAAAAAAAATTAACAGGGAAGGTAGACAGGCCATGCAAACGAGAGCTCAATTACGGAAGAGCTGTCTCCAGGAGACCAAAGTCATGCTCGTTAACATTCTAAGTGATTGGTTTGTGCGGTGAACCAAATCTGAGCAGTTCCAATGTTTGAAAATGTAATGACTTAAATAGAAATACTAATATACCCTTCAAGGTCATGAAACAGTTCCTTGGCCTTAGGAAACATGTAACTCCTATGAGCTCATTGTAGGTCAATTTGACGGACCTCTTATAACCTTAAGATTCATCTTGCTCTTTTCTCTGCATTAAAATATGTTAATACCAGCTTTGGAATCAAACTGATTCATTTTTTAAAAATCTGCCTTTCTTAAACTTCCTTTTCATTTGCAGAATCACCAAAGAGTTGTTCAATATTACCATATTTTCTAACTCTGAATGAAATTAAGCAAAGGACTAAAGTATGAAAAGGTCATGAAAACAAGAGACTATAAAAGAAACCTGAGAATAGCTATACATTGCTAAGGATAGCCTAAAATTTAATTTAAAGTGAGTCCTGAAAATGTGTAATGGTTAAGGATTGAGTTTCAATCCTCAGTCACATGTTTAAAGAATTTTCTGTATCAGCTATCTCTAACCAAATTAGTGGGAGTTGGAGAGGGTGGGGAATTTGCTCATCTCTATTTCTTTTATCTTTTCATTTAGAAGGGTAAGCGGTTGAATATCATATATACAATGTGGTACATAAAATGTGGTTAATACTGCACCTAACATACAAAGTCTACAATGGATTATAGATCTACAGTGGATTTTAGATCTGCAATGGATCTATGGATCAGAACTAGGAAAGTTAACATTAACCCAATTCCTAGCAACCGTTGCTAAATTATGGCCATATCCACCATTTCAGACCCACCACCCACTTTTTAAAAACAAATATTTTGTAGACCACCTTACCTTCCAGGTCGTACACTCTATCTTCAACTATAATTTTAAAACAAATGTAAATAAATTTAGAAGAATGGAAGGCATGTGAGTGTGCATTTATAGCTACACTATATTCCTATTTACACACTCTGCTTAATTATAATGAGTAAGTTAGGATCAAACAGAGCAAGATGAGAAGTCATCCCACACAAGAAGTTCAGGAAAAATGGAAGAGCAAAGGTAGAGATGGATTCTAAGCTAATAACAGAACAGTCTTATCTGTATAAGATCACAGATAAATGGAAAAGAAAAAAACTCAATTGAAGCATAGATAACATGCCAGGTAAATTACAGTCTATCAATGTTGACCAAAAATGAGGACATGTGATATTCTTGTGAATAAGCTATTTGTAAATGTACTTTCAAAACAATTCACTGTGTTATGGCATGAGAGGGGGCCAACGAAGTGCCACTGGATACATATTTCTCACCATGGAGCCAAACAGATGTTCAAAAACTGCGTTCAGTCTCTGTTACTCAAAAATTCTTGGAGAAAGTACCCTTCCCTAGACAAAAGGGTAATTGAAGATGGACAAGAAACTAAACAAGTAATAAAAGAGGCTGTACAGAAATTATAAAGTAAATCTCTGGGACAATTTCAGAGTAAGACTGAAAAAAATCTTATTTAAATTCAATATATACTTTTCATGACATAGATTTCTTAAATTTGTTTTTTAAAATGTTTAAAAATATAAGTGGTTTTAAAATAACTTTCAGGGCTTCCCTGGTGGCGCAGTGGTTGAGAGTCTGCCTGCCAATGCAGGGGACACGGGTTCGAGCCCTGGTCTGGGAAGGTCCCACATGCCGCGGAGCAAATAGGCCCGTGAGCCACAATTGCTGAGCCTGCGCGTCTGGAGCCTGTGCTCCGCAACAAGAGAGGCCGCGATAGTGAGAGGCCCGCGCACCGCGATGAAGAGTGGCCCCGCTTGCCACAACTAGAGAAAGCCCTTGCACAGAAACGAAGACCCAACACAGCCAAAAATTAATTAATTAATTAATTAAAAAATAAAATTAAATTAAAAAAAATAACTTTCAGCAGTGTGATTCCATTAATTCCATAGTAGTTGGTTCTAAGTTTTTAAAAGAATTCTATTCCACCTCTTACATTTTACCAAATAGTTTTGCTGCTTTTGCTGAAATTGTGCTACTCATCTGGAATCTCTTCCAATTTCTGTGTGGTTAAATAGAAGCAAAAACTAACAGTAATTTAACTTATTTTTAAAGACGTGGGTATGAAAGTCTTAAATGGATCCAAATCCTTTCATAATTAGACTAATTAAATTCTGCTTTGGTCTAAAAGTTGTGTTTTAGCCCAACTCTTTTGTTTGTTTGTTTGTTTCTTGGCTAACATGTTCCACAGTCATTTCAAATGGATTAATCATCCAATCTGGTATTATACAGTTCATTCAGAATTTTAAATCTAACCATCATATCTTATTTATTAATAAAAATGAGAGTAATCTATTCCCAATTAATCTTTAATCTCTAAAGTGTTGCAAAGACAGACACTTGGAAAATTCTCAGTAGCAAGGTCATTTTTAAATGTTTGTAAATTTGTTGATGAATCCCATGATAATCTACCACATTTTAATGAAACTGATCTAGTTCTGCTGCAACTTAAGGTGGCCAAGTGTATATGAAAAATATGTCCCATCCATTCACAATCTATCGATCTTGATCTTTATTTTTCTGTTGGCAGAATTTTAAAGCTGAAACTGTATTTAATAGTAAACAGGATCTGTTTTCAAGTCTATTCTTTGAGAACTATCTTACTTTTGTGTCTTGGATAAGATGTTCACACACTTATTGGAGTGTATTCTGTTTGAAATAATCAGTCACTCAAAGACTTATTATTAATTGTGTTATTAATTCTGTTAAACACATTCATTGATTCGTGGAGTTTTTCATAAAAATTCCCAGGGACTACATGTAGTTTATGAATAATGCAATGAATTGCTAAAACACCTGGAGCAATTTTTTAAGTTAGCTGTAAACCGACATTGACAACAACCCATAGCTGGCAGCCCATCTGTAGCAGAAGTAATGACCCCAAAAGAGGGAATATCCTTTTTCACCAAATAATTTTTAGGAATTTCAAATATGGACAAGCCCTTCATGTTTCTTATCAGTAATTTTAAAAATAACATTTCCTCTATGATGTTTTCATTCCATATGAACCTTTTAAGTTTATTTATTTATTTATTTATTGCTGCGTTGGGTCTTCGTTGCTGTGCGCGGGCTTTTCTCTAGTTGCAGCGAGCGGGGGCTACTCTTCGTTGCGTTGCGCGGGCTTTTCATTGCGGTGGCTTCTCTTGTTGCGGAGCACGGGCTCTAGGCGTGCGGGCTTCAGTAGTTGTGGCACTCAGGCTCAGTAGTTGTGGCGCACGGGCTTAGTTGCTCTGCGGCATGTGGGATCTTCCCAGACCAGGGCTTGAACCCGTGTCCCCAGCATTGGCAGGCGGATTCTTAACCACTGTGCCACCAGGGAAGTCCCATATGAACCTTTTAAATGACAGCTTTAAAGCCTCATTATCCAAAGGACGTTTCACCCACTTATAATGAAAATTCATTTTGACTACAGTTCACCTCACAGCTAATTTTTGACATCTTTTGCCATCTCATCAATTATTCGTCAAACAGTATCTTTGCTCAGTGGAAGAGGAAAATTATTTCACTTGGATTTCTTTGGTCTGCATACCGAAAACATCTTGTATAGTTGGTAAAATTAATTTTTCCTCACTGCTGTGAAGGGTACCATTTGTAATCATGCATTCACATGTACGAAGCAAGCAGAAAATTATACTTAATTAGAAGGATTTTTTAAATTATTCCAGAGACAATTTTAATTTTTACAAACTTTTTCTTTAAATCTTGGAAATATGATATATGCCTGCTAACTTTGTCAACATTCTTCTTTGCAAAATGGGTTTTTTTAGTTTTGTTTTTTTGTTTTGTTTTGTTTTAGATTTTAACAGGCTGATTGCTTCATTGGAAAATAATGTGTGGGCAGAGTGCATGTTGGTTCATTTGCAGACCAATCTACAATATCCAATTTCAAACTGATATTTAATATTTTTAAATGAGTTAAATAAACATTTTAAAAGAGTTAGAATTACTGTGAATGCAACAACCACAAGCCAATGAACGTAGATGTAGTGTATTGTTCTCAGCACTGAAGCATCCAGCTTCCTGGTGCTGACTCTAAATTCTGGCAACACCTCCAGTCATTGTGACAATAATAATTACCCACAAATTTTCCAAAAAAAAAACCTTTAGGGTATGGTGTTATTCATATTGAAAACCAATGCCCTAGACCTTGTTTACCAAAAATGGCACTTTCTAGAGACATCTTATTTTCAAGCACGCAACTCTCCAAATACTACCTCGTGTATGTCCAGGTTACTCCTCTGGAATTCTAATTTTGGAAAAAGAATCCTCAAATCAAGATCTCAAATCCCCTGGCTCTATTATCTTTATTCATTTTATCACCCCTCTCATGTCATCTCCCCTTCTGGGTCTAGTCACCTTACATTCTACGACCCATCAAACCCTCTCAATTCTGCTGTGACACTCCTTAGTTAAATCACAACCCTGGTTAAAGCCAGCTCTCCATACAACCAGACAGAATGGTCTTGGCTTAAATGTTTGTTTGTGAATCTTAAGGAAGAACCTCAGGCTCTTTGGTAGCTCTACTAAATTTTCCTAATCTGTTCACTTTTATTTTTCTAGACCGTTTACCTTCTTTTCTTCCAATATCTAATCCTGCGCCCCAGTCTTCAAACTTGCCTGATTGCTTGATTGCTTCGTTTCTGGTTTCACTGAGACAAGAGGAGAAATCAGAAGAGAAATTCCACATTCCTCCAGCAGTGAGTCTCCCCACCTTCTTAGAGGTGCACTCCCTGCTTTGCCTCCTGCCACCCCTGAGAACTGTCTGTGCTCTGGACTCCATCTAAACTCACTAGTCAAGAACTTTCGTCCCTATATCGTCCTTACATTTTGTTTAGCATCAATTTTTACCTCTAAATAAGATCATTTTAACCAGTATTTTAACAAACCATAAAAACTCATATCTTTTTTTTTAAATTAATTTATGTATTTTTTTATTTTTTTTGGCTGCGTTGGGTCCTCGTTTCTGTGCTAGGGCTTTCTCTGGTTGCGGCAAGTGGGGGCCACTCTTCATCGTGGTGTGCGGGCCTCTCACTATCGTGGCCTCCCTTGTTGCGGAGCACAGGCTCCAGACGCGCAGGCTCAGCAGTTGTGGCTCACGGGCCCAGTCGCTCCGCAGCATGTGGGATCTTCCCAGACCAGGGCTCGAACCCGTATCCCCTGCGCCGGCAGGCAGATTCTCAACCACTGCGCCACCAGGGAAGCCCTCATATCTTATTTTAAACAAGCAAAAGTCTCTTAACCCTGCCTCCCTTCTAGTTTGGGTCCCATTTCTCTGTTCCAATTTACAGAAAATTTTCTTTCTTCCTTTCCTTTCCTTTCCTTCCTTCTTTTCTTTCTTTCTTCCTTTCTTTCTTCCTTCCTTCCTTCCTTTTCTTTCTTTCTTTATTTATTTCCTTTCTTTTTTCCTTTCTTTCTTTCTTTCTTTCTTTCTCTCATTCTTTCCTTTAACCAAGCTATCAATCCTTTATTTATTGATTGATTGATGTATTCAGTTATTTATTTACTTTATTTTGCTTTTTATTTATGTCACATAAGCTGTATTTTCTTTTTCTAGAATATATTTAAAACAACTTCATTAACTCAGTCAAGTATAGTGCAAAATATATGGGCTTTGGTGTGACTTTTTAGCCATAAGACCTGCTTTAAATTGATAAGTTTTAGAACTAGTAATTCTATAATAGCCATTCTAAACCTATTTTTTTACAGTTTCTGTCTTCTCTTCCTTCATGCTCCCTTTTTTTTTTCTCCTGAGACCACTTCAACCAGGCATTTTTTCATCCTGCCACAGGAGGTGCTCTTACCAAACTCAACAAAACTCTCTTTATTGCCCAATGCAATGCCTATTTCTAATTTGTCAGCTTTCTTGACCTATTAATGCTATTGATAATATTGATTAGTCTCTCCTGAAACTGTTTTCATTTTGCTTCTCCCTGCTTTATCTGCATCTCTAACCGAACCCACATTCTCATCTTCCTGTGCAAGATTTTCTTCATCTTCCCAAGCTCCAACTAATGGATACCCAGGGCTCAATCTTTGGTTATCTCCCCTTCACCCCCTAAGTAATCTCATCTACTCCTATGGCTTTACATGCCACATGTAATGCTACTTATTGCTACATTTAAGAATCCTGCCCAGCTTTCCCTCCTGAACTCTTTAACCAATTGCCTACTTAACATCTCAGCTTGGATGCCTAATAAACATCGCTAATTTAACATGTGTAAAACTTGACTCATAATTTTCCCTCCCCAAAGAGTGATTTCTCCCATTTTCTCTGTCTGAGCAAAAACACCATTCTTTCAGTTGCTACGGCCAAGACATTAGAGTCCTTCTTGTCTTCTCTATTTCTTCCACACCTCACATCCATTCCATTAGAAAATGCTTTTGACTCTAATCTCAAATATATATTCAAACTGAATCACTTTTTATCACCTCTAAACATGTAGTTAATTTCATAAAACGACAAACTCTGCATCTCCATTAGTTCACTTTACTTGCATTAGAGAGCACTTTAAAACTTAGTGGCTTAAAATAACAGTCTTTTATTATAGTTTAAAAATCTGCAGTCAACTGAAAGGAGTTCTACTGACCAGAACACAGTTCAGCTGATCTCAGCCGGGCTCACCAACATCTCTGGAGCCTCAGCTGAGAAGAATGAGTAGATGAATCTGGTCCACGTGATTTCTCATCTTCTAGGCAAGTTAGTCTGGGCTTGTGATGGCAGCTGGCAAGGTTCCAAGAGAGCAGAACCATACAAGGCCTATTGAGACCCAGGCATGGAAATCAGAAATCATACAATGTAACTTTGCTGTATTCTATTCGTTAAAGTAAGTCAAAATTCCACCCAGATTCATTGTGAGGAAGAGCTACAAAGTGACACTACAAAGACCTGTGGATCTATGGAGGGGAATGATTACCACGTTTTTGCACTGAATCTACTATGCCATTTCTTTCAGAATGAGGTCCCAAAATCCTATCTCTGGCCAACAAAGGTTTTTGTAATCTGGCTATCCCTTACTTTTCCAACCTTACCTCTTCTCTCTTTCTTCCTTCCTCACTGCATTCCAGCTACACTGAACATCCTCCCATCTTAGGTTCTCTTCATTTATGGTCTTCTTCTCAACCTGGAATGTTCTCCCAAATCTGTGACCTCTCTCCCTCTCTGTGTTTATGTCTTTTCTCCAATCAGAGAGATATACCCTGAATCAACTTTCAAAATGTCACCCGCAACCCCTCCAGCCGATAAAGGTGCTTTATCATTCTTGATAACACCTATTATTTCTTTGGTTTTAGCTTACTGTTTGTCTTCACTAAAGGAATGTCTGCATCGTAAGAGCAGGGGCTTTGTTTTATGGACACCTCATCCCCAGTAACTAGACTAGTGCTGCTCAATAAAAATGTAATGCAAGACATGTATGTCATTTTAAATTTTCTAGTAACCATATGAAAAAAGGTAAAAAGCGTTAGGTGAAATTGATTTTAATAATATTTATTATTTAGCCTAATATATCCAAAATATTATCATTTCAATATGTAATCCATCTTAACAAGGGTTAAGATATTTTATTTCACTTTTTTTTTTTTCTTAACTGTCTTTGAAACCCGGTGTATATTTTACCTTTATATACATCTCAAATCAGATAAGTGCTCAATAGTTCCATGTGGTTAGTGGCTACCATTTTGGACAGCCCAAATCCAGCTCATTGTTAGTGTTCCATAAGTGTTTAGCCATGATTGTTTTCACTCAAGCAGTCTAAGCTCAGGTAGGCCAAATTCAATTGAAGGAAAGCCCTGTGGCAAAAGTGAAACTACTAGTTCCATAACTTTATCAGTTTAAGGCAGATCTTATTACTTTCTCTACTTCTTTATTACATTGTCCTTGAAGCTTTAAAAGCCTATTTCCCCAGCTTGATCTTAATGTTCTTGAATACTTTACTATTTCTCTACTTTTCTTGATTTCATTGCTCTTAACTCTTTTAAGTCAAGAGTAAAACATTCAAGACCATTGAGACAAAGGTAGGAGATGAACAAGAAAAAAACAAAAACAAAAACACAAAATACCTCAAGTCAGTTTGTATCTTTGTTTCTCTGTTCACAAAAGTAATATTTTTTCTCAGCATTCCAATTAGTTGTTTTGGCCAGATGTTTTAAAAATCAATACCTTGCCTTCTTTCCCATCTCTTTCCATTGTAGGAGTCTTGTGGTCAAAACCCCTGTCATGGACAGAGATTCCTCTGAGCCATATTCACACCAGCAACTAACAAACACAAGTTTTCCCTGTCTCCAGGCAATTACACTTGCAGTTCATTTTGCCTGGAAAGCGTGCCACCCCGCTTCATCCAGCTTTACCCTTCAGATGTCAGATTAAATAACTTCTCTTCAGAGAGGTCTAAATTAGACCACCCTCCCTATTATACATGCTCACAGCACTCACTTTCCTTCCTAGCACTTATCATGATGGCAAATACATAATCATTTGAGTAACTATACATGAAACACAGAATCATGCTGTATCCCTGTTATATAGTATAGTTACTGACACAAAGCAGATGCTTGAAAATACTGAGGAATGACTGCAGTAGGTGAATAAATGTGGTGGTTGAATACAACAGAATGGGAAAATTTAGAACTAGAAAATATTGCTAACCTCCACTAATGCTCAGCTCCTTCATTTAAGATAACAATTCTAGGACTTCCCTGGTGGCCCAGTGGTTGAGAATCTGCCTGCCAATGCAGGGGACACAGGTTCGAGCCCTGGGCCGGGAAGATCCCACATGCCGCGGAGCAACTAAGCCCGTGCACCACAACTACCGAGCCTGCGCTCTAGAGCCCACGAGCCACAACTACTGAGCCCGCGTGCCACAACTGCTGAAGCCCGCACACCTAGAGCCTGTGCTGCACGATGAGAAGCCACCGCAATGAGAAGCCCGCACACTGCAATGAAGAGTAGCCCCTGCTCGCCGCAACTAGAGAAAGCCCGCGTGCAGCAGCGAAGACCCAACACAGCCAAAAATAAATAAATCAAATAAATAAATTTATTTTTAAAAAAAAGATAACAATTCTAATGGTGACAATGGAAAATCCTTTAGAAAAATTAATGAAGCAGTGAATGGGTGAATGACTGAGTAGTGTGCGTGTCTGTATGTCTATACACACATACATACACACAGGTGAATATATTTAACTTACTTGACTGCTCATTTGTACTTGCAGAGTTCACTAACTTTTGAGTAAATATAGTATAAGTGGGGAAAATGCCACAGGGCAGGGTGCAGGGCACCATGAGGAAAGCTGAGGAGATGGCCTGGGGATATGGCCGTGCCTCATAATTGAGCAATTGTGTAACCTCCAGGCACTCTGGACTTTAAGATCATTCTTTATAAAATGACTTAACTGGCTTTTATCTCCATGAGCCCTATTTTATCAATTTTAAAATGTACTTTTTTTCCCCACATTATAACTTCTCTGACATCAAGATGCATCTTACAATCAATGGCATTTTACAGCCCTGTCAAGCGTGGTTGTGAGTGACATGAACAAAATAAAAATCATCCCTTGATACCTTCTGGGAAGACCAAGAAAACATGAATACCAAAGCATTTTAGATTCACTGAAATACAGGGACTTAGAGGCATAGACTTCTGTAATTCTAAGTTATTTCTTTTAATACCCATTTCCTAAAATTTTAAATTAAAAAACATGTATAGAATAGCATTTCTTGCTTGGATCACTGACTGGAACCCTGTTAATTATTCTGTAGGTCAAAATACCCAGGATGTTTAGGCTTGTAACGGACATAGAAATCTTTACAGTGTGTTTTCATACATGGCTCACCAAATGCTACTCAAACATACATATTCCCCTGAAGACATTCTTTTCCAGTTGAAGAAATAGTCCTCAACCTGGGATCCTCCAAGAAAAAAGCTTCATTTCCCTCCTCGGCCTGATCAGCATACACACTGTGAAAATCTAGAAATAAATGGTTTGCCACTTTTCATGTCCTTTCACGCCGTGGTGGATTTTTATTTTTTATGAGTCTGACAGCGTGTATCTGTTCAAACCATCATGGTATATCTTGATAAATAAACACTATATTTATTGGGCCCCTCCCCCTACCTCAGAAGCCTTTGGGAGGTCTTTCACTGCTTTATCATTTCTTTATTTCTTTTTAAATTATTTTGTGTTTCAACATTCTGCTCACAGTCAATTTCAGTTAATTACCCTAGGAAATGCTCTAGGGAAAAAAAAAAAAAAAAAGGCGGATGTACACATTCTCCCAGACCCAGAATTTTATACACAGAGCCAGCATCTGGACACATGTCTACATGCCACCCCACCTCCACAAAGACTTTCTTCATTGGGCTTTGTTATTGCTTTGTCTTAATAGTTAATGTTTTTCTATAAAGCATTTTGAATTCCCCTTCTTGGGTTAAAAATAGCACAATTTTTAATCTCCTCTTTTATTCCCAGCATCATTTTGTTTTAAAACATATTGATTAAATGTCAAATCTTCACTTAAAGCTGGCTTTCGGACAATTTTTGTTGTGCAGCTACTATTATTTAAGCAGAGGTGTTTGCTCTTACAGCCAAACGAAGGCAGCGTGAGCCGTGGAGATTGTGCGTTAGGGAGAACAGTTGATGGATTACAAATCTCTGCATTTCACCAACAGAAATGAATTTGAATCCATCAGTTTTATTCCCTTCTGCCAAATTCAGGAAGTTCAGTTCATGCAGATCTGTCAAAATATTACATTAAACACCTAGATGAATGAGTTAAATTAATTTAATTTTGCAGTTTGCCTTGATTGGGTTAGGCTAGTGCTAGGCACAAAGCAAAAACTCCCAGGGAAATTGAGCCTCGTCAGAGACACGATCATGGCAGCGCCAGCCCTGCTCAGCTGAATAGTCAGACAAAGTGTTAGAAATCAGTGACCAGGGAAGGGAGGTGCCTGGACTTTCCCTGTGACACCCATGCCTGTCTTTTACTTAACACTTATCTGATGTTCCCGAAAGAAAGTAACCACAGTAGTGAATAAAATTAAAATGAAAAAAGGCCACTGCGCTTGCAATGCAGAACAGATCAGTCAGGGCAACCAAAATGAAAGGGAAAAGGGAACAATAATCCTGCTGTGTGGTTATATATCACCTTTCATGGAAACAATGTGAGAATTCTCTGTTTTTGCAGGCCAGCTCCCCAGAGGGCTTTGAAAGCAATTCAGGAGGGAAATAAAAAGATTGCAGAACAGATTTCAGGCTTGAATGATAAAATGGACATTCTGCAAGACAGATTTTACTGAATTGAGAACTGGATGATTGAGGCTGTCACACATAAATAAATTGAAAAGGAGTAAAATCCAAAAGAAAGCAGAAAATTTTGAAAGGACATAAAAGTACAAAGAGGACCGGATGATCTTGAAAGAAGGTCAGAGAACCAGCCTCTATATTCGGCGACAGTCAAGAGGATTCAAACCTGGAAACCTAGGAGCCACTGCCAGGTATAATCAGTACTAAAATATGAGATCTATACGTTCCCGACACATTGCAGTGCTAGCCCTGCACAGCTGGAGAGGGTGAAGCAGTTACCAAATCATGGAATAATTACATTGATTTAAGCAACAGTCACCCTGAAGTCTAGTCTTCTTTTCCTATCTTCTCTTTTATGGAAGGAAGGGCCTGTGGATGGACCACTACAGAGGTCCTACATCATGCAGGATCTGGGCTTCTGCTGAAGTTTTTCTCAGGTGTCTCTTATGGGAAACCCTTGGCCCTACAGGATATGCATCTCATGGGCTGTATCTCATTCCCTAAAGAGTAATAGAGAGATGCCACCTTGGCCAGTTCTGTGGGTCACAACTTAGACCTTGAAGGAGGATGGAGCATTGGCTATGACAAGGGAATCTAGGAAGGCAAGGGGTTCCACTGGAGGTCTTGTCTCCTCCTGCTGTTAGAAAATATCCATCCAACTTACTCTCTTACTCACTCTCCTCAGTGTCTTACTGGAAACACTGAGGCGTCATGGTCAGGGCATTCTTGTCCCAAAAACAGTTGGCAAGGAAGAGGAGTTGGAAGATGCCAGATGAGATGTCCAAAGCAGCTGCTTACCATGGGCAAGGAGATGTGCCCTGTCCCATGTGATCCCAAGTCTTAGGGTCACCTTCTTCCTGGAAGAGGTGGCCACCTTCCTTCCTGTGTCCAGGGAGCTCTGGAGAGGCTGTCTTACTATGTGGGTCAGCTTTCCCAGGAGGCATGCCATATACCCTTTCTCAGCAGGTGAAGACACCAAGGAGAAAGAAATGCAACAGTGTCCAGAAGTAAACGGAAAATAGACTTTCAGCGCTCTCACATCATCAGCTTCTCCCCTTCTGCAAATTCAAAGATCAGTGGGTCAGAGCACCACGTTACATTTGCAAACATTAATGGTAAGGATTATGCTGTTTCACCTTGAGGCTGAACCTGGTTGGCACATTGAGGGAAGAACCACAAGCAAATTTTTAGAACAAGATTCTAGGTAGCCTTATCTGGTAGAAAGTAACGATTTGTTAGTGCTGATGATATCTTATGCTTTCCTTATAAAAGTGGTCTATGAGCATCTGGATTCCTTTCTGTGATAGGAATGTGGTACATTCCTGTGTATGGGTGTACATTAAAGTGTATATGGACACACAGGTTGTCATTCTGGAAGTGCAATGTACTGTTACTTAATAATAATGAAAGGATGATATTGCAGTGAAACACTTCCGACAAAAGTTCAGGGTTGATTACAGTGAAGAGTATGTGGCCTAAGTGAACAAAATATGATATTTAGAAAACGAAAGCTGGGCATAGCTCAAAAACAGATGCAGTTCAAATCTTAACCCTACCAGTGAGCTTGGCTAAATTAAATTCTCTTGCTTTGTCTTCATCTCTGAAATGAAGATATTAATACCCACCTGTATAGGTTAATGGCAAGATGAAAAATTATGTAAGTATAGTGGCTTCACACAGCAGGCATTCAATAAATTGTAGCCACTATTATTACTAAGAAACAGCACAGTGTAGAACAAAGAGTAGGGGATTTCAAAAGGAAGGAACTGATTTGAAGTCCAGTTTGACACTTATCAGCTGGATAAGTTTGGGAAAAATTCTTAACATCTATGACACTCTGTTGCCTCACATGTCAAATGGGCAAATAATAATAATTTCATAGGACTGCTGTAAGTAATAAACAAGATGAGATAAGGAAAGTGCTGACCTGGGATAGAGTAACTCCTCAAAGAATGTGAATTCCCTTGGTCCCCTGCCAGGCGACCAAATAGATCTACTTTTGCAGAGGTTTGTTCTTCAACAATAAAAAATGGAAAGCATTTCTAACCAGATATCCAGAGAGCCTTCCTATGATTACTCCTAAAATAGCCATGGTATGCCCTCAGAATGTTCAATTGCGCAAAAAATCCTATTCCTTTTGTGAATAGGAGCTTCCAGACTCCTCAGGAAATTTCTGTCACTTACAAATCATTCTTTTCTCTTTCTGCCGGTTTGTTTGTTCCCCTCCCTCCAATTTGATAAAGCATCTGCTATGCTTAAGGCATGACCGAGAAGCTGGAGTCCAAGGGAAGGGAAAAACCTTTATCCAATGAACATGCACTCCCCTTAAGGTTAGACACTTCCGCTAACAGTGTTTCCCTTCGCTTCCCTGCCTCATAAAGCCTCTATTGTGTTGACTTCTCTGCCAATAATGCCCTGTTACTCCTCTTTCATCCACTGATTGCATTTCCATTGTCCTGGCCTGATACTGTGCTAAACCAAGCACTGATGCCAGTGGAGGAGGATTCATGCCCAAAGATCCTTGGAGCCCCTCTCTCGGCAGACTGGCTGGGGTAGAACAAAATTTCAGCAGCAGCTGCAGCCATAGTTCACGGCCCTGTGAGAATGTGACAACTCACTCTTTCATTCAGAACGCTTCTCTGCTCTCGGCTTCTCTTAGATTTTCATTTGCCTGCCTCCGGGATTCAGATGCTTTCATAGAATTGATGCAAACCCCTGGGAAATTTATTTGTCCTCTGATATCATCCACGCTAATGCTCCCCTCCATTAGCTCAGATAATCAAGAGTTGACTATACCTAGAACTGAGGGGGATTACAAAGGCACTTAAAATCTAATGAGAGAGAGTGGAAAAATACTGAAGGAATTTTTAAAAAAAGGAAAGAGAGAAAAGCAGAAAGCAAGCCACAAATATCTCCATAAATCAACTTATAATGTCTCAGCAAAACGCAAGAATTAAAGAGGATATGTGATAGAATTACTGGTACTGGCGCCTAAGTCTGGGTCAGTGTCCCAGTGCCACCAGAGGAGAGCAAGTTAGAATATTGTGAAAGTGGGTCAGGGTTTAGGCAATAGGTTCTATGGCATTTGGGGGAAGGAAAGTCAGGCAACTGTCATTCTAGTTGATTCTGATCCCTCTGAAATTAGTTCCTTACTTAAAAAGATGGTTTTTAGACTGTAACTCATCTTGAATCCATATGAAAATCAAACTACAAGGCAGGGCCAGTTGTCAATATTAATAGTAGCCCAGCCATTGTGTATTATGAGCAGTTCCATCTAGGAAATTAGGGAGTAGTGCCAGTTCATAACATGAGTACACAGACCCACACCATTTTGATCGTATGGGTCCCCGGAAATGCAAGAATAGCTCCCACTGTTCTTGGTGGTTCAACCTCATTGATATTTCCTACTAGCAGAGTAGAAGTAACCACAGGCCCACCAATATCATGAAAGAGAAGGGATTTGGTAAATTCCAATTTCCCTTTTAATATCTGTGATTTTTTAATATAACAGGATAGGGCATTAGAGTGGTTCATTGCAAATTAAAATAATGGTGCCCATGACAGCAGTGGTTATATAACCACAGAATTAACATGTTGTTCAGATTCCAGGTGAATTTTTGTGATAAGTGATTTCATAAATACTATTTTCTCTTTCCCCAGTCATGGATACCAACCAGTTCACATTCACTGGGAGGGTTGTAAAGCACACCTTCATAACCCTTTTGGATATTGCCAAAAAAGGATATAGCTGACGTAAAGCCATTCACCCAAGATATAGTGGAAGTAAACTTAATGCCTGATAAGCCGGTCCATCACCGCAGCAATGACCTAATTACTGGAATCATAAGAAGGTGATAAAGGCCTGTATATGGTAGTGAACCATTTGCAACAAAATTCTCAGGCATTGATGATTCAGAGGCAGAATTCTTGTCTGTCATTAGCAACAAAATCAAAGTGCCACTAACAACTGTTAACATCTGGTGATTCACTACACAGAATGAAAATATTCAGATAAGGCGGAAAAAAAAAAGCAGCTGATCTCAGATGAGGCACTTCATTTGCAAAAAAGGAGGTACTAAAATTATTAAGATTCTCTGGATATAGGAAAATACAAATCTGGAAGGTCTATCAAGAGTCCTCATATGGAAAAGAAAATGAATTTTGAGAAAAAACTAATTCTATGGTCATATCTCCTCCAAGATGGTTTGGGTAAATTCTTTCATAATCCAACCTCATGAGGTAAAAGGTGGCATCAAGTAAGAGGAGTAGGGTGATCTATCTGAGTTATCAGAGGGTGTTCATTGTATTTTTACGTACACAAGAAGATGTTTTCCTTAAGAAAAGGAGAATGGAGTATTCCTTCTGTGCCCTCATCCCTGAATAAATATCAAGAGTTGGGAAAGATCCAGAGGCTCAAACCTAGAGGAAAGTATGTTTCAGTAGCATAGTTTACCTGGTCTGAGACTAGGATAGTGGAGTAGGTGGAGATAATTACAGAGGATTTGGCAAAAACAGAACGAGTGCAAAGAGAGAGCAAAGAGAAATGCACCATGTACTTATAAACTTGCTACAAAGGGAGTATAATCCCTTAGCAAACTTCACCCTGGAAGACCACTCTTGTGAAACGAGGGAAGTTTGTGTTGGTCATGTTGATCCTCTTGGCAGTGATCCCCCCAAAGTAGTCTCGATTGCATAGTATCAGCAAGAGACAGGATGACCTCCATAGCTGACTGGCCATCTATAAGAATATGGCCACTGGAGGAAGGCTGAGGTCACTTCAGCAACTGCTTTGGTGGGAAGAGGGTACATAACTGCAATGTTGTGACCTGAGGAGTATAAAAGGCATTAGCACGTGCACATCAACAGCCTCAAGAACCAAAAGATAAACCATGCTGGGTCTGGAAGCAAAACACTGGATCTTCTCAGAGCACAAGATATTGTTTTCCTGGGATTTTTTTTTTTTCATTAAATCTGGGTTTCTTTTAATTTTTTTAAAGGCTACTGGTATACAGTTGCATGGTAATGAATAGCACTTTTTGTGTTCATAGTATTTTAAATGCGTCTGAATTTTTAAAATTAAACTTTGATTTTGAGACAATTGTTGAGTCACAGGCACCTGTAAGAAATGACGCAGAGATTCCTGCACCCTGTACCTGGTTCTCCTCAATGGTAACATCTTGCAAAACTGTAGTAAAGTATCAAACACAAGATATTGACATTGGCACAGTCAAGATACAGAACATTTTCATTAGCAAAAGGATCCCTCATCCCTTTAGGACCACATCCTCCACACTCCCCCTCTCCCGTCCTTGGCCCAAGCAACCATTATCCTGCTCTCCATTTTTACAATGTCACCGTTTTAATATTATAAGGATAGAATTATACAGATTGTAATCTTTGAGGGCTGGCTTTCCTTTCATACAGCATAATTCTCTGAAAATTCATCCATGTTATTATATATATCAATATTTGTTCCTTTTTATTTCTGAGTAGTATTCCATGGTATGCATTAATCGTCTAACCATTCAACATTGGAAAGACATCCGAATTGTTTCCCTTTTTCAGCTGTCACTAATAATGCTTCTGTGAATACCTGTGTATAGGTCTTTGTGTGAACATACATTTTTCTTTCTCTGAAGTAAACATCCAAGAGTGAAAGTTGTGAGCAATATGACAATTGCATATTAAGTTTTATAAGAAACTGTCAAACTGTTTTCTGGACTGGCCATCCCATTTTACACCACCACCAATATATGAGTGATACAACTTTTCTGTATCCTCATCAGTTTTTTTTTTTTCGTTTTAGTCATTCTGGCAGGTGTATAGTAATATTTTATGGCTTTAATTTGCTTTCTCTAACGATTAATGATGTTCAGTCTCCTTACATGTGTTATTTGCCATCTCTATGTCCTCTTTGGTGAAATGTCTATTCATGGTTTTTGCCCATTTTCTAATTGGATTGTTTCTCTTCTATTGAGTTTTGGAAGTTCCTTATATATTCTAGATACTAGTTCTTTGTCCAACAAATAGTTTGCAAATATTTTCTTCAATCTTTAGCTTCTCTCTCCATCTTTTTAACAGGGTATTTCACAGAGCAAAAGTTTTTAAATTTGATGACATCCAATTTATCAGTTTTTCATATAATGAATCATGCTTTTTGTACCAAGTCTAAGAATTCCTTATCTCGCCCTAGAATCCAAAGATTTTTTTCATCCTTTTACTTTCAAAGTACCTATATTATAGTATTTGAAGAGAGTGTTTTGTTGATAACATGTAGCTGATTTTTCCCCCACTCTGCCAACCTCAGCTTTTAATTATGTATTTAGATCATGTACATTTAAGGTAATTGCTGACATGTTACAGCTTAACTCTGGCATTTTGTTATCTGTTTTATGAATATTACCTCTGTTTCTCATTTCTCTGTTCTTTTTTCTTACTTTCTCATGGGTTATTATATTTTTTTGAATTTTCTTTTATTTATTTTTTTAGAACAGCAGGTTCTTATTAGTCATCCATTTTATAGACATCAGTGTATACATGTCAATCCCAATCTCCCAATTCATCACACCACCACCCCCCACCCCCCTGCCACTTCCCCCACTTGGTGTCCATACGTTTGTTCTCTACATCTGTGTCTCAATTTCTGCCCTGCAAACCGGTTCATCTGTACCAGTTTTCTAGGTTCCACATGTATGTGTTACTATGCGATATTTGTTTTTCTCTTTCTGACTTACTTCACTCTGTATGACAGACTCTAGATTCATCCATGTCTCTACAAATGACCCAATTTCATTCCTTTTTATGGTTGAGTAATATTCCACTGTATATATGTACCACATCTTCTTTATCCATTCATCTGTCGATGGGCATTTAGGTTGCTTCCATGTCCTGGCTATTGTAAATAGTGTCGCAATGAACATTGGTGTGCGTGTGTCTTTTTGAATTACGCTTTTCTCTGGGTATATGCCCAGTAGTGGGACTGCTGGGTCTAACGGTAATTCTATTTTTCGTTTTTTAGGGAACTTCCTTACTATTCTCCATAGTGGCTGTATCAATTTACATTCCCACCAAGAGAGCAAGAGGGTTCCCTTTTCTCCACACGCTCTCCAGCATTTATTGTTTGTAGATTTTCTGATGATGCCCATTCTGACTGGTGTGAGGTGATACCTCATTGTAGCTTTGATTTACATTTCTCTAATAGTAACGTTGAGCAGCTTTTCATGTGCTTCTTGGCCATCTGTATGTCCTCTTTAGAGAAATACCTATTTAGGTCTTCTGCCCATTTTTGGCTTGGGTTTTTTGTTTTTTTAATATTGAGCTGCATGAGCTGTTTATATATTTTGGAGATTAATCCTTTGTCTGTTGATTCGTTTGCAAATATTTTCTCCCATTCTGAGGGTTGTCTTTTCATCTTGTTTGTAGTTTGCTTTGCTTTGCGAAAGCTTTTAAGTTTCAATAGGTTCTATGTGTTTATTTATGTTTTTATTTCTATTACTCTAAGAGGTGGATCAAAAAAGATCTTGCTGTGATTTATGTCAAAGGGAGCTCTTCCTATGTTTTCCTCTAAGAGTGTTATAGTGTCCGGTCTTACATTTAGGTCTCTAATCCATTTTGAGTTTATTTTTGTATTTGGTATTAGGGAGTGTTCGAATTTCATTCTTTTACATGTAGCTGTCCAGTTTTCCCAGCACCACTTATGAAGAGACTCTCTTTTCTCCATTGTATATCCTTGCCTCCTTTGTCATAGATTAGTTGACGATAGGTGTGTGGGTTTATCTCTGGGCTTTCTATCCTGTTCCATTGATCTATATTTCTGTTTTTGTGCCAGTACCATATTGTCTTCATTACTGTAGCTTTGTAGTATAGTCTGACGTCAGGGAGTCTGATTCCTCCAGCTCCGTTTTTTTCCCTCAAGACTGCTTTGGCTATTCGGGGTCTTTTGTGTCTCCATACAAATTTTAAGATATTTTGTTTTAGTTCTGTAAAAATTGCCATTGGTAATTTGATAGGGATTGCATTGAATCTGTAGATTGCTTTGGGTAGTATAGTCATTTTCACAATATTGATTCTTCCAATCCAAGAACATGGTATATCTCTCCATCTATTGGTATAATCTTTAATTTCTTTCAACAGTGTCTTATAGTTTTCAGCATACAGGTCTTTTCTCTCCCTAGGTAGGTTTATTCCTAGGTATTTTATTCTTTTTGTTGCAGTGGTAAATGGGAGTGTTTCCTTAATTTCTCTTTCAGATTTTTCATCATTAATGTATAGGAATGCAAGAAATTTCTGTGCATTACTTTTGTATCCTGCAACTTTACCAAATTCATTGATTAGCTCTAGTAGTTTTCTGGTGGCATCTTTAGGATTCTCTATGTATAGTATCATGTCATCTGCAAACAGTGACAGTTTTACTTCGTTTCCAATTTGTATTCCTTTTATTTCTTTTTCTTCTCTGATTGCCATGGTTAGCACTTCCAAAAGTATGTTGAATCATAGTGGCGAGAGTGGACATCCTTGTCTTGTTCCTGATCTTAGAGGAAATGCTTTCAGTTTTTCACCATTGAAAATGATGTTTGCTGTGGGTTTGTCATATATGATCTTTATTATGTTGAGGTAGGTTCCCTCTATGCCCACTTTCTGGAGAGTTTTTATCATAAATGGGTGTTGAATTTTGTCAAAAGCTTTTTCTGCATCTATTGAGATGATCATATGGTTTTTATTCTTCTATTTGTTAATATGGTGTATCACAGTGATTGATTTGAGTATATTGAAGAACCCTTGCATCCCTGGGATAAATCCCACTTGATCATGGTGCATGATCCTTTTAATGTGTTGTTGGATTCTGTTTGCTAGTATTTTGTTGAGGATTATTGCATCTATATTCATCAGTGATATTGGTCTGTAATTTTCTTTTTTTGTATTATCTTTGTCTGGTTTTGGTATCAAGGTGATGGCGGCCACATAGAATGAGTTTGGGCGTGTTCCTTCCTTTGCAGTTTTTTGGAAGAGTTTGAGAAGGATGGGTGTTAGCTCTTCTCTAAATGTTTGATAGAATTCACCTGTGAAGCCATCTGGTCCTGGGCTTTTGTTTGTTGGATGATTTTTAATCACAGTTTCAATTTCAGTGCTTGTGATTGGTCTGTTCATATTTTCTATTTCTTCCTGGTTCAGTCTTGGAAGGTTATAGCTTTCTAAGAATTTGTCCATTTCTTCCAGGTTGTCCATTTTATTGGCATAGAGTTGCTTGTAGTAGTCTCTTAGGATGCTTTGTATTTCTGCGGTGTCTGCTGTAACTTCTCCTTTTTCATTTCTAATTTTACTGATTTGAGTCCTCTCCCTCTTTTTCTTGATGAGTCTGGCTAATGGTTTATCAATTTTGTTTATCTTCTCAAAGAACCAGCTTTTAGTTTTATTGATCTTTGCTATTGTTTTTTTGTTTGTTTCTATTTCATTTATTTATGCTCTGATCTTTATGATTTCTTTCCTTCTGCTAACTTTGGGTTTTGTTTGTTCTTCTTTCTCTAGTTCCTTTAGGTGTAAGTTTAGATTGTTTATTTGAGATTTTTCTTGTTTCTTGAGGTAGGCTTCTATAGCTATAAACTTCCCTCTTAGGACGGCTTTTGCTGCATCCCATAGGTTTTGGATTGTCGTGTTTTCATTATCATTTGTCTCTAGGTATTTTTTGATTTCCTCTTTGATTTCTTCAGTGATATCTTGGTTATTTAGTAATGTATTGTTTAGCCTCCATGTGTTTGCATTTTTTAACTTTTTTTTCCCTGTAATTGATTTCTAATCTCATAGCATTGTGGTCAGAAAAGATGCTTGATATGATTTCAATTTTCTTAAATTTGCTGAGGCTTGATTTGTGACCCAAGATGTGATCTATCCTGGAGAATGTTCTGTGCGCACTTGAGAAGAACGTGTAATCTGCTGTTTTTGGATGGAATGTCCTATACATATCAATTAAATCTATCTGGTCTATTGTGTCATTTAAAGCTTGTGTTTCCTTATTAATTTTCTGTTTAGATGATCTGTCCATTGGTGTAAGTGAGGTGTTAAAGTCCCCCACTATTATTGTGTTACTGTCGATTTCCTTTTTTATAGCTGTTAGCAGTTGCCTTATGTATTGAGGTGCCCCTATGTTGGGTGCATATATATTTATAATTGTTATATCTTTTTCTTGGACTGAACCCTTGATCATTATGCAGTGTCCTTCTTTGTCCCTTGTAACATTCTTTATTTTAAAGTCTATTTTATCTGATATGAGAATTGCTACTCCAGCTTTCTTTTGATTTCCATTTGCATGGAATATCTTTTTCCATCCCCTCACTTTCAGTCTGTATGTGTCCCTAGGTCTAAAGTGGGTCTCTTGTAGACAGCATATATATGGGTCTTGTTTTTGTATCCATTCAGCAAGCCTGTGTCTTTTGGTTGGAGCATTTAATCCATTCACGTTTAAGGTAATTATCAATATGTATGCTCTTATTACCATTTTCTTAATTGTTTTGGGTTTGTTTTTGTAGGTCCTTTTCTTCTCTTGTGTTTCCCACTTAAAGAAGTTCCTTTAGCATTTGTTGTAGAGCTGGTTTGGTGGTGCTGAATTCTCTTAGCCTTTGCTTGTCTGTAAAGCTTTTGATTTCTCCATCGAATCTGAATGAGATCCTTGCCGGGTAGAGTAATCTTGGTTGTAGGTTCTTCCCTTTCATCACTTTAAGTATATCATGCCACTCGCTTCTGGCTTGTAGAGTTTCTGCTGAGAAATCAGCTGTTAACCTTATGGGAGTTCCCTTGTATGTTATTTGTCGTTTTTCCTTTGCTTCTTTCAATAATTTTTCTTTATCTTTAATTTTTGCCAGTTTGATTACTATATGTCTTGGCATGTTTCTCCTTGGGTTTATCCTGTATGGGACTCTCTGCACTTCCTGGACTTGGGTGGCTATTTCCTTTCCCATGTTAGGGAAGTTTTCCACTATAATCTCTTTAAATATTTTCTTGGGTCCTTTCTCTCTCTCTTCTCCTTCTGGGACCCCTATAATGCGAATGTTGTTGTGTTTAATGTTGTCCCAGAGGTCTCTTAGGCTGTCTTCATTTCTTTTCATTCTTTTTTCTTTATTCTGTTCTGCAGCTGTGAATTCCACCATTCTCTCTTCCACGTCACTTATCCGTTCTTCTGCCTCAGTTATTCTGCTATTGATTCCTTCTAGTGTATTTTTCATTTCAGTTATTGTGTTGTTCATCTCTGTTTGTTTGTTCTTTAATTCTTCTAGGTCTTTGTTAAACATTTCTTGCATCTTCTCGATCTTTGCCTTCATTCTTATTCTGAGGTCCTGGATCATCTTCACTATCATTATTCCGAATTCTTTTTCTGGAAGGTTTCCTATCTCCACTTCATTTAGTTGTTTTTCTGGGGTTTTATCTTGTTCCTTCATCTGGTACATAGCCCTCTGCCTTTTCATCTTGTCTGTCTTTTTGTGAATGTCTCTCATGGGTTATTTTAACACTTCTTTAGGATTCCATCCTGATGTATTAATACTATCCTTGAGGACTGAATTTTCTTAGTAGTTGATTTAGGTATTACAATATATATACATAAAATAATAGTCTACTGTAACTTTTTACGAAAATTTATTGCATCTAATCATCTTGAGAGAAATTCATGTGTGTCAGTCTATATCTAATTATATCTAATTAATATCTAATTAGTATCATATCAAATGTTACCCATATATATGCTGTCTACATATCTATGAGTAGATATGTACTCTTCAATATTCAATATTCAAAATATATTAATCATAAACCAACAGAACTGAAAGGAGAAATAGATGAATCTATAATTATAGTTGGAGATTTAAACACCTTGCTTTCTCAGGAATTGATAGAACAAGTAAACCAGCAAGGATATGAAAAACTTAACACCTTCAATTAACTTGACCTTTTTGGCAGAATATAGCAGAACACTCATTTTTTCAAGTATATGTGAAACATCAAAATAGACTACATTCTGGGCCATAAACCAAATCTTAACAAATTATAAAGACTAGAAATAACATAAAGTAAAAGTTCCTAAATGCATTAAATTAGGAATCAACACAAAAAGATATCTAGAAAATCTCTAAATATTTAGAAATTAAATAATATACACTGAAATAATTCTAGGTCAAAGAGGAATCCTCAAGAGAAATTAAAAAGTATTTTGAACTGAATTAAAATGAAAATACAACACACCAAAATTTCTAGGATACAGCTAAAACCATGCTTAGAGGAAAACATATATAATTAAATGCTTACTTTGGAAAATAAGTAAAGTTAACTATCAGTAATCTTAGCTTCAGAGACTAGAAAGAGATGAAAAAATTAAACCCAATGCTAAAAGAAGAAATGAAATAATAATTGTAAGAGCAGACATGAATACAATTTTTTTAAAACATAAAAATAAAGCAATGAAAACAAAACTGATATAAAAATATAAATAGAATTGATATCTATCCCCATATACTCAACAATATAAATGAATCAACCAATGCCTTAAAAGATAGAAACTACCAAAATTCACTCAAGAAAGAAGAAACAGAATATCCCAATATCTATAAAAGAATTTAAATTAATAATTAAAAATATTTTGCCTAAGAAAACTCTCAGCCCAAATGCCATCACAGGCAACTTCTACCAAATATTTGGGGAAGAAATGCAACCACAACAATACAAACTTTTCTAGAAATTGAAGAGGAGGGAATACTTCCTAACTTCTCTCATAAGTTCAGCATTACTCTAATAACAAAACCAGAGAAAGACACTACAAGAAAACTACAGACCAATATCCCTTATGAACATAAAGGCAAAACTCCTCCACAAAATATTAGCAAATCAAATCTAGCAATATATAAAAAGAATAATAGATTACGACCAAGTAGGTTTCATTTGAAGAATGTAGGCCTGGTCCAGCATTAGTAAATCAATTAAAATAATTCACTAGATTAGCAGAATAGTGAAGAAAGTCAAATAATCATCCCTAGATGTGGTAAAAAGCTTTTGACAAAATTCAACATTGATTCATGATAAAAAAAAAAAAAAATCTCAGGAAACTAAAAATCTCTGAATGCTTCCTCGATCTGCTAGATGGATGTTACTTAAAATTGAGAGTTGTCATTACAGTACTTAAAGATGAAAGACTGCATGCATTCCCCATTAGACTGGGAATAATGCAAGGATGTCCTTTCTCACAACTTCTATTCAACATTATACTGAAAGTCCTAGATAGAGGAATAAGACATGGAAAGAATAAAAGGCACACAGATTAGAAAGAGAGAAAGAAATATGTCTGTATTCACAAACCACACTTCTATGTAGAAAATCCTAAAGTATCTTTAAAAAGCTTCTAAATCTCATGAATCAATTTGAAAAGTTCACAAGATACAAAGTCAATATACAAAAATCACTTGCATTTTAATATATTAGTGATGAATAGTTGGAAATTGAAATTTTAAAATACAGTAAAATTTACAACAGCACAGAAAAATGATATACTTAGATATAAATCTAACAAAATATGTTTAGGATAAATATGCTGAAACCTATAAAACAGGGATGAAAGAAATCAAATAATGTTTAATAAATGGAGAGATATACAATGTTCATGAATACTGAAGCCTGAATACTATTAAGATATAAATTGTTTCCAAATTGATCTACACATTCAACTCAATCCAAATTAAATTCCCAGGAGGATTGTTTTGTAGATATTGATAATCTGAATCTAAAATGCATATGGAACAGCAAGAAAACTGTAAGAATCCAATTAATTTTGAAAATGAAGAACAAAAAAAGGAAGATTAACACTACCCAATTCAAGATTTAATAAGAAGTTCCAGTAATCAAGATAGTGGTGATAAGACACATAAGTCAATGGAACAGAGTCCATAAATATACCCACAGCATCATAATCAACTGATTTTTGAAAAAAGTTTAAAGGCAATTCAGTGAAGAAAGCACAGTCTTTTCAACAATGGTGCTAGAAAAACTGTACATTTGTGTGTCCAGGGTAAATAATGAACTTTGACCCACATTCTATTAATTCAAAATGGATCATAGACCAAAACATAAAACACAAAGCCATAAAACTTCTGGGAGAAAATCTTTGTGATCACAGGTTAGGCAAAGAGTTTTTATATTATTTATCAAGTGTTTAGATAGAAGATACTCTACCAGAATGAGAAGGGAAAGCAAAATATCAATAGAATACAAACGGCAAAGAATGAACACTACCGTATTACAAATGAATAAAATATCCACACTGAAGTGAGTAGGGAAGATAAGAACTAACCTGAGTTACTTTGGGAATCAATACTTTGACTGGAGACTGTAAGTCAACAGCAGAAAGAACTGTAAGAAAATATTTTTACTATATTTAGCAGATTTGTTTCTCCCAGGGGTGTGTATGGGTCAGCAATTCTGAAACTAATTTTTGTGAATACTAGGCTTGAAAAAAGTAGTGAGTATATTGCAGATAATGGGAGCCAAGTTTCTTACTATAGGAGAAAGAAGTTACAGTTAAGAATACAGGAGGGCTAGAGTAAACGTATGGTATTGGATTGGAATCACAGGTCTAGTATGAACTCATGGTTTTATACCTGACATGCTGATATTTACAGAAATAATTTAAGGGGTGTGTGTGTGTGTGTGTGTGTGTGTGTGTGCGCGCGCGTGCACGCACGTATGTGTGTGTGGCTGGGTTACTATATATACGTGCATTTCCAAGTTTTATCCACTGAGAGGGTCTAGATACAACGAGGTTTTGGTAGCAATGAGCACTCCTTCCATCCAGGTCTTGATGTCTAAATACCATCGTCTAATTAAAGGAACCAGACATCTTTGACAAAATGGTTGATTCCAGACTGGAGAAAGAAAAAGCAAGATGAGACTGGAGCATATTGTGTCGGCATAAAGTAAGGAAGTAGTCAAATTGAAAGTTCATAAAAGCCAACCTGAAAGAGCCCCTGTTGACTAAAGCTGGAAAATTCTGAGAAATAAAATTAACCAAGATAGCATTAGATTATAACCCACAGATAAAATAATACTAAGCATTCCATACCGATATAAATAAATACTGGCACACATGAATAAAGGAGGGAGAAGTAGCAGCTCTTCCTTACAGAGTATTTTTAAATTAATAAATATAGAAAGATTAAGGGAGATGGAGAACCACCACTGGAAAAACACAGTAAAAATTGTGGCAAACAAGATCAAAAGATGGATGCTAAAACTAACGGGCAAAAATTGGAGGAGAACAGGATATTTTTCAGTCTCAAATTATCTTCCCAGGACATTTATTAGTTCAAAAGGAGAAAATAGCAGCCTTACAATGGAGAAGCACAGCAGACACCACTTCAACCAGGTGATAAAAGTTACACAAGAAATATCAACTTCATGTACCCGTCATGTACACTTTGTAAGTGTATGTACAAGAACACATCATTTCTGTGACATTCTTGCTAAAAATGCATACCTTAATATAATTTTGAGAAAATATTAGGCAAATGAAAACTATAAAGCATTCTACAAAATAACTAACCAGTACTATTCGAAAGCATCACAATCATGAAAGACCGGAAAAACTACAGAACTTTCACAGATTGGAAAAGACAAAGAAGACATGAAAGTAAATGCAATGTGATATCTCAGATTGGATCCTGGAATAGAAGAAATAGATCAGCAGTAAATTGGTGAAATCCAAATAAAATACATAGCTTAGTTAAGAGTATTGCATCAAACTTAATAATTTTGAAAATTATACAAATATTATGCAAGGTGTTGGGAAGCTGGGTGAAGTATATATGAAAACTCTCTGAGTTAATTTTGTAGCCCTGCTCAAAGCCTAAAATTATTTCAAAATAAAAGTTTTAAAAGTTACATAGTAAATTCCACTTATAATATTAGCATCATACTGTTATTGCATATAACACTAGTTCTCAGACTCCTTTCTTGATCCTCAGGATAGTATGATATTTTTCTAGCCCTTGGGATAGTACAATATTTTGAAAGTTGTTGTCATAGGTAGTGTGATGATGATGATAATTCTATGTGAAAGAATTAATCAGTTCATTTCTTCTTTAAGCTTAATATGACACTGAGGTGAATATCTTCTAAAGCAAAGGTAAGAAAATAATTTGCCTACTTCTCTCTGATTCCCCCATCCTTCTGATAGAATAGATTCTATGTAAAAGACCACACCAACTGTGGGAGGAAAATACGATTGTTCTTATATTCTATAGGGTCACATGCGGCACAAGCTAGAATGAAATTTAGAGGTCAGGTGCAGGTCACAGAACTAGTGGGTTTACTGAGCACCCCTGGTCCAAAGCTTTTTTGATAATCCTTTGTTGCATCCCACATAGTAAATTTTACACAGCATGTAAGGGTTTGAGTTGGATTGTTTTAATGAAAGTAATAAAATTCATAATTAATTTTAAATTTAGTAAAATTGAAGAACAAGGGAAATATTCCTTCAATGAAACTTCTTTGCATGATGTCTCAGATGGTTTTGTCATCACCAGTTTCACTGAGAACATCACCCTGTTGGAAACTGCAATCTGAACAGATGAAGCACCTTTCAACCTGAGTAATTACCTCCCAGGGCTACAAACCCTCTGTGTCCAACACATAACCAAGCCTTGTCATTAAAATATAAATTACCTTTCCCTTTTTGATCTATTTTAAAAGAGAATTGCAGGCCTGACAGCTGACTGGGAAGCAGGGGATAGAAGAAATCGGAGTAGAGAACAATGTTGTCCTGGAAAGAAGCTTCTCCTCCCCTAAAAATGAGCTCTGCTTTGAGGCTTGGGTTAGGAAAACGTTGAGGATTAAAGCAATAGATGGGGATGGAACTAGGAAATGGAGAAACAATTAAAACAACAGCTGCTTTGCATCCCTTCCACTCTTTGGCTTTTTCTTATCCGCCCTCAATGATGGGTTTTGTAGCCCTAGTTGGCTACAGAGCAGAACAAACTAAAATAGTCACTATGGATATTTTTTCTTCCAAAATGTTTTCAGTACAAATAACTTCATGACACACACATCTCAAACATTAAATTAACAGCCTTTTCTCCTTTGCTGACACCAAGATCCCCCAGTTGTATAGAAATGAGGATTGGAAAATATTGCCTGGTAGACCTCTTGGGCACCCTGAACTACTGAAAAACAATAGCTACAACAGATGTTTCTTTCATATGATCTGTGTTTGATCTTCTAAATAATGTTTCACTACCAGGGGCTTGGCAAAGGGTCAGGAAATGTGTATAATTCAAGGGGAAAATATGGAAACAAAGAAAAAATCCTATGATACCCTCGAACAACTGCTAGAAATTCCGCTGATCAAAATATGGTTTATGTTACAGCAAATAATCTTTATTTTAAATGTCTAATTTCCAAAGATACTTAGGTTTTCAGACAAAGGCAGGCAGCTGTTTGCAATAAAACCACACCATTTTGTTTTGCAGACAATAGTAAAGTCCTAAGACAACAAGCCACATATGGATGTTATCCCTAACACTGTCCACTGACTTTTTCAAATCAGCCTTTGAAAGTCTAGTCTATGACTTCTCCAACCTGACCTCCAGAAGTTTATTTAAATGTCTGATTTAACTTTCTTCTTGTTTATTCCAGGTATTCCTTTTGAGATAAGAAACAATCAGTTAATTACTCATAATGATGCTCCATAGACTTGAAGAGCACCACTCAGTTATTTTCTTTTAAAAAATCTCCCCTTCACACACACACACACACACACACACACACACACACACACACACACAATTATTTCCCCTAACCTTTAAACCATTATTCAAGGATCCTTTTCTCTTTCCTGTGATCACTGTGAATATTAAAACCTGCTTTCTTACTCTTGAAAATACACTGAGAAAAAATTTTCTTTTTCTTGACTAGTTGTCTAGAACAAACATGGTCAAAAAAGCTCAGCCTAATAAGCCTGCATTGTATTCTTCTTCCACTGTAAGTACTGTTAGCTAAAATAATTCTCTTCATCATGTCAATTCAACTGCACCTTTATTTGGTGTCACTTAGAAAGTTACAATCATTAAAACACCAACTCTCAGGGATCAGATTTCTGGAAAAAAAATGTGTGGGCCAGTGGTTTGAATTGACGTACAGTGATGCCATACTTACCTTAGGAAAGGAGTACACATGGAATCTAAGTGGTCTGTCATGAAAAGCATTTATACATATAAAATATGAAATTCATGGTTACAATTGGGAAGAATGCCAAATCCATGAAATAATATCTTACCCATCTTTGTATGACCCATTCACAATCATAGAACAAATGCAGCATAAATCAAAAACTGAAACAACTTTATGTAAGACCAACAGAGAGATACAAAGTTATTTCAGTTTAGAGTGAAGCAAATATGCCCCATACTCAAAAGTCACAGTGTTAAATGTAAAATGTGTGCTGGTATTCCTTTCAAGAGCCACAGAAATGACTTTTCCCTGTTTCTTTCGTAGGACTAATCTCTCGATTTCACTATTATATATTTGCTTTTTTAATTCTGACTCCTCAAAAGAACCTATGTTTCCCTTAGGTGTCACTCCAAAGCACAATTTATTGCACTTCTAAACCATGGAACATAGTAATTATTTAGCCATATGGCTTTTAGTATATGAAATGAGATCTCAAGAGTGAAATTCCTTATATTCAAGATGAGTTTCCTTCTCAAACTTTAGGTATAATAAAATTTGAACTTCAACTGATGAAAGTAAATGCAATTGTGAGAAAATGAATTTTTTTCAAATAGTGAGAAATTCCCTATAAAATAAAATCCCATAGGAATCCCAACTCCAAATAAGAATTACTGGTTTTTAAAGAATTAACCCATCTATCTACACCTAAGTGAAAAATGGTGCTATGTTAAAAGATGCAAATGCTTGTTAAATTTGTCATCATATGTCACTGTTTTGTATGTACCATCTGTTTTTTGTGTGTGCTTCTTTTTTGTTTTTTTAAAATTTTGAATTGAGGGGAGTATATTTTGAATGTGGCTAAATTTGACAGAATGCCTCCACTTAAGTTATCTTTGTTTTTTAGGGTGATTTTCTATTTAATAGTGAAATGAATAGATAGCCTTACTTATATTTAAATAACTAATTTTAAAGAAGGGAAAAAAAGAATTTATTCACCTTCAATGTTTGATCTAAAAAAACTTTCACATGGTAGATAAAGATTACTACATTTAATAAGTTTTCCCTTAGGTGTCAATTATTTTAAATCCAGATTTTAC
This sequence comes from Balaenoptera ricei, assembly GCF_028023285.1. NCBI lineage: Eukaryota > Metazoa > Chordata > Mammalia > Artiodactyla > Balaenopteridae > Balaenoptera > Balaenoptera ricei. The sequence goes on from NC_082650.1 coordinate 66,832,320, forward strand.
TTATTTCTATAAGAATGTGGTGGTTATTTAGACCATGAATACCTTTCAAGAGATCAAAGGACTTTAGAAGACTAATGTATGAATTCGAAATAAACTTTTCATTTTCAGTGATTCTGAGAAGAACCCTTTCAATTCAAAGGCAGCAGAGCCCACTACTGGCCTAGTTGTGGAAACTTTTCTCTAGTCAAATAATTGGATGTTACTTGGGACTAAACTTATGGGATAAAAGCAAAGTCTAAGAATATAAATAACGTAAGTTTTCAACTAGCTTTCAAAACCTAGTGATTTAGTGCAATACAGTGTGATGGTCTGTTTAAAGATCAACATAAGGATGCTCTCATCACATATGGCATCTTGAAGATATACTTTTGGAAATCTGTAATTCTTCTGGACAACTAAGGACCAACTGTGATGTCAGTCAAGTTGCTAGAATGGGAGGAAACTCTAAATGAAGGTCTAGGAGCTTTGGGACCCTCTTCTAATTCCATGAACTATGTTTTACAAATGGAATGATCAACATAAATTTAATCAAGAAATATTTAGTTTTTGTTATCATTCCACAAAGAAAAATGGCAGAAGAATTTGTCCTAGCTCTGGCTTTTAATGGAGGGTGTCTTAGTTTCCTGTGGTGGCTGTAAAAATTACCACAAACTAGGTAGCTTAAAGCCACATGCATATATTCTCTCACAGTTCTGGAGGCCAGAAGTATGAAATCAATAACACTGGGTCGAAATCAAGGTGTCATCAGGACTGTGCTCCCTCCAGAGGCTCTAGGGAAGAATCCATTCTTTGCCTCCTTCAACTTCTGGTGGTGGCTGGCCTTCCTCAGCTTGTGGCTGTATCACTCCAATCTATGCCTCTGTAGTCACATTGCCTTCTCCTCCGTGTTTAAACCCCACTGTACCTCTGAGTTATGAGGATGCATGTAATTGCATTCAGGACCAGCCCACATAATCCCTGATAATCTCCCCAGCCCAAGGTCCTTAACTTAATCACATCTGCAAAGACTCTTTTCTCCAATAAAGTAACATTCACAGGTTCCAGGGATTAGGATGTGAATATTTTGGGGGGACCATTTTCAGCCTACCATAGAAAAACAAAATATATCTCCTAAAAGTTCACAGTTTCGAGCTGATCTTCGTCTGATTTGTGGATCTGAAAAATATCCAAGCCAATACTTAATTTAAGATTGTCACAAGGTAGCACATTTAGATACTTGATATAAATAAGTGCGAATCCTCTTTAAGGGAATACACCCTTATACAGGAGACAAAAATATCTGAATGAAAATAAGCTCTCAGGAAAGAAAAAAAAAAAGCACAAGGAAACAACATGATAAACAAAAATATATAGAAAAAGCAAACATCAAAATTAGATCCACAGAAACTTCAATACAGTAAAACCCATCAAAAATGTTCCCACAATTCAGACCTAAAAATATTAATGACTGGGTCCCAGGACCCCAAAACATAACTGGCTAGTTATAATGGCTCACCCCAATTATTTTATTAACTTTGTAATAACGCAAAGTTGTATTTTTCATGATAGGTATTTTGAGCACTACTCAGAGTTTTATGGGCTTCATTCAACTAGAATTTCTAGATCCAGAATAAAATAAATATGTCTAGTATTGCTAAAGAAATAAAAATGGGAATCAAAGTCATGAGGAGAAAGAAAAGAAACTATCAAAACTTATAGAGAATTTTTTTAAATTTCATAGAAATTTTAGAAATAAAAATATAATACTTGAAATTTAAAAGTAAATGGATAGATTAGATAGCAGATTAATAGAGATTAACAATAGCTAACTCTTAGTGAGGTTTACTCTTTTGAGCATTTACATTAATTGACTAATTTAACACTTATAACAATCCATGAAGTAAGTATTATTATTTATTTTATTTTACAGATAAAAAATCATAAGGACAACAGATTAAGACATTTGCTTAAATTGTATAACTACTGAGTAGCAGAACTAAGGTTACAACCTCGGCAGTCTGTCTGCGAAGGCCACTTTCCACTAAAATATTTTGCCAACTTGATTAGCCACAGCTGAAGATATAATTCCAGAACTGGGAAACAATCCAGAATTAATAAACCAAATTGTAGAAACAAAGAGAAGGAAAATGTGAAAGAGAGATGAGAAACAGAAAAGAGAGTAATATGGTTTAACATATATCTAATTGGATTTCCATAAGAAGAGACTAGAGAAAATCCAGGGAAAATAATATTCGAATAGACAGTTTTTGAGAAGTCCCTCAAATGGATAAAAGAGATGAGTCCATCTCCATCTATGCAGGAATCACAATCAATTCCAAAAAGGACCAAAAAAAAAAAAAAAAAAAAAGGAAAAAAAGAAGAAAGAAAAAAGAAAAACGAAAAAAAGGAACCCACACATAAACACTTACTAGTAAAAATGCAGAGCACCAAAGAAAACTATTGTCAAGAATGAGGATGAAATAAAGGCATGTGCAGACAGAAAGAAACAAAGTGCACAACAAGAGCAGAAATTCAGCAGAGGAAATTACAGAGGTTATTATTCTAAGAGATGAAAAATTATCCTAGAAACAGCTCTGAAAAGTAAAGCCAAGTTAAAAAAATGGAACATATGTTAGATAATCTATACAAGCATTGGTTATATAAGTAAGTAATAATAATATCATAATTGTATATCATAATTGTATGTATAATAATATCAAATATGTGGTTTTAAACACATCAAAATAGAGCTGAAATAATAATCAACAACCTTTGACAACAACAAAAATGAAATAAAGCACTTTAGGTTTTCTGGTAAGTGTGAACTTTGGTTTTCAGACCAACCCTCCTATTCAGAATATATGGTAATTCATATATTGGAAGAACACATAACAGTAACAACAAAAATCTGTTTAAATTAATTGGAGAGTGTCTAAGGAAGAAAAGATTTGCAGGTCCATAATCCAGGACAAAAAGAGTTCTAGAAAGGTAAATTTGGCTAAATATGGCTTTTGGAGACCCTTTCCACACAAGGTAATTGCAGATTCCAAAAGTGATGAACTGAAAGCTAAGAAACGGAACAAAGTTGTTTTGCAGATATATAGAGTAAGAAGACAAAAATTGAAATTCAATGATAGACAAAGAAGAGGAACTCTGGTACACACCAAGACTTTTGTGAGGACTCCAAACACTGAAATAATCCCTCACAGGGACTGAAGCCAATATCATATTGGACTAAGGTGGTCAAGAACTATTATTACACTTAGCCTAGCTGATAACCAAAGGCAAAAGTAAATCCCTCTGGAGAAATATATCCATACTCTCAGACTGTGTATACTATTTTTTTCTGATGAAGTCAGAGATAATCAGACATTCAAAAAGATATATTTGTTTACTGAAAGCCAAGAATAAAAACAGATCTTTAAGTATCTAGAAGGCATATTAATCTGACATGAGTTTTTAAATTACATGAGAAAAGTTCTTGCATAAAAATGGAAGTCATTTAAATCTAGTTTCTCCACATATCTCCCTAAAGCATACAGATTATAAAGGCAAACAAATAAAACCACTTATAAACCACTCTATCAAATAAATGACAAAGAACATAACAAACTTTAATTTCTTTATAATTAATGAAATAAATATCTAAGATAAACAGAGTGAAATATGGTACTCAAGGCAGAGAAAAGAATCAGGTTAAATTGTGCAGAAAATAGATGAGATCAGTGGAAGCCGTGAAGATGAAATCATCTTAGAAAGAGAGAATCCCAACTTAAGAGAGAAATAGAAGTCTGAGACCTGGCAGACATAACACTGACAACAGGTAAATCAAAAGGAAGGAGCCTAAAAGTGTATGGGACAAGGGCAAGACACAACTTCTGAGGGAGAGGGAGATGATGGAAAATAAGGGACGATACCTTGGAAATTTGAAGAATAAAAAAAGAAGATTAAAAAAAAAAAAGAAGAAGATAACAAGTGGTGAAAATTATGTGTTCTAGAGAAATAAAATAGGATTACAAAACCAGGAGACACACCAACCTCTTGGTCTGGAACAAAAAAACAAACAACAAAAACGACAAAAATACCATCAGTAAAAAATACTGCAATTCAATGCACCACGTAAAAAGATTGTTTCTGAAGTGAGAACTCAGTAAGCCACCAAAATCCTAATCACCTGCTAACATAAATTCACCTCTTACTGCTTCTTAGGAAAGCTTTTTAAAAAATACAAATTACAGAAAAAAAGAAGAATATCTGTATAAAGCTAGTATACGAAGAAAACAGAAAACTGGAATAAAAACATTTTGGATGATGAAACCATGCTCTTTTTGCTCATAACCCCCACCTCCTGCCCCCTCTCCTTAACATACACTCTCACATAAAAAAAAAAAGAAAACATAGGAACATTCTAAAACAACACTTCACTCAATTAAATTTTTTAAACAAGCAATGACAGATATGAAAACATATCAAATCAGAAGTTTAATAACTCAAAAAGGAACAGACAAAAAGCAGAAAAATGGGAAAGTGTTCACCAAACTCAGAAAAAGAAAAAGAAAAACAAAGGGGAAAAGTATAAATAAGATTAAACTACATGATGTCTAAAGGAAAATAGAATTGATTGAATATACTGTAATAGGCATCGTGAAGGTTAATAAAACTTATCAGGAAGCATGTGATAAATATGGATGATAAGCAAAGAAGATCCAACAAATGTATAATTGAAGTCCTTGAAGAAAACCAAAACAACAACAAATGGATATGAGTAATAATTAAAACTATGATCTAATAAACCTTTCCAGAAATAAAAGAAAACCTGAACCTACTTAATTAAAACGTTCACTTTGTACCTACAAAACTGACCCAGAACGTCAACCTCAAACATGAATACACAAAATAAGTGAATAATAAAAATCAAAGTAAAGGGAACTTAAAAAAATAAGACAGTGCTATGCCCACCTCTATAATAATAAATACAAGAACTTACAGGATATAGAGAATTTCAAAGAAAATGCAATCTACCAAAATTGAACACAGAAAAGATAATATTTAAAAGATTAATTTCCTATAAATAGAAAAAGCTATAAAATAACTTGATTATGAAGAAAGACCAGGTCCAGATGGTTTCACAGGGGAATTCTGCTAAGCTTTTAAACACTAGATAATACCAATGCTTGTTAAAGTGCTTCAAAATATAAGAATCAATTGTAGCATTTATAGCTAACCTAATAAAGATACTGCAAAAAATACATAATCACAGACCAATTTCATTAGTGGATATCACTAATCTTAAATAAAATAATAACAATCAGAATCCAGTAGCACTTTTAAAAAATGCTTCATTGTTATGTGGGATTTACTCCAGGTATGAATGGTTCAATATTTGAATGATTCAATATCAGAAAATCTATGAATATAATTTACAATATTAATAAATATGAAGAGAAAATGCTATAATTATTTCCATAGATGCTGCAAAGATCTTTAACAAAATTCAACACACATCCCTGATTTAAAAAAACACTCTCAATAAAATAAGAAATTGCGTACTTCCTTAATATAAAATAAACACTTTATCAAAATAGGAAATTGTGTATATTTCTTTAACACCATATCTATTTTTCAGTGTATATAATAATATCTATTTTTTCTACTTTTTTACTTAATAATCTTTATTGACATTCTCATTAAGGTTTTTTAAAAAAGCAAATATTCCCATAGATCCACTACTATTTAACATTTTTTGGAAAGTACAGACTATTATAATCATTCAAACAATAACAATTAGAGGCATAAAAATTATAGATGTATAAATGTATACATAGAGAACCCAAGAATATTGATAAAAATGATCAAAACAATACAATAATTCAGTAAGTTAGCAGGTTAGTAATATACAACTAAAATACAAAAAAAAATCATATATAGAAGAAATAACAAGTAAGAAGAGATGATAGAACTGTTAACTCATTCGTAAACACAGTGAAGAATATTTAATACAATTAACAGTAATTATTCTAAAAATCATACTAATTTTTTAAATTCTTAAAGAACAAGAAAGTAAACAATTGAAAGTCATCTGTGCTTTAATAAGATGACTCAACATCATAAAGATGTCAATTCTTCACAAGTTAATATGTAAATGGTCACAATCCAAACAAGACTTTTAATTTCTAGCACTATAAAAGTTGATTTAAAAGTTTTAGTCTTACCCACATTGATCTATACATTCAAATCAACTCCAATCAATATCACAGCAAGGTTTTTGGGCAACATAGACAAGCTAATACTAAAATTTATACAGTAAGGTTTAGGTGGTAGAATAGCTAAAACAATCTTTAAAAAGAAGAATAAAATGGTAGAAATCATTCTACCCGTTATTAAGGCCAGCTATATAGCTACAATAATTAAGACAATGTGGTATTGGCAGAGAGATAGACAAATAAATCAATGAAACAGAATACAGAGCCCAGAAATAGTCCCACACAAATATGTCCAAATGAATTTTGACAAAGTTACAAAACCAATTCAGTGAAAAAAGGATAGTCTTTTCAACAAATTGTGCTGGAACAATTGGATATCCATAGGAAAAAATGAACCTAAACCTAAACTTCTCATGTTATACAAAAATTACAATTTAAATATCTATTGATTGCCAACTCTGTGCAAATTTCTATGTCAATTACTATGATACGTGTGAGCAAAACATAGCCCTTGACCAGCAGTAGAACATTATGAAAAGAATAAGTGGACATACATAAATTACTGTTAAAAAAGGAAAAAAATTAACTCAAAATGGATCATAGACCTAAGGGTAAAATATAAAACTATGCAATTTATAGAAAAGAATAGAAGAAAATCTTTGAGACCTAGAGTTAGACAAAGAGTTCTTAAACTTGACATCAAGAGCTCAATACATTAAAGGAAAAAATGATAAGTTGGACATCATCAAATTTAAAGACTTTTTGTTTTGTGAAATGCCTTGTTAAAGGACAAAAAGACAAACCAGATTGGGGGAAAAAAATTGGCAAACCACATATCTGTCAAAGGTAGTCTCTAGAATATATAAAGAACTCACAAAATTCAACGTTAATAGAACAAACAGTCCAGATGGAATATGGATATATTCGTCAAGGTTCTCCAGAGAAATATAACTAATAGGATTGATTGATTGATTGATCATAGGAATTGGCTCACACAATTGTGGAGGCTGAGAAGTACCATTATCTGCCTTCTGCAAGTTTGACAGCCAAGAAACCCAGTGGTGTAATTCAGTTCGAGTTTGAAGGCCTGAAAATCAGGAGCTCTGACATCAAAGTGCAGGATGTTATGGATGTCCCAGCTCTAGCAGAGAGAGAAAATCACCCCTTTCTCCACCGTTTTCTTCTTTTCAGGCCTTCAACAGATTGGGTGATGCTCATCCACGTAGGTGAGAACAATCTTCTTTTTTTTTAAACCAATTCAAATGCTAATTTCTTCTGGAAACAGCCTCCCAGAAACACTTAGAAATAGTGTTTTACCAGATATCTGGGCATCACTTAGCCCGGTCAAGTTGACACATAAAATGACCCATCACAATGAACGAAAGACATGAATAGGCATTTCATGAAAGGGTTATGCAGATGGCAAACAACACAAGAAAAGATATTCAACATCAGTAGACACTAAGGTAAAGCCAAGTAAAACCACAATAAGAGGGCTTCCCTGGTGGCGCAGTGGTTGAGAATCTGCCTGTTAATGCAAGGGACACAGGTTTGAGCCCTGGTCTGGGAGGATCCCACATGCCGTGGAGCAGCTGGGCCCGTGAGCCACAATTACTGAGCCTGCACGTCTGGAGCCTGTGCTCCGCAACAAGAGAGGCTGCGATAGTGAGAGGCCCGTGCACTGCGATGAAGAGTGGCCCCCACTTGCTACAACTAGAGAAAGCCCTCGCACAGAAACGAAGACACAACACAGCCAAAAATAAATACATAAATAAATAAATTAAAACAAACAAACAAACAAACAAAACCACAATAAGATATCACTACATACCTATGAGAATATATAAAATTAAGAAAAAAACAAAGTGACAACACCAAGCTGGCAAGGATGTAGAGAAACTGGTCACTCATATACTGTTTATGGGAATGTAAAATAGTGCAGACAGTCTAAAAAACAGTTCAGCAGTTTCTTAAAAAACTAAATATTCAGCTACCATACACTCCAGCAGCTATAATCTTTGGCACTTATCGCAGTTAAATGAAAACTTATGTTTGCACAAAAACCTGTACATGAATGCTCTTATCAACTTTATTTGTAATAGCCAAAAATTGACGATAAATCATCTGTCCTTCAACATTGAATGGTTAAACAAACTGAAGTATATCTATAACACGAAATATTACTCAGCAACTAAAAGAAGCAAAGTACTGATGCATGCAGCAACTTAGATGAATCTCCAGGTAATTAGGTTGAGTTAAGAAAGCTAGCCCCGGGCTTCCCTGGTGGCGCAGTGGTTAAGAATCTGCCTGCCAATGCAGGGGACACGGGTTCGAGCCCTGGTCTGGGAAGATCCCACATGCCGCGGAGCAACTAAGCCCGTGAGCCACAACTACTGAGCCTGCGGGTCTGGAGCCTGTGCTCCGCAACAAGAGAGGCCGCGACAGAGAGAGGCCCGCGCACCGCGATGAAGAGTGACCCCCGCTCGCCGCAACTGGAGAAAGCCCTCGCACAGAAACGAAGACCCAACACAGCCAAAAATAAATATTAATTAATTAATTAATTAAAGAAACGTTTAAAAAAAAATTTAAAAAAAAAGAAAGCTAGCCCCCAAAAGATTACGTGCTGTGTGATGCCATCTCTATAAATTTCTTGAAATTATAAAAGTATAGAGATGGAGAATGTTACAGTGGTTGCAAAGGGTTAAGGACTGAGTTAAGGGTTAAGGAGAGGGAGGAAATCATTGCTTTAAAAAGGCAACACTAGGAATCCTTGTGGTGAAGGGGCTCTTCTATATCTTCCTGTATCAATGTCAATATCCTGCTTGTGATATGGCACTACAATTTTGAAAGATATTACCATTGGAGGAAATGAGTAAATGATACATGGGAGTTCTCTTCATTATTTCACAAAGTTGTATATGAATCTACAGTTATCTCCCAAAAAAGTTTCATTAAAAAATAAAAAAACAAGGACAGAAAAGAAGAGAAAAGGAAAGATAGATTGGGAAAATCTTACACAGAAGAGCAGTGAGGGGGAAAAATAGCCCTTCCAGATATTAAAACATACTAACAAACCCTGTATAATTAAAATAGTGTGATCTCAGTGTGCAGGTAGACTCATGATCAGTGAAACAGAAGAGAAATGCCAGAAATAGCTGCAGGTACATATGGAAATGTATTACAAAGATACTATTTCAAATCACTCAGGAAAGGAAAGATTCAGGGAAAAAAACACGTTTGGGTGGCAACTGGATACCCAGCTGGGAACTAATTCACACCATACATCAAAATAAATTCCAACAGGAGTAGCTATCTAAATGTAAAAGCCGAAAACCAAAAACAAATAGAAAAACAAGAACTCCAACAAACAGCCATAAAAGTGCTATAGAAATATGGGGAACTGTTATAACTTGGGGGTGGGGAAGCCTTTCTAATGATGGTGCTATGTACATCAGATTATAATTAAAATTTTTATTTCAAAATAACACCTATAAACAAAGGAAAAGATAAGTCATAAACTACGACATCTTAACAGCATGTATAACCAACAAAATATGAGTAGCCTATATACATAACAACAATAACACAAAAACAGAAAAATGATCAAAAGCCAAGAACATGTTTTACATAGCAAATAAGCATGAGAGTATGCAGACCTTCATCAGTTTTTAGGAAAATGCAAATTCAAATTACAATGAGGTACCATTTTGTGAGATAGGCAAAACTGAAAAGTCCAATAATACCAAGTCTTGGTGGGGATATAAAACAATACAAAGACTAATTCATTTCCTGTGGAAGTATAAATTGATACAAATACTGTAAAATTAAACAGGTACATATTTTGATCCCCAGTAATTTCCCTTTTATATACCTGAGAGAATCTTTTGCATTCCTTTCTATGAGGTTGATTAGAAGACAGTTCACTTAGTAATTATGAGTGTGACCTTTGAGGCTAGATCATCTGGTTTCCAAATCTACTTCTAACATTTCTAGGACTAAACCATGGGCTCATTACTAAAACATGCTGTACTTCAGTTTCCTTACATTTGCAGTAGGGGTAATACTGGTACATGGTGTTTTCCTCATAGGTTTGCTCTGAGTATTATATGAGTGAATGCTTGCTAAGTAACTTTGAAATAAATGATGATTATGATGGTTATGGTGGTGATAATGATGATGATAAAGAAAAAGGTGGTAGCTGTACCGATTGAAATGAGAGAAACTGGAAACCCCTCAACTGTTCATGGACAGAAGAGTGGATACACGTAATGCAGCACCAAAATGAATGAGCTATGACTACAGGCGTCAACCTGAATGAGCTGCATACAAAAATCGAGTGAAAAAAATCAACTTACAAAAAGATGCAAGCATACTATCATGCATAAACAATTTTAAACATTCAAAATAAAAGCATATTGCTTACGAATCATGTATTATCAGTACAACTCTAAAGAAAATTGTGATAAACACAATTTCATGCTAAATAATGGGGGAATAGGTGGGGGAGAACAGGAAGAGAAAATGATATATTTGGGGAAAAGAGGAAAATTCAGCAGTATTGACAATATTCTCTTTCTTACCCTCTGTAGCGGGTGTGCTAGCATGTTTTATTTTTCTTTATATTTATATAATCTATACTGTTCACATTTATAATATTCACATTATTATATTATTCACATCTTTTCTAAGTGTGGAATATTTCATGATAAAATTATTATTTAATAAAAAGAAGTCACTCCTTTTGTATTATCATCATTCCAACATGTGTTTTTCTTTATTCCTTGGAAAATATATGATCACAGACTCCCTAACTTAAATGCTTTCAAGTTCAGTTCTGATAACTGCTGTGACACTGAGACATGGAACAACCAGTATGTCATTCATGAATTAAAAGTTAAAAATCCTGGATTCCCTTATGTTATCTATTTCCAAATCTCAACTTACTCTTGAAATGTGGATCCTCTTGTGATCCCCATGAACATTTTGATGCTCTTCTGCATGACCTTATTTTCAAGGGAAGGCTTGCAATTTACAGGATTTATTCCACTGCTCAAATTCAGCTAAGATTCATCAAATGTCTACCCCATGTCAAGTGCTGTGCTAGCTGCCCAGAGGAGACTTCCTTGTACAGGATAATCACGGATCCTGGCTTCATGGTGCTTAGAGGCCAGCCAGGAAGAGTAGCAATAAACAGGTAGTTTCAAGTTTGATGACTGTCATAACAAGGCAGGTTCCTAAGCAATACATAGCAAGGGATCGTAGTATTTTCCTCTTGTCCCAATCAGTAGGATATCATGGACCTAATGCAGGTGGTCTAGCCTAATGGTTAGGCACATAGGATCCTGAGTCAGAAGATCTGGTTTCATGTCTCTGCTACACCATTTACCAACTTTTGACTCAAGTAATTTACCTAACATCTCTGATCTCCAGATTCCTTATAACATAGTACCTAACGTGGTATAAACGTTCAAATATTTGTTGAATTCATGAATGAATGAACTGAGTGGATTGAATAATCATAGATGGTATTTTATACCATATGTGTTAGAATTACTATTAATTGGCTATTAATTATTAATGGGATAACCACAAGGACCTACTGTATAGCATAGGAAACTATACTCAATATCTTGTAATAACCTATAATGTAAGAGACTATTAAAAAAGAATATATATATTTATATGTATAACTGAATCACTTTGTTGTACACCTGAAACTAACACAACATTGTAAATCAACTGTATTTCAATAAAGATTAAAAAAATATTAATGGGATAATGATAATAAAGACATAATTTTGTCAGGTAATTTGGAATTATGTAATGATTGTTTTCCTGCAGAAGTTATGTACCTAGGAAAATGTTGGTGAGATTTGTATATAGTAGCAGTAAAACAAATATAATTGCTGAGACTACTCGCATTTATCTTAGAGCTTTATTTCTTTTTCTTGTTTATGCAACAGAGTGAACTTGCAATCATGCAAATGGGGAAAATTTTATTTTTCTCCACATTCTAATTCAAATATGAATCACCCTTCCCCATCCCTTGACCACAGAAATGACAGACTCCCAAATTTCCCCTCTCTCCAGTTAAGGTCTAACCATTGACTCAGAAAAGGATAGTCTTCTGCTTTTCTTTCTTACATCTTCCCCTTCCTCCTGTTAGGACCTTCAAGGTCAGGAGAGGGACGGTAAATAAAAGGAAAATAATCAAAAAGTCCTTTACTTAGTTGCTGCTGTTGTTTCTTCTCTCTTGCTATTGATGCCATCTGTCATGGGGGACTTCTAGATGACAGCTTTTTATATTTCAGGACCCTCCTTCTTGCCTCCCTGCCCCCTACACGCATAGGGACCCCTGCACTGGACAGCTTCTGGAGTGAAGGATGCTCTCTCCAACTGACCATTTGGGATGTACCATTAGCACCTGCTCTCTCCTGTCCTACCCTCCGTTAATCAGGGATAACATCATGGCATCTCAAGCTCAGCTACATCTGCTGCATCCACTGGCCTCAGAAAACTTACAATTTTCTTTGAAACCCTTGAAGTAAGTCAACACTTGGCTATTCTTTTTCTTTCCTGTCATCATGGACTGTTCCAGTCAGATACTTGCCTGCAAATCTTCAGACAAGAGTCAGACACCGATCATTTTGTTCCTGTCCCACCTCAGACTTTGAGAGATATGGTTGAATTTCCCCATTCTATTACCCTATTCTGGTCAAATGGTATTCAGTGGGCCTGTGAGCTCAGCAAGCTTCCAGACAGAGTAAGACAAGCCACCTACTCTTTCTCTCTGTGTTTCCTTGGAACCTTCTCATTTAGATTAAAGGCAGATGCTTAAAATCCAACCCCTCTGGCAAGAGGACAGAGGCAAAACACCAAGCACTCCTCTCCCAACAAACAATTATTTTTCCTCTTTGAATTTCCTAATGCAATCTAGTCTTCTGCTAATAGGTACTGGGTGGAGAATTACAGGGGAAAGTGTAGAAGGACCCATATGGCTTCCTTTTATCCATCCTTGAGGTGAGTATGTGGAAGTCCCTGGCCGTTCTCTACAGAATACAGAGATAGTCACCACCCATTGTGGTCAGCTGGGGCCTCCAACTGGAAAAATTCCTTCCCACAATATATTACTTTTACTCTCTAGATGGAAGCAGAATGAAGGAAAATAAGAACCAGAGTCACGAAGGGATTGTTAGTAGAAGACCCATAAATACACATAGGTCCTAGATCATGATTGGGTTTAAATAGAAGCCCATGAGCTCTCTGTGGGGCATATCAGAAATGAAATGAAGCTGAATTCAAGAAATCCAGTAGACCAATGAAGTAACAGAGAAAATGATTCAAGCCTAAGAATATAAGCTCTTTGTAGGCAGGTACTATGACTATGATCTATCTTTGATTCTCAGAGTTTAGCAAGGCACTGAGTATATAGCGTAGACTTGATACATATTTGTTAAATTAATGATTTGCATGATGAGCCAATGTAGTTCTGGAAGAAATGTCTTAATTTACCTTCAGTAGCAGTTAGCAGCTTGATTTCAAGAGTCATAATATATAACTGGTGGCCACACCAGGCTCTCCAATCTCGGACAAATTATATCACATCTCCTGTTTCTCAGATTTCTCAACTGTACAGTACTTTTATAGTAGCTTTTTATAGTCACTGTAGAATACTTATTACATGCTAGACACTGAACCAGGTGATATGGACCAAAAGATTAAAATGATCCAGTCCCTGTTCTCAAGAATCTTTCTGGCTAATTGAAGAGGAGGACAGATAAACTAAAAATTGCAGTACATTTATGACATGTGCTTTGTTAGGCATAATCATCCAGTGTTGCGGTTATAGAAAGAATGCATATTTAATGATCAGGGAGAGGTGAATACAAACTGAATCTTAATGGATCAGGAGTTGTTTAGCAAACAGACAAGAAGGTGATCCAAGAAGAGGGCACTGCATAGTCAAAGACCCAAAGGCATGTTAACATCACTGTGACATAATTATTACCAAGCTATAAATGGTTTTGTGAGGCTGGAAGGTGAGAGGCATATGGAGGAAGGGTGGAGCATGGGGCAGTTCCTGGCATAGACTGGTGTTGCCTGCAAACAAATGCAGAGTTAACAGCTCTCATGTCAGAATACCTTTGAATTATGAGACAGCATTAACACGACTATGAAACCTCATCCACTTTCTAAGGAGGGTGGCAGGAGAACAGGGTAACTTGGGGTTCTAGGAAAACATCCAAATTCTGCTTCTACCCTCTTGTAGCAGTCAGGCAGTTTCTGTAAAACCAGGGTTGAAATGGGGTGATCTTCTGAGAACCACAGGACACACCAGAGTAGAGGGCAGAATGGAGGAAGAAAGAAGAAAAGCAAGTCCAAGAAGTCTAAAAAACGAAATGGGGGAGTCTGAATCAGGAAGTTTCTAAATTGTAGGGAACAGAGACAGTAATTTTTCTACAGATCAAGGAAGTAAACTGAGGGTCTGGAACAACTGCCTAGAGTCAGAACTGTTGTCGACAATGTGTAGGGTGTTTAATGATGGGATATAAAAGGTCTCATTTAGGATGGATGTAAGCCACTAAATTTATCTGAATAATTCAAGGAAGAAAGGAGTACAAAGGGAAAATAGTTAAAGACATAAATCACCTATGCAGTTATAATTTCCCAAATGCACAAGGTCAAGAACCATTTCACTAATGTTTTACTTCATTTTGGCCAGATTTTTAGTGCCAAAAAGACAAATGTTCTTTGGAAAATATATGGACTCTATTGGAATGACATAGTTGCCACAGAAACTCACAGGTTTTGTTAATGCACATAATATTAAGAGAAGAAAGTGCAGTTTAGAGAAAGCTAGCATACTACCCTTCAGTGTTTAACAAAACATTCATGGAATGTCAAGTGCATGTCAGTGCCAACACAGTAATAGCTGTGCTTTGGTATTCAACATCTTGATGCATGACTTGGAAGCAATGGCCATATATGTCTATCCTTTTAGACACATGGTCTTTTTCCTACGCACAGCAAGCACAGTATAACATGTGAAATGACAAGATAAAATCCAAACATGGCGACAACCCAAAACACATCAGCGTCACTGAAATAGAGACCATTGTGATTTCAGCACTGTTCACTGAGGAAGCTGTGTCTCTTGAATAGGGGGCTTTAAAATCCCATAAAGAAATTCTACTAAGGGCAGCAACGTGGCTTCATCATTACTGAATGAATGATAGGCCATTGGCCTTTTTGCATAGGAATGCAGATAAAAGCCCATTCCACGGAATGTCGAATTTCCAGACACTATCCTTAATACGTGCCTTTCAACCACAGCATGTGAGTCTAATGAAGCATAGGTGCTGTGTTATTGTATATTTTGGATACATGAGGAAACCAAGTAACTCATTTACGTAATAACATATTTCATGTGCAACTCACCAAAAGCTGATCTCACGAGGATCACTAGATTCCAACACAGCATCACAAGCTCATGCGATTAGATAGAGCAAATATCACTCTCTTTTTACAGGGGTGGAAACTGTGGTTTGGCGGTTACCTGCTCCATCCACCCTTTCTTCTACTCGGTCCTCACTCCCTCACAAGGTTTGTGACCAAGAACCCTCCCAGATAAAAATCTCCCATGCAAACCTCCATCTCAGATTTGGTCTATGACGATAACCTTTTTTACTTTAAAGAAAAACATTTTATCTTCCAATTATATTTTCTGTTCTTCCAAATGTGGTTGAAACAAACTACGAGGAGGAAACTATCCCGTGAAGAGTGAGAAATGCAAAGGTTACGTTGTTTTGAAAACAGGTATTTTGACTGTGTGCCTGAGATTACTATGTGACTGGGAGAATTATTTACAAATTACATGTACCTGGACTTACAGCAAACTCAATGCGAGTCATTACTAGAATACTCCATTCCAGAGACTTGACCTGTTACTTAGTTGGTTCAACGACAGTTTTGTCCCAGATCTCTTAAGGTAATTAAGTGAATCTGGGGGAATAATAGTGCAAAGTCTATGCTTTTAATAATTTAATCTGGGTGGAGCCAGTACTCGTAGATTCCTGTTTTTGAATGTGTATATCTTTAAAATAATATATTTATGTGAAGAGTAGAAAAAAATCTCCCTAAATTAAAAAAAAATTACGAAATAAATCTCTGCTTCAATCTTGACTTGGCACTTGTTTGTGTGTTTGTTAAAATTTTGTCAACCTAGTATATTAACTCCTTTACTGTTGGTGTCTAAGAATTATTATACTTACTACAGTGCCTATAAACCTTTGACCCCAGAACTTAGACTGGTATGAAAACTGCACCAGAATTAGGACACAAAGTCAATATAGGAGTTTTCAAAAGCCATATATGGAATGCTAACTCATAACAAAGATACAAGGCCCTTGCTTCCTGTTTCTGTGAAACATCTTTGACTGTTTCTATGACTGTAACTCAAAGCCAATATACACATGTGCACACACAAAAACACACTTTTCTTCATCTTCACCAAATAAAGAAAAACGGTTAATTAGGAGTTAACTATTCAGAGGATAAGAGTGTTTGTGAAAGCAGGTTACCTGCTCAAGATTAAACAGTTAGTAAAGATTTGCTCCAAGTCCTTTGACTCCAATCTAGTATTCCTTTGATTTATAAAATGTTACAGCAGTAGGAAAAACATGTATGTTTTTGCTAGAAAAATTAGACCAATAAAATATTCTGTATATTTTGAGTGTTTCATTTGTAACATTAAAATATGATTTATAGGCAATTTATTTGCAAAATTGGCACAAATTGACATTAATTTTCCATTAAAGTAACACTGACTGGGAAATTATATTATTAAAATGAAGAAATTAGGGCTAATAGATTTTAATAACAGAAAGTAATGACTTCAAAATCACCTTAAAAATCATGTATTTTTTTAAGGAAGAGTATTGCAACTAAAGAACTATCTCCTGAGGGCACATTTTATCTGCAGTCTTCTAAAGTAGCTAGAAAAATGGTACAGATGAACCTATTTCCAGGGCAGGAATAGAGACACAGACATAGAGAACGGACATGTGGACACAGAGGGAAGGGGGGTATGGGACGAACTGGGAGATTGGGATTGACATATATACACTACCATGTGTAAAATAGATAGCTAGTGGGAACATGCTATAAAGCACAGGAAGCTCAGCTCAGTGCTCTGTGATGACCTAGATGGGGGGTTGGGGTGGGGTGGGAGGGAGGACATATATGTATACATATAGCTGATTCACTTCATTGTACAGCAGAAACTAACACAACATTGTAAAGCAATTTTACTCCAATAAAAAAATAAATTAAATAAAGTAGGTTGAATTTTCTCTGAGATTCCAGGTACCTCTGGGCCAAAATATAGGGTAAGAGTCTTCTTTACAGTAAACTTCCAGAATAAAGGAAATTACAAGATACCCAGTAGTCAGAGTATAATTGGAAATACAAACCTGAAGCTTCATAGACAAAGATTTCAAACTCAGTAATAATGATGAAAGTAGTACAAAAAAGATTTGAAATCGTTAGGATTTATGTGAATAAATTCAACACCTAATCATCGATCTGCAAAATCTTCCAAATACAAATCAAAAAGTTCTGTCATACATAGTTCTGTCATTCTAAGATGAGAATTCTCTGAAGAATCACCTCCATCTAAAGCTGTAAGGAAAACTCCCTCCGTGAAATAGAAGATCATCCAGTCAGTTGATATTCTTTTGAAGTTAGCAATAATGGAACTAGAAAATAGGCTTTAAACTTGGAAATTCTCGACCTGCTTTAATTCTGTTAATCTCCAAAGTGAATTTCATGGGTACTTAGATTCCAAATTCAAATCCTAATTTGTTCTCTGTACTGTGTCTTACATATATGGGTATTCTGCATATAGTAGTTACTTCCCTGTGTCTTAAATACAGAAGATAAAATAGAATACTTACTATTGAGACATAAAGAAGAAAAAGTATGTTCCTTTACTATGGGGGAAATTTTGCCATTATGTAATTAAATATATAGTAAATGACTTCATTTTATGATCATGAAAAATCAGAAAAATGTAAAATATATCTGTCAACGTCAACAAAAAAATCACTGCATGATATAATAGGAAAATCACTGCGCTTGTGTTCAGAATACTATATCCAAGTCCCAACACTACCATTCATTAACCGTGAGAATTTAGGCAAGAAATTTAATCTCTCTAAACTTTTTAGTCTTTATCTTAAAAAGTGAGAGGAATAGTACCTAACCTGTAGGGTTGTCATTGTAATTAAATGAAAATCCACGTAGAAAGCAATGTGTAAACCACTTAACATTATGCCATGTAAATTTCAGTTAAGCATGGCCCTTTTAACCAAGCGTTCATTAAACAGATAAATAGGAGAAAACCTTGACTGAAATTAAGTCCCAGGCATGACTTGAGAACAACAGAGGATTGGGTGTGTAGCTAGATCAGTTATATTTCTACTTGAGACTTGCCATTCAATAGCCCTAGAAGTAACAGGAAGCTAAAGGCAGTTATTTCTTATAGTCTTCCAAGTTAGATGGGGTGCTGGGAAAAAGAAGAGTGCAAAGAAAATGAGGATTGCAGAGTCGACAGTCTCATTACCTGAATTATAATTGAATAAAGACAACCCCATTCAAACGGCTTAAGTGCCAATTAGTTCAGTGACAAATTTAAGCTGTGATTCCTTGCTTAAGGGCAAGGTGAAGCTCTAAAAGTAGTGGTGTGAAATCCAGAATACAGTGGCTGTCTGCAATGCCTGATGTGCTGAAGCTCATAAGCTATTATTAATTACTAAGAAAAGTCAAAATTGAATCTAGAAGAAAATGCTTTTCATGGGATGTAAATGTTAGTTTATATTCTATATTGTTTCGCAAATAATGTATACAAATATTACATTGTTCTAAAGGGCGTTGACCATGAAATAAATGCAACATTAGTTATTTTAAAAAATTAAAATCTCTGTTTTGGTAAATGAGGTGTGATATCTAATAAAAAATTGAAAAACTAAAAAGAGAATTTTAAACCCTTTAATCTAAGTCAGAAGTTCTCAAATCTAGCTGACCATGAGTATCGCCTGAGGAGCTTTGTAAAAGTACCACTTTATGGGCTTCATCCCTAGAGCTTCTGATTTAATATGTGTGGGTAAGACCTGGGGAACAGCAGTTTTAAAAGCTCCACAGGACACTGAACATCTCTGATCTCCACATAAGATGTACGGCCTTTACATAGATCCTAGAGCTTTCATGCATTTAGACCTTTTAAGCATTGCCACCAGAAGTCACTGAATAGGCAGAGTGGAATTGTGACAAATAATATTTTAATTTAAAGAGACATAACACCACGCCATGCCCTAATCACTCTAATTATCCTTATTTAGTTTCTCCAGACACTGCCTTAACAAGCAAGAAGATTAACTTTCTCCTCTATTCTGTTGACCTTCTGACCAAATATTACCATAAACAATAGCTCTATACGACATTTGTCAAAACCATCAAAATCATCATCTCTCCTTGCAAAATCTCAGCTGATCATCTTAGCTCATTTATTGATCTGGCAGTACATTTTGAAGAGTATTTAACCTAGGAGACCAATCAGATGGAACCATCCTCAAAGGTATTAGATTTGTCAGGATTCAAAGTTTGCATGGCAGTGATGAGCAATTGATTGCTGTCTTGCTCCAACTTCTCCAGAACTCTTGGTCCTGCTAGTAAATTCTTTGCACAATAGAGCACAAAATTAGCAGTGTGCTATATAAATACTGTTAGTTTTGTCTTTAGGCTGTTTTACATCCTCCATTCATGCAAACATTCTGTAGCCCTCCATAGAGAATACACGTCCAGTTCTTTATCCTTTGTAACACATGTACACACCTGTTATCTAAAAACATGATCATGACACTTCAGGCAAACCCACTCCAGATGATTTGCTAAACTGCTCTGCAACTCCTGACAAGAGCAGTGCTAACATACTGATTTTTACAACATTACCTGAATTCTAACTCACTCACTACTCATTTATTTAGATTATAAGGTCTCCCGTGATAACAAAATAGTTGATAAGAAAGCTAAATAACTGGTCTAGTTCTTAGAAAGTTTTAAATTGTCATCATGTCATGTTTGCTTACCAGACAATAAAGTAAATTTAAACATATATACATGATTTTAAATAAAATATATAGTATATACAACATAATATTACATTGTACATATAATATTTTAGACAAACTTATTACTAAATTTCATAATATTAAAACCAACAATAGCCAATGGAACTTTCTACAATGATGAGAATAATGAAAATGTTCCATTCTGTAGGAACCAATAAAACAGCCACTGGACATGGAGCTATGTGGCTACCACATTGAACCTTAGTAACTTTGTAAGACTACCACTTTATGAGCTTCCAATATGTCTCACATGTGATATGTGGCTAATACAATTGAGAAATTTAATCTTCAGGTTTATTTAATTTTAATTCACTTAACTTTGATTTTAAATAGACACTTATGGACAGCTAAGGTTTAGACAAATTTTGAGTTTTTCAAATACAAAATGATGAATGCTGTAATTGCTTAAATTATGTACTTAATAAATAGCTTGACTGTGAATATATATTTATATAAATTCTTGTAAATAAAATGCTCAAAACTTTCACAAACACTCTTATCCTATGAATAGTTAACTCCTAATTAACCATTTTTCTTTATTTGGTGAAGATGAAGAAAAGTGTGTTTTTGTGTGTGCACATGTGTGTATTGGCTTTGAGTTACAGTCATAGAAACAGTCAAAGATGTTTCACAGAAACAGGAAGCAAGGGCCTTGTATCTTTGTTATGAGTTAGCATTCCATATATGGCTTTTGAAAACTCCTATATTGACTTTGTGTCCTAATTCTGGTGCAGTTTTCATACCAGTCTAAGTTCTGGGGTCAAAGGTTTATAGGCACTGTAGTAAGTATAATAATTCTTTGACACCAACAGTAAAGGAGTTAATATACTAAGTTGACAAAATTTTAACAAACACACAAACAAGTGCCAAGTCAAGATTGAAGCAGAGATTTATTTCGTAATTTTTTTTTAATTTAGGGAGATTTTTTTCTACTCTTCACATAAATATATTATTTTAAAGATATACACATTCAAAAACAGGAATCTACGAGTACTGGCTCCACCCAGATTAAATTATTAAAAGCATAGACTTTGCACTATTATTCCCCCAGATTCACTTAATTACCTTAAGAGATCTGGGACAAAACTGTCGTTGAACCAACTAAGTAACAGGTCAAGTCTCTGGAATGGAGTATTCTAGTAATGACTCGCATTGAGTTTGCTGTAAGTCCAGGTACATGTAATTTGTAAATAATTCTCCCAGTCACATAGTAATCTCAGGCACACAGTCAAAATACCTGTTTTCAAAACAACGTAACCTTTGCATTTCTCACTCTTCACGGAATAGTTTCCTCCTCGTAGTTTGTTTCAACCACATTTGGAAGAACAGAAAATATAATTGGAAGATAAAATGTTTTTCTTTAAAGTAAAAAAGGTTATTGTCATAGACCAAATCTGAGATGGAGATTTGCATGGGAGATTTTTATCTGGGAGGGTTCTTGGTCACAAACCTTGTGAGGGAGTGAGGACTGAGTAGAAGAAAGGGTGGATGGAGATACAATGTCCAAAGAGGACTCAGCAGCTTCCATGACTTGCTGTGGAGCTGGGATAATCCTGCAGAGATGTCCCAAGGGAGCCATGAATTGTAGCCCCTACAAGACCCCGTCTTTGAATGCGGGCTGCCCCCAGTGAGAAGGTACAGCCTTGGGGGAGGCAGCTCTGCTTGGGCAGAGAAGGAAGACTCAGCTGTGAGCCGTCAGCATCCTCACTCCCAGCGGCTGGGAAATGAACACTTGGATCCTCAAGGATGATCTGTGCAGTGCACCTCAGCAGCCGCTACATTTAGTAGAAATTTTGCGGTAGCAAGTTGGATCCCAACAGCACATAAAGGAAGGATGGGTGAGTTCAAGGAGGAGGAGACGAGTACCTTGTTAAAAAGCTTCCTCTTTTTCTTTTTCTTTTTCTTTTAGCACTGGTGTCCTTACCATTTCTATCTTTGGTGAAGGTGGTGGGATGGGTAAGGGGAGATGTTTGGACAATTCTGGAACCACTATTAGTTGGCTTCACATTCTCTCTAATTTATGCATTGAGGTACACCCCAAACATTGTTTACTGGTTAATGCCCCTTGGTGTTTTTATCTATGGATTTTTAATATATACAGAACCAAGAGAGTTAAATTAGAAAAATATGTATAACTGAGAAGAAAATATTTTCTAAATAATACACTGCAAAGTAGACTATTTTTAAGAGTTCATTGTTTAGGGGATGCAGAGCAATATAAATTTAGAGAGAGTATTTATAAATATACTTATATACATATATAATGAAATAGCGTAATATGTCATAGTATAATAATAGCAATAAAAATGAAAACTGTAATATCAAAATAAGAAGCAGATAATAAGGAGTTTTCATTCAGCATAACACACCTAGGATATGTTGACCAGTTGCAATCAGAGCAAACTATTTTCAGAAAAAAAATCTCTTGTCTTATATCAAAGAACATACTTAAATAAGTCAATAAATATCAACTATTACACATAATTTAGATTGAAATTAAAACAGATAAATCAAGGAATTTAGAGCCACATCCTATTTATCTTTAAGAAGAGTTATTTTTAAGCTAAGCCTTCATCTGTCTGTGGACTACCTAGAGAAATAATGTAGACAATTTAAAACTTATGAAGCTGAGGGGGGAGCTTCAAGATGGCAGAAGAGTAAGACGTGGAGATCACCTTCCTCCCCACAAATACATCAGAAATACATCTACACGTGGAACAACTCCTACGGAACACCTACTGAACGCTGGCAGAAGACCTCAGACCTCCCAAAAGGCAAGAAACTCCCCACAAACCTGGGTAGGGCAAAAGAAAAAAGAAAAAACAGAGACAAAGAATGGGGACGGGACCTGCACCTCGGGGAGGGAGCTGTGAAGGAGGAAAGGTTTCCACACACTAGGAAGCCCCTTCGCGGTCAGAGACTGCAGGTGGCAGAGGGGGGAAGCTTCGGAGCCACGGAGGAGAGCGCAGCAACAGGGGTGCGGAGGGCAAAGCAGAGAGATTCCCGCACAGAGGCTCAGCGCCGAGCAGCACTCACCTGCCTGAGAGGCTCGTCTGCTCACCCGCCGGGGCGGGCGGGGGCTGGGAGCTGAGGCTCAGGCTTTGGTCGGATCCCAGGGAGAGGACTGGGGTTGGCGGTGTGAACACAGCCTGAAGGGGTTAGCGCACCACAGCTAGCCGGGAGGGAGTCCGGGAAAAGGTCTGGAGCTGCCGAAGAGACAAGAAACTTTTTCTTGCCTCTTTGTTTCCTGGTGCACGAGGAGAGGGGATTAAGAGCGCCGCTTAAAGAAGCTCCAGAGATGGGCGCGAGCCGTGGCTGTCAGCGCGGACCCCAGAGACAGGCATGAGACACTAAGGCTGCTGCTGCCGCCACCAAGAAGCCTGTGTGTGAGCACAGGTCACTATCCGCACCTCCTCTCCCGGGAGCCTGTGCAGCCCGCCACTGCCAGGCTCCCGTGATCCAGGGACAGCTTCCCCGGGAGAACGCACGGCACGCCTCACGCTGGTGCGACGTCATGCAGGCGCAACGTCACGCCGGCCTCTGCCGCCGCAGGCTCGCCCCACATCAATACCCCTCCCTCCCCCTGGCCTGAGTGAGCCAGAGCCCCCGAATCAGCTGCTACTTTAACCCCGTCCTGTCTGAGTGAAGAACAGACGCCCTCAGGTGACCTACACGCAGAGGTGGGGCCAGATCCAAAGCTGAACCCCAGGAGCTGTGCGAACAAAGAAGAGAAAGGGAAATCTCTCCCAGCAGCCTCAGAAGCAGCGGATTAAATCTCCACAATCAGCTTGATGTACCTGCATCTCTGGAATACTTGAATAGGCAACGAATCATCCCAAATTGAGGAGGTGGATCTTGGAAGCAACGATATATATTTTCTTTTCCCTTTTTCTCTTTTTGTGAATGTGTATGTATATGCTTCTGTGTGTGAATTTGTCTGTATAGCTTTGCTTTTACCATTTGTGCTAGGGTTCTGTCTGTCATTTTCTTTTTTTTTTTTTTTTAGTATAGTTTTCAGTGCATGTTATCATTGGTGGATTTGATTTTTGCTTTGGTTGTTCTCTTTCTTTCTTTCTTTTTTAATTACTTAAAAAAATTTTTTTTAATAATTATTTTTTGTTTTTTATTTTAATAACTTTTTAATTTTATTTTATGTTATTTTATCTTTTTCTTTCTTTCTTTCTTTCTTTCTTTCTTTCTTTCTTTCTTTCTCCCTTTTATTCTCAGCCATGTGGATGACAGGCTCTTGGTGCTCCAGCCAGGTGTCAGGACTGTGCCTCTGAGGTAGGAGAGCCAAGTTCAGGACTTTGGTCCACCAGAGACCTCCAGGCTCCACGTAATATCAAACAGCGAAACTCTCCCAGAGATCTCCGTCTCAATGCCAAGACCCAGCTCCATTCAACGACCAGCAAGCTACAGTGCTGGACACCCTATGCCAAACAACTAGCAAGACAGGAACACAACCCCACCCATTAACAGAGAGGCTGCCTAAAATCATAATAAGGTCACAGACACCTCAAAACACACCACCAGACGTGGACCTGCCCACCAGAAAGACAAGTTCCAGCCTCATCCACCAGGACACAGACACTAGTCCCCTCCACCAGGAAGCCTACACAACCCAGTGAACCAAGCTTAGACACTGGGGGCAGACACGAAAAACAATGGGAACTACGAACCTGCAGCCTGCAAAAAGGAGATGCAAACAAAGTAAGTTAAGCAAAATGAGAAGACAAAGAAACACACAGCAGATGAAGGAGCAAGGTAAAAAACCCACCAGACCTAACAAATGAAGAGGAAATAGGCAGTCTACCTGAAAAAGAATTCAGAATAATGATAGTAAAGATGATCCAAAATCTTGGAAATAGAATGGAGAAAATACAAGAAACGTTTAACAGGGACCTAGAACAACTAAAGAGCAAACAAACAATCACGAACAACACAATAAATGAAATTGAAAATACTCTAGAAGGGAGCAATAGCAGAATAACTGAGGCAGAAGAGCGGATAAATGACCTGGAAGATAAAATAGTGGAAATAACTACTGCAGACTAGAATAAAGAAAAAAGAATGAAAAGAATTGAGGACAGTCTCAGAGACCTTTGGGACAATATTAAACGCACCAACATTCGAATTATAGGGGTCTCAGAAGAAGAAGAGAAAAAGAAAGGGTCTGAGAAAATATTTGAAGAGATTATAGTTGAAAACTTCCCTAATATGGGAAAAGATATAGTTAATCAAGTCCAGGAAGGACAGAGAGTCCCAAACAGGATAAATCCAAGGAGAAACACACCAAGACACATTAATCAAACTATCAAAAATTAAATACAAAGAAAAAATATTAAAAGCAGCAAGGGAAAAGCAACAAATAACATACAAGGGAATCCCCATAAGGTTAACAGCTGATCTTTCAGAAGAAACTCTGCAAGCCAGAAGGCAGTGGCAGGAAATATTTAAAGTGATGAAAAGGAAAAACCTACAACCAAGATTACTCTACCCAGCAAGGATCTCATTCAGATTTGATGGAGAAATTATAACCTTTACAGATAAGCAAAAGCTAAGAGAATTCAGCACCACTAAACCAGCTTTATAACAACCACTAAACGAACTTCTCTAGGCAGGAAACACAAGAGAAGGAAAAGACCTACAATAACAAACCCAAAACAATTAAGAAAATGGTAATAGGAACATACATATCAATACCTACCTTAAATGTAAATGGATTAAATGCTCCAACCAAAAGACATAGACTGGCTGAATGGATACAAAAACAAAACCCATATATATGCTGTCTACAAGAGACCACTTCAGACCTAGGGACACATACGGACTGAAAGTGAGGGGATGGAAAAAGATATTCCATGCAATGGAAATCAAAAGAAAGCTGGAGTAGCAATTCTCATATCAGACAAAATAGACTTTAAAACAAAGACTATTACAAGAGACAAAGAAGGACACTACATAATGATCAAGGGATCAATCCAAGAAGAAGATAAAACAATTGTAAATATTTACGCATCCAACATAGGAGCACCTCAATACATAAGGCAAATACTAACAGCCAGAAAAGGGGAAATCGACAGTAACACAATCATAGTAGGGGACTTTAACACCCCACTTTCACCAATGGACAAATCATCCAAAATGAAAATAAATAAGGAAACACAAGCTTTAAATGATACATTAAACAGGTGGACTTAATTGATATTTATAGGACATTCCATCCAAAACCAACAGAATACACTTTCTTCTCAAGTGTTCATGGAACATTCTCCAGGATAGATCATATCTTGGGTCACAAATCAAGCCGTGGTAAATTTAAGAAAATTGAAATCATATCAAGGATCTTTTCCGACTACAACACTATGAGATTAGGTATCAATTACAGGGAAAAAAACTGTATGAAATACAAACATATGGAGGGTAAACAATAAGCTACTAAATAACCAAGAGATCACTGAAGAAATCAAAGAGGAAATCAAAAAATACCTAGCAACAGATGACAATGAATACACGACAACCCAAAAACTATAGGACAGCAAAAGCAATTCTAAGAAGGAAGTTTATAGCAATACAATCCTACCTCAATCAATGTGATACACCATATTAACAAATTGAAGGAGAAAAACCATATGATCATCTCAATAGATGCAGAGAAAGCTTTTGACAAAATTCAACACCCATGTATGATAAAAGCCCTCCAGAAAGTAGGCACAGAGGGAACTTACCTCAACATAATAAAGGCCATATATGACAAACACACAGCCAACATCGTCTTCAGTGCTAAAAAACTGAAACCATTTCCACTAAGATCAGGAACAAGACAATGTTGCCCACTCTCACCACTATTATTCAACATAGTTTTGGAAGTTTTAGCCACAGCAATCAGAGAAGAAAAAGAAATAAAAGGAATACAAATCGGAAAAGAAGAAGTAAAACCGTCACTGCTTGCAGATGACATGATATTATACATAGAGAATCCTAAAGATGCTACCAGAAAACTACTAGAGCTAATCAATGAATTTGGTAAAGTAGCAAGATACAAAATGAATGCACAGAAATCTCTTCCATTCCTATACACTAATGATGAAAAATCTGAAAGTGAAATTAAGAAAACACTCCCATTTACCATTGCAACAAAAAGAATAAAATACCTAGGAATAAACCTATCTAAGGAGACAAAAGACCTGTATGCAGAAAATTATAAGACACTGATGAAAGAAATTAAATATGATACAAACAGGTGGAGAGATATACCATGTTCTTGGATTGGAAGAATAAACATTGTGAAAATGACTATACTACCTAAAGCAATCAACAGATTCAATGCAATCCCTCTCAAACTACCAATGGCATTTTTCACAGAACTAGAACAAAAAATTTCACAATTTGTATGGAAGCACAAAAGACCCCGAATAGCCAAAGCAATCCTGAGGAAGAAAAACGGAGCTGAAGGAATCAGGCTCCCTGACCTCAGACTATACTACAAAGCTACAGTAATCAAGACAGTATGGTACTGGCACAAAAACAGAAATATAGACCAATGGAACAGGATAGAAAGCCCAGAGATAAACCCATGCACATATGGTCACCTTACCTCTGATAAAGGAGGCAAGAATATACAATGGAGAAAAGACAGCCTCTTCAATAATTGGTGCTGAGAAAACTGGGCAGCAACATGTAAAAGAATGAAATTAGAACACTTCCTAACACCATACACAAAAATAAACGCAAAATGGATTAAAGACCTAAATGTAAGGCCAGACACTATAAAACTCTTAGAGGAAAACATAGGCAGAACACTCTATGACATAAATCACTGCAAGATCCTTTTTGACCCAGCTCCTAGAGAAATGGAAATAAAAACAAAAATAAACAAATGGGACCTAATGAAATTTAAAAGCTTTTGCACAGCAAAGGAAACCATAAACAAGACGAAAAGACAACCCTCAATGGGAGAAAATATTTGCAAATGAAGCAACTGACAAAGGATTAATCTCCAAAATATACAAGCAGCTCATGCGGCTCAATATCAAAAAAAACAAATAACCGAATCCAAAAATGGGCAGAAGACCTAAATAGACATCTCTCCAAAGAAGATATACAGATTGCCAACAAACACATGAAAGAATGCTCAACATCACTAATCATTAGAGAAATGCAAATCAAAACTACAATGAGGTATCACCTCACACCAGTCAGAATGGTCATCATCAAAAAATCTACAAACAATAAATGCTGGAGAGGGTGTGGAGAAAAGGGAACCCTCATACACTGTTGGTGGGAATGTAAATTGATACAGCCACTCTGGAGAACAGTATAGAGGTTCCTTAAAAAACTAAGAATATAACTACCATATGACTCAGCAATCCCACTACTGGGCATATACCCTGAGAATTATGGGCATATACCCATAATTCAAAAAGAGTCATGTACCACAATGTTCATTGCAGCTTTATTTACAATAGCCAGGACATGGAAGCAACTTAATTGTCCATTGACAGATGAATGGATAAAGAAGATGTGGCACATATATACAATGGAATATTACTCAGCCATAAAAAGAAACGAAATTGAGTTATTTGTAGTGAGGTGGATGCACCTAGAGTCTGTCATACGGAGTGAAGTAAGTCAGAAAAACAAATACCATATGCTAACACATATATATGGAATCTAAAAAACAAAAAAATGGTCATGAAGAACCTAGGGGCAAGATGGGAATAAAGATGCAGACCTACTAGAGAATGGACTTGAGGACACGGGGAGGGGGAAGGGTAAGCTGGGATAAAGTGAGAGAGTGGTAGTGTATATATGGACATGTATACACTACCAAATGTAAAATAGATAGCTAGTGGGAAGCAGTCACATAGCACAGTGAGATCAGCTCAGTGCTTTGTGACCAGCTAGAAGGGTGGGATAGGGAGGGTGGGAGGGACAGAAACGCAAGAGGGAAGAGATATGGGGATATATGTATATGTATAACTGATTCACTTCGTTATAAAGCAGAAACTAACACACCATTGTAAAACAATTATACTACAATAAAAATGTTAAAAAAACCAAAAAACTTATGAAGCTTACATAACCCTGACTTTCATAAATGTCAAACTGGAGCACGCCTGTATCTCTCCTTTGATTCCCTTCTCTGTTATCTGACCAGAAACACTTGACATTAGTCTCCTTTCCAACGTCTTTGTTTCCTACACTAGTCATTGGATTTTGGTAGTTTCCAAATTACTGAATGCTGGATTTTGATTTGCTAATTTTCAGGCACCTGATGTTAGAAAAGAAGCAGAAAGAAAATGCAATCTCCCTAAGAAGAAACTGATACATAAAAATTGAGCCTGCCCTTTCTGGCAAGAAAAGAATAATTGTCTTACTTTTTGAAAATACAAAGCCTATTATTGTTAGTATGGGTTGTCATATAACCTTTGGAATCAGGTGTAATATAAATGCATTTCAGTAATAAATAAATAATGTTACCATGGTTACAATATGGCTCTCTGATGAGAGGCAATATTCTAAATCAGTTCTAATGAAGCAGCTCAAGGCTTTATGATAACACAAGCTGCAAAATTCATTATGATGTCTTCCTCTCCTTTATACTCCATAGTCATCTTGTCACTAAAATCCAGTGGACTCTTAATCTGCAATACAGCTTATAACTACGCCTTTATTTCCATCCTCACTGCCCTTGATTTATTTGAACCTTTGTCATTTCTTACCTGGACTTTGCAGTAGTCTCCTAATGGACAGCTTCTCATCTCTTTCTCTTCCAAGGTAGCCCTTGGAAGTAAATCAGAGTAAATCAGAGATCATGTGTCTTTTAGTCCTTTTTTGTTTCCCAAAATCCCTTAATCAGTATTTATAAAATGAAGTTCTAAAGTTTTTAGCATATAATTCAAGGCATTTCCTCAGCTCTGTGATTTCAACTGATAGCATTTTCTTTATTCTCCCATCATGTCCACTCCCGTCGCACTCTCTCTACCCTGATCATACCGAGAAAATCTATGCATTTTGTACATGATCCCAAAGTTGAGTATGGCTTTCCTTAGCTATATGTCTTTGATACTATTCAAGGTTCAGTTTAATACTTCTTATGCATTAGTTTTCCCTTATATCCAAGAGTAGAATTCTGGTGCACTTCACTGCCAACTGACCACATCTCATTTACTTTTTGAGTATGAACTTCATCACACTGTCTTGTAATATAGATTATAAATGCTTTAGCATAATTATACTTTTGTCTTAATATTTGTATTCTTCTTTCTCTCAGAATCTAGAATTTACTTATATGTGAGATGTAGTACCTAAGAGTGGTAAAGAACATAGGTTGTGGAAATCATCTTGGTTCAAATCCTGAATCTCATATTTAGCAACATCAGATATTGAACAAATTATTTAACTTCTTTAAAACTAAGTGTGATCCCAATGAAATGGTTATGTTTGTAGTACCTGTATTAGAGAATTCTTATGAGGGTTTATTCAGCACATATTTATTGAGACACTTCTTTGCTCCAAGCATAGAGTAGGGTATACAGTGGAGAAAAAAATAGTTGTGCTTTCCTCCAAGGCTTATTATAAAGATTAAATGAGATAATGAATATGACAAACACTTTATACTTACATTTTAAGTGCTAAAAAAAGGATTAGCAGTTAATAATGTTGTTGCTCTAATTTTTTATTTATAAATCTTCACCCAACATTTATTGAAAAACTATGGATGCCAGATTCTGTGATTACTCTGGAAAGAGAGAAATAACGATGTCTCTTAAACTCTAGAGCTTAAAGCATAACAGGAGAGCAAAGTAGTATGTGATCAACATGGTGCAGAGAGATGGGTATTGATGTACCAAGTATTATGAGAACACAGGGATGGGATATAATCCAGTGCTGGTGGAGGGGTGGAGGTTGGAGAAAGACACTTTTGTCAACTCTTTATGGTCTGAGAGAGTTTTTTCCAGATGAAATAAGAGAGAAATACTTTCTAGGCAGAGACAGGAGCTTGTGCAGAGGAAGGGGACATGAGGGACCATAACATAAAGACTTACACGTAATTGGATAAAACTAGATAATATGGCAAGGGCAGGGAGGCCTACAGGAGCCAGGTCATGATGAATTCTCAGTGTCATGCCAAGCAGTTTGCACTTTGTCTTGAAATACATAAGGAACTACTGAAAGATTTTAATCAGGTTAATAACGTGAAGGGATTTGCATCATTGAAGGATCATGCACTCTAGTTGTGATATGGAGAACGAACTCAGGAAGAAAAGGCTAAAGGCACACAAAGAAGCTGAGGGGTATTATAGTAATTCAGGCAAAATGACTGTACCTGGGAGGTTTTCAATAAATGTTAGTTGTATAAACCAGCAATTTTAACAGTTTACACTCTTCAAATCCAAAAACAGAATCTCTACTATTATTTTATCATTTAGAATTGGCTCACACCACAGCTGTCTGTTCTTAAACATTTAGGATGTATTCACTAAGGGCCGGCCATTGTTCAATATGTTATATGGTGACGCGAAAAGATAGAATTATAAAATACAGTCCTAGCCTTCGAGAAAGCATATTACTTAGACACTAACCTAGCACAAAGGACATAATGGCAAACATAAAAATAATAAATAAATCAATGTACACATAATTAATAATAATAGATTTTTAAATGCCAGGCCTATTTGAAATACTTATTAAGTGAAAAAGAGATTGTTACGGACTGCCCCAGTCAGGGAGGCTTCGTGTGGACTGACCAGGAAGGACTTTGGCTAAGCAGATTTAACTTAAAACAAAAAAAGTAATTATTTTCATCTTGCTTTCTGATTATTAAAACTGAGAGAATTTGGTCAGGAGGACCACATCATAGTTGGAGTGGAGATAATATTAAGTAATTCCTGTTACCTTTGGCATTTTTAAGGCAGACTTTATGAGGAACATAGTTGGGTATTTCTTGATCAATCACCTTAGTCACTTCAAAATACCAATTAGCCCTTGTAAATGTTAATAATATAAGCCATAAAGAACAGATGGCCGCATGATCAGAAAACAGCTGCTGTTTTCCCGTCAAACCAAAAGATGTGAGCAATGTTCCTAAACAAGGGCCCAGCAGAGAAATCGTGGTGATGAAATTTGCTGCTCCAAGCCCAAGCCATAGATCTTCTATCTAAAGCTGCTTAAGGGCATTTACGGGTGCTATGGGCCATAATGGTGTTGATGATCTCCACGGTGTGGAGTGCTCTGACATAAACAGGCAGGTCACCTTTGGCAGGCCTGCCAGCCAGCTTGGGGGAATAATCTCTTCAAAGCTCAGGATAAGATCCCTGGCATCATTCTGTTCTCTGCTCTTAGGATCTTCAAGAGCTTAGGAACCAGGCTGGAGAGACACTTAATCTAAATGGGCTCCAGTGTTCCACACACATGGGATCATTGCCATCAACAAAGACAAAAGGAGGCTTTTCCAGAGTTTACCGGGAATGGCCATTTATGCCCCATACGCTGCCTGCACTGGAGGTTTGATTTCCATCTGCTTCATCTTCTTTCACTCTTCCCCTCCCTTCCCACCCCCTCACCTTTCTCCTGTGCCAGTAGAAGCAAAACAGAGGACGTGTGTCAGATTCTTTGGTAATAAATTTGATTGATAACGTTAAAAGAATCCACTGTGCACAGATGCCTTCTGAAATATTTTTTTCCTTACATTCATCTGCTAGAAATACGCGTATTATGTATTTTGACTCATTTCTATGTACTCACAGACTAAACTCTCAAATGACCATAAATATCAAATTGTTAAGCGTCTAAAGTACCTGTGTACGATTTATTGTGTGTTTGGATGGGCAAGGAATTTAGGCACGTACTTGGAGTCAGAAAAGGCCAGGTTTCAGATGCTTGGCCGCTTCTTGCTGACAGCAGAAGTCCTACAGAAGGCATTTGTAGTTCCATCTATCTGGACCTACGGCAAACTTAAGTCAAAGCAGCTGATATGCTGGCTCATGGAAAATGAACTTTCTGGAACCAGCAGAGTTTGTCCACAGTGAGATCACTTAACATAAGTTCATACAATTTTGGCAATTTTTCTCTCTGAGGATGGAAGGGAAAGGGTTGGGCAGGTACTCTTGAGCAGAACATGTCTGCTCCTGGGTCCAAGACCGGATGAATGATCCAGAGTAGATCATGTTTCCACAGGCAGAGAAACCCTCCAGCCTCTCTCCCTTCCCCAGCTACCGACAGGCCCTCCACACCTCTTATGCATAGAGATTGGCTAATTACACACCAGAGTTAATTCCATTCCTTACTGGCTTAAAGCCAGACCACATTTCCCAGTTTTGCGTGGAGTTTGGCATGGACATGAGCTTGTGTTCTTAAGTAATGGGATCTAAACACCAATAACATGGACTTCTTCCATGCCTGGCTCTTACCAATCTCCCACATGAGATCTTCATCTTTTTCTCCTTCCAGCTGCTTGATACAAACAGCATGATGACCTTGAGAGCCCAGTGCTGAAGATGAAAGAGATACAAGATGGAAGAATCCTGGGTCCCTGAATGACTCGCCTTTATTCTTTATTAGGGTAGTTGTAGCTCGGTTTGGTTCTAAGAGTTTTAGCTCCTAGAGATGACCCTTACCCTAAGAATGGTTCTTACCTGGAAGCTTTGGCTTTCTTACCAGAGTACTCAGTGAAGTCTCTCCACCCCAGCTGTGCCAGAGCCCCACCATCTCTCAGTACTTCACATCCGGTGGCAGCTCTGTTCAGCCCCTATCCCTGCGGGACCCTCTCTGCAAAGTCTAGGAAGTTTCTCCTGTTCATGTGGAGCCCAGTGCTGGAGTGAAAACCTGTAGTGAACTAGTGAACCTCCACAGAGATGCCTTCCTCCACCCCCATGCCCCACACACAAAGCTTTCACTTCCCTTGTGCCCTGCCCTGTAAGTTCCTCCAGCAACTTTGAATTACAATATGTGCCACTTACATCTCCATAAAACTGTCGCTCTGCTTGGACACTACCTCATTGCATCAAAATTACTCACCAAATACTCTGAATATCACTGAAGCATGTCAATCTACGTTATTCTTTACTTCCACATCACTAAAAGTAATTCACTTGTGACATTCTAATGCTTTATTTTTTATACAATCTGTGTTTTCACAATTTTATGTGCATCTATTTTGCTAGCAAGTTACAAAAATCACCTGAGATTGTTTATAACTTCAGGAGAAAACAGTAGTTGCTTTAAAATATCTGTTGTTTAAAATGTGGCAAAAGCACGATATAAACAATATGTTCAATTGGAAATCACAAGAAAGTGGTTTGTTAAAGATGTTTCTCATAAAAGCAGGGAGTTTAGGGTCATTTCCAGGCATGATTTAACTTGAGTGTAATGGGAAAAGAAAGAGGCATTTCTGATATTCAGAAAAGAATAAAGAAAAGTCCATAAGTAAAATGTTAAAAGTTGATTTAAAAAACAAAACAAAACATGAAAGTAGCCATCTTGGAAAACAGACAGAATATAACTTTATATGAACGTGTCTGGTTAAAGAAATATATTAATATTGTCTATCAGACACATTTTTACAATGAATGTATATCACATAATGAAATTTTTTTTTAAAAAGGGCATGCAGCCATATATTGGTACTAGAAAATTTTTATAATGAAAATAAAAGAAAAATAGATAAGATGTAAAAACATAGTGTATTAGATTCCTTGAACAAAATTTTATAAACTTTCTGCTGTCAGTTAAAGTAATAACAATGGTTAGACGTGTAAATAGCTATTCAGACACTATAATACATCATCAAACTCTCTGGTATATGCTGAGTTAAAAAATATATTCCCACCAACAGTGCAAGAGGAATGTAAATTGATACAGCCACTATGGAGATCAGTATGGAGGTTCCTTACTATAGTTCTAAAAATAGAACTACCATACGACCCAGCAATCCCACTACTGGGCATATACCCTGAGAATACCATAATTCAGAAAGAGTCATGTACCACAATGTTCATTGCAGCTCTATTTACAATAGCCAGGACATGGAAGCAACCTAAGTGTCCATCGACAGATGAATGGATAAAGAAGATGTGGCACATATATACAATGCAATATTACTCAGCCATAAAAAGAAACGAAATTGAGTTATTTGTAGTGAGGTGGATAGACCTGGAGTCTGTCATACAGAGTGAAATAAGTCAGAAAGAGGAAAACAAATACCGTATGCTAACACATATATATGGAATCTAAAAAAAAAAAAGGGTTCTGAAGAACCTAGGGGCAGGACAGGAATAAAGAAGCAGACGTAGAGAATGGACTTGAGGACACCGGGAGGGGGAAGGGTAAGCTGGGACGAAGTGAGAGAGTGGCACGGACATATATACACTACCAAATGTAAAATAGATAGCTAGTGGGAAGCAGCTGCATAGCACAGGGAGATCAGCTCGGTGCTTTGTGACCACCTAGAGGGGTGGGAGGGAGACACAAGAGGGAGGGGATAGGGGGATATATGTATACGTATAGCTGATTCACTTTGTTATAAAGCAGAAACTAACACACCATTGTAAAGAAATTATACTCCAATAAAGATGTTAAAAAATAAATAAATAAAAATTTAAAAAATATTAAATGTATTGATTATGTGATAATTCAAAGAAAAGATTATTGAATTTAAGTTATTTAAATTAACAAGTGATGAAATTACTTTGAAAATGTTAAAATTATCCTAAATTTTGTCGTTATTTGTCTGTCCCTTCGTTCTTATTCATACAATAGCCACGGTTCAATTAACTGATAATTTCCAATAAAACCTTTATTCTTATGATTCAAAAATTGAACAAGATACTGGAACTCAAAAGAGGCCAATGAGCAAAGCTTGCATTTTAGCTGTCTTAAAGATTAGTTTGAGAAAACTCAGCTAAATTGTATACTTTTGATGTCTCAGCTTTCAAGTCAGTCCAGACTCTGAGCTCCAGTCTAAATGCAAGGACATTGGATACCTCCATTTCAAAGCTTTTCATTTCTCAGGATGAGGCGTTCAATTTTTGAAAGGTAACATTCCAGTTCCCTCGCGATCAAATGGTTTTTGAAAAAGAACAGAAGATTCTGAAACATTGTTATAACCAAAAAAAAAAAAGGAAAAATAACTACAAAGGAAGAGATTCTTGCTTAACCAAAACTAAAAGGCAAAAGGACATTTTCCAAATAGTTCCATCCAAGGACAAAAACCAACAGAAAAACAGAGAAACCTTTCAGCAGGGGCAAAACACTGCAAATAAAAGACGTGTCCCAAGCCTGTGTGTCTCAAAGAACTAAAGGTTATGTAAACTTTTTCATATAACTCACTGAATATAAAGATACAGAACCACTCAGCAATAGCAGTTGGGTGGAGGAAATATGAACTGTTAAAGACTATCATTATTCTTGTATATATGTTAATAATGAATGGAAATAGCTGATTTCAGTTAAAACACAGCAAAATTTATAGTAAGGAAGTGCTATGCAAGGTGGTATGTGTGTGTGCATACACATAAGTCACACACACAAATATGTATGTACTTAATTAACTAGCATAAAATTAGTCAACCCATAGCTCCTGTTTTCAGTTAGTCCTTGCTTATTCAGCAAATGTTTGTCCTCCTAGGAGCCAGATGCTGTGTAAGGCATTGAGGATACCTTGATGAATGCAACATACATGATCCCTCACTTACGGTTCCTAGCAGTCCGTTAGGAAAGATGGACAACAGTCACATAAACAAAAAGATACAAGAAATGTTTAGGTGGTTAAAATAAAGAATAATAAGTGCCCCCCAAAATGAGGGTTTTCATGGTTGCAAAAGAAGGCATTTATGGAAGCAATCTCTGAGTCAGCTAAAGCAAGTTCAGACATTCTGAGTGCATTCAAGTGCATATTCTATACAAGCTACATCAAGGAAAACAGTGATTAGCTGGGGGCATCAAGTTTTCCCTGTGAGAGTATTATAACTTTAAAATCTCTCTATTGGATTATAGTACAAATGAATTTGAATTAATAGTAAAGCATTTTATAAATATCTACATCTAATATTCCGCATGTATGTATTTGGGGGATCATTAAACGTTACTACTACTACTACTACTATTATTA
The DNA here is from genome assembly GCF_028023285.1 of Balaenoptera ricei. Taxonomy (NCBI): domain Eukaryota; kingdom Metazoa; phylum Chordata; class Mammalia; order Artiodactyla; family Balaenopteridae; genus Balaenoptera; species Balaenoptera ricei. Next base: position 66,869,801 of record NC_082650.1, read on the forward strand.
TTACTATAGCCTTTTTAAGAAATGTTACTATTACAGTGGCAATGAACAGCAGTGTCACATTCTAGGGACCAACATTCGCAGTGTGATTGTCAGACCAAGAATGCATAGTCAAAAGCTCGTCTTCTGAATACTGAATATGGATTTCAGACTTGGCAGAAACAGCTTGTGAAACAAGTTGTCAGCTCAGAATCTGCATAAACAATAATTTCTAGTTCTTACTTGTAGGCAAATCCTCAATAATTTATATTTAATAGAAAGACAATAAAGTTCATGAAAGTCATCTCAATAAAAAGGCTTCCTGCTTCAATTTCTCCACGCCTTTGTTCTTGAGTTAATTTTGCAGAATGGTTTCTCCTCCAAAGACCAATATCCACAGCCATTTCCCCTTTTCTTTACAGATTTTCCTCGAAGACAGAAAGCTCACTCAGTATTATGTGAAAACAAGATTATTTTATTATAAATGCAAAGGATGTTTAAGGTCAAATTCTAAACAGAATTAATAGATAACAGGTGCATAATGTCACATATCTCAGTTCATTTTGGCAGAGGTTTGTGAAGGCTTGGCTTTCACAGACGCAGGGGTCTTCTTTCAACCCCCTGGGCAGCATCCAATGTGTGATTAGAGTGGTCTTTTCAGTCTGGCTGCCAACTCCCTTGATGAGTGGTGGTCAAGACTCTTCTCCGAAAAAAACCTACAGACCAATTGGAAAATGTTCCAAGTCTCCCTAGACTCTCTAGCCGTGGTTCTCAAAATGTCGCCCCAACCAACCAACAGCATCAGTATCACCAGAGATTTTTTTTTAAATTTTTTATTTATTTATTTATGGCTGTGTTGGGTCTTTGTTTCTGTGCGAGGGCTCTCTCCAGTTGCGGCAAGTGGGGGCCACTCTTCATCGCGGTGCGCGGGCCTCTCACCATCGCGGCCTCTCTTGTTGCGGAGCACAAGCTCCAGACGCGCAGGCTCAGTAATTGTGGCTCACGGGCCCAGTTGCTCCGCGGCATGTGGGATCTTCCCAGACCAGGGCTCGAACCCGTGTCCCCTGCATTGGCAGGCAGATTCTCAACCACTGCGCCACCAGGGAAGCCCCAGAGATCTTTTTACTAACGCAAATCTCAGGTTCTACCTTAGACCTACGGAATCAGAAACTCTGGGGTGTGGTCCAGCAATCTGTGTTTTAACAAACCATCCCCGTGATTCTGATACACATTCATGTATGAGAAGCATGGCTCTAGGGCCCCAAATTATTTTCTCCCGTCTTTGGGCATGAAGTTGCTTACCAGTTCTCCTAACTTCCTCCACAAGCTCTTCTCTCAGCATTTCTTTTAAAATGTTCATCTCTTCTATGGGCTTGTTTTGTCTATCTTTTCCTCTATCCATAGTCTTTCCGAAAGATCCAAGATTTTTTGGTATATCTACCACATGGAATCACATTACCCAGAGACTTTCTTCTTCACTACAGACTCAATCCTGAACCTTTTTAGAGTTGTAAAGGTAGTGGCATCAAAGAGATCCAAAAATACAGTGACCTTACTTAAAAATGCAATGGTGTTCAAGTCATTCAGGAACTCAAGTTCCTTCTATCTTGTGTCCCCACCATCTCCACTGCCCTGTCCTCATCTGCATGGTTGAAGCTGGATGTGGGCATCTCCTTGTTCTGAATCAAGAGAAAGGAAAAGAGAGGAAGTCCAGGGAGAGGGACTTACTTTTAGGCAAGTGACCCAAAATTTGCTACTCACTTTCCCTCACATTCAACTGTTCACACTTGGCCTCAGGGGAGTCTGGTCAGCCATGTGCCCAGGAAGGAGAAAGACTTGACTGGACAAAGAGCTGTCAATACTGCCCCTTCCCACTGCTGTCCTTTCCAGAATCCCCTCCCCCAGCCATTCACACTGTATACTATCTTCTCTTTGCAAATTGCGGCATGACCCTATCTTAATCAATAATTTGTTATAACTTAGTTATTTATGAATCTTCTTTCCATGATTCATCATGTGGCAGAGGCAGAGGTCTCAATATGTAGATCCAAAAGATCTGTCTGCAATGTACAGAAACAAATAGGTGTCAAATTAGAAGCCAGAGTACCAGTGCTTAGAGAATCCAAGTGTCCCTTCTTCTGTTCACAACTCATCTTCAATTTAAATTTATATGTGTGTACACATGTGTGTATATGTATTTGTGTACATGTGTACGTGTATAAGTATACACACAAACACACACTTATACATATAGGCATTTACCAATATATAAATTGATTTTTCTCCATACAATTATTCTTAAAATCCACTCCTGAAAATTTATAAAATATTTCTCCTTAGGAGAAAAATGATTATAAATGAGGGGGAAAGTCCTAGTCTATGATACAAAAGCATCCTAATGTCTAATAAATTAATATAAGGCTATACTATTAATATCTGTGAAGGCAATAAGATGAAATACCCTAACTAAATATGTTTTTCATGAACTTTCATGGGGAATTTATAAACCTTCCCCTTCCTCCCCTCCCACCACCCCCTGCCCACCATAATGTGAACTGGGGAGTGCTCATTACTCTTACTAAGCTCATACCTGTCAACCACGGAGAACAAGGACCAACTCCAAGCTGCTGGGGTGCCCTTGGCTTTGGCCAGGAGTCTACCTGGATTGTGAGTGTCAGAAGGGCTGGGAGTCAAGATCGTCCTCTAGGGAGCTCCAACTAGGCCCTGGGGGTCAGGATTTGCTGGTAAGATAATATCATAGAGAAAATTTCCGGTCTTCAGGGCCTTCCCATTCACACTTCATCTCTCCTTCTGAGATCCCCAGAGATTGGCCCGTTGGTATCATTTTTAAATTCGACCCACATACGGTTTACAGCTAGAGTTTTGGTCTGGTCTATCCTCTAGGTGAAGACATTCAACCACCACTGTATTTATAAGACATGACCCTTTAGAGGATGATGGTAGTGGATCAGTAAGAGGTGAGATTTTCTTATGCCTCATGCCCTTCACTTTCTCATTTACACTCTAAGGGTAAAGCCCAGGTGCAGTGTTGTTTTGGTGGGGTCTGGCTGTACACGAGAGATTCAGGGAGCTCTACATGCAGAGTAAAAATAACTGGACTAAGATGATCCTAGACATTTCACCGCAAGAGTGGGCATAATAAAGCCTGAAATGAGTTAAGTGGGACATGGTAGGGGAAGGGTATGCAGAGGCCACAATAAAATGTAAGAAGGCATTCAACTAAGACTGAAAATTTTTTTTAATTACACTTATAGGAATATGTGAAAGTTTTGCAAATAAAGTATATGCATAACACACTTGAGTATATTTTGCTGAATTTTTACATTCGCATAATTAAGAGTCACCCAGTATTGCATTGACATGTTCATGTATCTGTGGTAGCCGTGTGGAAACAGCAAACACACATACAAAATCATATTACTGAGGGTGGGGAAAAAATGTTGAAAATAGAAGAAACTATTTTCAGTTAATTTAAAAGGTTCTGATGAAAGAAATCTTTAACAAGCAATATATACATTTATGTATAACTTGAACCAAAATTTAGGCATCTTATTAAACTACTAGTTCTGAGGTTTTTACTATTTAATTAGGTTTAAGTGTTTCTTAGCATAATCTTTTCAAAGGAAATTGCCAAGCAAGAAATAACTATAGGTTATCTGAAAATATCCTTACTCAGAAGAATAAAGTATTTTTTAAATTTTATTTTATTTTAATTTATTTGTTTTTGGCTGTGTTGGGTCTTCGTTGCCGCACGCAGGCTTTCTCTAGATACGGAGAGCGGGGGCTACTCTTCATTGTGGTGCACGGGCTTCTCATTGCGGTGGCTTCTCTTGTTGCGGAGTATGGGCTCTAGGCACGTGGGCTTCAGTAGTTGTGGATCTTGGGCTCAGTAGTTGTGGCATACAGGATTAGTTGCTCCGTGGCATGTGGGATCTTCCCAGACCAGGGATTGAACCCGTGTCCGCTGCATTGACAGGCGGATTCTTAATCACTGTGCCACCAGGAAAGCCCTAAAGTATTACTATGTAGTGCAGGGTTCTCTACTTGCATGGAATCCATGAATGTATTGATATCACAAAATCCTTTTTGATTCATTAACTCCATTGTTCAAACTATCTTCAGAGAAATGTGACCCTACTTATTTGTTTAGCATTATTTAAAAGTAAATACATTTTATCAGCTAAAACTTCTACGATTTCTACTTATTAAACAATACCAGCATCTTCTAGATCAGGGTTCTGACTTTAACTCAGGTCCACATACAGCTACAAAGGTTTTCTGTTGAGTGTCTAAAAACTGATTTAAGAAATCCAGCTTCCAGATCCTCAAATTTCATATGTTCTCTTTGCAAAAGTGATCTGCCAAGAAAGGGTCAGACCTCAAGTTCTCCTTTCCCACATCTCCTTTCAGAATCACATTTCTCCCAGTTGGAAATAAAAGATGTACCCCTCGCTCAGCTGGCATTTTACAATCATGTGAAAACCTCTAGAGTGCCAGACAAAGGAATAATTTTTCAGCTCCTTTAATAGAAGCACATGCTCCAATAGTTTTTATTAAGAAATGCAGTCTCAATAAATTTTATTTTTACTATCAAAATTTCTTACTTAATATGCTTTGATCAAGTATATATTACTAATAATGGTTGTAATAATGCAAGCAAGACCATTTAAAAAAATGGTCACAGGAAGTTAATAGAAACAATTAAATTTTCAATCCACACCTTTTTTTGGATTATAAGGAAATGATAGATGATCCATAAAAACTTCCAAACATTAGAGGATATTATTTTAGAATAAAAGTCTGTGAAGGAACTTGGAATTGAAACATAAGTTCAGGGAGACAAAGGAAAGATATAAAAATTCCAACTATTTAAGAAGCACTTGTTCATGTATTGTTTAAATGAACAGTGGAAGATAGCAAATCACTGTGTTATTTGTACTCCACTTGATGCGCTTAAAAAAATACAACAGTTTTATTTCAAAATCTCAATATTTAGTGCATTCTGACCATTATACCCTTTAAAATTATCTAAACTTATATTGAAGATTTTAAAATATCAACCTTAAAAATATGCAAGAAGATAAATAATGTTCAACATTCTTTTACGGAGTATGCAAAGAAAAAAAATTATTTGAGGACCACGTCCCTACATTATTCTGAATTATTGAGGCTCCAATTTGCTCATCATTTGTTCATTCATCCAATCCAACATATACAAAGAACTAGTAAGTGTCAGTAATTGGGAAAAGTGTGAGAGATTGGGAGTATGCAGTTACCAAGAGATAAAATAAGAGTTCTTAAAGAGTTCACAGTCTACTGAGAAAAATAACAAGTAAAATGTTAATACATTATAGTGTCATAATGAAGATAAATGAAAGCTGCTATGGAAACAATAGGAAGGACACCAAATTCAGGCTGATGTGGGGTGGGCAGTCCGAGAAGACAATCAGATTTCACAGGTTGTATGGCGATCCCTTTGCTGAATATTATAAGGTAATTAAAAGTTACCCAGATGAAGTACATGTACACATATGTGTGTTGCAAGATGGATAATTGAAACAGATGCAGCTAGAAACTATAAACTGGAAGTCAACGTGTGTGATGGAATAATAGTCTGGAATATTCACTGTGGATTATCAACAATTCTTCTCCTAGCACTGTCCCAGCAGCATCTCCCACTCAAAACATGAAGACCGGCTCACCCAGATAGGAATTATTAGGCTGAACAAATGCACCAGATTTCCACTTCCAGCCTGAAGTAACTGTGAGAAGAGTATAAAACAGAATAAGTTTGAAAGAAGACACTGTCAAATTGAAAGAGTCCTTTTCTGGCTCGCACACCAAGAGCAGGAATGTCCTTCAACCTGGGAGGAGAGCATGTTTGGAGAGGAGAGGGGAGTTAGATGTACTGTAGGATCCACTTTGCCCCTCCCTCAGATAACCTAGGGACATGATAATTTATTTACCAGTTCTTCACATTTGTTGATTTAGCAGAATCTGAATTCAGAATTTGGGAGTAGTATCTCTTTACTTCTGGAACTCTACCTCACCAATGCACCCCTTGACACAAGGGCATGGTGAGGGGGTATATACGGGGATGTGGGATGGGTCCAGGAAGAAAGAATTCCAGAGAGAGCCCTGCTGAGTCTCGAACTCCTCTTTGATGAAATAAACAAGAATATTGAACTTTCCAATGGCCCCTCAGGATGATGAAGTGAGTGGAGAGAAAGACTCTCTGGGACTTGCCAAGGGCACTGCACAGCATATTGGGAGTGAACCATTTCCAATAATAATCTAAGGAGGTTGGACCACCAGTTCCAGGGACCCAAGATGGGCGTGACATCAGTATCCTTAGGGAAACCAGCTTGGAACCCATTCAGATCAGATTTCACACACAATTGCACCCTGTATCACACTTACCCTGGTGCCCTTTGAATAAACCCCCTGAGGGATGTGGTCAGGGCAGAAGACGTATAGGAGTCACCCTGATTATGACTGTATTTCAAACAGGAATTGACTGAAAAATGTGTGATTTGGACAGAGCAACCTGGAAAGGGTCTAGATCAAGTTGTCTGTCATTATACAGAATTCCAAGAGTCAAAAAATCAGATTGAGTTATTGAAATAAAGGAAGTTACATTTTTGCACATCAGAGTTTGTAACTTGGATATTTATAGCTACTGCACATGAAAGGCCTTGGATGTCAGACTGAGGAGTTTGGGTTTTGTCCTGAAGGCAATGGGAAGCAATTGAAGAATTTTAAATAGAAAAGTGTGAGAAGAAGAATTGAACTGTATAGAACTCATTCAGGCAGCAGTGTGGAGAATGGATTGGTGAATTAGGGGTCGGAGAGATGGAAAACCAGAGGAAGGAACACAGCAATGAGCCTTTTGACCTAAACATGGACAGAAATAAAAGGAATAAACCATAACAGTGGAGATGGAAAGGAGAGGATTCATTTGGGAGTGTTTACATGGCATGTGTCTCCGCCCAGCTCTGCCCATTCAACCTCAGCAGTTGGGTCATTGGGGCAAGATTCTGACCACAGTACCACCTGTAAACCACCTCCATTTCAACCAGTGTGCTGCTCCTGTACTGTCGCAGCAGCTCCTGAATTCATGCCTATTTGCTACCACATTTTGTTTTATTTCACTTCTACTTCTTAAAAGGTAATAAGTTACCATCTATGTGCACTCACACTATTTTACATATACTTACATTATGTCCACTGACCATATACCATAGCAAAAGCCCATATGTAAAGTCTTTCAAATTAAAACTATAGAATTTAAAACAGTATTGGTTGACTGAGTGTATCCTTCTATCCTTAAAACTCACTTGCTCTTTCATAAAAGCTTCCAGCAGAATAGCATTTGAGTTAACAGTCTCTGAGAACAGAATTCCTAGGTTCAAATCCAAGTTCTAAAACTTATTAGGCTCATGAACTAATAAGTTGGTTTATCTGCCTGGACCTCTTAAAATCTGTAAAATGGGATGATACTACTGTCCATTTCATTAGCCCATTTAAGGCATTTAGTACAGGGTCAGGAACAAAGAAAACACACAATGATGCTAACAATTGATTGTGTGGCAAATTTGACATTCCTTAAATGTGTTTAAATTTTTAAGTCGCACATAGCACCAAGAAGTTTCCTCACCAAAATCTGTCTGATGCTAATATATATTTAAACAAAGTGACCCTCATGTTAAAATCTGTGGGTACGAAAGGACAAACAACCACATAATTTACACATTTCTCCTTAGTCTTCACTTTGCTTTGGCCAACTACATACAGATATCTATTTATCTTTACACTACTCTAAAACATTTTATAGAAGAGCAGGATGGAAGCTGTCCTCTGTATTTTATGTGGTGCCGAGTTCAGATGTAAGCATTCAATTTACAACAATAATAAAGGCTAGATAAGAAATAATCCAAATGGAAAGAAGACTTGCCAGTTGGGTTATTTCTACCGAGCAGAATGTTTAGTTTTTCATAGAACAAATTAGAAGTTTTCCAGATGGTTTATCTAAAGTATTTTTCTCTCCTCCAAGCAGAGGATAAGTTAGAAGTGTTCAGAAAAGGTCATTCTCACCTCTCCAAGAAGTACATTTTCATAATTTAAAGAACTAAAGTTCAACAACATATCAAGTGATCTCTACTCAACGTAGGAGTTACGTCTGTCTATTACAGGCAATTGCGTAATTTGAAATTTGTCAAAAAATATTTTAAAGCAAATAATTGTCTTTTGTGGCTGTCTCTTTGTTGGAAGCACTAATCTTCAACAGAACACTAGCGAAAGAAGTGCATTACACTAATTTGCCAACAGCAACAAAGGGAGAATTTTTAAATTCAACTTGTTAGCTAGAAACGTCTAGGTGGGCACATGATTTGTCACGTAACAACACATTGTCAGGGTATTATCAGACAGCAGAAGGGTTTTGTCCCTGGTACAGCATCTTCAGATTAGGTAAACAATTTATTTCTACCTCGATCCTCCTGAGATGGTGAAGAGGGAAGAATTTAATATTGAGATTTTATCACTTGTCAAATTAAGATAGCTGCCTTTGTGAGATGGAAAATGAATCAGAAAACAAAGCTGGGGCTCCCACAGAAATTCATCTCAATTCTGTGATGGTCTGCAGAGAACCCTTCCATCTGCAGTTCCATAGGACTGTGGGGACTGTGGGCTCTGCAAGGAGGAGGAGGCCAGGCTCCTCACCTGTCAGCCAAGCAGAAGTCAGACCTCCACGGGGCCCCACGCTGACCGACCTGCGATGAGCTTCTGTCCCGGTCTTGAACACATTACAGACTTCTGGTCCTGATCATGCAGTTCAGACAAAGGAGCAGGGAGGTACTACCCAGTAATCACGCAAGCAAAACAAGATGAGTCCAATAGAGAAGCCTTGTTCTTTTCTTGATAATCATGAGGCAATCGTAATTTTAAATAAAGAGATATTGTGGAGGCGTTATAGAGCCACATCTTTGCTCTTCCCTTGTTTGAGGGGATCAGTTGCCCTGAAAGTAAATCTAATTTTTGGATAGCGGAGAATTTACTTATGGTGTAAAGGGGAATATGGGTCAAGTGTGATGGAAGATGATTTAGGGTCATCTCAATATCTTCAAGTCTGAGATTCAGGACAGTGAAGACATAGTAGCGTCATCTATGGTCCTTAATAACTATGAAACTTGCTCAATGAAATTAAGTTTCTAACGTAAGTAGCTATCAATGTACCAATTCATTAAAGTGATAGATGAGTAAAATTATTCAGTCTACAATTAGGGAGGACTAATCTGTCTCTCATTATGAAAGTTTCCCCTCTCTCTCTACTAAGACTACATGTGGCAATTTATTGGCATACTTTTATTAAAAACAAGCAAGTTATTAAAAATAAACAATGTTATTATAGCTGTAACATTTAAGTCCAAATATCCAGGGGAATTTTAAAGACGCTTATCACATCTCATGAATAAGTTTGAACATGAACTCCAAGTCAATAAAAAGACTCTGTAAGCCCCCTTGCAATAGGCCAGCTAGGAGGTGATACATTCTCTAAGAGTTATTTAGCTCTATGAGAAAAAAGATGTACATTTTTTTGCACGTGAATAAAAGAGTCACTTCAATGTTTTACCATCTTCCCTTGTTTCTCATTCACATTAAAATTGAGAGAAATCAGAGTTTCTTAGCTTTCCTAATAATTTGGCATAAGCAGAACCCGTCTGTGGTTGTTACTATGTGTGTTGGGGAAACCATCTCGGATGCCTTTCTGAATCAAAGCACTGGGCTTTTTGGGGAGGGCAACGTGCCTGTATATGCTTACTCAGCAGCCTCTAGAATGTCAGCCTTCACCCTGAGAGGAGGGGCCGTTCTCATAGTCTCTGCCCTAAAACCATTTGGGGGAACCTTTCTTTGGGAAGAGATTTTATTTTCTCAATTCTTGGATTGCTTCTATTTGATTTCTTCACTTCCGGTGGGAGGATCCAGGGGAAAAGCTTTGCAAGGGGAAGTGGGTGGGGAGGCTTTGTCCACACTCATCCATAGGACACCCCTCTCACCTCCCCAGGGAGTTCCAGCATGCATTTGTGTGCATGTGTTTTATAAACTATTTGATTTGAACAAAGTACTCCCCAGCTGATAAAACAAACATATTAGCTCTTCTACATTGAGTTTTGGACTCGGATAGTTGCCAAAATTGCTAGTGTAATATATTATTGTCCCTGGTGAGAGGAGAAAAAGAGATCCCAATGCTGAAATCTTAATATTATTGTGTTAGAATTTAAGGAGGTCATACTATTTTTTACAGGGGGAGCCAGAAATATGTTATTTGTCTCCACTGTTTTATTAGTTGTACTTACTACCTTGTTTAGGGTGAGTATGTAAAATTTAAACTATTTATGTACTATAAAATCTATACTATGTATGTACTATAAGAGCTACATACAATTAGGTTCTAAAAAGTTTGCTTTTCTTTAGAAAGGCTTGTAATAATTTGCAGAAGGGAGTTTCCCACAATTAAAGTTCTTCCTAGGAGTATAGATGAGGTTCTATATTAATAATTTAGTTTTAGAATATCTCCACCCAAAAATATAAGTGCTCATTAATTATCCAACCTTGTCAGAAGTGCTATAAACATGTAATTGTTATTGTCATAAGATAGTATTTAAAGGAGAGACTAATGAAGGCAAAAATAACTGTAAGGGTCCCAGTGTGACCTCCAACTGTTCAAAAGGAGACACCTGACCCTCCAGCTGTTCAAAAGGGGACACCTGACCCACCAGCTGTTCAAAAGGAGACACCTGACCCACCAGCTGTTCAAAAGGAGACAGCTGACCCTCCAGCTTGTCCAAAAGGAGACACCTGACCCTCCAGCTTGTTCAAAAGGAGACACCTGACCCTCCAGCTTGTTCAAAAGGAGACACCTGACCCTCCAGCTGTTCAAAAGGAGACACCTGACCCTCGGGTGCTCTTTGTGAAATGCCAACTTTGTTGTTTAATGGCTTCAAACAAATGTGGGATAACTTTATTAGCAAAAAATAAGTCTATATCAGATGCCAAAATATGGCATCACAACCAAGGCCGTATGTTTGCATTAGAATAATAAGCTATTTTTGGTTATATCAGAATGTTTTCATTATTTATATAATTTATTTGTTTTGTCATCTGCTAACACACAGTAGCAGGAAAATAGTAGCAGTCACCAAAAGTTAAAGAAAAAAATGATTGGAGGAAAACTTCAAGTTCAGTATTTAAGTGTCAGGTAAAAACCTCCAATATTTCATTTTATCGAGAGAAAAGCTGGACCAAATCCATAAAGCTTTAGGGTTCCTTAAGAGCATAGTTTGAGAACCATGAATCTAATCTTTTTGCCACATTTTATAAATGAAGTGAGCAAGCCCCAGAGCAGTGAACAACCCATTTAATGACATCTTGTTATTAGCAAAACTGGTCAGAACCCAGGTCTCCAGCTGCCCATCCAGCTTCCTGGCTTTCTTTTTCACTCTGTGTCAGGACTTATTCAATGTGGAATCTTGTAAGAGTTTTTCTTAATTCTGTGCCCATTGTTGGCTCAAAATTTATATGCTGAGTTAATTTCACTAAATCCTGATATGTCTGTAGCAGTTTGCATGCCCCTCACTATTAGTGCATGAATGTCTCCATCATTCCACATCCTCACAACAGTCAATGTGGGAGAAGCTATTAATTGTCTTCTCCAAAGTCCTCCATCCATCCTTTTGCCTTACTAATTTTGTTTGGATTGACAATGAGTTCCAGGGGCAATTGTTCTAAGCTGATTTCTCTTTGCTAGATACATGATTTTCCAGCATCCTTGCAGCTACGGACTGGTCATGTGACATACTTCTAAGCAGTGAGATGCAAGAGGAACTCTTCTAGGAATTATTTCATTTTCCTGTAGAAAGAGACAAGCATGCAAGGAGACCCTCTTTGAACACGCTCATCTCTTTCTCTGAATGTTGTCTTGTGACCATATAATGCATAGAATATCAGCAACCACCTTATCGCCTCAAAGTGACCACTTTAAGATGAAAAGCCAAACAAATGAGGAAGCCAAAGGAAAGAAGGTGGCCTTGATGGCATGGCTGAATTTTTGTACCAGTCGAGAGCCATCCACCTCTACACTCATCACTGTGTAAGATATTTTGATGTCTTGGTTGCTTAGACCAATGTTAGATGGATATTCTATTACTCATAAACTAACAGAAAACATGAACAGATATGCTTGCAATTGCATGATTTTTCAATTAGTCATGCCAATGAATTTAAAATGGTATCTCACTTTTTGTATTAATTTGAATACCTCTGATTATTAGTGAGATTAAACATCTTTATCATACCATTGTAACCATTAAAGTTTCGTGTCCTGTGAATTTATAACCATTGTCCATTTTTCTATTGAAGAATTGCTTCAATATTGTGTCACTTACCTGTTAGTTCTTTGTATGTGTCCTTTGTTAAACAAATAAAATAATGAATTTTAATAGTCAAATTTAGTTGTTCTTACAGTATGTGCTTTTGGAGTCATGCTTAAAATGTTCTTTCCCATCCCTTGGTTATAAGGGTATTCTTCTATATTTTTTCTATCTTTTTAAAGCTTCACCTTTCATATTAAGTATTTAGTCTGGAGGTTAAAAGTTTAAATATGTTCTCAGGCAGGGATTAAACTTTATTTTTCCCCATACAGTTAGTCACTTTCTCCATATCGTCTATGGGACAGCCTATCTTTTCCTCTCTGATTAATGGTGTTACCATGATCTGACAAGATTACCATTTAGACAGGAGCCTTTTCTGTCCCAATTGTCTAAGTAGTATGTCTTAGTATTTGGTAGAGGGTGTCTCCTTCTTTAATCTTAACTAATCATGAACATGTATTTTTCTTTACTAATTTTAGAATCAATTTTCTCAAAATTTCTACTGCAATGTTGATTATAGTGGCACTACATTTGTAGATTAATTTGAAAAAATATCTTTATATTTGTAATTTATATCATCTATAAATGTAGTTTAACTCTTCATTTACAGTTTTTATTTACTTTAGTTGTTCCATTACTTTATTTTCTTTACTATTTAGTTATTCCCTATTTACTTATCTCCTCTAGTATTTAGTTTTTTATTTCCTTTAAAGTATTTTAGTTTTAATGCATTATTTTATTAGGTTATTTCTGAAATACTTTATAGCTTTAATTCTTTCATGAACGTATTTCATTTCCTGTCATATTTTCCTGCTTTCTATTCTTGGTTTAGAGAAGCAGTCTTAACTTGTAAATTTACCTTGAACTTAACAATATTGTTGTATTCATTTATTAGTTCTAATTGTTGAGGGACTGTTCATTCTGATGAATCTTATATGTAGATAATTTGCATCTGTAAAAAAGAACCATTTGTCTCTTTCAACTTTTTTTTTTAAAGAGATTTCCCTTTTTATTTTTTTTAATTAATTAATTAATTTATTTATTTATTTATGGCTGCGTTGGGTCTTCGTTGCTGTGTGCGGGCTTCTCATTGCGGTGGCTTCCCTTGTTGCGGAGCACGGGCTCTAGGCACACGTGCTTCAGTAGCTGTGGCTCGAAGGCTCTAGAGCTCAGGCTCAGCAGCTGTGGCGCACAGGCTTAGTTACTCCGCGGCATGTGGGATCATCCCGGACCAGGGCTCGAACCTGTGTCCCCTGCATTGGCAGGCCGATTCTTAACCACTGTGCCACCAGGGAAGCCCTCTTTCAACTTTTATAGCTATTATTTCTTTTCCTTTTCTCATCTTTGACCAATACCTCTAGTATTAAATTCAATAACAGCTGTTCTAGTGGATAGCTTTCTTGTATATCAAGATTTTACCAGACTCAAATAAGTATGACAGTGCAGGGGGGAGCTTGAAGTAAGAGAACTCCCACCAAAATAGCTCTAAAATATAATAAGCTGGTTTGCCAGAGTTTCATGGATGCTGGCAGAAGATATAAAACACCAGGGTCAGACACAAAGGACTTTATTATCCATAACAATAGCAGTAGCCAGAGTAGTAACATAATCAGTAGTTCCCCAAGCCCCAAATCCTATAGGGTGTCATAAGTGCTGGGCGGAGCCTCCATACACAATAGGGTTCTGCAAAGGGGAGGAGTCCTGTGCTTTTATAACAAGCAGTTAGGAGGACTGCACTTTGTCTGAAGGGAGACCAGATCTATTGCAGGATTATGTGACCTACTCTGGCAAAGCATTATCTCACTTTTTAGAATTTCAGGCTACAACAATCCTGCAAATAACCCAAGTGAAAACATGGTCAGGGCCTTCCAGTTTTGGGTTTCCCAGCACTGTGTTATTGTTGACCTCCAATGGAATGATATACAGGGAAATTTTCTGCTAAGTATGATGCTAACTTAAGATTTTTGTTAGATAGAATCTGTAATTTCAGGATATTTCCTCCTATTTCTTTCCAAGAGACTTATCATAAAGAGATATTGAATATTTGTAAGTGCTATTGTTTTATCTATTGAGATAACCAAGTGATTTTCTTTTTTAGGCCATTAATATGATAAATTATAGGTATGTGAATATTCTCATGTTTGTAGCATAAATAGTGCTTCATGACAATATATGCCTGGATTCACTTAACTGATATTTAACTTAAATTCTGGTATCTATGTTTAAAATGAAGTGGGGCTATAATTTTCTTTTCAAGGACTATTTGCCCTAAAAACTAAGGTTATACTAGCCTTAAAAATGAGTTGGACCATATTCTCTCATTTTCTATTTTGTGCAACAACCTACTTGTCTCTGTAAAGTTGGGTAGAACATACCTGTACAACTATATGGGTGTGAGTGTGAGGAGTGCATGTCTTATGGGATCTTGGTTTGTTGGGATTTTGTTTGCTTAGTTTGTCTTTGGATTTTGTTACTGAGGAGCTCTGATTACTATTTTAATATTCTTTAATGGTTATTAGTAAATTCAATTTTTATCTTTCTCCCTGTAAAACTGTACTACTTTGTCTAAGTTTAGAATTTATGGATTTGAGCGTAATATTTTTTAATGTCTCATGTCATAGTCTTTTTCTTTCTTTTGTAATATGCATAATTTAGGGGTTGTTATTTTTATGTTCTATTCCACTGAGTTCTGCTCTTATTTTTTATTTTCTTACTTCTTGTTTCTTTGGGCTTATTCTGTTGCTCTTTTTCTCATGTCATTTTGAATACTTAGCTCATTTGTTTTTATTTATTCTCCATTGTGTATTTAAAGCTATAAATTTATCTCTAAGTACTGTAGTTGGGCCTCACAAATTCTGAAAAATAATGCCATCATTGGTGTTCAAGCATAAATATTTTATTGTTTCCTTTATGATTTTCTCTTTTACCGAAATGCTGACAGTTTTAGTTTCTTGACATAAAGAGTTTTTTTTTATTTTGACACTCTCATGTTGTTATTTATTTTTTAATGTCATTAAATTATGGCCCAAAAACACAGACTAGAAGATGGTGGTTCTTTCTTACTGAAACTTCCTTTGCGGCCTAAGAAATGGTTGATTCAACATCACCTTAAAAATAAATATATTCTCTGTTAGGTATAAAGTTATTTCTATTAATATGTATATTGGTACAGATACATATAGAAGTATAAACTTAAGCATATTAATCAAATCTTGTCTTTTTTGTCTGCTAGATCTTTCAAATATTTATACAGTTATGTTGAAAACCTCCAAATACAATTTTTAATTTATCTACCTCTTCTTACATTCCTGGCCTTGTTTCTTTAACTACTTTTATCTATTATTTATATATTTGATATATCCTATATCAAAAGATATATTGTTAGTATATTTAGGTTCATGATCATTTTATTTCTTTAAACTACTGTTTCTTTTCAGAACAGAAAAGTCTATCCATTTTAGGATGGGAAATATATTGAAGAAAGACTATCTTTCCCAGGAAGCTAAGGACCATAATATGTAGCTTTTAGTAGTTTTTAAAAATTGTTCTTTGTACTTTTCTTTTTAATGTAATCAGTGTCATTGATTATGTAAATCATTATAATATTGGGGTGGTATCACCTCCCAAGCTAATCAATACATATATGGAACATGAGAGAGAGATGGGTTTTGAAAGTAATTCAAGAGTTAAATCCAATTCTGTAACTATCACACAGGGTTTCAAACAGTCCACAATCCTCCTTTGTAACACCTTATATTCATTTCTAAGTGCTATATCTTCCTCCACTGTAGTTATCCCTATAAAAGAATCTTACAAGTGCTCTTATTGAGGTTTATATAGGCTTGGTCTGATGGCTTTGAACAATAGTGGCAATTTGCGGTATACTAGCTTCTCTCTCCAATTCTCAGAAAAATCAAAGCATACAAAAACTATTTCTCCTGATGCAGTTTAGGATCAAATGAAAGAAAAAAAAGAGTTTGGTCCAATCTAGGAAGACTACTTTTTACTGCACACATTTTTAGTAAAAAAAAAGAAAAAAAAGTTTCTATTTATTTCATGTGTGCTTTGTTATATAAAGACAAATGAGAAAATATATACATTTTTCCACTTTAATATTTCATGGTATATTTATTTGGAGACTTTAAAGAATAAACGTTCTTTTCTTAATCAGACTATGAATTAACCAAGTATGATAGATTTAATTTAAACCTACTGTAATCAAATATTTGGTTTCTATGTCTTCACTTCTCCTGTACAGAATACTTCAAATAACTTTATAATCTTGGAACATGGATAAATCATAAATATCAAATATTATTTTCTAAAAAATAAGATCAACTTTAATTATCAAGTGGACTTTCAAGAATAAGCATATTAAATACCTGAGATTTCAATCATCTTATGGAACTGAATTACTGTTACTTTCCATGAGTCTCTTCTTGCTAGAATTTTGAAGACCTACAAACCATAAGCATGTAAGCTCAGTTTAATAAAGATCAACCCGTCAATGGAAAATTATTTACCAATAACTACTATTCACTTATCAAAAAATTGAGTACCTACCATATGCCAGCTAACAAAAAGCTGCATTTTGACTCCTTGTCCACAAGAAGCTCACACTCTAGTAGAGTTCAAGGTATGACCCTGAATGGTATGCATACAGTCATATGTATAGCACGGTGATTCATTGATAACAACCAATGCTTTCTTTTCAAATTTTGTAATTCCCTTCTGCCTGGCAACCCTTTCCCCACCCCTCTATCACCACATGGCAGCAGGTAGGGCTCACCTTTCCCATAGCCCCAGAGAATGGAGGTGACAAGGAAAGGGCTTAGAGTCAAAAAAATCTTAATCAAGGATCCCCAAAAGCCAAACCCATGTCATAAATAATGAACTTGGAAACAATGGTGATATAAGAGTCACGTTTCTTTTAGCTCACTAGTTTTTTGTTTGTTTGTTTGTTTGTTTATCCTATACTTGGTGAAACTTCCATGGTCTGAAAAGTGAAGTGAATATTCTAAAGAAAGCAAAAGAGTTGTAACCGACTGGGATGTCTGAAAAGGAGCTATGATCACCCTCTAACATACCAACAAAGGGCTATCCTTTGTTAACAGGAGTTTATGGAAGGTGATATTACCAACCATCTAAGTATGGAGAATCTTAATACAAAAGAGTTGATTTGGACCTGCTTCCCATCAGCAACACTGGAAAGTAAAGGTAACACTTCCTTAGAAGTTCTCCATGTCACCATAGTCAGAAAATTAGAGTAGCAACAAGGCACTGCATGACATGTCAGGTGTAGAGAGAGCCTGAGGCAGCACTTTCAGTGTCTCCTACTGCACAAAATGACTTTGGAAAGCAGCTGAAGTTTTATGTGCCCTTCAGAAGGGGACACTAGTTGAGAGTGAGAGTTTGTGTGTCAACAGACCTGAAGGTGTCTTGGGGAATTGACAAGGGGATGCCACAGAGGAATACGGTATAAACCAGAGATGAATTAAATGGAAATGTAGACACTCAAGAGGTGTCAATAAGGACAAACAAAAATAGAGGACCAGACTGTGTAGCCCCCTGTTTCTCAATCTCCCTTCCCAGCACTCCCTATGCCATCATAGGACATTGAATATCCATAAACTTAGGTGGTATACTAGAGCAAAAAAGAAGGAAAACAATCTCAAGATTAATGAGTTTAAACCTGAAACACACTAATATATTACTGAGAAACTCTAATACCTGAGAAACTGGAATATACTGGAGCCAAATGACCCCAGTAGTGGTTTGCATTACAAGACAGCAACTCTGATTATAAAATCCTCCTTTCTGTCAACCAACAGCAAGATCATTTTACACTATACTATACTATACACTTTATATACTGTAATATATACACACACATACACATACACAGTAGATATCAATATCTTCATACCCATGTTCTTTTTAGCAAGTACAACCCTCCTTCACCAGCTCCACATTTATTAACTTTTCCATGTTAAACCAATCCTATCTCAATAACCCTTAAAAGAGAAATTTCAACAAAACCACCTCAATCCCAAACAATTCAGAATTGCTTTCCTTAGGAAATCTTTTCTTTTTTCAACCTTATTTGGAAGTAATATTTTCTTCTTTACTTGTGTGTGTGTGTGTGTGTCTGGGTGACCATGATTGTAGAAAGCAATACATTTTCAAGAGAATGAGAAATGTATTTAGATGTCAGCTTCCAAATTGCATCATAGTTTTTTGGATACAGTCATATAAACTAAAGGAAACTAGAGTCACTAAAAATGCTATCTACCCCCTAGTGTAACAAGACAACAAAGAATGCAACAACAGTATGATTATTTCTACCATAGTGAAGAGCCTTAGCACCATGGCAAACTTCTCAGATCAACAAAATGTGTTTAGTTATAGGTAGATCCAAACTCTACTGACACTGCCAAACATTTCTGTAATAAGGGCTTCCCTGCATTTCTGCCAGGAAAATTAAAATGTCATCTGATTCACTACATGGTAATTTCAAAAAATGTTGGAACTCTTAGCATTTTTTAGCAAGGTTTTCATCAATCCAGTTGAAGTCTACAGCTTGCCTAGTGATGCAAAATGTGAGGTACTAAACATATCCCAATTTCCTGTTTGAATCAGTAACAATAACTGAGTTCTCAGTATATGCCAGACACATATATTATTGAACCCTCACAACATATGAAATAAATATATGAGAGTAGGTTCTATTATTATCCCTATGTGGGAAATACTGAGGAGTACACAAGAGGAGGAAATGATTCAAAACAGAGGCAGTGATGTATCAGTGGGGGACATGGGAGATGAGGGGAAGCTGTCTGTCTCAGTTCAATATACAATACACACAATGTAATGAAGTTTATATATGGATAAGGATGTATATATTAGATATATTTATACATGTGTAAAATGAGGGACAGCAATGTATATAGAGATAGATTAGATAGATAGAAAGATAGATAGATAGATGATAGAGATAGATAGATAGATATAGATAGATAGATAGATATAGATAGATAGATATAGATATAGATAGATAGATAGATAGATAGATAGAGATAGATAGATAGATAGATATAGATAGATAGATAGATAGATAGGTATAGATAGATAGATTGACAGATAATGAGAGGCTGCATTGCATATAGAGAATTTGAGAACAATAATAAAAACAACTAAAAGCCGGTCTGCTTTATATTATGGACATACACTGATAGTGATTAAATATCCTTCCCAGAAAAATTTTTTTTGTTTAAAAAAAGTCTAAGCCTGAACAGTTGCTACCATTACAGTTGAGATTTAAATTAGCTTACTTTTATCACTTGCTTTTTAATAAAATGTATTCTACATGGTGATTTTAAAGATGAAAACACTAATCACGTTTGGATGTGCAGTAAACCCAGGAGTACCATTATACCATGAATAAAGAACATATATTACATATTGCTTATAGCCATTCACAGCAAGTGAGTTGTTGGTCTTTTTCTGAAAGCATTTTTACTCTTTCCTTGAGAAACTAAGATCATGGTTATCTTTTCTGTCTGTATCGCGTAAGTAAATGCATACATACATGAGGCGGGGTTGGGAATTGGATGGACGTTTGAGAGCATTTGGTATTATTTTACTACAGGATTTTGGACTCTCCAAGCCATGATCTACAAAGCACCCTTTTCCTCCGTGGGTTCCTGAAGAAGATAATGAAGAAAAACTGGGAAATGAGGCGCTTCATTACTAGCTAGACCACAGCACAATTCCTCCCAAACATAAGTGCTCATGAACCGTGATGGAAGTAGGATGCTCAGGGTCCTATCAAATACAAAACTACAAGGTCAGTGTGCCTCTTTCAACTATGAGTTAGCTTTTCAAAGATGACAATAACCCTCCTCTCTAAATTTTGGTAGTGTATGAGGATTACAGAGATGAGAGGTCTGGGAAGAGTCAGCTGATCCCAAGATTAACTGTAGAGGCCACACATGGCAGAGGACCCCAGGGCTGTACAGTTGCACCCAGTGGTGATAAAAGGCAAGATTACTGAAGGGCTGGAGTGGAGCCTGCATGGCTATAAAGGAGCTGCCTCCTGTCTCTCCTTCTCTCATTATCCTCCAGCTCGTGGCCTCCCGAACAACCTCTGATATCTATAGGTTGACACTCCCCAGCCATAGAGCTGATTGGTCTGTGTGAACCTTATAATAAAGGCTTCTGTGGTTTTCCCAGGGTCTTTTACTTCCTTCTCATAACTGTGACTATTTATACTTACTCTTGAGTTATCCTCAGATGATGTCCCCTGACTTTCTAAAGGACTAGAGAGAAAGGAACTAAGCCACTTTTGTGCCTTGTACCATATCTAGTCCCACTGATTCCAATTCTGTCTGCTCTCTTTAACTTTCTGTTTCTCTGAAGATGAGGACTTGTATCACAGAGCACACACTGGTCCATCTATGGCCTGGAACCCTTTTCCTCTTATTTTCTTCATTTATTATGCTGCACATTTGCATTTTATCACTAAGCAGTTCACTCCAAGTTGTGGTACAAGATATTTGAGGATGATCTACACAACTTCCCTTCCCTGGGAATCTTGCCTCCCCATTCATATGGGAGAAAGCTCCCAGCAGACGTGTTTGTCCTCTGGGATACCATCCCCTGGGCACATCTGATAGGTCCAGGGTGGGCAGCTGACCCAACTTGGCCAATGACAGTCCCTCCCTCTGAGATCTGTGGTTGGCAGGAAGAGATTATATTTTCAGTTGGGAGCGATTTCTAACATTTATAGGCTATGAGGGGAACTTATGTTTTGCATAGACACTGGGAAACACAGAAAACTGGTCTTCAGAGATACAGAGAGAGACTGAAGCAGGAATGCAGGGAGTTGAGTGAGAAAGAGAGAGACAGACAAAGCCCAAGCTCTGTGAGTGACCATGTGTGCCTTGACAATTAATATGTACTCAGAGGCTGGCATAGCCCTGGCACAGAAGAAGTGCTCAATAAATATCTGTTAAAAGAACGCATGAACAAATATGAAAAGACTCCAAACAGCTTTCCAGTCTCTGATTCCAATATTTTCCTAAGGTCTGTGAGGAACCCATTTTATTCATACATAGGCTTTTTATTTAAACTGGATCAAGTTTTTTTTTTCCCAAAAGACCAGAAAAAAAAAAATATATATATATATAGTTTATTTCTATATACCTACTAAGGTCACACTCTGCTAAAAAAAAAAAATCAGTGTGATAACATTTACAAATCCCTTTCAATTTCAAGTCCATGGAACAGGCAATTTGCTTCTCTATGACTTTACATATTAGAACCAAGCATTCCCATACCTGACTTTAGCACATTTACCTCCAGAGGAACCATACTGAAAAAGTCACACACACACACACACACACACACACACACACACACACACACCCCTTTATGATTTATGTATCCATTCGTTATTCCTTTAGAAGCTAGAATGATATTGTGCAGAGACAATGTGACCCTGTAATCCTCCCTGAACTGAAGAGCTATAAAATGGTGTTTTAAAATGATTGAAGAAGACAATTTAGGTGATGCAAACAAATTTTAACACTTCATGAAGCAAACAGTCTCTTTTTGGAGAACTGCAAAATGGGGCAGGAGGCAGAAAGCTTTGATAGGTTAAAGAATAAAGAACAAGGGAGAGAAAAATAGAAAACTTCTGATTGGCTGGAGCCAAACTTGTCTGGGGTGAGAAGGCCCAGAGTTGGCTCAGTGTCTGGGGACTGGCTGACTGAATACATTGCGTTTCTGATCAAGTGGAGCATCTACAGGGACGTGAACATGATCTAAGTTTGAGTTTGCTAATGTGGCACCCTTGGCAGGAGCGGCTCCATCTTGAGCCTAGAAAGTTATTTCAGCAATGGTCACAATACTGTCCCATTTTACCTCTGATTAAAGGCCTATATTAAAGGCCTCTGTTTTAGGCCTATAATAAATATCATATCGACCTTCTTACATCTTCTTCATTCTTATATATGGGCCATATTGAGCATCACTTGACAGACTAGGGCAGAGGTTCTCAGCTAGAGATGATTTTAGCTCCACGAGCACATTGGCAAAGTCTTGAGACATTTTGACTGTCACCACCCAGGGAGTGGGTGCTACTGACATCTAGTGGGCAGAGACCACACACCTTACCAGGCACAGACAGTCCTCCTGTTCCGAAATGTAATATGGCCAAGGTTGAGAAACCTTGGTCCAGGGAACACTTATCCTGAAGTCCCAGAATAGAGTTAAGCTAGCACAGATGTACCATTTGTGACTTAAACAGAGATAAGATGGCTGGTAAGACCTCCATAGACGGACTGAGGTGAGATAACCATTAGCAAAGTGCTCTGACAAAATATGTAAGGCCCCAAGGAGTAGCATAGCTGATAAAGTGGTATCCATATAGATGATGGGAAAGTCATATGGCGGACAAGCCTCAAAACATGACTATTTCCAGTGCTCTTTGACAGAGATCCCAACTGAAGTGTTAAAGCTTCCCGAAGCTTTGGCTCTATACCACCACCAGAGAAAACAAGGCTGTGGGCCACATCGGTAACTTTGCTCTCATTCAACGGACTACACTCTTCATCAGCAGCATCTTCAAACATGAATAGCAAATACAAGTGTACTTGGGTCTATCCCAGCTAAAAATCAGGCAGAAAGCAATGTCCGGGGCAAGCTGAAACTGATGAGAATAGAATTGTAGGCAGGAGCATACTGCAGCCATTCCGAAAGTATCAACTTTTAAAAATCCTCTACCTAATTATTAATGCCATGACATGAAAATGTGGCCAGAGCCTGCAGTCTTTGTTCTGAATGAATTCCATAATGTTGTCTAAAATTTGAGCACACGATTAAAAATTTAGCATACCTACCAACTCGTGTTAAAGACTACAGGTAACTTCAAACTGGCAAAGAATTGGAAATAAAAGATAATTTAACAGCGTTCTAATCAGTAAACATTAATTATTTTTCCTTAGTTCTAGGTTAATTTTTAGTTAATTAATGTAAACACACCTATGATTACTTCCCACACAATGTCATAACATCGTTAACCCATTTTCTTAGCCTGATGAATGTTTATCACCACAATTTGACGACAAACCTAAACTAAACTAGGTCTTTCTCTGCAGGCCCTACATCAGAGATTTTTAGACCATAAGCCACAAGCCTATTGTAATGTATCTGTCAATCTATCTATTAACACAAAACACAGTTTTGAGAATAATTTATGTTCTTTATACTGTCTTTTTCTCTATATGAGGTTGCTGATGTAGTTAATAAAATAAATATTTTCTTTGAATTATTTAATTAAGACTAATGTATTCTCAATCAATAAATGGTAGAATTACAATTATTATCAACTGGACACCTTTTTATTATTTTTAAAATGAGGTCTTATCTTCAAAATACTAAGAAGCACTCTCTTGTGCTAGGAGAGCTGGATTTCTGTTTTTATGTTCCTTGCATTTATGTTAAAAAAAAGTCAGTTAACCATGGGATATTTCTTCTGATTCCACAGTTGTTCACTGTGGCATTCATAGCACAGCTGCCCAAATCTACCTTGGAATTCATATTTTCCTTCAAGATAAAAGTTTAGTGTACTTAACTGTGGGCTTTGTTGATCCATTCCCCTTGAACTTAGTTTGGGCCCATAATTACATGTCCAATATAGAGAAGAATGTCAAGAAAGAAACAGATTTCAATTTCAAGCTTCAGAGGAGTTCTGATAATAAAAATGTGGTGAAAATGACGAAAATTACCTTGACTGATGCACCCTTGTTTTTAGGGACAATGTCCTATGCAGTGGTTGAGAGAAAGGATATGTGTCAGTTCTGAGATCAGGCCTTTGCTGGGGAAAGTTGTCATTTTACAAGAGGAAAAACTCTTTTGACGTAGGAAAAATGTCCAGCCATGCTACTTGCTATGCAAAAACAGTGGGATTGCTCTCTGCATGCCAGAAGCAGGGCAAAGGTACAACACACCCACTGCCGGGCTCCATCAGCATCTTTTGTCATAATACATGGCAAATGGACCAGTAACTACCCACTGCCAATTAGAGTGATGATGAGGCAACCTAAAATAGTTAGGTGAGCAGACTAAGTGCCCCTGTGGTTTGCCAATTACCTAAATTATCTGCAGTAGTTTTAGTGCACAGCTACCATGAATACAAATATAAAACACTCTAGTATTCAGGGGAGTTAGTCCCTGCTTGGTGTCAAAAAGCAGAGAGAAAATATGCAGGATTTACATAAGCAGAGTTCTAGCAACTGTGATATCCAGTGTCACCCAGATGAAATACTATCCTGCATTTTTTTTGACAATTCTGTTTCCTCTAGAAAGGGCTCCCGAAAGGAGGAAGCATCAAGTCTGTGCTCAGTGTCACCAATCAATTGTACAAATCATTCTCAGTGATCCTCACTAAATGGACATTGGAACAGATCTATGGTGGTGAACGAACAGTTGGTATCAGAAGACCTCAACTAAATAAAATGACTTTTGCCAAAAGATGGTTCTGGCGACTTCCTTTCAAACTCCACTTTTCCAATAACAATCGTGGCACCATCACTTCCAGTTCGAGGCAGCAGCTGTTGCGGGGGGAGACTATGCCAACTCAGGAAGCCACTCCAGGAACCCAGTCAGAGGAGAGCAATGCTTTGGACCTGCCATCAGCTTATGACGTAAGGGATTACGTGTTGCAGAGACCCAGCCAGGAGGACAACAGGGAGGATTTTAGTTCTGAGGAAGCCCTGTCTATTCCTTGCTCTTCTGATGTGGTTCCAGCTTTGTGGCTGACAGGGTCTCAGTGCTCTGGTCTGGTGTCAGGCCTGAGCCTCTGAGGTGGGAGATCTGAGTTCAGGAAATTGGACCAACAGAGACTTCCCAGCCCCACATAATATCAATCAGCAAGAGCTCTCCCAGAGATCTCCGTCTCAACACTAAGACCCAGCTTCACCCAACGGCCAGCAAACTACAGTGCTGGAAACACCATGCCAAACAACTAGCAAGACAGGAACACAACCCCACTCAGAAGCAGAGAGGCTGCCTAAAACCATAATGAGTTCACATAAACCACAAAATACACCACTGCACGTAGCCCTGCCCACCAGAAAGACAAGATCCAGCCCCACCCACCAGAACACAGGCACCAGTCCCCTCCAAAAGGAAGCCTACACAAGCCACTGAACCAACCTCACCCACTGGAGGCAGACACCAATAACATCGGGAACTACGAACCTGCAGCCTGAGAAATGGAGACCCCAAACACAGTAAGTTAAACAAAATGAGAAGACAGAGAAATATGCAGCAGATGAAGGAGCAAGGTAAAAACCCACCAGACCAAACAAATGAAGAGGAAATAGGCAGTCTACCTGAAAAAGAATTCAGAATAATGATAGTAAAGATGATCCAAAATCTTGGAAACAGAATGGAGAAAATACAAGAAACGTTTAACAGGGACCTAGAACAACTAAAGAGCAAACAATGATGAACAACACAATAAATGAAATAAAAATTTCTCTAGAAGGGATCAATAGCAGAATAACTGAGGCAGAAGAACGGATAAGTGACTTGGAAGATCAAATAGTGGAAATAACTACCACAGAGGAGAATAAAGAAAAAAGAATGAAAAAGAATTGAGGACTGTCTCAGAGACTTCTGGGAGAGCATTAAACACACCAACATTCGAATTATAGGGGTCCCAGAAGAAGAAGAGAAAAAGAAAGGGTCTGAGAAAATATTTGAAGAGATTATAGCTGAAAACTTCCATAACATGGGAAAGGAAATAGTCAATCAAGTCCAGGAAGCACAGAGAGTCCCATACAGGATAAATCCAAGGAGAAACATGCCAAAACACATATTAATCAAACTATCAAAAATTAAATACAAAGAAAGAATATTAAAAACAGCAAGGGAAAAGAAACAAATAACATACAAGGGAATCCCCATAAGGTTAACAGCTGATCTTTCAGCAGAAACTCTGCAAGCTAGAAGGGAGTGGCAGGACATATTTAAAGTGATGAAAGGGAAAAAAATACAACCAAGATTACTCTACCCAGCAAGGATCTCATTCAGATTCGACAGAGAAATTCAAACCTTTATGGACAAGCAAAAGTTAAGAGAATTCAGCACCACTAAACCAGCTTTACAACAAATGCTAAAGGAACTTCTCTAGGCAGGAAACACAAGAGAAGGAAAAGACCTACAATAACAAACCCCAAACAATTAAGAAAATGGTAATAGGAACAGACATATCAATACCTACCTTAAATGTAAATAGATTAAATGCTTCAACCAAAAAACATAGGCTGGATGAACGGATACAAAAACAAGACCCGTATATATGCTAGACAGACCAATATTACTGATGAACATAGATGCAAAAATCCTCAACAAAATACTAGCAAAAACAATCCAACAGCACATTAAAAGGATCATAAACCACGATCAAGTGGGGTTTATCCCAGGAATTCAAGAATTCTTCAATATACTCAAATCAATCAACGTGGGGCACCATATTAACAAATTGAAGGAGAAAAATCATATGATAATCTCAGTAGACGCAGAAAAAGCTTTCTACAAAATTCAGCACCTATTTATGATAAAAAACCCTCCTGAAATAGGCATAGAGGGAACCTACCTCAACAGAATACAGGTCATATATGAGAAACCCACAGCTAACATCATTCTCAATGGTGAAAAACTGAAACCATTTCCACTAAGATCAGGAGCTAGACAAGGTTGCCCACTCTCACCACTATTATTCAACATAATTTTGGAAGTTTTAGCCACAGCAATCAGAGAAGAAAAAGAAATAAATGTAATCCAAATTGGAAAAGAAGTAAAACTGTCATTGTTTGCATATGACATGATGTTATACATAGAGAATCCTAAAGATGCTACCAGAAAACTACTAGAGATAATCAATGTATTTCGTAAAGTAGCAGGATACAAAATTAATGCACAGAAATCTCTTGCATTCCTATACACAAATGATGAAAAATCTGAAAGTGAAATTAAGGCAACACTCCCATTTACCATTGCAACAAAAAGAATAAAATACCTAGGAATAAACCTACCTAAGGAGACAAAATACCTGTATGCAGAAAACTATAAGAAACTGATGAAAGAAATTAAAGATGATGCAAACAGATGGAGAGATATACCATGTTTTTGGATTGGAAGAATCAACATTGTGAAAAGGACTATACTACCCAAAGCAATCTACAGATTCCATGCAATCCCTATCAAACTACCAGTGGCATTTTTCACAGAACTAGGACAAAAAATTTCACAATTTGTATGGACACACAAAAGACCCCGAATAGTCAAAGCAATCTTGAGAGAGAAAAACGGAGCTGGAGGAATCAGGCTCCCTGACTTCAGACTATACTACAAAGCTACAGTAATCAAGACAGTATGGTACTGGCACAAAAACAGAAATATAGATCAATGGAACAGGATAGAAAGCCCAGAGATAAACCCATGCACATATGGTCACCTTACATCTGATAAAGGAGGCAAGAATATACAGTGGAGAAAAGACAGCCTCTTCAATAAGTGGTGCTGAGAAAACTGGACAGCAACATGTAAAAGAATGAAATTAGAACACTTCCTAACACCATACACAAAAATAAATGCAAAATGCATTAAAGACTTAAATGTAAGGCCAGACACTATAAAACTCTTAGAGGAAAACATAGGGAGAACACTCTATGGCATAAATCACAGCAAGATCCTTTTTGACCCACCTCCTAGAGAAATGGAAATAAAAACAAA
Source organism: Balaenoptera ricei (assembly GCF_028023285.1). Lineage (NCBI taxonomy): Eukaryota > Metazoa > Chordata > Mammalia > Artiodactyla > Balaenopteridae > Balaenoptera > Balaenoptera ricei. The sequence goes on from NC_082650.1 coordinate 66,898,030, forward strand.
AATAAACAAATGGGACCTAATGAAACTTAAAAGCTTTTGCACAACAAAGGAAACCATAAACAAGATGAAAAGACAACCCTCAGAATGGGAGAATATATTTGCAAACAAAGCAACTGACAAAGGATTAATCTCCAAAATATACAAGCAGCTCATGCGGCTCAATAACAAAAAAACAAACAACCCAATCCAAAAACGGGCAGAAGACCTAAATAGACATTTCTCCAAAGAAGACATACAGATGACCAAGAGGCACATGAAAAGCTGCTCAACATCACTAATTATTAGAAAAATACAAATCAAAACTACAATGAGGTATCACCTCACACTTGTCAGAATGGCCATCATCAAAAAATCTACAAACAGGGCTACCCTGGTGGCGCAGTGGTTGAGAGTCTGCCTGCCGATGCAGGGGACACGGGTTCGACCCCTGGTCTGGGAAGATCCCACATGCCGCGGAGCAACTAAGCCCGTGAGCCACAACTACTGAGCCTGTGCGTCTGGAGCCTGTGCTCCGCAACGAGAGGCCACGACAGTGAGAGGCCCGCACACCGCGATGAAGAGTGGCCCCCGCTCGCCACAACTGGAGAAAGCCCTTGCACAGAAACGAAGACCCAACACAGCCAAAAATAAATAACTTAATTAATTAATTAAAAAATAAAAATTACAAACAAAAAATGCTGGAGAGGGTGTGTAGAAAATGGAACCCTCTTGCTCTGTTGGTGGGAATGTAAATTGATACAGCCATTATGGAGAACAGTATGGAGGTTCCTTAAAAAACTAAAAATAGAATTACCATATTACCCAGCAATCCCACTACTGGGCATATACCCTGAGACAACCATAATTCAAAAAGAGTCATGTACCACAATGTTCATTGCGGCACTATTTACAATAGCCAGCACATGGAAGCAACCTATGTGTCCATCAGCAGATGAATGGATAAAGAGTATGTGGCACATATATACAGTGGAATATTACTCAGCCATAGAAAAAAAACTAAATTGAGTTATTTGCAGTGAGGTGGATGGACCTGGAGTCTGTCATACAGAGTGAAGTAAGTCAGAAAGAGAAACAAATACCGTATGCTAACGCATATATGTGTAATCTAAAAAAAAAAAAAAAGGTTCTGATGAACCTAGGGGCAGGACAGGAATAAAGAAGCAGACGTAGAGAATGGACTTGAGGACACCGGGAGGGGGAAGGGTAAGCTGGGACGAAGTGAGACAGTGGCATGGACATATATACACTATCAAATGTAAAATAGACAGCTAGTGGGAAGCAGCCGCATAGCACAGGGAGATCAGCTCCCTGCTTTGTGACCACCTAGAGGGGTGAGATAGGGAGGGTGGGAGGGAGACGCAAGAGGGAGGGGATATGGGGATATAGGTATACTTATAGCTGATTCACTTTGTTATGCAGAAGAAAGTAACACAACATTGTAAAGCAATTATACTCCAATAAAGATGTTAAAAAAAAACAAAACTACTTTTGCCAAGGAAAGAAATTATTTATGGTGGATATAGGGAAATAAAAAGAAAGAAGAGGCAAACAAGAGATTGCGATTCTTGCCATTCCCTAAAATTACGAAGATCATGAAAGAAATCAACAGCATCCTTTGTTGCAAACACTTAGGCACAATCATGAAGTCCAAGAGATAGCCTTGTGAAAAGACTTCATTCTATAGGACCTCGACTTTGGCAACAGCCCCGCTTACATTATCAGTGGAAACCACTTTCATTTTCCACTTGTTCTCACATTTGCCGTTACTAGGAACAAGGAGAGTGCTCAATACTATTTTAAAGGCAATGCAAGTTTTTCTAATGAAAAAAAAAAGATGCTAACTTACGTGTTTAACATTTCCCCATCTTTCAGAAAATTAGGCATACACTTGCCTCCGAATACAGCGCTGGGTGTGAATACACAGTCTGATGCCATTATATTCATGTTCACTTAAACTCCATAATAGATTAGTATGTAGCAAATGATTTCAGAACAGTGCCATGCTCGCTGGATAGTACGTACAGTGGCTGGGCTTAATGTTAATAGCAGCAGTCAGAAATCTGAGTTATATTGCTCCGGGACTGAACTAATATGTGATCTTTGACAAGTCACTTAATCTTTCATCTTTTTAAACTGTAACGATAGTTTATCTAAATTATAATAGCAGATAATAATACCTTGCTTGGAGTAGTGTGGTAAGACGTGATTAATTGTCATGCATGGAGCACTTTCAGGTCTTTGGATAAAATGTATTACTAAAGTGCACGGCATTAATATTATTCACCCATTAACAATGTTTTTCTGTGTAATGGTCCAATATACTAGCAGTTTAAGACACATTTGGGGATACTGTGAAGGTGGTGTCATAGAATGTTAAGCATTTTACTGCTCCCTGCATACATCTGTGTTGTACAAACTAGTCTACTTTACAGAATATTCAATATAGTTACTAAATTCCACACTGACTGTTTTATTATGCTAATTGATAATCTGTGTGTTCCAAAGATTAAAGAAAAATGAAATTAAACTGAAAAATCAAAGGGTAACAACTTTATAATGCCTCTTTAATTTAGCAAAATACAATTAAAGTCACACAGTGATAGAATTGACTGTGAATACTAAGATGACTGTAATTGACAAAGTAAATGTTACAGAGCCAAGCTGAATAAAAGCAAAGAAAAATGCCAATAGGGTTCAGCGCCGTGGGATATCTATGTAGGCTTACAAAAATGAACTAGAAGACTTCTGGCGATGTCACTGAAAAGATTCTGAAGAACGCTTAAGTCACTGGAAAAGGTTTTTCGAATCAGATGAAAACGCACATGTTTAAAAGTAACACAAGAATTCGTTATTGTCTTTACTAAGAGGAAAAACAGGATGCTGAGAAAGAATCGGACTTTACTAAGCTTATTTGAGTTACTTGATATTAATAAACACATAGGACTCCATAGTGCCTGCTTTAAATAAAAACACATGCACAAAAGTCGCATAAGCATCTGCCTTCTGACATACGTGCACACACAAGAAGGCTATGAATATATTGTTTAAAAATCCAATTGAATTAGTAATTTTAGTGAGTTTCCAGTATAAAACCAACAGGATCGGGGCTCTCCCATTATATAATTCTACAATTGAAGGTCTTCATATGATTACAGCTTGACTGGAAAAAACGAGTAGACTTAGATAATGCTGGGGGAATGGTAAATTGTTTCAAAGTCTTAGGTCAGCAATGCATAATATCTTTAAAATACTTATAAAATTCCCCTTCTAGGAATTTAGCATCCCTAAGGCTCTATCCTTGCATTCTCAAATTTTTTTCACCAAAAAACCTGGAAGGGCAGAGCAACCTTCATGAAGGGGAAAATATTTCTGAAGAGTAAGATTCTAACTTTTAAATTAAAGCAAGTATCAATATTATATTTTACTATTATATGCTTTGTTTTAGACATAAGTAAACTTTTTCCCAAATCTTTGAGATAAAATTGACACACTAAGATGGTATATCATGTGGATCCCACATCAGTCAACAACATATCACAAGCAAAGATACAAATATATAAGTAGAAATTGTGAAAAAAATAGCATGAGGTAAATGAACAAAGGACAGTGATAGAAAACAAGTCATTGGGAATAATTCTTATTTTAATAGAATGTCGTCTTTGAGGAACAGGCTTGTGTGAGAGTGGGGAGCGGCAAGGGTAAGTTGATTTGAGACCTTTTCCTATAAATATATATATATATATATATTCACTCTTAATTAGCTTATTTATTATAACATTGTGAGTTTTAAGAGCACATGTCATGTTTTAGCAGAACTGACTGTATCAACTTTCCCTATGTGACAGGATTATGGATGATCTTTTAATAAACTCTCTTTCTTGAGTTTTTACAATGTTTGTACTGGTTTTATGATTAGAAAAAGAAAAAAGCTATTAACATTTTTGGCAGAATAAAGGATGCTCTTGCTTCTTGAAACATTGAAGATTGTTCCAAAAATTCCAAATTTTCTCTCATCACTGATAAAATTTTAATATGTGGGACTTACATGATTAAAATACAAGAATGATACTTAGGTTTGCGAACACGAGAGTCCCAGAAGCACCTACTCTGTTTCATACTTTTGAACAACAAATCTATAGCTTTCATAAGAATCATGAAAAAAGTTTTTAAAGCAACACTTAGTGTCTCCTGAATCTATCACTTGGAAATTATTTCACTCCAAAGTGAAATTTCAGGGAGGCTGCTCCCAACAAAAGACAATAAAACATTCTAGATTCAGGACGACACTTTTATAAAGTAGCTGTATATCTTCTGAACCTGGGTGCCAGAAATAGCAGGAAAAGCATTGATAATGCAAAATTCCTCCTCCACACCTACACAAATGAATGTTCATCATGCCTGCCAAGGACATCAAAGGGAAAATGAATTCCTACTCTCCTCATATTTCTAGAAAGGAATCATCATTAGTAACAGAAATAGTGCATAAGAGTAGGACCATGATAGACAAGATTTATGTGCCAGTCTGTTTTTATAGGTCTCTTCTCAGTTGGATTTCTTCAGAGTCTCACTCACCTCTTCCCTAAAAGGTAAACATATTGGCCACAAACACCCATTCGCTATGGGCCACCCAACCAGAACAACCTCAGGAACTCTCTATAATATGTAAAATTTAGTGGCATATGCACCACATTTTTTCCAAAAGTTTTAATCTGTCATATTTTAAAATTTATATTATAAATTTCTGCTAAAGAAAAAAATAAGAATTCATTCCTCTGTATGTGGCATTGTACATTTGGCTAAATCAATACTGGGCCCTTGGTATTTCTTAGAAATTACTTTCTGGTTACATTAACCAGGATATAGTCTGGTTAGAGTTGTTATTCAGATGAAATGAGAATACACATGACTTTCTAGGAATGTATTACAGCTCTGTAAAATGTTATTATGTAAAAAGTTGAAGCAGCATACTAGTAAGGTAAGATATTTTTCTTCAATCATAGTAATGTCCTCATTTAACAAATTCTATCAACTTACCAATAATTCATTCTCTATAATTTTGTTATTAGTTGTAATTTTATTAGCACCCACTGGAAATTGATGAAAGAACAATGTGTCACTTTAATGGGCAATGAAGTGCATTTTTAAGAGCGAGGCACTACAGTTATTTGCCTGGACTCTTATTTATGGTTTCACCACTTACTATCTATGACCATGGGCAAATTAACTGGACTCTAAATATCAATGTACCCAATAAGAATATCATAGGAGTGTCACAACAATTAAGTGAGATAATCTATGTAAAGCAGTTAACACAGTAATTAACATATACTAAGATCTCATATTGTACTTATTATTAGAATTCCTCTTCAAAAATAATAATTTTTCAAAAAAGAACACTGCCATCTTGCAGACTTCAGGGAAACTGCTGTTAAAGAAACAGAAATAACAGTTGAATTTTTGTAACTATAAAACTATAATTTATTTTGTTTTCATTGGTATATTGCCATTAATTTAGGGTATCTTTTATTTCTAAGAAAGGTGATTTAAATTATTAGGCTTCTGGATAAGTAATTTTAAGGTTTTGCTTTCACACATCTGATGATGTTGGTTTCAGTGAAAATGTTAGTTAGATTTTATTTTTTACCTAAACGATGATAAAGAACAACTAAATCTCTTAATTTTCACTAATCCTTTTAGAATCTTCTAGAAGTTGAGGTATAAAACATATTGTCTTACTAAACAAACAATGCTGAGACATTTTACATCCTTAAATAATGCACCAGATATTTAATTTAAAAATGTCTTTCTTAAAAAGAAACTAAGCTCTGTTGTCATAGAAAAACGTCTGGTCTTTGTCCCTGGTTCCTGGCATAGAGTTTCCCAAATCCTTGGAATTTCTTAAGCAATAGGGTGATAGGAACGTCTTTTGTTCTAATGAGGGGACTCATGGTGGGTCCCTACATAATTTCAGGATGGAAGCTAGTGGCCAGAAACACCATCCTTGATTAGAACTTGGAACTTTCAGCCCTACCCCTGACCGTGAGGTCAGGGAAAGGGACTGGAGATTGAATTAATCACTATTACAGACTGAATGCTTGTGTCCCCCCAGAATTCGAATGTTGAAATCTTGAATGTGATGATATTAGGAGGTGGGGCATTTGGGAGGTAATTAGGTCATGAGGGTGGAGCCCTCAGAAATGAACTGGTGCCCTTATAAGAAGAGACACTAGAGCCCTTGCTTCCCCTCTCTTCCCCTCCACCATGTGAGGGCACAGCAAGACAGCAGCCACCTGCAAACCAGGAAGCAGGCTCTCACCAGACACCACATCTTCTGCTGGCACCTTGATCTTGGATTCCCCAGCTTTCAGAACTGTAAGAAATACATGTTATTTAAGCCACCTCATCTACAGTAATTTGTTAGAGCAGCCCACACTAAGACAATCATCGATGGCCAAAGATTTCATCAATCACGCCTACATAATGAAACCTCCATTAAAAAAAACCCTGAACTACTGGATTCAGGGAGCTCCTGGTTTGGTGAAGACATCGATGCACTGGGAGGGTGGTGAACCACTATTCCAGGGGACAGACGTTCCTGTGCTTAGTACCCTTCAGACTTCACCTATGTACCTCTTCATCTGGCTGTTCATCTGTATCCTTTATAGTAAACTGATACATGTAAGTTAAGTGTTTCCCTGAGTTTTTCAAGCCATCCTAGCAAATTACCAAAACTGAAAGGTGATATAGGAACCCCTGACATTGTGGCCAAGCTGGACAGAATTACAGGTAACCTGGGACTTCATACTTAACAACTGGTGTCTGAAGTGAGGGTGGTCTTATGGGACTGAGCCCTTAAACCTGTGGAGTTTGACGCTAACTCTGAGTAGTTAGCCTTAGAATTGAATTGAATTGTAGAACACCCAGTTGGTGTCAGAACTGGCTGGTGTCAGGACAAAAGAACCTCTCAAGAGATCTTGATTTAATGTCTCATAAATTTATCTGATTGTTTCTTTTAGTTCTGAACAGATTGTTCCCCCCCACTTTTTTTTTTTTTGCTTAAAAATGTTGCTATTTCAATAGAAAATGACATAAATTTTGTTAATATTAAGATTATTTACATTTGTATAGTTTGGAACTCTTTTCTAAAGTCTTTCATAATCAAAAAAGCTTAAAATTCCTCAAGTCTGTTGTCTTAAATCATGGAAATTTCATTTGTAAAAATTCCACCTTTCAACCTGAGATACTGTGTCTGTATAGTATCTGTCTTTTACTCCATTGGTTAGTTCGTATCTATCTTATACTTTAATCACTGTTTGAAAATTTTATTTTTTTCCTGAAAGTTTAATATACTTAACGTCAGCTCAATAGTGTTATTATATGATTTGAATTATGCATGTGTGTATATATATATCCATAAACCTTTTATATATGTATATAAAGGTAAGTAGAATTACCTTGAAATTTTTATATACATTATATACATTCAAAGGGAAACATCTTTTTATTACTTACTATAATTGCGACGGTTACATGATAGCATTCAATACCATTACAAGATAGCATTCAATGCCTATGGCAACAAAATAATAAGGACGATAAAAGGTTTATTTGACTCTGTATTGCTTGATTAATTTGTAGCAGTTGTAGAAGCAAATTTTTGTTTGATAGGAATAGTAATAATTTTGCAAACCTCTATTTTCTGGTAGAGTTAAGTTAGAAATGCTTGAGGGGAAAAAATGTCCACATTAAAATCAAAATCTAAAATCAAAATGTAAGTGAAGAAAAGCAAGCAAGCAAGCAAACAAATAAACAAATAGGAAAAAGCCTATGTCAATTTGGGGACTCCATTTACCCAAGCAAAAGCCTTAACAATGGAATTTGTAGATTTTGAAAAACTCCTTTTAAAACAAAACTGTTGCAGCTTACCTAAACTGTTCAAATTGTAATTCTATATTTCACATATCAAGGTAAATGTTTATCTTAAAGTTACTTAAAAATTAATATTTGGATTTTTCCCTGTAATAACACTGCAGTGTTTTTAAAATAACTATAGAATTATATTGTTTAAAAATACTCATAATTATTTATTTTAAAACTTATTCTATACCAGAAAATTATTTCTTTCCTTTCTAGCTCCTCCACAAACTCCAAAATGATAATGCCCCTTCTGAAATATGGTTACCACAACTGAACATGATTATTTTGGAATTTCACTGCGTCTGCAAGAGTTTAACCAACCCACTCCCTCATGTGACCTTGATCCCATTCTTCACCATAACATCATATTAAAGTTCTAGCAGCTGCATCATTTTGTTGGGGTCAATGAAAAACACAAGTCATTTTCACCTTAACTGATGTCTTGTCAAATTTCTCTCATTAGAGACTTGTGGAATTGATTTTTTTTAACTTAAATGCATAACTTTACAATTATCTGTACAGTCGTACTTTAGTCCTTTGGGATGATTTTACATCTTAATTTTATCATCTATTGTATTGGACATAGTTCCCGCTTTTGTGTCATCTAAAAATATGAAAAACACACTATATTCTCATCCAATGTTTTCAAAGTCCTGAATTTTATTTATCTCCACTTGAAACTCTTTGAATAATTCTTGAACATTTCAAGACTTTTTAAAAAATGTTCCTCTACATATTTTTTTCAAATATGGAACAGAATAACCAAGGCCATCTGACTCATCAGTAAGTTCTCTCCAAATCAGCATCATTCTATACATCAACAGTTTCTGAATATGAATGTCAATAATATACAACCAAAAAAAAAGAATGAGATTAGGAGGATATCACTTGTTCTTAGTGTGTTCGTGACTATTTCTATCAACCATATATGTTATTCTAAGGTCTCACAGTCCTACAACTTCATCCTCTGCTCTAGAACGTTAACAAACATCGATATTAACCTTTACGGAGTGCATTCTCTGGAATTCATATCTCTATACATTTTTTAATGAGATAATTCTTGATCATTTTTCATCTTTTGGTAATTCTCTTCTTCCTATGATTTTCCATGATTTCTCCAAAATTATAATTATATCAAATTATATTTGAGAATATATCTACAATTCTTTTAGAAATGTGAGAGATTTAAGAGTCAAGGGAGGGGGCTTCCCTGGTGGCGCAGTGGTTGAGAATCTGCCTGCTAATGCAGGGGACACGGGTTCGAGCCCTGGTCTGGGAAGATCCCACATGCCACGGAGCAGCTGGGCCCGTGAGCCACAACTACTGAGCCTGCGCGTCTGGAGCCTGTGCCCCGCGACGGGAGGGGCCGCGATAGTGAAAGGCCCGCGCACCGCGATGAAGAGCGGTCCCCGCACCGCGGTGAAGAGTGGCCCCCACTTGCCTCAACTAGAGAAAGCCCTCGCATGAACCGAAGACCCAACACAGCCAAAAATAAAATAAATAAATAAATAAATAAAGTAGCTATAAAAAAGAAAATTGCTTTAAAAGAGTCAAGGGATTGTTCAGCATTTCAGTGCAGAGGAATAAATAACTCACAAAATGTGGATTGCTCATAATAGAACTCAGGATGATTAGAAAGTCCTTGGACAATAGCCAGGGGTGGTAAGAGGGTGTCAAAGCAGGGAGAAGCTGGGCTTTGATGACTTCTTGAGAGGGGAGGGAATTACCTTCCACTGGGATTGTTAGAGCCATTGACAGTCATTTCAGGAAAGATGAGACACAGCAGTGAATATTCATGTCACTGAAAATTAACTTGAGGTCTACAAGCTGTCACATTGTCCTCTACATCCTAGGACTCGGGAACTGGTCCAGTTACGGATCCATCCCAGAGATGGTATCTATCTCTGTGTGTGCGTGTGTGTGTGTGTGTGTGTGTGTGTGTTTAGTAGAACAACTGACTGAAATCAAGAATGATGATTCACCACAATCAAGCTGCCATATAGATCTAAAAGGCAAAACCTATCTATTTCATTGAATAGTTACTTATTAAAGACCAGGATGGGACAAATGAAGTGTGAAACCCTGCCATCAGGAGATATCAGTCTAGCAGAGGAGGCAGACAGCACAAGAATTAGAGCATTATAATTCTAATGATTCATGAAGGCTTACTCTGTTGCTCGTATTTCACATTCATTTATTGACAGCTGACTACTACAACCGCAACTCCTGCACAAGGTCAGGGATTTGTCCTCTTCGCCATCACATCCCAGCGCCTGGAAGAGTTCCTGGCTCACAGTATGCCCTCAGTAAGTGTTTATCCTAATTGATTAATGCACCAGGAAATAACTATTATGATAACAATTTCAAAGTTTAGGAAACTGATGCTAAAAAAGGCTGAGTAACTTGCTAAGAGTATACAGCTAGTAGTAGGTGCCAGAGTCAGGATTCCAAGGCTAGGGACACTCGTATAAGATTTCCTATTTCAGTCACACATTTGCCTTTTAAATATCATTCACAAATAAACACTTTGAAACTGATATGTGGAAAAACAGGTGTGGTCTTTACTTAGTATGAGTCAATTTGTACAGCTGAAATAGAGAAAAACATTAACTGTCATTCGATCCACCTAAAATGCCAGTGCCCTTAAAAATAGGGCTATTAGTAATGCAAATATGTGGTCCCCAGGATTGTGAAAAGCTTGCTTAACCAAACAACTGGTCTCATGAGGCAAGCCTGCTTCCAGAATTCTTTCTGGCTGGGCTGCTCTCCATTTTCGTATAAATGGCCAGCCTGCCAGCCCCTAAAGAGCTAAATATCTATAGCTTGTGACAAAAATTCTGTAATGAGAAAACACTGTGTACTGTATATTCAAACTCTCCCACTTTTCATATACTCTGATCACTACATGTTGCTATTAGGGCATCCAAATGGCCATTTTAAATCTCATCAGGACTAGGTCTTGAGGATACAGACCTGTCATTTCTTTTTACTGGAAATACATAAAGCAAATATACCGGTGTGGTAGAAGCAACCCTTCAAGTTGAACAAGATGAAAAGTATATTTTCTTGAAATGGAAGTTTTCCAGGGCTCAAAGACATTTGGTCAGCACTTCTGGAAATCTATAGGAAACCAGTTAAATTTATGCTCTCTGAAAGTCTCATATTATAAAATAAGTTATAAATTAAACCCAAAATACCAATCACATGTTGTCATCTCCCTTTCTCTTGTTCTCTCATTTATTTGTTTTATTAATATCCTCTTGTTTTTAATGGCATCCAGAATATTTGTATAATACAGCTTTCTATGATAAACATTGATTTTTAAAGAAAGAAAAATAAGTTAAATAAATGATACACACAATAACATTTCTCTCGTTTATAATGTTAAGTTAGAGAGATACATTTTTTCTGATATTGATTTAAATGGGGATGAAAAATGTTATAGTTCTTGTATTGGTCCATGACTCATTCTTATTGCCAGAATTAAGAAACCAAGGCCAATTCAAACTAAACAAGTAAAACTTAATGAAGAATACATATAAAGCATACTTAGGGTTATAATTAATTTCACAGTAAACAATTTAACTATTTATAAATACTAAAATATGTTATTACTGATACTCATTTTACTTTGGTTGTCAAATGGCATCATTTAGTGAATTGATAGGTACTATAAATGTTGCTATCCCCTAGCTCAGGGGCCAAAAACTTTTTCTATAAAGAGTCAGATAGTAAATATTTTAGACTTGGTGGGCCACATATGTTCTCTGTGGTATATTCTTCTTTTCCTTTTTTTTAAAGAATATCTTTTAAAACATTCTTAGTTCATGGACAGGATCTGGCCAGTGGCCTACAGTTTGCCAACTCCTGCCTACCTGTTCTAGCTTTGCCCCAACACGACAAAGCTCTAAACGTTTTGCTGATATTCTTAACTTGGTTGAATGGAGAAGGAAATGTTTGCTAAGAGGTGAGAAAAATAAAACTTTTCCGATTCAATTGCTTTTTTCCCCCCCTTTATAGTTGTGTGCCCAAAGACTTGTACATTCACAAGTATAGACAATTGCAGGGCCTGCTATCTGTCAGCATAGGGGCTCAGGGCTCCCCCAACCCAATCGCTCAGAGAGCAAACCCTCAGTAGTATAAAGACTCAGTTCTAACAATACATGCAAATGAAAGGGCTGGTTTTATAGTGAACTCTGTGTGTGTGTGTGTGTGTGTGTGTGTGTGTGTGTGTGTGTACACGAAGTCCGGCTGGTCTGAATCTGTCCTTTCATTTGGCAAATGGTCATTAAGAACTTGCACATCTCAGGCACCATGCAAGATCTAGGGGATCCAATGGAGCTCAAACCTGGAAGGCATGTGCCCACCTGGCCCTTGAAGCAGAGAAGGGGAGATAGAAATAAACATGGAAGAAAATAAACAAAGGAAGTGATGATGAGTATCAGTGTCTAGGTGACGGTCAATTACTTTTTAAAGTACAAAGTCTATCGATTGATTATTAAGTTCAAATATAGTAACCCCTCCAGGAATATTCAATTCAGGTCAACAATATTCACTCAAATTCAGGTCTCATATGTGGGAAAAAAAGGGATTTTTTTCATTTTGAATTAATGTATCCTTTGCTTTCATTCTGGAGTGCTAAATAGAAAAGTCTGGGAAAAGTTGCCGATTTGCTTATGATAGTAAATATTACATAAAAATACCAGCCTCTAATGTGAAACTTATCGAGAAGAAATAACAACTGCCATGGAATATCAATATCTCTTTTTAATAATCTGGTAATCTTCATAACTTTCACAGAAAGATCTTGGCAGTTTACCCTAATTGTCAGCAAAAATGTAATACCCAACAGAAAATTCTATTGAGAAAATTTCCTAAATTTTATCAAGTGCATAATGCATTTACCAGTGCATTATGAAGTATTAGTAAAACAGTCCTTCAAGTTAAATGCAGAATATTTGATATCTCTAATTTCACATCCTGTGTTTTCACATTCTTGCTAATCCACAAAATACAATAACCTATAGTATATCTCTCATTGTTATTGCAAATTAGCAAGCTTCCATAACATTATATTTCATTTCCTTACCATTAGTACATTCAGATCATGTGACTTATTAAACCTGGTATTCATTCTAAACTGATTTATTTTGCTTTCCATGTCACTATTTTAAATTTATTTTAAATATAATTTTAATTAATCAAAATAACTAGGTAGAGCACACAGTTTTTCTGCCATAAATCCTGCCTTGGGGACTTTATTGAGTTCTTGAGGTATCAAGTTATATTTCAAGAAAGTTTTGATAAACCTCATAAGAGAAAAAGTTGGAGAAAAGCCACTAAGATCAGGTTTTAAAATGGGGCCTTCGCAGAGAAAGCAAAAAGATTAAGACAGTTTGACAATGAGGAACAAAATGCTGGAGCAAGCCAAGGCTTCTCAAATGCAATGAAGTTTAGAGTAAAAGAGTACACAGTTTTATTATTCACAAATTTGGATTATGGCTGGATATGGCTGTTAGATATAAAATGGAATGGAAGGAGACATTGCAAGAGAACTAGGAAAATCTCTTTGTCTTAAAGATACTATAAAATAGGCTCTTATTGATCATTACTGTATATGAACATAGAATAAGATTTAATTCCTGGATTTTTAGTATGTCATAGAGGTCTTCCCTTTTTCTTTCCCTTCTGTTTCCTTGAGGAGAGATTTCCAGGAGTCAGTCTTTATCACCACTTCTCACTTATTTATGTGAGTGGTAAATCTGGGGGAAGACATTGAGCCTGCTCAGCTCTGGCCCATCACGGTTGTTTTCTTGGTTTTTTCCTTTTTTATTTCTTTTCTTTTCTTTTTGGCAGCCCTTCCTTGTGAAACTGACCCTTTCCTCTCCTCTGTACCCTAGGATCACAGAGAAGGCAATGCCCCCGTGGGAGGTCGCTTGTTTTCCAGCGCTGCCTGTGAGTGGGTGGGTGAATCAATCTCACTCAGGGATGAAATAATAGCCAAATCCTCCAATCAGTTCTTTCTCTGTCCTCTTGTGTTTCCATTGGTTCTGAACTGACAGAAATGTTACTTACTTGTCCCACAGAGTCCCAACAGTAGAGGGCGCCCCACTGGATTCAGCATCAGGAAAGCTGGGTTCCAAGGCTGATTTTACCGCTAACCTATTCTAGCACCTCAGGAAAGGGCTGCCCCAACTCCGCCGAATTTTATTTTTCTATAATGGCAACGTTTGCACTGGCTTATTCCTAAGGTTCTTTCCACACTTGATCAGTAAAATTGACCTAAAATGATGTCTTAATCGAGAAATATTTTATTAAAATTAAAAGACTTTTTATATAAATAAAACAGCTATTGTTAACTGGCTACTTATTATGTGATAGCTATTCTGCCAAACATTTTATATTCACTAGCTTACTTTTAATTTTCACAACAATCCTGTAAGGTATCAGTTTTAACTCTTTTCTACAAATAAGGAATCTGAGTTTAGGAATCAAGCATATATCCCAAGGTCATATAGCTATGAAAATGTAGATTTGGGATTCATCTGGGTCAGTGTGGCTTTAAATTTCACATCATTACCTAACAAATAGCCTTACATCAAAATTTCTTAGTATATCTTTTATATACAAGATAAATGAATTAAAATATTCTAACACTAGTCATATGGTTTATCCCCCAAAGCCCATTGTCATTTTTCCTCTGTATATTTATCTGTACACACATAATAATATAGTTTTAAAAATTCACAGATATATATGTACTATATATTACATATTAATATACAATATTATTTTATATACTATATGTTATAGATTAATATAATATTTATTTTTTATATAAAATATACTACTCTCTATGTTATATATTGTGAATATATATGTACACACATACACTATTTTTTTTAGCTTTCTGTATCTTCAACATTTTATTTAATCAACATATAAAACTTTAAAGTATGTATCATAACTAAATTCATAGATCAAAAACAAAGGAAAATAACTGTTCCTCATAGTTTACTATGAGTGTCTTAAATCACAATTTAGCTTTAGATCACAGAAAAAAAAATTGATAGAAAAACTACTAGTACTTTCTCATTATATCAATTTATCTTCCTCGAGTATTAAATGTCTTTATGTATATAATTTTGTTTAAAAAAGAAAAGACCTGGAATCCCCAAAATGACTAAAGCTAGTAAAATTGGAGAAGTTAGCAACTTCTATTTTTTAATAAATAATAATTAAATTTCACTTATAATTTTTAGGTTTTGCACGAATCACTAATTTTCTTATGTCCTCCAAGTCAATGAAAATATCCCCTTAAGAATTTTAATGTTTCCTAAAGCAATTAAAATATAGTACTTGAATAATGGCAAGCTTAATGTCCTCGAGAAAAGATAGAGTGACTTAGTTTATATTTCCTTTTACGTAAATCCACTTTGGATTTAAAGGTAACGTGATCTGTAATTAAAATGCCTGAAACAAGAAAAGACATCATAAAAAGTTTTGTGAAACATCAGCCTCCCAAGAATCATTATAGACTTAAAGCCAACAGATTTGCATTCTCCTGCAGAAACACCCAACATTAAAAAAAAAAACACAAAACACAAAACAAAACAAAAAAACATTTCTCCACAGTGTAAGGCCAATGAGAAGAGTAGAGTATGACACACTGTACTCCCATTTTAACTCTGACACATACTACTTGTGTGACCTCCGAAAGTGGACCTCTCTTGGTGTCAGTTTCCTTCCATCTGCCCACTCCAAAGGGTCATGTGAGGTAACTGACACAAACTTCCTGCAACATACCAAGAGCTCAACAAATCATAGTTATTATGTTACCGAGGATGTAATAGTGTATTCATATATTTCCAAACAAATGCTAATAAAATCTCATATTTTCCCCCCAGATAATAAGGAGTTATCAATAGCCTGATTATTCAAGCCAAAAACAATCTTTTCCGTAAAAAAGCATTAACACATTTATAGTCTCCACTTTGTCCTAAGCTTATACATTAGCTCTATTTGTTGTATTATAATGAAGTCACTCCTTAAAAATAATAAAAGTAAAAACAACACTGTTATTGCTTATATCTGAAGAATCAAACTTCGAAAATATGATAGATGTGAAATACTATAAACGTAACAGTGTACTACATTACACTGAAGCATCTCTAAATATTCATGTGCTTAATAAATGTTTTCAGAGTAATATCTGTTATGGTATGTTCTAAAACGTGGTAAAGCTGGTCATTGTAGAAAAAATGGTTATCTTTTTCATAGACCTATATAAATCCATCCATAAATAAAATATCTTTTATGGGCTAGTGTGAAAGATTTTGGACTTCTACGGCAATAATAAGGTTTTATATACATATATATCACATTCCCCAGGGAAACACATTTTTGATGTATACTCATTACTGACCTGACTAGAAAAAATAGTATCAAAGTTTCAATAAAGAATTCTAAAGACCGATATTAGAAAGCAATATTGAATTATTACGCCCCATTTCCAGGCACGCAACTTGTCTGATTTTACCCAGAGGGTGTTACATATCTGGGATGCTAAGTCTATTTAGAATATGCTGAAGTTTACACCTACCAGGCACACTTATGTCTCTAACTAAATTAGTAAACAGTCTGTAATGCTCCCTGTGACTTTTCTGACCTGAGAAAACTATAAATATACCTTCCACTAGATCAGGGCACAGAGACATTTCAGAAGCAGGCACTGCTTTGTAAAAAAAACTACATGTAAAAACATCATTGAAATGTCTTTTGAAGGAGCAACTGTATTATCTTCTACAATAAGTAACGCTATACTTCGGTGGTCTGAGTTCTGTTTTTGTTTTGTTTTATCTTCTCCACTTCCTTCTAGCCCTGCCTTCCAGTTGTCTGTCCACAAAATACACACCTAGCATATTTTGAGGCATGACAATTTATGAAAAACAGAGATATTTATCATTCTAAACACCCAAATCACATTCTTTAATGTTTTATTTTTCCTTTTGGCATTTATAAAATAATATCTATTCAATATTTTTCTGTTACTTTCACAAATCCAGGCAGATACAGTTGTGTCCCCTTTGTTGTCGAAAAGTTCATTTAATTTATTAAGTAGCTGTTTTGGGGTGCATATTCTCTTGGAGAGTCTCAGACTTTCTCAAATACTAGGTTAATATATGTTGTAATATTTGGTATGCCTTCCGCTGTGCATCAATTCTCAGAGTGATAGTGAAATCTTTTATAGGACTGGTTGAAAATCAAATGCACATGGAAGTAATTTGTAATCTATGAAATCTCTCTGCCCTAGCGTCACCCACCACGAGGGAACACGATAGGTAACTTCATGACTCGAGAGATAGTGATGATGGTAAATCCAAGTTACTCTTAATCTTGAACATTCAGTTTGTGTGTACGTGTGAGCCTGCAGGAAACGGATGTTGGAAAATGACCAGAGATGGATCGTTTTGCAGAAAAGTCTTCATGTTAGGGGTGAAAAGACCTAATCTATGCAGTCAGATAAACTGGGATGCCATTGCCAGTCCTGCTAATTACTACCTACTTATTAGACATGTTACTGTTAGTTTCATCACCTATAAAGTAGGGATAATCATTCCTACTTCATAGCATTGTTGGAAAGATTAAATTTCATATATGTGCAAGGCTCCTGGCACATAAAACTTCTGCTACATCCTTATCTTTCCATAATGTTCCTGTCATTCAGTCTTCCTTCCCTTTCTACACCATTTAAATTAATTTCAGCAATTAGTTACTAAGACTTTGTATGATAATACAGTAGGCGCTAAGGATACTGCCCTTAAGCAGCTTAAAAGCTAGTGAGGGAGATACCCACGCAGCCCATGTTTTACATACACAAACAAACAAGGACACACAACTAGCTGCTCTTTCTGTTAATGGTGTCATTTTTGCCCTTCCATTCCCTCTCTTCCCACAAACTGAACCCTGACTGGCCAT
This sequence comes from Balaenoptera ricei, assembly GCF_028023285.1. Classification (NCBI taxonomy): domain Eukaryota; kingdom Metazoa; phylum Chordata; class Mammalia; order Artiodactyla; family Balaenopteridae; genus Balaenoptera; species Balaenoptera ricei. The sequence continues at coordinate 66,915,925 of NC_082650.1, forward strand.
CAATCATCAGACCCCATCAGATCTACTCCCTGTAAATATTTTGCATCTATTTTATTCTTTGCATTCTCCTGCTGGCCACTATTCCATTCTTTGTGTTCCTCTACTGGCCACTGTCCTAACTTAGGCTCATAGTAATGCAGGTATTTCAAGAGTTTCTCAACAAGTTTTCCTTCCTCAGCACTTTCTAATGCATATTTTGCAACACTAGCTTGGTTATTATCGTTAAACAAATTTATTTCCTTCTTCTACTTTCTAAAACCTTTGACTTCCCCATGCAAAACAAAGCCCATTTGTTTAAATCAGTAAAGACCTTGACCTCTTCCTACAATTCTAACTTCTTCTAACTGGCCAATCCATTCCAGGTCATAATGATAATAAAAGTTCCTTAAGCATGACCTGCATTCTTTTGCTTTCCCCCTATTTCTCAAGTTGGAACTACCTTCAATGACACATCCTTCTCTCTTCACAAAGTATCATCTTGTCAAATCTCATCCAAACTTTGCAATACTGATCTGTATTATTGGCATGAATCTTTCTTCCCTATTCTCATACCTACGTTATGACCTCCATAAATATGAGCTCTCTTAGAAATATGCATGCATGTGCCTATATATCTCGTCCACTGGAATGTGAGATCTTGAAGCACAGGAAATCTCAGACCCCGCTATGGATTTCCCTAGGCCTTAGAATAACACTTTGCTTTTCTTTCAAGAGGCTTAAAAAGAGAGTCTCTCAAATGGAACTGGGTTCAGCTTCACTTAGGCAAACTGTTCTCACCAATTTATCTTGCATTTCTCTCTCATTTATTCAGATATTATAATACCTTTTTCAACATTTAACGTAGTTCCCTAACCCTTGACTAGTGACATTCAGTCCCATACTCCCTTTTATTTTACACAGTTTAACAGTTTCCTTTCATGAGTGGAGTATATAGTCATCTTCCCATGCTGGTTACAGAGAAGCCACGTAATGTTATTTGCCCAATCCGGCCTTTGTGAAAACCTGAACTTACAGTAGAAATTTCAGGGACTTCCCTGGTGGTGCTGTGGTTAGGAATCCGCCTGCCGATGCAAGGGACATGGGTTCGAGCCCTGGTCTGGGAAGATCCCACATGCTGCGGAGCAACTGGGCCCGTGTGCCACAACTACTGAGCCCGCGCACCTGGAGCCCGTGCTCCACAACAAGAGAGGCCACCGCAGTGAGAAGCCCGCGCGCTGCAACGAAGAGGAGCCCCCGCTCGCCGCAACTAGAGAAAGCCCGCGCGCAGCAATGAAGACCCAATGCAGCCAAAAATAAATAAAATAAATAAATTTATTTAAAAAAAAAAAAAAAAAAAAAAAAAAAGAAATTTCATACACTGACTGAGTGAACTGACCACAGCTTAGAATATACCAGATATCCACAAGAGGAAGATAAAGTCATAGAACAGTCATCTACAAGTTGGGTATTCCCTTTAACTAGTGCTGCATAGCAAACTACTCCAAATCTTAGCAGAGGCTTAACACAATGACAATATTTATTTTGCTGGAATCTGAAATTTATTTTTTTTTACACACTCTACTTTACTTAGCGTCAGGTGTGTGGCTTGAAGACCGACCGGGGGCTGGAAATAAATGAAGGCCTACTCATTTACATGGCTGATCAACTGGAATTTTACTTGAGGCTGTGGTCAGAGCACCTTTAGATGGCCTTTCCAAGTGACTTCCTCACAGCATGGAGGCTGGGTTCTAAGGGCAGGCATACTAAGAGGAAGACGTAGAAGCAATAATGCCTTTTATGATCACTTCAGAACTCCGCCCAATTTCAGCTGTAGTAACAGGCCTCTCAGGTTCAAAGGGGAAGGCACAAAGGACCCAGCTTTTGGTGGAGCAATGCCAACATCATACTGTTATGAAAGTATGTGGATGGGAGATACTGGTGTGTAATGTTTGGAAAACACAATCTTCCATATTAAGATTGAAGATGACATATACAGGCATAATCCTCCTGTCTCTTGATAATGTTCCCAGTGCATATTATGGGATGTGGGTTGCTATGATAATGGTGAGGAGGAGACTAAGATTATCAAATCTATTGCCTTGTAGAGCAGAGTTTACTCTCTGGAGTTGGAATTAAGACGTCTCATAGCTAACTATAGATATTAACAAGTTCTAGGGTACCTGTTTAAAGATGCAGATTTCTGGTAACCAGAGATATAAAATTTGAAGGTCTGACCTAGTGACAAGGTATGTGACACACACTTTCAGTGATTCTGAGGTGGTTGATTCAGGATGTACCCTTGGAGAAACACTAGCTTCTTCTATGGTTTCAGCACATACCATATAATAAAGATAATCCATTTGTATGAGTCTTTTCAATACACAACCAGCATTTTGAAGGGATAGAGTGGAGGGAGGGAAAATGACCAGCTGTGCTGATATTTTATTTTCTCAGCCTTACTGCCGTGGTCTTTAGAAGCAAATTAACTGGTACTTGCCAAATAAGATGTGGGATGTGGGAAATAGAAATTGTTAAATATGGTCAATCTCTATACATATTTCTTCATCTCAAACTTCAAAATAATTCTGCATTTTACATAAAAAAAGCTGAAGTTTAGGGAGATGAAATTGCATTCAATCAGAAAACTTGGGAGAGGTAGGGGCCAGGATCCAAAGTTTCTCTAACTTCAAAGACGTCACCTCTTTGTCCACTAGCCTTCAATGATCAGCATAGGTGTAATAAAATCTAAAGTTGATTGCATGTCTTCCATTGCTTATGTGAATAATTTACTTAAGATCAAACATCCTACAAGGATCATGAAAAGGCTTTTCACTCCCAACAGTCTAGAGAGTCTTTGATAACACTTGCCATAAATATGTTTCACCCCAAAGTCATCTTGTCTCCACAATGCAGCACTGAACACAGAGGTTCACCCAAATACTCTTTGACATGGTTTACGAGATAAAACACCCCTCTTTCTGAAAAAAAGATTGGCACCTCTTTTAGGTAACCCTGTTCCCACAACTGAAGATGAATCAAGTTGACCTTCTGTCTGGGCAAGAATATAAGTTTCTCTCTTAAACCTTCTCAATTTGGGAACCACTTTTCCTTCTTAACTGTAAGTTTTTCACATTAGCACACAAGGTAGATGATCTGCACTGCAGGAACCTGTGAGGATTCAGTCATGAGTTCACTGACACCCAACACAGACCAAAGGCTCTCCTAAGACTTACGACATTGGAGGCAGGATAATGGGCATATTAACTCTCCCTTCTCCCAGCCTCCAGGCGTTTCCCTCACTATCAAGCTTAATCATCAGAAAGTGGAAAACCTTGGTCATTTCCTTTTATCCCCTGCAGAAAGGCCTTCTCTGAGCACAATTGAATGTTATGTTCTCAGCCTGTAAAGTGAATCAATATCAGAACGGTCCATTTCAACGGCCTTTTTGTTTCTTGCAGACATTGTCCACTACGTTATTCAGCACCTCTTACACAAGGAACCTCATGATAAATTTCTCCTAAAATTTGGTCCCAGGAAAAGGTTTGTTTCTAGACATGAATGTGTTTGTTTTCTTCTGTCAGACAAGAAAAAAAGAAAATGTGTAAACCAATGTGTTTATCTTCTTGCTTTTCCTGCTAAAAAACTTAGAGCCATTTTGCGTGCCCAACTATAGTAACTCACTTATACCAAGAGCCTCTGCTGACATCTACTTGGTTTTCTTGCTCCTTTTGGAAAGTTTCTTATCATCTTGCATTTTTATTTGTATTACTTTTTTGGTTACAATTATTTTTTGGTTTAAAGAGTAAATTATAAAGAATGCAGAGTAAAATAAATAAGTAGAGATAAAATAATTTAAAACATCTCCCAAGACAATGATTCTTCACGCTAGCATTTTGTTAATTTTCTTTCAATAAAAGTTGCAGTAACAGCATTTTCTGATTAGTTCTAGCATGCAGGTATTAGAAACCCAGAAAGCCTTTTTTTATTCAAAATTACTCCTTTCAGCTCTTATCAACACATTAGGGAAATCATGTCATTGTCAAGTGTTGCTGTCAATCATCTGTCAGTTACCAAGATGATGGTAAATACTATAGTCATGTCACATCTGGACCACTTTTAACCTCTTTATTTCTGTAGCCCAGATCACTCTGACTTTAAAATAAGGGCTACACTTCTCTTTAAATTTCTCTAAGAGGTACTGAGGTAACAATGCATGAATAGTGTCCAAACCTAGACTTTCATAAGTTCATAGGTATTGATATGGGACTGGTACCGCTTTACAGATTGCTAACCTAAACAAATATCTCTTTTAATGAGTAAGACAACATGGCATTTAGTGGATAAAGCAGAGACCCCAAAATGTGAAACATTACACTGAAATGTATCTGCAAAGCTAAAACTAGAAGTGAATCTATTCATATTCTCTCCAAATTTGTGACACTAGTATTGTAATGAATAATTTAGCGGCTTAGTCAGGAATTTCCCTTGTAACCAAGCCTTCATTATAATTGGTCAGTTCCCTAAAATATTACACATGTTTAGAAAGGTTACAATCTTCTCAACCGGGTCACTTGAAAGTACTTTACTGTTCACTTATGCCCTATAAACATTTTCGCATCATTTGCCTGAATTACACATAATAAAGGGTTGTTTTTCTTGTTTTCAGACTGGAGAGTCAAAGGAAAGTAAAAGCACCTTTACGGAAAGGTTTTCACCTTCACCAGCTCATTGTCTTTATAGGACTAAGAGCGCTGGTTTTCAGGGTGTGTGACTGCTCTGCCTCACTCCACAGACACATCTTCAGACTGTGATTACCTCCTCTGAGCACGGGGCTGAAATGAAAATTTGGTCAAGCGTCTCTCCCACAGATACGGATGTAAGCATTGTAGGGACTCCGAGTACGATTTATAGACAGAGAACTCTACAGGGCTTCTGAGATTCTTTGTGAGAAAACGGTAAAGTGTTGGCCTGATACTTCCAATTGTTTAACGGAGTTTTACAAAGTCATGCTTTTTATAAACAGCCCTGAAATGAATATACACCACACACGTGCACACACGTTACATAGTGGGGATTTGGGTTTCACATTTTAAATAAAATATATCCGTGAGCAGCGTGTGGGCTTGGAGCCCCTTCAGTGTTTTCTTCTCATCTCCAGAAATATCAGGTCTTGTGTACAAATGGATATGGGGCTGTCCCTTCATAACAGACAGTTATTACTACTCACAGAATGAAGAAGGCTATTTAGTAGCAAATTTTCATTAACTGGAAATTAATTCACATCACTAAAGGTGGTATTTAACATACACTATAATTTCCTGCCTAGTTACATGCCACTTCCATGCAAACATGAAGAATAAACGACATGGACGAAGGTCATTTAAAAATAACTGGTCACGCTCTCCCAAAAGATGCTGAAGATGACGAGGGTTCTGAGGTACTCATTAGACCCCACCAAAATGTGTGATTAACACAGTAAATGAATAGCATTATTTATGCCCTGGATGCTAAAAGGCAAACACCACACCCAAAATGGCTTTTTAAGAGATTAGGCTGCACTAATCTTAACATAGCATCACTTTGTTTACAAAAATGAAAATCTGCATTAAGGGACATTAGAAATACATGCCCGGGGGCTTCCCCGGTGGCGCAGTGGTTGAGAATCTGTCTGCCAGTGCATGGCACACGGGTTCGAGCCCTGGTCTGGGAGGATCCCACATGCCGCGGAGCGACTGAGCCCGTGAGCCACAACTGCCGAGCCTGCGCGTCTGGAGCCTGTGCTCCGCAACAAGAGAGGCCGCGATGGTGAGAGGCCCGCGCACCGCGATGAAGAGTGGCCCCCAGTTGCCGCAACTAGAGAAAGCCCTAGCACAGAAACGAAGACCCAACACAGCCAAAAATAAATAAATAAATAAATAAATAATTTTTTAAAAAAAAGAAAGAAATACATGCCCTACGAGACTTCCCTGGTGGCGCAGTGGTTGAGAATCTGACTGCCAATGCAGGGGACACGGGTTCGAGCACTGGCCCAAGAAGATCCCACATGCCGCGGAGCAACTAAGCCCATGCGCCACAACTACTGAGCCTGCGTGCCACATCTACTGAAGCCCGTGCGCCTAGAGCCCATGCTCTGCAGCAAGAGAAGCCCCGGCAATAAGGAGTTCGCGCACTGCAACAAAGAGTAGCCCCCGCTCGCTGCAACTAGAGAAAGCCCGTACGCAGCAGCAAAGACCCAATGCAGCCATAAATAAATAAATAAATAAATTTATTTTTTAAAAAAAGAAATACATGCCCTAGGGATTTCATGTTGGTAATATTTTATTATGCATACAGTAGTAAAAAACATTTTGCAAAGTTCATTTCTAAAATAAACTTTTCCTATTTTATAATGAACATGGAATGAAATAAACTTTTGTCGTTTTTTAAAACTTATAAATGAACTACTGGAATCTATGGAGAGCTTCCATCTTTCAAAAAAACATATACTCTTTTCAGTTTTACAGCATGTCCTGCACTACACACAGTAATGCATCTCTGTCTCATTTCGTTCTGGGAAGCAAAACATAAATCATGTACCTGTTGCTCTAGGCTGTGTGAGATCAAGTTTCCAGTGTCCATCTTCTCATTTCCCCCCATACACTGTGATACTGAGGACAGTTATAAAAATACATTATACTCATTTCTCTTTAGTTCTTAACTGACTGAGTAGTAGTTTAGGTAAGATAATTCTTAAATTTAATGAGATAGATTTCTTTTCCAGCTCCTAGTTCATGGAGATCCACCCACAGAACTGCCTGATGAACACTTCTTAACTTTTGGAAACTCACACCTTCACTCATGAGCAAGACATGACTACCGCTCTGAAAAGCTTCTGAAAAGTGAGGACAGTTGTAAACAAATCCAGAGAACTCTTCACGTCTGCAAATTTGCTAAAATGTATGATGGGCAAAAGGGAGATTTTCTGCATCAATGTTTAATGGTTTAGAATTAAAGCTATAAACATCCATTTTCTTTCTAGAAATATAAAGCCAGAAAATATAACTATCAAGTAGACTTCTCAAAAGAGAAATTTCCTTTAGGTGGTAAAACTTGCCTATAAATTAGAAATGACAAAACATCATAGAAATCATAGACGCTAGGAGTAGGGAGAGACCTAATAAGTTTCTGATGATGAGGGTTAATAGTTAATGAGCACCTGCCACGGGCGGGGTGTGATGAAGGTGCTTTTACATAGATTTCTCTTTTAATACTCATAAGAAGCATATGATGAAAATATTATTATTGTCCCTATTTTATGGATGATCAAAGTAAGGCTTAGAGAGGTTAAGAAACTTACCCAGGGCCACACAGCCACCATGAGAAGTGCTTGGATGGATCCTAGAGAGCCTGACTCCAGAGTCCAGACCCTGTCACACTTTTATTGAAGCAGACTGGGGAAATTACATATCCAGAGCCATTCAGCCACTTAGGGGCACAACCAGAATTAAAACCAAGACCAGGGCTTCCCTGGTGGCGCAGTGGTTGAGAATCTGCCTGCCAATGCAGGGGACACGGGTTCGAGCCCTGGTCTGGGAAGATCCCACATGCCGCGGAGCAACTAGGCCCGTGAGCCACAACTACTGAGCCTGCGCGTCTGGAGCCTGTGCTCCACAACGGGAGAGGCCGCGATAGTGAGAGGCCCACGCACCGCGATGAAGAGTGGCCCCCGCTTGCCGCAGCTAGAGGAAGCCCTCGCACAGAAACGAACACCCAACACAGCCAAAAAAATAAATAAATAAATAAATAATAATTAAAGGTGCTAATAATTAAAAAAAAAAAAAAAAAAAAAACCAAGGCCAGCCTGGCACTTAAAAATAATACTTCTTGAAGAAGGAAAACAGAAATAGACCCAGAGACATAGAAAGCAAATTTATGGTTACCAAGGGGGTAAGAGGGGGGAGGGATAAATTAGGAGGTTGGGATTAACAGATACACACTACTATATATAAAATAAACAGCGAGGACCTAGTGTATAGCACAGGGAATGATACTCAATATTTTGTAATACCTATAAGGGAAAAGAATCTGAAAAAGAATGTGTGTGTGTGTGTGTGTGTGTGTGCATAAAACTGGATCACTGTGTTGTACACCTGAAACTAACACGACATTGTAAATCAACTGTTCTTCAATAAAGTAAAATTTTAAAAAGGAAGGAGCCAGAACAGATGGCATTGCTTATGTGGCCCAAAAAGCAGAAGTGACCCCCATACAGGGGTTCTCGTTTGAGTCTCCCACTTGGACTGGCCTACTCCCCCCCTATTCTCCATTCTCTCCCCACCCATTTTCCTTGTATCAAGCCTCATAAAATACTCCTGGGTGGATTACACCGGCCAAGCACACCACTGCAAGGCTGGCCTGGTGCGTGTAAATTGCCTCTCAGTGGGTGGCTATTATATTTATATTGGTTTAAAATGTTTCCATTGCCAATCCATTATGCTGGAATTCCCCCTTGCTGAGGGCAGCTGTGTTATTCTTTTCTTTGACTGAAGCCCAAGAACTATCTCTCCAACTCCTTGGGAACCAACCCTGTAAGAGTAAACATCTTGAGTCCAATGGGGCCCCTTCTTACCCCACTAACACTTGCTAAATCAGGAGCTTTCCCCTCCGGCCCCAATCAGTTCATATTGCTCATTTTCCAAGGAGATAGAAATTGGAGTGGAGTGAGAAAGTGATGTGATGCCTGTTTTTGCAGAGAGTGAAAGGAGCACACTGGGAATAACACTTGTATAAGTAATTCCGCTTCCTTAGAAGGCAAAGTATTCAAGCATCACCACAAAGAGGGTCCAGATGGTTCCGGGTATGTCCATATGAGTACCCTTCAAGAAAAATGAAAGTTTGCGAGTGCCCCTTTCAGAACAGATCTCCTAGCAAACATTTATGGCTATCTCATCCTTAAAGTGAAAGTTCCTTTGTCCAGCTGAGAGTTCAAAATTAGTGACTTAAAGTCAAGAACTAATTGAACATTAGTAATATGCATTTCTCTATATAACTGAGCCTAATAATAGGTATTATTTCAATAATATGCATTTCTATTTATATGATGATACAATAGAATTAGGAAGCAAGTTTACAAATTTAATTGTTCCCTTGAGTGCCAGGTTTAGCACTACAGACTGATGACTCTCAAGTTAACCTCACCTACTTGTCCTGTAAACAAAGACCCTTGGTCATAGGGGAAATAAGAGGAAATTTGGATATATTATCGATACATGTGCAAAGGCAACCGCCCAAAAACCTTTATATGATGGTGTGTCAATTTTATCGTTCTTAATTAAGGATTCATACCTAAGAATGATACTGTTGCAATAAATACAAATTACAAATAATAATTCTCCCTGTTAAAAAAAGGGGGAGGCAAAGAGATTACTCTCCTGTCCTTTTTTCTCAGAGCATTTACTTTAGAAAACTTAAAATTGCAAGTACATTCTTCAGCCTTTGAAATCTATAAACGTATATCCTTTTGAAAACGATAGGCTTTGGCATCTTTAAGACCCAGGAATGCCTTTCTCGAGGACTCAGGAACATCCAGGGAGGCAGCACCCCTACCTCCATCGCTCAGTTTCTGGGGGTTTGGGGATAAGGGAGGGTAGGAGCCTAACTTCAGTGGGCACCTTGCTCCAAGTTGCAAAACTACCTACTCACATAAAGATATGAGAAGTTTGTTTTCCTGCGAATAAAGCCAATTAGCTAACACAGATCGTCATTCCAATTACCAGGTAAAATTAGGACGAACTATGTGTGGTGAAGGAAAGATGTTGTTAAGTCCTCTTACTTGAGGACTAGTTATTGTTTATCCTGAAAACGTGTATGCAATGGGTTGTATCTGCCTGGCTGTGTAAGAGGGTGAGATTTAATTTTGCCTTTGCAGTCTCTTAGTGATTGGCATCGCTTTCCGGTTTAATGCTTATTCAATAATACAAGTAAATTTAAAATAAAATAATGATAGAAATAATAATTCAAATAATAAAAGTGAATAAAATTTTCTTCACCACTTTTGTAGAGAGGATTTCTTCTGGGTTGGAAGAAAATTTTGTTTTTAATTATAGTTCCCCAACATTGTCAAATTTTGAAGGGAGGAAGGATTTACATGAACTTCAGAGGCCACGTGTAAGGGAGCAAGATTTTCTTGATTCAAGAGACCCAGGTCCTCCTATCGAGTATACCAAGGCGCATGCGCAAACCAACCTCTGTTTCAGTCAAGACCACGGTCAGACATCGTTTGTTCTGCTTTTACTCACCTGTGCAGTGTACTTCGAGCCCATTAAATCGACATTACCTTGTTATAGCAAAGTCTCTAAAACAAAAAAGAAAAATAAACTTTTCAAATGCTCATGAGAAAAGCAGATGGGTGTACAGTTGAAAATCATGTCAAGGAAATTTTAAGGAGACAAAAATAGTTTGTTAAATATATGAAATTCACATGTATAACAAATTGTAATAAAGTGCTATCTGAGAAGGGTGATTAATAGGACTCAATTTTAGTTCTTGTCTTTAAAGTATATGCCAGTTGTTCTCAAAATTTAATAAGTATTAGAATCACAGGGGCAGTTGTTTTAATATAGTTTCATAGGATCCACCCATGAGATTTTGCTTCAGGACATAGGCGTCGGTCCCTGCATTTTTCAGAGCACCCCAAATGGTCCTGATGCAGGTGACCCAGGGACTCTGAATTAAAGAAACATTGGTATGTGCAATAAATACATAACATTCCAAATTCCAGCCATTGGATCTCAAGCAAAGCTAGTCTCGTTTTTGAATAAATAAAATATATATATAGTGAATTATTTATTCTTTTATTCAAGGACTATTCAGTTATCAGACTATTTTTATATGCATAGTCAGAAAAAGAAAATACTGATATTTATGGGAAAAAATAGAATAATAATTGTTACATTGATGTGTTTCAATATTGCTAAAATAAAGAAGACCTAGAGTTATATTTTAAAGTAATGTATTAATTTGCAATACCAGAAGCCAGGAAATAAGGAAGGCCAAATTACATCAAAAGAAAAATGAATAATAATTTCAAATTCCATGCCAAAATTTTTATAAAACAACAGAAACTTCATTTATCTTTGCGAGAACAGGGAACTCTGTACCTGAAATGTCAAACAGATAGGTCTTTAAAAAGTAGAGAGAGATTCATCTGCTCCTAGAGAGGCACTTGCTCTACCTGGCTAGTGCAGGAAGGAAGGATTTTCAGGAGGAAAGTTCAAGGGGAATTTGGAAATTTTTCCTTAGGGGCACAAAATTTAAACTTACATCACTATGGAAAGATTAGCACTGTTGAAATTGAACTCCCTTGGTGAGAGTTGTAGCAGAACAGTATCTCCTGTTAAACTTGCTGTCGGATTCCAGCTAACTCAATCTCAATTTCTTTGCTTTTTAAAGCCCCCCAAAGCTTTATAAAATGCCACTGATATACTTTCTCTTATGACACGGATCGGTACTGTCATATAGGAAAGTATTCCTGACTCTATCTCCATGAGATTTCAAATAACAGCGTTGCCTTCTTATAATATTTTATTTCAAACCAGTAAAGTCTTTAGTCATAGAAATCATAGGCTGCCCTGCTCAACCTTACAAAGCAATAGGTCATTTTCCAACACAAAACAAAAACAAAATGCAGCAAAAGCCCAGTGTGTTGTAGAACTGGATTCCTATTTTTTTTTCCCTCTCTTTATTTTTATATTATTGTTGCTCACCTGCCTCTTTTTTTCTGCATTAAGCCTTTATGCATTCTATTTTATATCTTTGTACAACTACTCAACTTCTGTTTTACATACTGAGCATATTGATTTATCTTATTTTATTTTTTGTTGGCTTCTTTTTTCACATTTGTTTCCTATATAATATTTTCTAACCATGCAAGAGTTTCTTTTATCCCTTATGCTTTACACTCCGACTTTCTTTCTCTCCTTGATTCCATTTACCTTTACTCATTTTTACACCTTACTCATTATCCCTTTTTCCCCTGTTATGAGCCCCCAAAATTCATTTGTTGTGTACCCCAAAACTGTGTACCCCCAAATTCATATGTTGAAGTGCTAACCCCAAGTAACTCAGAATGTGGCTATGTTTGGGGATAGGATCTTTTAAAGTAAGATGAGGTCACAGGGGTGGGCTGTAGTCCAATGTGACTGGTGTCCTGTAAGAAACGGAGATTAGGACACAGCCTATACAGACTGAAGGAGGACCAAGTGAGGACACGGCCAGAAGGCTGCCATCTACAAGCCGAGGAGAAAGACCTCAGAGGAGACCAAACTTACCAAAGCCCTGATCTTGGGCTTCTAGTCTCCAGAACTGTGAGAAAATAAATGTCTGTTGGTTAAGCCCCCACAGTGTGTGCGATTTTGTGATGGCAGCCCTAGAAAGCTCATATACCCTCTGTTTCCATGTTTCCTCCTCTTTACGTTCTTATTAGAGCTCATCCTTGTTTTTTGAATATTCAGAGCAGCAGGCATGCCCTGGGGCTCCCTCACTTTTCTTCCTCCTGTTTATTCACTTATCTTCTTCTCTATTAATGAACACATGAAATATTAAAGAATATTCAAAAGTGCTTTTGTTGCTCAATGCATTGTTCTTTGAGGGTTTCAACTTCTCTGTACTGTAGTTTCATCGTCTGGAAAATGGAGAGGATCAAAGGATTCAGCTCATACAGGAGCATAGCAAAGGTTTGACATATTAACCCACAAAATGCCGAGAACAGTGTCTGGCACATAATAAGCCAAAGCAGATGTTGGGTAGTGGTGTTATCATTATTGTTCTCTCATTCCACAAGTATCCACTGAGCGCTGGTCCAGGGCCAGGAGCTAGGTTCATGAAGCTCATGGACAAGTGGGAAATACAAGAGAAAATAAAAACTAACCAACAAATCAAGAAGTACTGTCAGATTTTGATAAATGCTATACAATCGATTCTAAAAGGTGATGTGATACAAGGTGATGGGGTGGCTATTTTAAATCAGGTGCTCTTTGTAGAAGTGACTGTAGTTCTGAAAAAAAAAGAAAAAAGCCAGCCCTGCAAGGCCAGGTGGAGTGGAGAGAGAAGTAGTGAGAATAGTTGGTGCAGAGAGTCTACGTTGGGCATGAGTTTGGTGATTTTAGGGAGCTGGGAGAAGCCTCCTGCTTCAGAGCAGTGGGTAAGAAGGTGGGATGTACAAAATGATGTCACAGGGAGGCACAGTTCATATTAGACTTTATAAGCCACTGAGGCTTTGAGAGGTTAAGTAACTTGCTGATGTCACCACTGCCTGCCATTTTGTAGAAAGAGCATAAAAGGAGTGGGACTCAAGAATGGAACCCAAGGTTCAATGCCATCAGGTCTCTCTCTCTCTCTCTCTCTCTCTCTGTCTCCACAGCTTGTGTCAGCATTGTTCTGCATCGGATCTTCGTTCTCTCCCTCCAGTCTGTTGTGCTCTAAAAGGGATATTTCAAGGAGAATTCTACTTGGCCCAGCTTGGGTCTCAAGTTCATGACCGACAAAACCACCACACATCTATTCCTGTATTCGGGGGGAATGACAGCTCCATCCGGGATCACAAGATTTGAAGGAGCTTTCCAGAAGAAGGAGGGTGCCAGAGGAAAGCAGTACATTTCCTCTACAGTCTAAAGGGAAGCTCCTCCTGGGAAGCAAGTGTGGAAATATGTGGTTTTGGTTGGTCCTTGGGCTGCAGAAGGGAGCTTGTGGTGCTGGCGGGAGACCAGGAGCCACAGGACTGTCCAGCTCTGGGGAAGGGCTGCTCTGGCCAGCCCCTTTTTTTGTCTCAGTCTGAGCAGGTTTAATACAACTCGTGAAAAGGCATCTTAAGTAACTTTTATCCTTACACCCTGGTTCTGCAATTTCTTCATGAATAGGTGTGGTTATTTTATCAGCAATTCCAAAATTTGGGACTTTCCCAGACACAACCACTGTGAGTTTTCTGGCTGGTCTTCCCACCCCTCAGCCATAAGCTAGGAGTGTTGAGAAGGTGGATGGAGCCCATGAGGCACTGAGCTGCCAAGAGATTGTGGGCTTCCCTGGAGGCAGAATGCTAGGACCCCTGTGCTCTACAGAGGCTGCCCCACCAGAGAGGCACACCCCTGATTGAAAACAGGTACCAAAATATACACTGTGCCTTCCCTTTTATTCCAGTCCTAGGAATTTACCGTAAGGAGACGTTCCACAAGTCCGTCAAAGGATATATGCAAAGATGTTGTTTACAGTAGGAAATAATTTGGGAAGAAAAAAGAAAAACGGAAAAGGGTATTTGGAGTAGGGAATCTGTTTAATGTGTTGTCTGCCATGAAAGGAAGGTACTCCACTCACGTCTTCAGTAAGTGTTTATTCCCTCCCTCCAGGAGATAGCTACTAGAGCATCTTCCCATAGCACAAAAATCCCCCTACTTTTAAGTCCATCTCTCGCTCCCAATCCACAGAGATAGGCTGCCAACAGCTATTCAATCAATCACTCATTCACTCACCAAAGATATATTGTGTGACTTTGTTGTAGATGATAATGACACCAAGAAACCACAACTCTGTTCTTCTACGATTAAGTCCAGTGCTGCTATGAATATTTTAGAATATGCCTTTAGTTGAGCATATGCAGGCTCTATTGTGTATACACCTAGGAGTGGAATTCTTGGGCATAGAGTATGCCTATGTTCAACTTTAATATATAGTAGTGCAGTGCTGCAAGTCACAAATATAATTTTATTTGTGATGCAAGTCACAAATATAATTTTAAATTCTTAGTTGTTCCATTAAAAAAGTAAAAATTCACATATAAAATTACTTTGAGTAACATATTTTATTTAACTCAATATATATCCAAAATATTCTCCTTTTGACATACAGAGTTAATATTTAAACGTATTAGTGAAATACTTTACATTACTTTTTCTAAGTTTTGAAAATTCAATATATCCAATAGATATACAGTGCATCTCAATTTAGATCAACCGCATTTCAAGTGCACATGTTATTAGTGGCTACTGTATTGGACTGTGCAGTTTTGGAGGGAAGGGATTTTGGTCTCTATTATTTACTACTGTATAAAAGGAAAATTTTACATTTACTTCAACACTTGCCTAGAATGTAATAAAATTGAGTGATGTGTTTCACCACAACCAGTTCTAACCAGCTGAAGCTGATAAACTGCTAAGAACTTTGAGTGACCCAGAAATGCCAGCCCCTCACTCGACCTAAATGAAGATTTTGCCTGATGAATGACCATGTTTCCAGAACTAAATCTGGTTCATTATGGGTAGAGAGTAACACAGGTGACACCACATGGTACAAGATAATGAGGCAGACATAATCAGGGTCTTCAGGATTTTGTAAACATGGAGTCTTTATCATTTAGGTCAGTAATTTTTCAATGTGTTGAGTGCACAGGAATCACCTGGGAAGCTGATTATAAGTTCAAATTCCAAATTCTGGAAGATACACTTTTAGCAGTGATTCTGATGCAGGAGGTCCAAAGCCCACACTTAGAGACATACTGCTGTATTTAAGATATACAGTGCATAGATACACAAAACCGAAGAAAGTTTTGAAACAGGTAAAGAATATTCAAGTTGTTTTTTTTTTTAAAGATCTCTCTTGTAGAAATACTTAGCATAGATATCACAGGGTGAGATCTGGAAGTAAGGAGAACCAATATGAAGCTGCTGCAATTGTTCAGGTAAGAAATAATAAAAGCCTGAAGTAGGGTACTTTTGGCTGGAGATAAGAGAGGGTGCATTCAGAAGACATGAGGACTATCTGAACCTAGCGTGCTCTGGAAAATGAAGTCAGGAGAGAAACATGGGAGTTGGGCTGCAGTTACTAGACAGACCATTGTGCTGTTATTCATCAAGATAAGAAATATTAAAGGGAAAGTGGAAGATGAATGTTTGTCCATTGCAATGCAGAACATGAGCGTGCTAATTGAACAGGCTATATTGTCAGTTTCTCTCAACTCATCTGCCCTTTCTGGCTAGCATATTAGAAATGGAGTGATTAGACTTTGAGAACAAACTTACTGTTACCAGGGGGGAAGGGAGGGGCAGGGAGTAGATTGAGGGTTTGGGATTGACATGTACACACTGCTGTATTTAAGGACTTAACTGTAAAGCACAGGGAACTCTGCTCAATGCTCTGTAATAACCTAAATGGGAAAAGAATTTGACAAAGAATAAGATACATGTATATGTATAACTGAATCACTTTGCTGTACACATGAAACTAACACAACATTGTTGATCAACTATACCCCAATATAAAATAAAAAATTAAAAATAAATAAATAAAATAAGACCAACTTGTCCCCCCTCTGGGCAAGAGACTTTCAAGACACCTGAATACACACTCTCCAATAAGTGACTTTAAAACCAAAAGGAAAGGTTTCTCTAATGCGCGCTGGGCATCAAAGAGCAGAAGCTTTGATAGCTCGGTGCCAGCAGAGAACTGGTGAGAACAGTGGCAGCAACAACAGTCCTTCCTGTAGCAACACTAACGCCTTTGAGACTTTGGCAGTAAGTTACAGTTTTGGGGACCAGCAGTGATAGAACACATTGTTCAATGAGACAGAGCTGGAGAGAAAGGAAATGGAGTTGTCTCTCTGGCCACCCACTGGTCCTTCTCTCTCTGACCTCTAAATATTAAAGTACAGAGGGCTAAAGTACAGATCAACTTCTCTGGTCATTCCATAGATGATGATATTTGGTCTATGGTCTCAGCCATGCCATACCCCAGTGATTCTCAAATTTATACACCCGGCCTACGCTTCTCCCTAGACCTCCTGATTTGTATATCCAAACTGCTGTTTGGTATTTTCATCTGGATATCTAATAGGTATTTCAGACTTACCATATCCAAAATCAGATTTTGATTTTTTCCCTCTAAATCTCCTCCTTCTACACTCCTCTCCTTCTCCCAAATGGCCACTCTGTCCTTCGAGTTCTCCACACCAAATATTTTAGAGTCACCACTGATTTTTCTTCTTGTCCCATCCCATATCTAATTCATCAGCAAATCCCCATAGTTTTTATCTTCAAAATATATCCAATATCCACTCCATGTCCATTGCTACCACTTGGTCCGAAACCCCATGATGTCTATCCTGGACTGTACTAGCTTCCTCACTGGTCTTCTGACTTCTAACGCTGCCATCTTAAATGTACTTCTTGACAGAGCAGCCAGAGTGATACATCGAAAACACGTATCAGACCCTGCTTCTCCATGGATGAAAATCCTCCAACGGCTCCCCATACAATTAGGATGAAATCCCAAGTCTGCGCACTCACTGTGTCCGGCCCGTAGCCCCACGCTCACACTGTCCTCTCCAGGCACACTGACCCCTTGCTGACCCTGAAACACAGCAGCTCACTCCCAACTCCAGGGGTTGGGACCTAGCAGCTCCCTTTGTTTAGAACACCCTTCTGAAAAATATTTATGACTCTGTTCCCCCAACTTCCTCAATCTCTGTTCACATGTCACATGATGGAAGTGGCCTCTTGAGCACCGTGCACCAAAAAGCAGCCCTGCTCCCACACTGACTTTACCTTCTTTTCTCCATCATTCTGTCACTGGCTGGCTTACTAAATACACATTTACTTGTTTAATTGCGGACTGTCTGTTTCCCCCAGTGGAATGAAAACTCCAAGAGGTCAGAACTTTGTTTTCTTCACCGCTTATCTCCAGGGCCTAGAACAGCAACGCTTAGAACACAGTGGGCTGTAAATATATATGGAAAGAATGATCTGTGGAAATAGAGTAGGGGTTCACAGGTCTGCTTGATCATCAACTGATGTAAGGAGTTAAAGACGTATGTATTCCTGGGCCAGTCGCAAACCTGGTAATTCAAAATTTCTGGGAGTCATGCCTTAAAATCTGACTTTTAGATACTTCCCAGGAGATTATAATAATCATTGAGACTTAAGAACCATGAAACCTAAAAACTAGTTCTCAGAGCTCCTGGGAAATAACCTCTGAGAACCCCTGAAACTACTTGGGAAGAATTTGAGGGAGCTGGAATTCCCAAATATAGTTCAGGCCAGAGAGACACCATTTTACAACCGATATTTTGAC
Source organism: Balaenoptera ricei (assembly GCF_028023285.1). Lineage (NCBI taxonomy): Eukaryota > Metazoa > Chordata > Mammalia > Artiodactyla > Balaenopteridae > Balaenoptera > Balaenoptera ricei. The sequence continues at coordinate 66,933,997 of NC_082650.1, forward strand.
CCTGTTCTACCTCCAGGCTGCCCCAGAATGGGAAATGTGGGTTACAATGGAAAGCGAGTGATTCTGACTAAACATCACATTTTGCTAAGAAACGTCGGGCTAACCCCCTTCTGTCTTTCTCGAGAGACACCATGACCACCCACAGCCAAAGGGGAAATGTAGAAATGCTCCTGATTTGTACTTACAAGGAGGTAGAAGGGAAGGGAAGTCTTGGTCTGCACAGCCCTTAAGATAAGATCTATGGGTCTTATTCCATTTGGTCCGAGGTGTAGTAATTACTCCTGGGTGTCTGATGGAGTCAGGACCACCACCTTCTGGTGGCAGATGTCTCTAATTGGACGTGTGGCCTGGAGAACATGGTAGAATAGCCCTGGGCCTCCCCTCTCTCCTCTGAGGTCTTCTGACTCCAAGAGCCTACTGAGCCCAGGGCATGATCTCAGCCCTTCAGAAACTTAAAAGAATTGCCCCAGAAGTACTCCTCTCTCCTGAAAATGATGGGAAGGGTGTCCGAGGAGGTAGAGCGGGTGAGGGCAAGAACAAAGGGACAGAAGCTTCTTGTGGATCATCTCAGCCAACTGACATGTACTGGGATTTGGAATCTAGAAAAAGAAAGAAATGCTCACCCCTTCATGCTCAGCATCTCTCATCTGGGCAACAGATAGAGAGGGAAAGGCTCACTTCCATGAAATGCTTTGCTGTCACTTTGCCTTGAATTGATGAGGCCAATTGCATTAGGAGAGGACCTATGGAGCCTGCTGATGTTCTTATCTACGGCAGGAAGAGTAAAAATGATGTTCAGTTTGAGAGTGTCTTGCGTACTATAATTGTAACACCAGTTTACTTGAATCCTGAAAATATCCTTTCTCCATCTAAACCCAGACTGCGCTGAAAATGACTTGCCTTTTTCACCCGCCACCCCCCCGATTCCAGCAGACCAGATGAGCAGTACTGCAATTTCGCAGTGCTCCTCTGGGGAGGTAATGTGGACAAATGTATGCAGCAAGGTTCTTTTCAAGAAGATTAAGTGAAGGGGAAAGTTTAACGCAGAGGCTCAGCAATTCTGCCAGGCTCTCTCTTGCAAACAGCCATGAAAAAAAAAAAAAATTACGTAGGAGGGAATGAGTTGATGCTTGCTGTTTGCTACAGGGCATCTCAGAAGCAGCAAAGGAAACCACAGACCAGGCCAAGGATTGCTGTGTCTTAACTAGCTTCCCTGGGGAAAGTGGCCCCCGATATTATCTGGGAACTGAATGGAAACTGGCAAGCACATGGCACTCTTCCATAGGTATAGAGTGTTTTTCATATTCAAAGCTCTTTAATGCTTCCCCCAGGAGCCTTGTGAGATAAGAGCGGAAGTGATTATATCCTCAGTTTGTGAAAAGGAGAATCAAAACTGAAGAGTCAAGCAATTTGCACAGAAAATAATTGGAGTCAGTGTCCAACCGACATCAGGCCTCAGGGTTTCCTGGTGTTGAAACCAGAGCTCAGAAAAACGAGGCCCAGAGCCTGGGTCTGAAAAGCACATATCAAAGGAAGCAAGTACCCAAGCACCGCCTCATAATTAAAAGTGATTGGACCAAATTCAGTCATGGTGCAGAAGAATGCAGGCAGATTTAGAACTGAAATGACTTATAAGTGGCACTTCACTGAAAATTAATTTCCTATAGCTTATTTCTGTAGGCATATTGCCATTTGATGGACATCAGTATGCATTAATAAGAAAGCAGAGATGAAAATCAAGAAACCTCTGGACGCCTGAATTTGTCTGTAAAGAATCATTGCAGCATTTCAAAAGGAGCTCAAGCTAACTTGAATTAATAAAAGCTGAACTCTAAATCTCCCTTCCTTCATATCTAGCCTTTTCATTTCTTTCTTCCATTGAACTCTTTTTTTCTTCAGTGCTTTTGGCAAAAAGGAGGAAATCTGGAGGAAAAAAACCCAAGTTAGATCATCTTTAACTCAAAGAATATAAGAAATTTTACAGAATACATAACAAGCACTCCTATTTCTTGCTATGACAGAACCTCATCCATGAACCAGGATGTCTTCATTCATGCTTCCTTTGATTCTTGGTTACTAAGAGTACTCCAAAATCACACCTGAAGATATACATGTGTGTGTGTGTGTGTGTGTGTGTGTATATATATATATATATATATATATATATACACACACACACACACACACACACACCTGGCAACCGATGGGGGTGTGAATAATGAGGGGTGAGAGGTCAGACTGCGTGTGTTCAATCCTGGCTCCATTACTATGGAGCTGTATGTCTTTAGGCAGGTAAGTCTCATTATCCATAACTATTAATTGGAGACAATACTTCAAAAGATTTGTTGTTTCATTGTTTCCCTGAAAATTATAAGGAAGAATATGTATAAATAAATTAGCATAGTAATGGAAGGAAAGCAAATATTCGACAAAGGTTAACTTTACAATAGAGCATTTTGGCTTCCTCCGTCTAACAAATTACACGAACTTAGTGACTTAACACAAATTTACTGTCTTACAATTCGATAGGTTAGAAGTCTAAATAGGTCCGTCTCACTGGGTTAAAATTAAGGTGTCAGCAGGGCTGCATTCCTTTCTGGAGATTTTAGGGGAATTCATTTCCTCACCTCCATCTTTGAATAACATTACATCTCCAGTAATGTTCCATCTCTGTGTCTTTCTTCTGTAGTTGCGTCTCCTTCTGACCCTCTTGCACCTTCCTCTTTCATTTCTAAGGACCTTCGTGATTACATTGGACCTGCCTTGATGATCCAGAATACTCTCCCCATCTCAACTCATCCCCATCTCACACTTAGCAACTGTGTCAGGTAGAAGAATGACCTTCCAAAAGATATCCATGTCCTAATCCTTGTAATGTGTAAATGTTACCTTCTATGACAAAAAAGGACTGTGCAGACCTGATTAAATTAAGGGTCTCGAAATGGGGAGATTATCCTCGATTGTCAGGGTAGCCTCTAAATGCCATCACAAGTGCCTTTATAAAAGGGGGACAGAAGGAGGTTACATGCACAGAAGAGGAGAAGGCAATGTGACCACAGAGACAGAGATTCAAGTGATGTGGCCACAAGACAAGGAACGGTATCAGCCACCGGAAGCTAAAGAGGCAAGGAATAGATTCTTCCCTAAAGCCTTGGGGGAAGCACAGGACTGCCAGTACCTTGGTTTCATTCCAGTGAAACGAATTTCAGAATTCTGGTTTTCCAGATCTGTGAGACAATTAACTTCTCTTTTCCGAAGCCACCCAATTTATGGTAACTTGGTATAGCAGCCGCAGGAAACTACTACAGCAAGAGTAATTCCATCTGCAACCTTAATTCTCCTTTGCCATAATCCCAGGTTTGGGGGATTAGGACACGGACAACTCTGGGGGACAATGATCCTGGCTACTACACTCCTTTAACCCACCAGCTCCATAAATACATCCCTATAGTTCCCTCCACCCTCTTCCACATACCACATTGTACCATGGCTCTTGCCTTTAAATTCTACAGCTTAGTGGTTGAGAGTGTTGCTTCTGGAGTATGTCCATTTCAACACTTACTAGCTGTGTGACCCTGAGAAGTTACATAATTTAGTTTTCTTACTGATAAAGCAGAGATAATATAGTACCACCTCATAGGATGGCGAACTGATTAAACGATATAATGCATGTGAAGTTCTTAGAGTATTGTTTTGCACATAATAATCTTTCAACAATGTCACATAATATTATTATCATCCTTTTCATCACCATCATCATCATCAACATCTAGGTACTAGAAGGAAGATGGGTATAACAGTTTTCTATTACACAGTAATAGAAACAGTGGCTTAAAACAATAATCATTTGTTATTTTATAATCATATGGGTTATCAATTTTCACTCAGCTTGCTTGGGCAGTTCTTCTGCTGGTCTCACTTGAGCTCACTCAGGTGGCGGCACTCAGCTCAGCGGGCTTCATGGCCCCAGATATGCTTATTGCCATGGCTGGTGGTTGATGTGATGCCCACAAGGTGTTGCAGCCTCATGGGGACTAGCCCAGGTTCCTGGGCATGGAAGTCTCAGGACGAGACCTGCGTCTTGAGGCCAAGGCTCAAAACTCCCAGTTGTCATGTCTGCTACATTCCGTTGGTCAAAGCAAATCCCAAGGACAGCCTGAATTCAAGAGTGGCCAGATAGATTCCACCTCTGGATGTAAGGAATAGAAAAGTCAGCTTTCAAAGGGGTGTGCAGAGAGTGATGGGAGGAATTTGTGGCCGTTTCTTGCAATCTAGCATCGTGAGCTTTGGGAAGATAGTCCTGGATCTGAAATTTTGCAAATGTGTGAGCTTGGGCAAATCGCATAAACCCTGGTACAATAACAGCATTTGAGGGCCTATTATGTGCCAAACACTGTGCTAAAATCTGGAGATATTAGGAGAGCCTGACACATGCTCCCTCATCTAAAGAAGGCAGTTTATAAAATCAGGGAAATATTTATCTTAAAGTATTGGTGTGAGGAGGACACACGTAATGTCTACGAAATGTCTAATACAGTGCTTGGTAGTACCTGGGCACAGAGTAGGTACTCAATAAATGACAGTGATCATTATTATTTAATTTTCACAAGACTGTCCAGATTTCACTTATAAATGGGTATGGAAGCACATGTTATTTGTATTAGTCTGCTCAGGCTGCCATAGCAAAATACCATAAACCGGATGGCTTTAAAAACAAAAATTGGGCTTCCCTGGTGGCGCAGCGGTTGAGAGTCTGCCTGCCAATGCAGGGGACACGGGTTCGTGCCCCGGTCCGGGAAGATCCCACGTGCCACGGAGCGGCTAGGCCTGTGAACCACAACTACTGAGCCTGCGCGTCTGGAGCCTGTGCTCCGCAACGAGAGGCCGCGACAGTGAGAGGCCCGCGCACCGCGATGAAGAGTGGCCCCCGCTTGCTGCAACTAGAGAAAGCCCTCGCACAGAAACGAAGACCCAACACAGCCAAAAATAAATAAATAAATAAATTTAAAAAACAAAAATTTATTTCTTACAGCTCTGGAGGATGGGAAGCCCAGAATCAAGGTTCTGGTAGGTTTCCCTCTGAGGACTTTTTCCTTGGCTTGTAGGCAGCCGCCATCTTGCTGTGTGATCATATGGCTTCCTCCTTGCAAGTACTTGTGGAGAAAAAGAGAGAAAGCTCTCCACTCTCTCTTTTTCTAAGGACATTAATCCCATCAGGTGGGCCCCACCCTCATGACCTGATCTAACCCTAATTACCTACCAAAAGCCCCATCTCCAACTGCCGTCACACTTGAGGTTAGGACTTCCACATATGAATCTGGGTTGGGGGACACAAGCACTCAGTCCTTAACACCATCCGAAGCCTTTCATCTTTCAGGCCCAGAAGATAAAAAGCTGCGATATATGCTCTCTAGTGGCCTGGAATTGATTTCACAGTATTGAATCGGAGCCATCTTTTAAATAAACATTTATAATCAAAACTAAAAGTGTGCATTCAACCTCAGGTTTGTTTCCATAAATACAATCGTATGCATAGGGTGCAATTACCAGAGCTATAAACACATGATGCATTAATTCACTCTTCAACAAGGACAGGTGTTTAAATGCCTTTCACTGTCCAGGGAGTGGCAAAGCCTGAATAACTTTAGTCTCAGACACAGCTTATTTTTTTGTTCAAAGGCTTATTGCAAATCCTGGGTGCCAGAATCAGGCAGTATAAAGAGAGAATGGGACTGAGAGTCTGAAGACCTGGCTTACACACCCAGCATTAGCGCTAACAAGCTCTGTGACCTAAAGTAAGCTATCTAACCTATCACAGCCTCGGTCTCTTAGTGCACAATAAATGGAAGGACTGGCTCAGTGTTTCTGCACCGTGTGCCGTGGAGCCCTGGGGTAACACAGACCTGCAGCAGGAAGGGGAGGCAAGGACAGCTTGAGAGCCCTCCACATGGACACCAGCTCAGCACCCCTCCCTTGTCTAAGCCTCAGTAAGTCATTTGAAGAAAGGGTCCAGTGTAGAAAAAATGGTAAATGGTTGGGGGTGAGGGGGCTAGATCAGAGAGTTCCAACTTTAATGTACTTACAAAGCAACTGAGGACCTGGTTGAAATTCAGACTCTGATTCACTATGTCTGGGGTGGTGCATTTCTAAGAAGCCCCTAGCTGTTGCTACTACTGCCCATCCCCAGACCATGCTCTGTCTAGTAAGAGATTATGATGTGAATCTCTAAGTCCAAATTTTTCTTTTACTAAAGAAAAATATTTCTAGGGAGGGCGCATGAGTATCAAATGAGAGGCAAATGAAACTTTGGAATCTTAGGGATATTCCAACAGATCTCCCATCCAAAAAAGCTTTTCCTCCAGAAAGAACAGGTCTGAAATTACATTTAGAGGGAGAGGTCCACCAGGATTGACTTGGTGAGGTTTGTGTGTGCCTGCACCTTCATGTGGAATCCAAAGCGAATCTCTTCAAGGGTTGAGTGCAATTCTATTACCGTTTCCATTGTTCTTTTCCTTTTCTCACTCCTCTGCACTGCCTGTTTCCAGGTGAGATGGGAAATAGAAAGACCAAACTACCAATAATAGGAAAGGATTTTCTTACAGTATTTTCGGTCCAGCTGGAATTGGGAAGTGACAAAAAAATCTCACAAGCAAAGCAAATCTTGAGGCCATCCAATCTGGCAGAGCCCCGAGCGACTGACTAAGAATCTAATGGGGAGAATATCTAAAGTTTCGGGCCCCTGAAGGCTCCCCATCATTCATTTCAATACCGGAAATTTCCCGTCCCTACAGCTCTGGTTCCCCAACAAGTTGGGTAATTTGCTTGCTATCTGCCCCATCAGGGAACTAGTCTTAACACTATTATGTTCAGAGGCACACACCTCCCTGATGAACCATATTATTAAAGGTTGCAAAGATAATGCAGAGATGAATAGTCTGCAAACCACATGAAAAGTGCCAAGATGAATTCAATTATATTCTGGAGACTAAAGAATAAATTGGAAATGAGGCGATCTCTTATTCAAGAAGACTTCCTCCCAGTTCTCTCTGAATGTAAACACACAGCTCTCTGCTGAGGATGGGGTCACCCCATCCTGCTTGGGGAAAGCAGCTTGAATTTTATTACCTTGCTGATCCCTGGCAGCATATACACTTCAGGAGGTGCGCACTCTTCTCCCCTTTACTTTGTCTCATGTGCTGGTTTCCAACTCTCATAACATTTTAATTAAATTTGGGCTTGTCTTTCTCTCTCACCTTACTCTCTGCATCAAAGGAGAAGCTTTGCACATGCCGCCTGGCTGGGGTCCCTGCAATTCTTCCATTCCAAAAGCAGGCTGCTTTGCCAGACAAGGAGAGCGGCAATTAAATCAAAGCAGAGGTAACCTGCAGCTATCTCTCTGAGAAGCTTCTCGGAGAGATAGCTGCACATAACTTCAATGTGACTTATATAGAAAGGTAATGAATTCTACAATGCAAATTTGCGTACAGGTCAAACAAGAAATGGCTTTGCATTTGATAGTACACTGGGTATCAGGTAGTTGTCACACAATGAATAATTCACCTTGCAACATCACTTGCTATGTAAATGATAGTCTATGTATATTAACGCACTTAGCGCTTAGAATAAAATGGACAGCTGGGGCCAAATGAATCTCTCTCAGGACATATTGCCATTACGGCTCCCCAGCGAGTTTAACTCTTCACTTTTGAGGATGGTAATGAGCATATTAATTGAATAGGGCATGGGATTCATTGGGATTCATTTTGATGAAGTCAGGGTTACACAAAAACAAGGGAATAATTTTAGTATGCCTTGATGGCATTGACATTGGCACAGTCTGGGTTAACAGTCATGACTTACAAATCAATCTGGTTGGGAATCAGTGGAATTCAGGAATATGACAGATGTTGGCTATTTTCAAGTGGCAAACTCTACTTACATTCATTTTCTTTAAATGCCACTTGGCCACATGAAAAACACATTTAACCTTGCAACCATTCAACCAGATTTCTTGATTTCTTCCAAAGCAGCTATTCATGGATCCTCTGCACTAACATTTACTATCCATTTGGATACCAAACCTACGGAAAGGAAAGGTCATTTTCTCACTGTGCTTCATAATCAAATCATAAAAAAGAAATTTCCCTGATGTCTGAATTTTCAAACCGTTATGAAGTTCCAACCAGTAAGAAAAAAATGTTTCTCACTGGTAGCATTAGGCAACATCTCTCACCGTATGTTTATTTTTGTTGGACTCAGGTGTGTTTTGAGAAGTTATTTGAACACTATTCAGCACCAGGATTTAGATTTTTGATAGGCTGGGGTGGCCGAAGTGGAGACAAAGTCTAGGGAGAGTACACAGGAGGGGAGATGGTCCCTGAGCGAGTATTCACCGTAACAAAAGCATCTGGGCATTAGAAGCCATACTCAGCCCCAGGACCACAGATAGAAGAAAGGAAGAGGGGTGGTTTCTAGGCGCTTGTGTCAGCCTTGGTTCAGCCAGAGAAGCAGAATATCAGTAGGATACATATGAATTTACACAAGGAATGAGCCATTGTGGGGACTGGCTAATCAAATACTAACATCCATAGGGTGGCCATGAGAAAAGAAAGATCTTGAGCAGACAGAAACCCAAGGAAAACAAGCTGAAGCTCATCGTCCACTCATGTAAGTCTGGAATAAAGATTCAAGGGGAAGGAAGCTTCAACTGCTACTTGGAGTCCTGGGACTCAGCGAAGATCTAAGCCCTTCCAACTAAGTCAGTCAGGCCCACCAAGAATAACGTCCCTTTTGATTCATTAAAATAACTAATTCGTGACTGTAACTGCATCTGCAGAATCCCTTCGCAGCAGCACCTAGATTAGAGTTGATTGACAAGAAATGGAGGTTTATGCTACAACATGACCACTGTTTCCCTCCAACCTGCAGCCCACCCTACCCAGAAACATGTTAGAAATGGAGTTCTGGGGACTGGAGTTCAGCCTAGCCAAGTTGACATATCTAAAAGCGGTCGCAGAGTTAATACCAAAACTTGTCTAGAACCATCAACCCTGAAAGCGTGCCTTCTGCTGGGGAGAACTTGGTGGTTATATAAATGGAAGAGTTGTGTTACCAAGTGCACAAGCAGCTTTGGAGCTCAAGCAGTTTTGCTGTGGGACTCTCTCCTGCACTTACTTCATTGAGCGTCTCTAGGAGGGATTTTTCCTTCCGATGTTGCAAGATTAATGTCAAGAGGTAGAGCCACATGGCTCCAGTTCTGCTGCCATTAACTGGACTCCACTTCAGACAGAAGTGATGGTAACAGCAGTAGCAGCAACAGGAATGCTTTGCTTTGACATGGCTCCTCTGCGCAGCCAATGAGATTGGAGGACTCAGCTTCAGGGACAAGCGATGATGATGGATTCATGAACGTATGTTAGCATATCCGGGACAGCAAGGAAACACTTGATAGAGTAGGAACCATGAAAGGCTGGACATTCTGGAGTCAATTTTGTGGGGAACTGGAGCCATTTGAATTTGAGTAGTGATGTAACTGGGACTACAGTCGTCCTTTCCAGCCACTGACATCTTAGGTACTGATGTAGCAGCTGCATATTCATATTTATATACCAAGAGTCCATGGAATGTTCTAGGTCACTGGGTCACTATGACAGGGTGATACTAAGCCAGGGCCCAGTCTGAGGTCTGGAAGACCAGAGCCAATGGACAAGCAATCAGAATCAGGTTGTTAGGGTGGGATTAAAAATAGAATCAGAATCTCAGGAGAGGTAGACTAAGGAAACCGGATATATGACAGGAAAATGGTAATCTAATAAAAGCAAACTCAGAAGTAAATAGGTTAGAAGGTAGAAGCCACTCAACGGCCAGTAAGCTAGTCCCTGAAGGTCACAGAAACCTTGCTACATCTGGAAACATCTCCATTTTCCCAACTGATTTGGCTGCAAAAAAATAAACCCTGTCTTTCCTGGTCCACCTGGTTCCCTTATGGAATTCTAACCACAGCTTATTCTTAACCCCAGGTGTTCCTCATGTAAAGGGAAATCGAGAGTTCTTAGTGGAAATTTCAGAGACAAACAAGGGATAATATAATAATCCCAAAAGGGAAGTAATTAACTTGTCATCACTTGAAAGAAAACTACCATTTGGCTAATTTAAGTTGATTTGAAAACTTAAAAATCAGCATAATGCTGCCCTCCAACCTCCGCCTGTGGAAATTTATATCATCGTTAATCATAAGTGTAAAACACTAACAATATAAACATATAATTGAAAAACAATGGATTACTACTTTATTAAGATGAAAGTGAGAAAGCCAGAATCGTTTGAATTTCTTGGGAGGAGAGTAGACAGGAGAGATGGAAAACCCAAAATATGAAAATATGAAAGCTGTTTTTATTAAAATGGGAGTTATGAAAATTCCACTTAGAATTCAAGAAATGTGTGTTTCCAACATAGGAAGTACATATATCTATATTTCATATTTTCAAATATAAATATGTAATATGTATCTGTAACATGTGTTTGTTTTTCTTCTGGCACCTCATAACTAGAGCTGTCAGTAGCATGAGAAAAGAGGATGCAACAGGTATAGTCACAAGACAGAGATTAGGATGAGAGGGGAAAAAGGAGAAACTGAGGATACGAGAGTGAACAGGGAGGGGATTAGGACAGAAAAAGAGCAGGAAAAAGCAAAATATAAGGAGGAGTCCTGTAGAGGAAGTAAGGAAAAGAGGGAAATAAAGATGCAAGAGAGGAAAACAGGAAAGACAGAAGTGTCGTAACATAACACGGTTGAGAATATTTCCAGAGAGCTCCACTGGATGAGTGGATTGTTCAGTATGGCTGAAGCACAAGCCAGAGTCTAAAAAAGAAGAAATAAGAGTAAGAAGGGGGAGAGAAATAAAATGTACCATGATTAAGGTTGAGACACCCTATGATACATCTTAAAGAAAAACAAAAATGGGCTGCTTACTGACCTTCTTAGACCTTCGATCTAATTAGAAAGAAACCAAAGAAAGTTTTTTAAGCAGCTTGAATAGAGAAGAAGGAATGCATCTGAGACCTAAAAAGCTGTCCTTCTGCAATCCTTCTCCCCTCTAGTGGCAAAGAGGAACCACCTGCATCCAATCCCTAGGAAGCCCTTTCTGCTCTCAGAGTTCTCACTCCACCAGGGGCTGCCCACTTCCTGAATATTCCACCTCCCGCTCCCTACCAGCTCCGTCCCTTCAAAAGTCACAACTCACTCTCTCACTGTCCATCCCCCATATCCCACAGCCTCTCCAGCTATTGCCATATCTGTCTACTCCTCAAGAGGAGGAGATCAGAGAGTTCTTTCAAAAGTGCATCCAATCACGTTACTCTTTCAAAACCCTTCCAAGCCTTCCCATTGCAGTCTCAACATCTCCAGCATTTGATCTACAAAGTGTTACCTGATCTGGCCCCTATGTACTCTGTCATCCACTATATACTTTAGCCACGTGGACCTTCTTTAAAGCTCCTTGAACACCCAGTGCCCAGTTCAGTCCTGCCTGAGCTGTTCTTCCCTCGGCCTGAAAGTGTTGCCTAGACTTTCATATGCCATCCTTTAACTTAAATGGTACATCCTCAAAGAGGTCTTCCCTTTGACTAGAAAAGAAATTATGCTAAATCACAGCACCCTCTCCTTCTATTATGACTCCTTTAAAATAGATTTTTTTTGCGTGTAGATAGTGGTTGAATGCCTGTCTCTCCCACCAGAGGGCAAGAAAAGTCACTGAACATTTTACTTACCTCTGTACCTACATAAATAAATGTACAATGCAGCCTAGAAGCAGATCTTATAAGTACAGGAGTAGGTGCTCCTACCCTTAGTCCAGGGATTTTTAGGTTGGGAAGCTTAGCAATACCTGGAAAATTCATCATTTATGACAAATGTGTTCTGTAAAGGGCTAGATAGCAAATATTTGGGGCTTTGCAGGTAATATGGCCTCTTTGCAACCACGCAGCTTGGCTTGTAGGGCGAAAGCAGTCATGGATAATATGTAAGTAAAAGAGCATGGCTGTGTTCCAACAAAATGTTATTTTGGACACTGAAATTTGAATTTCACATGTCATGCAATATTACTCTTCCTTGTAAAAACTATTCTCAGCTTGGGGGCCATACAAAAACAGGCAGAGGGCTAGATTTGGTTTGTGGCCTGGAGTTTGTCAACCCTGATCTATGTTAGAACCACTTGTCATCAGGTCCTCTTCTTTCCCTTCCCAACCTCTCCTCATTGCCAAAACAACCAAATGACAATGACAGCAGTAACAAATACTGCTTCCCAGAGAGAGAAAATAACCCAATCATGCCGTGAATACACATGTGTGCACACGCAAACACACACACACATACACATGCTGCTTAAGTTCCTTCAAATGGCTTTCCATTTCTCTTAGATTAAATCAAAATTTCTCAACAGGACTTAGAAGGCTCCTGGAGACGTTAGCTGAACCCAGACCCCCAGTCTGTGCACTGGCCGTGCTGGATACCTCTCACATTGCTGCCCTAGTGCAGCTTGCTCAGCTCCAGGGCTCCATGAGGCTGCCCTCACATTTTTCTCCCTGCCCTTCCCTAACTAGTGATGGCTACCTTTTTAGGGGAAACGTCCTTGAGGGGGTGATGCCAGTTGCCTATTCTTTGTTCTCTGGACCCTGCCCTTTCCCAGTGCAGCAGGCTCTGTAGGTGGCCTACTGTGTCCCTGTCTCCTTCCTCCTGTGACCTTCCACTTACCTGGCGGGGCTCACCTCCCACCAAAGGGCGAGAAACCCACTTCCTAATGAGTTATTTTTTTATTCCTAACTATTTTTGTGTTTTTTGTTGCTATTGTAATAGATACCGTTTTTGTTTTTCTTTTTTTCTTTCCATTTCTGACTGTTCACTGCTCTTATACAGAAATGGGACTGACTTATTTTTTTAAATTTTATTTATTTATTTATTTATTTATTTATAGCTGTGTTGGGTCTTCGTTTCTGTGCGAGGGCTTTCTCTAGTTGCAGCGAGCGGGGGCCACTCTTCATCGTGGTGCGCGGGCCTCTCGCTATCGCGGCCTCTCTTGTTGCGGAGCACAGGCTCCAGACGCGCAGGCTCAGTAGTTGTGTCTCATGGGCCTAGTTGCTCCGCGGCATGTGGGATCTTCCCAGACCAGGGCTCGAACCTGTGTCCCCTGCATTGGCAGGCAGATTCTCAACCGCTGCGCCACCAGGGACTGATTTTTGATTGTTGTATTGGATTAGGCTGAGTTCAGGCCTTTTTGGCTCCACATCCAGCTCCCCGCATCTCACTGCCCCCCCCCCCCCCCATCTCATCTCCTTGGCACCAGGACCAGGGCCTGGGGACCGTGTTACTGGGTTATCACCTGGAGCCTGACTCTGGGTCACCAGCCCCTTGCTGTGGTCTTCCTCTCCCTAAAATAAGGATGGATACTCCTGCTCTCTCACCTTTCCCGGGAACGTTTAAGACGAGTGAGTAATGTAGCAAGAGCCTCAGGGCACTGGCATGAATAGTTTGACGTGGCTGAGACCAGTCCCTTTTTTTTTTCTAATCCAGGTGTTGTCATATAATTGCAAGGCTATGGCCATGTGATCTTACTGTGGCCAATGAAATTTGTTAAGAAAACCATTTTGTGGTTTTGTTGATATTTGTTCATAATCCTTAGCTTGAAAAATTAGACAATAACACATAGCACAGATACAGTGATTTTTCATTTTTAGAGTAGTAGGTATCATTTGAGCTTCAGAATAACCATGAGAGACTTTAAAAGTTAAAAAGTGCCTTAAAATGTCAGGTGCCTTCCACCAAATACTTAAAACAATAAGTGATGGAATTAAAGTCCATCTTCTGGCCTCCAGTGCAGGACCTTAGCTGGTCCCCCACCCAACTAATATTGACAATCTAATGGTGACAGAAACTAGAAATTCACCTTTAGTTATTAAATGTGACAACATGTATGTATCGTGGTCCATATGGAGAAACTAGCTGATAGTCACTTATTTATATAAAAAAGTAAAGGGTTATTTAAAAGTAACAAATATAAAAGCAATGCTATGAGGAATAGAAACGCAAAATATTTTGCACGATTGTCTCAGTTCAGGAATTACCATTGACTGGGTGGCTTATGCGCAGTGGAAACTTATTTCTCGCCGTTCTGGAGGCTGGGAGTCTGAGAGCAGGGTGCCTGTGTGGCCAGGTTCTGGTGAGAGGCCTCTTCCTGGGCTGCAGAGGGCTGACTTCTCATTGTACCCTCACGTGGCCGAGTGGGAGGGTTAGGGAGGAAGCGAGCTCTCTTGCGACTCTAGTTACATTCACGAGGGCTCCATCCTTAGGACCTCATCTTACCCTAATCACCTCCTGATTACCAGCACATTGGAGCAGCGTTTCAACATACAGATTTTGGGGAGCCACAAACGTCCAGTCCTTAGCAATGGTTGAAAGACACTAGGAATTAAAAAAATGAGAAAAAGTATTTCCGAAATGTTCAAATTTGGAGAAATAAATTTTGATAAGTTAGAAAGTCCAGAGAAAAGTTTTGCAGTTAGGAAGGACTTGGCTAATGAGACAATGAATGTAAAATGAACTGGAAAATCAAAATTTAGCCTTTGTTCTAATGCAGATGTTTTTACTGTGTATGTGTATGTGTGCGGGTTAAACCCTGAGGAGACCCACTTGAAGACTGAAGTGGATACAGTGCTCCACGCAGGGCCCCTCTTCCAGGCCTTTGTCACCCCCTCCCATCCACAGGAAGAGCCACTGTTGCTGGCTCACAGCTGGACCCTCACTGGGAGTTGCCCTCTGCTGTCAGGAAACTTCCTCTAGGGTCAAGAGCCCTCCCCTGGGGTACCGGGTGACCTGTGACTGTTACATGCTGGGATACAAAGGTCTAGCCCTTTTGCCTAAATTTTTAAGGTCATTCAAGCTCCAGAGTTTCCTCTAGAATATTGTCTGAGTCTAACTTGCAATCAAATCCTAGAACCAGGCAGTTCTATCTTCCTCACTTGCTTAAAAGGATATCTCCAGAGAGTACTTCCCAGTAAGTCTCTGGTAGGCAATTCTCCCTCTCAGAGTGCGTTTTCAGGAAAACCAACCTAAGACAAAGGTTAATTCTGAAAAAGTAGAGCATGTACATATATATATATATATTTTATCTACTTGGCTGAAATTTTTATTTCTCAGGAGATGAATAAAACACTATGAGGGAACTGCTAAACTTGGTTTATTTCTGAATAAATTTTGAAAAAGATAACTGGTTGCTGAAGTAGAAGGCATGAAAATGAGAAAATATAATATTCCATCAGATATTTTAAATAGAGATTTTTGAATACAGAGAAAAAACAAATGTACCCTTTCTTCTGAAAGTTCATAATAATAATGATCCCAATTAAGAACAAAGTATATTCAATGAAAACAAAGAAACAAAGTAGCCTCAGAAAGAGCTGTGATGAACTTGGTTTTATAGAATGTATGTTGCATTAGGACAAGAGGATCACACAATAAACAGACATAATACTAAACCAGAAAGGTTTAAGCCTAAGATTATCTAAGATATGCAAAAGAGTGATAAACGAAACTAAATTTTTGGGGGGTGGGGTAATTTTTCCTACTAAGCTTCTAAGCTTGGAAATAAGCTACAGATCATTCCAATATTTACTTTACCATCTCCTTCTCCTCCTACATGTATGCAGTTCCTGCAATGTAATAGCTGCTTAATAAAAGGTAGAGGAAAAAAGGAGGGAAGGAGAAGGAAGGAAGGAAGGAAGGAAGGAAGGAAGGAAGGAAGGGAGGGAGGGAGGGAAAGAAGAGGGAAAGAAAGAAAGAAAAGGAGCAAATGCTGTAACTTAAAAAGACAACAAAGAGAGAGCAACATTACTTGATCCTCTTTTTTTACCGTATTTGTATTTTTTGTTTGTTTAGGAGAATAATATCTGGTGTGATAAAATACTGTTGAAAAGAAATTGAAGTCCAATAGAGGCAGCATAATGGGAAAAAATCATGTTTTATTTCTTGAGTCTTTCAGACCTGGGTTCAAATCATAACTTTATTACTTTGAGCAAGTTATATATGAATATTTTATAAATATTTTCATGGATAACTTGGTGATTATAAAAAATATGAAATATAAAACTATATACCTCAATAAGAATATTGTTAACTCTATATGTGGCTAGCTATCCTCTATCATCTATTCTTCTGTCCATACATCCTGTTCACTGCTTAAACTCTTCTGTCTGGTGTGTACCTCTTCCATCCCTGCTCTAGAATCTGTTGAAATGATGTCTATCCATCAAGAAAAATCTTTGCCTTTGCTGACATCTTCTACTTAATATGATACCTTTCTACTTTTACTTAAATTTTCATTTGTACTCAGTGTATAGTGTTAATATTTTACCTCATACCTTAACATCCAAATCAGCATCTTCCTCATTTTGCATCCTCAAACATCTAGGAAAGGCCTATGCACAAAGTAGTGTCTCAAAAAATACTTATTCTTTATAGAAACAAGAAAAAAAGTGTAATATGTATTCCATCTACATTCAGAGAGTTAAATTTTCTCCTCAAATTTATACAAGAAACTCATCAAAGATTGTCATACGTTCTATGGAACAGCTCGTACTTATCTAAAAAAATTATTTTAAGAGATATTCTTAAAATAATAATACCTTAAATTTTCTTGAAGTCCATGAGAGGGAGAAAAATAAATTCTCTTTTTGAGAAAGATCAGATAGTTGTGTATCTGAAGGTCAAATGCAGACTAAAGTTATTAAATATCTATCACCCAGGAAGAATGATTGATTTTTCTTATTTCTGTTCACACTGGTACTATAAAAGTTTAGTTTTTTTATTTTATTAAGACTATAAACTGTAATTAGTACTTAAAAGTATAAGGGGAGGTATTTGCTTCTATTCCACAAAATGTAAGACTTACCAATTCAAACTACTGACAAAATGCAAATGGTTATTGGCTGACCTGTGGGCTTTTTATTTTACTGATCAACTTTGGAATGAAAAGAAATAATACATTCATTTAATAATTGTCCATTGTTGAGACATCATTAGCCATTTAGGACTCTGCAGAGATTTAGAGTTAAAGGTCAAGAGCACAGCTTTTACTTCACTAGCAAAAATGATGCTCTAAATGATATCTTGATGACCTATAAGGGTTAATGCATTTCCTAAGTAAGCACTTTAGACCATTGTTAGTGGTAGAAACAGCCCTACTAATGTACAGCTAGCAGAGCACAAAAATTTTAAAGATATGTGTCTTACTTGAAGCCCTAAAGGTTAATTAAGTGAGAGTGTTTTTGAATTAGGAGAAGACTTTCCTTTAAAAACAATATTAAGCACTAAATATTGTCAGCATAAGATACGTGAACAATGCCAGCACACAATTGAAACCCAAAAAATCTTCCTGCTGAAATATCCAGCCCAGAAGAGCAGTTTCTCAGGCAGTGATGAGTCTTCACAATGGGATTTATGAGGTAGGGTCAGCACTTTGAATTATACTAACCAGCAAGGGGAGCAGACTCCGCGATAATCTAAGGGCAAAGACCTCGGTGTAATAATTACTCTGAACTTCCCATATGTATGGAATCCAAATAAAAGCCCTAAAATACACATCATGTAAAGACAACTGATGTTAGCAGAACAAGAGAGTACAGTCAGTGAAGCCCATCTGAGAAATTTGACAGTGAAAAGTCACACCATCCTAGGACCCAAGGACCTAGTCCATTATGCGGCTGAGCCAATGTTTCAGCCCCCTGTTTATTGAATTTGGGTTTGCTCTATGTTTTTAATATATTTCTCCCGTTCATTTCTTGCTGTGTTTGCAATGTGCTTTCATTTGTGTACTCCCTTTATCTATTTAAGTTCTGGGTTTTAGATAGATTGTTGTATGTGTTTTCCTTGCTTTTCTTTCTTTCTGTTTTTTTTTTTTTTCCATGTACTGTGTTTTTTATTAGCGTGGGTAAAATTTTATCTCTACTTTATGACTTCTGTCTTTATTTTATCATTTCTAGGGTGTGCATTCTCTTCAGTAGCTCACTCTTCTGATCTCTTCTGAAGGCAGTTCTTAGCGGTACAGTCTCGCTGGAGTCTAGCAGTAATATTTTATTAAATGTTACATTGAGGCTGAAATCCCCCAGAATTAGCAGCAGGTAGCCCAGAATCATTACCAGTCTGAACATTTTCTGTACTGAGATGATAATGATAAACGCAAAGCCTCAGTAGGAGGTTTACCACTTATTACTTAATCCACAAACCCCCTGCAGGTATCTTTTGGTGTCTTCAAATGCCCACCCAAGGGTTGTACAAAAGCCTGAAGCTAAAATACATAAATAGTTTTTAAAAGGTCCTATTACACAACATAAGCTTTTTGCTTTAGAAGATTGTTATCTTACTAACAAGAAACCGCAAGTAACACAAGTATTTGAAAAACTGTGCACACCACTAAGTGCCCATTCTAAGTATTTTGAAAACTCTTCCTAAAATATTTTTCTTATTTTGATTGAGGACCAACTGAAATGCTTCAACTCGCCATTTAATGAAATGTTTAAATAAGGGCAGTGGGAGAGTTTTTAAAAGAACTGTCTCCAGACATCCTAAACTCTGTAAGTTGAGCCAGCCAAGCACAAAAGGCCGAAGGGCTGAACATCACCCTAAGCAAAACGATGGCGAAAATACCAATGTATACAAGAGCGAACCATTTATACTCTTAAAGGCACTTGGTGTCTCTAACCTGCAAAGTAACATAAATCCACTTCTCATAATATGTGGACTTTCCAGATTTGCTTTTGTTAAAGAAAAATATATACATGATAGGTAGCTAGGTTTTGAGATCAAAACGAAGAAGTGAGTGGAACCCAGATGTGATGCAAGGCCCCAGTTCTCCTTCGTCAAAGATGCCAAGGAGGGTGTAAAGACAACAATCACTGAGTGAGAAACTGAATCAACTGAAAATGGAAAAACAAACGCTTTCCCCATTTAAATTCCATTTTCAGATGACTACCGGAAGGACGTTTTAAAAAATCACCTCTTTAGAAGACAAAGCTTTAATTTCCAAGTAAAATATGCATGCTCTTTGAAATGTGTCTTGCTTTATAAGGAGAGCTGAGCCATCTCTCAGCTTATCCACAGGGAGTCCTGGGGAGTCCTGGGTGACGATGACCAAGCACTGGATGCAAATTGGAAGCGACCTGGGCGAGCATCCAATTGTACAAATTAACTTTGTGGAACATGGGTTCAACAGTGCCACGGTGCGGGGTGTGGCTGGTACTACGCTAAAGGTTCTGCATGCCCTAAAGAACAATAAAATACAGCCCTGCCCCCAAGGAACCAATGAGGAAAAGAAGAATTTCCTGAAGAGAAAAGGAAAGTTACATATAACTATGATACGAAATAAAAGAAACAGGTGTTTCAACAAGAGTAAAGTCTCCTTCGACTGGAGTGATGACGAAAAGCCTAATGAATGGAAGAAATAGCATTTGATCTGGATGTGAAAGCATGAGTAAGAGGGGTTTTTCATTTTTGGTTTCTTATAGCAAAAGAAATACACATTCATGGTAGGAACTTTAGAGAGTATAAAGAGACAAAAAGAAGAAAACAAAAATTCTGACTCAAATACAGCCACTGTTAACATTCAATTAATGTAATTTAAAACACTCTACCATTAGAACTGATAACATGGATATTATTGACACGGAAATATGTTCACTACTGTTAAGTGAAGACACATGATTGAATTGGTTATTTATACATTCATGCATATAAATACATACTCTGAATCATGTATGCTACGGTAGAATTAAACTTGTGTTGTATTTTTTAATTAACTACTTACTATTTTTTACTCTTTAAAAATTTTTTTTAAAGAGGAGGGCTTTTAAATATATTTTTAACTTAATAAAATACTTGACAAGTTTTTAATGTCCTGGTAGGTTAAATAGAACAAAAATCAACATGATAATATCTGCTTAATTATCACCAAGTCACTGAGCAAATTCAACCACTTAGGATAAACGTGGTTTACAACTTCAAGCAAACAAGAGTCCTCTACAGCAAGTATTCTTACAGTTGTGGTTTCAGAGAACAAACATATGTAGTCTCAAGGTTATAAGCCAACAATTCTTGAGGAAAAAAAAAACTATTAAAGTAGAACTACGAATTTTACAGCGAAGCCCTTTGTCCTTTGTGATAAACAGAAAAGAAGCTCAACTTTATGATGACAAGATACAGGAAAAGTACGGATTTAACTTAATATTTATGGTAATGGAATGCAAATATTCTTTAACCTTCTTCCTTATCTTTCTAAACAAAGGGTAATAGCCAAGTAAGTCACTGCTTTGCATTCTCAGAGACTGACAATGTAAACAGATTATTAAGCCAAAATTTTCCACTAAGCACTATTTGAAAATTACCACATATGGTTTCAACTATAATTTTAATCAAGACTGAATCAAAGTATTTGGGGCTTTGCAATTTTCTATTTCCATAATACATACTATTGAATAAAATGGTGTTTTACCTAACAATATGGCAAAAACATCTATTCCTACAAAGGGATTAACATATTATTTTAATGGTTGCATTATAGTCCATTCAAGGACTAAATCATACTTTAACAATTATTGTTGGACATTATCAGTTTTTTCCAACTTTTTATTAATACGAATAATGCTTCCGTGACTGTACTATTATGAAACACTTTCTACATGCACACGTATATATATTTGTGCATTTTCTCATATTAGTCTTAGATAATCACTAAAAAGGGGAAATTTTGGAAAAAGGATATGCCTACTTTAAAGGTTATCCTTGAGTATTGCCCAAATACCTTCCTGAAAGTTGTGTACATTTATGCATTATAAATCCTCCAGAAGGGTGTCACAGTGTCTATTTTTCTACAAACTTTTAAACACTGAGTATTACCATTTTTCAAAATTATTTCCCAACATTTGAGTGAAGAGTGGCATCCTATTCTGTGTTAAATTGCATTTCATTTCTAGTGAGGCTTTGTTATTTTTGAAGTTATATATGGGTCATATTTGGGGTCATTTGCACTTACGTGTGATTTGCCTGTATTGGCAGGTTGGATTATAGCTTCCTGTATTCAGAGCCTTTCCCTAAGGTGCTTCTCTCTGTGGGACGAGTGTGCACCTCACCGGTGAACTCAGATGTGGCTACACGAATTGCTCTGAAAAGAAACTGGAGTGGAAGTGACATGCCTCTTGACTGAAATTTTAAGAATTAGCTCTTTGTTTACATATTCTCCTTCCTTCTGCCGCTAGACTGATATCCTGGAGAGAAGCTGAGCCTGGGAACAGTTGCTTTTGTGGAGAAGTTGCTCCTGAGAAGAACCACAATTGCATAATGAACATATAATGTGAGTAGAACTAAATTTTTATTGCTGTGAGACACGGATAGCTTGGTGTCACCTGTTTCCTTAGCAAGGCCTTTGTGAGTAATTTAAAAACTTGAACCCAAAGTGAGAAATAATGGCGAAAAGAACCCCAAATATGTGGCATTCACTTCAGGGCTGACAAGTGGTCAGTGAATAAACTGTTACCAGAGCCCAGTGGAGAGCAATCCAGGTCATGTAATGGTAAAAACATTCAGCCCTAACTTGGAAGTCAGATTGTGGACCAAGGGAGTGTTTTACTTAGTGAAGAACTTGGAAAACAGAATGTTAACAGTGTACCTTAGTTACTATTTGGTTCATTCAGCCTGGTACTTATAAAAGGAGATGAATTATTAAAAGAATTTACTTGTTTTCCACAGAGAAAAGGGAGTCTAGAAACACTTCCAATGCTGGAACATGCAATGAGTTTCTATCACCAACCAGGGAAAGATAAAACCCAGAAAGCCTTTGAGTGACAAAGGATAATTAAAACTCAGCCTCACGGGCAAGGCGCAAATCAAGACTATTGAAACTGAATTGATTTTTAGCACCCAGTAAATTCAGGTAAAAGAGACTAGAGGTATGGGTTTCCCAAATCCCAGCCTGATAAACTCAAGGTACCCATAATTAAGTGTGGAAAATCAAGTCCTGAAAACATTGTGGATGTCAAGTCCTGGCACATTATGCTAATTGAAAGCAAATAAACAAGAAGCTGACTATGTTTTTTAATTGAACTGCCAAAATTGCCGCCAACCTGGCCTCAAAGAGATTATGACTACTTAAGAATTAAAATAACCCTAGAACACTTATTAGATTGAGAAATCTTAAGGAACAGATGTTCTGTACAGCAAAGGAAACAACAGAATAAAAAGAACCTATGATGGGGAGAAAATATTTGCAAATCGTATATCTGACAAGGGGTTAATCTCTAAAATATGTAAAGAACTCATACAGTTCAACAACAAAAAGCCCCCTAATAACCAGATTTTAAAATGGGCTAAGGACTTGACTAGACATTTCTCCAAAGATGACATACAAACGGCCCACAGGTATATGGAAAAATGCTCATTGTCACTAAACATCAGGGGAATTCAAATTAAAGCCACGGTAAGATATTTTGTCAGGATGGCTATTATTTAAAAAAACTCAAAACAAGAAGTGCTGGTGAGGATGTGGAGAAATTGGGATCTGTACACACTGTTGGTGGGAATGCAAAATGGTGCTGCCACTGTGGAACAGGATGCGGAGGGTCCTTAAAAAATTATAACTAGAACTACCATATGATCCAGCAATCCCACTTCTGAGTATAAATAATGGAATCAGGATGTCAAGGAGATATCTGCACGCCCATGTTCATTGCAGAACTATTCACAATAGCTGAGATGTGGAAACAACTTAAATGTCCAGCAATAGATGAATGGGTAAAGAAAACATGGTCTATACATACAATGGCCATTATTTTGCCTTTAAAAAAAAGGAAATTCTGCAACATGTGACAACGTGGATTGACCTTAGGGACATTACATTAAGTACAATAAGCCAGAGACAGAAGTACAATTACTGCATAATTCCACTTACATGTGATAGCTAAAATATTTAAATTCATAAAATCGAAGACTAGAATGGTGGTTTCTAGAGCCTGGGTTACTTGAGAGGGGGGAATTGGGAATATTTAATCAACTGAAACAGGCAAACAGTGATGAATAAGCTCCAAAGATCTGCTGTACAAATTTGTGACTACAGTCAACAATCATGTACTTAAATTTTGCCAAGAGATGGATCTCATGTTAAGGGCTCTCACCACAATAAAAAAGAGTAATAATAATAAATAATAATACCCAAAAAAATGTTCTTTGTAATCTCTGTTGTCCTTTACAGAAATAGTTAAGGAGGAAAAGAGAAAAGGAAGACACTCCCAGAGAACAGAATCAAGGGCCACAGCGAACAGTGAGTAGATACTCCCAGGGAGGATAATGAAGTTTCATGCAAGACACATGGCAACATCTGTCCTGTGGGATTTCAGCTGTGTCCTTCCGTGTTGTCTCATTTCTCAATGGGAATTGTACTGTGGGGTGATCCTATCCCTGCTCCATCAGTGTGTGTATGTGGAGAATAAGGGGTGGGGCATATAATTAGTACTTAGTTTGCATGTTACCAGTTTAAGAGGAACCTCTTCAAACCTGATAGGGGGGCAATCTGGCATCTCGCAGATATCGAAAGTTTAAGCTTGTTGCTGTAATTGGCTGAGTGCTGGGTTTTCTCCCTTGAGTAGGGTGGCAGCTTAAATTACGGTTCACTCAAATTTGGTACCCCTCCACATAGGGAGATTATAAACTCTCACTCTCTGAAAATCAGGGATGGTCATATGATTTGCTTTAACCAATGAAATACGAGTGGAAATAATATGAATCACTTCCAACAGAAGTTTTAATAGGAGATTATGGTTTGGAATCACTCTTTTCCTTTGCTACAGCAGCATCAAGTTTCCAGAAAGGTTGCCCTATTAGCCTAGATCCTGTAAGGAAGACTATGTGGAGAAGCGCTGTAACTACCTCATGACAGACATGAAGCACAATGAGAAATAAACCTTTGTGCTATTTGTTTCTTCAGTGTAACCTAGCCTATCCTGATTAACACGTGTGTTACCTTTTGCTCAATTTATGATATGTGTTTGTTAACTGACATATATATGTGTTTGTTAACTGACATATATAACTATATATGTATAGTTTACAATGGCAAATAATGGTTCCTTTTTGTCACTAATTTTTTTTAGTTATTATAGCCTAGAAGAATGTTTATTTTTTTATTTTCATGTCATTCAATCTCTCCATTTTTTCCATTCTGTGTATGTGTGTGTGTGTGTGTGTGTGTGTGAGAGAGAGAGGAGGTAGAATTGATACATTTTACCTCACTGCCAAAGTGTATGTAAAAATTACAAATATTACCCCTAAAATTTTGCAGTTATTTCAAAAATATATCTGTCTTCAATTCTTCTAGGAAATAGTCTGGTGAAGATCTAAAATGCTAGTTTATTTAGTTATTCAGTTGTCAAATGCCATTTATTAATTTTTTCTCCCCCCATTGATTTGAAATGCTATCATCATGTGCTACATTTCTACTTAACTTGAGTCCAGTTAAGTAGACATCCAGGTTCTAGATTTACTGTTGTATTCCATTTATCTGTCTTTCAGATACACAATATTTTAGTGACTGAATTTGTGTACATTTTTACATCGTGTAAACCAGACACCCTCATCATGCCTATTATTACTCTGGTTTTTCAAAATTGTATTGGCCATTCTCATCCATTAACCTAATAATTATTTTTGTCAAGTTCCCTTCAAATTTTGTTAAGAGAATGATTTGCCACACAATTTTTAAATTAATTGGGAGAATTGACATCTTTAAATATTGAGACCTCATGTCAAGGAAGATGGATGTCACTTTTCTAACTCACATCATCTTCTATTTTCTTCCGTAGTAGAATTGTCTACTCTGCCCGTGGAGAGTTATAAAATGTTATCCCAATTAGGATAAATTTGTCTATTTTTTCATTTTAAAAAAGATATTTTATATCCAGCTTACTAAGATTTTCTATGTTTTTAAGTTTTTTTCAAATAAATCTTTTGGATTTTTCAATTAGGCAATTACATAATTTAAAAATAATGATACTTTATATTAATTTCTAAAAGTGATATATGATTTTACTTTAATTGCATAACTAGAATTTCCTAAATAATGTTGAGTAATAGAGAACATCCTTGTTGCATTTGTAATTTTAATAGTAATACTTCTGGTATTGCAGTTTTTAAAATAACAGGGACTGTTGGTTTCTTAGTGAAACTCTTTTTATGTTAAATAACTAACTCTTGAACCTTAGTATATTCTGTTTTTATCAGAAGTGGGTATTAGAAGTCTCATCATTGGAGAGGATTATAATGTGTTCATATTATCAACTAATAGTTTGATTATTTTAACTTCTTTAAGATTTATTCTAATATCTTTGAATTATAGGAGCAGATTCAATTGTCTATAATGCATTATTAGTTTAATACCGTACTGGTTTCAATTTGCTACATTTTATTTAGGATTTTTAAAATTTTGTTAACAAGTCAGCTCCATGAGGACAAAGATCCTCTATTGTATCTCTACTACAATTTATAATTAATGAATGGATGACTATATATCGCTAAGTGAGATTGTTCTTTTTATATGTTTGCTGTCATTGTCAAATTACATTCTTCTAATACAGAGACTTAAGGAACATCCCTGAACATGGCAGACTAAACTGACGTAACTGATTCCACTACCCTATCCTCTGCTACAAAAAATGAAAATGTGATGGATAAAGCATAACTTAAAAAATATCCATTCCATTAAAAGAAAAAGAAAGAAAGGAGTAACATCTCTGTTTCCAAGAGAAGAGGAAGCAAAAGCAGTGTAGTAGTCCTGAGAACGAATTACCTGGCCACTCACAGGGCTTTTTATCACAAATAGATTCCTGAGAGGCTAGAAGCTGGGCCCTAATGGCCCACGGAATTAGGAGATGTGGCCTCAGTCCAGTGGGAGGACAGACAGGGAGCCAAAACTGATGCATCTCCAGAAGCCAGGCGCATACAAGAGGTTTCTCTTCTGTTTACAAGTAAAGAAGGGGTGAGGAGGCTTGCCTGTAGCTAGAGCCTTGAGTGAAAAGAAAAGAAGTCAAAGCCTCACCTTCATCAAGCTCGTCTGTGAGGTCCAAATCTATTTTACCTTTGTGATTTAGCTACAGATAAAGAAATTAATATTCTTAACTAGTCCAGGGCCACTGTAACTTCATGCAGCAGACACAAGCTCAGCAGTGCTCTGAAGGCACCCATTCACCCAACAGGGCTCACAGGAAAAGCAAATCGGCAGCATCAAAGTGAAGAGTGAAAGATCCGGGAGCTCACAAGAGAAAAGCTACAAATTACATAAGGAACAAATTACAAAGTGGAATCAGCAGGTGCCACAAACAGGATAATTAGCACATGACAAACTTCAGATTACAGAAAAGTTGGAAAAAGACTATAAAATAATAATGATTAGAATTTAAAAAATAAGGGAACTGAAACTATAATGAACAGGACACTATTAAGAAAATAAAGGGTGGATTTTTTAATTGCCATATACAATTTCTAGAAACAGAAAACATAATTGTTGGCTCTAAAAGCTCGGTGCATTGGTTAAATACCAAAATAGGCACATCTGAAGAGTAAAATTAGTATATAATTAATGTATATTAATATATATGTGAATATATTTTTTTCTCATTATATTTGATTACTAGATATTCTGTAATTTTTATATTCATTATATCATTGCTATAGGTTCCTTCAATAAATAAAAATAGCACAATGTGCCAAATACTTAGATAATATACGAAAAGTGCCTGACATTATTTATATGAATTACCTAATACAGCAACTTTATGAGATAAAAATTAATATTATTTCCATTTTTACTACTGATGGAAAGTAAGTACTGGGAGGCTAAGTGACTTGCCCAAGGTCACACAGCTACTAAGAAGTAGAGCCTAGTTCTTCCCCAGGTCCCTGGCAGAATAATGACCCTCTTCCTCCAAAAATGTCACAGTCTCCACCACCACAGGACACTTCGTAATTACCAACTAGGTCATGTTTTGTTACGTCTCTTTATATGTTATTCTTCAGGTATTATACTCTAGCTTTACTACATGAGAGTCCAAGAACATAGCTTATTCAATTACCACTCAGAAAATTTTTGAGTGCTTAAAAAAGTTCATATATATGATATTGATTATAGGTGTATATTCTGATATCCTATCTACCTGATCTCCTTAGGTAATTTTCAGGAAGTGTTTATGTTTATGAGTGGTATGATGAATAATATCTTATATACCGAAAAATGTCTGTGTGTGTCTGTATCCTCAAGTGAATAATCATTGGGCAGTAAATAGAATTATGGGGAATCAGTCTTTTATCTTAAGAAAGCCATTTGTAGCACTTGTTGCTTAGAGAGCTGTGTTTTTTATCAAAACCCACTTCTGTTTCTCCCCGGCAAACCTTTACAAGCATCTGGGCAGTTAACCATGGCTATGTGAGTAATAGAACATCAGGGAAGTGATGGAGGCCCCACCCATGCTTGCCCCAGAAACACCTCTCAAGCTTGCCTGTCTCTCTTTCCCCATCTACTGACTTTGAAAAAAGACTCTGAAAACCTAGAAGAAGGTGGAGCCCCAAAGAGGAGGCTGAGTCCCTGAATGAGCACAGAGAAGGTCACTTACTCAGAAATACCTGCTGGGTTTTACAGAACCAAAAAGTACTTTCACTCTGTTAAGCCACGGAGCTACGGAGTATTGTAACAGCATCTTGTGTTATTCACCATAACCAATCTAAGATAGTTCCTTGGATCACAGTGTTTCACAGGTTTTATGCTAATGCTATTCTTTCCTTTTCAAAATCCAATTCTTATTAAATTCCCCCCTTTATCCTTGTAATTTAGGATATATGTGGGTATACTTTTCATTAATTCTGTCTTGCACTCCCTGAACCCTTTCCGTATAGACACACAGCTTGTGGTTGGCAGAAGACTAAGCCTCCGAAGATGTCCACATCCAAGTTCCTGAAACTTGTGAATACATTACCTTTTTAGGCAAAAGGGATTTGCAGACATTATTAAGTTAAGGACCTTGAGATGGGGAGATCATCTTGGATTATCCGAGTGGGTCCAATCTAATCCCAAGAGGCCTTAAAATTGGAGAACTTTTCCCAGCTGTGGTCAGGAGAGATATGACAAGAGAAGCTGGGTCAGAGAGACGTAAAGTTGTTGGCTTTGAAGGTGGAGGAAAGGGCCGTGAGCCAAGGAATGTGAGTGGCCTCTAGAAGCTGGAAAATGCAGGGAAGAGAGATGCTCCTCTAGGTTCTCTAGAAAGGAATGCAGCCCTGCTGGAAACCTTGATTTATCCCAGTGAGACTCATTTCAGACTTCTAACATACTGAACTGTAAAGTAATACAATTGTGTTGCTTTAAACCATTGAGTTTGTGGTAATTTGTTTCAGCAGCAATAGAAAACAAATATACAGATCTCTGGTCATCTCAGGAAATTGTATTGTGTTATTTATGTTATTACTGCTTTTCTTCTGTAAATTCTATTGCCTCCTCCTAAAATTCAAATGACATATATTGGATCATATAAATATAACCTTCATTGCTCTTATTTCTCTCATTACCTTCCATCATTTTTTTTCTCATCTGAGTTCTGGTCTTCTAATGTGCTAACTATGTTTTACTGATATTGATAGAGCTTTCCTTGGGAACAATTTAAAAAAATGTTTTAGTTCAGCAATTATTGTTTTAAAGCTCCAAAACAGTATCACTATATCATGATCTTCTTTTGTCAAACTTTTGTGCAAAATTTTCTTGGGTCTCACTGAGAATCTCTACAAGCTCTAAAAAAAAAGTCTCCAATTTCCCATAATAATTGGAGAACATATGTTCTGAATGCTCAAAATGGTTCCCCTCTTTTGGACTGCTAAATTTTCAGTATGCCAATTTATTTTTCTCTGCTTGCTCATCCTTCTGGAAGTAGATATAATGATTAGTTTTGGTATCTAAAATAAACAAAAACCATGAGAAGAAAATACTTAAGCTATATGGTGATTTCTCCTTGCCTAGATAGTAATCTGGGATTTCCTACATGGTCAGGATGGAGTTGTAAACGGTGGGAGGTGTCTGAAAGGTACGGAGTTCACCCTTGTTTAAAACCAGTTTATCCTTTTGTTTCTCTCAGCCAGCTGGAGCCAGCTGGACATGGCAATCCCCTTCAGTGGCAACATGGCAGGACCTACCGGGGTATTGCTCAGAAATCCGCCCCTCAATATCCATATACAGCCCACACTCCTCATTTTAGCTTTGAAAATCATAAGAAGCTTTGGATGGAATTGCCCTCATTTTGATCTGAAGACACTGGGGAGAGGGCATTTTAGGTGTGAAGAAGAGAATTCTTTGCAGTAAGGGACGGGCAACATATTGGAGGAACAGTACGGACCCTGGGTTTGACTGGCATCATATCATCACTTTCTACCTCAAAGGACTATTTAAAGAGCCATGAATTTTCCTTTGGATTTCAGATGTACTACTTGTAATGACCATTGTTGGTTAAAGAGGAAATAATACCAGTTAGTGGAAATGGCATTTTAAGAAATACTTATTTCTCATAATCAAATTATATTATCAGAGACCTGGACATTTCTGGGTGGAAGAATAATCACATGTAATGAACAGCACTGTGATAAATGTTTTATGAATATTATCTTATTCATTCTTGTTTAACTCAATTAAAAACCTATTGAATAAATTTTATAGGATGTATTACAGAGAAGATAACTAAAACTCAGAGGATTAAGTGTTGTTTAAGAAAAAATAGCTATAAATTAGCAGAGCCAGGATCAGAATTCAAACACAGATTGACCAACTCCAAATTCAGTTCTGAAATTGAAGTGCAAATATATTTAGTGGTAAACAGTTCCAGGATGACATGTGATGTCTGTGTATAAAGGAAATAGTATATGTCTTAATTGAAACATCTGTGGTATAAATGGCATCGACGGGTCCTGGGTGTCCCCAGACTCTATCAGAGTGTCATGTGAGGCTACCTATATCACAGAAGTACTGTGATTGATCAAGAATCATTTGCACTTTTTAATATAAATTACATTTCTGTGATTTTTCACGATGTAATTTCTTCTGTGTGTAGTTCTTTTTCATGCTAAATTTCACATTTCCTTGATGTGGTCAGTTCCTACGAATTCAAATCAGTGGAATTCAAATGGGATTACATTTCTTTCATCTAAATAATTTATCTTAAGAAAATGGATGTGAGGAGAGTGCCTTAGAAATAGAAAGCATTGGATACATGGAATCTGCTCTTGGCTTCCAGGAGTATAAAGGAAATTGCACAATAAATCAATTTTGATGGATGCTATTGACTTGCAACATTTGCTGCTTTTAAAAATTAATAGCTGAAATAATGAACATTCAAAAAACTCTCTCCACCGTCAGTTTGATTAATTCATTGATATGAAGTACAGATGACAGATGCAATATTTGAAACTAGATCTTCTTGCAGTCCAATCAGAGGAAATCCAGATAGAGACCACAGTGGCCAATATGGCCTTTCAATTTTTTTTCAGTTAATTTGTGCAAAAGAGCCCTTTACATAGACATGCTCTATCCAATAAAATGAACGTTTAATTATTTGTATAAATATTATTGTGAATGCATAATAGTGCCTCCACAGTCCAAGTGTCATCATTTTATATTAATATTGCATTACAGTAAAACTGGTAATAAAGTGCTGCTCTGAAGAAATTGTGCATGGGATTTTTAACATGGTGCTCAGCCAGGAGACAAGTTTATTAAAGTTACTGAATTATGTAGTGGAAAAAATGGAGTTACTAAAATCCTACCCATGGAAACTGCAACAAAACTGAGACAATGAAATGGTTACAAGAAATTAGAGGCCAAACTTTGTGATTTTTTTTTTTACACTAATGTGAAATCCACTCAACTGTCTATAAGCCAGATGCATTTACCCAAATTAATTTCCAGTAAATTCACACAAACGCATGAAAACAAGTGATAACATTAGGCAAAAAGGTACATACCAGAACTTCAAACCCAGTGAGGACTCTAGAAATAAAAATACTCACAGAGACCCCCTTGAGGATCTTAAAGAGCCTTGAAAGCAGAAGAAAAAGATGAAGAAGCATGCAGTTCTCATTTGGATCTTATTGAAAGGCCCTTGTCATTCATCTACTGTTGTACAGACTTGAATGACTTGACATACCACCCTGAACTTACACTGAGGTTGTTATTTTAAAGGACAGCATTCTTAGAGCATCTAGGTGAATGTGTGTTTTATTAAAGTTATGTTAGTGGGGGCTTCCCTGCTGGCGCAGTGGTTAAGAATCCGCCTGCCAATGCCGGGGACACGGGTTCGAGCTCTGGTCCAGGAAGATCCCACATGACGCGGAGCAACTAAGCCCGTGTGTCACAACTACTGAGCTTGCACTCTAGAGCCCGCGAGGCACAACTACTGAGCCTATGTGCCACAACTACTGAAGCCCTCGCGCCTAGAGCCCGTGCTCTGCAACAAGAGAAGCCACCGCAATGAGAAGCCCACGCACTGCAACGAAGAGTAGCCCCCGCTCGCCACAACTAGAGAAAAGCCCGCGTGTAGCAACGAAGACCCAACACAGCTAAAACTAAAACATAAATAAAATAAATAAATTTATTTTTAAAAAGTTATGTTAGGGCTTCCCTGGTGGTGCAGTGGTTGAGAGTCTGCCTGCCAATGCAGGGGACACGGGTTCAAGCCCTGGTCTAGGAAGATCCCACATGCCGCGGAGCAGCTAGGCCCGTGAGCCACAATTACTGAGCCTGCGCGTCTGGAGCCTGTGCTCCGCAACAACAGAGGCCGCGATAGTGAGAGGCCCGCGTACCGCGATGAAGAGTGGCCCCCGCTTGCCACGACTAGAGAAAGCCCTCGCACAGAAACGAAGGCTCAACACAGTCAAAAATAAAAATTAAAAAAAAAAAAAAAGTTTAAAAAAGGAAAGATCAGTTTGGCTACAATACGCAAAATTTAAAAAAAAAAAAAAAAGTTATGTTAGTCTGCCATTTGGTCTGTATGAGGGTAAAGCACAGTGTTTGAGAGCTTGGCTTTGGAGTCAGTCTAGTTGGTTGTGCAACTCGGCCATTTGCTGTGTGAGTCTGCACAAGTTAATTAACTTGTCTGAGCTTCTCCCATTCTTGGAGGGCTGATGCAAAAAATAAATGAAGTATAGCTGTAAAGTACTTAGCAGATGGCCTGACTTAAAATGCACGCAATCTATTTTACATTTGGTAGTGTATATATGTCAGTGCTACTCTCTCATTTTGTCCCAGTTTACCCTTCCCCCTCCCCGTGTCCTCAAGTCCATTCTCAATATCTGTGTCTTTATTCCTGTCCTGCCCCGAGGTTCTTCAGAACCATTTTTTTTTTTTAGATTCCATACATATGCGTTAGCATACGGTATTTGTTTTTCTCTTTCTGACTTACTTCACTCTGTATGACAGACTCTAGGTCCATCCACCTCACTACAAGTAACTCAAATTTGTTTCTTTTTTTTTCTTTTATGTTTATTTTTTATTTATGTATTTTTCTAATTAGTCACCCATTTCATACAAATCAGTGTATACATGTCAATCCCAATCTCCCAATTCATCACACCACCATCCCCACCCCCTGCTGCTTTCCCCCCTTGGTGTCCATACATTTGTTCTCTACAACTGTGTCTCAATTTCTGCTCTGTAAACTGGTTCATCTGTACCATTTTCTAGGTTCAACATATATATTTGTTTTTCTATTTCTGACTTACTTCACTCTGTATGACAGTTTCTAGATGCATCCACATCTCTACAAATGACCCAATTTCGTTCCTTTTTATGGCTGAGTAATATTCCATTGTATATATGTACCACAACTTCTTTATCTATTCGTCTGTTGATGGGCATTTAGGTTGCTTCCATGACCTGGCTATTGTAAATAGTGCTGCAATGAACATTGGGGTGCATGTGTCTTTTTGAATTATGGTTTTCTCAGGGTATATGCCCAGTAGTGGGATAGCTGGGTCATATGGTAATTCTATTTCTAGTTTTTTAAGGAACCTCCATACTGTTCTCCATAGTGGCTGTATCAATTTACATTCCCACCAACAGTGCAGGAGGGTTCCCTTTTCTCCACACCCTCTCCAGCATTTATTGTTTGTAGATTTTCTGATGATGGCCATTCTGACTGGTGTGAGGAGATACCTCATTGTAGTTTTGATTTGTATTTCTCTAATGATTAGTGATGTTGAGCATCCTTTCATGTGTTTGTTGGCAATCTGTATATCTTCTTTGGAGAAATGTCAATTTAGGTCTTCTACCCATTTTTGGACTGTGTTGGTTTTTTTTTTTTTTTTGATATTAAGCTGCATGAGCTGCTTGTCTATTTTGGAGATTAATCCTTTGTCAGTTGCTTCGTTTCCAAATATTTTCTCCCATTCTGAGGGTTGTCTTTTCATCTTGTTTATGGTATCCTTTGCTGTGCAACAGCTTTTAAGTTTTATTAGGTACCATTTGTTTATCTTTGTTTTTATTTCCATTTCTCTAGGAGGCAGGTCATAAAGCATCTTGCTGTGATTTATGTCATAGACTGTTCTGCCTATGTGGAGGAAGGGCAAGAGGGAAAACGAGCAAGAGACTCACACCAAAGAGGGCTGCAGGCCCCATAGGGCAAGAATCGTGGGGATAGAGGCCCTTGTTGTATTATTTTGGGATGGGAGAGGTTGGGTAGGGCATGCCCCTATTTTTTGGTTGTGATATGGGGTATGGAAATAAGACCCGGGCCAGACCTGCTACTCAACTCTGTTGGTGACCTATAGACTGGCCCAACGTGCAGGACCAGCTCCAGGTAGAGAGGCTGCAACACACATATGTGGAGGCCCTGCATGCCTACGTCTCCATCCACCACCCCCACGACCGACTGATGTTCCTACGGATGCTAATGAAACTGGTGAACCTCCGGACACTGAGCAGCGTCCATTCAGAGCAAGTGTTTGCGCTGCGCCTGCAGGACAAAAAGCTTCCCCCGCTGCTCTCTGAGATCTGGGATGTGCACGAGTGACTGATCTTCCCCTGTATCTTCTGTTTTCTGAGCTGGATGGCTGAGGCTGGCGGCTGCTTCCTTGAGGTGAAACCGACTGAGAAGGACAGACATTCCTGAGGGCTGGGCAAAGGAGGTCCTCAAGTGACATTAAAGGAGAGTCAAAGGGTAAAAAACAAAACAAAACAAAACAGAACTCAGCTCTCCCACCTCAGAGGCTCCGGCCTGACACCCGGCTGGAGCACCAAGTCCCTGTCAGCCACATGGCTCAGATGAAAAGGGAGAAAAAAATAAAATAAAATAAAGTTATTAAAATAAAAAATAAAAAAATATTATTAAAATAAAAAAAATTTAAATGTAATTTAAAAAAAAAGAAGAGAGCAACCAAACCAGTAAACAAATCCACCAATGATAACAAGCGCTAATAACTATACTAAGGTAAACACAAAAATCAGAAACTAGTCAGTCACATACAGCAAACCCCAGGTCTACAGTTGCTCCCAAAGTCTACAGCCTCAATTTTGGGGTGATTCGTTGTCTATTCAGGTATTCCACAGATGCAGGGTACCTCAAGTTGATTGTGGGGATTTAATCCGCTGCTCCTGAGGCTGCTGGGAGAGATTTCCCTTTCTCTTCTTTGTTCGCACAGCTCCCGGGGTTCAGCTTTGGATTTGGACCCGCCTCTGGGTGTAGGTCGCCTGAGGGCGTCTGTTCTTCGCTCAGACAGAACGGGATTACAGGAGCAGCTGCTTCGGGGGCTCTGGCTCACTCAGGCGGGGGGGAGAGAAGGGTACGGATGCGGGGCGAGCCTGCGGCAGCAGAGGCCGGCGTGACGTTGCCCCAGCGTGAGGCGCGCCGTGCGTTCTCCCGGGTAAGTTGTCCCTGGATCACGGGAGGCTGGCCATGGCGGGCTGCACAGGCTCCCGGGAGGGGCGGTGTGGATGGTGACCTGTGCTCGCACACAGGCTTCTTGGTGGCTGCAGCAGCAGCCTTAGCGTCTCCTGCCCGTCTCTGGGATCCGCGCTGATCGCCGCGGCTCGCGCCCGTCTCTGGAGCTCGTTTAGGCGGCGCTCTGAATCCCCTCTCCTCGCGCACCCTGATAAAATTGTCTCTTGCCTCTTCGGCAGCTGCAGACTTTTTCCCGGACTCCCTCCCGGCTAGCACCGAAGCCCGAGCCTCAGCTCCCAGCCCCGCCCGCCCCGGCGGGTGAGCAGACAAGCCTCTCGGGCTGGTGAGTGCTGGTCGGCACCGAGCCTCTGTGCGGGAGTCTCTCCGCTTTGCCCTCCGCACCCCTGTTGCTTCGCTCTCCTCCGCGGCTCCGATACTCCCCCCTCTGCCACCCGCAGTCTCTGCCCGCGAAGGGCCTTCCTAGTGTGTGGAAACCTTTCCTCCTTCACAGCTCCCTCCCACTGGTGCGGGTTCCCATCCTATTCTTTTGTCTCTGTTTTTTCTTTTTTCTTTTGCTCTACCCAGGTACGTGGGGAGTTTCTTGCCTTTTGGGAGGTCTGAGGTCTTCTGCCAGCGTTCAGTGGGTGTTCTGTAGGAGTTGTTCCACATGCAGATGTATTTCTGATGTATTTGTGGGGAGCAAGGCGATCTCCACATCTTACTCCTCCGCCATCTTGAAGGTCCTCTCCTCCCTCCTGTTTTTAAACATTATCTGTTCCCTCCATCTCTTTAGAATTTCTCCTTGGCCAACATTTTCCTGGTACTTTTTCTCCTCTTCCCCACTCTCTTCTGCTTTCTCTGGAATCCAGTATTTCTGCTCATTTCTTAAGCAAATTTCGAGATAACTAACTTCAGTTCTGTGCTGTTCAATACAATAGCTATTTTGAGCATTTTAAATATGCCTGGTTCAAATGAGATCACTTTAAATATGAAATACATACTAGATTTTGAAGACAATATTAAAAAAATGTAAAATAGCTCATCAACAATTTTTTATATTGGCTACATGTTGAAATGATAATATTTTTGATACATTATGTAAAGTATATTATGAAGATAATTTTACCCAATTGATGTGGCCACTAAAAATTTTAAATGATAGATGTGGCTCCCATTTGTGGCTTGAATTATAATTCTGTAAGTCAGCATTGCTCTAGATGAAAGCTTAGGGGCCTTGCCTTTGTAGCATAAGCAAGAAATTTTGTTAAGCAAAAGGAAATCTACCCTAGAAAGATTTTTGTGCCACTCTTTTAGGGTTTTAAGTCTGGCACAAGCAATTGTGGTTTAAAATAACAATTATTTTTTTCTTCTGTCTAATGAAAAAATTACTTCATCCGTTTACGGAACCTGTTGGACAGAGTTGTAGAATTGTCCAGAGTAGCCACCTTCCTCCCTTACATTCTTTCCAATCATGTTCTTTGAAGTTCATCTTTCCCACACCTGGACGAAACTGCCAGCAACTCCCAAAGCTTTTCTGATTCCTTTCAGAAAGAATAACAATTTCATTGCAACATTTAAAAATCTCATCAAGTCTAACAGTACAGTTTAATCTATTATACAATTTAAATTATCTTTCCCCAGCTGGGGCCTGCCTCAGCTGCGCATCCTGCAAAGAGCAAGGAGAGCGTGCTTGGCGTCTAAATTCTCAACACCCGCCTCCCCACTGCTGTCCCTTCCAAAGCAATGTGTTACAAGAGGAGAGGTGGCAGGGGAAAAACTCCCAAACGCCACCTGACTGGTGGAGTTAGCACATGGCTTCACGGCCTTGTGGGCAGCAGACGGACAGCTGCTTTTTCTCTCCTGTCTTGGTTGGACGCCTCTGAGGTCCTCCTGGTACAGACCTCCAACCACGGCTCTCATCTCCCTTTGGTGGAGAGCACATCTGTTTCTGGAGAACTTGATATCACTCTCTTTCTCTCTCTCTGTATCAACCACGTGCTCTGCCCTAGGTTTTAGAGTGTCTTTACGTCCCCAGATTCCAGGGAACATAAAGCATGCTTTCCAAGAGATTTGTTTCACATGCCCCCTCTTTTGGCTTGAGACGGTGTACATTCCCCTAAACTTCCCATGAGTAGCTGGAAAGGGGAACTACTACAGCACTCCAACAACTCGTTCCAAGAGAATTCAGGTCTGTATTAGTTAGGGTAGGCTAAAAAATGATACCAAAGAGAATACCAAGTTCCAGTACCTTAAAAAGAAGTTTATCCAGCTCTCCCATATCAGTGCTGGATGGGGTTTAAATAGATGGCTGGCATTCCGCCAGGTCATCATTAGCAGACTCTTTCTGTCTTCAGCTACACAAGCCCCTAGGGCCTCATCGTCTTCTGCATCCAGACTGAAGAAAGGAGAAGAAGGTGGTGAGACACATCCACTGTCTCAGAAGCCCTGGCCCGGAAGTGGCCCAAATCTCTTCCATCGGCCATTCCTTACCTGCACGAGAGCCTGAGAAACGCACTCCAGCCACGGAGGAAAAACAGTGATGAAGGTCGGGAGAAACAGTTTCACAGTGCCTTATAGCATGCCCCCCCAACACGAACACCTGGGGATCATGCAGGGATGCTTGTACCTGTGTTGTTACTAGGTTTTTTTTTGTCAGAATTTTGAGCCTCAGTAGAAACTGAGACAAAATGTACCCTTGTAACATTTCTTACTCAATGATTCATTGAGTATCCATTCTACACCATGCACTTTCTGTCTGCCAACTCATTTATCCTTACATTTCTCTGACATAGGTATTAGGCTCAGAGAGGTTATTTGACTTATTTTAACTTAATTAAAACAGCCAGCACAAAGAGGAGCTGAAGTTCAACCTCCATTTTTCTTGCTCTTATGATAAACTACCTCTAAGCTACTCCGCTTTCAATCTTGACATTTTATCATATTTGTTTATTTTTGGCACTTTTAATTTCCCTTTTAAATTCTGACATCAAGGATATAAATAAGAGGAATATATATATATATATATATATATATATATATATATATATATATATACACACATATATGCCGTCGTGTTTATATGCAATATATATCCAGTCTACTGATTATAACTGAAAGAACATGGAAACAATAACTCTGAAAATTAAGATTTTTTTTGATAAGGAAAATTATTTCTTCAAAAATATTTACTATCCATGCACTATATCTTAAAATTTATTATTGAAAGAGAGACTTGTACAAGGGAAAACACTACTCTAAAAATAATAATTTGTTAATTAAAATAAAGGCAGTTACATCTGTGTAGGAAAAAAACAAAAAACTTGACCACGCAATTTCTAATATATTCAAACATTTACAAAACCTTTAAGGGGAAAAAAATACTAGTATTCTAGAATGATTTTTGACTTGCAAGGGAATGTTAGTCAGGGTTCAGTTACAGAGTAATTGGAAGGACTGAGGGAGCAGATTCTATACTGAGCTTCAGGGAGCAGCTCCTAGAACACCATCCAGTGTTTACAGAACTGTCGCCTCTGCCATGGTCCAGACACAGCGGGGTATGTGCGGGGCCACCACAACTGCTGCTTCCAAGAAAAGGCCACCACCCGTGTGCTCTGAGCCAGCCACGTGCCAGCCAGAGGACCCACTACTTGACACCCATGGATTTGGAGGATAGGCATTCAAACCTCTGCTGCGGCTGGCATCAAAACCCTTTACAAAGGCACTTGTCAGCAGAAAGAGCAAAAACGGCACGAGTGTGGCTTCTGCTTCAGGACATTGGTATCTCCCTGTCGCGTTTCACCACAGATCCTCTGCTTAGTGAAAGCGCCATCCTTTTTAGAAGCCGAGCCATAAAGGAATCTGGCTTTAGCCTTTGGCCTCCATAGAATCATGTCGCAAGGAGTGGGTATGAAGGTGGGTAAAGCAATGTGCTGCATCTGCCATGGAGAGGAAGAAGGCAGTTCGTGGAAACCATCAGGCCATAAAAATACAAATTGGTTTGAATATTGTTTTCACATGGAAGAAGAAAGATAATTATTGCTGGATATTTTACAGGCAGGTTGAATTTCAGCTCCTCTTTGTGCTGGCTGTTTTAATTAAGTTAAAATAAGTCAAATAACCTCTCTGAGCCTAATACCTATGTCAAGGAATTGTAAGAATAAATGAGTTGGCAGATAAAAAGTGCATGGTGTAGAATGGATACTCAATGAATCATTGAGTAAGAAATGTTACAAGGGTACATTTTGTCTCAGTTTCTACTGAGGCTCAAAATTCTGAGAAAAAAGACAAGTAACAACACAGGTACAAGCATCCCCGCATGATCCCTAAGTGTTCGTGTTGGGGGGCCATGCTATAAGGCACTGTGAAACTGTTTCTCCCGACCTTCATCACTGGCATTCTGATTGTGTGTTTTAAATGTACAGTCTTTCTTCAGATGAAAATATTACTCCTATTTGGAAAAGTCTTGACATGATAAATAAGGAGCTATCCGATGACTTCAATTACAGCTGTTTTCACAAGGACACTTGAATGGGTCATGCTACGATGCATTATTTTTTTTCCATTTCAAACAAAGTAATTAATTGTATTCATTTGGGAATAGTTTTGTCTGGATGAAGAATATAATGTTATTCAAACAGTTTATTTCCCTTCATTTAAATATGGCACTGAGATATCTCTTTTAATCTTTACAACAACTTTCAGGGATGGAAAGTAGGAGCCCTATTTTGTAGTAAGAAATTGAAGCTCAGAAAGGTTAAGTGATCTGTCTAGAGTCATACCACCAGGAAAAAAGTCCATGCTAGGGTGTGAACCTGGTTCTCTTGACTTCTCTTTAATATTAGGCAATTGCCACACACTTGGTGCTATCCTGTGTGTTTAATAACTGTTCACAGATTTTCTTTCCACCTGTGTTTTTCGCCAGGCTTCCACACAGACAGTTGCATGGCATCTGCATGGTATGACACCTTAGCTGGTCCTGCTAGCTACTGAGGAAGAAAGGCAGGGTTCTGCCATTCCATTAAGAAGACAGAGAGGGTGGTAGCACGGAAGGAGCTGAGACAAGGTCTCCCTAATGGTAGTGTAATCAGATAGAGAGCTGGGATCTAGGAAAACCAAAGCTACCTATACAAGAGTGGGAAGACGGGTGAGGGAGGAATGAGAGAAGGGAATAAAATTTCCATGGAGCTGCTCTAGCTGACATCAACAGAAATTCTGCCACGATGGCTAAGCAAGGAGGAAATGAAATGGAGCAAGGAAGAAGGGCTTCTATGTACAATAGGACTGCCATTCATATCTAAGTGGATGCATAAGCCAGTGAGGTGAGTTAATTTTGGTTATGATTAGCTTGCCAAACAGTAGAGAAAGTCAGTAGTGGGAAAGATTATTGAATCGTGAGTTTGAATCCTTAGAGATTAATAATAATAAATAGCAAATATATATATATCATGTCTCAAGTTACACAGGTAATTACAGGTTTAATAAAAAATGTATTTATGTAAATTCATGGAGAAACCACTTTGTATTAAGATAAAATGGAGAGCTGTATCCTAAATCAAGTATAATTCAGCTGATTTTTTAGATGCTTAGATAGAATTCAGAGTAGAAGTAACAAGTGTCATCAAACACAAAGATATTTTAAAGTATTCTATAATTATTAGGTAGCTATATCGATATATACTTTTGGTGAAATTATGGGTTTAACCTTTTCATGTTGATGTCTTGTCATTGTAACAACTATAAGCAATGTAAATAAAGGGAACTCTTTACCAGGTATGGTCAAATTTTTGAATTAATTCATTTCCAGTGATTTTTTTCTAGTATTCTTGTTTACTTATTCAACAAATATTTATTGAGCACCTTCTTTATGTAAGCCACTTCTAAATCAACCAAAATAATCCAGTCCGAATGCATGGAGATCTAATCAGCAACTTTATTTTGGAAAAAAAAGTATTTCCAGGAACTCTCAATTTTTATAACACACTTAGTATCTATGTGTAATAAGAAAACAGAAGTGTATATTATACCAGTGTGACAGTATAAACTTTTCTATCCACAGGGAAAAAAATCTCTTCACATTCAACACTCCCTACGTAGAGATATTTGATCATTCCTGCCTTTGTATTTTTGTTCAGCATTATTCGTTCAAATAAAATTATATTACTACACTAAGCAAATCTATCTGCATATAAAGCCCAAGACGGCTACCTGTAGTCTATATTCACTTACAGGCAATATGAAATACTCTAGTGGAGTTTAACTCTTGACTTGGTGCACTGGGAATTTGTTTTTAAAAAATTGAAGGGCTATCCATTTTTATCATGAAACAATGAATTGTTGAAAAGTTATTTTATGACATTGATAGTTCAGATATTTTTCAACCAAGCTTTAAAAAGCTACCTTTCTATTTGAAATAATTTTTCACTTCAGGTAATTTGTAATCACAAGTAATATCAATCATTATTTCAAATTTATTTCAAATTTAGCATCACCTCTGATATCAGAGTGATCATATATATTTTCTAATGACCTATCTTTTTTTACTAGGTGCCTGATCTTATTGGTTTACAAACTATTTGATAACTTTAGTCAGCTAATGTTATGAGAGGAAAATAGAGTCCAAGTAGCTATATTTCTACACAGTTTCTGGTTATGAACTGAAAACTAACCAAGACATAAACTGAAAAATTACGGACAGTGAATCTATCTGTAGGGGGTTATTACTGCATCCCTAAAGGTCTCATCTGTATGAGAGCAAACATCTTCCTGAACCGTAATGAGACTCAGTGTAAATCTCTTCAGGGTCATGTTTAACAGCCTCTGCCTATGGAAAGCATAAGATTATCTGCAGCACTGCTCAGTTTCTGTTTCTAGCCGAATTAATTCTGCTCTATTGCACAGTTGAGCATCTGAGTGATTTCTAAAACAATAAATATGATGATCCTCAGGCTCTGAGAGGCTGACTTTAACTTTCCTGAAACTTAGAAAAATAGTGTATATTAATCATAAAGGTAAAAGTTCACTAGGTATTTATTGAAATGAAAAAGAAAAGTTTAACATCTTTACAAATCCTACTGTATACCCTGCTGACTCAGAGCCTGAGTCAGCAATGTTTAATAAATAGGAAGACAAGAGAAGCTAGCCAATATTACTCAGCCATAAAAAAGAATGAAATCATGCCATTGCAGCAACATGGATAGACCTAGAGATTATCAGACTAAGTGAAGTAAGTCAGAGAGAGAAAGACAAATATTATATGATATCACTTATATGTGGAATCTAAAAAAAAATGATACAAAATGAACTTATTTACAGAAGAGAAATACACTCACAGCCATATAAAACAAACTTATGGTTACTAAAGGGGAAGGGAGGAGAGATCAATTGGGAATTTGGGATTAACAGATACATATTACTATATAAAACAGATAAACAACAGGGACCTAATGTATACCACAGGGAACTATATTCAGTATCTTGTAAAAACCTTTAATGGAAAAGAATCTAAAAAAAGAATATATATATATATATGTATATATATATATATATATATATATATACATATATATATATAACTGAATCACATTGCTGTACGCCTGAAACATTGTAAATCAGCTATACTTTAAATAAATAAATAAATAAAAGATTTTTTTTAAAAAGCTAGCCATCTACAAATTTTTACTCAGCCTTTACTCTTGGGTATTGCAATGCTAATCAATAAGAATGTGGAAACCACATTTACACCAGTAATGAGGTAGTGAAAGGAAGTAAATAAAAGAGGAAAGAGTTATATTTTTCTCCTTGAAATAGTACACAAACATTGTAGAACAGAGAAATACTGCGACAAGAAAACTCTAGGTCTACATCTCTTACTTACTGTAAGAAACATTTTATATTCAGGCAGCCGTACAAGGTAGCATGTAGAGAACCAAACATGTTTTATAAAAAGTGTTCAATTGAGCAATAGACTATGCATCAGGAAATGTATACACACACACATACATACACAAACACACTCAAAATATATTCAGCTAAGTAATAAAACACAGAGGGACTATATTATTTTTAATTGATAACTACATAACTATAATTCCATACTGCCAATACTTGAATGAGTAAAACTGTCAATGGGACCACCAGAGAATAAGAAATACAGGTTAGAATTTGCTTTCTAGTCACCAATAAACTACTTAAGTGAAAAATTATAAATAACGAAAATAACTTGCATGACAAGTGAGAAGAATTTTTTTTGCATGCCATGTCATCTAATTAGATCTATTACTCCTGAAAGCCTCCAGATGGACAGAAGTGAGGACTGAAGTAATTTACAGAGAGGCAAGGTACAGGTCATCAGGTAGCACGTGTCCACGGCTGTGACTCAAGTTACAACCCTGCTCCTTCACACAATATGTGCTCTGCTAATATCTGTTTTCCTCACCATGAGATCCAAAGTAATACTCCCACCCTTTTCCCAGCAGATGGTCTGAGGATAAACAGATGAAATGTTCACCAAGCAATGTGAAGAGGTTAAATCTATAGTAATGTAATCATCCTCTATAAACGCACAGCTACAGTTAAGTTAGTGAAAACTAGTAGTTTTCTTTATGGATTTAT
The DNA here is from genome assembly GCF_028023285.1 of Balaenoptera ricei. Taxonomy (NCBI): domain Eukaryota; kingdom Metazoa; phylum Chordata; class Mammalia; order Artiodactyla; family Balaenopteridae; genus Balaenoptera; species Balaenoptera ricei. Next base: position 66,977,593 of record NC_082650.1, read on the forward strand.
TATTCATATTTAACATAAGGTCTAAGTTCTCACAGAAAACTGTTTCAAAATACTTTAACTTTCTTTTGAATATTTATCTGATTTTTACCCAACCTCCTAATACTTCTGAGAATGTTGAGTTTACAGAGAAAGTAGTAGAGATTGATGACCTTGATCTGAAAAGTCAGAGGAATACAGAGGAAGAGGGCTGAACTTGGAGCCCACATTCATATTCACATTCTGAATCATTTGTATTGTCCTAAGCAAGTTTTTAATTGGTCAGACTCAGCCTTCTTGTCTACAAAATAGGAGTGACAATAGCTACTTCATAGTGTTGCTGTGAATAACTATAACAATTGCAGGTACCCAATAAGCCCTTGGCTGCATCATATTTGGGTGTTGAATTTGAAGATACTCCAGCATAATCAAGGCATTAGCCATTGTCAGTGAATGTAGCCAAGGGTTTGAGTGTTCTGTCCTAAAGAGTCATGTGTTAACATTCATATGTGGGAAACCTGGAAAATATCTCCCTGGTCTGTTTCCCCTTCCATATTGAATCTGTGGTAAACTTTTAATTTAAAAAGTCTATGATAAATATAGTAAATCCAAATCAAAATGTAACTAGGTGTTAAGTAAGTTATTGTTTCACAGAGTGCTTTACATTTATATTAACTTCTCATCTGGCAAAGTATCCTAGTTTAGACGACTATGGCCGAGCATAACTCTCCAGTAACCAGGGGGAAATGAAGCATGAAATCTGGTCCAGTAGCTTTTATATTTGCTTATCAAAGAGTTGACTCAGAATTGAATCACTTTTCATCCACATGAAATCTCTGGTCAGTGCTAGTCTCAGATTAACTTGCAAACATTCAAATTCATATTTAAATGTTGTTGTCACTGTGACAGCTGATATAACATTATTAATTTCATGTACAAAAATACGAAAATATTGAAGGCACAGATTTTGTCTTGTGTGTGTGTTTATTTGTGTGTACGTGTGTGTGTGAGTGTGTGTGTGTATGCATATTTTCCCCACATTCCCATTCTATGAAAGAATAAGTGGGAAGATATAGGTCGATTTATTTTTTATTTTGGAAAAAAATGGTCAACAGTGGGACTGACTGATAGTGTCTCAAAAAAAAAAAAATCCTCTGCTCCATATCTTTAATTTCCTTACCTGGACCATGAGAGCCTCTCAACTGCCGTCTTTACCTGTAATCTCCATATGAGTATCCTTGCCCCTTCACCCTTCACCCCCTTATGTACACACATTGATTTCAGGAAAATGTTCAGACTTACACACAAGCACCCTTTGCATCCACCACTAGGGCTGTGAGCCCTGCCAAGGCAGAGGCAAGGTTTTCCTTAGTCATTCTTTGTCTTACTGTCCCTAACACTGCCTGAACGCACACCTACATTGAAGTCATCCTTGGATGGGCCATGTGCCTACATTTTCCTTGCTGTTCCCTCAGCCTGAAATATCTCTAATTTCTTCTCCAACTGACAAACTCTTGGATATCTTCTAAGTCAACTTCTATACCTCCTTTTCCAGGAAACCTTCCCCAAACCCTTGCACACTTAGTGCAGACCTGATCCCTTATCACTTCTTTGTGCACCTGCTGTATTTTCTACTTACCCCCATTACTATTTCTATGTATGTATGTCATAATATTTTAAATTAATTCAGCACTTCTCGGGAACCAGTCACTGTGCTACGTACAACTGGTGAGACATGAAAGAGAAACAGTCAGAATAAAAGTGGACTCTAAAAGGCACTTTGTATAACAGAGTACTGAAATCAGAGTGGAAACAAAATCCACCTTAACCTCTCTCTGTATATAAATATAAATATACATATATTTATACACACACAGATTTCTTTTGGTCTGTCTGAACAATGCAGAGCCTAAACGAGCCTTCTAATGAAATATAAGCCCATTGTTCTTGGATTTGAGTTGTGTTAAATAACTGTAGCAGGTATGTCTCACCTTTCCTAGATAGGAGTCTGATTTATTGATGTTAAAATTTAGGGAGGATATAGGGCTCTAGCAAATGTCCTTGATGCTAAGATGCCAGGAGTTCCAATTGAAGACTCTCCCAGTGGAAGTGGGTAAGTACTCTGTGATATACCAAAATATATCAAGAGTCCACACACAGGCAAGATCACCAGATTAGGCCTTCAAACTGGATGAAAATTTCCCTTTTATAGGCTCACTTCTGTTTCCCATTGTAACATCCTAGTTTTTATAATGGAGTGTAGTAGAAGGTTGATGTGGAAATAGACCTTGGATAATGGGGCAATGGAGGAAAGTGTTTTAACCCATAAAATTCCTTGTCACAATTGTTTATTTGAACTGTGTCTGAGATATTATATTCCTTAGTCCTATGTTGCTGGCAAATATCCTACAGCCTCTAATACATACTAAGATTATCTAAACCAAAGACAACTCCAGGGGACAGAGAGTTCTAAAAGGCTCTCATCTTCGCAGTCATTCCGTGAAGTGTGTATATATTCTCTCTATTTTATAGTTGAAAAAAACTGAGATGATCAAGTGCAGATTATCCAATTCACTGTGTTAGTAATAGTACCAAAATTTCAACACGTGTCTGTGTAGTTCAAAACCTGTCTTCTTTTCCGCTTTTTAGTTATTCATTCAATATATGTATATTGTGTTCTGACATGTCTTAAACACAAGTAGACCCCGAGAATGCAATGGGGAACCTTCACTCATGGTTCCTACCCTTATGGAAAATTTATAATCTAGTGTGAGATATAAATAATACACGGATTTTTTAAAAATACAATATTACAAATTGTGCTATGAAGGAAAAAATTAAAACGAATTGCTAAGATTAAAAAAAACCCAACACGGTGCAAATCCTAATTTACATGGTGTGTACAGGAAAGGTCTCTATAAGGCGTTATTTAAACTGAGACTCAAATGATGAAAGAGAGCTGAGCAGAGGGAGGGCCTCACAGGCAGGGGAAACATACATACTGAGGAGAGAAGAACTTGACAGGCTGTAGGACCAGAGGAAGACCAGTGTGGCTGGGGTACAGTCAATGCCGTGAAAAGCAACAGGAAAGGAGCCTGAAGCAGAAGCCAGGAGCTGGATCATACGCAGCCTTGTAGGCTGCAAATATTAGACCCCTCTGGAGCGCAGCTCAGATGCTCAGGGCCAGTGCTTCTCAAACTTTTATATGCGTTGTTTACATCATCTGAAGATCTTATTAAAGAGTCAACTCTGGTCCACTAGTTCTGGGCTGGGGCTGAGATTCTGCATTGCAGACAAGCTCCTAAGTGACACAGATGTGCAGGGCTCTGGACCACACATTGAGTAGTAAGGCTGTAGGGCCCACTTTGTACTCTACCTGTGGCACCCGGGAAACCATACAGCCGTTCTGATGCACCCACAAACCTGGAAGCGGGAGGGCATTAATACTCCTTGGGACAACCCCTAACCAGTGGGGACAGCTAATGTATTCAATTCTCTCCTCTCCCAGCCCTCAAGAGTGTTCTCTACAGGGCTCCTTAGAGCATCCCAGTGGGATAGACTCAGTCGCCCACCGTGGTGACCAGCTCAGTGGCATATCCTTGTTTAATCCGTCCCTCCATCTCTGTTGTACCCTTCCCAATCCCACACTGCTCTCTGGGACTCCTGCCCAAAATAAACTCCTTGCATGCAAGGTCTTGTCTCAGTCTCTGCTTCCTGGGAAAAACAAGCTAGGATACCTCGGTCCTAGGTCAGTGATGGCAATGGCGCCCATTCAGACCCTTGATTAACTTGTAATGTCTCTGAAGTGAAGGATGAGGTCTTATCTCTGTCTACCCTACAATTAGAATCAGACCCAATACCTGCAGGAGCTCAACAAAAGTTGCACGATTCAAAATAATTTATTTTAAGCTTATTCAAATTAGTCATGGATTTTTGCCAACTGTTCAAGAAGATCACAAGACAGCAATATAAGAGAAGCAGTATAGTACAGTGGTTTAGAGTAGGACTCCAGGGTCAGATGGCCTAGTTCAAATGCCTGCCTTTCTGCCTTCTAGCTGTGCAGACTTAGGTGTGAAACGTGTTTTCCCTGTGCCACACTGTCTTCATATATAAAATGGGGATGATGACAATGGCAGCTACTTCAAGGCATTTTATGAAGATTCATGAGTAAATATCTTTACAGCACTCAGAACAATGCCTGACCCATAACGAATGTCGTATACGTGTTTGTTAAATAAAATTAAATGTATATGTTAAGGAACTCATATACATATTTGTTAAATGTCATATACGTGTTTGTTAAATAAAATTAACTGTATATGTTAAGGAACTTCAAAGAAATCTTAGAGTAGTTCCCAACACTGGTTTTTAGATTAATATTGGGTTGGCCAAAAGGCGAGTTCGGGTTTTTCCATAAGAGCTTACAAAAACCCGAAAGAAATTTTTGGCCAACTCAATGCTATTGTAAATATAAAAATCAACTAAGACTCTTGCTGAAAACAGATTACTAGGACCCATCCTGGGCTCACTAAATTAGATTTTGTGGGTATAGGATGAAGATTCTGCACTTTTAGCAAGTGGCCTCAGTAATTCTGTGTATAATCAAATTTGGGAACCACTAGCTGACTACCTTTCCACCTCATTAGAGTTTTTTCAAGTAACTATGACATCAAAGCATCAAGGATATGTATGCATTTTATAAGTTAAAGACAAAATGTGAATTAAATTTTACTGTTCTCAGGAAGTTTGCAGTCTTCATTGGGGCTTACTGAAATCCTAATCAGGTATTATTGGTTGATAGTATGATTTGTGTAGTTCAGAGAGGTTGATCAATTTGCCCAAGATCATACAGCTTGTGAAATGCCAGTACTAGGATAAGAATCCTGAGTTTCTCCAGATTCTCTATTATTTTCATTATATCACGCTGTATACCATATTAATTTTAAAACAATAAATAAGCACATGAGCTTTTTTAGACTTAAATTCCAAATGTTAAATACAAAATCCACTTTGTATGTTCATGAGAGCTGTTAGCTTTCAAAAGTGCCTCCTTAATGTGAAATAAAGCATAAAATACCAAGCTAGTTTGGATACACAAACAGTTTCATTTTTTAATGGCCGATAATGGCCTGTAATCAAAGTACAGCTTGTTAGGTAAATAAACGATTACCTTGTTAGCTGGAAGTTTAAACATGGACTAATTCATTAATCTGTAAATTGTTCAGTCAGTTTCTACCTGCCTACATAGTCTTAGGCTGTGTTCATGCATATGTGGGCGTAAGGGAGCGTTGGAGACCCGGGTACATTCAGGTATGAGACTGGAGATCCCCTCCATCCTTAGCCAGCTCCAGGAGTCAGGGGTAAGGTAGCTACCCAGCTCAGGAACGAGAGAAGGATCACTAGATTAACCACCATCCAATGGCAGGTGTTTATTACACGGGAGGCAAGCTTCCGGGACTTTGGTCTTTTTGTTTCTAAGTTCTTCCTTAATTTTTGTGTAACTAGGTTCTCACTCTTAGAAGCACCATGACTGTCCTCTGCAAGTTTGCACATACCTGTCGGCTCCTAAATATGCCATTCTTTAACTTCCATCATTAAAAATTCATACATTAGAGCATTAAATTTACATTATGCCTAAAAATTAACATTAATACCATAAGGCACCTGAAGACTAACAGAGGAGATAAAAATGGGAAGGACATTCTGCTTAGAACTTTAAAATGCTAATTGTTTTCAAGTGAAAAATTTACAGTAAGTGAAAGAAATATACCTCGCTTGTGACTGTTTTTAAACTTTTTCTCCATGTACGTTTCCAACCTGAAAATATAAAAACATTTTACCTATTTTACTAGGACCCAGTGATGTCAGCGGACAAGAACTTTGACACGGATATCAGGTCCTCCTATTGGCCAGGTACCATTCAGGTCCTCTCATCAAGTGAGCAATGATTTCATTTTCGGCATTTTGAACACCTCCTGGACAGGCACAGGAAAAGAAGAAGCTGTTCATCCCTACCCCCCAACCCCTCACCCAAAAAGTCAGGAGTGGAGTGAGAGCAGGCCCACTAAAATTAATGACTGGGAAAGCAAGCGGACTGAATGCAATCTTTGCATTAAATTGCCTAGCTCCCATTACTCTGATTGGGTTCTGAGTACCCTAAATATATTTGAATAGTGACTGCCAGTTTCCCACAGCCCTCTTCTTTCAAGGTGGCCGAGGTATTTCCAAGCCTGGCTGCTGGGTGAGGGCTTGCCCAGCCTGAGTATCTGGAGGCTCAGATAGGAGAACCCAGAAGAGGCTCTGCTAGGTTTGTCACAACTGGCCTCAGCTTCATTCACAGGGAAGGGGGACAGTACTAAAAACAACGGAGCAGACAGGTGTCTAAAGAGAATTCATAAAATGGAATTTAAGCTGGATGATGATATTCACAAATGCTAGGAAGGATCTGCACACAATTGTTTAGAACCTGATACGCCTTACGATAGGAAAGATTTTTCGACTTTGCACAGTGATTGCTTTGTATCTACCCCAAAGTTGTAGTAAGTGATCTGTTGATGGAGTAAAACACTCTGTTCTTCCCTTTGACGAGGGTTGTTTTTAATCCATTAAAAAAGATGGCTCTTGTATTTTTATGTAAAATAAGGCCACTGCTCTGTCACTATAAACTTTATTCACATGAGCTTTTTTATGGCTCTCCATGTTCACAGCCAAGGAGCAAAGCCTGTTTGGTGGGAGGCACTGACATTTTGATTGTAGGAAGAAGGAAATGGCAATAATTTCTCAGAAGCTGGGCAGATTATAAAAGAGATGTAGAAACTGCGACCCAAGCTGATACTGTAACACCTTTAAAACACAGATGGTCGGCAGCACTCTGATAAGATGCCCCCCACTGCATAAAAGTACAAAGATTGAATAAATCAAATGCCCACGCTTGCGAACCAGCAAGCGCATGGAACCCTTTTCCCTGTGTTCCATTCCTTGTTCTGTATGGACACAAATTACATGACCTCAGGCAAGATGAAGAAGCTGTATGTGATAACCCCCCAAAACCCCCTAACCTTTTCAAATTCAGTAAGGTATTTTATGATAACAGCTCTCCAGTTAGATATATACGAATTGCCTGCAGCACCAAATAATTGTTCTGACTAGCTGCACACTTGCCCTATCCCCATAACTCCGACTTTTGAAAAATGTAGGCAATGTGGATTCTAGAGAATAAACATAATGACTGTTAAATGTCCCCAACGTCATCCTTGAAGGTGTTACCAAGGAAAGTCCATGGCACAGGCACAAAAAGGATGGGCTTATTTATTTAGTCTTTCTTTAAAATAAGAGACCAAATAACTAATAAAAATTATGTATTAAGGTTCTTTCAAGACAACGATAGAATGGTGCCATCCATTGAAATGTTCTGAAAAAAATCTCATTATACATCCTTCCAGTGTCTTCAGAATGCATTACTCTCTGTAGTCCTCACTTTGTCTGTAGCCCAAATACAAAAGAGAAAAGCACCCAATATATCATAGCAGTTAGCATGTTTTGAAGTCACGCAGACCTAGGTCCAAGTTCTAGTGCTACCATTAATTATATGTATACAAACAACTCACTTTCCATCTCTAGGCCTTGGTTTCTGTGAAATGCAAATAATATTAGTACCTACCTCACAGGTTTGTTGTAAAGAGTAATTGAAACATTGCATGTGAAGCATATACCTCATAAAGAGACTTTCATAGTAAGCCCTCAGGAAATATTAGTTATTATAACAATAATAATTATTATTAGCTGGTTGATATGTATGAAGAGTAGTCCTGTCATTACAAATTATTTGTTAAAATACCAGATATTTTTCCTCACTAAAATCAGAACTGTCTGGTAAATTTTAAAAACTTAAGTCTGGGTGAGGAAGAGAGTTTATCATTGAACAAGGGTTATGCTCTCGGCTTAGTTACAGAAAGGACTTGAGAAGTGTTAAAAGAATAGTAAGAGAAAAAAGACATTAACTAAGAAAACTCTTACTCTGTATTCCTCACTGCTAATAAATTACACCACAGTGGAATACACAGTTCTGTGGGGACAGTGTCACCATAAGTTCCTATTGCACAAAATCAGGCAGCACTTATTTCTCTGTTCTCCCCCCTCTCTACCACCGCCATCACCATGCTAAATGGTGTGGTAGAGTAAATAATTTGTCTGGTCTTTGCCCTGGGTTCTTGGCATGGCTCTTCCAAACCCTTGCAACATCCTGAGTGGTAGGAGTGGCTTTGCGATGCTAATGAGGTGGCTTCTACTGGGCACCTTCAGGTTAGGCGCTGGGCACCAGAAAGACCAGCCACCTGATTAGAGGTTGGAACATTCAACCACTTGATCTCTGGGGAGAGGTGGAGGGGGCTGGAGATTGAGTTCAGCCATGTGGCCAATGATTTAATGAATCATGCCTACATTAAAAAAAATATCCAATAAAAAGTCTGGAGGAGGAAGCTCGGTGAAGCCTCCTGTTGGTGATGACATGGATGTGCTGGGAGGGTGACGTGCCCCGATTCAACAAGGGGAGGGCACAGAAGCTATGTGATCTTTCCCAGATCTCACTCTAAAATGTCCTTTATAATAAAACCGTAATCACAAATATAGCACTTTCCTGAGTTCTCTGAGTCATTCTAGCAAATTATGGAACCTGAGGAAATCATGGGACCCCCCCAAATTTGTAGCCAGTCATTCAGAAGTGTGCGTGGCTTGGGGGTACTCTGAGAGCTGTGGCTGGTGCCTGAAGTAAAGAAAATGTTGTGGAGAACTCTGTCCTTATCCTGTGGGGTCTGTGATAACGCTAGGGATTTAGTGTCAGAATTGAATTGCATTATATCTGGTTGGTGTCAGACCAAATATTTCAGTAAGATTAAATTTCTAAAAAGTTCTAAAGAAAAATGATTTGAATGAAGAAAACTATGGAAATCTCGAAATAGTTGTGAAAGCAAAAAAGTTAAAACTTTACCTTACATTTACCCCTTCTGGAAATAAGAATTGCACAAATAATGAATCCAAGAAGTGGGTGGATTACATTCTACAATTTGCATGACTAACTTGGTAGATTTCCATACTTGTAACAGAATACATACCTCTTTTATCAATAGATAAAGAATTTGACACCTTGAAAGTGGAAAGAAACAATAAACCATGAAATAAATATAACTCAACATATACTATGGCCAGACTTTACCTAGTTAATGAAGTTTAAGAGAAGAGAATCCATTTGAACTTGAACCTGACACTTGATATACTTTGCCACATTGAATTTGTGCCACATAAGATTAGTAAAATAGGAATGTAATCACACACGTGCAAACTTACACACACACACACACACACACACGCACACAGACACTTGGTATTCTGGCTAATAATATTTGTATAATCATAATACATAATACACATACATAATACATGTAAATCATGTAAAAGTTACTTATTGGTTTTCAATTTTTAGACTAACCAATATACATGCAGTACTAAACGTTGGAAGCACATTAGAATTGTTTGAGTATTTTATGCAAAATAGTAATTTACAGGGCCAACACTAGAGATCCTGATTTAATTGGTCTGGGGTGAGGCTTGGTATCAACATTTTTTCTAACACCTCTGGATGATTAACATGCAGCCAGGGTTTAGAACCACTGCAATAACAGCATGGTAGGCTTAATTATACAGAATGAAATGTACAGATTATAAACCTTCATGAAGTAAAAAAAAAATGGCAATGACATGGCTGATAGAGGTGTAGGAGGAGGGTAGAGAAAAGTGATGAGCAGAGGGTAAGTTTACTAGTACTCAACATGGAAAGAGTCAATAGTATCTATTTAACATAGATAGATAAAGAAATAGAAATTGAAGAACATTATTTAACATTATGAAGATAACCACCAGAAATATTTAAAAAAATAAAGGCTAATTAGGAAAATCTCTAAGTTACAGTGTAGTAAAGGGGGTCAGAAGTAGACGAAGTATTTAAAATCGATTAATCAAGAAATTGAAGCAAGATATCTGCACCCTCATGCTTACTGCAGCATTACTTACAATAGCCAAGATATGGAACCAACCTAAGTGCCCATAGATCAATGAATAGATAAAGAAAAGTAGTATATATATATACAGTGAAACATTATGAAGCCATAAAAAGAAGGAAATCCTGCCATTTGCAACAACATGGATGGACCTTGAGGGCATTATGCTGAGTGAAATAAGTCAGACAGAGAAAGAAAAATACCATATGATCTCACTTTTATGTGGAGTCTAGAAAAACCAACAATAACCAGAAAAAAGAAAAACACAAAAAAAACGAGCTCATAAATACAGACAACAGGTTGGTGGTTTCCAGAGGTGGGTGTGGGGAATGGGCAAAATGGGTGAAGATGGTCAAAAAGTACAAACTTCCAGTGATAAGATAAGTAAGTTCTGGGGATGTGATGTACAGCATAGTGACTGTAGCTAATAATACTGTATTTATATATGAAACGTGCTAAGTGAGTAGATCTTAAAAGTTGTGCTCTCACACACACACACAAATTTGTAACTGTGTGGGGATGGATGTTAACTAAATTTACTGTGGTAACCATTTTGCAATACACACATATTTCAAATCATTGCATTGTACACCTAAAACTAATACAGTGCTATATGTCAATCAGATCTCAATAAAAAAAAAAAAGAAATAGAGGCATAAACACTTTAGAATTATGTTTGTATTCAACAGAACAGCTAAATACATAATAAAAAACATGGCCACTCCTAGAAAATGGTCCTGGGAAGAGGTGAGAAGGAGAGGGGAATTTTGCTTTGAATTTTGTACCTTCAGTGAGGTGTAATGATTTTTAAATTAGGTGTGTGCTCTGAATTTAAAATTATTTTATTAAAACAGTGGTCCTCAAAGCTGCTTTCTAACTTTACAATGAAAGGTCACATGAAAATTCTGTAACACAAAATAGGGAAAACATCAGGCACAATATTATATCAATCTTTTCTTTTGAAAGCCAAGGTCAGAGTTTAACCATCACTCCATTCTCATTGTTAACTCACCAAGTTAATATCACACTCAGTTCTTCAGTTAACTTTAATCAATAAATGTATACTATAATTACATTATACCACTTGTTCCAACTCATTCTAGATACACTATTAAATACTTAATATACTCAGTAAGTAAAACAGAAACACATTTTACTAAAGCTGTCAGATTTTCATAAAGGATTTTTAAAAGAAATCAATATTATTTAAACTACCTATTCATTGATATACAATTTCTATAGGTCAAGTCCAAATATATGAACACTTTTTTCTACACTACGGTTTTGTCTGTTGTTCATTCTTCCTCTTTCAGTCATTATGGTCTAAAAATACTATTTTTCTTTAACAGGAAAAAACCCACAATTTTTATGATGTGCCTTTGAGTTGACAAGTACTGCAGAGTACTGAGGACACAGTAGATCTTCAGGCGATATGGATTAAAATCCTTTCAAACCAGACAATTCTCAAGGTTACAGTAAATAGCTCACATCTGAAATGACATAAATCCTAACCTGATTTTTTTTTAAGTATTACTTTCTCTGGCCATTATTTTTATTATTAATAATAGCAACCTATGGTTACATGGTGTATTATAAAGTGTTCACAAAGAACTTTGAAATATATTACCTTAGGTGAGCTCACAAATAGTACATAAAATTGATATTATATCCCCATTTTAGAAGTGATGAAACTGAGACTTAGCATAATAATGTTCAAAAATTCTACAGCTTTTAATGCGAAAACAGGAATCTCAGCCACTTCTGCCCCTCTCCCCCAGCACGTGCTTCTTTTCTGAACTCAATGGCTTGAAAGAAATCACTTGTTTTGCAACTCTGGTGTATAGATCTTTGAATAGTTTAACCAAAAGAAGATAAGACCGTGTTATCTGTCCTCATTAAGCATTTACAATCTAGAAGAGAGCTATATCCTGGCAAAGGTTCCATCTCAGAATGACTTGGAAAGCAAAAATGACAATTTAACCTCCTATTTATACAGGAATATTCAACTTTCTTAGATTGACTGTAAGGTGATTTGCCTTACAGCATTTAGAAATACATTTCAGTGCAAAAAGTATAATTGTTAAGCATTGACAATATAAAAAGCATTCAGCTAAATATGTGTTTTATGGAAAATTGGTTATGTTTTGGCCTGCTGCTTCATAGGCCTCCACCCATTAAGGCTGAAGCATCCAGTGATGACAATTTCAAGGTTGAATTGCAAAATGAGCATTAAAAATTATTTCAGCTGCAATGGTTGTGATAGCCAAAGCTTTTCTTTGCAAGAGACAAAATTTATGAGAGACAAATTCTAGAAACTTCCTTTAAAATATCAAGAACCAGAGGCTGGCAACCTAAGAGAACAAGTTTTTCTAATAAGATGGATTAAGGAAGACATTAGATGCAAAATACTTGCAGCTTCATCTGTCCTAAGAGGAGGTTAAAAAATCCTTTCCGGGATGGGTTGAAGGCAAAACTCGTGGCAAGAAGGTGGTGGGAGAGAAAAGGAATCAAAAGAGTTGTGATTTGCGATGTGGTAGGGCCTCTCTTTCCTCCTTTTCTTGGACTTGAAACCCCAGTCTAGTGGTGGGATGGAAAATAAGACCCAGCTCCCAGGAGAGAGGTGGCTTCTTCATAACTGCTCCTTGATGGGGAGCAACTGACTGGTGTCAACAAAAGCCAACACGGAGGCCTGATCAGCATGAGGAAAAGAACGGACTTATAAGAGGAGATAACGGGACTATTTTATAGGGAGGAGTTTGCAGCAGATATGTCCATGTTTCCATGCCAACAGGGGTCATGCACAACCTCTATCTCTTTATCCCTAGGAACTTTAAAATCAGTCTATTTTTACTGAACCCTAACCCTGACAGCTAATAAAAGACACATTCGTGACTAAGGAATTTATTTTGTTTATCTTACACCCCCATGAGGAAAGTTCTTAAAATAATTCCAGCAAAACACTTTTCTTCAAAATGTCATTAATTACATTTAAAATTTCAATGCTTTAAATTTTTTTTTCTTTTTTTTGATGAGGACCATTTTTTTTTTAACATCTCTATTGGAGTATAATTGCTTTACAATGGTGTGTTAGTTTCTGCTTTACAACAAAGTGAATCAGTTATACATATACATATGTTCCCATATCTCTTCCCTCTTGTGTCTCCCTCCCTCCCACACTCCCTATCCCATTTTTAAATTCTTTATTGAATCTGTTTTATGTTTTTTGGTTTTTTTGGTCGAGAGACATGGGATCTTAACTCCCTGACCTTGGATCGAACCCGCACCCCCTGCATTGGGAAGCGAAGTCTTAACCACCGGACTGCCAGGGAAGTCCCAATGCTTTAAATCTTGACATATAGGAAAAATGTTATATCAGTTTAAGAACTCTATGCCCATTTTCTCTTGTCTATAGCCAGTGAAGACTGTGAACTTCTAAAATCTCTGAATTCTAACTTTTCAGACACTTAAATATAGTCTCCATTCTAACTTCTCTTCTGTGCCCTCAATAATCTCACTTTTGGGACCTTTCCCCCTCAGTCTGGCTTTTCAGCTGTTTAATAATCCTTCTAACTTCCCTTGACCCTGCACTACAAAGTCTCACCATGATCATTTCAATGTTGCAGCTATTCTTCACCACTTCTGGCGGCAGAAAAGTAATTTTTTTTACAGGAATGCAATATATCAGATCTCTACGTTAAGGTTCAGCACATATAAAAAGGCTTTTATTTTTTTGAAGAAAATGTCTGAATGGCCTTGATGATAAGAACAGAAATGATATCATGGCACCTTGCTCTATAGAATCTGAAATGTTAAGAGAGTTAAATGAAATGAATCAAATCATATACGTATATATATCAATACATGCAGTACATATACACACACATTAAGGGGAGTAAGGAAGGAAAAAAGAGGAAGCGGAGCTGCGTTGCATTCTTCATTACAAAATGATATCCTCATGCTATCCGTGGTGAAGAATTTTTTTTTTAATGAATGAGCGGGATGAAGAGAGAGCAGGGCTTTGGAGTTGTAATTTATTTCGGAGACAGAAGGATAATTGTGCTCTCCAGCTCCGTAAATCTCAGTCTTAGGTGAGTTATAGGCAAGTACTGACAGGACAAACTGAATAGTTGAATGCAGGCAGTGTAAACGATAAGAAAGACATTTGAATAAGAAACTATTAAGTTCAAAGATTTGAGAAAACTAACATGGCAGTGTTCTGGCTCAAACATACAATCAGACCCGTGAGCTTCCACAAAACACAATTTCTTGGTTGTTACTTGACTATTTTTCATACTGATAGATGTTTTGCCCTTGGGGTGCACTGCTTTGCACATAAAGAATGATTCTGCCTTGTTCCCATTAGTTTGAAAGAAAAGACAGTGACACTGTGTAGACCAGAGCCCAGTACGAACACTATATTCAGAACAAACCCACTTTCAAAAGCCCTATTCCGATGATAAAGAAACAGAGATGATATTTTTGTGTGTCTGAATTTGTGATCCCTGCAGTATGAGGGGAGAGACATCGAATGTGTCCCCTGAATAACAATGAAGTATTGGAAAGCAATGACATTCTAATCACTGCCTCAAATGTCAGTGCAAGGATGCTGTGGCAGCAGCCCCAGTACATAAGTTAACGGCTTTACTGTAAAACCACAAGGGAGCAATTAATGGAAAGCTGTTACTAACCTTCATGAATTCCATTGCTCAAGTGTCTAGAGAAAAGGTCTAATTATAGTTCTAACCTTTCCCAATGGGCCATGAATGACTCTCCAAATATAGGATGTTGTGTAAGAAAAACTAGGGTGAAGACATGAAATTGGCATATAATTGAATTTCCTGATACAATGCACCCATAGTAGAACAACAAATCATATTGGTAACTTGATTTTCAGTAGTTTCTCATTGAAACAAAAATAATAAATTCTGTGAAAAGATATATGATTGAGAAAAATGGAGTAGTCAAACATATACAACTTCATGTGAAAGATATAGTAGATATAGGATCAGAATATTACATTACATCTTAACTAAAAGCATAACAATTTAAAAGACAAGTATTATATTTGAAGAAAGAACTAGGATGAACAGGGAATGTGAGACTTAGGAGCCCATTCAACAATGTGATTAAAAGGAACCTGGTTAGCCAAGTATTTTCATTTTGCAAAAAAATTCAATAATTAGAAACAACAAGAAAATGTTTGCTTATAGCAGAGAAAAATTAAAAGTACGATATCACTTTTTGGTAGGCACATATTTCAAGATGATGGTATATTTATTTGTTGTTTGTTCTAGGTAAGATGTTTCTTACAGTGTGGAAATTGATATTTTTATAAAGTCAAGAGACCCTATTCATTGGGTTCTTTGTGCAAGGCAGCTATATTGAGGAGGACAAAATCACTACCTTCAAGAGATACACAATGTATGTAGAAACTTAATACTAAATATATGTATAAAACAAAGACGTAATGGGAACTCTATGAGGGTTTGGCAAATCTAGTGATACCTGCTACAGAGCAGAAATACTGTGCGTCCAGAGGATGGGGGTGATCAGAGAGGCTTCCTGGAGAAGCTGGGGCTGGTGGCTTTGCTGGGCATTCAGTGGGGAAGAGGCCATTCCCTAGGTGGTCCTTACTTATTATTCTCCTTGAATATGAGAGGGAAGAATTATTGACTCTGTATTTCATCAAAAAAAAAAAAATGCTATAGACCTTGCAACAGCTTAGAAGGCCCTACATGATCTTCTCCTCTTCTCCTTTCCCTCCTATGTCCTCCCCCCCAACTCCCACCTCATCTTTGACTGCTTTCCTCATTGCTCAATCTGCTCCACTCACATTGGCTTCATCCATAAACACGCCAGAAACTCGGGCACGACCACTGCCCCAGGACATTTGCACAGCTCTTCACTCTGTATGGACCACTCTTCCAGTAGACATGGGCATGGCCACTTTCTGCTCCTTCTCAATACATTCTCCCATGACCATACTATTTAAAGTTGCAACCAGCACTCCCAGCACTGCCCCACACCCAGCCCCCTCAGCAGGCTCTAACTTTCCCTTTTCCTTAGCACTTATTACCTTCTAACATATGTGGGTATATGTGTATATATAATATAACATACATATTATACATGTATATATAATATAATCCTAACACATGTATTAGAATATATATACATATATACACTTGTTTATACATATATACACATTTACTTATACATATATACACTTAAATTATTATTAATTTTCTCTCTTTCCTGCTGGAATATAAGCTTCACACAAACTGTTGTTCACTGATGTATCTCAAATCTCTGGAAAAATGTCTGGCACATGATAGATGCTCAGAAAATATTTGTTGAATTGAACGTTTGAAAGTAGTACCCAGTAAGTAAATTTTAAGTTGTAGATATATTTTGTGACAGAAATGGATAAATAATGTATTTTCCCAATTTAGGAAACAGTATCTTTTCTCTTTATCATATTTATAATCTGGAGTCACAGTCATCTATTTTTAATTTGGCTTTCAAACATACTTAATCTTAATCTCAGTCTTTTTTTATTCTGCTGAAAAATGTTAATGTAATTGTGGTTATTTTAAATGTATTATTTGGATAAGATTAACAGGAAATGGTTGATGGATAAATACTTGCAAATGCTTTCTTTGCTTTACTTTAAATTCCTCAAGTCACTTCTACAAATATGAACCATGTCTGATCATTTGAGAACATGACTGTTTTGAGAATAATTTTTAAAATATGATAACATAGATCTTTTCTGAATTCCTCATAACTTTTAACAATACAATTACACTTAAAAAGCAGTATTATATTGATATCATCAACATAGTTTTAGCAAATTTTATTTGCCTTTTCATCATAGGGCTATAGTAACTTCAGCTTTTAAAAAGTTTGAGCAGAAATAAACAAATAAATTTTTATTTTTGTTTTTTTATCTTCTATATTATGCATACATACATATACGTATTCCTATATATACTCATTTGTTTGTTGATTTCATGGATGTCTGCTGTGCTTCACCCAATAGGGAACACACATGATGAGTAGTGTAATAAACATGAGCAGATATCTATTAAACCAAGTAGCATGACATTTAAACACTAAGGAAATAAAATTTCTAATGTAAAATCAGTAATTGGTTTGTTTCACCAATATAAGACAACAATGAGAAGTGTGACAATGCTTTATGCTCCAACTATTCAAAACATTTCCGGATGACAGTAGTTGCTCAATAAATCCCTGTTAGATAAGAATGCTGTTTAGTTTACATAGAGTGTTTTCATGAAGATGGTTAGTTCACTGGCCTTTTAGATAAGAAAGTGGAAATGAACTATGTCAAGAAATTAGACTTAATTCTTATTCACTTATTAATTTTATAAATATTTATTGATCACCTATTATGTTTCAGATGATATGCTATTAACAAGATAATTAAAGCAGGCTGAGTAAGTATTAGAATACTGGAAAAGAGGTTGAACTTTATGACAGAATTTTTAATGGTAAAGCAAGACATTATGAGTAAATATAAGAAATATATAACAATATCCTATATCCTTCATGATCTCACAATCCATATGAGGATATAAAATTTATACATAAATAACTATAATGCAAGGCAGTAATAATGAATGATACATTAAGAAGAAATGAAGAATTTCACTGAAAGTAAATCACAGACTCATCTTGGGTGGCTCTGTATCCGGTTCTCTCTACTCAGTTCCATTGTCCATATTTCGTTCCTTACACCAATAGCACACAATAGTTCTCCAAACTTGTTTCCCTTTTTCAAAATTATTTTGACTATTCCAGGCCCTTTGCATTTTCACATAAATTTTAGAACCATCCTGTCAATTTCCACAAATAAAGCTTTCTGGAATTTTGATTTGGGTTGTAATAGATAGACAAATTGGGGAAATTAACAACTAATAATATTGACTTTCAATCCATGAACTCTACATTCACTTGTCTTCTTTAGTTTCTTTCAGCAATGTTTTGTGACATTCAGTGTACAGGCTTTGCACAAATTGTGCTAAATTATTAATTTAATTTAAATTAAATACTTCATATTGTTGATGCTATTGTAAATGGTATTTTTTAAATTTAGATTTGCAATTGTTACTTGCAATTAGAAATTTAGTATATAGAAATCCTATTTGCTTAATATATATTACTCTTGTATCCTGCAATTTTATAAATTCCTTCCTTTGTTCTGGTAGCATCTTTGTAGATTTTTTGAAATTTTCTACACATTTTGCATAGAATTAGTATTATTTCTTCCTTATGGTAGCTAGGGCTACCATAACAAAGTACCAGAGACTGGATGGCTTAAACAACAGACATGTATTTTCTCACAGCTCTGGAGGTTAGAAATACTAGGTCTAGGTACTAGCAGAATTGGCTCCCTCTGAGAGCCTTGAGAGATGGATCTGTTCTGGTCCTCTCTCCTTGGTTTGTAGATGGCTGTATTCTCACTGTGTCTTTACCTTTACTTCCTTCTGTACATGTGTGTCCAAATTTCCTCTTCTTATAAGGACATGAGTCATGTTGGATTAGTGCCCCCCACCCTCAAATAATCTCATTTTAACTTATTTATCTCTGTAAAGACTCTACCTCCAAATAGGGTCACATTCTGAGATACTGGGATTTAGGACTACAGCATATGAATTTGAGGAGAGGGGCATAATTAGCTCATAACAAGCACTCTGACTAGAAAATGCCTACGTATATATTACTCTAAGCTCTTTGGATCTGTGAGTCATTGTCTTTCATTAATTTTGGTGAATTATTAGCTGTCATCTCTTCTAATATTTCTTCTGCTCTGATTTGTCTCTTTTCTCCTCCTGTGACATCAATTTCCTTTCTACCGTGTCATTTTATATTTTCCAACAGCTTTTGGATGCTCTTTTCTTACTCTTTTCCCCCTTTGTTTCAGTTTGTGTGATTTCTTTTGATGTATCTTAAAGTTTACTAATTTTTCCCTCTTCTGTGTACAGTCAGCTGATAACTCATTGAAGGAATTCATCTCTGACATTGCATTTTTCATTTCTAGACTTTCTACTTGACACTTAATTATAGTTTGCATCTGTCTGCATAAAATTCCCATCTCTTCACGCATACCTTTTCCACTAGATACTTTAAAATATTAATCATAGTTATTTTAAAGTCTCTGCCTGAATGTTCTAATATCTGAGCCATCTCTGGGTCTGGTTCTGTTGATTGATTTATTTCTTGACAAGGTTTGTTTCTTTTGCTTGCTTTTTGACATGCCTCATAATTTTTGATTGAATGCCATCTAAGAGAGCACTATAGACTGAGGTAAATAATATTTACACCCAGAAATGAGCATGCCTGTCAGATTTAATGCGAGAAGGGGAAAGGGGGAGGCTGAAGAGTTGAATCAAACTAGCAAATAGTGGTACTAAGTTTGGGTTTTGTTGTTGCCATAGTTACACTCACTACACTTCAGTTGTTGGATCCCTCCACACATGGACCCTTGCTACCTTGGAGTTAGACTAAGGTGGAGCAACTCTGAGTGTTCCTGCTCTGTCCTGAACTTGCTGCAGTCCCTGCAGAGCAGAGAGGGTGTCTCTTCATGTTCTCTCCTCTCCTTTAGCCCTAGACTGCTTTTCCTCATTTCTCAGCACCCTGGTGGAGGCAAAGGATGATTTTCAATTCTAGCGTTTCAGCTTCAGTCTTGAGCATGTCCTGTGCACTTAAGCTTTAGAGATAGAACTTTCCCAGCATTCCTCACCTGCCTCCTTGATGCTAAAATGCTTTTCATGTTGGGGAGCCTCAGCACGTGTAGCTTTCCTTCTCCTCTCCCAGAGGCAGTAGAACTATAATTTCTATGTGTGTAAGACCCTGGGCATGTGTGGGTCCCATTTTCTACCTTCAATGGCAGAGAGCTTTTACTCTTATCCTTCCCTCAGCAGCACCCCTTCTTTGGTCACTGGGGGAAGCAGAAGAGTTTCCTGCCCTTTGCCCAGCAGCAGGCAACTTTTGCCTCAAGTAAGAAAAGGGTCCAGAATGCAAGTGTATTCCATGCCTGTCCACAAGTGGCAGACCACCACTAGGTAGTATTACCATCTGCACCACCAAAGGGGCTTCTCTGAGATCTTCTTCCCTGCTTCCCATCCTTCTCATGAGTATCCCTTGAAAGTCCATGGAAAATAGGGGTGAAGAACTAGAGACTCCTCTTGTGTCTGGGGCTCCCACAGATTCAAATTGTCACGCTACCACACTCAACCTTTTAAAATTCATTACAATTCTAGTTGTTTCCTTTGACCTTCATCCTTGTATGGCTGCCATCTCTTCCTCCTGTGGTGTCAAAGGTTAAAGTTTGTGTGTCCTACTCTCTTCCAAGGGTTTTGTGGAATTCAGGTCACCTAGTTGTCCTGCAACCTCAGCTGGATGACAGGCTCAAAACAAGTGATGATTTTACACATGCTTTAGCTTTTTCTCATTGTTGGAGGGGAAGTAACATTCTCTTACCCTCTACCTCCTAACGAGAAGTTGAATCTGTTCTGCTCATATTGTAAAGGAACACTGACAAATAACTCATCCAGAAGAGATGAAGGTAGAAAAATAGACATTCTTCTACCTCTTCTCCCTCTAGTTCCACTGTAACCTCCAGGTCAAGCCATCAAAATAGTCTCCACATAGGTCTCCAATTCCCACTTCTACTCCCTAATCCAATCTGCAAACAGAAATCAGAATAATGTGTTGTTTTAAATGTACATTAGATCATGCCCTTGAACTGCTTAAAATTCCTCAATGGTTTCCTATTGAACATCAGATAAAATGTGAAATCCTTACCATGATCTACAGAGCGTTGCTCACCTTTCAATGGCCCACATCTCAACCGTCCCTCTTGTTACTTTCCTTCCACGCTTTCCTTCTGCTTTTGAGTTACCTTGGTTCCTGTCCTCTCTTAGACTCTCCCTTGATGATTTGCCTTTTCTCTGAAACTCTACAACATACTACTGGCCCCCAAACACACACACACACACACACACACACACACACACAGGCTTTATATGACTGGCTTTTTCCTTATCTCATCCTTCACATCTCAGCTGAAAACCAGGGAGGCACTTTCTAATCATCTTTTCTCTCTCTGCTAGCATTATTCTACATCTTTGTACATTGTTTCTTTGTGACACTCACCAAAATGTATTTGTATAACACTTTGCTTGTTTGCTTTTTCACAAAGCAAACTTTCCTTTCACTTTCCTCTCCATGGTAATCTTCAGAAGGACACGAACCACTTATATCTTGTTGACCAGAGACTATGCTGAACCTAAGACAATGCTTTGCGTACCACTCATTCAATAAATATATTTTAAGTGTATTTAAAAAGTGTGATATCTGATCATTATATATTATTGCAGATTATATCTTGTATGTTAAGTACATGCAAATAAATTATTGTATTATTATATATTAAATATTGAGTATAAAATATCTAGATTAATTTAACAATGTAAATACTAGTGAAGCTAGACAAAGTTTCAACCAAATGATAGAATAGAATGTAAAAAGCTAATCCCTCAGAATCTAGGTAGACTGGCACTTAAATTACCCTAAGTGAGTTTCTAGCCATTCCTTAAAAATAGAAAATCTTTATGTAAAGAAATATGCAGGTGAATGTAATTTTCTGGGAAAAAGTATCCAGGGATATAAATGAAGTCAGTGTGCAACCTCCTATTTCATAAGAGTCTGCTCTTCAGGAATTTTTCAACTTTGTTTTGCAACATCAAGTAGCTCAGTTATTTTGAGTAAGCATATGTACTTTTAAGCGGTTTTTCAAACTGAATTGGCTGAGTCTTTTAAGGTTTAGTGCTCACTAAATGTTATATAGAACCAGCAAAAAATGGATAGTAAAGTTGCAGGGACTCACCAAATTATTAACATTTTATTCTTCTGTGAGCAAGAAAATAGAATCAGGTTATTTATATAAGGTAGAATGGCATTTTAGAATATATGTCATCCACATGCCTGAAGTGTGCTCAGGGATATATTGAAAACTTGGTTTAGTCCTGTTGACATATCATAAAATAGAAGATTAAAATAATGTTGACTAATACATCGAAACAAGGCTCTTCATTAAATTGGCCCAGTGGCCTAAAGGATCTTATAACTGTAATTTGTTCTGTGGCACCATTTTAAAGTCTTCCAATAAATAGAATTTTTTAAAAAAATCTACCTTCAAAACACCTTTATGTTAATGCTATGAGTAAGCATGTAAAATTTTATCTTCAAAGGACTTCTTTTTTTATAAAAAGCTGAAAAGAATGAGAAAGGAATGGTTCAGAAGACCTGTTCCTTAAGAGGACTAACTTCTGTGACCAGATAACATAATATGAGGCAAATCCCACCCATGGCCTAGTTTAGACTTAACTATTTAAATCACATTATTAAAAATAAAATAAAATATATAAAATGTTTAGGTGGTATTTATCTGGAATACAGTATTTCTGAAATCATTAAAAAGTTTGAGACAACAGCAGATAAAATACACTTTCATAGTGAATTAATAATCATATGCTGCCCTTTTTGCCTAAAATATGTATCACAACTCTACAAAAAAACAGCTCTATTAAAAAATGGGCAAAGGACTTGAATACATATTTCTCCAAAGAAGATATACAAATGCTCAATAAGCACATGAAAATATGCTCAACATCACTAATCATCAGGGAAATGCAAATCAAAACCACAATGAGACATCACATAGCCATTAGGGTGGCTACTGTCATAAAAAACAAAAACAAAAACAAAATAATTTAAAAAAAACAGAAAATTACAAATGTTGGCAAGGATGTGGAGAAATTAGTTGGTGGGAATATAAAACAGGGTTGCAGCTATGGAAAAGAGTATGTATGTCAGTTCCTTAAAAGATTATAAGTAGAATAACCATATGATCCAGCATCCCCACTTCTGGGTAGATACCCAAAAGTATTGCAAGCAGGGTCTGGAAGAGATATTTGCACCCATGTTCATAGCAGCATTATTCACAATAGCTAAAAGGTGAAAGTAACATAGGCATCCATCAATGGATGGCTGAATAAACAATGTGGTATATCCATAGAGTGGAATATTGTTCAGCTTTTAAAAGGAAAGAAATTCTGACACATGCTACAACACGGATGAACCTCGAGGACATCATACTAAGGGAAATAAGCAAATCACTAAAGGACAAATACTGTATGATTCCAGTAATGTGAGGTACCTAGAATAGTCAAATTCATAGAAACAGAAAGTACAATGGTGGTTGCCGGGGGATGGGTGAGGAGAGGAATGGGGATTTACTGTTTAATGGGTACAGAGTTTCAATTTTGCAAGAAATGGAAAAGAGTTCTGTGGATGGATGGTGGTGATGGTAGCACAACAATATGAATGTACTTATTGCCACTGAACTGCACACTTAAAAATGATTACGATTGTAAATTTTGTTATATGTATTTTACCAAAATTAAATAAGCACAAAAATATATATAAATATCATTTTAGTATAAATTCTTCAGACTTATCTAAACTTTAACATTGTGTCCATTTTACTCACCATCTTATCTCTGATTTTAAGCACACATTAGGCATTCAATAAATAGTCTTCATTTAATTTGAAAACTGAATGGATTGTATATGACCCTCCCAAGAGTTGTATCATTTGCTATCACTGATACTTAAATAGAAAATGTTGATATTACTATCATACCCAGTAGTTCACTATCATCAAGTCCGTTCAGAGACACAGCAAAAGAACTTTCTATATTGTTGCTTCTCCGTTTCAAGCAATTATGCACAAATAAAGATAGGCAAGCAAAGACCAGCGTGATTTCTATGGTAACCCACATTTAGAATTAAGATGATGGCCATTGTGTGACCTTCTCAAGTGAGCGATCGATAAATAATACAGCTCTTTAGACTGTCACACAGTAAGCCTACCAATTTAAGCTTGTCAGGACCTTCAGAAGTCAAGCTACAAGTTAAAAATGGGGGGTGGGGAACTAAGAAGAGACTCAAAGGGAAGGATAATTATAATAAAGAAGGGAAGTATCAGCAAAGCAGAAAGGTAAAAGAGGTTATAGAACTAATATTTAGAGAGCATCTAAATTCTGGGATTATCTAGGCACATTTCTGTATGTCATCTCATTTCAACCTCACAAGAACCTGGCTAATGGTAACTGCCATTTTCACAGGTGAGAAAACCGAGATCCAAAGAAGTTAAAAGAAAAGGATATCTTTTAGGTGACAGATTCAGGAAATGAACACAAGTCTTAATGATGTAAACTAGTATTGTTCCACAATTATGTGAACAGTCCCACTTGACAGATGGTGGTCAGAGAGCTGAAAGGACTTTGAAGATTTATTTATTTATTTATTTATTTTAAAATTTACTTTATTGAAGTATATTCAATTTACAATGTTGTGTTAATTTCTGCTGTATAGCAGAGTGATTCAGTTATACATATGTGTATACACATTCGTATTCTTTTCCGTTATGGTTTATCACAGGATATTGTACATAGCTCCCTGTGCTGTGCAGTAGGACCTTGTTGTTTATCCATTCTCTACACAATAGTTTGCATCTGCTAACCCCAAACTCCCACTCCATCCCATCCCTCCCTCACTGCCTCCCCCTTGGCGGCCACAAGTCTGTTCTCTATGTGAGTCTGTTTCTCTTTTGTAGATTGGTTCATTTGTGTCATATTTTAGATTCCACATATAAGTGATATCACATGATATTTGTCTTCGTCTGACTAATTTCACTCAGTATGATAATCTCTAGGTCCATCCATGCTTGCTGCAAATGGCATTATTTCATTCTTTTTTATGGTTGAGTAGTGTATTCCATTGTATATATGTACCACATCTTCTTTGTCCATTCATCTGTCGATGGACATTTAGGTTGCTTCCATGTCTTGGCTATGTGAGAGTGCTGCTATGAACATAGGGGTGCATGTATCTTTTTGAATTATAGTTTTGTCCACTGAATTATAGTATATGCCCAGGAGTGGGATTGCTGGATCATATGGCAACTCTATATTTAGTTTTTTGGGGAACCTCCATACTGTTTTCCATAGTGGCTGCACCAATTTACATTCCTGCTAACAATGTAGGAGAGTTCCCTTTTCTTGGATGAATATTAAATCATTCATTCGTTTATGGTTCTGTAAGAATATATTAAATCATCACCACATGGCAGGCACCTGGGGGGATGCTGACCTCCTCTGGAGAAGAAGCATGACTTCTACCCTCGTGGAACTTACAGACCAGTGTAGTGGGCGATTTGGAAGGATAAATCAGGATGAAAGGGTGACCACAAGGTGACGTGTGAAAGAGGGATTTTAAATTATGTGATAAGTATTTCAAAGCAGTAAGTGCCTTCCATCTGTACCTGCGTTCAATGACCATAATGATAAAAAATAAGCGTGCTGAACATAAACGTTTATACAAGTATATAAAGGAGGGAGAGCACCTCCAGCAGGCAGGAAGCTATAGTCTCTGCCTATGCACAAGCAGAAATTATAGCACAAGCCTTTTTATAGAAACCTGATTGTTACAGAATAACTCAATCCTTAAATATTTAGAAACGTGGTCCCTAAAAGCTGAAAGATTACACAATGATTGCTCTTATAGTAGGATTTTGGTTCTCCTCTCATCTTTCATTCATTCCGAGTTTACTTTTTCTCTCCTCTTCCTCCATCTCTTCCCACTTTACTTTTACAGAAGCAACAACTTCACCTTTACAGAACTCCAGAGATTTTTCCCTACACAGAGGCGGTAGCAGGCAGCTTTACCACCAAGTGAGGTGGAGATTTTCTATGTCAGACAGGCTGGTGGGAGAGGCCCCTGGAGCCTCAGAAGATGGGCGAGGGCTCTCTGTGTGCACTGTATTGCTTAGTAGCAGCTCACGGAGGAAGCATTCATTTCCTCCAGGGCCACTGCTACAGAGCACGCTTCTGCAACATTCTTAAGTGTCCAAGTCAAACCTCAGTCTTCTGGCAAGTCTGTCTCAGGGAGTGGAATGATGAGTTTAGGCATGCCAAGCAGAAAACTGACTTTGAAGTATTTCTCACTTACATCTCCTCCTTGTCCTTATTTGTCTTTTTTGAAGTGGACAGTAAAAAGGAAAGGACAACAGTGTGACTATTACAGGAGAGCTTGGAGAAAGAAGGCCTTTCAGGGGAGAGACACTGCAGTAAGGCAAAGCAGAAAATGTGAGCCTTCCAGCCTGCGGACACAGGCTCACTTTCCGTCATACCTGGACCCCTGCAAGGATCTGCAATAATATAATGTCTTGATCTTGCCTCTGTTGCCCTTTTGTGGGGGGGGGGGGGGCGTGAAGGGATATGCGAACTTTTCCTAAATACCGGCAGAGTTGTCAGAATGATAAGTGAGATGACACTGTACACGATCTTCCTAACTCATAATGACATAATGAGTGTATTTGAGACAGTATTCTGGGTTTTCATGCAATCCTGTAGAGTTTTAGAACTTTAATAATTTAGACTGTAGGTATGATCGACACAGACAGTGAATGGTTTTTAAAGGTAAATTGATAACTATTCCCACATCCGAAAAACATGAAGGTCATTTGTCCTGGTCAAATGTGGTTGTCATTTTTCATTGGTCATAGGATATGAGACATAATTTTGTGTAAGATTATGTAATAGTAACACTCTGCACTTTAACACATTTGCTTTGAAATCTCCATTAAAATTTCTATCATACCGCAACCTGTTGTGTATGATTTTATGAAAACTTTATTTATGAAGTGTATAATTTTGGAAGAAATTTATTAAATGAAATAATAGTGAAATACTCTTTAATGGGATATTAACATGGAACATATTTTTAAAGCTATTATTTTTGCTTAGGGTGTTTAACCTATAAATTACTATAGCAACTTAGATATATAGTATGCAAATTAGTTTTCTATAGCGGCTGTAACAAATAATCACAAATTTAGTGGCTTAAAACAACAGAAATGTTTCATTTCACAGTTCTATAAGATAGAAGTCCAATGCAGATCACATTGAGTTAAGATCAAGGTGCCGGCTAAGCTGCATTCCTTTCTGGAAGTTCTAGGACAGAATCTATTTTATTGCCTTTTCCAGGTTCTAGAGGCTACCTGGACTCCTGAGCTCATGGAATTTTCACCTGCAAGGTCATTTTCAAAGTCAGCAACAGCAGGTCCAGTCCCTCTCACATGACCATCTCTGTGGTTCTCTCTGCTGCTTCTTTCCCAATTTTAAGAAGTCATATAATTAGATCTAGCCCACCCACTAATACAAGATAATCTCCCGATTTCGAGGTCAGCTGATTAGCAACCTTAATTGTATCTGCAACCTAATTCCCTTTTGCCATATGAAGCAACATTCACAGATTCTGGGGACTAGGATGTGGACATTTGTGGAGGGAGGGCACTATTCTAATTATTTATAATTAGATAATTATATTATATATTATTCTATAATAATTATATATTATTCTAATTATAGTATCTAATTACTTATAGCAGAATATGATAGCTTATTATGATTATCCTAGGTCTAATATATTGTTTATGTATCTAAGATGTGGGTTAAATAACATATGAGACATAGGATTATGTTTTCCATACATTATGATATAATCAATATTAATTTGAATTATGCAACATTATTTGTGCATTTCCCTTATGTATCCCAGTCAAAATCATTTTTCCTCATGATATATTTATCAGTGGGAATATAAAAGAGAATAAGAGAAAGAGAAATAAGTAGAAGCCTTAAATTGTCAGTTTCAAAGGGCTGAATGCTGCCTGACTGAAATCACTGCCAGGGAGTGAACCAGCTGTCATGCAATTTGGGACAAATCACAATGTCACTAGCCAAATCTGAGCTCCAGGACAATCTCACCAAGACCAACTGAGACCAAAGGCTGGAACTGGCCTCAGGTTTTTGCAGGAAACCATACCCAAAATTTGTGTTTCGTGAGTCCTGAAAGTCCCCAGGCCAGATTTGGTTTGCAGAATGTGGTGATGCTTTACTGTCACTCTTTATACACTGAGCACTAAGGAGAATGACACATTTGCCAAACAGCTACCTTGTGCCAGGCACTTCTCATAGGAGTTACATAATCTATTGCTATTAATACAAATATTGCAACATTTTATTTGCATAATTTGGAGTACATAATTTTGTCTTTTCCACAGCCCTCAAGACAGACATCTTTGTCCACATTGTAAAAATAAGGAAATTGAGGCTCAGTGAGTAATGAAGTTGGGATTCAAATACTGACTATTTTGATCCCAAAAGTCATAGTCTTTTCCTTACATCACATTGAGTCTCCAATCCAAAATCATGACACATAGCTAAAAACAGGAAACAGGAATAGGAGTTACTTATAAATTTAAGTTGCACTGAACATAATTTTTAAATAACAACTAACTTCAAATAATGTAGTTCTAAGGTTCGTGTAATTGGAAATTTCCATGGTAATCTCAAGAGTTAATCTCAACCCTATTTTACTTCAAGTCTCTAAGAGGATGAGTGGGGTAAGCCAAATAATAGCCTCTCCAAAATGTCAATGACCTAATCCCTGGAACCTGTAAACATATTATGTTACATTGCAAGGGAAAAGTGAGGTTACAGATGGAATTACATTTGCTAATCAGCCGACCATAGAGATTATACTGGATTATCTGGTTGTACACAATGCAATCACAAGTGGCCTTCGTTGGGGAAGAGGGAGGCAGAAGTGTCAGAACCAGAGAAAGATCTGACTGACCACTGCTAGCTTTGAAGATGAAAGGGGTTCATAAACTAAGGAATGTGGGAAGTTTTTAGAAACTGAAAAAGGCAAGATAACAAATTCCTCCTTAAAGCCTCCAGAAAGGAATGCAGCCCTGCTGACACTAATTTTAGCCCAGTGACACCTATGTTGGACTTTTAACCTCCTGAACTATTAGATAATAAATTTGTGTTGTTTTAAGCCACTAAAGGTTTGTGGTAATTTGTTACAGCAGCAATAACAAACTAATACATTGGGTATTAATTAAACCCACTGAGAGACAAAAGAACCAGGCACCATAAAGGGGCTTTGGAGGCTTGTTCACTATTTCCATGACATAGAAGTTAATTAATGAAAGAGAAAATAGCATCTACGTGGTGGTTCTGGATCTAGCTGAGGGAAGAAAGGAGAAGTAGAAGGACATCAGTTGGACTCCTTGGGAGATTTTTTTAAATGATCTTCCTTTGGATGTTATCATTTACTAATTTGTTTAGCCTTTTAAAATTTGTGTCATAATCCCAATTAAAAGAAAGTACAATTTTCTTTGTCTTCTGCATACTCAAATAAGAAGAGATGAATACTTGAAAATAATTAAAATAAAACAATTTTTAAAGCTGACTTCCACCTTTAGCATTTCACTTACTTTTCAGATCTTCAGAAATGCTGGATTTCCAGTTTTCATGCTCTCCTCCACCAGAAATAACTCAACTAGATGTTAACAGTACAAAGCTGGACTGTATTTCCCAATAAACTGAAAAGCAAAAATCCAATTCAGGGTCTTTCTCCTTATACTTCTCTATAAAGGTATATTTTCTGTCTTCAGGGAAATCTTGAATTATTTTAAAAATTATCTTAAAGAGAAATTATTACAGAAAAAATCTTTCTTCCTTTAAATAGAAAAATAAGAGTCGAGCAATGCCTACCTCTAAACTATTGGAAGAGACAGAGACACTGTGGGCTGTTTTTATCTTAATAGTACCATTAGTGGAATTAAGTAATTGTAAGGCATCACAGCCTAAATTTTAAGGTTCAACAATTAAGATGGGGGTTCCCATTGTGGTAAATCATTGGTGAAAATAACAGAAGATGGAAAAGAATGGGTGGTTTAAAACAAAAGAAGAGTTCATAAAAATGGGGGGGAAATAGCCTCCCGGTGGAGATGTATCTGGCAGTGCTAACAAATATCTCCATAACGCTGATTTCCCTCGTGGAGCTCCCTGAGCACTAGGGCTGGGCAGCCGAACCAAAATGGATGGCAATAATTAGATTCTGATGAGTGAAGGATCCACATGAGGGCCAATATTTCTGGAGGAGTTACTGAAAGGAGAGGAAATCACCGGATTTCACAAGGATGTAAAATGGATGCAGACCCTCTAAAAATATTTTAAATGACTGGCTTCTTCCCACTCACCTAACAGCACATTTAGAGGGGGGAATGCACACAGCAAATGGATCACAACTGGAGAATTTTAATATGTGCACGCTTCCAGGAGTAAGATTCAGGGTCACCCAGAGCTATTATTCAAAGTCAGTATCAGACCATTTAATTTTCTGCTTCAGTTCCTTCCTGCTTCTCCCCCTCCAACCCCAGCCTAATGCTCACACACCATCTTCTCATTTTGCTGTCTTTCTGCTTCTTCAAAGCGCTGTTTGTACTCTGAATGGAGTTTTATGACTGATGTCTCCAGGTACTTACTGTATCTATTCCCCTTAATGAAACCCTAGCTGTACTGAGAGCTAATAGCTCAACAAGCATTTTTATAACCTTTTACAAAGAAAATGCGTAGAGTGGATGTGCACATACTTAGCACTCAGCTTGGTAAATAGAAAATGGGATACGGGTGGTACAGTTAAGGCTGTAAATGATTTGTGGTGACTTTCACATCAGCCAGCTTTTTTCTTCCTCCCTTACTGGAAGCCCCAGAATCCATTTTAAGTTAATTCCAAAAGCTAAGTCTGAAACAAATTGTATAGTGACAAGTGAAAAATGTAAGTGGGAAAACGCTGCCAGGGGCTATAGTATGCCAACGCATTAATCCTCTTGGACAAAAGGCCCTGTAAAATGTCTGAAAACACACCCGTGTGCCTTTAACTGCCAGGGCAGTTTTCTTTTTGCTTCTTTTGATAATCATATCCTGATGTATTTGATATTACAATTGCTCCCTAAACTTCACCATTTCCTCTTACCCACATCCATTTCCAAGTTGAGAGACTTCATTTTTTTCTCTTTCATTTCTTTTGTTTTTCCACCGATTCTGTTTCTGATTTTAGCATTTGTGTCTAAGGATCAAACTTGTTGGGTTGTAGGTGAACAGACACAGGTATGTGCAGTAACTGAACTAATAAGACGACAGCTGTTTCTGCTATTAGCCCAGCAACTGTCTTGCTCAGTTCATCCTGGTGGGAAAAACTAATAAACCTTAGGAGTTTAAAAAAAAAAAGAGAGAGAGAATGAAAAGGAAAAAAAAAAAAAAAAAGAAGAAGAATGAACATGCTTTTAGAGCTACTGTTCTGGGAACAGATTGAATAGAGGATGGTAGAGATCAAAGAATCATTCATTTAGACTGTGAAATCCGGTAGCGGTCCATTTGAAGGACAGTTTGACCTCTGAAAGGGAACTGGTTGTGTGCTCCTCAGATGCACAGGCATTTTCAGAATTCTAAACTTTGGGGGAGCTTTTCAGTCCTGTGAGTAGTTCATTAGCTTTTCAACTGCAAACAACTGATCTATTTCAACACACAAATCACGAAAGAACATGGCTTTGAAGTAGGTAGCTAATCCCATGATATATCTATCATTTCGTATGAAATAAAACTCAGCTAAGGACAAGCATCCAAGTAAGGTGTCAATTAATAAAGGATGAATTGAGATTGCAAGTCTCACAGTCAAGATTACATGGAAATGATGACATAATAGTAATTAAGTTAAGACAGCTTAGGTTACTTGAAATTTTTTCTGAGATATTAAGGTCATCCTTTAACACTCTATTACTTTTCTAGCAATAGTAGCGTATTACAACAGACAGTTGGATCACAGCAGTTATTTATCCTGATATGTATTATAATTATTTAAATGATAATTATCTGAGTAACAGCTACCATTTGACTGCCTAATAAGTACCTTATGTTTTATTTAACACTCACAAAAACCTAATGAAGTTGGTGTCCCACCCCAATTTTACAAAAGAAGAAATGGTGGCTCAAAGAGTTGAAATAGCTGGAATTCAGTCACAAAGAGAGTGAGTGGCAGAGCTGCGATTCCAACCTAATTCCATGAGATTCAAAAGCCCATGCTCTCTCCCTTCCACTATTGGACCTCCTAGTATGATATTGTTACGAGTTGAATTGTAGCTTCCCTAAGTTAGTTGGAATACTAACTCTCAGTCCCTCATTTGAAGATAGAGTCTTTATAGAGGTAATCGAGTTAAGATGAAGTCATTAGTATGGGCCCTGATCCAGTATGATGGGTGTCTTTATAAAATGGGGACATTTGGACACAGAGGCATGCACACAGGAACACCATGTGAAGATGAAGGCAGAGACCAGGATGATGTGCCCACAAGTCAAGGAACTCTAAAGATTGCCAGCAGACACCCCCAAAAGAGAGAGGTATGGGACAGATTCTTCAGAAGGAACCAACTCTGTGGATAACTCGATCTCGGATTTTTAGCCTCAAAAACTGTAAGACAAGAAAACTGTTGTTTAAAACAGTTTGTGGTTATTTTGCTATGACAGTCCTAGGAGACTAGTACATAAATATAAATACAAATATATGTATACAAAATATGTATAGTATAAATACATGTAAAATATAAAATAACATTTAATATGTTCCTTTGCATTCGTTATTTTTATTCATAAACACTTCTACAACATTTTCTATAGTTTTTTTTCTTTTCTTTCAATAAATTTCCAAGATAGTTTTGGAGATGAATTGGTGGATGAGGAATCTAAAGAAAAGAAGAATTGAAGAAATCAGTGACTAAAACATGGAAACACAGGGAAAGAATCAAAGGTAATAAAGGTCAATTAGTTAGCTGCCCTCTATCTAGCTGCTCTAGAACAAGAACTCTCCTCCTAAAAACAATGTCGGGGGCTTCCCTGATGGCGCAGTGCTTAAGAATCCGCCTGCCGATGCAGGGGGCACGGGTTCGAGCCCTGGTCCGGGAAGATCCCACATGCCACGGAGCAACTAAGCCCGTGTGCCACAACTACTGAAGCCGATGTGCCTAGAGCCCATGCTCCGCAACAAGAGAAGCCACTGCAGTGAGAAGCCCGCGCACCGCAAAGAATAGCCCGCGCACCGCAAAGAATAGCCCCCGCTCGCCACAACTAAGAGAAAGCCTGTGTGCAGCAACAAAGACCCAACACAGCCAAAATTAAATAAATAAAATAAATTAATTAAAAATGGATTTCTATTTAAAAAAAAAAAAAAACCCTTTAAAACACAGCAGAAGTTGATCTCCTCCTCGTGTAACAGTGCTGTTAGGTGAACAGGTCAGTGAGGCCAGACTTCCTCCCATCTGGGGCCCTGCTTTCTCCAGTCTGTGGGCTTCTAAGGTCATTCTGGGGCTGAGCTCCATTCTGCCCGCGGGAGAGGAGACAAGAACAGAGAGGTGTTCAAGTCGGAACTAGAGCCGCACATGGAACACTCCGCTTCTACTCCCATTCCAGCCATCCGGACACACTTGATGGCAAGGGAATTTGGGAAATGCCATCTGTGTGCCCTGGAGGAAGAGAACATGGATCCTGGTGAATAGGTAGCTAAGCAGGCTCTCAGGGCTGCCTAGAAACCCTACTTCATTTCCCTCATCCATCCCACCTCACTTTCTCTTAGATGCAGAGCATCACCTCCCTCTCAGTCACCAACACCTCCCTCCCGGGCCTTACTTTGTGCTGATGACCTTGTTTCCAATTTCATAACCTGCAACTGTCTTATCTGCCAACCGACCGGCCTCTGCATCCACACCCCCAGGCTTCTCTCCTGTCAATGTGAACCGTCTCCGAACAACCGCGTCTAAAGCAAACCCTCTGGTCCCTCCTTTGTGGTCCAGCCCATCACTTCTTGCCTACTCCAGTACGTTATTCCAACAATTCTCTTGTCCCTGCAGATTCATCCATGTTTCTCTCTCTGTGGGATCGTTCCCACCATCAACCAAACATCAGATAATCCCTCCCTCTCAAAGGATCCATGTACTGTCTCATTTTTCTGCTCCACTTTATAGGAGCTTTTTTTCAACAGAGGTGCTTATACTCTCCATCTCTAA
This sequence comes from Balaenoptera ricei, assembly GCF_028023285.1. Taxonomy (NCBI): domain Eukaryota; kingdom Metazoa; phylum Chordata; class Mammalia; order Artiodactyla; family Balaenopteridae; genus Balaenoptera; species Balaenoptera ricei. The sequence goes on from NC_082650.1 coordinate 67,011,682, forward strand.
TCCCAGTCTCCATTCATCTTGGAATTCACTCCAACCATTCTTACTGCTCCAAAAGAATAACTCTTGCCAAAGTCAAAAATGAATCCCCACTGCTCTAACCAATAGTCAATACTCAGTCTTTTCTTACTCAGCAGTGCTTGACGCACTTTATTACCATCTCCTTGTAACACTTCCTTCACGGGGCTTCCAGAACGACATGCTTGCTTGTTCTCTGCCTATCTCCCTGGCTGCGCCTCCCCATCTGCCCTCTAAACGTTGGAAAGCCACGTCTAAATTCTCCATCTCTTATCTCTCCTTTATTTCCTGCTCACTCCTCAATCATCTGTCCTAGTTTCATGCCTTTAAATCTATCTGGTATCTCCCAAATGTATATTTCCAGCTGAGACCTCCCCTCTTGATTCCAACTTCATATATTCAATTGCTAACTTGACATTTCCAGCTGGAAATCTAATTGGAATCTCAAATTTCACATGTCCAAAAATGAATCCCCCATTCTCATCATTCCCCACACAAGCAGGCGAACGAGCCTTTCCTCTTCCATAATCTTCTCCATCTCAGTAAATGGCAAGTCCATCCTTCCTATTCCTTAGGCCAAAGAAGAGTCCGGTTTTTCTCTTTTTCTCATCTTCTGTTGGGCAAATCTTATTGATTCTATTTTCAAGATGCATGCAGAGCACTTCTCACCACTGCTACTTCCACCCCCCTGATCTAGGCCACCCTCATCTTTCACCGTCCTGTATTATTCAAATAGCTTCTTAAACCCTTTCCCTATTTCCAATCTATTCTGAAAAGAGCAGGCAGAGCAACCCATTAAAAAGGCAAGTCAGATCACGGCCCCTCTCTGCTTACCATCCCACACGGCCTTCAGGTCTCACTGATGTGAAAAGTCAACCATTACATAGGCCCGGCCAGACCTTATGTGCTCTGCACACATGGTTCTTCTCTCCCGCTTTCTAACCTCATCTGTCACTCAGTTCTCCCAGTCACTCGGCTCTGGCTGTAGAGCCTGATTCTGAATCTGTGAACAGGAACGCTCCAAGTATGCGCCTGCAGCAAGGCATTTGCTCCCGCTAATTCCTCGGCCAGGAATTCTTTTCCCCAGATGCCTACATGGCTTGCCCCTGAATTTCCTTCAGGTTTCTGCTCAAAGGTCACCTTATCAGTGAAGCTCTTTTTGACCTCGCTATACAAATATCAATCCCCACCCACACCAGGGGGGCTCTCCATACCCTTTCCTCTGCTTCCTATTTCACCACAGCACTTATTTTTACCACCTACATCCCCTCAGAAAACAAGGACTGTGCCTTTTTCCTTAATTTCTAGTTTCCGTGGCAACTGTGTGACACAATGACAAAAGTTATATTCTTCAACAAACTTTGACGGAAGCTCTATGATGAAATTCACAATTTACACCTTTCTTTTCAATTTAGACCACAGTTCTGAAAAGACTGGGAACCAAGAAATTGTGACAGTAAGTAGAAGTAAGCAGAGAATTTACTAGAAGACAGAATTAATAGATCAACAATTAAGCACAATATTGAAAATTCAGCTTTTAAAAGTTGAGTTGATTGTATAAAGAAATGTTCTCTCTTTTTCCATAGTGAATTAGATCAGCCAAATAAAATAATTTTAAATATAATCTAATTTTAAAATACTTGGAGTCTCCTTCTGGAACAAATTGCAATCAATGAAAACCTAAATTTGATAAACAAACCTGTTCATGATTAATATTGCAATATACTTTGTAAGTTTCTCACTCTTACTTTAAAGAGTGAACTCGCTTGCATGAAAATGGTTTTATTTGTAAAAAAATTTCTAATACAGAAACACACCTGTTGTATAACATTAGATTGCTGCAATGATTATCACTGAAAGAATATGATTCACATTAGTAAAATATTGCACAGAAATTCAAAGTGAAGTCTTTCTTAAACAAAATAAAAACCTAAATTTAAATATTAAATCTGACTTAAAACTAAGTGAAAAAAAAAATTAAATAGAAATGTATGTTTGTTAATTAACAATTACTGAAATTCACTCTATAGATTCTTCCGTGTACTATATTGTCTCCTAATATTCAGTCAACTACCAAATCTTCTTAATTCTACCTTCTAATTGTGTATTAAAGCAAAAACAGAAACCTTACAGGAGTTTTCTTTCTGCAAATATAGAATCTCTTCATTGTAGAAAATTGAAAACATACAGACTAACACTTTTTGTGTTTCTATAGACAAGTTTTTAAAACTGAAATAAAGATACAACCACCCAAAGATAATATATATTTTTATTTTTATTTTTCTTGGCATGTGGAACAGCTATTTTTGACTGGTTGCACTGCTTCTGATGATGTTTCCAGAGGTAAGCCTCACCCCACCCATTCACCCACACACATTTTCTTTTGGCACGTATAGTTAGATGCAAGGGCAAAAATTGCTATGGGAAGAAGGAGGACTTCTGGGGTAATCAACTAAATGGTCTGCATTTTTAAGAGAAACAAAACAGACAACAACAAAAGAATTTTTGTTGCAGTTTTTGGAAGCACACTCTGATCTAGTATGAGATATTTTACATTTTAATTCTATTTAAATGAGACATATTCATGAGAAACTGATTTTGAGAGTGATTCGGAGTGATTCAAGAATCAGACGATGCATTCATTCATTCCACAGTCATTTACTGAGTGTCTTCTCTTTGTCAGGCACTTTGCCAGGCTCTGTGTATACAGCAGAAGATATCCAGGAGCCCTGGGACTAGTGTCAGCCCTGGGAAACCAGCAGGAGGTGCAAGGCCATCTGACAAGCATTAAGATAGAGGTATTTGCAGACAACTAAGGATGCACATATCCAGGCTTGAAGGGATGGGGAAGGACTCAGGAACAACTTTGCAGGTGGCTGTTCCGATAGAATTAGCCCTAATTTCTAAGATGAGAGGCAAAATAGAATATCCCCCTTTATATGTTTAGTAGACTCTGATAGTTGTATAATACTTATCTCTAAGGCCCCTTATATTTCTCTGTAGGAGAAATAAAGTCAAAGTGGAAGGAGGTTTCAGAGGAGAGAGAGGAATAGAGAAGGCAATGTCCTAATTTGGGATGTACTTGGAGAATGAGGTCAGATTTCACAGGCAGCAATGGGATAAGATACTTCTTGAGAAGGAACAGTCTGAATAAAGATGCATGGAATTTAGTAGCAGCAGAGCATAGTATCTGAGCAGCATACAGTCTTCTCTGTAAGCAAGTCAGATATGTTTAGGGGAATTGTGAAACAGAATGTGTGCAAGGGCCTTATGAGCTGTATTCCAGATGGCCTTCAATCAGGGTTGTACTCAATTTCATGAGCAAAAAAGATGTATTAAAGAGAAGTAAATGTGCAAAGATTTTCCCTAGAAAATAGAGTTTTAAACACATATGCCCAAGTTGCATATTTTTATTTTTATTTTCCCAGTAGAAATGATTAGTGAGTTTGCTTGTAAACCAGGCACTTATTGTAGGAGAATACTGGGAGAAATCCCTGACCTCAAAAAGCTTATAATCTAGTTAGGGAACAAGCTACTAATACAGGATTGATTAAAGAACAAGAGTTAGTACACCTGAAACTAACACAACATGGTCAATCAACTATACACCAATAAAAAGTAAAAAAAAAAAAAAAAAAAGAACAAGAGCTAAAAATACATAGCATTTTATACAGCTACAAAGCACTATATAATTAATTAGCAAGGACATTAAATGTCCCTAAATGTTACTTTTAGGAGAAACATTCTAGAAGGCCTTCAAAATAGTGACTAGTCCCACTCATGCTGTATATCCTAAATTGTTCCAGGAATTTATTCATAACAAGATAACTTGAGATGATTTAACTTCCATCTTAATTGACTTTCCTAAGTAAATTGATCAGTAAAGAGAGGAAAACTAATATTTTTATTTTCACATTTTACTGTTTGTCTGAAGTTTCATTTAAGTTATTTAACTTAATCCTCATGACCACAAGGTAGGTGTACCATTATCATTTTTCTTTTCAGATAATTGAGGTCCAGAGTGGTTAAGTGATTTGTCATTGATAATACAGCTACAGAGTGGAAGGGGAAATGTTCAAAATCAGGCCCAACTCCCCAGTCCTTCTCTCTCTGCTGTAGTGGTCTTTGCAGTGGCAGATAAATGGAGATTTGATTCTTGCTGATGCAATATAAGTCCTCTAGAAACCTCAGCCACTTGGCTCTAAAGTCTGTTCTTTTATAGTAAGTAACATTTATATGAGTACAATGCTAACTACGTTTCCCAACCCATAGAAAAAGCACACTTTATAATATTAACTCACATTAGAAAAACATTTAATTTATGGCATATTAAGAACATAGTAAAGCTCACATTTGTTCTTAATATGTTATAATTGTCACGTTTGGGGTTTAGATATCTGCCAGAGGACTTATTTTGAATTCCCAAATGTAATTTTACTGCACTCTTTCAACAGTTGTGAGTTTCATATATTTTAAAATTGTTTAGTTTGATGCTATTTGTGGAATAGCCTTCCGTTTTAAAACATAACAATATGTCTTCAATTTTATCATGTGGCCACTTATCAGTGCTATTTTACGAATGTTATTTAACTTCTTACATACATTTTATTTTAAAGAGTGTCTCCCAAGTTTTTCTTCCATTTGCAAGTTTCCTTCTATTTAGAGAAAAATTCAAAATTTAGTGAAAGTCAATATCATTTTAATAGAATATATTCCTGCACATAAAAATTAAGGTGGGTGGAAATGGGGGATTGAGATTTAATTTTTTTCACTTGTTATATACATTTAAGATGCATGAAATACAGATATCATAATTTATTACAGAGGGGAAAATAAAATAGACTTTTTCTGAAGCTTGTTTGTTTCATATCCCCAAAGCAACTTGGGTAGCTGGTCCTCTGACTTTCAGACAATTATAACAATGGCATTATGCTTCTAGAAGCAAAGGTAAAAACATTAAACATTCATTAAAATTGTTGCTTTTTCAAAGTTTCCCCTTTTGGTAAAATCAAATGCACTATAAAAACAAAAATAGTTCCACAAGGGTAAGTAAGTTGGAAACTCCATTCTGAGGCTCTCTGGTGTCTTCAGCCTACTTTCTTCTTTTTTTAAAAAAATTTTTATTTATTTTTGGCTGTGTTGGGTCTTCGTTTCTGTGCGAGAGCTTTCTCTAGTTGTGGTGAGCGGGGGCCACTCTTCATCGCGGTGCGCGGGCCTCTCACTGTCGCGGCCTCTCTTGTTGCGGAGCACAGGCTCCAGACGCGCAGGCTCAGTAGTTGTGGCTCACGGGTCTAGTTGCTCCGCTGCATGTGGGATCTTCCCAGACCAGAGCTCGAACCCGTGTCCCCTGCATTGGCAGGCAGATTCTCAACCACCGCGCCACCAGGGAAGCCCCAGCCTACTTTCTTTACCTACAGATAATAGTACTTAGGTTTCAAGATTAAAGTGAAGACTAGAGGTGATACCTGTAAAGCATCTGGCACAAAAGCTAGCTCATGGCAGGTACTCTTGTAGCATCTGCTATTCCTTTTTCTATTTGCATTCTGTATATTAGGCTGGAACTGTAGGTCCTGCTGCACCAACTTGGGTCCACGATAAATAGGCATTTATTTTTACTGCTCAACTTTATAATGACTCCTGGACTGGTCTATCCCGATCAGCAGGAAGGCCACTTTCCTGATGCCTTCACCCCATGCAAGCACAAGCGCAGGTGCCCACACCACCACCGTTACGCAGAGGACCCTGGGGTAGATCACTTCTCCAAGTACTTGGCCCCAGATTACTCATCATCCAAAAGATGCTATTTAGTTGTGCTCATTTACCAATAGGTGTGTTTCCCCCCACGGCTGCTGCTGTTGCCAGCACATAACAGCACCGTTTGCAGGATGGCTGAACACCTGCAACAGCTGCCCTGGGGTGAAGAATGAGGGTGAGGCCAGAAGGAGCCTTTCATCAGAACTTAACTGAGCCAAGGGGAGTGCTAAGCCAAGGATGTTGTTGGAGTCTCAAATGGCACATGTATGTACTAAGCAGTGAAAGAAGGGCTATGTGATTCTACCCCCAATGGTGCCGGACCAAGGATAATCACATATTTGATCAGATAAAAGCCAGTCACTTTACCTGCTTGTATTTTGGTTTTTAAAATAATAATGTTCAGGAAGCAATATGGATTTGCTCATCAATGTACGTGGTTGAAAAAGCTCATCCATGTACATGGGACCCAGCCCCAGTGGGGACCTGGCACAGTGACATATGGCTGCATGATCTTGGACAAATACCCTGACTTCTTTAAACTTCATTCTGCTCATGTGTTAAATTGGCATAATTTGTATTTTTACATATAGTCAATATAATGCCTGGTACATAGTAAGCATTCCATAAATAGTAGCTCTTATAATGTGTTGTTATTCTTTCTAAGCAGCAGTTCTGTCCTCTGAAAAATGAGTATAATAATATTATGTAAGGCTTGTTATGAGAATTAGAAATAGCATGTATAAAGTACCTGGAAAATAGTTGATGCTCAAAAAATGGTAAAAATTCATATTTAGGGGAATGGAGGAGGAGACATTTAAATAGCAATGAAAAGAAATTGAGTGCTCTATCTGATTTCCTGTAGTTTCAATCCACCAGAATATAGGGCAAAGCTGTCCAGCATATATATAATGCAAGACACACGTGTAATTTTAAATTTTCTAGTAGCCCCAGTTAAAAAAGAAAGAAAAAACTGGTGAAATTAATTTAATTATATATGTAATCAATATATCTAAATATTAATTTTAATAATCTATGTAAATATTAATGAGGTTTGTATATTCTTTTTTTCCCAAAAAATTATCAAAATCTGGTGTGTATTTTACGCATACAGCACACTCCAATCAGACTGGCTACATTGCAAGTTCTTAATGTGCTAGTGGCTACCATATTCAAGAGCACAGATATTGTCACTTGACACTCATCAAAACATTCGGCTCTAAACCAACCCTGCCCTTCAGGAGGAATTTGGGATTCCAGGTTAAATGCCTCAAGTGATTTAGAACAGTAAATCTCTTGTGTTTTTTAAATTTTAAAATTTTTTAGAATTTTTAATTTAATTTTTATTTTATATTGAAGTATAGTTGATTTACAATGTTGTGTTAGTTTCAGGTGTACAGCAAAGTGATTCAGTTATACATGTACATACATCCATTCTTTTTCATATTCTTTTCTCACATAGGTTATCACAGAATACTGAGTAGAGTTCCCTGTACTATACAGTCAGTCCTTATAGATTTATCCCTCCCCCCTACCTTTCCCCTTTGGTAAAAAACAGTTTATCTCTTGTTATTGATTCTACTTTGTCTCCAGTTCCATCAATTTACTTTTGTTCAGATTCTACCTCGTACTTCAGTCTCCTGAGGATGGCAGAATTTGCCAGAGCAGGAGACAACAGAGCTGAAACGTCGTTACACTGCTGGGTCCACTCACCAGCTTCTGTGCCCTTGCACTGTCAGACAGTTGTCTGTATTCCTTACATATCACCACCCTATGTAAGAGCTCACCTCCAGGACATTTCCTAATAGATAAGCATCACATACTCGTCTATAAATGGACAGAGTCCTACAATGATCATGTAGTCAGAGGGCACCACTCAAAAGAGGCTATAACAAATTTGAGAAAATGATGGTAGGAGTGTGGTTTTAAAGACTCTAAGAGAGAATTCCATCATATCTCCTGTAAACTGAATAGCCACAGTTTTGCTTGGGACATAGACAAACTGGAATGTATGTTAAAGGTTTAAAAATCACAGCATGAGAAATAAAATAAGCTTGGGAACATTGGCAAGCTAGTGGAAAGGCAGCATCCCCATGTATATCTGAAGAGGTTGAGAATGGCTCAACGGCCGGTGTCACCACCCTGGTAGACTCTACCCTGAATGGCACCTGCCAGAATTGTGCAATATGCAACCAGTACACTTGTTGATGGCCGTCCTCTGAGGATTCAGATGAAGAGAATTAAAATGGTCTATATAGCAAGGAAAAAAAAAATTGATTTGGGGAGAGGGGAGTATTGCAAAATAAGAGAGAGTGAAAGAATTGACCCAAAGGCTTTTGCCAGAGGTAACTTGGGGAATGACGATTTGGACAGTGGCTTCTGTGGAGGGATGAGATGTAGAAAAGGGTTATGCAGGGGAAAAGAAAGGAAATACAGGGTAGAAACTGAGATGGAGTAAATGCAGAAAATTGGAGGATAGAAGACTAGGCTAAATATAAATCCCTCCATAATCCTCAAGGACTTTGTGGGGTATGCTCGGTTTCTCAAGACACGAGATATGGATTTGAGTGGATTCTATTTAAATATTAAACACCCAGGTTCTGTGAGCAGACTAGAGACTCACACAGATGACCTCTCTCCACAAACTGATTGATCAACAATACTTTGGTTGACCATTAGCCATGGAGACTTAATAAAGATCTGCAGAATAAATGGATTGTGGTCTAGATTAGAAATTGACTCCTAAACTTAGCTGTTCATCAGAATTACCTAGAAAATTTATTTAAAATAGATTTATTGGCCTTAACCGTGGAGATTCTGACAATGTAGGTGTGGGTTAAAGCCCTAAAAATTGGTACTTTTTTTTTTTAACATCTTTATTGGAGTATAATTGCTTTACAATGGTGTGTTAGTTTCTGCTTTATAACAAAGTGAATCAGCTATACATATACATATATCCTCATATCTCCTCCCTCTGTGTCTCCCTCCCACCCTCCCTATCCCACCCTTCCAGGTGGTCACAAAGCACTGAGCTAAAAATTAAAAAAAAAAAAAATTGGTACTTTTGACAAGAGTTCCAAGTATTTCTGATTCCATGTGGGAACAGCTGGGCCAAGGTACAATGCAAAAATCTTCCTTTACTGAAGTTCCACGTCTCTGACCAGAGATCAGATGACTCCAGGCAACACTAAGAACCCTTGGTGTAACCCTCAATGCTTCAAAGACAGGTTGGGAAAACCAGCTGCCTCGGTCCATTCTCAGAGATCACTAAATTATCTTCACTCATTTGTTGGTAAAACCAATGTGAGAACCCAGGAATTTTCTCTAGCTGGCCCCCTAGAGTAGAAGTCAGATGAAATTCAAAGTCAGCCCCCTAAACACTGAGTAAAGATATATGGTTACAAAATAAAACATTTCCATTGTGCATTTTTACTAATTAATAATAGAACAGCCTATGTTTGAATGTGTCTACACGTAAGAGAGCAAAAGCAGTAGGAATTTCACACCCTTTTATGTTTTACTTTTTCTTGCTTCTCAAGAACAGTAAAAGTCAAATGTAATAGGAAAGGAAAAAAATTCTCAAGTATCTCTACAACTTTGTGGAATGAGAGATGGAAAAATACATTTTTATTTATGCCTATTTATCCCTCTGACCTTAAACTAATCCTGAAGGGTTTGAGCAAAGAGCCAGCAACATCAACGCGCTGGACCAACAGGTGATTTTAATTTACTTGCTATAAATTGTTGGGGGGAACCTATGCTAAGTCCGTTCTCATTAATTCATCTACAGTCTCCCTTCCTGGAGTGAAAGTTGCTGATTGCACAGATAGGATCCAGAATAGAAGGCTGAACTAATAAGCAAAATACGGAATGTCAGCTTTTTGTGGACACTACTGGCATGCTCTCCCATTGGATCCAATACATCAAAAACCCTCAGGTCTACAGAAACCATAAAATAATGCTGGGGGAAATTAATGTGGTTCCCAACATTTTGTCCAACTGAAAAAGAAATAAAACGTATTCGTTCTTTTTTGGATATTTCTAAATAGGTAAACTTTATTCTGAAATCTCCAAAACTTAAAGCATGAGGAAACTGCCTCATATTATGAAATGGGTGTCAACAACGATATGTTCCTATCAAGCTGTCCAGCTCTACCAATCTCGGCTAGCAGGAATTCATTCCATAAATGATTAGTTCTCATTATATTCAAGACACTGTATTATTTAGTACTGGGGACAAGAATGAATATGATATGGTCCCAGTCAGGTTCAAGGACCCAAAAAGAAGTAATGGCCTGAAGAAATCCCATAGAAAATTTCAAAACTTTGAAGTATTCTGTCTCCACTGGATCACCCATATGTGGTTTAATCTCTCTTCTCATTTATCTTCAGTGGTGTCATATAGAGAGTAGTCTTAAGTGTATTTGCTGCCTCAGTTAGGGGTATACAACCCATCTTAATGGGCAGGAGAACTATTAAGTATTGAGGGATGTAAAGCTTCAGCATTTATTAGGAAAAACTGGAGAGCCAAACATAAATTCAGAGTTAGCCATAGTACAAAAGCATGCCAAATGCTGTCCCAAGTCCCCAACTCCAACATCTAAAACACTGGAGTCTGATTTCCCACTGCCATCTCTGTTTGCCCCAGTGGAAGAGGCAGTACCACAAAGTTATGAACAAGCCCCAGGGTATTAGAGAGAATGAGTTCAAATCTTGGCTTTGCTTCTAACTAGTTATGTGATATTGGTCGAGGGCTTACCCTCTCTAAGCTTCAGTCCCTCACTTATAAAATGGAGCCATTAACGGCTACTCCAAAATTTGAGGATTAAATGAAATAATGGCTCTAAAGTGTCTGCAGAGGCCCTGGTACTTAATCAGTGGTTAGTGCATGGTAGCTAGTCATGGTAGAGGTGCCTTTACCATGTTTTTACCATGTTTATGCCAACTTATTCCTGGCAAGCCCCATGGCAAGTCCTCAACTTCAGGACATTTTATTTCTAACTTTGAACAAGGAGCTTTGGCCTCTGTCCTTGTCCAGGTGGCCATGACCACAACCATCGCTCCAGAGATTTTCTGATCCCAATGCTAGTCACGACTCTGCATCTTTTGCACAAACTCAACTGCAATGATAACCATCTCCAGAGTGTCCTGCTCATCAGAATAATCTGTTCTCTCATGAAAATTACAATCTAGGAGTTATAAGAAGGTTAGAATCAGAAAAGAAAGGAGTTGACCGGCCCAGCTCGGGTGGTCTTCTTGGAGGCAAGTGGCATTTCAACTTGGCTCTCACAGGGCTGAATTGAGAAAACTGTACATCTGGACTCAGGTAGTAATATCAGCAAAGGGAGTAAGGCATAAACACATGAAACATGGCCAAATGGTAGAAGGGACCATGTGTTTTGTTCAGAAGCAGTCTTTGGAAAACAGTCCCTAATCCTTTATTGAAAACCCTTGAGGTCAGATATGTTTTGCAATTAGAATTTTTCAGATTTTTTTTTAAAAAGGATGCAGTTCACATACTCTATATTAAAACACACCGAAGCACCTGGTAATCAAATACAGTCGTATTTCTACATCAAACATGCAAATATTTGCACAAAGTGACATACATAAAAGACATAAATAGCCTCATATCAGTTCAGATCAGCTTTTGCCACCAAATGAGTTACGGAAAAACATTCAGTGTTCATAAATTTGAGATTTCCGTATTGCTGGGGCTGTAGAGGGAGATGCAGCTTGAAAGGTGGGTTGGGAGCATGTTATGAGGTATGAATGCCTGGCCGGGGAGTCAGCTTTCATCAGAAGCTGATGGGACAGCCTTATGAATCACTGCACACACTCAATTTTTTAGTAATTTTTGATGCCTTTTCTGAAAATATAATTGTTGTTTCTACTATATCTTATTACATGAATTTTTTTCTCTTAGCTTTTACTTTAATGTGTTAATCTGTCAATCAAGTCCCTCTTGTTATTCTATGACATGCAACAGAATAATTCTAAACTGTAACTTAACTATAACTCTTTCTATTACTACTTTTAATTTCCAAAGAGTAAAACTGATTCCTTTTGGTGTACAATTCTATGTGTGTTGGCACTTGTAGAGGTTCGTATAATTATGACCACAATGAAGATACAGAACTGTTCTATATCACCCCGACAACTGCCTCATGTAGTGGTTTTTTAAATTATACATCATCAGGAATTGTGTGAGGGGTCCACTCTCTTACCTCCTTGAATCCCTCCACAATGCAGGAAAACTGTGGCTGTGGGTTGCACCTAGAATCAATAACTGTTGTTGGCCGAGATGCATGTGACCTCTGCTCCTTTATTGTAATGGGTCAAGTTTCCTGAAGGATGCAGTTCACAGGGGCATTTGTTTTCCATAGGTTAAAGTGAACTGAATTTTTTTCAGAAAGTTCCTTAAAAATATTGGTTCCCCACTGCCTTTTTTGAAATACAAATGCAACTATTCAGGTGGAACTTTTTGTGTGAGTCTTCTAGCTCCCGGATTTTTTTACACACACCTTCCCCCCATCAGACCTCCATAAGCGTGTATTGCTTAACTTCAGATATAGCCTCTACAAGTTATTTAGATTCAACCTATGCTATTAAAGAAAGTACTACATGCCTTTAGGATGAGTGGATTCTTAATCTATACCTTCAACTGTCGGATAAGTGGTATCTGTATTGTAGCTACAAAACTGATGTGTGATTGCTCTGTGGGTCTGTAGGTACAAGAGAATAACTCAGACATGAAAATACTGAGTCTCTTGATGTTATGCTTTAGTGGCTCAAGGCTCCCCATTGCATAGAAATTAAATGAAGATTCTTATTTGTGTGCCCCTCAACTCACTGTGCTCCAGTCCCAGACATGTCAGTTCCAAAACTACTCTTTACCAGACTGTTCCATCTTCACAGCTCTTTTCTCTGATCCTATATATCTCACATCTTAGGAAATGGCTTAAGTATAAACCTTAGAAATGAAGGTGCCCAGCTCAACCTTGTGAAGTTTTGGGAACTAACACAAACTAACCAAACCAAAATATAACTTAGAACCTCCAGACAAATAAAAAAAAGTGTGTGAGAAATTGGGAAGATTAAACACATTTCTCCTTTTTATAAATATGTTCAAGCTTCAGAGTATTCTTTTTTCTTTTCTGATGTAGTTAAAAATAACTCAGGGAAGAAAACATTCAGTGAATTTTTGAATTTCTGTGGGAGGGTATGTGAAGGAACCGTTTCAAGGAAGGACAGCTGAAAGGGAGACACAGAGTTTGAATGACCTTATCTCCCAGTACAGGGCTTTATTTCCCTTGAGCGGGACAAAATGACACTAGAACTGTATGTTCTCTACCAGTAGAGTTCTCGTCATAGATTTTATATTAACAAAAAGAGCACACATTTTATAGGCTGTGAAATTATCCAGTTTTACCTCTACAAGGAAGCTGGGAGAGTTTACAGGTGGAGAGGATATCATAAATGAATACCGGACTGGAAACATCACAATTGATTCAACAATTGTTTTTTATGAAGTGCTTGCTGAAATGACTGCTAGATGAAATGAGCCCCAGCAATGCAGTAGAGTTAGCAATGTCATCCCTAAGAGGGGGAAGAATGTAAATCTTATAACAGTTTACAGATGTTTTTATTGAAGATCTCTAATCCAAAAGTTCTGACAAAAATGAGGCCACCCTGGAACTGTACAATGGTGGCCTCTGCAAGGCAACAGCTTCCTACAAGTAGCAAATCCTCATTAATCCCTTTGGAATTCATTGTAATGACTCTAATCGTGTCAGACTCATTGGGTATTAATATAAATGTTGTATGTAACTCCATAGGAATCCAGAACAAAACTCTTCAAGTAGCCTGTATCCATTCTCCTGAACAACAAGAATTGGGTTACAGCCTAAGTACCCAGTTATTGTACATAGATATGTCACTCATTATAACATCTTTGACTGAATACAATACATTTATACCAACGGAGGTGCCACAGGTGAGCAAGGAATGATTAGCAATTTACTGTTTTTCAGTAAGAACAAATAGACTCAGGAAAACAAAACAATTCCACACTAGTTCTAAGTCAAGTTCCTTGTTATTCTGCCCTCCTTTCTAAGGCACCAAGAATGATACTTCTATATATATGTGTTAGCATATGGTATTTGTTTTTCCCTTTCATATATACACTACCAAATGTAAAATAGATAGCTAGTGGGAAGCAGCCACATAGCACAGGGAGATCAGCTCGGTGCTTTGTGATCACCTAGAGGGGTGGGATAGGCAGGGAAGAAGGGAGACGCAAGAGGGTGGAGATATGGGGATATATGTATACGAATAACTGATTCACTTTGTTATAAAGCAGAAACTAACACACCATTGTAAAGCAATTATACTCCAAGAAAGATGTTAAAAAAAAAAAAAAAAAAGGAATGATACTTCTGGCAATGATGAATAAGCAGCAAAGGTTCTTTCAGTGAAAACCCTCAGAGTGTGAAACAAGAGAGATGCCTTGATTCTCCAGTAATCAAACTTACTATGACTCCTAGTCCTGTGTCAGTGACTGAGTGTGACCACCTTTCAGGGCTGCTATAACAGTTGATTCCTAGTGGTTCCCTTACAGTTTGAAAAAAAATTTTGTATTTCTCTCTTTCGGGGTGCCCTGAGCTTCCCAGGCATGGTGAAGTTGCTCAGGGCTACTTGGGAGAAAAGTATTCAAGAAATGGAGAGCAGCCACAGAAAGAAATATGGAAAAAGGAGGCAACTTTCACATATGTGTGTCCAGGAGGAGCAGTATCTCAGAAAAGCCATCATCAGCTGCATCTCTTTTGAGATGGCATGATTTTGGACATTGCAATTGTGTTATGGTCTCTGGTCATATCTGCATAGCTATTTCAATTAACAGTGACATTATCCCAGCCACCTTCTGTTGGAAATAAAAAATCAGATGCTCACTATGCTGCATTAAGGGATATTACATTGATGGCGTCAACCCCGCTAAGAAGAATTCTTTGATGTAACAAATAAATGTTGACTGGAGTGAGAGATCAAGTCCACACGAAGTATCTTGACCAATGCACTGCTCAAATTTACGGATTCATCCTCTATCTTAGCATGAAGTAGAGAAGTGTTACATAAGAGCGCCAACAGGAATGTGTACACTGAAAGTGTGAGTCACAGAACACAGGCTGGAGACACTCCTAGATTGATAAAATGAACGGAAGTCTCTGGGTGGACACATTTGCACTGCACCCACAATATTATTCTTGGTTTGCTAGGAAGAAAGCAATTTATTCTGTCATTTTCTGGGGACTTAGAGCTAATTGGCCTTTCATAGTTATGTGATTCTGCAAATGAGCATAAAAGTGAGAGCTGACAAAAATTCAAACAGGAAATCTGAATCTGCTTATTTTCATAAGTATCTTATAATGGTTTGTAGAAAGGGACGAGATTTTGATTAGAATAGCAAATTTCTTCATGCAAAGGGAAGTGCTCCAAATTACCCATCACTGTAACAAACAGAAAGATTGCTCTTCCTTCAGCCTGGATGAAAAAAAAGAGAATATTCTTTCCTGAATCCCACCCTGCCCACCCCCTCCAGACCATCCATTGTGGTCCATCAGCACTGTCATCGGTGGGCGTTCCTCAGAGTATATGACCTCCCAGAGCTCACCAGCTCTTTGTGGCTTTTCCCACCCCAATCCACTAGAAAGGACATGCATAATACATCACATCCTAGAGACAACGAGAGAGTGTGTCTACAAATGCAGCAGCAGGAGAAAAGAAAAAGAAAGAAAAATAACTGAAACTGCCACACAACCTTAATAGAAAAGCTGGAGAAGATTAAGTTCAACACTAAAAAAAAAAAGTCTTCAAAGCCTGAAAAGAATGTTAAGGTATTTTCACGGTGTCTGGCACAGAGGACAGAATGAACATAGTTGAAGGGAAAGCAAAAAGAAGCAAACCAGGGCCAACACGAAGCACCATTTTTCAGGCACACAATATACGGGGCGAATTTGCTGAGGCCAGCAGACCGGGGTCATTAATGAAACTGAGTCCAATCTAGGCCAGAAGCTAGTTTGCCTTTCAGATTTTTTTGGTTTAGAGTAAATTTCTCCTCTCTTCACTTCTCCTCTTTCTTTTCTGTTTCTCTCTCTTAATGACCAATCTCCCCTCTCCATGGCTACCCATGTGACAAAATTTACAGGAAAAACTGCAAGTCAAGCAGACCCATCTGGGATTTACACTACGTGTTTACGCATTTTGTAGAACGTGGCAGGCATTGGGTAAAAGCTTATGTTTCCAGAAACCAGCTCTTCTGACTGCTGGTCCTTTTTGCCATATTGAGGCACTAAAGCTCCTTTTTTTCTCCCTAGGCTTGAGCTTTCAAAGTTATTTTCCACTCTGATGATTACAGACAGCTCGACAGACAAAGAAAAAGGGGATTTAAAATAGGCAGTCACTAGTAATATGTACTTTGCTCTTTTTGACCAGGAAAAAGAAGCCCAGGTGTCACATTGCCATTTCTTAATCATCAATGTCAAAAAAAAAAAAAAACCTCTTCTGGAAATGCATACATAAAAATGCATTTATACTGAAGAGATAAGAAAAAAAAAGTGACATATCTTGCTCACAAACAGTGCCCTGGGTTCCTACAGGAAAATGGAAGATTAGAACAAAAGAGAATGATGGTGAGCGTGAAATTTTGAATTTGTAATAAGAACAATATAAAAATAAAGGTAAGAAATGTGCTTAGAATAAGTTTGCTGTTGCAGAATGTATATTCTGAGAAGTGATTCTACAGTCAATACTTTCCCTTGCAGACCTTCAGCCTGTCAGCTCCTCTGTGTTCTAAGAAATCTACTGCCTTGGTTTCCATCCTTATATTTTAAATTGCTGGTCTGTTAGTTATCTTTCTTTCTTTCTCACTTTACATCAAGCTTGTCATATTCAAACATCTAAAAATTCCAAAAAACAAAGTTAAAATGTATTCAATTTTATCTTATTTCAGAATATTATGGGGGACAGTTGACCTAGGATAAGGTAAAGTGCCATTGGTATCAGATTTCAGTGGTGAAAGGAAAATAATAAGGTGATTCTGGGTTCATAGATAGTGAACTAGTTTCAGTGTTATTCATCTTTCTCAAAATCATGTCATGTAGTTCTTAGATGTGTTATTAAAAACATAGTGTTTTTAAGCATGACTTTGAAATACTAATAATGGCTACTCTACATATATTAAATCATTTTGTTGTATGCCTTAAACAATGTTACAGGTCAATTATATCTCAATAAAACTGGGAAAATACTCAGGTACTTATTAAATAAAAAGAAATAATAAATAAAATACTAATGGCTACTATTTATTGAATGTTTACTTTGTGATAAACAGAATGCTGTGTGTTTTACAGAAATAATTTCTGTTATTTATAAGTGTTCTGGAGAGTCTTTGTGTCTCTTGTCTGCTTACAGAAAGGGAAATTGAGGCTTATGGAGATTGCATCTGGGCTGAGCCACCCCACTAGTGATTGGCAGCTGGCATCAAAACCCAAGGTTCTCTGGGTCCCAAATTAACACTGTTTCCCCAAATCATGTCATCTTCCCCCAGTTCGCTTCCCAGGAACTAATTATTCTGCAGGGTAAGGTACAGTTAATGGGTTTTTTTTCCTTGTAGGATGAACCACTGAAGGTTTCAGTAACAGGCCAGCGATGTCCCATAAATGAGTCAGCAAAGAACCAGGAGGCAGGACAGAAGTCTAATGGACCATGGTCTAAAAACAACCATAAAAATTTTATCAAAGACCTACAGCATTGGCTTCAGACATGGAGGGTAGTATGATGTGAGACATCTGTCAATAAGGAACTTAAATTCTCAAAAGTAAAACTAGCCTAACATGGATATGAAAAAATAGCCTAGATAACAATAATACCTAATACAGCTGGTCTGGTCAGAGAATAAGAACATCCATACATTTATAAACTAACCCATCTTTAAGCACCAAAAAATATTGTTTCTAATATTCAACATTTGATGGTATCCTAAACTCTATTACACACTTCCTTGGCTTCATCAACATAGCTTACTGCACATCATTTTTCCTTTCCTTGATGGCTTGGGTATCAGTCACTGTTCTGAGCTGTGGGAGCACAGTGCTTCCAGGAGTTACTGAGTCCTGGAAAGCCGTCTGCCTGGACACCAAGTGGTCCCCAGTTTCAGGACTTCTGAGGTTCTTGTACCCACGCATCCTTCCTCCCCATCAGATGCTACTCTCATTGTGACTTTGCTAATCCCAATCTGCCGTTCCCACGCATCACTTGCTAGACCTGTCATGACCACATCTCTAGGTTATCTGTTCAGCTTTCTCTCCTAGGTTTTTTTTTTCCCTTCCCATTAGTGCCATTCTCTATAATTATTATATTCCAGCAATTCAGAAGTCTATTTAGGTTCTAAGCACAAATATATGCTCTTTCACACTACCGCCGCCACTATGCATTGAGTGTCTTTTCCTTTACTTGTCCGCTTAAAAAACAACAATGATCCTTGTCATGCTTTGAACCCAACCTAGAAATAAGAATCTCCAAGGAGACTTCTGATACCATTTCCTGAGTCCAGGGTAGAAATCATCAGACTTGTTTCTGGGCCACCCTGACACTGGGTGTATTTCTAGCTATACCACATTGAATAGAAGGTAATTTTTTTGTCTATAAATCTGTTCTCTCTACTAAACTATAAGCTCTTTAAAGTTTTTATTCACTTTTTCACACCCAGCACTTAACTTACGGTGTGCTATGGAGTATGTGCACAATAAATATCTGCACACCTAAGAAATGTGCCTTGGTTTTTACATAATTATGTCCCTCTCCTCTGCAATCAAGTAGGTGAGTGCTGGGAGATTTGCTTTAGCACTGCTATTCAAACCTCTGCATGAAGAAGGTGTGGTTATTTGTAATTAATCGTGGGCTGCAGAAAGCGAATACGTTACAATAGACTTTCAATACGAGGAGAAATTTCATGAAATAGAGCATCTTCATGAAACAGAGAAGGCTTCAGGGAAGAAGTGAAACTTGAATTGGCCCCTCTCAGATGGTGTACACAGATATGTGGTGCAGCTCTGGTAGCAAATGGCTCGTTTATGGGGCTTATGTAAAGTGAATCGCTCTGTCTCTCTGTGAAGATGTTACATTGCCTTGTTGGTCTATTAAAAATAAAGTGTCTACCATAATGTTAAAGCTTCTTTGACTTTAGCTGAGTCCCTCGGATTTATTGAGAGGCAGAAACAGGGCCACCAAGCTTGCTCAGAGATAAGCTGAAGCAGAGGTATAAATAAAATCAGCCGTGGAAGAAAAAAACAACGTTGGGGTCATTTGCAAAAGCTGCGATCTTCAGCCCCTGATGCGCAGTACGGAGGAGACAAGGGCTCTGATCTTTTTTTCCAAGAAGCTCTCGTGCCCCTGGTGGTAAGATTGGGGTGCTGGGATATGACTCCTTTTGCTCCTTAAAAATGGCCAACAAATAATGTTGGACTAGGTTCTCTGACCTTGGCCTCGACATCTTGCCAAACTCTCAACCTCTAGTCAACGTATATCTCTTACTAAACTGCATTATGTTTTTAGAAGTTGAAAGCTTCCATTTACTTTTCTCAGTAAATTTCCCCTTGACCCCAGATTTCACAATATTACAAAATAAACCAGTGCCCATTATCAACTAGTTTAAGAAATATAGGACGAAGAAATAGAAAGGTTTGTTTTCTTTATCTAACCTTGACTCCAGCTTCCTTCTTGATGCAATTTTCTGTTATACTATGCAGCATTTGAAGAAGCCTTTCATGACAGAAACCTCAAAAAAATGTTACGAACTGAAAAGCAGTTCATCAAAAAGGACAGTCAGAGAGTCCACCGCAGCAGGTTATAAATGAATTCCCATCAGTAAAGGCACAAACACAGAAACCACTTATGTAAAACACAAACCAAAAGCAGGAGACCTTGGAATTGCATGTTACAATACTCAGAGCAATTTGTTTCATGTATGTGTGCCAATGTGTCATACAAAATGAAGCCGCAAACCATACTTCTAAGTGATCCATTTCATAAAGCCATTCTATTTAGGATCGCAATGCCTCCTTCTTTTTATCTTTTCATAAGATGATTTCCTTAGTATTAAGAGGCAGGACCTGATCTAACATTTTGTTTACTTTATCCCATTTTAGTGATACGTTAGCACTGTGTTACCAACTTGCAGCGGCTTTCATTTGGAACCAACTGCAAAACGTTCGTATTTTAAGCCTCTCACCTTCAAATTCCTTTCCTACATTTCCTAAGCTTTGCTTTTCCGAGGAAACGACTCTCCATGCCTTCTTGATCAAGACAGGCAACCTAATGGCTGAGCGGGCTTTAATTTCTACGCTTCTGGCATTCAAACCTGATTTGCACTGTCATATGGAATTATTTGGTATTCCGCATAAAACACTATTTCTTTCTCTGCTTTTTTCTTCCCTTTTCCAGACAACCAACCGCTGGGAAATTATTGTCAAAGTCTTAAGATGATTTCCCACTGATTGCTTGTTAGTACAATACAATTTCTTTCTCAGTCCTGGTCTCTCTTCAGCTCCCTTCTGGGGACCAGAGACTCCCCCAGTGCCTGTAGCACACACAGCAGACACACTCCAAACACACGGGTCTCTCCACTCCTCTCTGTAGGGGCACTTAGGGGGTATCTCAGGGAGTGAACAGGAGGCGGGGAGGCAGGTGTAAAAAGACAAAAGTAAAAAAGGAAAGCTGGGCTTCCCTGGTGGCGCAGTGGTTGAGAGTCTGCCTGCCAATGCAGGGGACACGGGTTCGAACCCAGGTCCGGGAAGATCCCACATGCCGCAGAGCAACTGGGCCCGTGAGCCACAATTACTGAGCCTGCGCGTCTGGAGCCTGTGCTCCACAACAAGAGAGGCCGCGATAGTGAGAGGCCCGCGCACCGCGATGAAGAGTGGCCCCCGCTTGCCACAACTAGAGACAGCCCTCGCACAGAAATGAAGACCCAACACAGCCATTTAAAATAAATAAACAATTTATAAAAATTTAAAAAAAAAAGCATTAAAAAAAAAAAAAAGGAAAGCTGTGAATTTGAAAAGAAAACGGAAGATGATTCTTCAAAGAGTTTAAGGGCTAATTTGCTGATAAGGATTAACCACGAACACAAAGTTCAACCTCTTTTGAGTGCCCACTCTGTGCAAAAGGGTGCGACATTGGAGGATAGAAGAAAACAAATGGCACCTTTGCCTTCAAGGTGCTCACAGCGCAGTCAGAGGGATGGATATGTGAGCAACCAGCTGTTCTTCAAGGCCAACAGTTAAGGGCTGTACGTATGACATGGGCTAAAATGAGTCCAATGGGGATGCAGGCTAGTAGTGATTTATTCTGGGGGGTGCGGGGGCAAAGATGGCGGGGGGATGTCAGCACTGTTCCCATTTCAATAGGCAGAAAAGTTGAGGAAGGGAAAGAGAAAAGTGGGCAGATCATAAAGAGAGAGAATAAAATGATCTGGGGGTGAAAAGAGAAATGGGAACAGAAAAAAGGGAACAAAATGGCAAGAAACAGGGCCAGATTTAATTTCCAGAGAATTAACCTAGGAAATACTTCTAACACAGGAGACTGTGAATCTAAGGACTTTCTTTTAAGTGCCAAAGGCATAAACTAATCTATTTAATTAGAAAAATATGCGTGCATTGCAGTCTGAGTAATTTCCCAGAGGAAAACTTGTTTCTTTTACAAAGTTTTTGTTTAAATCCTCCCATCCCCCATTCTCCTTGCTGTACCTCAGAGCCCACACCTCTCCGGCAGGTACTAACTCCTATGCAATTATTGTCAACCGGGATGTGGATATGACCCTTCCAAGATCTCACATTTGTTTTTTGGGTACTGAAATAGAAACACATTAACCTAGATATACCTGGGCCCTCCAGCAGGTACTTTATAATCAGAAAGAGAAAAAAAAAAAAAAAAACCTCAAAAGGCAATTTCTTCAATGACTCACCAAATCTTCACAATGGCAAATAATTCAATAGATCTTAATATCTTACAAGGTAGTGAAAATACCAAAATAAAACAGAACTTCCCTAGTCAATTCACCACCCCCTCTCGATAAGTGAGTAGAGTCTAAGAATATTCTCTCCTATAGCAGTAAGGCAAGGTGCTTAGTCTTTCTTGTACCTGTATTAAGAGGAAAATAGATTTTGGTGGCCTGCAAACTGAAACAAGATAAGCTCCTTTTTAAAGATGCCACAGTCAGGGCTGCAAATAGAAAGATGAATACTTTATCGCAGTTTTGCTCCTGAGTAAGGAAGTTTGAACATATTAATTGAACCAACACAACAATTTTTTCAAATAAGATTAAAATGCTTTAAATATGCTTCTTGTGTTTTCAGTGAAAAAATTAAAGGGGTATATGCTAATTTCTAATCCATTTCCACCTAGTTTTGTACTTCTTGCTCTTTCCACATTTACGTATACGGAATAGCCTCGGACAATAAATACCAAATGGAGTATGATCAATTCAAAATAAAAACACTTACGTGAGAATGAAACCAAAGCATGCCAAAGATGTAATGGATGGGAAAGGAAAGGAAGTAAGGGTACTGCTGAAACCCTGCAAATACCAACACTTGGTAGTTGAGAAACACGTTTTTAAAATCTTTGTGGTGGTCCTAAGAAAACTTAATAAAAAGTTTCAAAACCAGCTCAACTGTATTTTCTTTTCTTTTAATTCTAAAAACAGAAATGGATAATTTTGGGACAGTGTAATTTGATCTATAATCTGCTCTTGGGCCCAACGAACTTTATTACCTAGAGACACTGTGTCCACAGTCAAACCCATAACGTTATTAAAAACTGTGACCAACAGCTCATTCCAGGTAGGTTTCCTCACATCCAAGTGACCGGAACTTGGACCTGTGTTTTGGTGGTTAAAGTATCTCATTATAAATAAAAGATGGAGTTTAAATCTCAAGGAAAGCTTTCTTAATATCTATTTTTGCACCGAATATTAAATACACTTCAGCACACTTTTATGAACACCTATGACTTACGGTTTCAGAAACGTGTATGTAATTGTTCTGTTTTTATAGGTTCTTTAAATGCATGCACCATAATTCTTTACACATTCTGTATACATATGTGTAAGTAAGTAACCCCAAAACTCAATGAATATATTTCTAAAGGTTAACAAAGGTGTGATGAAAGCTTTATTTTGATCTGCCTTTACTATTATTTACTGCTTCATGCAAACCATAAAACTGGTCTTATAACTAACAACCTGATCTGCTAAAATGATCTTACCCTAGGAATTATACAAACACAACTTGTAAGTTATTTTTATATCAAATCAACTCCGGTTTGAAATGGTTTCCCCACTTACTAACAGGCATGCTATGCTCACATAAAAGGATTGATATCCCACCAACGTGCTGCCATGTGTTTTTTCCTGGAAAACTCAAAATAGGATCTGTCAGGTATATCTGCTAGTGTAACAAACATGTCACCCAGATTTGCATTGGGAATTAAAACATTCTGTAGCCTGACAAAAGGCTGTGTGTTTTTAGCAACCGTGACGAGAAGAAGGCATTGCAATACTTAGAGGTTGTGAGTTAAAAGTCTCTCATCAGACGGACTTGAAAAAGCACTATAATGCCACGAAAAAATGCTTGAAAAGGCACTATAATGCCACGACGGAGCTTCCCTGAGCGGCAAGCCATGCTGCAGAGAACCGTGGCTGCATCTCCACCCCAGTCATCGGACAAGTCTGATTCTATCTCCTGCAAACCCGACATTGTCTTTTATTCTTGCATTTACACACCACTTATATTGGAACCACTAATGTAGGAAAACGCATGTGGAGCTGGTGAGAAATCTCACTGATATTAAAAGTCCAACTCACATTTTTTCTAATGTCAAATGTGAAACAATGTTATTTATAAAATAATACTACGATCACTGTGTGACAAGCAAACAATAACGTTAATTAGCTTACAGGACAGATCCATACAACTTATCTCCATTATTTTAATAAAAAGAATAGCATTACTAGTTTAAATGAGGAGCAGGGCTAAGAATTTCTCCATTTATATAATATATTCTTCATGCTCTACCCTAAATAATTTCACTATATTAGTCCATTTCTTAGTTTCAAAAGAATGCCCAGCAAATAACTCTAACAATATTTTGTACACTTCGAAAAGGATCTGCACCTATTTGAATCATAGATATGTGATCACCAAAAGGAATTCTCTTCTGCATAAAAGAGCAGAAATACTGTAATTTACACAATTTTGTTTGAAATGCCACAGACTTCACTTGTTTTTCACGTCATTAATGGAAAACAGGCATCAACTTATTAGCAGTTTCATAAAGGCAGTCTTTTAGAAATATTTCCTATCACTTAATTCCGTGTGTAATCCGGTCATGTCATTAGTTCCACAAGTAAGGCTTTTCTGTGGAAAAGATGTGACAGAAACCAAATAAAGTGCTCATCACCAAGGGATAGAATTTAACCTGTACAAATAAAAAACAGATTGCCCAGCAAATGTTCTAATAACTTTACATTTTAAGACACAATGTCCATTAAAGTTATTTATTAAAAGGGTTCTTTTTATTGAGTAAGCGTAGCCGACATGCTAGATTCAACTCTGATACATGAAATACAGTTTTCGCCTAAATATTTCTACACCAGCATGACGAAGGGCGATGAACCACATTCATCATAAAGAAATATTAGTACATATATTCTTCAGTTTCTATGACAAAAAAAAAAATATATAAATCATGAAATGACAGAGGCTGCCACTCCCAAACTACAATTTAGCACTTTTTTTGGCCATCTTATTATACGAGACTACTATTTTCATTTATTCCTTAATAGTGCCTATTGCTACACTTAACAGTGCTTACTGATGTGTTTAATAGTGTGTACTGATATGCTAAGGACATAAGTACATCCTTAAAAATCAGAAGCCAGACATATTCACATTCTACACCGATAAGCAAAAACTGAATGCGTCCTCCATGCCAGACGCTTACCTTCATGTATTTAATCCTCACCTTCAGCCTTGAGAGCTGAACTTCATTATCCCGTTTCCAGATGAGTAAAATGAGACCAGAGAAGTTAAGTAGCATATCCAAGTCACACAGCTAACAGTGTTAGAGAGAGAATTTGAAAACAGATCTGACTGATGACAAATGATATTGCCAATGCTTACTCTCAATGCTATAACTAATTCTTCAATCACTTTCTCCAAAATATGAGTAATGTGAAAGGTGGCTTTACAAATTAACATTTTTTGATGTTCTTTGAAGATTTTTCCCTCTGTATCCTTCTTATTTAATATACAAAAGCTAAAACTCTACTCATAGACACCATGGCCCTGAGAGTCCTCCTCAAGATACGCGTGACACGATTCTGCCCCCTCTGTGGGGTAGAGGAAGGGATCCAAACACACCTGGGCGCCACCTTGCCCAAGGAAACTCCATTTTGTCATTAGCTTCCCAGACGGGGCGCCTTTTTATAATCCACACTCAGTCACCATTTGCCATCAAATGCCATCAACATACTTTGATTATTTTCTATAACGGGATTTAGGAATTTAGAAATTCATTAACATGTTCTTTTCTTTCTGATTTCCAGTTTTCTTCCATGCAGAAAGAAGTTTCTTGGCTGGTTTGCTTGCTCTCTGACAAACATAATATGCTCAAAATGCCTGCAAGAAATCTGACTATACAATATTTTTAAATTAAATCAACAATTTAGCTTGATTCCTAGTTTCTTTTCCTCAAGTGAACTTTCTTGTCATTTACACGGCCGTTTCATTTTTAAATAAATGCAACAGAAAGCTGCCTTCTAAAAGCTCTCAGAGCTGATGAATGGAACCAAAAAGTACGTTTTCCTAATGTTAGAACACAATGGATCTTGCTTAAAATTGGCCTCTTCTGTTTCAAACTTTAAGAAGCCTCAAAGGCTATCATGTTAGGCCAAGCCTATGTACCAATCATACATTCCATTCTTGAGAAAGCCTTACTATGAAAGAAGAATCACTCAGATTTTTATAAAACAATCACAACAAATTTCTTTCTGCCTTCTTCCTTCCCCAGTAAAAATGAGAAAACAATATCATGATGAAAAGAAAAGAGGCTGGATTCATAGATAGACAGGCTCTGAAGAACAAAAGATAGCTAACAGTGAAAGATAATTCAAATAGCGGGATTTGATGTTCTTTTTCAGCTGTCCTATTAAATACTTTTTTTCTTTTTTCACATTTCAATTGTACCAAATATGAAAAGCCCTCATACAAAAGAAACAATAAAATGCTTGTTAATCTAATAACAGAATGCCAAGAACAGAAAACCTATCCTACCACAAAGTGTAATTGAGATTGCCTGCAACACAGAGAGTTTGTGATCAAAACCTTGGGGGAAAAAAAGCCATCAGTAGAAATGATGTTTCCACTGTGAGCTCATGGTCGCAGCAAGGCTACAAGACCAGGGACATAAAGCCCTATTAATTGTACCTCCCAGGGGTCACCAAACATCTCTGCCTGTGAGAGTCCCGATTTATGCCTTTTATCTGGTATAATTATTAATAGAGTTCCTTTAGCTCCAAAAGTGTCCCATTTTGGACAATAAATTATATAGTTGCCCTCGGCTTACCCCTACTCTTTTTCACTTCCTTCTCCTTTCTAAAAATAAATAACGCCTAAGGGCAAGCTGCTTTAACTCTTCAGGGTATGTGAGAGGGAAGAAAGAAGTTATCTGTTGCTTAAGCTCAGCTATTCATTTGACTACCTTTCATTTTCTTAAAGCAGGGAAGATTTCTAGTCTGAATTAACTTTGACGTGGTCCCATTCATCCATGAAATATTTGGGTGAAGAATTACCCCTATCTCTCTCCACCACCCTCTCTCCCTTATGAATTTCTGCCTAACACTAAGCCGCAATGTTGAGTTCACTTATTAAATTCTATTTGAAATTTTCAAGGAATTATACCTCACACGAGGACTCCTTAATATAATTGCTGTTTCTTTAAAAAAAAAAAAATCAGATGTTCAACATAGTTATTCAGCCAAGAATAGTAGTTCATATCGGCCACAAGAAAGGCTGAGCACCTTACAGCAAGAGCTCCTTAATCAAAAAGCAATCTTTGGGGATGAGTTAGTAGTACTTTGCCTCTGGCGCTAACCAGATCCCCTAGTTTCATTGTATATTTCCACAGGAGTCTAATGATGAAATACATTAGATCTCCTCACAGGTGAAGTAGAAAAACACTTAAAGCATTGCCTTCTGAGTGTCACATGGTCCTCTAAAAACAAGGGTAGGAGGTCAACAGCAATGACAGCATCCAAGCCAACAGTGTATTCAGCAGCTAAAACTTCGACAAGGAAGGGGGAAAACTCCCCCTTTCAGAGGAATATTCAAGGGAAATTCAGGATGTGCAATTGTGAAGAAGAGCAACACAAAACAGTTTGGTTTTTTCATGGGTGGGGTTAGGAGTGCAAATCTTTGTTTAAAAATAAAAAGCTTACCTTTTAGTCCATGAGATGTCCTTGACCTTTACCCAGAAAAGCTTCAGAACTGCAAGGAAAAAAATAAAATTCATTTGAGGAAAAATATCCTGGAATTGGAGAATAAAGATCTATAAAGACACAAGCATCATTTCGTGGCTAAGAATATAGAAGGATGTGGGTCTTCATCATCTGCACAAAGAGGGCATGGATTGCATTTAATTGAATTATTTTATTTATTTGTATTTTATTTATTTTCACATAGGCTTAAAAACATAATGCACACACATATGCAGACACAAATAACCTAAGTTTTCTCTCTTTTAATATATATCCTTACATAAACACAGAAGCACCCTCACACACGTCAAGTTTTGTAGCACATGTGGAAGACACAGTATCTCTCTTGCCCAAATTATGGTCGCATGACCCCCGCCAACATGGTGGAGGCTCCAGGAACAGGAGAGCAGGTAATATCTTAGATTTGCTGTGCCTTCAAAAAGGCTGCCACTTCCTTTGGGCTCTATGCAAGTAGCCTCAAGTCAAACAGGGAAAAACAAATCACGAATCAGGGTAAAAGCCTATAAATACGCCATCTTTGTTTTTCTGTTGGTTTTGTTTTTTGTTTTGTTTTTAACCTGCACTGATTTGGGGGAAGTAATTAAGTGTTTTGGCATAAAAGATCTCCTGCTGGGTGATAGGCTACATGGGAAATGGAAATTAGACAAAAGTATTGAGTAATAACCACAAATGACTTTATAGCCCATTCTGTTTGAATGTCAATTGAACTCAGAAGCAAGATTTGCAGAAGATAATCAGCAATGACTCCCCCAAGTATAATCAGGAGTTGACTATAATTAGCCATTTGTAAACTCTTACCTGCCACTATGATCTCTTAGCTTAGTGGGGGAAAAAATGGCATTGTGATCTAAAAGCTCCAAATTATGAATGGCAGAAATTCCCAACTATAAAAGACATTTACTATCTTTCCAAAATTTATCAGCATTGAATTAATTTGGCAGATTCTTGATGACTTTGCCCAGTGATGAAGTACGCATCACATAGCACTATATGTATTATTGTAAGCTGCTTCAAAGCTTTTGAGGAATGAGAGGAGGGCAAAAAAGTAAATAAATATAACTACACATTGTTTAAATAATGGTTGTATAAAGAAAAATTATATTGGAAATAACTGAAGAATAAAAAAATAACTTGAAGTACAGCAAAAATACATAGTCTGTCACGCTGGGCTTTGCACAAGAAGATGAAAACTGTGTCTGGATGTGTTTCTTTAATAGTGAAATAGTCACTTAGGAGAAAGTGAAGCCAATAAGAAACAATAATTGTTTTATACAATATTAATTTGGTTACAATGACTTTCCCCCATGTAGCCAGACTAATGAGCCTAATCAAACAAGGAGCTGCTGAAAACGGACTAATGGGTTTGAAATTACAAAACCCTTCCTTACAAATTTAGATACAGAGTTCTTTAGAGGGCCTTTTTTTTTATTATTATTATTATTCCAAATTATAATCCATAAGGAAAGACTCTTCAGTCTATCAGAAGTCATATTTCCTAAGGTAGATTGAGTCTATATATTTCAAAGTGCCTAAATCATAGTTTAAAAAATATTCAGTCAGTAATGGATTTTTTTTTAAATGCAGTCACTTTACCCACATGATATTTACCACATTATAATTCCTGGGTGTCCTGGGCATTAGGAAACCCTGAGTAAGCCACCTGGATGATTATTAAGATACTATGCTAACGAAATATATTTCCCAACAGGAGGTACTAATAAGATAGCCAGCAGCATAAGAAAAGCATCAACATGAAAAATAATAAAAAGACAGCAAGTGTGTCCAGGGTAAATGCTGCTATTTAGTAGCTAAAACATTGCTGAGTTACAATGATCTGTTCCTTGAAAGTCCAAAGGTTTAAGCTGGTGACAGATATAATTCCAAATTTTATTCAATGCAATTTGACAAATACGTCTTGTGCATCTAAAATATGCCTAGTTATATTCTGTGGAATCTAATAGAGATCAATTCTAAAATAAGAGGATTCACCCAAACCAGGGGTTCTAGATATTTGGAAATAGAAATCATCAGGATCAAAAGTATATAAATAAACATTTTAGAAAAAAGCGGTCACCAATATTTAATTGCAAGCCATCTTTGAGCACTAGATTAAAACCTTATTGGTAAATATTGGGATTTTCTAAATGCCAGACTATTTTGAAATTTCACGAGAGACGAGACCCGCCCTAGCAAAAGTAAAATTAAACCTCCCTAGGGACCATCCTCTTAGCTAGCCCTTCATGTTCTTTGCCAGCACCTGCCAGGTGCATGGCTGGCCAGAATCCCATGCACCCTTCTTTTTGCTCATGTCGTTAAAGGTAGACTCACATCAGCTGGTTTGCACAGTGACCCGAGGAGGGCAAAGGACCCAAAGCCAATGGGTCTCGTCCAGACGTTCCACGGAGTATCTATATCCTTTGGGCAAAAAGAGTCTTTTAGAAGCTGAGTCGGGGAACCTGGGATGGTGGGTGTGAGTGAGGGTTTAGTTAGGGAGAGATGGTCCTCTGTTCTCCATGGCAACTTTGTACCCTGTCATCCTGAACTTTTTCTCCTATTTCTTTTTTTCTTACATCTCCTTGATGGTAAACTGTGTTCTCTGGAGGATTACCCTGTGTCTGAGCAGATCTGGAGGAATGGCTCACAAAGCCGCTAGAGTTTTATTGCATGAGAGACTAAGATAGTAAGATGTTGAGAGTGAGTTATCCTTGGAAAGGGAGCATCACACAAGTTATGTCCAAAGACAACTCTTCAGGGTCGGAAGTGAGGTTTTTATTTATTGGTTTTTCTCCTGACTACAGCAGGAGGGGATTCCACTGGCCAGATACCACTAGATCCCAGAGAGAGACCACCTAACTGGAAACCTTGGAGAATGATTTCCTCGGGGAGAAAGAACCAGCACACAGTCTCCCTGATGGTGGTGTAGGCAATAGACTGCTGCGTGAACAAAGGTGGAAAGCCATCATTCGGAATCAATGATATAGCCGACTCCAGCCTGGAAGAAAGTGGTGGGAGCACCAATCCAGTTCAATTCAGCAGCCTTAATTCAGTGCCCAGGCCTCTGCTAGGTCAGTGTCAGCCGCTTCTAGACCACAGAGACCGTCAGTCCCAGAGATAGCAGCCCTGGCACAGAGGGCATGGCCATAGTGACAGCTCAGGGGTTTGCTCCTCTGTCAGCAGGAGTGAAAGCAGGCACTGCAAGTGAGGAGAGAAGCAGCAAATATGAGGAAGGCACTGGGAAGCCCCAGGATGATGGGAGACGAGCAGTTAGGAGTCCCTCATTAAACTGACATATATGCCTTATAGAGAACAGACTGGTGGTTGCCAAGGGGGAGGGGGGTGGGGGAGGAATGGATAGGGCATTTGGGATTCCCAGATGCAAACTAGTATATATAGGATGGATAAACAACAAGGTCTTACTGTAGAGCACAGGGAACTATGTTCAATATCCTGTGATAAACCAGAATGGAAAAGAATATGAAAAAGAATGTATATATATATATATGTGTGTGTGTGTGTATAACTGAATCACTTTGCTGTACAGCAGAAACTAATACAACATTGTAAATCAACTATACTTTAATAAAATACATTAGACAAAAAAAAAGGATATGTCTTGCCCTCCTCCAAGGAGCCTTGCCTACCCTCCTTTGTCTGGGTTAGATTTGCTTCGCATATGGTTTAATAACAGCCAGCACATCCCTCCTCATAATCTAATTGTTGATTGTTTAACACGTGTGTTTGTCTGTCCCTCTGGGCTCTGACGTGCTTGTCCATTTTAGGAGTGGTATGTGGAATTAGACACACGCTCATGCTTAGCACAGCTGCTACTATCAGACAAATGTTTGCTGACTGAATCAGTGACTTAACAACTTGCCTCAGAAAATACCTCTACTTACACAAGAATGTAGTTCATCTACTTTCATAACTTTATCAGCCATGATCTCTTGGCTTTCTCAGTGGAAAAATCCGGGATGAGGGAACAGAGGAGAAGATTGGGGAAAACCCAACACTGCATCTTCTCTGAACCTGGTTTGCTACTTTTTTTCAATCAAAATTATGATTCCTTTGTCCAAGTTTGTAAGGGGAGGAAAGAGAGGCTGCAGGATGTTAGTACGAAGGGCATCAGCAGAGATACCAGAAGGTCCATGAAAGGGCCAGCTCTGATCAGCTGGGCCTCCCTGACAGCCCACAGCCTGTGGTTTGATGTGTTTCACTGGCTTACGAGAAAGACAGTTGTCTTAATGTTTGGAGAGTTTTCTCTAGGTAAATATTTATTCTAGATTTGGAAAGCAATTAAACCTCATCACATTCTCACGAACATGTTTTCTCCTTTTTAAAATAAGCTTTCTCGCATGAGGCTGCAAGAAGGTCCCATCAGAGTGACTGCGGTTCCCTCCCAGACCACTAACCAAATAGATGGTGTCATTTTCTTCACTGCTCCGTGTTAAATTATTTGGCAGAATCAAATCAGACAGGAAGTTCGGGTCTCTGTCTCATTAGGAATGATAATAATTATACATCCGCCCACAATGAGAAATCACTGCATCCAAAGCAGAGGGTAGGCCTGCCTAACACTGCATGACACATTTAACTTTGCTGAACATTTTGCTATTCA
This sequence comes from Balaenoptera ricei, assembly GCF_028023285.1. Taxonomy (NCBI): domain Eukaryota; kingdom Metazoa; phylum Chordata; class Mammalia; order Artiodactyla; family Balaenopteridae; genus Balaenoptera; species Balaenoptera ricei. The sequence continues at coordinate 67,043,676 of NC_082650.1, forward strand.
GAAACTAAACAACGGGCTATATGCTTACGATCTTGGGAGAGAGGGGCAGAAGGGCAACTAGAAAACCTTGGCCCAGGATTTCACATGTGGGCAACAAGGACAGCAGAGAGCTTGTGGGGTGTGCAGGTGGGGCTCCCAACAAAAGGCTGTGCAAATAACAGCAATTCTTCAAAGACTGTGGCCTCTACAGCTTAGTTTCTTTAAACACACTCCCAGGGGGAGCTAATGGCTGCCTTAGCGCAATTTTGTCAAAAATGAAGATAACAGAGTAGAACTGAAAGAACTTCTAACTTAGACGGACTGAAATCTCAGCCCCTGCCTGGACTTCCTGCCAATTGAATTGGGGCAGCTTCCTTCACAGCCTTACCCTCAGTCACTACACCTGTAAAGTGGCATTGATGTTAAAACTGCCCTGGGTAGTTATGAAATTTTCATCAAATGCAGTCTGTGAAAAAAAATACTTGGAAATATGAAGACTTCTAGAAATGTTTGAGTTAATACATTTATGTCACCACCTGATTCTAGATAGATTTTCCTGTAGGTTTTAAGGCAGCTAAATCAGTATATATAACATGCCTGTCACTTGGCAGACAAAAGACCTGGACAGTTGACTGCATTTTTCATGTTTTATGTTTCATGTTTCATCCAGATGTTTTGGCACTTTGGAGCCAGAATAATTTTTTTCTTCCTGATGCGTTTCATTTCTGTTAGGGCTGCCAGAATTCTGGCTGACTACAATAAGTCCCATTAGCTCTTATCTTTTGTGGTTCAATTAATGTACCCACTGAAAAATCAAAGGGCAATTATACTTTCTCTTTTGGGGAATTCTGTCCTTGTGTGAGGTGGTGGTAATGATGGCATGGGGGTGGTGACAGAGTGTCACTTCAGAGTAGCTGTCCTGGATATAATGAAGGAATGGATCAAGCATGGAGGAAAAAGCAGTGAATTGACTACAGATGGAAAGAGGGACTTGGTAAAAATATAAAAATCTCAAGAGGAAAGAGAAAAAGATTTGAGTCTATGTTCATCGACAAATATGCATATAAAGTAACTGTCCTTCATCCTAGAAGATTGAGCTGCTAATAATCTCGGTTTCTGTGGCTAAAAGCCTGGGGCACACAATTGAAAGCTATGCTTTTAGTGGGTAGCTTCGAGTTGCTATTTACATTCTGCTGTCACCTGGGGCCCCTCCTCCTCTCCTCCTAGGGCACATGCCGCATTTGCTCACAGGGCAAACCCAGAAGCCAGGTCATCTGCTGGTGGCTGTTTCCTGGCTTTCTGTTCCACTCCACCTCTGGAATGCTTTGTTCTGGGAATTCTTAGAATTTCATACCTGCCTCCCATGATTTGCACTTTCCCCTGTTTTAAGCACAAAGTAGGAGCTCCATGTGTATCTGCTGAACCTTTTAGTGAATGAATGAGTGAAAAAATTCTGCTGACATCCAATAAGACTCAGCAGTTGTCTTGCAGTTAGCATGATTTTTGAATGAGTAGGTCTCAGTGCATGGTTACCCACTCCTGAATTTCAATGGTACTATTTAACATGCTTTACTAACTAAAAACAACTCAATGCATATAAAATTTCACAATAGTTAGGCTTTTGCAATGACATCTCTTTGTCATTCTCTCCTTTGATAATCTAAAAGTATCTTAAAGTATATCAATGGGGTTACAATGCTCATTCAGGGGGAACCCTGCCCGCCCGCCCAGCCCAGTTCCCAGGAAAGAAAGAAGCCTTACTTCAAGGTTACTCTGGAATAGGGATCCAGGGTTCTGCTAACTACTGGCCACTGGCCAAATCTGGCCAGCACAGCCTGTTTTTGTACGGCCTTTGACCTTAAGAATGGTTTTTACATTTTAAAATAATGACACGTGACAATTACATGAAATGCAAATTTCAGCATCCATAAATAAAGTGTTACTGGAACAAAGCCGCACCCATTCATTTACGTATCGTCTGTGGCTGGTCCTCAGCTATGAATGCCGAGTCGCAGTTGTGGTAGACACCTTGTGTCCTACAGGTCCTAAACCCTTTACAGAAAAACTCTGCCTGTCCCTGCTCTAGAACATGGCAATAGTTCAATGTTGGAATTTTGTACAAACAATGGGAATGTTTGTCTAATAATTACGTGTGCAGGCAAAGTTTGCTTCTGTCTACATGAGGTTATTTCAGGAGCCCTAGTTTTCTAATAACCTCTGTGATAATGGAAAGGCTATGATTACAGACCCCTTTCTTTTTTCTTTGGGGGAAATACTATAGGGCCCATCTCTAACTCATATGGCAATTTTGTGCAAATTAGCCTCAGGCATCCTCTGTGGGCAGTGAATTAAAAAAAGCAACCCATGCCTCCGGGCAAATCCAACCCTGTCCATGGTGCAGGGCTGAGTGTTTGGGGGCAGTGCACAAAAAACACACCATAAAGCAGAGCCCTGGTTATCACAGGAAACCATATCAGACAATCTTAACACCTCTAACGTGACTGAGTGGGCCACTATTTTATAAATGTGCTTGTCATATACTTTCTTAAAAGGATTTTGATGGAGAAATTGTGGAGACAGCACGAAAATGAAAGGGACCTCCGATTCTAGGATCAAGACAGGTTTGTGGATGGAATTCAGAAGAAAGAATTGTCACCCTCCCTTATCCTGCCAAGGGCCAACCAATGCTGAATATCCAGATATACGGAGCCCATCCTTGCAAACACATTAGAACTCCCTGGGTTTTTTGAGAACTGGGATCCTTTAGAAATCAACAGTAAGGCAAGGCGTTGTGCATATATGATTTGATCTTTCAGCTCAGCCAATGGCTTGCTAGGCAAGTAACTGCTATGCAGAGCTTTGCAGCAGAACCTGGTGAGAGTTGTCATTTCAGTCTATTATAGAGGAGCAGGACTCACCCTCCCACTAGTGAGTGAAAATAAGAAAGTTGGCAGGTCAAAAGGTTATCATAACATAGAGCCTTTCAATTCGCAGTGGAGATCGCAGATCGGGCCACTTGCTTTCCACTCAATCAATAATAAACCCCGTTCTCATTTTCCAAGGTGGGATTGGTTTTCTCCGTTAGCCGAGCAAAAAACCACAGTGCCTGGTGGGATATCCACGAGCGTACCTCCCAGCTTGGTCCTGGACAGCATGCTTCCACCAGGTTTAGTCGAGTTTGTGTAAACTTGTTTATTTCCAGATCCAAACAGCTTATTGCAGTCAAGGAAAAGAATGCCTGATCCAGGCAAAATAAAAGCAATTTAGGTCTTTCCCATGACTTCTGGTTTCTGGGCTGCTGTTTGTAGCTCCTCCTTTCCCCCTTAGAGCCAAGTAAACCTCTGTTGGTTACAACTGGCAAAGCACAGAAAAAAAAAAAAGAAGCAGTTTTAATACACAAGTGGTCAATGAGGCAGCCTTTAAGGAAAAACACTGCTGATAAGATAAACAGCTTGTGATGTCCTTAATTATAATATTTCATACTCATTTAGCCATCTCCACATCACAGAGCTAACAAAGTGGATTTCAAACAGGAAATAAGGCTCCTTCCCACCAGCCCAGAGACCTAATTATAAAATAGCAACCTACTTTTTCTGTAGTGAATACAGGGCTCTTTTTCTTTTTTTTCCTCCTCCAACAGAATTTATTGAGCTCATTACCAGGCTGCTTATGAAGTGATATGAAATGAGGCAACATTAAAGCATTCCACAAATCCCTTGTACTTAGTCATCCTGACACTTTATTTGAACTCAGAGCACTGATATGGAATAACTGCCGAAGCCTCACACTTCTGACTCTATTATCTGACAGGAGGTCTGGAATCCAAAAAAATGATATATCATCAGACTTTCTTAATCATCACAAAAATTTGTCGGAAAGAATCTGGTACAATTCAGGCAACACCAGAGGGGCTTGGCTGCTAGAAACAAGGCGAGTGCCATATGTGTGCCTTATAGGAACGGAGTCACATTAATCAGGCAGCGAAAGGACCCAAGGCAGCGTATGTAAGTGTGTATTTTAAGAAAAATTGACAGATAGGCTTCAAAGAAGCAAAAGCACTGAACTCTCCACATGCTATTAGTACAACTCTAAATTCTGTTTTTCTGTAATCCAAGAGGCAGCTGTAGACTGACCCTCCCTGGGTTATCACTGAGGCTAAAACAGCATAGTTAAAAACTGCATCTGCCAAAGTTTCAAAGAGGGGGAAAAGATCTGCGAAGGACACGAAAGTCTGTGGAAGTTGATTATCTGGTGTATGAAAATGGTGCTCATTTTTGCCTTTTATTGTCTCTTTCCCTAACTTTCTGAACCAGTAACGAATCCAAATCTAAAGAAATGTCTCCTATTCAAGAGCAATCGTGTTTTATATCTCACTGGGTCCTATATGTAACCTGATGTACAGTCTGCCTTTGAAAGATGTCCATTTTTAAGGAGAAGATTCATGGAGGAGAGGGGATGTGTGCGCATGTGTGCCTATGTGTGCGTCTGCATGGGTGAAGGGGGAACAATCCAGCCTGGAAAAATAATGAATCCCAAATGCAGTTCTCTCCTTAGAGAGAGGCTGTGTCTTTTCAGCTATAGCTACTATTAATCCTCACTATATTTCTTACCACATTCCACAATCCAGTGGCCAGACTTACAGGTTAAATGTGGTTGTTTCATCAAGGAAGCGTTGAAAGAAACTTCTGAGCCATAGGAAGAACTTCTGGTTTTTCTAGGTTAGGCTTTGGAATAGTGCAGCAGCATGATAACAATTAGTCCCATTTGAATAGAATACCAGAACATATGGTATCTTCTGTTACCCAGGACATCTTCAACCTTGACAGTTAAAATTCCAAACCAAATGCATGACATCTGAACTGAATACATGTCCTTCAGATGACTTCCCTTAGGAAAGGTATTCATCAACATCCCTTAAGAAAGTATGAATGAATCGAGGGTAACTGATATAATATTTTCCTCAGAAGAGAGAGAAACCTGTCACTAGGCACAATCTCCATTATGCATACCCATACTGAATGTTGACTACATGCAACGCTTGGGACTAAGTTCTGCAGAAGATTTTTTAAAGTAAATCTCATAAATTCACATCCATAAGAACTTCTTTTGACTCAAAGCTCCAGAATTGGAAGAAGCAAACATGGGATTTAACATCTTCCATAGATGAACTCCAAGAGGATCATACCCCAACACGTGTGTACCATTGATACATAACATGCATCACCAATAATGCTGAGACACTGTACCTGGATTAAAGAAGTCTCCTTTACTTAGGTTTGTTTCCTGGAGCTCCCCTCATTCAGCCTTTTAACACCTTAGTCTCACAAGTCTTAAAATACCCAACATTAGTGACCTGCATTTCTACTCATCTTCACTCATCCAATAGTACAACACAGCTCAGATCTCAGCTTCATTCCACGCTGTTCCACTAAGAACTTGGATTACTCTCCACTTCTCCCACTAAGTCACTCCTACCAGACCTACTATTCATCATCAAATGCTTTGATTATTTGCTCCCTCTTTTCCCAATTTACCAGGTCTTATTCTGGTTTTGTTAATTCCCTACCTAGGCTCAATCCCATAGGAGTCATGGCAAACAAAGTAATTTGAGGCAGTGTTGTACAGTGATTAGGAACAAGGACTCTGGAATCAGAGTGCCTGGTTTATATTCTATCTGGATCTAAACTCTGTCTCTACCACGAATTAGTCTTGGGCAAATGACTTGATTTCTTTGTCTTGTACTCTCCACCTGTAGGAAGGTAATAAATACTTCAGTGTGCCAGACACTGTGGTAGACAATGAGGATTAAATATTGAAGCTGTTGAAAAATTTTAAGTAGAGAAATGATATAATGTATCCTAGCTTCTTCCATGACCAGCTATGTGACCTTCCTCTCAATACCTCAGTTTTCTCAACTTTAAAACGGAGTTAGTAATAGTGCCTCCTTCATAGGATTGCTGAGAAGATTGAATGAGATAATAGTAAGCTACAAATAAATCTTAGCTATTTGTAGTAACACATGCCCATGATATAATCTTTTGCACTCCTGCAAATGTTGTAGAAAAGCAGTCTACATTCCCTAAATTTAATTGTTCCCAATTCACTTATTGAACCCTCAAAGTTCAGTTTTAAATATTCATTCATTCACTTACAGAAGTATTTACTAAATAGCTCATAAATGTGAGTCTTCTACCAGGTGATGGTGCTACAGTAAAGAAGACAAACATGATTTTTACCCTCCTAATCCTCACCAATCAGCTCAAAATAGGCTTTCTAATGATTACTCACAGTCTCTTCCTTCTTGGCCTTTAATACAATATTTAATATTATTGAACAGCCCATTTTCATGAAAATATCAAGTTCTCCCATTCCTTGACATCCATGACACTATATTATTTGGGGTCTTTTATTTCTCTGTACCTGCCTTCTAGCCCCTTTCTGGAGCCGCAGTTTCTCACAGCCTCTTAATATGAGAATATATATCCCTTTGTCCCTACGGCATCTTCCTCATCAAAGTTTCCTATTGTCAGAGCTCCTATTGTTACTTCTTTGCCAATGACTCTTTATCCTAGAACCACTTTATCCTCTGACCACTTTCCTGATTTCATTCCATGTTTCTTAATGTCTGCTTGTCGTCACTAATGGGGTATCCTGATAAGTCCTCCAAGTCAACATATGCTAAGTTAGTTTTCCATCTTTAACAAACACCCAATACCATTGCCTAAATTTCCAAATTTTTGTCTCAAATACCTGAGGTTGAACCCTCAAAATCATATTTCATTATTTAACCCACACTCTTCATTTTTAACTGATTTCATAGATTCTATATCTATAGAATATTTTGCATACCCTCCTGTCTTTTTTTTTTAATATTATAGTCACTATCCTGGTTCAGGCTCTTCTTTACCTCTCACTTGAACTCTTGTACTAGTCTTCTAACTATCCCCACACCACACCCCTCAGTTTCTTTATCTCTTGGTCCATCACACAAGCTATTGCAAGATTCAGCCTCATCAAGATCCACCTGGGCTTTGCATTGTCTTTTCTGAAAATGTTATGGGTTCTCCATTGCCTAACAAAGTATGTCAACATTGTAAGCCTAATATTTCATGTCTTCTGTGTTTTGGCCACACACTACCTTCAAAAATAAGGTCTACATTTATATAACTCCATAGAGTTTGAGAAGCATTTTGTACCTATTATCTTATTTAATCTACTACTCATAAGATGTCTTATGATGTAGATATTATTACAACATAAAAGCCCTACATTATTAATAAATCAGAAAAGCCCTACAGATGGGAAAACTAAAGACCAAAGAGATCTGAGTTTTTCTTGAGTTACATAAGTATTTCTGAACCAGAACATAGGCAGATTTGATGAGAGGATTTTGACCTAACAGTGCAATCAACACACCTTACTCTTGCAAATAATAATAATAATAATGATACCTCTCATTATTCTCCTTTGTGAAGCACAAAATATGGATTATTAGAAACCATGGAAAGAAGTTGATTAAAAGGAATTAAAAGTCAGTAAACCTGGGTTTAAGTTTGGACTCTTTATTAATTTCCTAAGTCCATTAACAACTGTATGCTTTATTATATTTGTCTGCAAGACAGTCTTATAATTCCTGAAACGCTTTTGCTTCACAAAGAAATAATGATGAGTAATGGAATTACAGCCATTTTAAGTATTTAATTCTAAAACTTGTAGTTACCTTCTTTCATATGAGGCATCAAAGCTTTTTGTAATCATTAGGCATCTGTATTATCCCTATTTCTACAGCTAGGCAAGTGTAAAGTCAAGTACTTTCTTTAAGGTCAGATACAATGCCATTCATTTTTAGATGAAGACTCAGAACCCTCAGCCCACACACCTAGGTAACATTTTTATTTCAGAGTAATCTCTAGAACATCTTTAATTGAGAGAAAAAGGGTAGCTTCATGATATCAACTCACAGTTTATGTTCCTAAATAAAGCAACCAAATATTTCACGTGGGTAAAGAAGACACAGAGTCAATGGCTCAAAATATCAGAATATAATTTTTAAGAGCAATTATAATAAATCTTTGGACTTTCTACTGAAATTCGATCTTTTAGCACTCAAATCTATATTCCTCACAATTCACTGTTTTCAAAAAGAAAAGGAGAGAGAGAGAGAGAGAGAGAGAAAGGAAAAATGAAAGAAAGAAAAAAGAAAGATGAAAGAAAGAAAGAAAAAATTAAAAGAAAGAAAGAAAGACAACAGCTTTAAGAAATGGATGGTAAAAAATCGCCATGGTAACACACAATGTGCGATGATCACTGTTCATCACTAAAATGGGGAAGGGGTTGCATTCTCAGCTTTGTGGTCAACAGAGCCAAGCAAAGGAATTTTGAAGAGGCAATGAAAGGCATTACAGCTACTCCTTTCAGGATCAACTGATCGTGTTCTAGTTAAACACTCTGTAAAATCTTTTTCAGCTCAGAAAAAAAGGCTCAGGAGAATAACTCCCCAGCTGTTTTCTGCTGATAACTTAAGAGAGGTAGAAGAAAACTATACCTGTGTCCTCCAGGAATTCTGATGACCAGCCCATGCAACGCTGAATACGAAATTAAAATATCATATTTAGTTCAGAAGTAGTCTGAATGTTTTTAGTTCTTTGTGTATAAAGGTATATCCTTTACAAAGACTCAAAGTGGCCTGTTGTTAGTCCCAATTTGAAAAAACAAAACCAACCTGGAACAAGAAGGGAAACCAAACTTAAAAGGAATCAATGATAAATTTCACACAAAATTAGTATAATCAGAAAAGGAGGGATACAGATGATTCATTGAGACTTTGCATGTGGCTGATCACCCAGCATTACTTACTGTACTCAATTTGGGTGTATGTGTTTGATGATACTGTATAGATCAATCACATACTTTACTTAATTTTATTGCGAGAAAACCTACTCATTGTACTTGGTAGATACTTAACATGTCTAGGTTTTCTTTCCTTTATCCACCTCCTTCCAAAATGTAAAGTAGAAGTCAGTTCATGACTCCAATTTTTACTCTTTGGATCTAAGTTTAATCTAATAAATTTCTAATCACCTCATATAGAGTTGGTGGCAGAATAATTTTTTTCCCACATTTTCTCATATACTTTACTTCTCATCAATTGGGTTGTCCACCACCATTTTGAGCCAGATATGTGTCAAAGTGTTTCTTTTTTCTGGTTAATTGAAAAATAGGAATACTAATTCAACAAACAACCTGAACCACTGAAAGAGCTCATGGAAACATTTTGTATTTGATCCAGGAATTAGAGGAAATAACTTCTGCTTCTAAAGAATTATATCATTTTCAGTTGTAAAAACTAGTTCACTGCCCAATTTCAGATATGGGTCTGCCAACATTTAGAGTGAAAATGCGTATTTTTTAAAATGAGACGTGTTCTGATAGAAACATTATTCCAGTTTGACACAATAGCTAACAAGACTTCAGTCCAACTGTGACATTCTTTACTACAGCTGAAAGAAAATATGTTTGCATTCAAAATAGTCTCTTTGTTGTTCATAGTGACAACATAGACTCAGAATGCATTTTCTATTACTACACTTTATTCCTTGAAGTTTTTGTTACTAAGAGAAGTCAAAGCCCTGAATATAAATTTTAGCTTTTGGTACATGGGTTTCTCCTGTCTGGTAATATAGAATCATTCTTAAGACATAAGCAACATCCATCAAACAGACGTAGTTAAGAGTGGATGTTTCGTAATGTCTGACAGTTACAGTGTACTGCTTAATCTTGTTTGATAAAGCATAAACTTGTTTCAGCAGTTAATCTGAGATTTTCATGGGTTTAAACACTTACCATAAATAGTTTATTAAATGGGAATACTTTTTTTAATTACTGTGTTTAGATCTTGAATGTTATTAATAGACATATGATTTTTCTTAATTTATAAAATTATTATTGGGATACTAGCTATATTGGAAAAATACTGGAAAAATATTAGATTTTTTTTTCTAATTTTAGTACATGTTTTTAAATGTGAACTACACTGCTAAGAGCTAAGAAACATGGAATTATATAATGGGTATCAATGGCACTATTAGGTAGTTTTAAAAAAAAAAAATCAATGGATTAAAAATCCATCTACACAGACAGGCCATCAACAGGATTAATGTGGTCAAATGTCCTTCTGGCAAGAAATCAACAGCTGTGTGAGAAAAGACAGGTCCTTGGGTAGCTCAATGTCACCACAAAGATGCTGAGATACACAGATATCTCTAGCATTATGGGATCGTGTATTTTTCTATCCCAACTGCCATGTATATTATCAACTTACTGGGGGTCAGCACAGAGGAAAATGCTTAGCCACTATAGTTTTTATAAAACATGGAAGTAGAAAGAGTGAAAAAGAGATGGTGAGTTTAGCTGATAGAATAAGGAGGTAGAATAATAAATGCAAAGGTAAATAAATCACTGATAAATCACACATGGGGTAGGTTCTGTCCAGAATTACTGCTGTGCCTGAACTAGTGACCCATTCATTGTCTACCTATAGGAATAAAGATCACTGTCTCTTCCCTCATCTTCTTTTCCCCAGGTTATCTTTCTGAAAGTTTTAAACTCTAACAACCACTCATGGTCTATTGAATCCCCTTATTCTTTCCCAAGTCTAATAATTCCCTTATTCATTCCACAGTTGGTCTGGGAAGTGGTCGGGAGTATTGGTCAAGCTACCTCAGACAGCCCTCATTGCAGCAGGCCCGGCTCTCTGAAGGGCCTGCTCTGCACGGTCAGCAGTGAGAGGCTGCAAGACAAAGGCTCTCTATCTGCAGCCACATCTCCCTCCATACACCCCCAGCCTCCACACACATAATGTCAAGAAGCCAGGGGGGGCTTCCCTGGTGGCACAGTGGTTAAGAATCTGCCTGGCAATGCAGGGGAAACGGGTTTGAGCCCTGGCCCGGGAAGATCCCACATGCCGCAGAGCCACTAAGCCCGTGTGCCACAACTACTGAGCTTGCGCTCTAGAGCCCGCGGGCCACAACTACTGAGCCTGTGCACCACAACTACTGAAGCTCACACGCCTAGAGCCCATGCTCCGCAACAAGATAAGCCACTGCAATGAGAAGCCAACGCACCGCAAGGAAGAGTAGCCCCCGCTGGCCGCAACTAGAGAAAGCCCGTACGCAGCAACGAAGACCCAACACAGCCAAAAATAAAAACAAACAAACAAATAAATACATTTATAAAAAAAAAAAAAAAGAAACGAGGGAGGAGGTGAGAAGCAGGTGGGAGAAAGGAAAGATGGCTCTTCTCATGTGTCAGAATGGATTCTATCTATGACGTCAAGCTCTTGAGCACTAGGTATCCAAACCTCACGTTTCTGATGGAACTCACAATGGCTGCATCCCTGCCTGCAGTAATGACATTGCCTAGGGCACTGAAGCATCCACTTTCCATTCTTTGTCACCACCCTCCCCCACTCCATCAAGAACTTAATTGTTACTCAGCCAAACTCACTTTTCCAGCTTGCAAAAATATTAAAAAATAAAAAATTCTCTTATTGTGGGAGGGAGGGCCATTAGAGAGAAAGCCTCATTCTTACACTCAGCTAGTAGGGGCCCCTTTTATTAGCACACTTAGGGGTACTTCTCAAGGAACACATATAGAGTTGGTCTTTTTTTCACTTACAGTATAGAAACTTCACAACTTTAAACATGGTGGAGAAAAGAGTGAGTGGCCTTGCAGAAGAGGGGCACTAGGGCGGAGGGGTTAGAAGGAGGGGCTTTGAAGTTAGGCAGATCTGGGCTCCAATTCCACCTGTGTGTGCTCTTGTTACCTCACTTAACTTATAAGATGAAAAGAACAGAATCAAACTCATTGAAGCGTTTTATTAAGTGAATATAAAGTGTTTAGCCTTATTTCTGATAGCTATTGTCAATCAAAGGAGATCAGAAAGAAGTATAGTGCTCTAGCAAGGGTTCAGTAGACGTATTTCCATTGGAAATGAATGTTAAGTGAGTTATCATTAATTAGCTAGGCATTTTCTTCCTTGAAATATGTATATCCTTGCTGAGTATATGGAATACAGGCTTAGGCAAATCAGATCAGACCATGTCATTCAGGTCATCTGAATTTCATTGCCTGTTATTTCCAATCACCCTTCATAGTAGGTGCCGAGAGAAGAGCCTCGTCCTGGGGCCGCATACAATTCTGAGATTACTGAACCGCCAAGCCCTGCGACCTTGCTCACATAGCCTGACTCTGCCTTAGAGACAGATTACCTGATACTTGTAGAACTGATGCCTGGATTTAACGTTAATACAAAGTACAAAAGCCTTTTCTCTGCCATCAACTAAATTTATGTGTCCTGCCCTTTTCCCCCAGACGTTTAAAAAATGGGAACATATAGCTAAGAAAAGGAGATCAAACTAAATTTAAACTCTAATCATGGTCTCCCTATAATCTGCTTCTATATCTACTGTTAGATTTTACATTTGTTCTCTGGTGCGAGAATACAATTTTTCTCCTTTCTTTCCACCTTTGAAAGAATTATGGAAACAAAGACTCATTCGCTTGTATGTACCACCAATTCCCTTTCCATGTGGTCTGCACAGGGCCCAGACTGCTGACAGCCTCTGTGTACAGACCCTGCTAGTTTATTTTGATATTCTCTCAAGGGCCAAGAGAAACAGCAGGGTGATTAGTACATTTCTCCTCTTCCCTCTCTCCCACGCCCAAAAGTTGGCTGTAAAATTTTCACGAGGACATCTCCATCAGCTTAGAATGTTTTGTTGGGTTTTTTTAAACAAGATTTCTTCTACTTTTTTCCTCATGTAATGTTTCTATTTTGAAATCCAGGATTCCTACCTTATCACTCTTCAAGAGCAGTAAGTCTCCCCCAAACTCTCCTCCCCTCTGAGCTTGGAACAAAAATCCAATGACTGTGCTATATTTATTACGAGTCCTCAATGTATTTTAAATGTTAATGAAATGGGAAATGCCCTCAGCCTCCTCTAAAACTAGTATTTCAGACTTGTTTCTCGGGATTGGCAGAACTTGCCAGCTTTGTAAGACAACACTGCCAAATTTGGAAAGACCTAGGACCTCAAGTTATTGATACTTTCAACAGCAAATATATGCAGGTCCCATTGCTTATAAATAAGCTTCAAATGAGACAGGTCAAGGGGTCATAAAAAGTGGAAAGCAGGAAAGGCATGTGACTGAGTTGAGGGCCAAAACACACAAAACTAAGTACCTTGTCCAGAGTTTAGCTCACTGACCAGGGCGCTCTGATGCTTTCATAGTCCTGTATTCACTGAGGATTTTGTTTAATGTATTTGTTTATTTGTTTTGGCCAAGACAACCATTAACTGAGAATCGCAGAAATTAAAAGCAAAAGCTTATTTTTTTCCCATTGTGAAGAAAAGATAATGATTTCTCTTCACATTTTATTTCTTTCTTCTTTAATCAACTCATTTTATATATCTCAGGCAATAAAATTACCATTGCTCTGGGAACGGTATTTTGCATTTTAATAAGTTTTATTTTAATATATTAGTTGAGCAGTGTCATAAATAGACCTCTTATTCCTAGGGTAGGGGAATCAACCATGATTACCCGAAAAAAAACAGAAAGAAGTGGTACAGATAACATTTCTTTTTTTTTTTTAATTTTTAAATTTTATTTTTGGCTGCATTGGGTCTTTGTTGCCGCTCGTGGGCCTTCTCTAGTTGCGGTGAGTGGGAGCTACTCTTCGTTGCGGTGTGTGGGCTTCTCATTGCGGTGCCTTCTCTTGTTGCGGAGCATGGGCTCTAGGCTCGTGGGCTTCAGTAGTTGTGGCACATGGGCTCGGTAACTGTGGAGCATGGGCTTAGTTGCTCCGCGGCATGTGGGATCTTCCAGGACCAGGGATCGAACCCGTGTCCCCTGCATTGGCAGGCGGATTCTTAACCACTGCGCCACCAGGGAAGTCCCAGATAACATTTCAAAAGGAGCCTGTGGCAAAGTGTACATTGGTTTCGGCAACAATTCACATTTACAAGTGAGGGTTGTAAAACAGGACCAAAGGAAATCTTGCAAATGCAGACTCCTGAGATGACATATGTCATGATTGTATGGCTCAAGTTTGACGTTATCTGGAAAAATTCCCTCACCCTAATTGTCTTCTAAGCTGTGAAGTTTCTGTTGTACTGTGTATATTGACAGCACTTCCTCTTGGATACCTTGATGGTAATGAAAGAAATGGCTTTTCCATAAGTAACTTTGCATTCGAAGAATCTCCTGTAGATGATTCAAAGAAACTTGGTGCCTCACGGAAGATAGTTTAATGACCACGGACTTTACATAATTTTTCCTTCTCTCAAAGAGCACAAAACACAGGGCCCAGGTCAGGCAAAGGCAACTGAGGGAAGGTAAGTTGTCAGTTATGGCCCTTAGCTCTTCAAAGAAAATCCAAAATATGAGGGAATGAATATTTAGAGGCTCCACGGCATGAGAAGACCCAAATGAAGCTTAATTACTGTTAGGGAAATATAAGATAATATTCTACTAAAACAATTCACAAGATCAGTGACAGCTCCAAAGAAGGAAGTGGCCAAACTTCACTGCATTTGGCTGTATTAGCATGTGCCAGAATCACTTATTATCGTAGAAAAACTGACTTTCACAGGACAGAGGGGTTCGTGTGTTAAAAGAACTGTGTGCCTAGAGGACAGGGATGACAAAGTTTGGCAAAGTCCAGCTCATCTTTCCGATCATGAGTGCAAGTGATAGGTGGCACTAAAAAAGAAAGAGAATGGTAGATACCGGCGAAATGTTGGAGAGTAGAAATACAAGAATATTCAAAGCAATAAATTAAGGACCATGTACAATGTAGACTAAACTGGGTGAACAAATTACAGCCCAAAGGCCAAATATAGCCTCTGCCTCTTTTGTAAATAAAGTTGTACTGGAGCTCAGCCAGGCCCGTTTGCTTCTGTGTTGTCTGTGTCTGCGTTCACATCACAACAGCAGTCAGACCACATGGCCAGCGAAGGCTAAAATGTTTGCTCTCTGACCTTTTACGGAAAAAGCTGCTGATCCCTGAATGAAATAAAAGGGGATAAATGGCTAAGGTTGACAAAGAAAGTGCTGAGTTACTCCACCCACTCCACTTTCCACTCAGAGCCATAAAACAAAAGGAAAAAAAATACCACGTCTAATCAGCGGAATACACAGAAGGGAATCATCGGATCATAAAGATGATTCCCCCGACAATCATGCCAAGATTACCGGGCTGCAATCTCAGAAATTTGAACAAAGACATGGCAGAACAGAAAAGAAAAAGGCGTTCCCCAGGAAGTCATACAGTACAGGCACATAGTTCATTTCACAAACATTTCTTGAGCCCTTACCCTTCTAGGCCCTGGGCTGAGAAGGCACTGGGGATCTGAATGACTAGGACAGATTTCTGATTCTCTGGAGCCAGGGGACAGCTGCAGAGTGGATTGAAATGGAACATGGACCTGGCCAGGCCACTTCTCCAGCATTTTAGGGATTAATACAAAGAGCATGCTTCCTCCTCCTGACAAGTCTTCACTCTCGCCACTGTCAGAAACATGGTACTGGCTCAGCAAGCCTTTCACCACAAGGGGCATCATTCAAACAAGAAATCTAGATTTTCCTTTCTAGAAATGTATAGTCAGAAAGTGCCAAGAAATGGTCCTACACAGAATAGGTTTTCAACGAGTGCCTTTTAAACAACTGACTTTTCAACTGAACTCACTAATTTTATTCCCATCCTTATAATACAGCTCTCCAAATGATCTTTGGCTCTGCGAGAAAGAAGTATCTGTTGCCCTGTGTTTTCTTCGCCCTCTAATACAGAGAGAAATAATGAGAGGTTGGAAGACATAAGATGGGGAGGGAATGATAAGGCTTTGTGATATTTGTAAACTCATTATTGGGCTGAAAAATCTCTTTTTAAACCGTGGATTACCTTTGATATTCCATGCACTAGGGCTACCTAATTATTACGCTTTAACTGCAGTTCAGCTGGAAGAATTACAGAGGTTCTGGAATAGGTCTGTGCTGTTTTCCCTCTCATGGTGGAAGTACCAACTCATACTATTGCTAGAACAAATTTCCCCTCAAATTCCATTTTCATGTACTACCTCCCTGAAAACATATGATGGATCTGTGATACCTATTATTGATACATTAAATGCCAAAACCTCAGCCTCACATAAACAATACAATCTGCTCTAATCAGCCCCCTCCTGTCCTCCAATTTTCTCTCACACCGTGTACCCTGTGCTTTCCTCAAGACAACAGCTTGCCATAGCCCGGGTGGAGAGGTTCAGCTCGGCCCCTTGAACTTTGCAATATCCTGTACACTTTCCAGCTTCTCTTCTGAGGGCCATTCTTCACTCCTTCAGAATCTGGCTTAACACTAACTTCTTTCAAGAACTTTGTCATACTCTGCAATTGTCTCTCTCAAAATGCCCCTGATTTTCTTCTCTTTTCTACTTGATGTTTTACTAATATACATATACATACCCTGAAATATATATAATAAACAAATATATATTTATACATATTATATATATTAATATATATTATATATATATACCCTAATTGTCTTACTCTCCCAAAATAGATTGCAATATCTAAAGAGCAAGAGCCCTAACACTCATAATCCCCACCCATCACCATGGCACCCAGCACAAGGACCTGCACATCACAACCTGACTGACCGACAGACAGGATGGCCCACGCTGTATCACTTCACCATTCCCACTTCTCCTGAGTGTATTTTCTGGTTGTGTCTTATAGTCTTGTCTATTTAATGTTTTGTTGTGCTCTATTGAGGTCCTAACACACTGCTGAAAATGAGGCATGGATATGAAATCATTATCATAGGGGCACTTAGGCATTTTGCTGCAGGAATTCTGATTTCAACAATTTTTTGTGCTCGTATGTGCTGTTTTGTCTCATCATCCATCATGTTTGATAGTAAGCCATTGCCTCTGCCTTTTCGTGATTTGCACAAGAGCTCAGTAAGATATTCTCAGCCTGATAGAGATATTCAGAGTCTTGAAATAAATAGGTTCCATCAATATTGGTGATTGCAGACTAATTCAGATGTGTTTTCCTGCAAAATATAGCGGGCTTTGTTTGAACCTCATGTCAGATTATCCACGTTAGTGTTGATCCACGGCAGAGATGGGCACTGGCTTCTCAAAATATCTTTCAGCTATTACCTATAAATGCTTGAAAGAATTCACAAATGCAGATACCTTGTTATGCATGCCGCTTCCCGAAACCGCCTCTGAGACACCAGATGGCACAGTGAGAGCTGTACAAGTGACAGATGATAAAGTGTATCAAGCCACATAAATTAACCTCATCATGCCCATAGTATCAGATGCCACAGGGAAAATCAGGAGGACCAGGGAGCAATAGCACTATATTACCCACAGGGATGAATTTACAATCCATCTGGGGTCTCTCATGTGAGGATGCAGGAACCCCAGATGGCCTGTGAATTGAACATTTGTGTATGCAGGGGTTGTTTAATCTTTCTGGAAATGAACTGACACTTTGGTCAGGAAGAATGCTGTAGCCAGCATCAAAGCCTTGTTTCACTCAGCTCGGACAGCCTCTGAATATCATTAGAAGGAATATCCCCAGGCTTCCCGCGCCAGCGTACCATGATGGTTCCAGGCCAAAAGTGTGAGGGAGGTACCTGCTTCCTGGATGTGTTTCAACCCCAGGCTAATGAGGCCGTTCTGTGTGTGATGCTACTAAGCTTTGTAAAGACATCAAGAGACATCCTAGGAGACAGAACAACTGCCCACAACTGAGTTATGAGAGTATGAAAGCATTCACAACCAACTGGAGAAAGTACAGAGAGAATCCCTAAAGGGTCATTTTGCTCAAGCTTGTAAACTGGGATTTAGGTCTCTACTGGCATCACTACTTCTAGAAGGTAAACCGCTTTCCGCTGAGCAGTTCTAGAAAGAAGCAACAAGTGCAAAATCATGTTTGCAGAGGGAGTATAGAACAGTTCTTAAAAATGGACTGACTGAACGGGCACAAAAGAAAGAGAGACAAATTAGGAAAGGATGACAGGTAAAATGTCCATAGGAGCCAGTGCAGAGATGGCCTGGAAGAAGATGAGAGCATGTTACGTTGAACGGGTGAGGTCCAGAGAGCCTGTATCTGGAAGGAGGTCTGTCAGGGGAAAGCAGCAGTTCAGACCCTGGCTGCCCACATGAGGAAGGCTGGCATCAGTCTTTAGAAACTAAGTACCAGAATAATCCTTGGAACTAAAGAGAGCTAGACCCAGCAGATCGCACTAGGAGAGCAAGCAGAGTGGTAAGGAAACTGGGATTACATAAAACCACTGATGCCAGAAGGAGAGAGTGAGCCTCAGAGCACAGTTGATGATCCAGGCACACAGTAGGTCTACAGCCTGGGATTGAGGCAGTAGCCAGAGGCCAGGACTTCTAAGGATACCGTACTTCAGGTCAGAGTTGGCCCTGGGACCTTGGGCCAGGGCTAAGCCTACAAAGGAGAATTCAAGTCAACTCCTCTGGAAAGACTTCTTTAACCACCTGCATTCACTTTGATTCTCTCCATCCCCCTATAGAAATTGGTGGTCACCCTTATCCCACCATTGTTCCTTGTCTCTACATATTTTTTCTCTGGTTTCTGTGACTCCTTGAAGTCAGGAACTAGTATTTGTATTCTAAGTGTCTGGCACATAGTATACACACAAGAAATAAATTTTTGACTCAGCGGATGATCAGGGACTGATGCAAATTCCCAAAACCAGGATTGAAGCAGCAGGGCCACCCGCGAGGCTGGAGGACCATGTGAAGCCATCACCTACAGAAGGCTCAGCACACCGCAGCCATCTCGGGTCTGTAAGTAAGTTTTATGGAAACACAGCCACACTCCCTTGTTTACCTGTTTTGGGGAATCACTGAGGCAGAGACCACCTGGCCCACAAAGCTGAGTATATTTACTACATGGCCTTTTAAAGAAAAGTTTAGTGACTCCTGACGTATGGAACTTGTGAAAATACCAAGGCCTGGGCCCAGGTGCAGGCATGAGTGTGAGTGTGCGTGTTTTCAGGCGTGTGTGCGCCTGTATGTGTGTGTGTGTGTGTGGGTGTGAGTATTTATGTGTTTCCAGGTGAATATGTTTTTAAAAGCTCCACAAAAAAATTCTTCTGTACAGAATTTACAGAAGAGAAACACCCAATGCTAGCCTAGATAGAACTACTTCTAGTAAAAGTTGGAGGTTTAAATAAAGTAACATCATTCTGGGGACACTAAAGTGTCCTCCAACACTCAAATAAAGCTCTTACTGACCTGGCCACTGTGGCTGACCTTCCAACTGGAATTATTTCCTGTTAAAAGGCAGATGTTTTACTTCTTGGGGACGTTTTATATGAAATCATTTATATTTAGTGGAAAATACTTTTTCAAAAAATTAACTTTGGTTACTCCACAGGGCCAAAGGAGACTTTAAGGTATAAGAAGTGATTGCAGGAAGTGAATTCAGAAAGAAATTCAGCATGCCGTGTCACTGGAGGGCTGATCATCAGGGGTCCTGGTGATAAAGGAGGTAGAGGAAGGAGAATGAATGAAAGGACAGAATTTCCGACAGTAGGACCGCCCAGGGCCATCCCCTGGTTTTAAGAAGTTGTGGGTCTAATAAAAAAAAAAATGATAAAAATGAACTTTTTTACAGAACAGAAACAGACTCACAGATCTCAAAATCAAACTTACAGTTACCAAAGGGGAAATGTGGGGAGAATGTGATAGATTAGGGGTTTGGGAGTGACAGATACACGCTACTATATACAAAATAGATAACTAACAAGGATCTACTGTATAGCACAGAGAACTCTACTCAGTACTCTGTAATGACCAATATGGGAAAAAAATCTGGAAAAGAATGGATATGTTTTTATATATATATATATAAAACTGATTCACTTTGCTGTACACCTGAAACTAACACAACGTTGTAAATCAACTCTACTTCAATAAAAATTTTTTTAAAAAGAAGTTGTTAGATCCCTTGTTGCCGTTTTATGGCTGTTGTTATTCTAATCCATGAAAAGTCTCTTTGCCTCTACCCCCAAAGTATATCTCAAATCTTTCCCCTTCTCTCCATCTACATTGAGACATCCCCACCTGCTCACCTGCCTGGGCTCTAAGCTATCATCATCTCTCTGATGGGTCTGTAGTGTTGCTTTTCACTGACCAATCACCTCCCAGATGCAGTAGCCTACTAACAGTTCTCCCCGCTTCCATCCTTTCTACGTTCAACCCACGGCCCACCATGCAGCCTGGATAATTTTTCTAAACAAAATTCACATCATGTTTCTTCTCTGCTTAAAATCTCCCCTTGACTTCCCAATATGCTTAGAATAAAATCCAAACTCTTCATCCTAGCTCAGTGAGGTTGGGTACTACCCAAGGTCACATAGCTAATTTGAGATGGAGCCCTATTTAGATATTAAGCAACAAAGCGTTGTCTGGCAGGAGACCAACAGATACTTTGCTCTGCTGGCCGGGAATCCACTTGTTCTGGTACCTGTGCCCACATCTCTCTCTCCTCTCTCCACGCCTGTCCCTGACCCGGTACCCCAGTACCTCTGGTCTTCTCCAATCTGCTCGTCCCACCAGAGAGAAACAGATCCTTCCCGGTCATGGTGTCAGAGATGAGAGGGAAGTAGATGAAATGGAAAACATAAAGAGAAATAAACATTTCTTCATGATAGTAAGAGCAAAAGTCAATAGTGAAGAGGACTGAGCCCCCAAATGGAGGGTGACATAGGCATGATTTTTATTAAGATGTGAAAGACAGATCTTGGTGTGTATATACTTCCACACGATACTTCTTATCTACCCATATATGTCCCTTTCACAGCAAATCTTGAATATCCACCCACTTCAATTAGATGGCCATGATTTGGGTCACATAACTGTGCAAGTCTGGCCACAGTGAATCAAAGCCCATCCCAGTCAGACATGAGGGAGGCCAGTTGTCCATCATGGGGCCCGGCTCAAGCACTCTACCCCGCGGGAGAGGCGTACACTGGACAAACCCTCCTAATCAGACCCTTTCTTGGGAAGTTAGGCTACAAGAACAATAAGACATTACATGGAAAAGGAAGACCGGTGGAGTAGAAAGACTCTTAAAGAGAAGGTGGTACACGTGAGCCATGAGAAAGCGAGAACAGAGAGGCAGAGGAAGATATTAGGCACAAGAATAGTAGACTTTCGGAGCTTCTGAGGGATTCTGAACAATGCTCCAGTTCTCCGGAGGGCTTGCTTGTTACAAGGCTTTGCACACTTCCTTACTTCCAGTACAGTACACAAACATTGCCTGGGTGACTGGAGGTCACATGACGATGGCTCTGTTTCCCTGAATGAGCCCAACTAAGAGAGAATTCCCCAACTTCCCATAACTCATTTCTTAGACATTTCACATGAATTTTGTGCAGGAGGTCTGACATGCTTCATAGGTACCTCTTCTTCCTGTTTCCTTGATGAGAAAAATGGGTCAGAATACAAGTATGTAAATTTTCAAGCATAAATAAATCATCAGCCAACAAAAACATTCAAGTCCACATCGATTATATTTTGCAATGTCTCTTATGTTTATCATAACATTTGCATCTATTTTAAATCAATAAGTCTTATGTAGATTCTACTATTAACAGGCAGAAATTGCAAAGATGAAATGGGATAGATGAAGATTTCCAAATTAAAGTTAGCTGCCAGGTTACTTACTTGATACTCTTATGTCTCACCATCTAAGGAGCAAGCTGGGTCCCTCCTTATGTTAGTCTGTTCAGGTTGCTATAACAAGATACCACAGGCTGAGTGACTTAAATGACAGAAATATATTTTCTCACAGTTCTGGAAGCTATAAGTCCAAGCTAAGGGCATCAGAGGGTTAGTGTTAGGTGAAAGCTCTCTGCTTGGTTTGCAGATGGACACCTTCTCCACGTGTACAGAGAGAGAGAGAGAAAGCTCTGGTGTCTCTTCATATAAGGACACTAGTCCTATGGGATCAGGGCCCCACCTTTAGGACTTTATTTGACCTTAACTGACCTCTTTAGAGGTCCCATCCTCCAAACACAGCCACACTGGGGGTGAAGACTTCAACATGAGATTTTGGTGGGGACACATACATTTAGCCCATAGTACTCATTGCAAAAATGGAGGGATAATACCTTTGTCTAAGATACTTTCTATCTTATGCCTCTTTGTGAAAAAAAAAAAATGTTTTTAACAGGATATTAGAGTGATTTTTCAGTAAGTGTTCCATTATTAGTATTTCAAATGATAAGCAAGTTATATAAACCAGAGTTCCAACAACTCTCAAAATAGATTTCCACCCTGAGATCTTTTTAGCATCAGTACCGTGAAGATTCTTTTTCTACGAGGTAACCTTGGACTAAATATGACTGCTCTAAAAATAAGAGAATCAGAGGTTCTGCTTTTGTCAGACCTTTTCTGAGAGCTCCTAAACCTGCTGCCTTCACTCAGCTGGACATTTTGCTCAATGCCAAGATTATGTCAGGAGTTTTTATGTAAATTCTGGAATTTTCATCACAGATTTAATGTGCTAAACCCTATTCTGGCTGGTGCCTCTAGTTCTGTGTCTTCATGCTCACAGAGAAAATCTTGAATGCCTATTTTCCCAAACAGAGAAAGACAAAATGCTTTTTATTTCTTTTAGAATGGAACAGGATTGTCCCATTCATTTCCAAGTGTTGTTCTCCTTCCCAGTTTGGATAAGGCACATTTACCTTATTTCCTTGATGTTTCTTATTCTCTTTTCAAGTTCAAAATATAGGCAAATAAGAGCCATGGGGAATTTCGATATTTTATTTGATATAAAAATCATAGCTTATGTAACCTTCAACTTTCTCACAGGAGACAACTAGAAAGATCCATTATTGGAGGCTCCAGTAAAATAACCTTAAGTCTGTTGCCTGAACACAGGCCTTTTCCATATACCTACTCCATACACAATTTACTGGCAAGTGATAACATAATATCAATCAGTTTTGACCTTTGCCATTTTTGGTTTTCTCACCTTCTTTACCATTCTGATTTACAGGCTGGTCTGTCCACAAACCTTATTCTTTTGTAAATATGCACTATCTTAACAGGACCTCTTATTTGTTTATTTATCAAAAATGTATTTAACATTCTGAGGGATCTTGCCATACTCTGAGATTAGGAGAAATTCATCAGTTAGGCTTCTCTATCAGTCATAATAAAGAGCACAAAAGGACTCCCTTTCACCAACAGGTAACTCTCATGGTAAGATAGGTATCACTCCCTCATTGTACCTACAAGAAACAGATCTGAACCAGTTAACTTTTCCCAAGTGACACAGTAGCTAAAAGCCGAAGTCAAGGCCAAGGCTCTTCTCATTAAATTATAGCTGTTACCATTTAAAATCCAAAAGGAAAAAAATCACCAATTTTCTTAGAAAACTGGCTGCTTTCTCCTTGTTCAGAGGCAGGATCAGGTCCCAGCTTGGTCGTTTCTCAGTGTGTGCATTTTCTTGGCAATGGCAGCCTTGGCCCTAGGCGAGAGCAGTGCCAGAGCACAGGCCACTGGAACAGGCACCTGGTGTAGGCTGGGGCACGTGCTGGCGCAGTGTCACCGGAAGCTGGCTGGAGACCCAGAGAGTTTTCTGTCGGCTTCCTCTGCACTATTCCCAGGGGTGAGCAACCTTGTGCATGCAGTCTTCACAAGCAAAGTCTTGGTTTCTTAGAGCCCTCTGGTAAGTCCCACTGGTTTTCAAACCAGCTAAGGGAACTCGTCTTCCCGGTGTCAGACCCCAGAGTTGGGGTGCCTAATATGTAGCTCAAACTCCCCACTCCCCAAGGAGGATCTCCGAGCCTGTGATATCCCCTCCTCTTCTGTGTCCCTGGCTAAGGGCACGGGTCCCCACCTGACTGCTTCTCCTCCCTTGCTACCTGACTCCCTGTTGATATTTCCTTATACCCTTGGTTATAGAAGAGCCTTTCTGCTCTTTACCAGCCTGTTGTCAGCTAACGTTGCTCCACATTTAGATGGATTTTTAATGTGTTCATGCAGGGAGGTGGGTCAAATATAATCATGGGGATCTTTATAAGAGGGAGGTAGGAGATCTAAGGTGTCATAGATGTAGAAAACAAACTTATGGTTACCAAGGGGGGAGGGGGGGAAGGATAGACAGGGAGATTGGGATTGACATATACACACTACTTTATATAAAATAGATAACTAATAAGAACCTACTGTATGGCACAAGGGAACTCTACTCAATACTCTGTAATGGCCTATATGGGAAGACAATCTAAAAAGAGTGGAGCTATATATATGTGTAACTGATACACTTTGCTGTACACCTGAAACTAATGCAGCATTGTAAATCAACTATACTCTAATACAAATTTAAAAACATAATAAAGATACTAAGGTACTGACTTCAAAGACAGAGGATGGGGACAATGAGCCAAGGAATTCCAGGTATGCAGCTCTAGAATCTGGAAAAGGCAAAGAAACAGATTCTCCCCTGGAGCCTCCAGAGGGACCATGATTCTTCAGACACCATGGTTTTGGCCCAGTGAAACCCATTTTGGACTTCTGACCTCCAAACTGTGAGAATAAATTTGTGTTGTTTTAAGCCACTAAGTTTGTTATAATTTGTTTTCAACAACAATAGAAAACCAATACATCCAGCATGGCTTCACCTGCCTATTGCTATACAAGAGAGTTTAGCCTCAGCTTCCACTGCTAATGAGCTCCTTGCCTTGGTGTTCCTTGGTTGAAATTCACAAGAGAGTTTCTTCCTTTTGTTTGTTTTTTTTTTGGCCGCAGTGCTCGGCATGCAGGATCTTAGTTCCCCAACCAGGGATTGAACCTGTGCCCCCTGCAGTGGAAGCACAGAGTCTTAACCACTGGACCTCACCGCCAGGGAATTCCCCACAAGAGAGTTTCTTACAACGAATTTAGTTTGTTGTGTATTTTTGTCTGTGTATGTTGGCATGCCAGGTATCATCAGAGGTGGCTGGCCAGCTTAAGAATCAGCTGGGCTGGGGTGGAATGATCATGCATCAGCTGTGGCTGAGAGAACAAGACCATGTGATACAAAACATGACTGCTTAGCTAATTCGCTTTCATCAAGGGCTGAGGATGGAGCATGGCCCTACAGAAGGGGCTGAGGCAGAGCAGAACATTTCCATTGTAACTCAATTCTTGTTTAAAACATAACTTGTTAGCTTTGTGTCTCCAACATAGATGTGCCTAATTGATTATCCTTCATTTATCTTGAAAAGAGAAATGTTCACTGAGATAAGATCCCAGGAAGAGACAGGTTCTAAAGTTCCTGCCTGGTTATTAGCCAACAAACACTTCTCCTTGAAATAAAGTCTGAAAGCCATGATTTTCTATGAGCCCACATATCCACAGGAAGCTCCAGCTCACAGTTGGAGCTGTGAGGCAGCCTCAGCTCCCAGAGCAAGCTGGAGGTTTCGGCACACAAATCGTTGGCTGTATTTCTCAAATAAAGCTGCAAGAAGAGCCCCTCTTCCAGCCTGAGTGTCCTCAGGGAGCAGAGAACACTGAAGGTTCCTGAAAGGCAGCCCCCTCCATGGGAGTTAAGTCACCTGCCAGTTTAGTGATTCACTTCTCAAGGGAGAAAGCTGATTTATTTCATGAGTAAGTAAATACTGTTTTTATTTTTATTTATCAAAATATTTAGAGCAAAAGAAAATGTCCTTGAAAGGTTACAGAGGAGACTTCTTTTTCTAAATCTAAAAGCCAGCTGCCAGTTTCCCTTCCTACTTCTTTTTAATTCAAGATTACACTAGAAATACTTCCTTTTTTTTGGTAGTATTTAACATCATACAAAGGGTCAGTATCTATGGCGGGAAAGCAGAATGTGTGGATTATAGAGGTCTATGTATCTAATCTTTTAAGACAGTTATTCCTTTTATTATTTCCAACTGAATAACTAATAGAGTTGCTACAACTAAATGATCACCATTTGCTCATTTATTAGTCATTATATTCTTTAAGAAGACAGCTCCCAAAAGGATAAAATAGCAAATAATTTAACTTAATGCAAAAGATGTGTTCCTGCTACACTTTTTTTACTATGATTTTAAAGAACTGTATTTTAAAATTACATCTGGGTAAATTTCCAATGGGGCAATCAAGTGAACATAGGATAAGATAATTTAGAAATACACGTATTTCTGGAAAAATGACAAATCAAGCCAAAGCATCAAGAATATATTTACATATATTGTGAATAAAACTACCTGGATATACACATTTAGTGTATTCATGTGTTGTATATATTTCTGTAAAAATGTATTTCTATAAAATAACCTTTCATTCAGATTTAAATTATATATATCCAGAAATAAATATTAAGTATAATAAATATAATCATTTGTCTGAAATTTGGTCTTAAACTATAAATTCCTCTAGAAATGCAACAAATGTATTTTCAGAGTCCATCTTTTAAAATGTCAATCCTTAAAGAAAAGTATCTAATTGTGTTTTATGTTATAGTCCAAGAGGAATAATTTAAGTTGACTCTGGAATTTTAAAAATTTCATTTATAACAACTTGATATCATTTCACTTAACTGTCCTTCATGCTTCCTCATTTCTAGAATGCCTCATCTAATTACTAAAAGCATTGACTTTGCACCACAAAAAATTTCCACAGAAAAAAAGTATGGAAGTGTCCATGAAGCTCACTCCATTTTATCTCCTACAAAGTGGAAATTGTTTTCACGCAGTAGATGTCCAAAGGCACATTTATCCAACTTTTGCAAACTGAAAATGTGGCATCATTAGAAAATGTCACTACAACAGGGCAAATGATGGTCCTAGAAATACATTCAAGTAGTCTCTCATCTGCACACCATTTAGAGAAATATTTAAATCTCACTCTTTTTCACCACTAAATAAGGAAACCAGAGCTTTTATTTCAGCCTCATGATTTAGAGTACTTAGTTTGTCTTCCACTTGGAGAGCAGCAGATCCTTTTCTTGAAAGAAGAATTAGTCTAAGGTAAAGAATCTTAATTTGGAGAAAACCACTGAAGGGTCTCACCCCCGGGGGACTCAGTGGAGAATGGGGAACTGATTTCTCCACAAACCCCCGGGGAAGAACACAGTCTGGTGGCTAATTTCTCTTGCTAGTCTGCTAAATGCCAGCCAGGATCAGACTTCTTCAATATCAGATACTTGAAATAGCAGGACTTTTTTTTCTAGGGGGGAACATGAGGGGCAGAGAACTCTCTGCCTCAGCAACGCTGTGAGGGAATAGTACAGTCCTTGGGAGGGACATTCGTCTCTCTGGGTGGGGCAGCAGCAGATCTGAAGATGTGCCATATGCTCAGATGTGACCAAATAATATTCTGTAGAAATGATGCTGGAACCAGGACAGAGAGGATGAAAAAAGGTAAAGGCAGCAAGCTCAATGTGAAGAAGATGGAATGTTCTATGCAAATTTATTTTAACACATTGCTCAGTTGTGACCTTTCCTTCTGATACAATGGTTCACAGATGGGCTCCGGAGAAAATATCATCAAGCTTTTGGATGGACGGATGACGGCTATCACTGTGACACCTTGGAGATGCTGAGGATGTAAACTTGTTCAAGGGCAGAGTGTCTCCAAACTTCAATTGCTCAAGCACATATTGTCAGGAAAAAAGCAGGATAACTGAAAGTTCCTAATATTTTAAACCATTGTGACCTCAGGGTTCATTCTTCCATTGTGTAATAATGAGACAAAGTTTTATTAGTATAACAATTAAGAGTTGGTTCTCCCTGAATGGTTACCAGACCATTGAGTTTTAGTTTCATTAATCTCTTTCTTATTTCCCAATTATTTTCAACCTTTGAAAAACCATTCACTAATAATTTAGCTACATTTTTTTCTACTGTTACCAGTTAATCTTGGAATCTAGAAAATAAAAAATATCTATCAAGAAAGCCTAGAGGTCAATCATGTGTAATATATACATAAGAGCTAAGCAAGTGCCAGACAGCAATTCTTCAGCAGTTGGAATGAGTTTTAATTCTGAGGTAGCTGGATAATTAAATGCTAACAGACAGTGGGAGTAAACTGGCAAGCTTATAAAAGAGCCAAGGACTTCCCTGGTGGCGCAGTGGTTAAGACTCCGCCTGCCAATGCAGGAGACACTGGTTTGAGCCCTGGTCCAGGAAGATCCCACATGCCACGGAGAAACTAAGCCCGTGTGCCACAACTACTGAAGCCCATGCGCCTAGAGCCTGTGCTCCACAACAAGAGAAGCCCCTGCTCATCGCAACTAGAGAAAGCCCACACGCAGCAACAAAGACCCAACACAGCCAAAAATTAATTAATTAATTTTAATAAATAAATAAAAAGGGCCAAAAGAGCACATAGCTCTACAATGAAGAAAGACCCTTTGACATGCAGGAAATAAAAGGGGAAAATCCCATGGGAATGACTTTACCCGAAGGAGACAAAAAGAGAAAAAGACAAAAAGACGTGTTAAGGAGTATGAATTATCTTTTGCCTGTCTCCCATTTCCTTGACTATGAAATATTTTCTCAATATAAACGGTACAAGAAAGACCCTGAGAGGGCTGTTGTTGGCAAATTTCATTGTGTAACAAAAGAGAAGAGAAAACATTTCACCGGAAATTTCTCTCTAACTATCTCTATTTACATATTTCTGTTCCTTATGGAATAGAAAACATGTTAATGAAGATAATGTTTTCTTTTGGTTGGTTTGATTTAGTTCGAGTTGTTCTACTTTATTCATATTCTTTTAGTTTAGATTTAGCTCAACTGTGGGAACATATATGAAACAGAAGCAGGAAAAAACCATATTTTCCTCAATAATGGAATTTCTGAAATTTATAGCTATAAGTGGACTTCTTAAGTCTGGACCAAGTACGTTGAAATTGTTTAAGTGTAACATTTCAAAGGGTCTCTCCAGCGTAGTTACTAATACTGCTGAAGTTGCCTCTTTAGGCTGCGAAAGCCGGTGACCTGAGGAAGTACAGGGCAGATGCTGCAGTTGTCAGCCATGGAGTCCTCTCCCCAGCCCCGCCTTCACTCCCAAACACACACACACACGCGCCCACGCACACGCTCATGCTTGCTCGCTCGCTCTCATTCTGTCTCTCTCTGTCTCTTTTTCTCTCTCTCTGTCTCTCTCTGTCTCTCTCTCACACACACACACACACACACACACACACACACACACACAGCATCTTCACCTCTTGGACTGTAGCTAAAATGCTAGTATGTTGACTAATAAGTAAAGCAGAAACAACTCACATCTCAGTAACTCAGTCTCATAAATAATAACTACACCTAGAAATAGAAGAAAAACCCCGAAAGTCTATTTTCCCACAGTTCTATAGCATGATTCCAGTGCATCTCAGGAGACCAATAATCACAAACTTATCCTTTTTTCCTCCCTACAGGTTGGTTTAAGAATAAGTAGAGTATTGCTAATTTACATAGCAAAGGATTTGGGGGACAATCCATTGGGATCACTGAATGGGGAGCTAAAATCTAAAGTAATCACTTATCCAGAGAAATACATGAACTAATGAGAAGGAAGTGTCTAAGCAGAGGAATGTGTTGAGATTTTTAGTAGAAAATATGTGAAATAGAAATTTTAAAAAGAGAAAGAACACAAACTACAAAAAACCCAGGAAGAGAGGGTCATATGGAAACCATAATACTGATTGGGAATGAATTCAGTAAAAGACAAATCTCAGAGAGAATGAGTAAGTTCTCCATGTATGCTCAGATCTCCATTCTGGCATGGCCACGTCTGAGCTGCTTTTAAAGAGTTGCTTAACCTCTCTGGGTCCCAGTTATTAATTTATAAATGGCAATAATCATTCTACCCCATTCAGGAAGTTGTTATGAGTAGATGATCACATAGGTAGCTATCTAGCAAAGTGTATATCCTGTTTTAGGTTGTACATTAAGTTTCTGTGTCTGCAGTTTTATCGTAACCTCTCAGGCCTCGGGTTTCTCATCTGGTCCCAGGAACATAGGATTTCCTTTCCAGTTCTAACATTCTGTTCTGTCAGATCATCAGCAGAATGTTTTATTTGTTCAAGGTTCTCACAAAAGTGATTTCCCAAAAAGGATGAACCGAACCGCTCTTTCATTCAACACAGGCTTGTCTAGTGCCTATACTCAGGTTATGCGATGTCTGTAGACCCAGCCTAGAAAAGGGAGACCATACATGGATGCCCCAGCGTGGAAACTCAGAGAAGACAGAAAGCAGGGGTTCCCTGCAATGTGAACAGCTCAAGTGTGGTGTTCCAGACAACCACTTGAATCAGGGTCAAGTACATACATGCATCACCAAAGCCTATTCAGGTGAGGGTTGTAATTCTCAAAATAACTCAGATAGAGCCCTACTCACTGATTCTCCGACTTTCCCCGTGATCTTGCCTTTGTTAACTAGCTCCGTTAACACAGGTCACTTCACAGTCTACACCGGGAATGTGGGAGGGGAGAGTTTGAATGGAACTGATTAATTCTTTACTTAACCATGCACTATCTTTCCAGCTGAACTTTTCCTATTCACTTACGTTCTTTCCGGAATGAACTTGTTCTGTGGAACAATTAGCCTTCTCCTCTGTCTTGTTATATTTAAGTGACTCTGTTTTACAACAACTCTGTAAGAGAAAGTGGTCCTCCCCAACCTTTGGTAAAATAAGACGAGAAAGTGGATTAAGTTTCTGAATATAGATCAGTCCCAGCACAAATAAGAGCTCCCAAACTCTTTTCTGTTCCCTGACATACATGCAGAGAACATTCTGCCACATTTCTTGGGGATACCAGGCCAGTTCTGAGGCAACCATTATTCTCTGATGAAAAGCTCCTATGACCTCTACCTCAGGCATTAAAAAACTTATCTATTTCTCTCCTCATTCTTCAAAAGAGTGAGCCAGCTTTGCAACCTAGCAGGTAAGAAGTTAAAATGCATTCCATTAAAAAAAAAAATAGCTTTAGGGGCAGAAATTCTCTCTTTCCCTTCTGAACTGACCCACCTTGTTGGAATGAGAACACATCAGATGCCTAGACTTGAAGACCAGCCATTGAAATCCAGGAGAAATTAAGGAATGTGGGAAGTGTGGCCTTGGAGGTGTAAGTTTAAAGCAAATCTGCATAAGTGCTGCATAACTGATAATGAACCACTTACTGGTCTTGCAAAAAGCACTAATGAAATAATAGCTACTTTCTGCTGCATTGACTCTTCAGCTATTGTTAAACGTGAGCAATTTAACTTTTCAACTTTACTCACCAATAACACCTAATTATGTTTCGGAGTTGGTAAAAGCACCCTTGCAGAACCAGGGGCTAGCCTATGCAGAATGATGAGATTGGCAGTTAGTCAATCTCTAGGACCTCCAGTACCCACTTTTTATGGCTGTTTGTTTGTTTCTTCTTCATGTACCAAGATCTTCATGTTCTTTTTCTCTATCTTTATCAAAGTCTGCTTTTAGGAACAGACCTGACAAATTCAATTTTACTAAGATGTTTATTAATTAATAACAGCTTCAAAGTCCTACCCATCTAAGGGTATTTTTGTTTTAACAAAAACTATCATCTTAGACCACAACGGCAGTTGTTTAAGTGGAGAGAATATCAGAATCACGTGTGCAGCCATGCCAAAGTGTGGGCTCTCAGCCTTCAGCTCAGAGATTCTGATTCCAGAGGTTTTCACTGTGGCCTGGGGAACTTGTGTGTGTGTGTGTGTGTGTGTGTGTGTGTGTGTGCACGTGCATAGGTACTCACAAATCTCCAAAAGTGATCTGATGCAAGCCCTCAGTGGTAAACTACAGGCTAAAGGAATGAAGCTCTAACGGTAAATTTCCAGTCACCAATCTGTAGTTGGGGTAACTTTGGTTGGGCAGCTGAAGGTCCCTTGACATCCCACCGATTATAGAACCACGTCTTCTACCTTTATGTGAGACTAACTTGCTAGATAGAAGAATAGAGAAATAGATTAAAGATAGACACACTCAAGCTAGTGTTTCTCTAAGCAGTTCATGTCACATGCATTGGAATCTTCCAGGATGGTGTATAAACTGCAGTTTCAAGAGCCTCACTCAGACCTTGATGCAGAATATCTGAAGGCAGAACTGGGAAATATGACTTAGAAAAGATGCTCTTTAGGTAAATAAAGTTGAAGAACCATTTATACAGGAGTTAATGGTTTTCTCAATAACTATATTCTTATGGTTATTATAAAGAATGTATAAATTATATAATGGCCATCCAAAGATAACCCATTATTAACATTTTCCATGTATTCTCCTACTAGTCTTTTTTTTCCTGTGGTGTACATATGATTTTATATCTATTACGGTGTTAATACCATTTTAGAAAACTTTTCCCATATAATTGGATAGCTTGCAAAAAAAAAAGTAATTTTAATGGATATATATTTTTCCATTATATAAATAGAATGCATTTCACTAAATTAATCCCCATTGTGGACATTTAAGTTGGTTCCCAATTTTTCCTATTAAAAATAAATAATCATGTAATGGATAACTTTATATATACATCTTTGCTTTTCCTCTAAATCTTAGGAGGGGGATTGCTGTATGAGAGGTTTTGCTAAGTGTTGAATGTTCATCCTTGAGCTAAGAGAGTATTGTGACCTGCTCTGTGTAGTCATAGTATCAGCAAGAGTTAAGTATAGGTGATTAGAATGGAATTAAGGATCTTCTGGAAGGACAAACTATAGTATTTTTAATTCCAAACAACTTACTACGCCTTAATGATGGTCCTGCAGGACTGGAGCCCAGAAGAGTGCCTTAGGGTGACCAGCTGTCCTGGTTTGCCTGGGACTGTGAGGTTTCCTGGGGTGCAGGAACCTTTCAGTGTTACACCCAGGAAAGTTTCAGACAAACTTGGATAATCGTTCACCCTAGCCATCATCTAAACTTTGAGTTTATAAAGTATCAGTAGGAATTTCAGCTGAGTTGGGCATGAATATAATATGATATGGTGTGAGCACTCATCATTATACTTTTCTTCTACTGGAAAACTGAAGAGAATCAGGTATAATTGCTCACCATTTATAAATTATACAACTACATGGGTGAGTTGAAAAAATTGAATTAGGACCCTAATATTACCAGCTGAGGCAGCAACACCACCTGCTCTATTGCCAAGCCCATCTAGAATCTACACTGCGGTAACAATGGTTTTTATTTTTTTTAAAACATCTTTATTGGAGTGTAATTGCTTTACAATGGTGTGTTAGTTTCTACTGTATAACAAAGTGAATCAGCTATACATATACATATATCCCCATATCTCCTCCCTCTTACGTCTCCCTCCTACCCTCCCTATCCCACCCCTCTAGTTGGTCACAAAGCACCGAGCTGATCTCCCTGTGCTATGCGGCTGCTTCCCACTAGCTATCTATTTTACATTTGGTAGTGTATATATGTCAGTGCTACTCTCTCATTTTGTCATAGCTTACCCTTCCACCTCCCCGTGTCCTCAAGTCCATTCTCTACGTCTGTGTCTTTATTCCTGTCCTGCCCCTAGGTTCATCAGAAACATTTTTTTTTTAAGAGTCCATATATATGTGCTAGCATATGGTATTTGTTTTTCTCTTTCTGACTTACTTCACTCTGTATGACAGACTCTAGGTCCATCCACCTCACTACAAATAACTCAATTTCATTTCTTTTTATGGCTAATATTCCTCTGTATGTATGTGCCACATCTTCTTTATCCATTCATATGTCGATGGACACTTAGGTTGCTTCTATGTCCTGGCTATTGTAAATAGAGCTGCAATGAACATTGTGGTACATGATTCTTTCTGAATTATGGTTTTCTCAGGGTATATGCCCAGTAGTGGGATTGCTGGGTCATATGGTAGTTCTATTTTTAGTTTTATAAGGAACATCCATACTGTTCTCCATAGTGGCTGTATCAATTTGCATTCCCACCAACAGTGCAAGAGGGTTCCATTTTCTCCACACCCTCTCCAGCATTTATTGTTTGTAGATTTTTTGATGATGGCCATTCTGACCGGTGTGAGGTGATACCTCATTGTAGCTTTAATTTGCATTTTTCTAACGATTAGTGATGTTGAGCATCCTTTCATGTGTTTATTGGCAATCTGTTGATTAAAGACCTAAATGTAAGGCCAGACACTATAAAACTCTGCGAGGAAAACATAGGCAGAACACTCTATGACATAAATCACAACAAGATCCTTTTTGACCCACCTCCTAGAGAAATGGAACTAAAAACAAAAATAAACAAATGGGGCCTAATGAAACTTAAAAAGTTTTTGCACAGCAAAGGAAACCATAAACAAGACAAAAAGACAACCCTCAGAATGGGAGAAAATATTTGCAAACGAAGCAATTGACAAAGGATTAATCTCCAAAATATACAAGCAGCTCATGCAGCTCAATATCAAAAAAAGCAAGCAACCCAATCCAAAAATGGGCAGAAGACCTAAACAGACATTTTTCCAAAGAAGATAGACAGATTGC
Source organism: Balaenoptera ricei (assembly GCF_028023285.1). Lineage (NCBI taxonomy): Eukaryota > Metazoa > Chordata > Mammalia > Artiodactyla > Balaenopteridae > Balaenoptera > Balaenoptera ricei. Next base: position 67,078,230 of record NC_082650.1, read on the forward strand.
TAACAATGGTTCTTGAAAAGCCAGGCTTCTTTCACTTGGCTGCATCTTATTATGTCTAAGGATTGAGAAGAGCTTGCAAACTCACCTCTTCTCCTTACTGGCCTGCTGGCTTTTCAACTCATTTAAAAGCAAGTTCTTCACTTCTCATCTGCTCTTTATATTACTAAAAATTCACTAATGCCAGGCAATGAGGTGGAGATCTAACTTAAAAAAATATAAATAATTAACTAGCAGAGTGATGGAATTACTTCCATACTTCCCCTAATGCACGGTGCAAATGCCTTCATTTCAATTAAGTGTGATGGTCAGGATAGGGGTAAATGCTCCCTTACATTCTGCCTAACACTCCAAAACATTAAAGAGAACAGGGCTTGCTTCCCTGGTGGCACAGTGGTTGAGAATCTGCCTGCCAGTGCAGGGGACACGGGTTCGAGCCCTGGTCTGGGAAGATCCCACATGCCGCGGAGCAGCTGGACCCGTGAGCCACAATTACTGAGCCTGCGCGTCTGGAGCCTGTGCTCCGCAACAAGAGAGGCCGCGATAGTGAGAGGCCCGCGCACCGTGATGAAGAGTGGCCCCCGCTTGCCGCAACTAGAGAAAGCCCTCGCACAGAAACGAAGACCCAACACAGCCATAAATAAATAAATAAATAAATAAATTTAAAGAGAACATTATATCTTTTAGAGTCAGTAATGCCCAGAATGTCAAAAACCCAGGAACTATATGCATATATAATACCAATCTTTACCTTCATGTTTCATGACTATAAGATCACACAGTTGGCACAATATATTGATGATTAAAATGATATGAGTTTTTAATTATTGAAAGAATAGAAAATATATATTCAATTCCAATTATCCTGACTTTCTTCAGAACTGGATTTGTCTATAACTTATGAGGTGTTTTATTGCATGTAATTTTCTGAAGCAAATGTGCACATTTAGAAGAACTTTAAATAGTGTAGAATAAAATCTGGGTTAGATTATTGTCTTATTAAGTCTCACTCTTTACTTGGAGAAACCTGAATATTTTACTTTGAAATTTAATTAATTAATTCATTTATTAAATATGAATTGATCACCAAACCTATCGATTTCTATTTGTTTGCCCTTGTGAATTGGTATCTTCTCTTGTTTCAGTCTCTTATTGTCATGTTAGGGATGGAGCAGAGATAAATGCACATGTTCAATTAGCCATGTTTATGCATAAGTCACCCAGACAATCATCAAAATAATCCAGTGACTCATGAAGGTAGTGAGATCCCCATTAGTTGATAGGTACTGTCAGAGAAGGAGAATGTTTTTCAAGAAAGTGATGTAAGGGAATTACTAGCTCGCTTGGAAAATTGTAGAAGATAATTGTATAGTCAGTTCAAGCTCTCACGATGATACTCTGTTGAACAGCTGTGTGCTCCTGAGCATGCACTGGAATGCTAACATTTGTGTTTATTTTCTTGCAAACATCAGCATATAAAATATTTACTAAAACCTATCCATCATGCCTTATTTGTCGTTTAGAGCTGAATGATACTCAGATTATTATAACTCTTCATAGTTCTGAGTACTGGACAAATTGTCATCTAATATGCTAAAATTTTGGACATATTTGAGCCATATTTGGTAGGATTGCCCCACTGTCTTTTCCTGCTCTAAGACCTCTTATTTAAAACACCATGGTCTATCAGTGCTTGCTATCCATGTCGCAGGACCTTAAACTTCATTGCTACATATCAGTGGTAGACAGTTGCAAGGAAACAATATTTTGAATTTAATATTTGCAGCATAATATTTGAAAAAAATAACACTTATATTACACTTGCTGTAGTAGATTGAATAATGGCCCCTAAAGATGTCCACATCCTAATCCCCAGGACCTAGGAGTATATTTTATATGGCAAAAGGGAATTAAAGTTGCATGTGCATTTAAGTTTACTAATCATCTGACTTTAAAATAAACAGATAATCCTGCATTATCTGGGTGGCCCCAGGGTAATTACAAGGGTCTTTAGTTAGAGGAGGCAGAAGAGGCAAAACCAGAGAGATGGTATCATGAGAAAGATCTGAATAGCCATTGTTGGCTTTGAAGATGGAAGGAGACAATGAGTCAAATGCAGACAGCTTCTAGAAGGTAGAAAAAGCAAAAAAGAAAAACAAAAGAAAGAGGATTCTCCCCAGAGTCTCCGGACAGTAACCGCGTCCTGCTGATAACTTGGGTTTAGCCCAACAAGATTCATTTCAGATTTCTGACCGCTAGAACTGTAAGATAAACAGTTTTTATTGTTTTAAGACACTAAGCTTATGGCAGTTCGAGACAGCATCAATATAAAACTAATACACTTGACTAATAAGCAGGGTTTTTAAATATAAATAACATGGGTACAGGAGGAAGGACAGCTACTATTCTATAATAGTTACACAACATCGACACAATTCTCCTTTTTGCATCTATGAGTCCCTCAGCATCTGTTGCTCTAGTGTTTGCTGATTACTTCCCTTTATCTCTTATGCTTACACTCACTAAGAAAAGAGCTTCTATTCTGGTTGACCATACACTATCTCAGCTTAGGGTTCCCCACCAGGACAGTGCTTTTTAGGTAGATCCACAAAGTGGCTTCCCTGGGTCAGGTGACAGCCCTTGTACAGCTAGCAAGGACCATAATGGAGAATCATATGGTTAGGCATGGTAAAAAGCTAGTGTAAAAGGAAAAGAAGGTGATGTTATTGACCAGTATCTCACATGGTCTCCCACATAAGCATCCAAAGCTTATCTAGTGAATCCCTTGAACTTCCAATTCAGCTACATACAAACCATCTAAATCATAAGAATACTACTCTTTATCTTAGTCCTAAAAATGTATTTTTTAAAAGGAATTTTTCTATTTCCTCTCTATTCCAATTCAGCCTTCAGTAATGCTTAGTATAAAGATGTGTTTGATGACTTTTTATAAAATTAGTCACAAGAATTATAAGGTCATTTCCTACTGAAGAATAAGAGTCAGCATTCTCCTTATAACATCATATTATATTCTCAACAGAGAATTAATGACCTGCCCCCTTCTTTTCTCTCCAGATTAAAGAGTCCAATCTTTTTGACCTTCCTGTCATGCTTCTCTGAGACAGTTCATCATAGTGTTTGAGACCAGAGCCTCCAAAGTAGATTCTCTGGGTTCATATTTTGGCTTCATGTTTTACTAATAGTATAATCCTGGGAAAGTCATCTAATCTGTGCCTTAACACGCTTATCTATAAAGTGAGAAATGATATTAGTAATACCTTCCTGTAGGATGCTTATAAGTTTTAATAATAAATTTATTTATGAACTACTTAGAACATTGCATAAACATAATAATAAACAGAGCTATACTGTTTAATCCATTTCTTTATTTTGGCTTTTCATCTCCGGCACTTTCTCCTCTTTTATTTTCTGAGATAACTAGTTTGTTTCAGTAAAATAGAAGGGTTCCAACTTCTTGAATGAGGCTAAAATTCTGGCATTAAGATCAGTTATCAATGTCCTGAAAATATGTTCCATGACCAAAGACTAAACAATAAATACTATATACTTATACTGACCAAAATATACTTTGGTCAGCCATCTTAAAATGCATTTTGATGATCACACAGGTAAAAATATCAATGTTTCCATACAAGTCACCATGAATATTAGAAAAAAAGAAGGCTGGCTTAGTGGAGAAAAGCATGGTGTTTGAGACACACAGACTGGGCCTAAAAATTATCCCCACCATCGACCAGCTGTGTGACATATCAGTTAGGGTAATGCCAGCCGCTATAGCAAATAGACCTCAAAACGCGCAAGAGGTTTATTTTCCATCCATATAACAGTCCAAGGCAAATGCTCTTGCTTGTTAGGTGGGTGGCTTTCCTCCTTATGGTGATTCATCCCCTTCCATCTTGAGGTGTCAAAAAGCTCAGGGCTTTGTTGTCATCTGCAGCTGGTTGTCGAAAAGGGAAAGAGTGTGTACACAGGGCAAGCCTACTTTTAAAAAACCTGGGTACATAGATGGCATAATTCAACACCACTCTCATTCCATAGACTAGAACTCAGTAACATGTACACATCTCACTGCAAGGAAAGCTGGGAAACGAAAAATATTTTTTTGCCCCCAAAAGTGGTATTTTTAGAACAACTAGAAATTTCTGCCATGGCAACTGAACCAGTTGCTTTATTTGTTATAGCCTTATATTTGTTATTTGTAGTAACAAGAGTTATAGTAGTAATACTTCTTATGCCATTGGGTTACCTTGAAGCATAACATGTGCCTAGCTCAGGTAAACTGCATTTAAAAAACGGTAGCTATTATTTTCAATATTATTTCAAGGTGAATATACTAATAACATTAGAACAATATCTGAAGTTTGTATATAAAAATAGCAGATTTTTAAAAATGTCTTAATATGCTACTATTTTGGCTGTATAATCTGGATTTTGTCATGGCTCCCTTAACTCTGTTACCAATAAAACATTGATCTGATTAGAGGTCATTTGTTAACTTGTTTCTACTTTTCAAAGGAGTGAACCATTCACTATGAAATTTTATTCTCCAAGTTATTTACAAAAATACTAACCATTCACTATGAAATTTTATTCTCCAAGCTATTTACAAAAATACTAACAGAAAAGTCCTAAAAAATGAATCTGTTGACGTAATACCATGTTTTTACTGCTTGAAATAAGAATCTTGTGAATTGAGGCATCGGAAATTTCTGTTTTACATTGATTCTCATTTTTATATGAAAATTTGTAGTAGAAGTCACAAAATTTCTGGGTTACAAGGATCTTATTTGTCATCTCATCCTGCCGTTATTTAACTAAGGCTACCTCCATGTACCTTTACAACGTCCCTGATGAGCTCTCATCCAGTTTAGATCTGAGCACCACTGCCTGCCAGGGTCACACAGCCATTCCTGGACAATTCTGACTGCAAAAAAGTGTCTCCTTATAGCGAGTCAAAGCCCTGCAACCTGCTTGTGTCTACCCATTAGATCAAGTGACATATATGTAATTACTCTTCCAACTGTCATTCTTTTAAATGTTTAAAGACAGTAGTAGTTTTTAAGTAAACCTTTTGTATTTAGGTTAAATGCTCCCAATTCCTTCCATATTTCTCATACTAGAAGGCTTGGAAGGCTTCTTCATCATCATATTGTTTTCTGTGGACTTATTCCTGTTTGACATAAACCTCTTAAAATCCATTCCTCAGGAAAGATGTAAACCTCTTAAAATCCATTCCTCAGGACAGATGTAACTGTCTGTAGCTGTCTGACTAGCATAGAGTTGTGAATTCTCGTACATTCTCTCTGAGTAAGGCTACACTTCAAATATTGCTGGGCGAGTCCACATTAACATTTACTCCAGCAGTCGTATGAAGTAATGTTAGCAGATGCTCCATGACTCTACTCCACAATTTCATCAAGGACAAAATTTAGAAGGTCAGCATTTAGGAAAAAAAAAGAAGTAGTAAGTCAATAAATTGAGAATTGTGTCTATAATATTGTGTCTCAAAGTGGCATATTCCCAGAAAAAAAGATCTAGAAAACTTATACACACACTTCCACTAAGAAATTTAGGAAATAGCATATATTGTACTTATTTCTTGGAAACTCACAAGTTTCACTGAATATTAAATGCATTGAGCAAGCATGTTTAACTTAGTTAAAACTCATTTGACAGTGAGACCCCTTCGAGGTATTCAATGCCAATTAGTATCTCAGGAATATTCTTTCACAGAAAACTGTGCACAACACTGGTGCACTCAATACTAGCGTTAATATAGACAGAGGGAATAGATATTCTTAACTTTCCACCCACCCAATTTATTGCTTCTATTTATTTAAGATCATACGACCTAAACAGATACAAGTCTATAGATCAATGAAAATAGTGTAATCCAGATTTTCCTTACCTATCAGGAAGATATCTTGTATAGCACAGTTCATAAAGAGAACCGAAGATTTTATATGCCTCATCTAGTATTTCCTTCCTTACTCATTCACAGAAGAAAATCGAAATTTTCTGATCTAAATTGCCTTTACATATTTATTTTGGATTATCACAGTATGTTGTATCGTGTGGGGCTGTTAAATGAATGTATGGAAATTGTGATTTTATAAACTCACTTTAAAGGCTGGTTCTCTTAATATTTTCTGACAGAGAAAAGAAAAACATAGTGAGGGTAACTTTTGTTTCAAACATGAACGAGAATTCCTTTTAAAGCAAACATCACGGTAGAAAGAAAAGGCTAATTCACAGAATCCTGGAAGATTACACATAAATATTAAATGGAAGCCCAGTTCCTACACCCCTGAAATTTGAAAGTTTATTGCATTCCCCTCACATTCCTTTCACATGTAGAAATTGTTTCCTTTACCTCTCAAGTCCGGAGGGCCACAACCAACCCATGCACACAATATCCCTATTTATTTATGATACTGAACAGGCTAAGATGAAGAACACTGCCCCCTTTATGCTATGGATGGCTGATCTTTGATCTTTACCCCCTAAGAGAGTCCTTCTGCAAATTCCTCTGAAAGCATTTCCATGACCTGCTGAGCTCCCATATCATTCTATTTTTAAACGCTTTGCTAAACTCCTTCATTTTTAATAAAAAGTAACTGTTTCCACTTTGGACCACTGAAGGGCCAAAAGTTCTTCCCAGGTTCTCCCTGTTTTCACATCTGATTTCACATAAAAATTAGACAAGTTAAATGGATGAGAGCAGTAAAATTCCAGGGTACTCAGAGGAATAATGCCTCAGGCAAATTGAACTTAGAGGAGAGTGTCAGACATATGGTGTTTGCTAATCAGAATCGTTTGGGTCAAGGAATAGTGTTGTGAATCTAGGGCGAAGGATCTACGTTTGTTAAGGGAGGAGCCTCGTTTTTCTCCTTCTTGTATCTCCATCACCAAGTCTCTAGTCTGGAGCAGAACAGGCACTTGGTAAATGTTTGTGGAACTGAAGTGCCTGTGTCACAAAAGTAATTACAGTGCTGAATGACAGAAACGTGCCAAGGATATTCCTCAGTCAGAGGAATGTCAGGGATGCCTTCAGCTGGAAATCACAAAAGACACTGGATCTCTTTTTGAAAATTAAGTCCCATCATCATACTAAAAATAGATTCACCACTTAGTCAACAGTGTTTTTAAAAGTGTTTTATAGAGTTCTAAAAATGTTTTATACATTGTTTACATTTAATCCTCACAAGAACCCGTAAAGGTAAGTAGTATCATTGCCGTTATCACAGGAAGATGCTGAAATTCTGGTTAACCATGGTGCCCACGGGTACAGTCCTAGAGCCAGGATTAAGCAAAACCCTGACTGACTCCCAAGCTGAGAACCTTCCCACAGCCCTGTGCCAATTTACACACATGTATAGCCTCCCTCTTTATCAACATCACTCACCACTTTTCACCAAGGATTAATCTACATTGACACATCATAATCACCCAAGGTCCATAGTTTACTTTAGGGTTCAATCTTGGTATTTTACATTCTATGGGTTTGGACAAAAGTATAACCATCATTATAATATCATACAGAATATTTTCACTGCCCTAAAAATACTGTCTGCTCTTCCTATTCATCTCCCCACCTTACCACACTTGGAAACCCATCGATCTTTTAACTGTCTCCTTAGTTTTGTCTTTTCTAGAATGTCACGTAGTTGGAATCATACAGTATGTATAGGCTTTTCAGATTCTCTTCTTTCACTTAATAATATCAATTAATTAATAATGTGAACTTAGTAATATGAATTTAAGGTTCCTACATGTCTTTTCATGGCTTAATAGCTCATTTCTTTTTAGTGCTGAATAATATTTTACTGTCTTGTTGTACCACAGTTTATTTATGCATTAACCCACTGAAAGACATTTTGGTTGTTTCCAAGTTTTAGCAATTATGAATAAAGCTGCTATATTCACCCGTTTACAGGTTTTTGTGTGTACCTAAGTCTTCAACTCATTTGGGTAAATACCAAGGGGCATGACTGCTGGATTGTATGATAAAAGTATGTTTAGTTTTCTAAAAAACCTCTAAACTCTCTTTTAAACCATTTTGCATTTCCACCAGTATTATATGAGAGTTCCTGTTGCTCCACATCCTTGCCATCATTTGGTGTTGTCAGTGTTCTGGATTTTTGGCCGTTCTAATTTGCGTGCAGTGGTATCTCATTGTTATTTTAATTTGCATTTCTCTGATGATGTATAATATGGAGCATCTTTTCCTGTATTTATTTGCCATCTGTATATCTTCTTTGGTGAGGTGTCTCTTAAGGCCTTTGGCCCACTTTTTAATCAGTTCTTTGTTTTCTTATGGTTGAGTTTTCAGAATTCTTTGTATATTTTGCATAATAGTCCTTTATCAGATGTGTATATTGCAAATATGTTTTCCAGTCTAGGCCTTATCTTCTAAAATTCTTGACATTGTTGTTTACAGAGAAGTTTTTAATTTTAATGAAGTGTAGCTTATGAAGTATTTATTTTATGGATTGTGTCTTTATTGGTGTATATAAAAAGGCATCACCACACCCAAGGTCATCTAGGTTTTTTCCTATGTTATCTTCTAGGAGTTTTATAGTTTTGCCTTTTAAATTTAGGCCTATGGTCCATTTTGAGTTAATGTCTGTGGAGGTATAAAATCTGTATCTAGATTCATAGTTTTGCTTGTAGATGTCAGTTGTTCCAGCCCCATTTGTTAAAGAGATCATTTTTACTCCATTTTATTGCCTTCGCTCCTTTGTCAAAATCAGTTGACTGTATTTATGGTGATCTATTTCTAGTCTCTCTATTCTGTTCAATTGATCTATTTGTCTATTCTTTCACCAATACCACACTGGCTTGATTAGGAGCTTTATGGTAAGTCTTGACGCTCAGGTAGTGTCAGTCCTCCAACTCTGTTCTTCTTCAATATTGTGTTGGCTCTTCCGGGTCTTTTGCGTCTTCATATAAACTTAGATTAGTCTGTCAATATACATAAAATAACCTGCTGGGATTTTGATTGGGATTGCATTGAATCTATAGATCAGCTTGGGAAGAACTGACATCTTGATAATATTGAGTCATAAACATGGAATATCTCTCCATTTATTTAGTTTTTTCTTAATTCAATTCATCAGAGTTTTGCAGTTTTCCTCGTACAGATCTGGTACATATTTTGTTACATTTGTACCTATGTATTTCATTTTGGGCGTGCTAATGTACATGGTTATCGTATTTTTAATTTCATATCCCACTTGTGCATTTTTGGTATATAGGAAAACAGTTGACTTTTATATATTAACCTTGTATCCTGCAAGCTTGCTATAATTGCTTACTAGTGCTAGGAGGGTTTTTTGGTAGTTCATTTGGATTTTCTATGTAAATGATCATGTCATCTGCGAACAAAGACAGTTTTATACCTTCATTTCCAATCTGCATGCCTTTTATTCCCTTTCCTTGAGTTATTGCATTGGCAAGAACTTCCAGTATGGTGTTGAGAAGGGACATCCTTACTTTGTACCTGATCTTAAGTGGGAAAGCTTTGAGTTTTTTACCATTAAGTTTGATGTTAGCTGTAGGTTTTTTGTAGATAGTCGTTAGCAAGTTGAGAAAGTTCTCCTCTTGTCTTAGTTTACTGAGTTTTTATTTCTAATTTTTATCATGAATGGGTGTTGTATTTTGTCAAGTGCTTTTTCTGCATCTATTGATATAATTGTGTGACTTTTCTTTTTAGTCTGTTGACATAATGGATAACATTAATTTATTTTCAAATTTTAACTAGACTTGCAAACCTGTGATAAATCTCACTTGGTTGTGGTGTATAATTCTTTTTGGATTCATTTTGCTAATATCATGCTGAGGATTTTTGCATCTATGTTTATAAAAGGTATTTATCTGTATAGTCTGTTGTTTTATTTTTTTTGTAATGTCCTTTTCTGGTTTTGGTATTAGGGTAATGCTGGCCTGATAGAATGAGTTAGGAAGTATTTCCACTGCTTCTATCCTCTGAAAGATATTGTAAAGAATTGGTATAATTTACTTCTCAAATGTCTGTTAGGATCCACCAGTGAACCCACTGGGGCCTGTTGCTTTCTGTTTTGGAAGGTTATTAATTATTGATTCAGTATCTTTAATAGATATAGTCCTAATTTGGATTGTCCATTTCTTCTTGTGTGAGTTGTGGCAGGTTGTGTCTTTCAAGGAATTGGTTCATTTCATCTAGATTAACAAATTGCAATTTTCTCTCTTTTTTTTAGTATATCAGTCATACTTTTTTGTTTACTGTTTTTAGTGATTGTCCTAGAGTTTGCAATATATACTCATGACTAATCCAAATCTACCTCACATAACACTATACCACTTCACACGCAGTGTGAGTATCTTATAAAAACAAAATAATCCTAATTCCTGTCTCCCGTCCCTTGTATCTTTCCTGTCATTTATTTCACTTAGATATAAGCATACAGTATATATACATATACATAAGAAATATACATAAACATAAATAATCAAATACATTGTTGCTATTATTATTTTGAACAAATTGTTGTTTGCTAGAGCCCTTAGCATATTCATTGTAGCTGGTTTACATTCCCAGTCTGATAATTCCGACATCCCTGCCATGTCTGGTTCTGATGCCCTGTCTCTTCTAATTGTGGGGTGTTTTTTGTTTGCATTTTGGTATGTATTATAATTTCTTTCTTGACTGCTGGACATAATGCACTGGGTGAAAGAAACTACTGTAAATAGGCCTTTAGTAATGTGGTGGTGAGGTATGGGAGGAGGGGAAGCACTCTGTAATTCTATGATTAGTTATCAGTCTTTTAGTGAGCCTATGTCTGTGGACTGTGAACTTCACAAGTGTTTCTAGGTTTTTCCTCTTCCCTTAGGTGGGGCAGGATGGCTAGAGTGGGCTTGAGTTGGGTATTTCCCTTCCCTAGGTCAGTTAGGATCTACTAGTACACCAGTGGATTAGGCTCTTGTTAACTAGTTTACAATGAGGGCAGGCTTTTCAAGAACAGAATGCCCTGAGGGAATTCCCTGATGGTCCAGTGGGTAGGACTTGGCACTTCCACTGCTGACCCCTGGTCAGGGAACTAAGATCTACGGCACTGCCAAAAAAAAAAAAAAAGAACAGAATGCTTTGGCATATTTCAAAATGATTCCTTTTTCCCTCCCCCTGCCAGAAACCTGAGGGTACTTTTCTCTAATATTTACTGTGGGTATCTGGTCAAGCTCCTGAGGTAAATCTCACAGTGTTGCAAGGGGCTCCCCTACAACTGGGATGCCCTGGAGGGAAACTTCAGTCATTCATTACTGAGACTTCAGTAATTCATCAATTACAGTTCAGTTTTCCTACCCTGGCACTAGTTCCCACAAGTTTCTCCCCATGAGTCTTTGGTAAGCTGTGACCCCCTGTACTTACCCATGGGTCTCCCCAATCTTAGGGGCAGCAGTTTGCCCTGTGTTCTTCCCTCTCATAGGGATCCAAGAAGAGTTATTAATTTTTCAGTCTGTTCATCTTTTTACTTATTGTTACGACAGAGTGGTGACTTCCAACCTCCTTATGTGCAGAACCAGAAACTAGAAATTAATTTTTTCTTTTTTACTTAACAAAGACTAATTATAAAAATTAACTGTACTGGTAAGTTCCCTTAAAGTTTTAAGTAACATCTAATTTCATCACCACACGAATTTTGGCAGAGTGTCTGAAAAAAAATGGAAAACTATCAAGTTCATTTTATAAAACCAGCATCATGCTGTAACAACCTAACAAAAAATATCACAAAAAAGATAATTGTAGACCCCTCTTGTATGTAAAAATAGATATGAAAATTGTAAATAAATACTAGCCATAAAATTTAAGCATGAAAAAAATTTATCTTATGAATGTGAGGATAATTTAATATTAGAAAAGTTTATTAATATACCATTTCAAATCAATCAGCCAAATAAGTAAAATCATATCATCACAATGAGGAAAAAACATGGATAGTGTGCAAACTTCATTCCTCAATTTTAAAAAAGCCCTCTTTAAAAAAAACTATGACTAGAAAAAGAGTTTCTTTTAATTATTTTTTAATTATCACAGCCTCACTATAGAAACTTAACAGCACAGAAATCTATATATAAGAAGTGAAAGTTCCCATCCCTAACCACACCTGCAACTCCTATCTGTCACCTCCCCAGAGATGAGCGCTAGCAGCAGATTGTGTGTATCTTCCTGGAACTCTTTAATGAAATAAATAACGAGCTCTGGAGATACACATACGTATGTCTATAATACGTTTTATTTTTGTAAATAAAACTTTATATACACCCAGTTCCAAATAGAGACAGAATATTATCAAATTACACACCAAATACACTACAAACAATGCCACAGTGTACAAGTGTCCTTATGCACTGATGAGAACAAAAACCGGTAACGTGAACGGTAAACACACTTTAGGTGTTAAATGTTTCTAATGATTACCAAATCTCCTTTCAAAAAGTTTGTGTTGATTTAAACTCCCACATGCAGTGTGTAAGAAAAATTTTTTTTCCAAATTCGCCAATACTGATTAGCTTCTGTGTTCAGACGGAGTACAGCTATAGAGAGATGTCCTGGGTTGAAATCCAGACTTCATTACCTTTGAGCTGTGTGAACCTGAACAAGTTACTTAACCTCTCTGAGCCTCAGTTCATCATCTGTTATAATGATTGAGATTATTTATAAAAAGTTCTTATCCTCATCTTAAATTTAATAATTTTGTGGGACAGCTTCATATATATAGGATGTTAACCCTTGGCCTATTACGTATGCTCTATTTTTTAATCCCTATTTATAATTTGTCATTTATTTTCATTTTTTAGGTCATATTCTTAGTACCTATTTTAATATTTTTTTAGGAAGTTCTGTTTATTCCTACATTGCTTCTGGATTTCATGTCTTTTTTGAGAAGACAGCATATCCTAAAATATACATAGATGTTAAGCGCTCATGATTTATTCTAATTCTTTTATAATTTAGTTTGTTATGTTTAGGTCTTAAATCCATTTGGTATTTTATATAAGGTAGAGAAGTGCCTGTTTTATGTTAGATTGATAGACAATTATTTCAACATTGTTTATTCATTTATTTGGTAGTCTCTATTTTCCCATTGATTTGGAAAGCTAACATTGTTTCTCTCTCTTTCTCTCTCTCTCTCTCTATATATATACATATATATACATATATGTATGGTTACATACATATATATAACCATATACATATGTATGTTTTTATAAACACCCACACACACATATATTTCTAGACACTCTTTTCAGTAACACTGATATATGTGCTTTTCTTGCACCAGTGCTACACTTTCAAAATTATTATATTTTATACACATTGGCTCTTCATAAGGCAAATACCCCCTTTTGAAGTGTCTCAACTATAAATTATACTTGAGCACTTACTCTGCCAGATGAACTTCAGAATCATCTTATCAGTTTACATTAAAGTCTTCCTGGGGTTTTTATTTGTAATGCATTGAATTTATATATCAATTTATGAGGAATCAATTATCTTTGGAAACTTGAGTCCTTTCAACTATGAATTAGTAGGTCTTACCAATAATTTAAGCTTTTTTTAATGCCCTGGACTAAAGTTTTGCAATGTTCTTCATATATATCATGAACATTTCTTGTTAAGTTTATTTCTAGTTAGTATTTTTTTTTTTTTACTGTCATTAATGGGATCTATTTTTCATTTTCTAATTGGTCACTCTTGGAAAACTCAAAAAAATGATTTATTTATGCAGGTGAATACTAACCCATATCTATCTCCAATCAGCGAATATTAATCTTAAGTCAGCATACTTAATAGTGAAATACTAGACAGAGTTTCAGTAATATTAAAGAAAAAACTGGCTGACCAACCACTATCACCATTGTTATTTCACCTTGTTCTACAAGTTCTAACCAAAGCAATAAAGCATGAAATAGGAAGAAAAAAAGGAAAATTCCAATGAAGGGATCTGGGTGAAACCTCCTCCCACACATAAGCAGGTTGTCCCTTGTCTAGGACTCCAAGCCAAAGGTGAGGAGGGGCTGAAATGCAGCCATTGTTCTGCTCAATACATTGTGTCCTCTGGGGTGAGGTTGAATCTGCCCTAAAGAAATTCTTGGTTCTACTTTCCATACAGGATCTTTCCAGGAACCAAGCCAGCCACCCATGTAGAGACATCTGCCTAGATAAGGTACTTTTTTCTTTTATTTTTGCACAAAAGTGACTTAATAATGCCATTTACAGAAACATGGGTGGACCTGGAGATTATCATACTAAGTGAAGTAAGTCAGACAGAGAAAGACAAATATCATCTGATATCACTTATATGTGAAATCTAAAAAAATGATACAAATGAACTGATTTACAAAACAGAAATAGACTCACAGGCATAGAAAACAAACTTATGGTTACCAAAGGGGAAAGTGATTGAGGGGGCAGTTATAAATTAAGAGTCTGGGATTACAGATACACACTACTATATACAAAATAGATAAACAACAAGGACCTACTGTATGGCACAGGGAAATATATTCACTATCTTGTAATAACTTATGATGGAAAAGAATCTGAAAAAGAATATATATATATAATATGCATATAAATATACACATCTGAATCACTTTGCTGTTCACCTGAAATTAATACAACATTGCAAATCAACTATACTTCAATAAAAAGTTGTGTGCTTTGAAAAAAATAAATTAAGCAAAAAAAGAAATATACATTTTTTAGAGAAAGCTAATAAAGTCCTGGAAATGAGAAAGCAAATTATCATTTTCCGATGATAGAAAATCCAAGAGAATTAACTGAAAAAGTATTTCCATTGATCAAATATGTTTAAAAGTCACTGGAAACATGCTATATAGCTATTTATATATTTATTACAGTCAGCAAAATGTTCAAATATATCACTTTTTAAAAAATCATTCACAATAGCAACCTTAAGCACAAAATTCCCAGGAACATATTTAGTAAAGAACATGAGGGACTTAAGTATATTAAATCGTATAAGACTACTGAAAATACGAAAGAGGTTTTGAGTGAATAAAAAATAACTTTCTACGTATCTGAAAAATTATTAGAAAAAATTTAATGCGAAATGGCAACAAAAATAAAATAAAACACAAGGGGCATTTTTGAAAGACCAAGGCCAAATGTTACTCTCCATCTCCTTCTGCTCTCCTGACACCCACGGTTACAAATGGGATCTGGGGAAGGGGTAGAAGTTTCAGGTTTGAGCAGGGCCAAGGGAAGAAAAATGATGAAGATAATGGTTTCTCAGCTGGCCCCTTAAACTCAATTTGAACGACTAAATTTAGAGAAACGAGAACCAAAACTATTTTTTCAAAACCAACTTCGTGAACACCTGAGCAATAAATGATGGTCAGAAGTGAATCTCTCTGAGTCTCTGGCACAAGCACAGCTGCCTATGAGTCATGGGGACTATATGCAGAGCACTGAGGGGGTGAGGAGACACCTCTCACTGCCTGGGTGCCTGCCCGGCACCAGCTGTCTGGAAATGCTGAGACGAGTGCAGATGGCACCCTTGGCAAGAGCTGCTACTCCTACCTTGAGTAGAGACAGCAATGGAGGAGATCTCTCTGAGTAGCGTTACCAGCTGTGGCTAGTGACAAGTGGAAGGACGTGGACTTGGCACCTTTGGCAAGAGCATTGGTCTTGCCATCATGAGTAGAGAAGCAGTGGGAGGAGACTTCACTTTGAGGCTTCACAGACTTGGGAACGTGACCAGAAGAAGACAGAGCAGGAAAGGAAGGATGTAGATTAGGGTTTCTGACCTCAACACCATTGACATTTTGGGTTGGATAATTCTTTGTTGGGGGCAATGGGCAGTAGGGACTCTTGTGCACTGTCAGAAATTTAACAGCATCCCTGGCCTCTACACATTAGACGCTGCTAGCACTCTCTTCCCAATAATGACAACCAAGAGTATCTCCAGACATCACCAAGTGTCCCAGGAGGCTGGGGCTGGCCCGGGGATGCTGCAGAACTAACCCATCTAAGAACCACTGATGCAGATTGATTAGGAACCAGACTGAAACATTTAGACAGGTGTGTACCCCTTTGGGGGACTCTCAGAAATAAATGAGACAGAGGCTTTGATAAATACTCATTTTGATGCGTACACATTTATGCCTAGATCCACATAGCAATGGGCAAGTGTATATGCCTGCCCAGAATGTTAACAATGTTGTGGGTTAGGATAAATGGATGACTTTTATTATCTTATACATTTCTTTATATTATTTTTATACATTTTTCAGTTTTCAAAAATGAACACACACTACACTGTTGGTGGAATGTAAATTAGTACACCCATTGAGAGCAATACGGAGGTTCCTTAAAAAACTAAAAATTGGGCTACTATATGATCTAGTAATCCCACTCCTGCAGATATATCCAGAGAAAACCATACTTTGAAAAGATACATGCACCCCAATGTTCATTGCAGCACTATTTACAATAGCCAAGACATGGACGCAATCTAAATATCCATCTACAGATGAATGAATAAAGAAGATGTGGTATGTATATACAATGGAATATTACTCAGCCATAAAAAAGAATGAAATAATGCCATTTGCAGCAACATGGTTGGACCTAGAGATTATCATACTAAGTGAGGTAAGCCAGACAGAGAAAGACAAATATCATATGATAGCACTTCTATGTGGAATCTGAAAAAAAAAATACAAATGAACTTATTTACAAGACAGAAATAGACCCACAGACATAGAAAATAAATTTATGGTCACCAAAGGGGAAGTGGGGAGGGATAAATTAGGAGGATGGGATTAACAGATGCATACTACTATATATAAAATAGACAATCAACAAGGACCTACTGTATAGCACAGGGAAGTCTACTCATTATTTTGTAATAACCTATAAGGGAAATGAATCTGAAAAAGAATATATATATGTATACATATATATGTATAACTGAATCACTGTGCTGTACATCTGAAACTAACACAACATTGTAAATCAACTATACTTCAAATAAAAAAGTTAAAATGTTTTAATTTTTAAAAAACTAGAAAAAATAGAACATGCACTACAGAGGCTCATTTAACCCTTTTTTTGAGTGCCTCATATGTGCCAAGTAAACTAATGACGGTAGAGATCAGGGTTGGAAATTCCAGGCAGGGGGTGAAGTGGTAGACAGACCACAAACAATAAGCATAATAAATAATTGTATGTTAAAAAGTGATAAATTCCATTTTTAAAAAATTAATGAAGAGGCGATAACCCTAAATGAAAGTCATTCTTGAAAACACAAATAGCCAAGTTGATGTGGAAGCGGTCTGTCCTCCTTCACGACCACCCTGTCATCTAGTTTCCACTCCTGAGTGCCACTGACCTTTCATACAAGATGACCTTTCCGCGGATTCTGGCCGTTGTGCTTTTTGTCCAGCCCCTGAAGACCTCACGCATCACATGGAGCCTCTCACTCTGTGATGATCATCGGCCTCAAACAGCTTTATCAATAGCCCTTCCAGAAATTAGAACAGACAATGACATCTATTTCCTGAAACCCTTATGGTTCTCACGGCCGTTTCATTACCTGAGGCATAGATTTGCTTGAAAATCCTGCCATGAGAGCTGGAGCAAAGCTGCCTAATGCCCTTCAGGAAGGCTGGAGCTCGGGGTCTGATCCTGGTTGGAATGGTTAACAGCCCTGTGAGTTGGCTGCCAGCTGGTTGCAACTTAACTTGCTGTGAACAGGGGTTGTTAAATGACTCATTTAAACCTGAGCCAAACACCAAATAAATGGATAATATATTCAAGTGGGCTGGAGGAGAGGAATGGATGATATGTTTGCTTCCATCTCAATAATTAGGTTGATCAGGTCTTAGGTAAACAAGACAACTATCGTGTGTGCGGGCTTCAGGAAACAACAGCACACATTCTTTGCAGTGTGTAGAGGAGAAGATGCTGTAATGTTTCATTTCACTAAAGCCTATCACACAGAATCTGATAGCCTTTTCCACGACAGCAGCAAAATACACAGGTTTGGGGGAAGTGGGTTAAGCAAATCATTTCATGATCATACTTTTACTGAGAGTTGACAGAAAGTCCTCTTCAGGATCTGCCCGAAGAACATCCAACTGAAAGTACTTTTAAACATTTTCTATCAGTGCCAGATGAAAAAATGAAACAATAAAATAAAATTGAGGATTAACTTCATCATTCCCCTTGCAGAAACCATTTTTTTCAAGTAGTTTCAAGTACGTTTGCAAACCTCAGAAAAGCCGGCTCCAGGCTGGCAGTCTTTGAAGGTTTGTAAGGTCCTCGTAAGCATGAAGATGTCTTGTTTCTCGTAAACTCTATTTTGAAAAAAAAAAACCACTGACTTTACTTTGAAGACTTTGCATCAGTCTCTGGAGGCAAACAGGGCAGCAGTCCAGAATTTTCTTGGCCATCAGCACAAAGGAGGCCGCACATCAGTAACAAGTAGAAACGGCAACTTCAGCAAAAACAAAGACCTGTCCCAGTTTTAAAAGAAAGATGGAAAGAAAGAAAACAGGACATATGATCACCTAAGTCAGCTGCCAAGTATATGAAGTAGCTCCAAAAAGAGTGTAATAATGTTCCATTGGAAATGAGAAACTATAGTTACAGCTAGAAAATTGAGAGAGATAAGTTCCATAATGTTGCTGAGTGTTAATTGCGGATGGTCAGTGGAGCGGAGGCCACTGAATGAAGATAGGCCTGGAGTAATAGCCATCAAGCAGATCTGTCAGCATCGGTCTCAAGACTAAAACATCTTTTTGTGAGCTCTGTATGATGGGGAACCACGTAGTACTGGAAGCCAGGGCTTCCCAGGAGCATGGAAGGAGGAAGAAAGTCTTTTGTGACCGTCAGATGTCGTGAACCGGTTTATTCCATTTGAATTTAATGATCAGTGTTGACTTGAAAGGAAGACCAAATGGTTGTCCCCCACGTACATAGGCACCAATCACAATGGGGGAGCAGGCTGCCCAGGGGGCAGGGGGTGGGGCGGACTGGTCCCCGAACATGTGCCGCAGATGTGGAAAATGCTTATGTTCTGGACCAGGTTATACATAAACTTCCCAGGTTACACATAAACGTGTTATCTAGTCCAACAACTAGGCAATAAAAAGTCACTCTGTATTTCACATTTCTGTTGCATTTTTATTCTTTCTATCTCATTGCTCTTGGGGTAAGACGACGCTTCTGAGAGCCATCTTTACAGTCTTTGTTTGTTTTAAGGTCCAAATATTTGATATAAGTCAAAGGCATGTTTCTCTGTTGTTCACAAAAGATCATTCATTTCACTGGATATTGGAGATTCCAATAGCTTGCTCTGATTTCATATTCTGGAGAAAACTACAAAGAGAACGTTACCCTGAGACCTATCTCTTTTTTGCAGTTATGCTACAAGAAAACTTATAGGAAGTATTATGATGATTATTACCATTGTATATTATGGGAGTATTTTAGGAGTTAGAGAGTTCTAATTTATGTTCCTAATGTAATCAATCTTCTTAGATTTCTCTACGCCTAAGTCTCCTCATCTTATCCTATACAAAATAATGTCAAAGAGGAACTTGGAAATCTCTGAGTATAAAAAAAAGTATCTAAACTGTGAAGCCTGACTCAGAATATAATCCAGGTCACCTTATTCTTTGAAATGGGACAGTTTGAGCAATCTTGGAAACAGCAGATTGTCTCCAGTCTGATGACTTAAAGAATTATTGATGGAACTGTTGATGAAATTAAGAATGAGCATGATTAAATTTCAGGAGCCAGGGCTCTGCCACAGCCGGGCCTGTGGGGAACCTCAACAGAGAAACAACTGTCACTTGCATCCTCAAGAAGATTGCTTGGTACACAAGGTCAAAGCCAGTCAAGAAATAAGGGACTGTCACAGATCAACATGACTCAACTCATAAAATGTTACTGCTCACTGAAGGTGATACAGCAAAGAAAGAAAAGGAGAGTGAAAATTAGTAAAAATTGATATCATTTACTATTGCCTTTTCATAATCACAATTCTTAAAATGCCCAACATAAGGTACTTGTTCAGGAAAAAAATGGCTATTGTCATGCTTTAGGTATTTTGTAAACACCATATGCATTTCTGTTCAAAGCAGTTTGTCTTCGAATCTACACCTACAAACTGAAGTGCCTGTGCACCGGGCTGTGTTGGAAATCAAGGTCCTCCCTCTGGCATATTGCAGAGGGTGTGGCAGCTCCCTCCCAGCGGTCAGGGACAGAGGTCCCTCAGAGCACATCTGCTTTAGCTTTTAAGCTTTTAGTTGGACACTTGGTAGGTAGGATTACCATTAAGTACAACAGGACTAGAAGAGGAGCAGCCCATTTGGGAGAGAAGTTATGACTGATTTTGAGTTGCCCTTGAGACATCCATGGGGAGAGGTCCAGCACACAGCTGGAACTACAAGAGGGCTAGCCATCCTGACTCTCCTCTGACCACTATAATTTCTCTTCTGAAGCCCACTTGCTTGCCCCCCACTCATGACCCACCCCAGAAATGTACAGATTCCGTACCATTAACTGTGAGCATTCCATGTAACTTTACTTCAAGTCAGACCACTAAAAACACAACCTATAATTGCTGAAAAATCTTTTTTTATATGATCCACTTAAAAATAAGAAACTTAATCTTATTCAGACTATATCACTGCAAAATTGGTATTTCAAAAAGATTCTCCTTGTGATATATTCATCAACTAATGGAAAAGCCAACAGTCAAATCATGAATCACCAGCAAAATGAGCAAAATGTTCTATTGTATTCAAAATGACAATTGTTTAAAATACAAACATTAGAGGATCCTAGTTATTTCTCTCTCTCTCCCCCTCTTCCTCTCACCTATGCATCTATATCTATCTATATATTTATCTACCTATAAATAATTGATGACATCCAAATTTATTTGCGCAAATAATATTACTCTATGAAATCAATCACATGCTTTGTGTCTTATTTATTAAATTTTTAAAAATATGAAGTTAGGAAGATATATAGCTTCTTTTAAAGCAGACCTTCTTAAAATTACAGGTGAATTTAGATAGTAACACTAGGAAGTTGAAGGCAGCAGATGTGTACTGGGGTTGAATTCAACTTTCTTGCTAAAACTATTTTTATTTTGTAACAAAATTCCTTATGGGGTTCCATGGAATGACCTGTAATTTCACTTCCTAGATGAGAATAGCTCAACTTTTTAAATTAACACACAAAATATGCAGCACAAATCACTCTCTCTATATAATATAAGCAAATTTGAACTATAACAAAGGCTTCATTATGTAGGCTGATTTTAGAGGATTTTAGCTCTAGGGGACGTTAGAGATTTTGAGTACATTTAAGCTATGTGCCATCACTGTCCTCAAATTTAATTTTCCAAAAGTCATTGACCTGAAAGGAATTCACTAATTCACTTTTTCTAATTAGAGCTGGACTCCATTCTTTTGTTGTAGACATTTATATTTAATTATATGAACAGTTGATAAACACACCATTTCAAAGCACTGCAGAATGAATCATTTATTTCTCGCTTGCTCTGCCAGAATCTTACCTTACCATAGCATCGTTTATCCAAACACACAAACTCCTTTTAGTATTATTGTACCACTGTGATACAGTCCAAATTGAAAGGTCCCTCTACCAAACCACACGTACGCATATTTTTCTTCGTATTTTAGAAGACTCAAGTGCAGTTGTACACAACAAAGAAACAAGATAAAAACCTGAAAGCTCTGCTAGTGCATGCCTTTTTGAGGTGCATAATTCCCCTACTACTTCTCCAGGACTTGGTCCAGTCTCCTTATAAGTTGTCCAGCCCTTGAAACTTCCATCGGCTCCCTTGGGTCTCTACCTCTGGCTCTGTTATGTAGTCTAACACATTTTACTCTTCAAAAACTTCCCCTGACATTCAGCCCAAAAGTTCTTTAGTCTCACTCACAATTAATACTCCCCAGGACTGACCTTTGTGGGAAGTACAATAAACCATTCCTTTCTCTCCTGAGTGCTAACACTCTTTACACCCTGTGATTCCTCCCCTAACTCTTAGATGTCAGTGAAAATATTAAAGTGCACTCAAGATACACATTTCATTGAAGCTCAGCTCTTTGATGATAACAGTTCTTAACCTTCAGAAACCAATTCAATCATTGATCCATTTGTTGAACAAATATTTTTTGAGCACCTACTGTGTACTCAGCATTGTGCTAAGCGCTGAACCTAAGGGACGTAAGCCTATCACCTACCCTCATTTACACTATTCAAAGTCCACAATTGTCTGCCATATCACTCCTAGTAATAGGCTCAGCATGAATATCATTTTTCCTTTGCTGAAAACTTGATAATGTCTTCAGGTAGCAAGTATTGTATCTCAAATTTTGAATGAAAGCTAGACCATTTTAATTCATTTGGTGCAGGGTTAGGCCATTTGGAATATTTGACTCCAGATATATTTGACTCCAGTTTGAGATGTCTTTTGTTCTCTTGTCTGACTATGAACTGCTGCATTCTTTCCTCCTAAGGTATGAAGACGAATTGTTTGGTGTAGTTTTCTTTATGAGGGAACAGAAAGTCAGAAAGGAATTCTTTTTAAAATCATCGTCCTAATTTCTCTGACTGCTTTTATAATAGATGTAATTAAAGCCCTTAAAATGTATTCTTTAAACTGAATTTCTCAAAATGAAAAAAACAAAACAAAAAAAGCCTCCCTGCCAAGACAGAATATGACTCAGTATAAGAGGACACCATCCAGGTACCCTTATCAATATATTATTTTTTACCCAATGCTGAGAGAAAGATTTTTGTTCAGAAATTGGTAATATGTAAATGTAATTGAAACAGAGAGATAGAAAGGGACAAAAGAACACATAAGAGAAATGAGAAGGAAATGAGTAAATATTTGTAAAGCACTAAGAACACTTTACTCACCCAGTAAGCACTATATTTGTGCTTATTAAATAAGGAAAGAAAAGCTGTTTAAGTGAAATATTTTAAAACAAAAATAGGGACACATAGTTTAGGCTCCTGCACTTCAGTGTCGGGTTGGGGGGGGCTAGTTACTTTCCCCTCCTGAAGAGGCAGGAGAAGAACCAGTGGAGTTAAAGCCCAACCCTTGTACCTCTCAGTACTTGGTAGCATTGAAGCTGTTTTTGTTGAATATCCACACTGTCTGGAAAGCTAAAATATTTCATTCATGGTTCTGTAGATTTTTACTAGTGTGTAGGAAGATTAAAATGGGGGAAGGAAATGTTGGAATTTCAATTAGGTACTTCATCCCCCTCAATATGGAAGGAATTAATGTTGCATCGGTTACAAGATTATGTATTTCTATTGTAACTTGTACTGACCTAAAAGCAACCATCGGAGTTATAATTCTTCCTGTCTTCTGTACACAAATTCACTTGTTTTGGCTCATTAATCAAAACCACGTGGTAATATAAAACAAATTGGACAATTAAAGAAATGCTAAAAACCCATAGGCATTAAGAACAGAGCACGTGCTACTGAAAGATGGCCCACCCCCTCTGCCAGTGTGTTGGGGAATCTGCCAGAGAGAAGCAAACACCATGTTCTTTATTAGCATCCATCATCACACGACTTAATCATCCAAGTAGTATTCAATTTCTATAGCAGGATAAAAGAAACAGTGCCGGGTATCTGCTTCAGACACTGCTGTAGCCTACAAAAATGACTGTTAACATTATTTGCATTTTTCTATATACATATGTACTTACCAATTTCAGGCCATGTATGTCCCTGATGCTTAATTATCAATAAAAGTCACTCCTTTGGAAAGAACGTTTGGATATTCACAACTAAGACACACAGAAGATTCATATAATGTTATGTATAACTTCGCACACATGTTACCAATTATTTGAAATATACTTAACAGAAAATATACTGTAAACAAAATGCCATGAAAGCAAACATGTTTTCTGAATAACTACATTTGTTTTACAAATCATGAATTCCTTTAAAATCTGGGCAAATGATGCTAAATTATCAAGTGAACTAAATGGCAAGACTGACATTGTTTTCACAAAAGCAATATTCTAGGAGATAGCAAACGAATTCCATAAAGTGAGTTGGTCTAAATCCATGTGCAGTAGCAGGAAGGCAGGCAAAGCCTGGGATCAGAGGAATCAAGACGGCTAGATCAGGGACATAAATGAGAAATTGATATTGTCTCTCTAATGTTAAATCTTATTTTTCATAAAAGTCATGATATTAAACTGTTGACTCTTAAGCTGCCACACCAACTAAGGTTACTTTTGTTTCAAGCCTTCACAGCCAAATTCTTGTCCTTTGAGAAACAGCAGAAGGGCTTGCAGGTTTTTGTAAGGGTCTCCAAATCAGAGCCCTACCTAGCCACACATGGAACACGGTACATGTCTCATCATTGGAATGAGCAAAATCATCAAATTTTCTGGCTTTTTAAAACATGGTATATACAGAAGGTCAAGACTCTGTTACTGTGCTAGTAACCCTGACCTATCTTTAACAATGTATTGAAAAGTTTTTATTTCATTAAGTTATCCACAAAATATTTATGAAGTACCTTCTATGTACCAGACACTAGTCCAGATGCTGGAGCCCCCGCATTGCAGAAACAATAAAGCAGACTAAAGTCATTGCACTCATAACATAAACATTATTGAAATTATCATAACACTGATATTATCATATTATATCATATGATCCTATTATATTATATCATATTATCATAACACTCAAATTGTCATAAACATTGGGAGAGCAAAGGGAGACACAAAAGAATATACAAGATAAACTTACATGGATAAGTTATGAAATAGTGATAGATGATGGAAAAGAACAGAAAATGTGGGAAGAGTTGCAATGTTAAATAGGATGGCCAGGGAAATAGTAAGTGCAAAGTCCCTGAGGTCAGAACATGTTGGTGTGTTCAGATATCAGCAAGAAGTCCCAAGTGACTGGGGCTAAGTGAGGGGAGAGAAGAAGATGAAGTCTGAAATGGGGGCAGAGTAGGGTTGGGAGTAGAGAACAAATCTTCCAGAGCCGTGTAAGCCTCTATATTGTCACTCCAGCCATATACACATTCGTGCTTCCCAGGACACCACTCATACACAATTCAGCATGAATTACGACCCTGGACTTTACAAACTGGTCGTCCTGCCAGCCATTGTAAGGTCTTCATATTTGTGCATTTTCCAGTAGTTGGAAGTAGTTATTGAGATCTTGTACGACTATGGCAGCGGTTTGAAGAGTGTAAAATGTAAACAAAATATCACGTCTAACTCTGAAAGGGTCACAATTTATATCCTAGCCTGAAAATGCCCTTATCAAGCATAGTACCTCATCCCCAAGTTGTATAAAGGCCACCTTGAAGTCACACTTTTAATCATCTGTGCTTTAATTTAAATCTTCATGTGATTATCAATGTGAAATCCTCTCACTGATATTTTACCTGCACATCAATATAACCTATTTAAATTCGTGAGTATCTTCTCTTGAAATTGTAAAATGGCTATTTGATGTGGAACACCATCAACAGGTGATTAGACCAGCCAATTTGGTCGATGGAGATAAGCAATTGAGTTGAGACTTTCATCTAGCACAGCTGTGGAAATATCCTGTGTAAACAAGGTCACACGAGACCCACACTCCTCTGCCAATACTCAGGGCCACAGCAAATAGGTCTAAGAGCCATCTCACTCTGGCCCTTTTCCAACCCAGTGATGAATCCGTTTATCAAAATCACTGCCAGGTAAATGTTGTAAGACCTTGACCAGGGTATTCCTTAAACTTTAAGAGATGGAACACTTTGTAATGTATTTTCTAAATTGAAAGTCACTTATCCTCTTAGCACCCCAAGAAGGTTTATGAACCAAATGCATGCTAAGAAATATTTTGAAAGGAACCAGTTAGGATTTAGATGGAAAACGTAAACACAGTGGATTGCGGTATACTCCCAATTCTATCTAAAATAGATTTTCAGAATTTAAAGTTTAGGGTCCTATTTACTCAAGAAAAAAAAAAAAAAATCTGAAGTACTGGAAATGGGAAGCAGTAAAACTCTAGGATTTCATCCAACTGTTGCTTGGAAATGAAAATTCCCCAATGGGAATAGGTCTTTGAAATGGGACATCTGGGTTTTACTAAGTGGGTAATTAAAAGTTTGAGATCCTGCCTGGAAAATGGGACAAAAGCTCAAATTACCAAGATAGGTGAGACATTCCCCACTGCCTTTATCACAGGAATGGCAGGGGTCCAGGCTCTAACAAAGCAAGGCAGAGAATGTGTGGCACGTTACACCATCCAAGGATAAAGAGGACTTTGAAATCTGATTTCTAGGGGATATTTGTCAGAAAGCATGCTATACTCCCCACAGCTAACGAACCATCCTCTGTTCCAAGTCCAGCACAGAATGATTAATGCTCAGCCAGGTAAATCGTCATCCTCTACTCTTTCCTGACTCATGATCAAGACTTGGGCTTTCCAGGGCAATGGCCAGGCACCAGCTCAGAATGAAAGTCACCATCTAGATGTTCACCTGGATAGCCCCCTAAGGTATATAGATGCACCTCAGACTCAAATTCAAATAGAAGCAGTCTAACTGTGGTTTATTCTGAGAATGGATAAGGTTATAGGGTACAATACTGAACTTAAATGAGAATCTGATTAAATATGGACTTTAGGTGGTCTTCCCAAACCAGTTCATATAGGACTTCTCCCCCTATTCTATATAACTTGATTACTTTTTCTTTCACATTTTTGTTTAAAGAACATTAGGTAGAGCATCTAGTTGGGTTGAAGGATAAGCAATAATAGACCCAGAAGAATGCTCAGGAAAAATTGTCACTGTATCACCATGGTTCAGAACGTGCCTCATAGTAATGACATTCTACTCAGCAGGTTATTCCATCCAGGGGGACAGTTTATAATATCTTCTGACAGTGAACATTAGTATCTTTAGGGTCTTTGTATCACAATCCTCCAGGAGGCCATGAAGAATCATGGTTCAAAGCTTGAAATATCGCAGTCCTCACACAATTTTGTAAAATAGTAGGAAAAGTATAAAGTATAATATTATGGTAGAAATGTGAGCACCGTGCCATGCTAAGAAAATGTTTAGTTAGTTAGTAAGTATAAATTAGTTTAATTTGGCACCCAAAGTAAGAATTTCCCAAGGCTAAGCACTAATGCCCAACATTAGCGTTTCACAGTTAGAATTCAGAAATGTTCAGCATTTATCCTAATGTTGCAAATCTTCTAGGAAAAAATATTTTTGACAATCAAATCTATTCCAATCTCATGGTAAATTCTGACAACGGTTTATTCTTTTTACTGTACAATAAAAGGGATATATACAGCCGGAAAAAATAGATTAGAAAACAAGGGAAGAGGGTTTTCCAAGTTTGATCTTGTCCTTTCTAATGTCTGTGACATTGAGCAAGATGCTGAAGCTCTCTGGGCTTCAGTTTTTCTTTGTACAGGAATAATCATGTGGCTATTTTGTTTCAATCATGTTAAAATTTTGACTAGAAGTTGTTCAATATTTTACAAAAGTCAGTAAAATGAACAAACCATCTCACTAGGTCAAGGCCACAATACCCTCTACAACCATCTGCCTACCTTTGCCTGATGCCCTAATCCCACTTTTTAGGCCAGAGGTCCTGGAGGTAGTTAAGCAAGACAAAACATTTCTTTGCTTGTTTTCATGTTTATCAGAACCCTGCAAACGTCCCATCTGCTACGATTTGTCAGATGATCTGGTACCTCATTGAACCATCCTTGACCTCAGGCCCTGGCCAGGAGCAAATGGAGGGAAGAACAATGGAAAGGCGACCTACCCACATGCTTTCCAAATGCCCTGCCAGCTGTGGATATGGATAGATGAAGATGAACATCTGGAGTCTGTTGGGCCCACACTCTCACGGAGGAGGAGATTGCCATAAGCTACCACCTCATTAGTGATCCCAGCAGGCATTGTGTCCTCGTGCCCTGTGTCCATTTCATTACCCCGCCACTATTACCACATCACCACCTCCCCCTAATCCCATCCCTCATTATCCTTCTGGTCATCTCTTTAAAGAGTCTAGTATCACAGGGCTTCAGATCAAGAGCAGAGAGGCTGGTAACCTTGGACTCAGAAGTGTGGGCTGGACCAAAATGATACTCATCTTGTGTCCTCTTTGCACTAATTTTAACTCATTTACTGCTATGCCCACACATGCCTTAAACATAGGACAATGAAGAAAATTAGGGAAGAAGGAGCAGAAAATGAGAACTTATACTTTCAAATTGAAGTATTTTGGTGTCATGTTTTAGCTGCTACCTCAGATGGATATTAAGGATAAAACCATATTGAGAAGCTAGAATAAAAACTGTGAACCATCAAAGTCCATTCCTTTGCTTATTCTTTTTGCTCGAATAAATCAACATGTAGTTTTTGTATCTAGTTGCACAGCGCTTGCATAATCTAACAGATTCTGAGAGATTAAATCTTCAAAAATCTTATTATCAAATTGATCAATTTTGTAATAGAATAAAAGTGGTTGTACTTTTCCCCTCCACTGAAGGTATCAAAGATAAGAAAATATTTTTTACTTTTAAGAAAAGTAACCAAAACATAACTTAACAGATGCTAAACTTCATCTAACTAGACTCTGAATGTAACATCTTGAAATAAATATTCTGACAAATAAGACAATATGATACATGGAAAAATTATGAAAACTCAGTAGATATAAAAATATCTTGTCTCATAAAGCTCAATGCTGAGGTCTGGATATCTTTTTTGGGTTTAAAAACTTCAGAATTAAACTATGGTATAAAATGCAAGGAAAGTACAAATAAACCTTTTAAAACATTTTGGGTTTTTTTTTAATACGACTGATACAAGGACTAAATACAATAATCATGAAATGGCAAAGCACAAAATGTGGTTCCAGCATGTACAAATAATCTAATCAAGGATAGGATCTCCGAGTCCACCATGATGCTACAATGTTATGAATTTCCTGGTGAACCATGGCTATAATCACCCCTGACCCCAATTCTGAACACAACGATATAAATACTGAAGATTCACGTGGTGCCTCTTGAGTTTACCTCATAATTTAAAGCCCTTGAGGAAATTCAAAAGAAAAGTTAGAAACCCATTCTTTAACTCACAGATGGGTGGCTTTGGCTTTTTCTCTGCTTTTAGTCATGAGAAATTCCAAAAAAAACCCGTGGCACTCTGCTGGTGCTGCCTGCAGCCTGTGTAACAGGGAGAAGTGTGATGTCTGTAAAGGATCCCTGGGGAGTTCCCTCGGAAGAGTTCGCCTAAGTTCACAAATTCTCTCATGTACTTCTGTAAATATCAGGAAGAGGTAAATATGAAGAAAGAAAAAAAGTCACCAGCATAGTAAAAGGATGTTAATGAGGAAAAATAGACTGGAATTAAGAAGAGAGAGGTTTTAGCCTAAATATCAAGGGGAAAAAGAATTTCCTGATAATAAACTCACTAGATTAAAGTATAGAATGATTTTTAAACGACATAACAATTTTAAACCCATTTAAAACTAGATATCTACAAAAACAATACAAAAGATTCTTTTAAAGTCTCCATTAGCTCCTAGAGGAGAATATATCTAGATTATACACATATTTTTATAATTTAGCATTTTCTAGGATATTCTTTGACACTCAAAATACCTAATATTTAGACAGTTCTTGTAATTTGCCAGTCTTTGCTCTAAGCACTTTAGATACATTAACTTATGTTATCCTCACGATAATCCTATGAAGTAATTACTATTACTAAGCCTATTTTAATAGGAAACTGAGGCACCAAGAATCTAAGTAACTTGCCCAAAGTCACATTGATTGAGCAGTAGAAAGATTCAAACTGGGGGTATGGCTCCAACATCTCTTGTGTAGAGATTTGCATAAAAATATCTTGGTTTAAAATGTCAAGTTATTATATAGCTAATTCATCTTTCAGCAATTGTTATCATTTTACATGGTCAAATGGGGCAAAACTATGAAATAGGTGAAACTTGTACACTTTGTACCTTTCTATGTCCTGTTTCTGAGTCCTGCCCCCCCCCCCTTAGAGAATTCTTCCTACAGTCCCTGGCAACTAGAATCCTTTTTCTTTTTTTTTTTTTTAACCTTTTCTCCTAACAAAACCTGCTGACAGGGACTTCCATGATGGCACAGTGGTTAAGAATCCTCCTGCCAATGCAGGGGACACAGGGTCGATCCCTGGTCCAGGAAGATCCCACATGCCACGGAGCAACTAAGCCCATGTGTCACAACTACTGAGTCTGCACTCTAGAGCCCACGAGCCACAACTACTGAGCCCACGTGCCACAACTACTGAAGCCCACGCGCCTAGAGCCCGTGCTCCGCAACAAAGAGAAGCCACCGCAATGAGAAGCTCGCGCACCGCAACGAAGAGTAGCCCCCGCTCACCGCAACTAGAGAAAGCCCGCATGCAGCAATGAAGACCCAACGCAGCCAAAAGTAAAAATAATTTTAAAAATTAAAAAAAGATATACATTACCATCACCCCCAAATTTCCTCATGTTCCTTCCAATTCTCTAAAATCTGAATGTATTTAAAAGAAAAAAAAAACTTGCTGACAGTTGTAAAAATGATTTAATAAACATATTCCAATGAACGGCAAGTGACCAGAGGCTCCTAGTAAATAGTCAGTGCCCAATAAGTAGTTATTGAATGACTATTGAATGGTAAGGCATTGCCTCTCCCCAAAATATCTTAATGACTTCCTAGCACCAAAAGTTCTAGGATTCAGCAGCTGATGGGCTTAAAACCTTCACATTGGTCTTTGCATAATTGAAATAATAACTTCAGAGTTATGTAGTACAGTTTTGCAAAGCTAATCTCACTTGCCTATGCTCAAGTCAGTTTCAATGAGGGAGGAGGACAGAGAGAGAGAAAGAATGGATGGTATTGCCAAAGATTAAAACAAAGGTTAGTGTATGCTGTGATGGGAGTCGGGGGAGTGGAGGCAGTGTCTGGGGCAAGGGGTGGAAAGTATGAGAAAAGACAATCCTAAACCCTGGAATTTCAACACCTAGGTGTTCCACAAAAACCAAGAGACAGCTCAGGGGGAACATCTGCCAGCTGCTTTCAAATGAAGGAGAATCATTCTTCCAATGAGAAAATAGTGATGAAGGATCATCTTGGACTGAGAATAAAACTGAATTTTTACAGTGCCAACATCAGGCTTATTTCTAAAATCTTCCCTCAACATTTGTACGTGCACCGGGAGAAAGAGAGTCAGGAATGTGGTTCCTCAGAATTAAAAGCATATTGGAAAAATACGTCCATTAAGCATGTGCCTAATTTCAAATACAGAAGTTTTATTAGGTTGAACCATATAAAGCTGACATTTCTGTAAACCAAAAATGGCCAAATAGAGGCAATTTCATATGGTTCGACCTAAAAGAGTATGTCATATTAATCAGTAGGTGGCTGTAAATCACAATAATACCTAATATTTTTAAGTTGTGTTTGTTATAAAGTGACTTTCCAATGGTCACACAGCTGGCAGATGGAAAGCTTTCTGACTGGCAAAGTCTCCCTTTTAATAGACTGTAAGTGCCTTCCCTAGAGCATTTATCCATTCAACAAGTATATTTGAACGTTTACCATGTGCCATGCATGGCGCTGAAGGTCATTTTTCAATGTGGAGGAATTACCTGCTAATTCTTGCCCAACTATTGGCCCCCAAGAGCAGTCTGGGAAGCCCTGAGTTTGGCCAGTATGAGTCAGATCAAAATTGTAGGAGGGAATGAGTGGTGATAAGAAATGACAAAGAGAAGTTGCAGACCTGATGATGAGATTTATCTGCTTTTTTCAAGGAAACAAGCGTGCAATTTAGACCCCATGACAAGCAGAGACAGGAAGGCAGTCTGGGCAGATACAGCTTTAAAGAAACCCACCTAGTCCTGCCTTGTAGTCATAGCTTTCTCAGCCAAAAAAGTCATGTCAGGGGACCGTAACGCAAGGGTGGAAACAGTCTTTTCCAGGGCTGTGGGATGTGGGCCTTGGACCTGCTGCTGCAGCACCTGCTGCTAAAAATACCTGCAGATTAAAAATACACACTCCCAGGCCTCACCCCAGAGCTTCTGAACCAGACATTGCTGGGGCCCAGCAATCTGGGTTTTAACAAGCCCTCCGGGGACTTGCAGACACAAAGGGTTGAGGAACTCTGTTTTAGGGAAAATGAGAGATCCTGCCAGGGGGTAAGAAGGTGAAGACAGTGCAGGACCCCACAGGGCAACATAAGAATGCAGTCCATCCAGTCAGAAATACAAATGCTGCTGAATTTCCCATTTTCATATGAAAACATAAACACTCTGTCAGTGAGCATTTAGTCAATGAAAAATAAAAATACAAATAAAGCAACAACTAACACTCACTGAGCGCTTCTTAGGTCCCAGGATCTTGGCTAAGTACTTCACAAAGGTTTCATTTAGTCCCCAAAACAACCTTATCATAGAGCAGGTATTTACAGATAGAGAAACGCTAGAAACCCGTGAGAAGTGAAATACTGGTAGGTTAAATTACTTCCCATTTTCCTGTGCATCTAGCAAGTCATGGACCTAATTGCAAGTGAGGCAGCCTGATTGCACTCAGCTATCTGGTGCATTTCACAGGACATCCTAAGGTATCATAGCTCTCATTCCCAGTATGAAAATATGCCCATTTATCCATACATTTTTCGATCAAAATACTGCAGCGCCCACAGCAAGGTGAGAGGAAAGAAGGATGTATGCTCTCTTTACTGACTTCCTACCCAAACCAAATACTTTTTAGTTTCATTTAGGGAAAAAGCATCCACCAGAGAACAAAGGATGTAGCTCCACCTAGTGGATGAATGTCTCCATTTATCTCAAAAAGCCTTTCAGTTGTGCAAAGAGCCCTGTAATGAAAATAGAAGCTACTCCTGACAAATCACTACAAAGCGAGCAAGCCCAGCTAGGAGCGGAGTCTCGGTTCAAGAAGCGGGCTCAGCTGTATTCCTCTCCGGTCATGACCTTTTCCTGTGAGTTGTCTGTGCCACAGCCCATTCTGGAGG
This sequence comes from Balaenoptera ricei, assembly GCF_028023285.1. Lineage (NCBI taxonomy): Eukaryota > Metazoa > Chordata > Mammalia > Artiodactyla > Balaenopteridae > Balaenoptera > Balaenoptera ricei. The sequence continues at coordinate 67,111,376 of NC_082650.1, forward strand.
AACACAAGAAAGGATACGCCCAGCTGGGAACCCTGTTCTCCCCCCATCTCTGTGCACTGCTTTCTGAATCTCTAGGCGCAGAGAACGCCGCCCGACTTCTCTGGGTCTTGCTGTAGGAATCGCGAAGAAGGATTATGCCTGTAAAACGGAAATGCTAATTCTGCGTAACCACACGGACCCCATTAGGCTTCATTGAATAAGACACACCTTTCACTGTCTGCATACTCTCCTGAGAAAAGGAGAGAGCAGGTAAAGAAATGGGACACAGGACAGTGACGCAATTTACCTTAGTTCCTTTAGTGACAGGAAGATCAAAATGACAGATTTTACCAGGCTTAATCTGACTCTCCATCCAGATCCATCAAGAAAAGGAGCATAGCCACTGGCATATGCCCCAGAGGTTGTCCAGATAGTTAAGGGAAAATTTCAACTTCCTGCGATGTCGTGATCTGCTCCAAATAGATAAAATTCCAATCTGTTTTTCCAAGCCACCCACAGCAGCAGCATTTTCCAAAGTGTAGGAAATATTTGTGTACGGCAATGGGGCTCTATGTTTATTCAAGTTTAGGAGACAGCGGATTAAAAAAACAAACAACAACAGCAACAAAACCAAAGCCTGTTGACTGAATTCAGAGCTTTCTACACTGTTTAGATGATAAATCTCCAAGTGAAAGGTATGGTCCCCTCCACTTCCTCAGGTCTCTGGCCAAGGGCTCTTTCATTCTTTTTCTGGCAGAGCACCCAGTGGGGTGGACCACACACGACACACCCTAACCTAAGGCGTGCTTATCACAAACGCTGCTCTCTTAGTGCACAGCTGACAATGAGGCACCCAAACAGGCTGTTGGGGTCAGTGTGGTAACTTCAGTAACCAGGATTTAAGATGTCCTAACTAGCATGTCTGTGAGGAAACCCAAATATCCATTGTAATTTTGCAATATAATTACAAGTATTTTCTTCTTATTGGCTAGCTCCACCAGCCCTGGGAAATGAGATCTCTATCCAGCCTTTGTAGACAAGAAAGAACCATCTCTTGCTCCATCTCCTCCTCAGCACACGTCTCTAAGTCTGAGTGTACTGCCCTCTGCCCCCTCCAGAGTTCTGGAAGCCCCTCCTGTCTCCAGGGTCTGATTCTTCCCGTTAGCAATTAAGGATGCATTTGGTGGCCTGGTGGACGGAGATTCTGGGAATTCAAGGAGACCTAAGGCACAGTCTCTGCTCTCCAGGAGCCTAGATTCTTATCTCTGGGATTGCTTCTTATCTGCTCAGCTGCTGGCTCTGTTCTCTGACTCTAAGGACTGAAGATGTTAGATGGCTCGCCCGCCCCCTGCGGCGGCACCCAAGGGGTCCCGCCCTGGATCTCCCCATGGTTTCCCAGCACACCTGCAACAGTCACCTGTGCCACTACTTTTTCCCTGATCAGGGCTTGAGCCACTGTTGTAACTGCTCTTGGAGATTTTTGCTTGTATTTTGCATTACATCTCCACGTCATGGTGCTCTCTCTTAGAAATAGCAAAGACTGCTTTTACTGTTTCTTCCCTTTTTGTAAAAATAAGTACCAGAGAGAGAGAGAGAGAGAGAAAGAGAGACAGGGGCCCCAGTCACCTGCATGCTATCAGTTGTCTCTTCAGTTCTGTAAAGCCAGGACACAAAGAAGCTGTCACCCAGTCACTCTGAGCGCTCTGAAGAGGCTCGCAAAGATGTGGGACCATCCTAACCGTAGCCCGAGGCAGTGGCCTCACAACTTTTGCACGCCCAGCTCAGCCAGCCAACGGGGAGGTCCTCCCCTGGAGACCCCCTTTCAATACCAGAGTTCACATTTATCCTCGCAGCAATCCTTCTCCCCACCAGCCCAGCACCCAGACAGCAGCATTCCCTTTTATCACTCTCATTTGACAAAAATGTGCTTCTTTCAAGATCACACCCCGGAGAGAAGGAAAGAAATTCTATTCTTCCTCTCCTCTCTTCTGAGAGGCATCATCCGTTTTCCCTGGGCTCAGAAGACCAGGTTGTTAATGCAATCGTGGGCTTGCGCAGGAACAGAACTGCCATTTATAACCTCACTTCTGGGGAAGTGGCCGTGCCTCGAGCACAGATTCAGGCACCCGGGGAAAGACCCCTATTCGGTGATTGAAGGGATAAGTCTAAGGGTCACTCTGCCTTCTGATATATAAACTTTCAAAATGGAAGTTTATGAGTTGGGGACTTCTTTCATTTAGGCATTGACCAAATGATCCACTGAAAATAAAAGATTGAGGGCTGTCAGAAAGTAAACTTTGTTATACAAGACTGCAAACGTGAGATGGGGGCAGAAGAGGCAAACTACAGTTCCCAGGAGATAGGTGGCAGACTGCCCCATGCCAGAGGGCTCAGAAGGCTGACCTCTGACATCCTGAGTAACTACCAGCTCCCATCTTGCCCCTTACAAGGCTTGGTCCTTCTCAATGTCTGGATAATAGGAAGTGCCAGCTTCACACCTTGCTTTGAAAGGATCCTGACTCCTGCCTTAGATCATCTGGAGAAAAAAAAAAAAGCTCCAGTCGAAAGTCCAAGGGAAAATTAGATACTTACATCTCAGTTGTTTTTTTTTTTTCTCTCCTACCAACTATGGGGACAGAGATAAAACACACTTCAATGAATGTCAAAAGTTCATTGTTCTTAAGAATAGCTACTAAATTCTTTAACATGGTCTTCAAGGCCCTGTAAGACCTCATACTTCCTACTGGCCTCCCAAGCCTCGGTCATATCACTCCCCACACCAGCTCGGCTGGTCCTTTTTCAGACCCTCCCAGGTGCCAGGCTACTTCCTGCTACAAGGTCTTTGCACAACTATACCCTCTGCCTGGAATTCACATATTCCTCCAAAAATCGTCCATAGCCCCCCTCACCCAGTGAATGCCTCCTCACCCATCAGTACTCAGCTCAAGTGTCTCCTCCTCAGCAACTCCTTCCCCAACAGCTTCTTCAGTTGGGCTCCCACACCCCGAACCCTTGCCGCGTACTTTCACAGCCCTCTTTGCTTCCCAGTACTTTTCATAATGAAAAGTGAGTAATTTATTGGATAGTTGGCTGACTCATGCCCGCCTCACCCCACCCCACTAGCAGAAAGAATTGCAGACAGAGGCACCCAAATTGAGAAATGAAGGAAGGAACTACAGGGCTTTAAAACAAATTTGAAAGAAACCTCCCTTAGGTCTCAGCTCCTACAGACAGGCAATACCTCATAGAATCAAGAACACAAACTCTGCAGTCAGACTGCCTGGATTGCCATCTCAGCTCTGCCACTTGTCAAATCTGTGACCTGAGGAAATCTGCATAACCTCTCTTTTTCAGATTCCTTCTTTGTAAAAATGAACTATTTGTACTATGTAACCTCCGAGCTCTGCTATTTGTTTTCAGTTTGGGGTTTATTTTTAAGCTTTCAACCAGATGGTAGGCTACCTGAGGCCTTGCAAACCTGTAACTCTTACCAGGCCAGACAGGGTTCTCTGTCCATGGTTTGGATTGTGGGATTTCATTTCATTCCTTTAAATTAAGTGTAGGGGAGTGCTGTGCTTTCAGTGACCATCCAATGCTCTGTATAAAGCTGATGTCTATGGATTGAGGTCCTCGTCAATGTTTTGGAATATAAGTACTATTTTCATTGCCAAAGCTGTGATCACAACATGATCTTCACAGAGTAGAGATTATGGATTTTTTTTTGCAAAAAATTATTTTGGAGTCATCTTGTCTATCTTTCCTTTCATGATGTTCCTTTTCTCCCACAAACTCAGGAACTTGGATCCATCAGTCTCAGTGGGACAGTATCCAAAGTGCTCATAGGGTGTGAGATACATACACCATATATACACACACACACATATATACACATACACAAGCGTATGCACACTCACACACACACATGCATATATGTGTAATCTTACGTTATTTCACCCTGATAATTTTATTTACCAGAAAGCACCAACAATCTGTTGAGAGCACTGCTCAGCATAATCATAATCAGAAGGATCTAAATTCTGACATTACAATCACTCAAACTTCAATTTCTTCTTAAATTTTAACACTCAAAGTGCCTTCATGACCAGCCACATCTACTCAAAATCCACAACATGAAGTGAAAGAAGACAGAAAAGTGTGAGTGAAGCTCATTCTTTTTTCTTTTTTTCTATTTTATTTATTTTTGACTGCGTTGGGTCTCCGTTTGCTGCACACAGCTTTCTCTACTTGTGGCGAGCGGGGGCTACTCTTTGTTGCAGTGTGTGGGCTTCTCATTGCGGTGGCTTCTCTTGTTGCTGAGCACGGGCTCTAGCCGTGCAGGCTTCAGTAGTTGCAGCATGTGGGCTCAGTAATTGCAGCACGTGGGCCCTAGAGCACGCAGGCTTCAGTAGTTGTGGCGCACAGGCTCAGTAGTTTTGGTGCATGGACTTAGTGGTTCCGCAGCATGTGGGATCTTCCCTGACCAGGGCTCGAACCCGTGTCCCCTGTGTTGGCAGGCTGATTCTTAACCACTGCACCACCAGGGAAGTCCAGAAGCTCATTCTTATATATCTTAATTGGTTGTCTCCTGCACAATCTGATGTAACAGAGCAGCCCCACAATGTGGAATGTTGTTCTCACCACCTATTTCTGGTTTATCCTGTGCTTTTAAAACATATAGATATGCATAAATACATAGAATGAAATACAACAACCTACATAATTAGATCACTAGAAAAGCAGGGAGACAGTGTGGAGGTTTTCTCTGGGTGCCCAGCCCAGCTGTTTCACTTTGGCCACCATAGGGTCAATGAGGATGTGACACCATCGCATCTTCCACTTGGCTGCAAGGGATAAATTGGCCATGTGACGATTCAGGATGGCCCAGGGTCTCACACATCCTCAGTCCATAAATTCCACTAGCCTGCATCCCTCCACATTCGATGCACACGTTTCCAGCTGTTCGTGGTGCTCCAAGAGAAGGGCAGGAACAAAGACTGGGCATATATTTGCTAATCGAAATTGGCTTCAGTTCAAGTTTGGCACCTGAATCATATGTCTCCTCCAGTGAATGATTCCACCTGACATTACTGTAAAATAACATTTGATTGTATTTGTTTCTAGTTTTCTACCTTAGAGTTTAAATGATGTTCCTTACATTTCATCCCCAAGTTCATGAGATAATTTATTACCTGATATCTACAAAGTGACTCCATTTACTATTATTATAACCATGTCATTCTTCCAAAGCTTCACTCTGGAATATTATGACAAAATAGCAAGAACATAGTTTTAACACACATAAAAATTATTACCATGCATCTGTGCAAGTATTTCTTTCCTGCACTGAGGTCCACAATCAATTCTATTTGTGCATACTACACAAAGAGAGTAATAATTTAACACCCCTTGATTTTTTTTTTCCTTTTCCTGAAATCTATTCAGGAAGCAGTAAAGGCCTCCAAAACCTCAGCTTTGTGCCAAATCTCTGCAACAGTCCTCCTGCAAAAACTCGAACAAAATAATTAAGGAGCTGCTTAAGCAACCATTTGCCACAAACCAGATTGAAGGATTTGAAATATGTACAAATATTTTTAAATAACCCCCCAAAGGGGAAATTCGTACTAATAAGTGAGGGCTGAGGCAGCTCCTGCTGCCAGCTCTGCATCCTGGGAGTACATATGAGTAAATATAAACAGGTTCCAACATTTTTTATCTTCCCTAAGGTATCTGAAAGAAAGGCTCTGATTTTAATGGCTACAAATCTGGGGCAGAGCCTTTTCTAATAAGATTTCATAATCTTCACAGCACAATACTCTCTATGTTAAGAGTAATCCCACGACTCATAATTCCCCAGCAGTTAGTGTGCCAGGGTGAATGTCTGAGTCTCAGATAACATTACGGCTGTGGTTTATGCCCCGATTGATAACATAGTTGATGGAGGCAACCTGTCCCAGAGAAAGGATCCAAAAAGCTTTGCATAGTGTTTATGATACAGATAACCTCCCGGCTGACATCTACTGAGGAAAACCTTTGATGGATGAAAGAGGCTGTGAGATTCTGTGCACCCAGATAGTGCTGGTGAATTTCTCGTATATCACTCTTTAGACAATTATAGCACTTCAGTCATTTTATTTGGTCACAAACGCTTAACTGATTTTTATAACGATATGTTTTGCGGAGAGTATTTGATAAATATAATGAAATCATTCTATGCTAGATCCCAGGACACAGGCCCAGGAAATGATGTTAAAAGACAATATTTCTTTGTTATGCATCATATTAGGTCTGTCCTGTTACTGGAGCTTGAGTCTGAATGTTTAAGAACCTCCTTGACCAATACATCTTCCACCGAATTCCTTGCTGCTCAAAGTGTGGCGAGTTGACCCCAGCATCAGCACCCCGGGGAGCTTGTTAGAAATGCAGAATCTCAGGTCCCACCCCACACTTACTGAAGCAGAATCTGAACATTAACCAGATCCCTGAGTGTCCCTATGCACACTGAATTTTGAGAAGAACTGCTCTATTACACCTTAGAGCAAGTTGCAGCCACAGGCTGGAGCCAATAAATAATAGAAAGGAAAAGGATGTGGACACCATGACACCAGGTGCTTTCACATCTCTTCCCTCTAGCAACCTTTCCAAGGAAGTTTGGCAGTGACTAGAAGTCTTAGACTGCAACTTAAATGGCTCCAGTAGGTCATGGATTACATGTGAAGTAGTAAACACATGGGAGGGTTGTGCAAAAAAGGAAGAGAAGGCACTTCTAGAGAACCTGATAAAAGAATATCCATGGTTTAGACTGAAAATTCTTAAATTGTTTCAGAGCAGTTTAATGAGTGTGGAGTGTGCAGAGCAGAACTCTGCATCCTCTGAAATTTATCAGCTTCTCAGGTGTACCTTACCTGTGTTCATAACTTTGATCTACCATGATTCATCCCATTCCTAATAGGCTTCACTAGTCCTTAGAGAATATACAACTAAAAGAATGAGTTATGACACACAAAAGGCGAACAGGACATACCTAAAGCAAAGAGAAAGAACAAAAAAGAGAAAAAAGAAAATATTATTTGGACTCTGACTTCTGATGCACTTGTGAAGTTTCTGGTTATAAAGAATTTGAGATCAGTTGCCATGTGCACCCTCTTTAGAGATTAATCATGACTTGGATAGGCTCTTAGCTGATTGAACTGAACATTAAGTTTTTGAGCTGCCAAAGGGACTTCTTTAGAGAACTTTAAAAGATCAATAACCAGTGTAAATAGCATGCTGACTATCCACCTCTCCTAAAAACCAAGGTGACAGTGCCATGTGCAGAATGCTGGAGATCAAATTGGACAGCACCATGCAGCCAGATGTTTCCAGAAAGCTCCCCAAAAGAGAGAAGGCTTTACTGAGGAAGGACTCTTTAACCTCCAAGTGGCAGGTTTCTGGAACAGAAAGTACTGGATTGTTCTGTTGTTGGCTAAAGGGAGGATTCAACTTGACTCTTTCCTTGATAGCAAAGGAGAGCCCAAATTTATCAGCTTTCATGTTTTGCAGGAAATGAAAAATAATAGAACTGAACTATTTTATTTTTGATGTCCTGGGGTCAATCAAGAACAGCTCTGGGGTTCTATCACTATTTTGCGTTCCATTAGGCCAGCTGGCAGCCGAGCTGGATTCAGCATGGTGCTTTCATAAATGTATAGAAATGTCTAACATGAATGATAGGGCTCAAATCTTTTCAAAGCTATTATATTAACATACCAAAGATCCTTCAGTCAAACTAGGTCATAGGGCCATAAGCAAAAACCCCCAGAGAAATGTTTTTTGTTGTTTTTTGTCTTTTCCTCTAGCATTGTTTTACTTGATGAAATTGAATAACAACATCTAAGATATAGCTTTATGATGTTTACGCTTTACAAAGCGCTGTCACATACTCTTTTATTTAATACTCAGAGCATCTCTGTGAGAAATATGTTAACATCCCTGTGTTATAGATGAAGAAACTCATTTCCCAGAGCTCTGCTCAGCTCTCATGGGTAACAGGTGAAAGAGACGCTGTGTTTCCTCAATAGAGAGAGGTCAACACTATACTTAATTAAGATTAAGAAGGAGATATGTCAACAGTCTCTCCCTAATCCCACCAGGAGAAATTCAAATTTTACAGAAAAGTGTAGAGAGGCAAATGATAAATAAAGAATTCAAGCCTTCATGCAGGGTCATTTCCTAGAGTAATGTCACTGTGAAGAGTTTTATTCCCTTATCTTAAAATGCAACTCCTCTCTCTAGACTTTCAAGTCCTATTCATTGCTCAGAATCCAATGTTAAGTCCTTCCTACTCCTTGAAGCCTTCCTTGCATACCAGACAGAAGTGAATGTTCTTTCCTTCAAACTTAGATGGCAGGAATACTGATTAGACATGGATCATGATGTCCCACCTTGTGTGACTGTTCCTCATGTGCATGACTAGCCCGACTATTTCTGGTGACGGCTCTGAAGTGCAGGAGCTGTTATCGTATGGGTGGAACAACATAGCCTCCTGTGGAAGTCATGGACTCTGGAGTCAGCCATGGCTAGATGCAAATCCCAGTGTCTCCCTTTCACAGCCGTGGAGCCTTCCTTGTACCTCTCTGAGGCTGCTTGATAGCATAATGTCTCCCATTTTCACTAAAGCATCTCCGGTTATCAGCTTGATAATATGTAAGTGCCAAATAGCTTAAGTTTTAATTCAAGGCATGGGCAGCTAACATGCTCTCAAGAATGTGGTCAGTTACTGTTCTAACCCGGAGAGCCACATTCCAGACATGGCTGCTGTATTTCCTTTTCCTATTAAGATCTTCAGCCAGGGCAGACCTCTTGCTAGTTTACATGCTAATCTTGCACCATTATGCACCAAAAGAACCTAAATGTTTAGCATAGGCATGTAGCTTTAGGTCACTTTGCCTCATTTTCTTGTCTGTAAACAATGGTAAGAACACTTGCCTTTCAGAGGCACTGTGAGGATGCAACCGATATATTAAGTTTAAACACAGCATCTCATTCAGTAGAGTTCATTCACTCTCTTTCTACTAGACAACTATGTTACACCTTCCCATCTTTCCCTAAATCTCCAGCATCTTCTCTCTCGCCTCACTATCAGCTGATGAACTTGCTTCTCTGTCCACTAAGAAAGTGAAAGCAGCACAAACCAACTTCTGCTCACACAGCTGCCACATCTAATGCCCCAGGTTGCACCTGAACACCCGGAATCTGGATTCCATCTTGTTACTTTGGTGATGGGTCCATGCTCCCAGCTAATGCCAGCCTTTCACGTGTTCTCCGGATCCCACCCACTTCCATCTACACAATCTCATCCCTGCAACCACCACCCTTCTCTCTCCTTAATCATCAGGTTTTTTTTCCCTCCTTAGAGGATCATTCTCATCAATGGTAAAAGTGTCAAAATTTCCCATGCTGTAGCTTTGATTCCAATGAATAATCATTTTAAAATCGCTTACTAGATCCTACCAACTCCAGCTACAGCTCCATTTCATGTTCTCATCTACAACAAAAATACTAGAAAGACTTATCCATACTTCTGTGTCTAATACCTTATCTCCTCATCTGGAGGCCATTCAATCAGGCGTTTATCTCTAGCAAATGGCTCTCCTCAAGGTCTTCTATGGTGTCCTCAATGTTAAATAATTAATTGTCAGTCTAATTATCAAGGATTAGAATTATTAAAAACATATGATACAGTTGGTCACTTGCTATTTGTTTTCTTTTTTTTCCAGTTTATTGAGGTATAAATGACAATAAAAATTGTATACACTTAATGTGTACAAGGTGATGGTTAGATATACTTACCACAATCAAACTAATTAATGTATCCATCACTTCACATAGTTGCTTTTTTTTTTTTTTTGGTGGGGGGAACAACTAGGATCTACTCTCTTAGCACATTTCTAGTATACAAGTCAGTATTAATAACTATAGTCACCACACTGTACATTAGATCTCCAGAACTTATTCATCTTGCATAAGTGAAACTTTGTACATTTTGACCAACATTTCCCTATTTCCCCCACTTCCCAGCCCCTGGTAACTACCATCCTACTTTCTCCTTCTAAGGGCTCAACTTCACTTGCTTTTTCTTGAGGTGCTTTATTTCACTTGGTTTGAGTCACCACACATTTAAGACTGTCCTTCTACATCACTGGCCACTCCTTTTCGATTCTTGGCTGATTCTTCCTCTTCCTTGACTGTCACATGTTAGAATGGCCCAGATTCAGGTCTCACAACTCTCCCCTATCTTCACTCACTCCCTAGGTAATCTCATCCTATCTCCTTTCTTCAAATAGACATTGATATGCTGAGAAGTCTCCCTAACTTAGACCTCCAGGCAGGACTTCTCCCTTGAATCCAGGCTCATTTTTTCCATCTGCCTTGACATCTCTTGGATGCCTAGTAAGTGTCTTAAACTTAACATGTATAAAAGTCAAACTCATCATCATCTCTCCTATCCTTATGTCAGTACGAGGAACTCCATCCTCCCAACTGCACAGGCCAAAAGACCTTGCAGTCATCCTTGACATTTCTCCTTCTCTCATACCCCGTATCCAATCCATCAACCAGTCCTATGGACTTTTACTTCAGAATCCTGCTTTTCCTGATCTGGATCATTATCATCCTGTCATTAACTCTATCCTAGGTTATCGTGAAGTCTTTTGACTGGTTTCTCTGCTTCTTCCCTGGCCTCCATAGACTCATCTCTCTACACAGGAGTAAAGGTGATCCTGTTAAAAGCTAAATCCGACATTGTCATGGCTCTTCTCAGAAAGCCAAAATTCTCAGTAACCCATGAGGGCCTATAATCTGACCCTACCACCCCTTTGCCCAGTTTCTTCGACCTCATCTCCCCTCCTTCACCTCTCTCATATTGCATTGTCCCTTTTGCTGTTCTGACAAGCCCAGCACACTCTTCCCTCAGTACCTTTGTGCCAGCTCTTCTCTCTGCCTGAAAATGTCTTCTCCCAAATTTCCTCTTGGCTTTCCTCCTCACTTTGTTAATGATGTTCATTTTATTCATCACATGACCACAGAGGCCTTCACTAATTCCACTGTATAAAAACTTCTCAACATTCCACAGCCCCCTCCCCCTGTTTCTCCAAAGCCTTTATCAGCATCCGACATAGGATATACTTACTCACTTATGGTTTCTATTTCTCCTCATTAGACTATGAACCTTATGGGGTTTCTCCTCTGTATCGCTGGTACATAGTAGGTGCTCAATAAATGTTTATTGAATGAATGAGTAGCAACTACTCCATAACTTTCATTGTTGCCACCATCATCATCTCCATTGTCCCTCAAAGCTAGACCAACTTTCCCAGAGAAGTACATGGTGGTTCATTGATGACAGCATACGTGTCAGTATACACAGTGATAAGCATAAATCTCTTCTTCCTTCTAGGTGTCCATAGATCTATAAACCCATGATTTACACAGAAGTCAGTCCAGAGTATATTTTTTAGCAGTGAGAGACCTCTTTCTACCCACTTAACCGTTATTGAGGATGATGATTATTTTGATGATTTTTAAGGCAAACAGAACAGTACTACACTCTGAACAACACGTGGGAAAAAATGGTTTTCTCGTTCTTTAGATACTCTGTAACAGTTACTTGGCCTAAAAATGGTGAAACTAAAATTTTGGACCCTAAAATATAGTTGTCTAATATAACAGCATCTTTTTTATATTGTTCTTAACAAAAAAAAATGTATATAAAAAATAGTTAATATCCTCCCTGTTCTGGCTCCCATTTGACTGCTTCCCGCCATAAGAGCCCAACGTGAGAGATAATACAAACTTTTCACCGTCATTCAACAGTTATTTCATTCAGGATCTACTGGGCCACAACCTTTTTCTAGCCATATTATATCATCCTCCACATTTGTTTCATTTTCATAAAGTCCTATTAGTAAATTCTTCAGGATCCCAAGTAACCATAACGATTAAGTTCATAATAATTGTAAACTGAAAATCTACTTATGGGATTAGCTCAATTACTCATTTTGTGAATAATTCAATTCCCCAAAGAAACTCGCATTCCATTGCTGTGTTATTTACTCTGGAATTGTAAATACAGCAAGACTTGATTCATGTGGGCTCCACCAATTTGGAATTTGAAGAAATTCAGACAAGGTGAACACTGAAGGTTATCTTTGATTAGGATGTTCTTCTTAATACAGATGAATAAATTAATTTTGTAGCAAAATATAAACGGGAAAAATACTTGAGAATAAACAATCTTGCAGAGCTCTTGGAAATGGGAATAAGATTGTTTTTTTTTTTAAGATTTTTTTTTGGATGCAGACCATTTTTAAAGTCCTTATTGAATTTGTTACAATATTGCTATTGTTTTATGTTTTGGTTTTTTGGCCGCGAGGCATGTGGGATCTTAGCTCCCCGACCAGGGATCAAACCATCACCCCCTGCATTGGAAGGTGAAGTCTTAACCACTGGACCACCAGGGAAGTCCCAGGAATAAGATTTTTGTTTTACTTTGTGTTTTTTAAGTTAAAAGTACTTAAATGTTCATTCAGTTACTTTAATTTCATTTAGTAAAGCAGGATCCTTTCAACTCTGAATCTGATTCAATGGTTCCCTCAATTCTTTGATTTTATTATTTTAGGCTATAAGTACATCCATTCAGCACTAACCCTGTAGCCTACACTGAGTTATAATTATTATATGAGTTGTAGTAGTAGTTTAAAAGTAATAAACTGAATCACCATTAAAATAAATCCTGAAATTCAACATGCTTGCTATTTTACACTTGTTCTTCCCCATCTAGTCTGAGTTAGTTTTGTTTTAGTACATAAGAATGCTGTATGTGACAGGAAACATTTTAAGGATCGCTAACATTTTTTGAACAAGACAATTTAGGTGCAATTTACCTTTGATGAAATTTTGCTTTCAATTTAAAGTAAGGATATCTTTGTGAATTTGCTTTTTTGTCTTTGAGACATCAAATTGCTTGCTCAGTTAACTTTGTTAATACAAAATTAATTATATTCTATACCTACATGAAAATGGCAAATGTTATATTTCACTGCAAGAATCATTAGCTACATATAAAAGTCAATACTCTGTGTGAGTTCAACTGAGTTCAACAGACTTTCAAAACTGGTAACTAACTTGGAAGACATTGCTTTAACCTTCTTGTGTGAAAAAAAAAATTGCAAAATATTTCTCCTTATTGACACTGAATATTTATTAATTCACTATCTATTGGCTTGTTTGTTGTTTTCATTACTTGAAATGCCTCAAGGAGCCATCAGACCCACGGATCAAATAATTCAGGCACAAATCATATGAATTAAAACTATCTCAGCAGACACGATGTTGTTATGTGGGAAAAAAATTATATTTTGCACCTGATGGTCAACAAACTAGCAGTTTGCTTTCCAGAAGGGAAGGGAATTTCAGTGACAAGTGTCTTCTGAAACCTTCTGCGTCTGCTTCCCTGAGATTCAAAAATGGCCCTGTACGCTCTCTCTGAGCCTCAAGGCTTGAAAGTCATCCAAAAGCCAGGGACCAATCTAAAGTAGATTGGCTTATACCCAAATTTAATGAAACTTCCTTAGAGGAAACTGATTTCCCTCATTATCCTTTATGTAGATAATATGTGGAATTAATTCTCCTTTACTTAGTTATCATTACATCAAGCAGACAAACACAGATATAATGTTATTAAAAGTAATGGAACGAGTTCATCCACTGTTAATTTTAATGGTCTGTATCCTCTCAGCTGTCCCAGAGAAATGCCTCTGTCTCACCGTTTTCGCAGATTAAAGGTCAGGGCTAAGGTTACCAAATTTCATGCTTACTAAAGAAGGATCTGCTCTCTCTCAGGCCTTACTCCCTGGGAGCTCTGAATGAAGCTAGCCTAGGAGCAGACATAACTGTTCTAAAGACTTCTTTCCAACTGTGATGGTTACAGACACAAGAACATATTTCCACATATTTATTTTGCAAAGTAATTGCAAGTTATTTTATTTTTACAACAAAATTATAAAGAGACACACATAAGATATGTAACATTTATTATAGACTTTTCCTTTCTGGGTCTTGGAAGTAGTATTTGTTAATATTCAACAGTCATACTTATATGCTTATTAATATTCAGAGTGAGTAAAGGCTGGGAAGGTAACACCTTTACATTTTGAGCATCAATCTTGTTGTTCATTTTGCTGAAGTAAAACCTAATCAACCTTTCTTTGCTGCAAAAAAGCTTTTACTAAGCATCTCTCAGCTGTGTAAGGAAGAGAATTCCAGAACTGTAAGTGCAATGGAAGGAATATACACTCACACCCTCACATATTCATACATACACACTTGCATATATGTAATATAAAATATGTATTATATACTTATATGTAAAACATGTAACAGACCATCACAGAAACATGTGCTTACTCTTATTTTACTTTCATTAATTCAACAAGCATTTATTAAACCTCTACTCTGCATTAGGCATTATGTTAGTACTGAGAATATAAAGATAAACATATAAAGGTTTGTGCCCTTTAGAGGTTATGATTGAGGAGGGAAGGTAGACTTAAATAAATATCAATAACTATAATTACCTGAGAACTGCTCAACACACAAAGAAGTTGTTGGCATAAAAAAATATTAAGAAGAAGAGCAAGACTGCTGGACAAAATGTAGTAACAGGGAGCAAATTTACCATCTTGTTTGAAAGAACTAAAACACCAGACAAAATATGTAAAAACGTGGTTGTCAATACATTAGAAATAAAGGGAAGGGACCTTTATTTAGAAAGGTTTATTGAGAAATAAATAACTTATTTCTTTATTGAGAAATAAGCTGGTGCATTGATAAGGCTCCCCTCATTTGTTTCATGTCTTTCGGAGGTCCCTTCCCTTTACTTCTAATGGGAAGGGTCCCTTCCCTTTACTTCTAATGGGAAGGGTCCCTTCCCTTTACTTCTAATGGGAAGGGTCCCTTCCCTTTACTTCTAATGGGAAGGGTCCCTTCCCTTTACTTCTAATGGGAAGGGTCCCTTCCCTTTACTTCTAATGGGAAGGGTCCCTTCCCTTTACTTCTAATGGGAAGGGTCCCTTACCATTAGAAATAAAGGGAAGGGACCTCCGAAAGACATGAAACAAATGAGGGGAGCCTTATCAATGCTCCAGCTTATTTCTCAGAGAAAGTTCCCAGGTTGTGACGCAGGGAGAGGAAATTCAGGCAAAGCCCATCGAATACTCTGAGTTAAAGAGACAGAGCTAGGAGTTTAGGAAAGTCAAGACGACTGGTGTTTGCATGGCCGGATACTGAAGAGGAGAGAAATGCACAGAAAGAGAGCTCCAAAGATCTGCAACGGTCTCTACCATAGCAAGTAGTCCATTTGTTACCAACCCTCCCACGTTGGACACCAACAAGGGTCCTTCCTTCCAGTGTTACTCTCACCAATAGAAGGAGACCAAGTTTGGTTCAGAAGCAAAAGACAGCTTTATTCTTTGATCAAAGAATGGAGAAGTGCAAGCTCATGCTCTAGAGCAGACACTCTTCCTGAAAGGCCATCTTTGGGGCTGCATTGTAGGATTCTCCTCACCAGGGAGGGAGACAGAGTTCTTGCAGTTTGGGTGCAGCTGTGCCGCTTACAGCTCCAGACCGCAGTGCCGGGTGCATCATCTCTGCACACGGCCCACTGCCACTGCCTTGAATTGCGGTGTCATGCACAGCATTTTTGTACACAGCCTATGCAGCTATTTTGCACTAGGAGCTCTGGTCTGAAGTGCCAGGTGCGAGGCCTCTGCACACAGCACCCTATGAGCAAGTGAAACTAGACTAAGCACAAAGGAAGAATAAAAGATTGGACTTTATTACCCAGATCCTATTTTTACTACCTAGGAATTGTTAATGGGCTTTGTCAATGACACATTCATGTGAGGAAACTACCTGAGGCCAGGGAAAGAACCACCCAGATGGATTAAAGTCAATAGTACCAAGGAATCATTTAAGACCAGGAATCATGCTTGTCCCCAGTGACCGAAATGGAAAATTTTATAATTCCTTGGCATCGGTTAGAGAACTAAGAAGAGTGTTGCCTCAAGAGTGGGGGCAAATAAACATTGCTATAACCTCACACAACAGAGCTTTAAAAAGACCCCAAAGGTCTAAACTATTGTCAAATACTTTAACAGCACTTGAGTACAAAGTTTGAGAGTATTTTTTTAGAAATACAACAATACCCAGCAATCACAATGCCTGGCACCCACAAAAAATTGTCAAGTATGTGAAGAAGAAGGAAAATACAATCTATAATGAGAAGGAAAACCAATCAAAACTAGTCCAAATATGATACAAATGGCACTAGAAAGTTATTATAACCAGATTCTATGTATTCAAAAGGCTAAAGGAAAGACTGAAGATTTAAATAGAAGATATAAAAAAGACCCAATTTGAATTTCTAGAAGTAAAAATTACCATGTCTGCTTTGTAAAATACACAGGATGGAAATATGACAGGTGACATTTCAGAAGAAAAGATAGTAAACTTGAAGATATAGTAATAGAAATTGTTCAAAATGAAACACACAGAGGAAAAAGACTGACAAAAAAATGAACAAAGGATTAATGAAATAGACAATTTTAGGTGACTGAGTGCATGAGCAATTGGAGTTCCTGAAAGGGAAAGGACAGAAAAAAATATTTGAAAATATAGTGGCTTAAATTTTTGCAAACTTGATGAAAACTATTAAACACACATATCAAAGAAGCTTAACAACCTAAGCACAAAGTATATATAATTAAAACTACAGCCTGGCACATATAAGCCAATTACTTAAAACCAGTGATAAGAAGGAAACTGTTAGAAGCAGCTAGAAGAAAATAATTACATGCAGAAGAACAGATATATGGATGCAAGCCCATACGCCGGAAATAATGAAAGCAAGTAGACAATAAAGCAACATCTTTAAAGTATTAGAATTCTCTACCCTAACCCTACAAGGATATTTTTCAAAAATAAAAGTAAGTTAAGGACTTTTTAAAAAATTAAGACTTTATTTTTTAGAGTGGTTTTAGGCTCCCAGTAAAATTGAAAGGTACAGTGATTTCCCATACACTTCCTGCCCCAACACATGCACAGCCTCCCCTGTTATCAATAGCCCCCACCAGAGTGGCACATTCATTACAATTGATGAACCTACACTGATACATCATAATCACTCAAAGTCCATGGTTTACATTACCATTCACTCTTGGTGTTGGACATTCTATAGATTTAAACAAATGAATAATGGCATGTATCCATCATTATGGTATCACACAGAGTATTTTCACTACACTAAGAATCCTCTACGTTCTGCCCATTCATCCCTCCCCTCCTACTTCCAACCCCTGGCAACTACTGATCTTTTTACTGTTTAGGACTTTTTCAGACATGCAAAAGCTGAAAGAATTCACTACGAGCAAAGCTGGACTACAGTAAGTGCTGAAGGAAGTCCTTCAAGCAGAAGGAAAGTGATACCACATAGAAACCTGGATCTACACAAAGAAATAAAAAGCAATGGAAATGATAAATACATGCGCAAATATAAAGGCTTTTGTTCTTATTACTTAAATATCCCCAAAAGATAATTGACTGCTTAAAGTAAAAATGATAATGTGTTGTGGGATTTATAATATATATAAAGTAAAACATATCATGTTACTAGCACAAGCTATATACTGTAAGCACTAAAGGAAGCTCTTCATTGTCAAAACAAAGAGTTATAGTTAATAAATCAACAAAAGAGGCAAAATGGAATCATAAAATATACTCAGTCCAAAAAAAGAGGGAAAAGTGAACAAGAATACATGAGACAAATAGAAAACACATAGCAAGATGGAATATTTAAACTAAACCATATCAGTAATAACATTAAATGTAAATAGTCTAAACACTCCAATTAAAAGGCAAAGATTGTAAATTTGGATAAAAGGGTAAAACAACTATATGCTGTTTAACAAGAAACTCATGTTAAATATAAAGACAGAAATAAGTTAAAAGTAAAAAGATGGGCAGAGGAATGTCCCATTCAAATCAAAGGAAAGCACTAGTAGCCATCTTGATATTAGGCAACATAAAAACAAAGACGATGGCAGGAACAAAGAGAGTCAGATTATAATGATTTAAAAAAATCATCAAGAAACCATAACAAACCTTAACACTTACACTTCTAGTAACAGAGTTTCAAAATACCTGAAGCAAAATATGAAGCTGCAAGTAAAAATAGACAAATCCACAATTACAGTCAGCAGTTTTGACACACCTAAATCAATAACAGCAGGAACAAATAGAAAATCTGTAAAGGTATAGAATACTATAATAACAACATCAACCAATCTGATATAATTAAAAGTTATAGAATGAACTACACCCCCCCAAAAAAAATACCCCAGCAGAAAACACCTTGTTTTATTTTATTTTTGTGTGTGTGTGTGCTAAACTGAAGTTTAAGGAGTTCTTTTCTTTCTCCTTTCCCTTTATTCAAATACAATCTCTGGTTTACAGGTACCCTAGAAGACACAGAAGTATATTGATACAGTGTTCTGAATTTTATACTTCAAGGTTTTTTTTTAATTTATTTTTTTATACAGCAATTCTTATTAGAAAACACATTGTTTTAGGTGAACCTGAAACATACTGGGTCACACAATAAATCTTAATAATTTAAAAAGATTCAAGTCATTGAAAAATATGTTCTCTGTCAGTAATGTTATTAAATTAGAAATCAACAACAGAAAAATATCTGGAAAATCTCCAAGTATTTGGAGACCATATAACATACTTCTTGGAATCAAAGAGATATCAAAAGGAAAAGTATTTTGTACTGAGTGAAAATGAAAACACAACATATCAAAATTTGTGCTAAAATAGTACTTAGAAAAAAATTTATAGCACCAAGATCCACTTTAGCATTCTATCTTAAGAAACTAGAAAACAAAGAGAAATTAAACTTAATGTGAGCAGAAGAAAGGAAATAATAAACAATAGAAATCAAGAAAATGGAAAATAGAAAAGCAATAGAAAACCATCAGTAAAACAAAAGCTTCTCTTTGAGATCAGTAAAATTGATAAACTTCTAACCATAGTGATAAGGGGAAAAAACGAGGACACAATTTACCAATATCAGGAATGAGAGGTAAAATTAATATCGTTTGAACAGTTATTAAAATATAACAATGTAATGTTATAAACAACTTTACATCAATAAATTTGACTTGTTTGATTAGATTAATGTACTTACTCCTTGAAAAATACAACTACCAAAGCTCACTCAAGAAGAAATACGTAAGGTGTATAGCTCAACATCTATTAAATAAGTTGTATTTTTCATGAAAAATCTTCCCACAAAAAAAGTCCAGGTACACATGATATCGCCGGTGAATTATGCCAAACATTTAAGAAAAAATAATACCAATTCTATACTCTTACAAAAAATTGAAAAGGAGGGAATATTCTAACTCATTCTATCTGGCTAACATTACTCTGATACCAAAACCAGACAAAGATAATACAGGAAAAGAAAACTACGTACCTCTATACATAGACGAAAAAATTCTTTATCAAAATTAAGCAAATCAGATGCAAGAATTTATAAAAAGGATAATACATAATGACCAAGTGGGGTTTACCTCAGTTATGCAAGGTTGTTTTCTCATTTGAAAGTTGATAAATGTCATTCACTGTGTTGACACACTAAAAAGGAAAAACAATATTGTCATCTCTGTAGATCAACAAAAAGGTTTTGACAAAATTCAAAATCTAACATCTATTCCTGATTTTAAATGAAAATGAAATTTCTCATCAAGTTGGCAATAAAAAGGAATTTCCTCTGCCTGATAAAGAGTATCTATAAAAATAAATAAATAAACTACAGCTAATAGCATAGTTAATTGTGAAAGACAATGTTTTACCTCTAATATCAGGAACAATATACAATAATGTTCTTTATCACCATTTCTATTTAACATTGTACTAGAGATCATACCTAGAGAATAGGAAAGAAAAAGAAATAAAAGTCTTCCACATTGGAAAGGAAGAATAAGACTGGCTTTATTCACAGATGACATGACATTTATCTGGAAAATCCTATGGAATCTACAAAAAAAGCTACAGAACTGAAAAGTGAGTTTAACAGGTTGCAGGATACAAGACCAACATACAAAAGTCAATTTTCTTTCCACATAGTGCTAACAAGAAGTGGTAGATGGTATCAAAAAGACAATGCCATTTACAATAGCAAAAATAATTTGAAACACTGAGATAAACCTGACAAAGAATATACAACATCTGTACACTGAAAACTATAAAATATGGCAGAAATCGATTACAGAAGACTAAGATAAATGGAGAGGTACACCATATCCATGACTGACAAGATGACCTAATGTTCATACAGGAATGCAAAGGACCTAGAATAGACAAACCATTTGAGAAAAGAAGAACATTTGAAAAGAAGAACATACTTGAAGGACTGAACCATTTGACTTCAAGACATTATAAAACTATAGTAAAAAAGACAGTAGAGTACTGACATTAAGATAGACAAATGGGTCAATGGAACAGAATGGAGAGTACAGAATATTGTCAACTAATTTCCATGAAGGGGACAAAGACAACTCAGTGGAGAAAGAACACACTATTCAACAAATGATGCTGGAACAATCAGATATCCATATGCAAAAGATGATTCATACTTTATAGACCTTAATCTAAATTTTAAAACAATTTATTTGGAAATGATTCGGTAGTTTTTAAAAGAGTTATACATACACTTATCACACAACACAGCCATTTCACTTCTAGGTATTTACTAAAAGGAATAAAAGTAAATGTCCATATAAAGACATACATGACTGTTTATAGTTGTGTTATTTGTAACTGCTCCAAATTGAAAACAACTCAAATGTCTATTAACAGGTAAATGTATTAAAAGATTGTAATATATCCATAAAATGGAACACTACTCGGCAAGAAAAGGTAATGAACTATTAATACACCCAACGATATAAGCCAGTCTTAAAATAATTAAGCTAAGTAATAGAAGACCAAACAATGTACATATGGTGTATGTATGAATTTATATAAAATTCCAGAAAATACAAAGTAACCTATAGTGACGGAAAGCAGATCAGTGATTGCCTGGGAAGATGGGGCAAGGAAAGGGTTGAGTGAGGTGAGGAAATGATTGGTGATGATGAATATGTTCATTATGTAATCATATTGATGGTTTCATAAAATTATAAATGTTCAAACTTATTAAAATGTAAGCTTTAAGCGTATGTAGTTTGTATCAATTATATCTCAACAAAGCTGTTAAAAAAGAGAGAAGGTTTTGTAAGTTCAAAATTTAAGGGGAAATGTAGATCAGAAATGCATCCCAAAGTTAGGCAAGTAGAAGTCAGTTTCTGACTTTCCCCACAACACCAAAAGAAGAAAAGAAAAAAAGAAGAGAGAGAAACTCTCGAAGGAAGTGGTTTTCAAAATGTTGAAGGGCTCAGATATGTCATTTGGAATATAGTAAAGAAAGTCAAGCCATTTGACATTTTTCAGGCCCTGGTGATTTTTAGGAACACAGTTTGATCAGAATGATGTGAAGGCATGTTAATGTCAGGCTTAAGACGTAAATGGAGGTTATAGAAGAGACATGGTCAGAACATTTTGATGAGGGATGAAAGGAAAGGGATTAGGGGATGGGAGTCCAGGACTTTAAGGGGGAAGTAGAGCCTCAGGGAGGGTGTTCTGGGATGCGGATACTCATGTGTGTTTGACAGCTGAGGGCAAGCAGCCTGTGGAGAGGCAAACTGGAAGGCTTAAGAAAGGAAGAAAGGAACAGATGAAGCGAAGTTCTAAATTGTGGGTTGCTATGAAATTAAGAGTAAAAATGGATCAGGACACTTCAGAAAAGAGGAAACCCTTGTCTTCCACAGAGAAAGGAGAGGAGAAATAAGAAAAGAGAGATGGATAGAAATCCGGGGCAAATGTGTCAGAGGAAAAGAAGAATTTGTAAAGAGGGGTGTTCATATAATGAGAGTTCCTAACCTCTCAGTGAAAAAAAAGGTCAAGGTAATTAGCTAAGTTGTACTAGGAGCTTTAGAGGAGTGTTAGAAATTTCAAGTAGTTGCTATAGGATCATCCAGAGATAAATAAAATGTTGGCAGGTAATACTGAAGGCTCAACCAAGTTTAAAAACAAAAATTACTGTGAGCCAACAAATAAAGAGATATGATTTTCTTTATTCAGAGAAAACAAATGGTTAGTTTGACCAAGAGTTGGAGGTTAGCCAGTGAGTACAGCCAAAGATCAAGAGGGAACAGAACTGTGGCTGCTTCTTAAAGTGTATTTGAAATGGTTTCCTCGGTTCTGACACATTCATCCATTCACTGAAAAAAATATTTATTTAGGATGTGCTAGACCTGTGTTGTGGAGCATACAAAAACAATTATCTTCAGTGAAGGTTAACAGTATATAATCAGTTGGAGAATAAATACATTTATTGATTCCTGTTCTTTGCTGTGGACATTAGCCTGCAATGGAATCACAGCATCTTAGAGCCAGAAGAGATTTTAAGGGTTATAATGTTCAACACCATCATTTTATTGATGAGGAAACAGACATAGAAAAGGCTGGGGATTTTTCCAAAGGTAATAAGAAATAGAACAAAATCCTTTGGATCACGGTATTTTAGCCACTCACCAAAATTCTTTTTCAAACTTCCTAATCAACACTAAAGGCAATATATTGGACATTATACCTAGAAACACCAAAATATGTGCATTATTATGGAGAAAATTTTGGTTAGGGAACTCTGCTCTAATGAAGAGTATGAAAATACACTAGCAGTGGCCATATCACCCACCATCTCCAAGGAACTTGAATTAAGTAAATTTTAAACTTAAGACAATACCACACTAGACAATACTTATTCTTAGCATACCCCAGCTCTAATACTGTTCTTTTACCTTTATAACTGAGAATATATGACGATTTCTAATAAAGCTATTTTACTGCCTAGTTTTTCCAATCTCTAACTAATTTCCTCATTATAAGGTAAATGTCATATAAGAAGTTGGTTTGGACTAGAAATTCTGGGTTTACAGCAACAGAGAAGACGATCGGAGAGTTATTCCCAAATGGAAAATGAGATATATGTTTCTTGAGGCCAAGAACCATGGCTTTTTGTTCACTGCTGTATTATCCAGCACTTAGAACATTATCTATCATATAGTAAGTGCTCACAAATATTATTGAATGAATTCATAAAATGAGACACAATTGATCCTATTGGAAGGTGCGCATGGTATCCAAAGTAAAAGCAAGGGCACGTGTGGATCATCTAGGTACCAAGGAATGCAGAGAGTCTAACCTAGCAGGTGCAGGTACAGGAAAAGAGAAACTTCGATATTTGGTACAGCAAACACAGCTAAGAAGATCCAGGAGCAGGAGAGGTAAGAGTTTATTTTATGACTCATGGGTCATGAAGACTAACCTGTGGCACACAGAATATCCTCTGTATGATACAGGCAGCAAAGATGAATTAAGGGAAGAATTGGTAAGGTAGGAAAAGTTTTGGATTTGGAGTCAGAAACATTGGGTTGGAATTTTATTTCTGTTATTAATCAACAGTGTGAACTGAGCAATTTGCTTGACCCACTGCTATTCTATACCCACTTTCTTGCTAACGTCACCAGTAGCCAGTAGCCACCTAATTGTCAAAACAATGACAGGGTGGCTTAAACAACAAACATTTACTTCTCACAGTTACGGAGCCTGGGAATTCCAAGATCAAGGCTCTGGCATAGTTGCTGTCTGGTAAGAGCCTGCTCCCTGTTTCATAGACAGTCATCTTCTGGCTGTGTCTTCATGTGGCATATAGGGAGAGGGAGCTCTCTGGGTCTCTTTTGTAAAGGCACTAACCCCATTCATGAGGGCTCTACCCTCATGACCTAATCACTTCTAAAGGCCCCACCTCTGAATACCATCAATTAGGGATTATAGTTCAAAATATGAGTTTGGGGGAAAACAAACATTCTGTCTACAGCATCACTCTAACCTTCAATTCCTTCTCCTCTATTTTCCGTGTTGTATAATGGGGCTGCCTAGTGACCCAAACCAGGATTGGTCCTAGATGCCTCCGTTTCCCTCACCCGTATATATTCAAGCAATGATTTCATCTTCATTTTCCCCCTATTAAAGGTTTTTTACATATTCCCTTCTTTCTCCTATGCTTACTGCTACCCAGGTTAGACTAACTTCTTCTTCTAGTGCCTCCTCATGTCACTAAGACTTCCACCCACCTTATTCTTTCCATCCATTCTCCACTCAGCTTCCAGAGTGATCTCGTTAAAATGCAAATCTAATCTCAATGTTTTCCTGCATAAAACAATTTTATTTCTCCATAACTAACTGACTACATTTTACAGTAGTCCTGGTATAATTATTAATAGTGCCTCCTTTCACTATGTATTTTATTTATTTATATATATATATATATATATATATATATACACACACTATATGTTACATATATTATGTATAATCTCCCTACCCGTACCCCAAAGGATAAAGCCCAAACCCATTACCATTATATGCAAAAGCCTTTTATGACATGAACCTTATTACCCCTTTAGTCTCATCGCATTACCTTCCCTCTGCTCCGGTCATATTGAACTACTTGCTACTTCTGCATGTGCTTGCCTCTTTTGTGTGTTTGTGAAGAAAGCCATCCCCACCGGAGTCACTACATAATCCCCATTCTTCCTTTAAGACTCAAATCAGAGATTTTCTGTGATGCCTTGCCTGAGCGCCCATGACATCTCTGGGAAGAGTAGACCACTCTCTCTAGTGCATTTACTTCTTTTATAACAGCCACTTAATGTCTTTCTTCCTTTCTTTTAACTGTGTCGGTCTTTATGAAATTGTGATTCCTTAGAGGTCAGGAGCTACATCTTATTTACCTGTAGTTTCTCAACACATAGCACGGTGCCTGGCACATAGAAAGTGCTTAATACATGTTGAAAGAGAAGATGATTGGATTAATGAACATGTCAGAAAGTTCTAGTGGATGAGAGAATGGACATGAGCAGAATTTTAAGGTCAAGGCAGTGAGTCCACATGGCAACCTATACAGGCTTATTTCACCCCCTGTGTCTGAGCTTTAATCTCCCAATTCAGATTCCATTATGTATAGAAGTCTTTGGCTTTGAAATATTACCACCAGTAAAGCTGCCCTCTGGCACTACTGGATTGCACAACAGGAGAGCAGGGAACCAGCTGCCTGTAGGATTTTTTTTCAAATTCTATTTTCAATTAAAACAGTAGGGAATTTCCATTTAAATAATTTTTGCTTTGTTAGAAGCCTGCAACCTGGAATGAGTCAATCTCAAAAAATAAATACCATCAATAATTTGAATTAGGAAGCTTCACTTCCACCCACATAAAGATGCTTATTCCTGTAGTAGAAGTTCATGATTTCTTTTCCCAATGGTTTACCTCATTATTTCAAAGTTCTATAGGCCTTATTCCAGGAAGATCTTTGACTCCTTAAATACATGTCAGAGAATCTTCAGAGGTGGACTGGTCTTTAGAGGTACCTAGAACAGCTTCTTCGTTTTTACAGATGAAGAAACTGAAATCTAGAGAATGTAAGTACCCAAGGTCACACTTCCTGTGAAGCCAGGTCTTTCACCTCTCACCTAGTTCCCTTTATCATCCCCATCATATTAGAGTCAAATAAAACCCATTCAAATGAGGCAGGATGAATATTAAACCCCAAATACTGCCTAACTCTGCCATTATTGGAAATCTTGCATGGCCAGAATCTTGCATCTCAATGTTCTACCAGTCATTTTCCAAGAGGCTAGTGTGGAAAAAAATCACATCTTTTACCATGTGTATTTCTAACATGCATACTTGTCCCCCTCCTCCATGCAATCCTCTCTAAAAAGAGCAACACTTTCTGCTTCATTTCCATCTACGAACTGAAGCGACAACTGAGAAATGATTCAAAGAATCTTACAGTCCTTTAGTCTATAAGGCACTGTGATTTATATGAAATATTCACCATTCTTTTAACTTCACTACCCTGGGTTCTACCATCCTTCTCCCTCTTTAAGGTGATAATTATATAATGACCTCACCATCAGGTATTTCTTGGGAATTAATGATCGACTGAAGTTAATGGCCCATAGAATAGCCATGGTCCATCAACTCCACCCAGCCTGTCATTAATCCCCAGGAAATGTCCTGCTTCCCAATTGTTACTGCTTAATTTAGACTCTTTTCATTCTCGTCCAGCCTTACAATATTGCTACCTCCACCAAGAAGCTTTGTGTTTTATTAGTCCATATCCTAGTGGTTCAGCAAGGGTTATTTCCCTAACTGGTGATCAAATAAAATTAGAATGGACCTTATTAAAAGTTACCTTGGAAAAAAAAAAGTTACCTTAACAGCCATTAAACATCTCCAGACTTTTTAATATTTTATACACTTTATACATGACTTTTAAATCAACAAATGGGATAGGGTACTGTATCCTTAAGATTACAACCCCCAACTCACCTTCCAAATCCCTCTTAGCCCTCTCCTCTCTTCATCTCACAGAATAAATCTAATCACTTTATTTATTTTTACAAGTTACCCTCCCCATTTAAAGTGGTTTTAAACTCTAAATGGTGTCATAAGTTGTCTACAACACTAAATGTTACATATCCCTTACAAGCATTTTCCAGACATTATACAGCCCACAGCACTGCCACTTCTTTTACTTGCTGTACAATTCACTGCAATGCTTCATTTCATTTAGAGATGCACAAAGCTTTGCTGGCCCTCTTTCTGGTTCATTTCCTTCTTCAGTTTGATGAATGGAGCTACAGCAGGGCTGAGAGAGGGGAGTGTAAGGCACAGAGAGAGAAGTCTAGGGGTAGCATGTAAATATCCAGAGCTCTTTCAGCACCAAAGTCAATTTCAAAAAAAAAAAAAAAAAATACAGCCAGATTCCTATTATGAAAAAGTATATATTGTCAACAAATAGTATTTAATAAAAATGGGGGGAAATGATACCAATATTGTCATATTTTCACACATGTACAAAGCAGAGCAAGGAAAAACTGGGGAATGGGGGAGGGACAGGGACCAATGATTCTTGTTAATTTCATAATAGTTCTTTTAGTACAAGTAGAACACAATAAAAAATATTAAGGATTCAAAAACAAGTATAATGGGACATAATAGGCATCAGAGATCCAGGGGATATGAGCTTCAGTCTTACATCTGCTAGTAATTAGTTACATGACCTTTAACCAATTATTTATTCTCTCTGAATCTTAGCTTCCTCATCTAGAAAATAAGATAGATAATGACTCTAGATAATGTTCTCATTTCTTCTCAACAGCAACATTTTATGATTCTTTGAATCCATAATCAACTGTTTGAATAATCAACTGTCAGAATTTAATTATATCTGACATGGATTTTTTCAAAATAGTTATTTCCTTTTACTCCAAGCTCATATCTGTACTTAACATGTTTACTCATTTATCAAATAATAGATGACATTCTATTAGAACACATACTACGCCAGGTAAGCAGGTAAACCAGGTAAACAGCAGTGTTTTTTTTAAGAAAAAAAAGGTACATGGAAGGCAGTATGTGATCCTTGCTCCTATACCAAGTAGCTTACAATCCAGTGGGGGAAACAAAAAAGGATATTAATGATGACAACTGGAGATAAGTAGGAAGTGAAGAGGGTAAAAGAAAAGAATAAAATAGACTTGGAGCAGGAGGTAGTTGATAAGCTAAGACTAGAAGAAACTGGATGTGTATTCAAGTCCAAGGTAGCCAGCCTCGCTGGAAGAAGAGGTGAGCTTGGCAGGCTAGATCAAGTTGGACCTCATAGTTCATAGAAAGGAGTTTGAGTCTTATTTGAAGTAGAATAAGGAACTATTGGAGGCTTTTAATAAGTAATTATTAACTAGAAAATTCACTGTTGACCTTTCCAAAAAGAATATAAAAATGGTTTTATTCCACCAGATCATTAGTAATAGAAAGTATTTCCGTTAACCAAGTTTGAACACAACTTTAAAAAAAATTTTTTTTATTGGAGTATAGTTGATTTACAACGTTGTGTTAGTTTCAGATGTACAGCAAAGTGAATCAGCTATACTTATACATATATCCACTCTGTTTTAGATTATTTTCCCATATAGGCCATTAGAGTATTAAGTAGAGTTCCTTGTGCTATACAGTAGGTCCTTATTAGTTATCTATTTTATATATAGTAGTGTGTATATGTCAATCCCAATCTCTCAATTTATCCCTCCCCTTCTTTCCCCCCAGTAACCGTTTGTTTTCTACATCTGTGACTGTACTTCTGTAAATAATGAACACATATTTTTAAAATTTCACTTTTAAAAAATATATGAGCAACTATCTTAGGTAAATGGCTATGATAATTAGTTGAGTTATACCTTCTATGTCAAATTTCTACTTATGCAAAGAAACCCAAGTGCTGCTTTTACTTCCAAAATGTGAAATAATTCTCACTATGATATATTTCACTATTCTTTGGAAAGGATTTGGAATTCAGTATAAGCTGAATGGATTTACCAAGGGAGAAGGGGCGTAATCTGTACAGATGTGCAACTAATATAATGTTCAAAGACAAGGCTAGGAACCAAGAGCCATTGAGGACATTAATGAAGAAAGGACGGACTGTGTTTGGGCAGCCAGATCTCACTAGAGACAGCAATAAGTGAGCTTACTTTGGGTTTCAGAACTGTTTGGCATGCTCTAATCTACTATGTGAGATATAATCTTCAAAGGCAATTGATAAAAGCCTCAGCATTAGGGACTTTTAGACTCAGACTGGGTAACACATTAGGAAGGATTTTCAAGGAATCAGTTCTGCACTGGGAAGAAACTGAATTCCATGATATGTTTCATCCTTATACTTTTCTACTGTTCAATAAAATTTTAAAGAATAGGGGAGGGGGAATTATTCGGAATTCTTTTTATCCTCACATATACATGATTTTAGTTTTTTCAAAGATAACTGTACTAGTACAACTAATAAAAGTGAAAGTATAACTTGTATTATACACTGCAGTTTTAGATGTACAGTGGGTAAGATGACATCGAAGAAATAGATGCAATTTTCAGTTGACTGGATCTTAAGAAATCATGAGTTTTTAGTGAGACAAGGAAAATAATTTAGCTTTTTTGCAGCTCAGACTTTTCAACTGTAAAAATGGGAGGACTAGGGGTAAATCTCTATACAGCATGTTTACATATTAATCAATCTTTGATCTATGTTTATAACATATTTATAAACATATCACATGTTTATAACATAAATAAGTAATAAATGTATGCATTAATAATAAATATATGCATACTGTTCCGTCAAAACCCTTTCCCTAGCAAACTGGAATTGATTTAAGGGGAAGAGAGAATGTATTAGTTCTTTTTTTTTTTTTAAGCTTTCATTTATTTATTTATTTTTTAACATCTTTATTGGAGTATAATTGCTTTACAATGGTGTGTTAGTTTCTGCTTTATAACAAAGTGAATCAGCTATACATATACATATATCCCCATATCTCTTCCCTCTAGCGTCTCCCTCCCTCCCACCTTCCCTATCCCACCCCTCTAGGTGGTCACAAAGCACGGAACTGATCTCCCTGTGCTATGTGGCTGCTTCCCACTAGCTATCTATTTTACATTTGGTAGTATATATAAGTCCATGCCACTCTCTCACTTCGTCCCAACTTACCCTTCCCCCTCCCCATGTCCTCAAGTCCATTCTCTACATCTGCGTCTTTATTCCTGTCCTGCCCCTAGGTTCTTCAGAACCTTTTTTTTTTTTTTTTTAGATTCCATATGTATGTGTTAGCATATGATATTTGTTTTTCTCTTTCTGACTTACTTCACTCTGTATGACAGACTCTAGGTCCCATATACCCTGAGAAAACCATAATTCAAAAAGAGTCATGTGCCACAATATTCATTGCAGCTCTATTTACAATAACCAGGACATTTATTAGTTCTCATAACTGAAAAATGTAGCGAGTAAATTCAGGCACAGTTGGATCTAGGAGCTCAAAGGATGTTTTCCTAAGAAGACGCTCTGCATGGGTATAGGGTGGGGGTAGTGCTGGGCGAAAGGGAGGGACAGAAGGAGATACTGCACAAGTAAAAACAGCAAGACCCACTTCCATTCAAACATAAATGGGTTCACACAAATTAGTTTCAAGTGCTAGTAACAGAGATCCAAATAAGATAGAAACTGATTTCTCTTTTTCTAAACAATCCAGATGTAGGCAACCCAGAACTGTCTTGGAAGTTCCTCCATCATCTGGGAGCCAGGCTACCTCCAACTTTCTGCTCTGCCATCCTTATGGTGTGGACTTTGTCCCCATTTTCCAGGATGGAGTCCCAGGCAATATTCCTATATTCCAAGCAGCAGGAAGGAGGAAGGAAGAAAGGTGGCAATGGGACTCAAAACCTTCCTTTGACAGAAATTTCCTGGAAGCAACCACACTAGACTACACTTCCACTTACTCTGTGGGCCATACTCAACTGCAAGGCATGCTGGGACTTGTAGTTTTTTCTCCAGGCAGCTATGCATCACCTAAAAGTTGGGGGTCTTTAGAGGGAAAGTAGGCATATTGGAATAAGAAGCTAAGTCTTGAAGGTAGGGGCAAGATGGCGGAAGAGTAAGACGCGGAGATCACCTTCCTTCCCACAGATACAGCAGAAATACATCTACACGTGGAACTGCTCCTACAGAACACCCACTGAACGCTGGCAGAAGACGTCAGACCTCCCAAAAGGCAAGAAAATCCCCACGTACTTGGGTAGGGTAAAAGAAAAAAGAAATAACAGAGACAAAAGAATAGGGACGGGTCCTGCACCAGTGGGAGGGAGCCGTGAAGGAGGAAAGGTTTCCAGGCACTAGGAAGCCCCTTTGCGGGCAGAGACTGCGGGTGGCAGAGGGGGGAAGCTTCGGAGCTGCGGAGTAGAGCGCAGCCACAGGGGTGCGGAGGGCAAAGCGGAGAGACTCCCGCACAGAGGCTCGGCGCCAACCAGCACTCACCAGCCCGAGAGGCTTGTCTGCTCACTCGCCGGGGCGGGCGGGGGCTGGGAGCTGAGGCTCGGGCTTTGGTGCGAGCCGGGAGGGAGTCCGGGAAAAAGTCTGCAGCTGCCGAAGAGGCAAGAGACTTTTTCTTGCCTCTTTGTTTCGCGGCGCGCAAGGAGAGGGGATTCAGAGCGCTGCCTAAACGAAATCCAGAGACGGGTGCGAGCCGCGGCTATCAGCGCGGATCCCACAGCAACAGGGGTGCAGAGGGAAAAACGGAGAGATTCCCGCACAGAGGCTCAACGCCGAGCAGCGCTCACCAGCCCGAGAGGCTTGTCTGCTCACCCGCTGGGGCAGGCGGGGCTGGGAGCTGAGGTGCGGGCTGGGCTTCGGTCGGATCGCAGGGAGAGGACTGGGGTTGGCAGCGTGAACACAGCCTGAAGGGGTTGGCGTGCCGCGGCGAGCCGGGAGGGAGCCGGAGAGGAGGTCTGCAGCCGCCGAAGAGGCAAGAGACTTTTTCTTGCCTCTTTGTTTCGCGGCGCGCAAGGAGAGGGGATTCAGAGCGCCGCCTAGACGAACTCCAGAGGCGGGCGCGAGCCGCGGCTAACAGCGCGGACCCCAGAGACTGGTAGGAAACGCTAAGGCTGCTGCTGCAGCCACCAAGAAGCCTGTGTGCGAGCACAGGTCACTCCCCACACCGCCCCTCCCGGGAGCCGGTGCAGCTCGCCACTGCCAGGCTCCCGTGATCCAGGGACAACTTCCCCGGGAGAACACACGGCGCGCCTCAGGCTGCTGCAACGACGCCTCTGACGCCGCAGGCTCGCCCCGCCTCCTCCGTACCGCTCCCTCCCCTGGCCTGAGTGAGCCAGAGCCCCCGAAGCAGCTGCTCCTTTAACCCCGTTCTGTCTGGGCGGGGAACGGACGCCCTCAGGCCACGTACATGCAGAGGCGGGTCCAAATCCAAAGCTGAACACTGGGAGCTGTACGAACAAAGAAGAGAAAGGGAAATCTCCCCCAGCAGCCTCAGAAGCAGCTGATTAAAGCTCCACAAACAACTTGATGTGCCTGCATCTGTTGAATACCTGAATAGACAACGAATCATCCCAAATTCAAAAGGTGGACTTTAGGAGCAGGATATATTAATTTCCCCTTTTCCTTTTTCTGTGAGTGTATATGTGTATGCTTCTGGGTGAGATTTTGTCTGTATAGCTTTGCTTTCACCATCAGTCCTAGGGTTAGGTCCGTCCATTTTTTTTTTTTTTTTTTTTTTTTTTACTTAAAAAAATTTTTTTTTCCTAATATATATTTTCTTAATAATTTTTTCCGTATTTTCTATTTTTAGAAATTAAAAAATTTTTTAATAAGTTTTTTCATATTTTTTATTTTAAAAAATTAAAATTTTTTTTCTTAATAAATTTTTTTCTTAAAAATCTTTTTCTTATTTTTTACTATAAAAAATTAATAAATCTGTTTCTAAAAATTAAAAAAAAAATTTTTCTGAATACATTTACTCTTAATAATTTTTTTTCTTATTTTTTATTATAATAGCTTTATTTTATTTTATCCTCTTTTTATCTTTCTATTTTTTTCTCCCTTATATTCTGAGCTGTGTGGATGAAAGGCTCTTGGTGCTCCAGCCAGGCATCAGGGCTGTGCCTCTGAGGTGGGAGAGCCAACTTCAGGACACTGGTCCACAAGAGACCTACCAGCTCCACGTAATACCAAATGGCAAAAATCTCTCAGAGATCTCCATCTCAACATCAAGACCCAGCTTCACTCAACGACCAGCAAGCTACAGGGCTGGACACCCTATGCCAAACAAGTAGCAAGACAGGAACACAGCCCCATCCATTAGCAGGGAGGCTGCCTAAAATCATAAGGCCACAGACATCCCAAAACACACCACCAGACGTGGACGTGCCCACCAGAAAGACAAGATTCAACCTCATCCACCAGAACACAGGCAATAGTCCCCTCCACCAGGAAGCCTACACAACCCACTGAACCAACCTTACCCACTGGGGACAGATACCAAAAACAACGGGAACTACGAACCTGCAGCCTGTGAAAAGGAGACCCCAAACACAGTAAGATAAGCAAAATGAGACGACAGAAAAACACACAGCAGATGAAGGAGCAGGGTCAAAACACACCAGACCTAACAAATGAAGAGGAAATAGGTAGTCTACCTGAAAAAGAATTCAGAATAATGATAGTAAGGATGATCCAAAATCTTGGAAATAGAATAGACAAAATGCAAGAAACATTTAACAAGGACATAGAAGAACTAAAGAGGAACCAAGCAACGATGAAAAACACAATAAATGAAATTAAAAATACTCTAGATGGGATCAATAGCAGAATAACTGAGGCAGAAGAAAGGATAAGTGACCTGGAAGATAAAATGGTGGAAATAACTACTGCAGAGCAGGATAAAGAAAAAAGAATGAAAAGAACTGAGGACAGTCTCAGAGACCTCTGGGACAACATTAAACGCACCAACATTCGAATTATAGGGGTCCCAGAAGAAGAAGAGAAAAAGAAAGGGACTGAGAAAATATTTGAAGAGATTATAGTTGAAAACTTCCCTAATATGGGAAAGGAAATAGTTAATCAAGTCCAGGAAGCACAGAGAGTCCCATACAGGATAAACCCAAGGAGAAACACGCCAAGACACATATTAATCAAACTGTCAAAAATTAAATATAAAGAAAACATATTAAAAGCAGCAAGGGAAAAACAACAAATAACACACAAGGGAATCCCCATAAGGTTAACATCTGATCTTTCAGCAGAAACTCTGCAAGCCAGAAGGGAGTGGCAGGATATACTTAAAGTGATGAAGGAGAAAAACCTACAACCAAGGTTACTCTACCCAGCAAGGATCTCATTCAGATTTGATGGAGAAATTAAAACCTTTACAGACAAGCAAAAGCTGAGAGAGTTCAGCACCACAAAACCAGCTTTACAACAAATGCTAAAGGAACTTCTCTAGGCAGGAAACACAAGAGAAGGAAAACACCTACAATAACAAACCCAAAACATTTAAGAAAATGGGAATGGGAACATACATATCGATAATTACCTTGAATGTAAATGGATTAAATGCTCCCACCAAAAGACACAGACTGGCTGAATGGATACAAAAACAAGACCCATATATATGCTGTCTACAAGAGACCCACTTCAGACCTAGAGACACATACAGACTGAAAGTGAGGGGATGGAAAAAGATATTCCATGCAAATGGAAATCAAAAGAAAGCTGGAGTAGCAATTCTTATATCAGACAAAATAGACTTTAAAATAAAGAATATTATAAGAGACAAAGAAGGACACTATATAATGATCAAGGGATCGATCCAAGAGGAAGGTATAACAATTGTAAATATTTATGCACCCAACATAGGAGCACCTCAATACATAAGGCAAATACTAACAGCCATAAAAGGGGAAATTGACAGCAACACAATCATAGTAGGGGACTTTAACACCCCACTTTCACCAATGGACAGATCATCCAAAATGAAAATAAATAAGGAAACACAAGCTTTAAATGATACATTAAACAAGATGGACTTAATTGATATTTATAGGACATTCCACCCAAAAACAACAGAATACACATTTTTCTCAAGTGCGCATGGAACATTCTCCAGGATAGATCATATCTTGGGTCACAAATCAAGCCTTGGTAAATTTAAGAAAATTGAAATCGTATCAAGTATCTTTTCCGACCACAACGCTATGAGACTAGATATCAATTACAGGAAAAGATCTGTAAAAAATACAAACACATGGAGGCTACACAATACACTACTTAATAATGAAGTGATCACTGAAGAAATCAAAGGGGAAATCAAAAAATACCTAGAAACAAATGACAATGGAGATACGACGACCCAAAACCTATGGGACGCAGCAAAAGCAGTGCTAAGAGGGAAGTTTATAGCAATACAAGCCTACCTCAAGAAACAGGAAACATCTCGAATAAACAACCTAACCTTGCACCTAAAGCAATTAGAGAAAGAAGAACAAAAAAACCCCAAAGCCAGCAGAAGGAAAGAAATCATAAAGATCAGGTCAGAAATAAATGAAAAAGAAATGAAGGAAACAATAGCAAAAATCAATAAAACTAAAAGCTGGTTCTTTGAAAAGATAAACAAAATTGATAAACCATTAGCCAGACTCATCAAGAGAAAAAGGGAGAAGACTCAAATCAATAGAATTAGAAATGAAAAAGGAGAAGTAACCACTGACACTGCAGAAATACAAAAGATCATGAGAGATTACTACAAGCAACTCTACGCCAATAAAATGGACAACCTGGAAGAAATGGACAGATTCTTAGAAATGCACAAACTGCCGAGACTGAACCAGGAAGAAATAGAAAATATGAACAGACCAATCACAAGCACTGAAATTGAAACTGTGATTAAAAACCTTCCAACAAACAAAAGCCCAGGACCAGATGGCTTCACAGGTGAATTCTATCAAACATTTAGAGAAGAGCTAACACCTATCCTTCTCAAACTCTTCCAAAATATTGCAGAGGGAGGAACACTCCCAAACTCATTCTACGAGGCCACCATCACCCTGATACCAAAACCAGACAAAGATGTCACAAAGAAAGAAAACTACAGGCCAATATCACTGATGAACATAGATGCAAAAATCCTCAACAAAATACTAGCAAACAGAATCCAACAGCACATTAAAAGGATCATACACCATGATCAAGTGGGGTTTATCCCAGGAATGCAAGGATTCTTCAATATACGTAAATCAATCAATGTGATACACCATGTTAACAAATTGAAGGAGAAAAACCATATGATCATCTCAATAGATGCAGAGAAAGCTTTCGACAAAATTCAACACCCATTTATGATAAAAGCCCTGCAGAAAGTAGGCATAGAGGGAACTTTCCTCAACATAATAAAGGCCATATATGACAAACCCACAGCCAACATTGTCCTCAATGGTGAAAAACTGAAACCATTTCCACTAAGATCAGGAACAAGACAAGGTTGCCCACTCTCACCACTATTATTCAACATAGTTTTGGAAGTGTTAGCCACAGCAATCAGAGAAGACAAAGAAATAAAAGGAATCCAAATCGGAAAAGAAGAAGTAAAGCTGTCACTGTTTGCAGATGACATGATACTATACATAGAGAATCCTAAAGATGCTACCAGAAAACTCCTAGAGCTAATTAATGAATTTGGTAAAGTAGCAGGATACAAAATTAATGCACAGAAATCTCTTGCATTTCTATACACTAATGACGAAAAATCTGAAAGTGAAATTAAGAAAACACTCCCGTTTACCATTGCAACAAAAAGAATAAAATATCTAGGAATAAACCTACCTAAGGAGACAAAAGACCTGTATGCAGAAAATTATAAGACACTGATGAAAGAAATTAAAGATGATACAAATAGATGGAAAGATATACCATGTTCCTGGATTGGAAGAATCAACATTGTGAAAATGAGTCTACTACCCAAAGCAATCTACAGATTCAATGCAATCCCTAGCAAACTACCACTGGCATTTTTCACAGAACTAGAACAAAAAATTTCACAATTTGTATGGAAACACAAAAGACCCCGAATAGCCAAAGCAATCTTGAGAACGAAAAATGGAGCTGGGGGAATCAGGCTCCCTGACTTCAGACTATATTACAAAGCTACAGTAATCAAGACAGTTTGGTACTGGCATAAAAACAGAAATATAGATCAATGGAACAGGATAGAAAGCCCAGAGATAAACCCACGCACATATGGTCACCTTATCTTTGATAAAGGAGGCAAGCATATACAGTGGAGAAAAGACAGCCTCTTCAATAAGTGGTGCTGGGAAAATTGGACAGGTATATGTAAAAGTATGAAATTAGAACACTCCCTGACACCATGCACAAAAATAAACTCAAAATGGATTAAAGACCTAAGTGTAAGACCAGACACTATCGAACTCTTAGAGGAAAACATAGGCAGAACACTCTATGACATACATCACAGCAAGATTCTTTTTGACCCAGCTCCCAGCGAAATGGAAATAAGAACACAAATCAACAAATGGGACCTAATGAAACTTAAAAGCTTTTGCACAGCAAAGGAAACCATAAACAAGACCAAAAGACAACCATCAGAATGGGAGAAAATATTTGCAAATGAAGCAACTGACAAAGGATTAATCTCCAAGATTTACAAGCAGCTCATGCAGCTCAATAACAAAAAAACGAACAACCCAATCCAAAAATGGGCAGAAGACCTAAATAGACATTTCTCCAAAGAAGATATACAGATGGCCAACAGACACATGAAAGAATGCTCAACATCATTAATCATTAGAGAAATGCAAATCAAAACTACAATGAGATATCATCTCACACCGGTCAGAATGGCCATCATCAAAAAATCTAGAAACAATAAATGCTGGAGAGGGTGTGGAGGAAAGGGAACTCTCTTGCACTGTTGGTGGGAATGTAAATTGATACAGCCACTATGGAGAACAGTATGGAGGTTCCTTAAAAAACTACAAATAGAACTACCATACGACCCAGCAATCCCACTACTGGGCATATACCCTGAGAAAACCATAGGTCAAAAAGAGTCATGTACCAAAATGTTCATTGCAGCTCTATTTACAATAGCCAGGACATGGAAGCAACCTAAATGTCCATCGACAGATGAATGGATAAAGAAGATGTGGCACATATATACAATGGAATATTACTCAGCCATAAAAAGAAATGAAATGGAGGTATTTGTAATGAGGTGGATGGAGTTAGAGTCTGTCATACAGAGTGAAGTAAGTCAGAAAGAGAAAAACAAATACAGTATGCTAACACATATATACGGAATCTAAGGGAAAAAAAAGCCATGAAGAACCTAGTGGCAAGACGGGAATAAAGACACAGACCTACTAGAGAATGGACTTGAGGATATGGGGAGGGGGTGGGGTGAGATGTGACAGGGTGAGAGAGTGTCATGGACATATATACACTACCAAATGTAAAATAGCTAGCTAGTGGGAAGCAGCCGCATAGCACAGGGAGATCAGCTCGGTGCTTTGTGACCACCTAGAGGGGTGGGATGGGGAGGGTGGGAGGGAGGGAGATGCAAGAGGGAAGAGATATGGGAACATATTGTATATGTATAACTGATTAACTTTGTTATAAGGCAGAAGCTAACACACCATTGTAAGGCAATTATACTTCAATAAAGATGTTTAAAAAAAAAAAAAAAAAAAAAACTTTCAAGAAAAAAAAAAAAAAAAAAAAAGAAGCTAAGTCTTTGACATAACATTGATACAAACACCCACAGTAAAATATGTGTGTCATGAGATCAGGCATTTTTGTCTGTGTTGCTCA
This sequence comes from Balaenoptera ricei, assembly GCF_028023285.1. Lineage (NCBI taxonomy): Eukaryota > Metazoa > Chordata > Mammalia > Artiodactyla > Balaenopteridae > Balaenoptera > Balaenoptera ricei. The sequence goes on from NC_082650.1 coordinate 67,149,846, forward strand.
CTTAAACCCATATCGTGAAACAGTTCTTGAAATATAGTAAGCATTCAATAAATATTTGTTGAAAGAAAGAATCAGTGAATGCATATGTATGTAGTAAAACAGGAAAAATGTGTTAATGGTAGTGCAGGTTCACCAAAACTCCTTCATAGATTGTAACAGCATTGTAAAAAACCAAAACAAAACAAAACAAAAAACACTTAAAAGCAGCTTCTTCATCTTCCACAAATGATTTGAATGGAAAAAAATGAGCTGTGAAGTCACACAGATCTGGATTGAAGTCACAGGTTCACCACTTACTAACTTTGTGACCTTGGAGGGTTGTTCTGGTCTCATTGATCCTGGAGATGTCAAATATCATATAATCTAAACTTGCAAGAGAATTTAACTGAGTTAACATATGAGAAAATACAGAATATATTACCTGACACATAATAAGCCCTCATTAATAGTCACTTCTCCATTTTCAATTAAATTCTGTATTCCTGTATACAACTCGGCCAATTACTCTCTGAGATTATCTTCAGAAGAATCTGTGCTACTCTGTTATCCTTGGATGGGGCTGTTTGGTGCTCACAGCATATAAAAGCAGGAACTAGATACCTGAGTTATACATGTTTAGCCCAAATCTCTCTTTGTTAAATTTTTAAGTGCAAATGTATTAAAGTTAAAATCCTCAAAAGGAACCCAATAATAAACAAAGCCCTTAAAAAGAATGTTAAACATTGGAAAATGTCTCTGTTAATCACAGACATATTTTTGTTCTTACATATATATACACACATAAAATAAAGCATTTATTTGATTATGAATTACAGCTTGCCAAGGTTCGGCGTCAATTACAAAAAAAAAAAAAAAAAAAATCCAAACTGAAAAAGATAAAAACAACAAAGCTTTGGAGAAATAATCTAACATAACCTACTTACTTAAAAATACACACGCAAAAAAGTCCACCTAATTTTTAAAATCATTACTTTTTTTGCTTTAGTTGATATAATTCTAAAAAGAAAAAAATAGATAACTCAAGCTCAGTTAATATACATGTTATCTTTCAGGAATCGTCTAAAGAAAGATTTGTGGCAAAGATAATCACTAACGGTTGACTTTACCAGAAAAACTAATTTTGAAGTAGGTCAGGAATTCCTTCAAAGCAGTAGATACACTTAAAAACATCCAACCCGTCAACTGCAAATCGAGTAACAGTGTTGATCCTGCAAAATTTGTTCACTGTCACTCTGAAGTGAACTAAGAAGAACCAAGAAAATGACCAGTGCCATGAAAACTATAAATTGCTTTCAGGATTTATATTTTCCCATCCTTCTAAAAGGAGCATTTAATAAAATAATCTGGTTCTTACTCCAATTCAATCATCATAGAAGAGAGAATCCTGAACCCAATTTGCTATTATTTCTTTACTGAGTTTTAAGCACCTTTCAACCTTAGAACCAAGTCTTGTTACCAGAAAAGGTATGTACCCATAAGCCCAATAAGTATAATGAATTGTTTTTATTTTTATTTTTTTTAAACATCTTATCGGAGTATAATTGCTTTACAATGGTGTGTTAGTTTCTGCTGTATAACAAAGTGAATCAGCTATATGTATACATATATCCCCATATCCCCTCCCTCTTGCGTCTCCCTCCCACCCTCCCTATCCCACCCCTCTGGATGGTCACAAAGCACCGAGCTGATCTCCCTGTGCTATGTGGCTGCTTCCCACTAGCTAAGTATTATGAGTTTTTGAGGGAAAACAGCAATGACCTGCAGCAGAGATGTTATCCCTTCTAAGCCACTTGTATGGACAGCCCAGAAAATGACATGAATCCCTGGGAATTTGCTTGACCTGAGTTTGTGCGGGTTTTACTGTTGTTTTGTCTCTTGATGGAGAAGAGCAGGCAGGGAGCTGGTATTTGTTGAGCACTTACTCTGTGCCATACACTTTCTAAAACATTATAACATTTTATCCTCAAACAACCTGAGCCACTAGAAATTCATATTCTCACTTTACATTGGAGAAATTGATGCTCCAATAGACGATCCATCTAGAAAGTGGCAGAACCTGACTCAGGCAGGAATTGGATCTGTTGCCTCCTGTCTTTCCCATAAAGCAGCTCAAGGACACAACTTCGCCAGTGTAGAAAGTTAAGGACAGCTAGGAAGAAGATACACTCTGCCAGGAAGAGAGAAAGTCCCGTGTCAAAGACAGGTAATTATTTCAGCAGACGGCCGAAAGTAGAGAGCTGGCATAAGCAAAGGAGTTATAAGAGCTTTAGTTTAGCAAAGCAAAGTTTCAATGTTTCACGAATTCTTCTTGTCTTCCCTCTCATGTATCCACAGCCACCACAGATCTCAAACCTCAACCTGTGATCCCAGAGATATTTCAGTGAGCAAACAGTTACAAACATTTCACCATAGACTTGCAGCTAAGAGAATAACAAGAATCAGGTTTCATTTTGGCAGGTCCCTTTTCTGTGGTCAGAATCGTAGTACGTACAGTAGTGATAACAACATCTTCCTCTTGTTGAGAACTTAGGAGGCATTATGCTAAGGGCATTTCAAGAATTATATTAATGAACCTTCAACACTTTTTGAGGTAAGAACGATTACTTCTCCCTCTAAAAGGTGCAGGCAATGTGGCTTAGGAGGTTAAACAACCCAGCTGAGTTCCCACAACTGGTAAGTGGCAGTTTGGAGATGTGAAATCTCGTATGTCAGACGCCCAGATTCATGCACATTGGTGCTCTGTGTCCCCATCCCTACTCAGTCCCCTCTGTCTTTCCTCCCTGACCCTCACCTACTCTTCAAAGATGGGTAGGCACCATGGATATTATGGTTAGAAAATTTTGTCAAATTTATACACTAATTATTTTTCTGTAATTTATAAATTGTATGTAATTTATACAAAAAATCTCTTTCTTCTTTCTGCGTCTCCTTTTATTGACATCAGCTTTTCTCCTTTTACCACCTTTCCAGGCCCTACATAGTCCAAAATGTGTTCATGATATTAAAAATGTTTGTTAAACCCAAAGGTAAGGTAGAAGTTTCATTCCCAGTCTCTCTTAAGCAATATGATTCAGAAACAAAAGAGACCACTCATGAGAGAGACAAAAATCTTTTCCTATTCATTTTCTTCATTTATCTCCTTGGAATATTTTCCAATTTCTTTGTTAAAGGAGTGTCTTAGTATCTTTCCCCCTTTCATTACATTAGCACTTTCTCATTTATTTTCAGCCTTCTCTTGTTATCAGCATTTTTTTTCCTATCTTAAAAGCAGAGTTATGAGTTTTCTGTCCCTTAAGACTTTATAAGACAGTAAAAATATAACTCTATGGAGACTTTGCCTTATTCAATTTTTTACTCAGCTTGCATGTCTGAATCAAATCATTCCAGTGTTAATTGTTTGGAAATAGTGGTTTACTAGATCACAACTAGAAATAAAATTTGATGGGTTCAACCTTGTTCCTCAGGACGTATATCACCAAATCCTCTTTGGGAATTCTATTTTTTAGAGAAGGTAAAAATGGAAGCATCCTGATGAATTCTGTTGGTGTGTCAGTTCAATGGATGGGTGTCAAAATGCGGAATACGCTTGTTTTTTTCACAGTTGCTCTGGACACTGCCGTTCTGTGTTATGAATCTCTAAAGTAATGAAGGAAGCTGGCTTCTCCACATTTCACTTGGCAATCTCCTTCTTACCTACAGAGTCCCTCTATATATACATCAGAAGAAGTATCCACTAACACTTCCAGAACCTTTTAAAATCAGAACATTGTGTGACTTCAGAAAATTTAACTGACAATTTTTAAAGCGCATAACTTGGGTAAAGAAAATACCTCTGTTATTGATAGGAACTTTACTTGTTTTTCCTGCCAGTCATCCTGATGACTTGAATTACTAACAGGATGAGTTCCTTTTAACTGCTGAAAATATCCTCTCTAATTTGGGTTTAAAGGGGTTTCTAAATTACTTGTATTTCCTATTCACATGTGGAGAGTAAATACTCTATAGAAACTTGAGACTTGCTTGCAAAATTAAAATAAAGCAAGTAATGTTTCAATGATATGACTTCCTTGATTATTTCTTTCTTACCAAGTGAAATGGAGGACAATCAGTTATATCTCAGGCACTCCTGTAACACTGAAAACACTTAGCATCCAAAGTAAAAAAACTGTTGTAGGTGGGACATTTCCAGTTGTATCTTTGACATAAATCAACCAGAAAGCCTCAGGAAACAAAACTAGGGTATTAGCTCATGGTTTGGAATCATCTAGCCACAGGCCCTAATACAGAGCTTCTAGAAAGCTAAATATGGACAGCAGGTAGTTTTAGTTGTGGCAGATCCCAGCTGGGAAAGAAGGAAGATTCTGTTGTTGTCATGGATAAGCTGATATTTCTGTCACCCTTGCCAGCTACGAAATCCACGTTAAATCCTTGCTATACAGAACAGTCATGTTTTTACGATTACTAGGGGAAGATCAGAGCCCTAAATATTCACTAATTGGATTCCAAATAGATGATCTGATATCATGACTGTAGAGTACCAACTTAGAGGGAGAAAATGAAATCTATCTGGCCTTTTCTCTCATGAAGAGGAGCTCCCATTTTTCAGCACCTGGGACAGTAGTAACAAAAATAACAATTGCTTTTTTTAAATAAGAGGATAATTAACAGCAGCTTAAAACCTCCTTTACAGGGCCCTGGATTTTTTTGGGTTTTTTTCCCTAGCCTATGTGTCCCCATGTTCTCTAGTCTTCAAAGATTACATTTTCTCTAAATGTATTCCATATTCCCAAATAATGGTTCAAAACCCTATCCTGCATGACCTCAAGAGTCTAATATTTTGCTAGATCCTCATCTCCACTGAAAGTCTTCTTACATGTTCAATAAACAATTAGTGAAGCAGAAAGGCATATTGTTCTGTACATAGTAATGGTATACAAAAACAGTTTTCTAAGGAATAATTAAAAGCAGAGTTTAAGGACTATTTCTACGTCATTCTCACTGTCCTGCTTAAATTGCCCTCCACCCCATCTCTAGGTGGAATACTTGCTCTCTGAGCTCCCAGGAACCAGCGTACATTTCTCTATTACAGATAGCACTTACCACAGTGGAGTATGGAGGTTTACCTTTATGACTCTCTTCCTACCAGACCCTTCAAAGCATGCAGTATGTTCTGTTTCGTAGCCCTGACATCTATCACAATTCTTAGCATATCAACAATGGTCAATAAATATTTATTATTAAGATATTTTATCTTTGAAAGGGAATCCTAAGAGAGTTAGAAGTTTAGCTGATATAACAAATGTAGCCAAGTTCTTATTTGTGATAGACTTGAGTTCCTTCCAATTTGGTCTGCCCAAAGACTAAAATATCATAAATATCTCCCTTTCATTGTTACAAGACTCTTAGGGGGAAAGTTTGCCTCAGTGACTCTGGTTTTTCACATGCATGGGGGAGTCAGAACAATGTGAATGACTGTACTAATTGATCACTTACTATGTGCTAAGTATGAGAAAGAAAGTGGAAGCAAGAGAGAAAGAAACTAACTTAAGTCACTTATCAGCATTGTGAGGTAGATGTTGAATATGAGAGAAAATAGATTGAAAAAAATAAAAGGATTTACTGGACAAGTTAGGCATTTTCATGTAATTCAGATTCTAAGTAATACACTTTCAAAAACTAAAACAATCACATTTTAAAATATATTTTTGCTATTTGAAAATCTTAAAATCTCAATTTGTTGTTGATTTATACCTCATATCAAAACCTGCTTCAGGTCTATTTCCTTAAGCAGCCATTGTATAATCTGCATTTTAGATTTTTTTAAAGAGAGGAACAAAATGTTTATGAATGAAATTACATTAAAGAATCCCATCTCATCTTTTTCATGGTCGCAAATGAGTTTACTCTCAGCCCCTCTCCATTTGAATGTAAATCCTCTAGTTCACTAATTTGTTAATATTTTCTATAGTCTCAGAACTCTTACTTCGGACAAAATCTTACTATAATCGTTAAAAACAAAAAATTGCCCACATGGATCCACTTCCCCAGACTGCTGCTAGGGCTGCTCAAGATAGAGTTGAGAGCCATTTTCCTAAAGAGCAAGCTGATTCCTGTAAGAAATGAAGCTCTTAGAAAATCTTCAGGTAAATAAATATCAAGCCCAGTCTTATTGACATTTATACGTAAAATAAATAACTGAGAAAAGTTTATTCACTCTAATTAGTTTATTTAAATAACTCCTATATTTCTATGATGATGAAAATAGACATTGGTTCCCTTGTGTCTGTAAAAGGTAAAAATGAGAAAATGAAGCAGTGATTGAAAATTAATGTGTTCAATTATCCTTCTCGTTTTGATTCTTCTAATTTTGTTTGATTTCTTGGGATTGTCACTGTGATACAGTCTCACTGTGCTAAAAATACACAAAAACTCAATGTCAGGATACACAAATAGTAACTCCATTGCAAATACTAATGCACGATTTACATTTCACTCTACAGTTTACAAATTTCTTTCACATGATACTTGATCCTTACCCAATCCTTAGCAGCAAGCACCCCTACTTTTCAGATAAAGAAACTAAGGTTCTTCAGTGTGGCTGACCATAGAACAGCCAGTTATAGTAGGCTCAGGATTGAATTTTTAATTCCGAGAAAGACAAGTGCTTTTCTACTCTGTATTGTTAGAGAATAATTTTCAAAACCTCAAAATAATGACCCGCAGAAAAACATAAAATGAACACATACCAAAGGTTTAATATAACTTGTTAATTAATGAAGTTGCCAGTAAGATGTTAAAACCAGTCCAAAGATCATTTAAGAATCTAGATCTATAGAGGCAATTTAACAGTTTGCTGAGTTAAATACAAAACTGGTTAATGTCCAACATGGCCCAAACCCAAAACATTTGGGGTTATCTGTCTCATCACCCAAAAAGCATTTAAAACTCTACCAGACAAAAATCTTCAAGTTAACTACTGCTGATACATACTTTAAAAATAGCCCAATAAATAAAAAGTCAAGCTCAGCTCCATTATGAAAGAATACCCAGTATTCTCTTTTGCTTATTTTTGCTTATTACATTTCAGATAATTTTTGACAGTATATTATAGATGCTTTACTACAGACAGAAGGAAACTTAAAGACACATTGCCATGAATTTTCAAATAATGGGGGATTGGCTATGAAATGTTGAGAAATTATAGTACAGAGCAAGCTTGGCCTGAAGGCATCAGGAATAGTACCTATTAATTTTCAGTGAGGGAATCAAGAGTATCTGCCTAAAAGGAAGAATTGCAAATAATGCTAGGCTTGGAAAACAACAGCTACAACCATAAACCAAAAGTTTGTCTTTAAGAATCCATTTTCATTTACTATTTCACAAGGTTTCTGCTCTGTGCTGAGAGAAGAGAGTGCTCAAACAATAAAGTCCCTGCCTGCCCTCCAGGTGGTCCCTGTACAGAGGGGAAAATAGTTCTTCAGCAGTAATCTGGCTATGGTAATAAATAGTTAAGCTCCTGGGGAAGCGTAGGTGAAGGGCTCCATTTGGGAGAAGTGGTGAGGGGATTAGGGAAGCCTCCCTGGAGGAAGTGACCCCTTGCGCACTGGTTTGAAGGAAACATGGATGTTATCTGGGAGAAGGGAAGGGAGTTCTACGGGGAGGAGATGCATGGGGTGTTAAGGTGTTCAGTGTTCATAGAGCAAGGAGGGAGGGTGAGGTGAGAAATAAGAAATGAGGTTGGAGAGGCATCAGGAGAAGGACAAGTTAGGGGCTTCTCTGCTCTGCTGAGAAGATCCCTTCATCCTGCAGGCAAAGGAGCCTATTGTAGGATTTTAAACTGAGAAATACAGTGGGTCTCTCGAGGAAGAATGAAGAATGGACTTAAAGGGGAAGGGAACAGAAACAGGAAGACCAGTTAGGAGACCGACGTGGTTCTAAAATAATGAGGTGATAATGGAGGTAAGAAAAGTGATCCGAGACTGTTATAACAGGTAGGAGAAGATGTTATGTTTCCTGGGGATGCTCACCTGACTAGCTCTCTCACAGCTTACTGTCTCCGTCTCTGACAACAGAGGAAATGGTTTTCTGCTGCATGGGATGGCTGAGCGGGAAGAGAACCAATGTCAGGTCTCCCCTGGGAGCCAGCAGAAGGAGGGGGCAGGCGTCCCTCAGATTCGTGTGCGGTCCTGACGGTGCCCTGCCATCACGACAGCTCCTGCTCCACCCTCACCGCTCTGCTCCCTGCTGCTCCCAACCCCTGACCTGAAGCCACAGACATTGATTTCTTTTCTTCACTTTTTAGTTTTCACACTCTGGGCTCCATCAATGACTTCTGCGAGGAAGCACTTGTTCATAAAAGAGCCACCCATTTCCACACTGCAGTCAAAGGAACTTTAGCAGCTTTATTCTGCAGTTTCTTCACAATTACCCATTTCTTTCTCAGGGCCAAAGAAGTTTAATCGGCTTTGAAATCCAAATGAAACTCCCAAGCACTTGCTAGGTACTTCATTTTGAAAGTAAGGGAGTCCAGGAGAAACATATGCTTTATGTAAGAGAGATGGAAAGCCCCTTTCTCCACCCAAATCCATAAGCTCTCTCAGCCTCAGTTCTTCCTCAAACTTTTCTGTCTTGACATCTCCAAGGAAAATGCAACTGCCAGCTTGATTGTTGTTTGTTTTTTGGTTTTCTTTTCTTTCTTCTTCTTCTTTTTTTAATTCTTTTCACGGTACTTATCCAACTCAGCAAGAGTTACTCATAGGTCTCTTGACATTCTGAGTTGAGTTGTGCCGAAGTGAAAGCACACAGACCCAGATGAAATGCAGAAACATCCCACGGGTGCTGAGAACCTCAAAGATGCTTTCTAATTTTGTATCCTTCAAGGCTTGAGACCTTTAATTAAGAAAGGATATAAATATAACAAATGTAGACGAATTCCCTGAAGTTTAAGATAGGGACCCCAAGATTATGCCAGGGATAAAAACTGTGCCTTGAAAATTCTTGATTGACTCCTCTAATGAGAGCCTGAGATTTCTCCCTCATAACCCCGTGCCTGTCTCCTGATTAATTTCCTTCCAGTACTTAATCTTCAGTGCATGACACTTTAACCACTAAGCTTATTATTCTAAAAATAGTATTCTAGCTGTGCCATCTTAGCAGATATACATGTGATGATCTCATTTCTACACCATTTCCTTAGGTGCTTAAATGTTAATATCAGACTTGTACAAAATGTAATAAACAACCATGCTAACAGAGATAAGTAATTTTTCAGCCAGCTCAATTTCCTAACTCCTATATGCAAAAGGACTTTCACAGATTTTTCCACTCTGAACCCTCACTGGAACTGATAAATATTCTTTTATGGGAACAGTGAAGAAAGTCACTATGTTTCCATCTGAGAGCAGGAGTGGCTCTCTAGCTATACAAACTGATCAAGGTAGCTTATGCCTCACCACCTTGGGCTGTGCCTTGTCAGTGAATTTTTATGACAACTTCTAAGATAAAAATAAATTATGGAGGATTTTTATCGAGACTCTGGGTTAAGAAATTCATTATGTTGGGGAACAAGGCAAGAGTCAGGCATAAAGACAAAATCAGAGGGAACTATTTAGGTTGGGTAATAAAATGAGATTTATGTCTCAATCCTTTTCTCTCTCTTGCAGTGTTAGGTGAATGGATACACAGGAAGACATTTCAGTTCACATAAAACCTTTACTAGGAGAAGGAGACATCGTAACACCTCACTGTAGTCTATTGAAAGCACGGCACTTCCAGTCGTGAATGTGGTTGCCTCGGTGCATCAGATTTTCCTAAGATTATAATGTGCCACCTGCTATTACCGCCTGCTGGAAATAGTGCCCTGCTTCCCAGGCACACTGCTCCCTCCCTCACAAACAGAAGGCTCAAGTGGCTGGAATACAAGATGAGTTTGGCTCCTTGCCAGTGTGCCCAGAAAAACATACATAATCAATAGGAAAAACACACTGACCTTAGATTTTTCCTTCAGCAGTTCTCTAAATAGAAGTCCTTACCTGACCTTACTTTCCGCCCCCCAAAAATAAAACAAAACAAACAACAACAAAAACTGTGTAAGTTACACATATAATTTTTGAGGCAGCATTGTTAAATAAATTTCTCAAAAAAACAAATCTCCATGGCTTGTTACAGCACATCCAAAAACTTTTTGTCTTCCTCAACATTGTAACTTTTTAACTCCAGTGGTTCAAGTATGAAACAGACATCATTTCCTAGTCACTTCACAAGTCTGGGAAAGCATAAACACAGGTGAATGATATTGTGCTGTCAAGATTTTTTAAATGCTGACTCTAAATAGGTTGCACTGAGTTATTTACACTTTCTTATGTGTTGTGCAAGGACCCTTGAAATTGCAGCATTTAATTATGTGACAATTACTTTAAGACGGTCAGAAAATATCACACGCCTCTGCCTTTATCCTCTTACCGACAACAACGAAATAGAGAAAAAGATGAACACGTGTAAATTGAAAAATCTTTTGGTTGAATATTGCCTAACATAACACGTTTGCTGCCACGTATCAGTAATGCAACAAATTCATCCGTGTCATCTCAGGACCTCTGGGTCACTCTTCATCCATTCAGGTCTCTGTCCCCAGCTCAGGGTTGCATTCTCTCCCTTTGAGTCCAGCTTTATCCTACAGGCGAGATCCAATGCACACAAGATGGCTCAGTCAATAACCTGGCTTCTTGGTTCCTTACATCTCCATCTCCAAGGACATTCTCTTCCAATGTACACAGCCATCCACTTTATGCCCATATTATAGACGCTGACTCCCCCACTTCCGAAATGATAATTGTAGACATCCTGCTCTCTCACGACAGCTTTGTAACTTTCTAGCATTCTTATACATCAGTATAAATAGACTTTTCTTCAAGCTTTCCAAACCACAATTGGATCTTCACTCTCCATCTTTGTCAGTCCCTTACAGGTTTCCTTTTCTTATCCACGAGAATCCACCACCTGCAAAATGCTGCTGACCATATCATCAATTTCCTTTTCCTATTGCCTTTCTGTCCACCCACTTGGCAAAATCCAGAAAATCCAGTGTCTGCCAAATGAGGCAGATTGTTGCCAACATTAAATAACAGTCACCAGTCTCAACTGGGAGCTCAAAAGGGTCCAGATATTATGCTGTATTTCTCTGGTTAGCACTCTCTCCAATTCTCCACCGGAGCTATTTCAAGCATTCTGGAACTGAGGAGATGATGCTTGTCTGAGATACAGGTGTTGAGATTACCAGTATAGAGATGGGAAGTGAAGCCATGGTATGCAGCTGCCCAGGGAGAATGTGAGGAGTGAGAAGGAAATGGTCCTCGGAGAGAGTCCTGGGTGACATTAATGTAACAGACGTTCAGAAGAAGAAAACACTGACTGACTTACAGAAGAAACCGACAAGGAATGGCTAAAAAATGGAGAAGAAAACCAAAAAAAAAAAAAAATGTGGCCATTAGTTTTGTCAAGCACACTGATCATTTCAAGAAGGAGGGGATGGTGAAAATGTCAAACATTATTGATTGACCACATAAATACTAAGGACTGACCCTCCAGGTTTAAAGCCAGAGAGGTCATTGAGGACCATGGAGAGGGAATTTCAGTGGGAAAGTGGGTGCAGATGCCAGATTTCATCAGGCTGAAGCCTAAGAAGGATGTGAGGAGTTGGGAAAGGGCATAATCATTTCTGACAAGACGTTTGGCCAGGAAGGTAGATTCAGGAATGCTAATTGGAGAGGAGCATGGGCTTGAGATAGAGGGTTGATATTACTAAAACCCTACCTTTTACGTAAGAGTGACTGGGAAGTCTGTGGAAACTATCTGAGATTTCCTCTGTGTGGCCATCAAGCCCTGTTTGTTTAAAAAGACCTTACACTATAAATCCCTCCATCGTTTGCCATTGCTGTATGTGCATATGCTCAAACTTTTTAAAGTGGCTTAAAGCCCCTTGCTAACCTGGCACCAACCTAGCTCTCTCCTGGGGAGTCACCACTCTTCCCAGACGCTTGCTCCAGATGCACAGAAGGCCTCCAAGTTCCTGGGGTGTTTGTCCCTCCCTCCCTCACCTCTGCGGTTTTGGATACAAAGTTCCATCTTCCAGGAACTCTACTGCCACTATTTCCCTGGCCAACACATACCTGCCTCTCACTGTGTAACTGCTCCTCAAAGGAAGCCTTTCCCGTTTCCAAAATCAAGGTCAAAGACCCTACCTCCACACTCCCGAAGCATCCTGCACTTCCCTGTCACGTCTTCCTTCACACATTATCCTACAGCTGTGTCTGCCTGTCTCTTTCACTGCATGTTTGAACTCCATGAGAACAGAGACCTTATCTGCCCTATTACCATTATATCTCCAGAACCTAGTACATTGTTTGGCGTAGAGTTGCTCAATAAAAACACATTCCCAAAATGACAAATTGACACAGTTTAAAGAAAAGTTAAAGCATTTGCTTAATCATATGAGAATTTTATTCAATATTAACTGAGATTCTTGAAGAGTATTTTCTCTTTTACTACTATGGCTTAAACATTTTCAATGACTTCTAATACTTCTAACCTTACTTTAATCATTTTTTATAACACATTTCATATTCTAACATACTATTTAATTTATTTATTCATCTTGCTGACAATCAGAGCTCCTTCTTTAGAATGTAAGCTTCCTAAGGGCAGAGACCCTTTTTGTTTTGCTCCTTGGTGCATCCCCACATAACCATGCCTTGGAACATGAACAAATAAAGGAATGAATGAAATGTTTCTACATGTTCTTTTCATTAATTAGGAATCTTATAAGATTTTTACCCTATGTCTGAAAGTATGTAAAATAACTTACATATTCAAACATGATGCAACCTAACTCATTTCTATTTAAAATAAATTCATTCCACTATGCTAAGTGAAATGTCAGACAAAGATAAATATTGTATGATATTACTTATATGTGGAATCTAAAAATACAACAAACTAGTGAATATAACATAAAAGAAGCAGACTCACAGATATAGAGAACAAACTAGTGTTTATCAGTGAGGGGGAGCAATATAGGAGCGGGGGACTAGGAGGTACAAACTATTGAGTATAAGACAGGCTCAAGGATGTATTGTACAACACGGGGAATATAGCCGATATTCTGTAATAACTGTAAATGGAAAGTAAACTTTAAAAAATTGTATAAAAATTTTAAAAAAATTTTAAAAAGAACTAGCAAAAAATAAAAATAAAATAAGTAAATAAAATAAATTCAGTCCACCCAGAAGTAGCAGAGCTAATTCTTCCAGTAATTACATTTGAGAATACTGGGGACCAAAGACTTAGCACTAATTTTTTCAGTAGCCAAAGTGGGAAACCTGCAGTATTACATCATTTTTATTTCCCTGATAACAAAAAGGGTAGAACTTTCATCTGCAGAGTCAAAACTGCTCTTGCAACTGTTCTCTTATAGGAATTTATGGCAATACTCCTTGTATAAAGTACACAGAGTCTTACAATGGATAATATCAAAAAAGTACATTTTTTCACCAAAGGCATAAATAAAATGGCAAGAGGACAATTCTCACATCAACAGGGGGCACACCATTTCATCACTCAGCAAAGGCATTTTTGTAAAAGTCTGATGAAATAGTCTAGACACTCTTGCTTTTAATAGTCTAAAAATATAGAGAAAGACAATATTTGTTGATTAAAATGAGAATAGAGGCAAATTAACATTCTATTGTAGAAGTTTAAGGAACAAATTTTAAAACATAGATGGCTTACACTTAAAAAAATAATTTTATCACATTGAGAAAGCAGTACCTCTTTATTGTTCAAAATTTGAGAAGTAAAATAATGTACACATGCAAATCACCCAAAATCCTGCCACTCCAAGAGAACTTGCTGTGGTATATACACTTCCATTATCAACCCAACACACACACACACACACATTCCCAGTTAGCTATGTGTAAAGTGAAATTATAGCTCTCCCTGAAGTTTATGAATTCATCTTATATTACATAATTATATGTATTTTATATTTTAACTGAAATAAGATCTAAATATTCACAATATTTTTTAATCTGGTTTTCTGCCTAATTATAAATACACTATGACCACCATTCACTTCAGGCCAGAGGGCATGTGCTTTTATGCATAGTATATAATATACAGTGGACCCTTGAACAACATGAATTTGAACTGCACAGGTCCACTTATAAGCAGATTTTTTTTTTCAATAAATAAGTACTACAGTACCACATGATTCACAGTTGGTTGAATCCATGAATGTGGAACCACAGATGTGAAGGAACTGTGGATATGGAGGGCTGACTATAGTTATACTTGGATTTTCAACTGCACGGAGGGTTAGCACCCCTAACCCCCATGTTGTTCAATACATTATATAAAATATATAGTTTAACTTTCTCACACTTCATTCCTAGTGAGTCACTGTGACCTCAAAGTTCTACACTATACAGCATACAACAATATAATGTGAGCCTGAAAATGTTTTAGATTTGTTTAATCCAACTGTCCCCTCCATTCAAAGAAGTAAAGAAGCAGCCATAGGTCTTTGATATTACTTTGTATTTTCAGCACAGATTGTCACTCACCAAAATATTTTACCTGCAAAATATATCTCCGAATAGCTAAATAAGTTTATATGTTGACCAATATGGTCTAATGTTAAAAATAAAGTAAGCTCTCAGCCTAAAGGAGAATGCTAATTTTAAGGAGAATGCTAATGCTAAAGGAGAATGCTAATCTCTTTGGGATAACTAGGTATTTTTACCTATCCAATATCCTTTGTATATCCAATGTCCTATTACATCAAACTATGGTGGAAATTTTAAAGCCACAGCTCTAATTTGGCACAAAAACATTATGTCAGTCTATATCCATTTTTCCAAAGTCATGATCCAAGATCATGCAGTAGCAGACCCAGGTCTCTGAATTGTTTACCAAGTTGTTTCAGTAAAAGGTTTTAAAAGAGCAGCGGTAAGATGCTGTTTGTTTTATACAATTTGAAATCATATTTTATGAGACTATGTCTGCCTGTTAAGATTTTCGCAGCAGTATTTAGCGACAGGTTTACAAATATATATACTATATTATATAATAAGAAATAATAAATCAACTAAAACATTAAAATATTGAGTCTCTACAATCTGGCCACACAGATGACTCTTACCTGTCGTGCCAATGTTAATGATGATTTGATGAACACTGAAATATCCTTGAGCTATTCTGATAATTTCATCAATAAGACGAAATAGGGACGTCAGTGATTAACATAACTGTGTCTGAATCTAAATCATTCTTCATACAAAAGATTACTTTGAGAAATCCTAGCTCTGTAATTTAGGCTACTGAGGGAAATGTAGCATGTATTTCTAAACAATGTCTAATAAAATGATTGGTCTGTCCATCTGAGATAATAAAGCACCTTAGTCTTATAGATGAGATTGGCTTTGATTTATATGAATTTTGAAGGAATTAATTAGAGCCAATGGTTTAGCAACAAAAGAGATCATTCCTAATACTAGTCAGCTCAGGTGGCCATAACAAAATACAATAAATTGCATGGCTTAGAAAACAGAAATTTATTTTCTCACAGTTTGGGGGCTGAGATCCAAGATCAGGATTCCAACATGGTCAGGTTTTGGTGAGAATTCTCTTCCTGGCTAACAGAAGCTGTGTCCTTACCTGGCCTTTCCTAGGGGAGTGCAAGTAAAGAAAGAGAGAGAAGAAAGAAATCTTTTCTTCTTCTTCTTTTTATAAGGCCACCAATTGTATTAGATTAGCACCCTATCCTTATGACCTCATTTAACCTTAATTACCTCCTGAAAAACTCTTTCTCCAAATACCATCACATTGGGAATTAGGGCTTTCACATATGAATTTGGAGGGAAACAATTCCATCCATAGCATTCTTCAAAACAGTCTTTGAAGATTCCAGTGGAAAGAAATTTTCTTACAGTGTTTAAATTTTTATTTTGGCAAAACAGAATTCTTGGGTAAATGAAGTTACTAGCTCCCCAGGTGGAAAAAATTTCTAGCACCTAAGAAATATGGGGGTTATTTTAGGGGTTGAATTTTTGCACCAAATATTGGTTGGAAGCGATAGAGGTTTGATTTTCAATAATTCTTCTTAGCATTCACCCCATTCATTTAACAGATATTTGTTGAGTTCCAAAAATGTGCCAAGCATTGTCCCATGCTTTTAGTATGTTTCCTAAACAAAGCAGACATAAACCTCTGCCCTGATTTAGCTTACTTTCTAGGATAGGGCAATAAATGATCAATAAACATAAAAAATAATTATTTTATTAGTACATTAGAAGGTGAGTACTATAGAAAAAATAGAGCAGGGTAAGAAGAGAGGATGTTTGGGGGTATAATTTTAAATAGAGTGGTCAGGGCAGGACTTTTTGAGAATTTGACAGTTGTATAACATTTAAAGAATACGAGGGAGTTACACATGTGGAGATCTGGAAAACTATCCTTCAAGGCAGAGGGAACCACAGTGCAAATGTCCTAAAACATCAGCCACTCTGTCATATAAGGTAAAGAGGTTGTGACAGAAATCGAGAATGGTGGCTCAGCCCAGGATACCAGCTGTGGAAATAGTTCCAAGTGGTTGGATTCTAGATCTATTTAGTAGATAAAGCAAACAGAATTTGCTAAAGAATTGGATGTGGGATGCTGCAGAAAGAAATTATTAAAGATGAACTCAAGCTTTTGGGTCTCAGCAATGGCGGCAATGGAATATTCAACTGAAGCAGGGGTGAAGCAGGTCTTGGGAAGAAGATCACAGGTCAATATGATATGATATAAAAAACAATAAATCCAAATCACACTCAGTTAAATTTAAAGTCAAAGCAAAAAGATAGCCACCAATTAAAATTTATTAGAAGACTCTTTGAAGAAAAAAAATTTAGAAGAATGGATACTTAATAAACCTTTATGACTCCAAAGATTTATTACCATATTTTGCTGAATCTAAGCCAGGCTTGATTTCAGATACACTATTTTATTTACCACTATGATAGGAAAAATTTTGACAAATTATTGTCAAACATTGATTGTGAGACATACCAATTTTAAAATATGATATTGTAATAAGTATGATGATGTGATATTAGTAAATGAGTACAGTGTTAGATGTCTATAATACAAAAAGGAATAAAATATGGCCCTAGAAGATCTGAGGTATTTTCCATGTTTGTTTGATGGATTAGTTGATTGATTATATTTTCTGAATAAGTATGCTAACAGGTTTGGGATATCTGTATGGATTTCTGATACCTTTGTTAGACCAGAAGAAATGTTACTATATGCAATTACATTAAAACTGCATTATTTGAAAAACTGGTTCCAGAATTTTTCTTAAGATGGGAACTCTGTAGAGAAAAGACCTTGATAAACCTCTAAGGTAAAAGGTGAATACTGAGTGTGTAGATATCATCAAGGGCCAAAGCAATGCAAGGCAGTACAACTTGAGAGCAGGAACAAATTTGTTTTCCTCCAGCAAGAGAGAGACAGAGGGGGGGTGGGGGGAGGGAGAGAGAGAGAGGAGAGAAGGGAGAGGGAACAGAAGGGATGGCTGGAGACTGTGGGGAGGGGATTGCTAGAGGAAATCCCCATGTGTTAGGGGAGTGGCTATGGTAGGCAGAATAATGCCCCCCACCTCCACTCCAAAAAGATATCCAAACCCTAATCCCAGTAATCTATGAGTGTTAGATTACATGGTAAAAGGGGATTAAAGTTGCAAATGGAATTAAGGTCACTAATCAGCTGACCTTGAGATGCAGATATTATCCTTGATTATCCAGGTAGGCCCAATATAATCATAAGGGCCCTTAAATACGAAAGAGGGTGGTAGTAGAGTCAGTGTTAGAGTGATACCATTTGAGAAAGACTTGACTGGACATTGCTGGCTTTGAAGATGGAAGTGGGCCATTGGCCAAAACATATAGGCAGCTTCTAGAAGCAAGAAAAGACAAGAAAACAGATTCTCACAGTTTCCAGAAAAGAATGCAGCTCTGCTAGCACTTTCATCTTAGCCCAGTGAGACCCATTTTGTACTTCTGATCTCCAGAACTGTAAGATAATACACTGTGTTGTACTGAGTTGCTAAGTTTGCAGTAATTTGTTGCATCGGCAATAGGAAATCAGTACAGTGGCCAAATGGCATCTAATAACAGTGATGGCCCTTCTCTCCCTATATGCGTGTGTCATCCATTCCTACCATTGAGATATAGAGTTTATTCCTCCACACACTTAAATCTAGGTTGGCCTGCAGTTCTTTGATGGATAGATCATGGCAAAAGTGACACTATGCTAGCTCTAGTCTTAGATTTTTAAAGGGATTGGCAGATTCCACCTGGTTCTCTTCCAATGCTCTCTTGGAAGACTCCCTCTCAGAACCTAGCCACAAGCTGTGAAAAGTTCAAGCCATATGAGAGCCACTCATAGATGTTCCCAGACAACAGCCAGCACCAAAGGTTTGCCAGGTGAGTGAGCCACCTTAAATATCCAGTCCAGTTGAGACTCTAGATAACACACCTTAGCTGATATCTCATTGCAACCACATGAAAGACCCCAAGCATGAACCTCCCAGCTGATCCCAGTCAACCCACAGAACTGTGAAAAATAATAAATCTTATTTTCAGCCACAAAGTTTTGAGGTAGTCAACAGGAACAGATGCTTATTGTTCAATTTGAAGTTGTTTATATTGCTACGATATAGCTTTCATCCGGTTCCCCACAAATAAATGTTCAGAAATATCTACTCTGCATGTGTATATTCATGCGTGTATGTGTGTGTGTTTTAGGTATGAGGAGTATGATTAGTGGAAATGTGGAAATTGTGGAAGGGGCTGAATTTCACATCCACATTAGAGGGAAACATAAAATCACATACGGAAACAGAGGAGTGGTAACCATGAAAACACAAGCTCACTGGGAAATTTCCTAGAAACATGTAATTATTTACATGTTTGGTACTGGGGACTTGAGCCACTCTCAAATAGCAGGGAGACATTACCTAACATAAAATTTATCCATTTTTTAAAATAAGAGGCAAAGATAAATTTGATTTGTCTATCTACAACTCTGTCTTACCTACATAACTTCTGAGCCTAAAACTATGCCTGGTACATGATAGGTGCTCAGAAATGTTTGTTGGTTGTTCAGCACAGAATTAAGAAAGAAGATAATGTATAGAAATTTTCAATTCTTAAGTCTCCATAAACTGACAATAGAATTTGAGATATTCCTACTTAACCTTTTCCTCCATATCCCAAAATATCACCACTTCAAGAATGAGACTAAAAGATGTGGCACATATATACAATGGAATATTACTCAGCCATAAAAAGAAACGAAATTGAGTTATTTGTAGTGAGATGGATGGACCTAGAGTCTGTCATACAGAGTGAAGTAAGTCAGAAAGAGAAAAACAAATACCGTATGCTAACACATATATATGGAATCTAAAAGAAAAGAAGATGGTTCTGAAGAACCTAGGGACAGGACAGGAATAAAGACACAGACGTAGAGAATGGACTTGAGGACACGGGGAGGGGGGAGGGTAAGCTGGGATGAAGTAAAAGAGTGGCATTGACATATATACACTACCAAATGTAAAATAGATAGCTAGTGGGAAGCAGCTGCATAGCACAGGGAGATCAGCTCCGTGCTTTGTGTCCACCTAGAGGGGTGGGATAGGGAGGGTGGGAGGGAGATGCAAGAGGGAGGGGATATGGGGATATATGTATATGTATAGCTGATTCACTTTGTTATAAAGCAGAAACTAACACACCATTGTAAAGCAATTGTACTCCAATAAAGATGTTAAAAAAAAATAAAAGAATGAGAGTAGGCAACAGAATAACAGTTAGTGTGGGTGGGAAGCGTAATCTACCAATGATCTGTAAGTAAAGGCAAAGAATATGGAGGCTGATGATTAAATAGTCAATATATTGGCACCACTGTTTAAAATATACACTTATATCAATCTTCTTCTAAATTTATTAACAAAACTTCCATTTCTCCTAAAAGGGTGCAATGATAAAGTAATTTTAGAGGGTGTTTTATTATTTAGTTCAGGCAAATACCCTAGAGATAGTGCATTCAGATTTTTTAGATTTAGTATTGACAGAACTATACTGTCATTCAAAGTTTCCAGAATTAGCAGCTAATTGTTATTTTTTTAGATACACACACATGCACACATACATACTATTCATTTATCCCTTTCTCTGTCCAAAATAGATTTGAGACCATTGACAACATTATTTCATTGATAATAAAATATAGAACTGAGAACAATAAGAGGAACCAAATAAATTTCCTATCAAATCTGGTGAACAGACATTGAGGGGCTGAACCTCAAATTTGCTTCAGAGTTTTCTATCCTAACAGTCAGGAGAAGATGATATATTAGATCTCATTATCAGAAAGGACTGTGAGGATATACTCTAAGACTCTCAAATTGATTCCAAATAGCTAAGGGACTGTTGTATAATGTATTTGATACAGTCTATATATTATGGATTTGTAAGAAGGTGAATCAATACTAAAATGAATAGGTTCACCATGGATGGTGCATTCAATACAAAGACTTTGGTCTAGTCTGAAGATAAATAGACATGAGGAATGGTCTTCACACAGCAAATTTGATTTAGCAAAGCATGTGGCATAGAGATATGTGTTAGAAATGTAGGTACACCAGGTGAGTCTAATGGCAAAGAAAGTTCTGCAGTAAATTCTATTCTGTTGAACAAATTTTGTTAAGGATATTGATAAAATTTGAAAATCATATATAACTAGAATGTCAGTTATATCTTACATAAAATAATCAGGATTAACAATTAAAAAAAGACTTTAGCACACTGAACTCATGGGCTATTTTTGTTTGAGGGACTTAGTAATGGCCATGTAGGTGTCCTCCACTCAAATGCAGAGGTCAGGAGAAGGACAAGGAGGATTGAGATCCACATGGACCCATCTGCCCCTCCACCGAACATAAAGCGATGGTTCACTGGGTCCCAAGAATACAGGTCAACAATACCGCCACATGCAGCCAGAGAGAGAAGAGAAAAGGAACAAGACCTCAGAGATGTAGAGGAGGTGTCTACATGGGTAGAAGAAAAGAGTTCAAGAGAGGGTGAACTTTGTGCTTTTAAAAGTACAAAGACTGTATCCACTAATAACTGCAGACTAAATAATGTCTTAGTGCTGAGCAGGCAGATTGAAAAATTTCCCCTCCATTGTGAGAAGGCTTAAAGAGGGTGATTAGAAGTGGCCCTAGGGGAGGGAGAAGGGTGTTCTTGCATTTTCCTCTTAACCCATTGAACATAGTAAATACGTTTATGATTAAGGAGGGATATGGCTAACTATTTCCAGGAAGGAGCCCATAAGTGTGTCTGGGGAGACCTGGTCCTACTTTACTGCAGCCATTTCTCAACACCTACACTGCTCTTTTGTCCTTTTGAGGTTATTGAAATGGGTGGTCCAGCTGTGGTGATGGACCAAATGTCAAAAGGGAAACCTTTTACAGTATTAACATAAATCCAATACAGAGTGAACAGAGTGTTGAAAGGTCATAAACACATTTTACCTGAAGAATAGTTGAGATAATAACGAAGATGTTAAATCTATGGAAAAGAAGGTGCATAGAGACCAAGAAAATCCTATAATATTTAATCAATTGTCAAGTAAAAGGCAGATTCGATGTGTTCTATAAGATCCCAGAGGGTCAAACTAGGTCTTCCTGATAAAGGTCATAAGAAAACAAACTTTAACTTTGTGAAATGTAACAGTGCTGTAATGATTTAATCACTTGCTTAGGAGATTTGCCATAGTATCAGTCACTACAGGAAGTGCTAGGACACAGCAACGCTGAAGACAAAACTCCTGTCCTACCAGCACATTCTGATGGGGGAGAAAAGCAAGTAAGGAAAGTATAAGTAGTTATTATTGTTTAAAAGGATGTGATCAGGGAGATGTGAGAACCTGTAACTGAAAGAGACCTTTCTTAGTTAGGAGAGCTAGGGAAGGTTTCACTGAGGACAGGATAGAATCAGCCAGCCATCAGAAGAGCTAGGGGAGGTCAGAACAGTAAGGATACGGGCCAGAAGCATGAAGATCTTGGCTTGTCCAAGGCACAGAGAGAAGTACCATGTAGCTCAAGCAGAGTGAACGAAGGGTAAGAATGGTGACAGATGCAGTCAGAGAGGACGGCAGGAGCCAGATCCTGCAGGACCTTGTGGGCTATGATGAGGATTTTGAATTTTATCCCGAGAGTATTGGGATGCCTCTGATGAGCTTCAAGCAGAGGAGTGAAATAATCAGAATGTGTAAGAGGAAGAGGATTACAGAAGACCAGCAGGAAAATTGGAGACCATAAATAATCGTAAATGACTTTTTTGTCTAGACATAAAAGGAAAAGAATGAATGAAGATAACAGAGTCAGTAGGAAACAGAAGAGAAACATGGCAGCCATCCACAAAAATAATTGAGTTAATTCCCACCTGGTGGAACAGACAAGGATTCTGTGACATGAAGACAAAAGAAAGAACCAGGGAAACCAATGAGTGATAACTGCAGGGCACATGAAAGGGGGCTGAGGAACAAGAAATTTTCCTGGGGTGAAATAGAAAACCTTTTCATTCAGCTCTATCACTGAGGCATCCTGGTGAGAGAGGCTCAGCTCTGGGGAAGAGATGAACTACTGTTTATCCCAAAGAAGAAACAGCCAACACTGTGCTGGGAAGAGAGGATTGTCTATTTGTTCAGCCGTGCCCTAGAAATATGGGGAGCCCGAGCAGTGAATCCAGAGTATTCCAGTGGTTCATGCCTGACCAGAAAAGAAATAAAACATTGATAGTTGTTACTTCTGAGGCCAAGTTGACTGTAGGAGTTGGGAGTGGTATGTTATTGACTGAATGTTTGTGTCTCCCAAAATTCATATGTTAAAACCTTAACCCCCAAAGTGATGGTATTTTCAAATGGGGCCTTTGGGAGGTAATTAGGGTTAGATGAGGTCTTTAGGAAGTAAAGGATTACTGCCTTTATAAGAAGAGACACCAGAGAACTTGTTCTTTCTCTCTCCATGCTCACACAAAGACGAGGTCATGTGAGTGCACAGCAAGAAGGCAGCCATCTGTAACCCAAGGACAGATCTCTCACCAGAAACCAACCCCATCAGCACCCTAATCTCAGACTTCCAGCCTCTACAACTATGAGAAAAAAAATTTCTGTCGTTTAAGCCATCTTCCCTAAGGGCCATCCTTTGGACCTCACAGTCTTTGATTTCTTTATGTGGTTGATGGATAATTCTAACTCACTTTGGATGCAGAATGTGGTTCCTAAAGCATATTTTTTTTTACTGGAGGTTCAGTATTGATGTTGGCCCCAGTACTGATAGGAGTTGATAGGAATAAATATTTCTATTTTCTGTATAGAGCAATTTAGGCTAGCAGAGTGGAAATAAAATGAGCTGGATGGAGTTCATGGCATTGGAAATATCAGTGAAAAAGCATAAAGGGGGCCAACTAGAATCAGAGAGCCATAGGGTTCACATATCTCATAGAATTCTAAGAAATAATCCTTAAGTTTCCAGGACAGGAAAAGGGTGATAAGAGGAGAGCCAAAATACTTGTCTTGCCCTAGGACTTATGCAAATGAGCACAATTCTTGTATGACTCCTGATGATCCAGAAGGTAGCCTAAGAGTCAGTCTAAGTGGCTGAAACTTCCCAAGTACTGGTGATGTCAGAACATCAATGAGCCAGAGGAAGTATGAGACATAGAAACTGCAAACTATGAAGTCCTAGCTGGAGAGTTACAGTGAATTTTTATGTATAAATTATGTTGTAACAAGATAGAGGGACAGGTCATGTTACCAGCAGTGTCTCTCATCTATCTGGCTGATGTGCTTTGTTTGGGTAGCAGTCTGTGGGTGGTGGGATAAGGGCATGAAACTTAAGGATCTCGAGGGTTTCCTCATCCACGTGAGAACTGCAATTGCCTCAGCATCCCACGCCTCACTCTATACGTACAAGTACATTAATACTGCAACAGCTCTATGAGGTAGGTTGAATTATCGATATTATCCCCATTTTACATATGAGAGCAGATTGCTACTCTTAACTTCTACCTTGGACTGACTGCCTCTGGGTT
Organism: Balaenoptera ricei; assembly: GCF_028023285.1. Taxonomy (NCBI): domain Eukaryota; kingdom Metazoa; phylum Chordata; class Mammalia; order Artiodactyla; family Balaenopteridae; genus Balaenoptera; species Balaenoptera ricei. The sequence continues at coordinate 67,174,043 of NC_082650.1, forward strand.
GTCACAACTTTCAAGGAGATTCTTAGAAGTGAAACTCTTTCATGTACTTTATGGTACTCTGGATTCTTGTAGAAAGTATCTGCCTGGCAGTTTGGGGCTACCTGACAGAGAGTAGTTCCAGAAACCAGAGATCCAAAGAATGATACTCAACACCCCTCCATGGAAAGTAAGCATCTAGGCTGCTAAACTCGAGCTGGGCCATGGCAATGGAGAGAGATAGGAAAAGACTTACTTGCTAGCTGTGAAACCAAGGACGGTGATTGATCCAGGGGGTGGCATCTGTGGGCAAATTCAAAACAAGGGAAAAGGTTTTGTGCAGTAAAACAAATGTCAGAGAGTAAGACCACCGTTACATCCTTCTCTAAGTAAAATTCCCCTGAAAATTCTAGCTTTTGGATTTAGTCTCAGACTCAGGGGTTTTTTGGGGCATAGGGAGGTGAGGCCTGTGGGGAGCCATTCTCAGCAAGATACTGAAATGATCTCTTGGGGAAGGTGAAATCCAGTGGCAACTTTCTGTGTAGACATTCTCTACAAAATTTTTGAGGTTCTCTCTTTCACTGTGCCTTTCCTAAGGACTTCTGTTCCATAAAAACTATAGATTTGCTTTGTTTTGATTTGCTTTGCTGGCTTCTTCATAAACTTTCTCTGGTAATAAATATTTGTCAATTAAAATGATCTGAATGAAATTGAATTAAAGAGTGAGACTGGAGGAGCAGAGTTCTTTATTTTCCACATGAGAGAGGAGATCTAGATTACTTTATTCAGTTCTCTTGGAAAGACAGCTGTATACATGAGTTTCTAGTATCCTCAGTGACACACCACATCATACCTTACCCTGGGCAATGCAGCAAAGGACTGTCAGTGGTATCCTCAAAATCCCTCCCCTACAGACACATACACTTGGAGATTCACTCTTATCACCCACTCCTCCCTACTCTTAGCATCATGATCTCAGGGCTTCGGGGGAAAAAAAAATAAAGTATCTATCTCTTCATTAAGTTCCTTTCAAAATGCTTAGGGACCAGTGACAGAAGGAAACAGCTCTGTTAATGGTTCCCTTGGAACTTCTTTTTGATCTAAGCTGTCCTCTTAATAGAGAGCCTACTACTGATAAGTATCTGTATCTCACATCTTCCACCTCCTAGATAGTCCATGGAGGCCCATCAGTTACCCCAGGTAGAAGGTTAGATCCAGATGGGATCTCCAGGGAACTATCTGGAGAGAAAAATAAATCTAGCCTCCCCTGTTTAAGACTAAAAAAAAATGTCAAACACAATAAAATTGGTTAAGATATGTGACACAATACTCCAGGGTATATGCACCTTTAGAAACCATGTAAGTAATGAAATGAATTAAGAATTATGTTATTAATAGTTATTGCATAATAATAAATTAATGGACTAGAAACCCAGTATCTTACATTAATTAATATGAATGTGCCAGTAACGGTATACAAGGAAAACACACAAAATGTAGACAATGCTGTCTTTATATGGATGAATCATAAAGCAAAGAGCACTGCCGAGCTTTCTAGTTTACTTATATTAATTTTGGATATTAGCAATTACAACTTGTGCATGCAAAATTCCATAAAAATGCAAAGCTACCATGAAATAAAATTAACAGGGAGCTTTAGAAATTCATTAAACAGAACTTAAGTAGCAGCATCATTTTTCTGGCTAATACAGGAATATATGTCTGTGCATACACTCTTTATGATACCATTTGAGACACGTAAAATATAAGTTGAGAGAATGTGTTGCCTTCAATAATTTACAAAGGTAGAAAACAGCAAGGGGAATTGAGAACAAACCTCACCTTTTCTCATACTGTAATATAAAGATATTGCATCTGTGGCTTCCAATACAGATTCTTAATTTGAGCCTAGACAAGCCTTGCACCATGAAGAGATTAAAGGAATATCTGAGGGAGAAAGTAGAGATGCTGTTTCTGGTGCATAATCATGTTTGCAAACATGTTAATCAAATCCAGGTGCTTGATAACTTGATAATTAAATTTACAAATGATTGGAAATATTTGCCACAGAAAGATTTAAAGTCATTCCTGAAATCCTAATGACAGCTCTAGCAATATGTGTACGCCTCTTGAGGGCCTACTGAGGATAGATGGTATTAAAAATATAATTGGTTTTAAAGTACATTAGATTAAATTTTTTTCCTATGATTCATTCTCTCTTCTTTATATTCACCTTTCAGGTCATTTCCTGCTTCCGGAACAAGGTATCCATAACTCAAACGAACTACCATATGAATTTACTTATTTTTGTACAATCCAGTCAGTTCCAAAGTGTTCCACTTCCATTTAAAATGATGTGTTTTGAAATGAAAAGATTAAACTTTTGAATTAAATAATACTTAGAAAAAGCCATCAACGGTATCTGAAATCTGACAAAAGGCACATTGCTGAAAATAAATAAGTAAATAGGGTGGAAAGCAATTGGGAAGTTAGTTGAGGTCACTATAAATTTTTTTAAAAATTAATTTACCAGGTCCATTTTTAGCTCTTTCATGCAGTTTCATACCAGATCTGACACATTACAGTTACATGACAAATAAAAGTATTCTGGCTGAATCAGAAGTTTTAAAATGTGGCATGAAATTTCAGCTGAATTAAATGAGTTTCTAACAGAATTTCCAACCCCCTGTTGTTGAAAAAAAAAAAGCCAACTTCCCAATTTTTGGTGGCTGCAGCTAGCAACACCACAAGGAGTGTTCTTTTGAATGCCCACATCAAAATGGGGTCAGGGGTCTTAGGAATAAATTGGTTGGCAAACAATATCAACGGTGCCCTGGTCTGACCTTGTATATAATTGTTTGCACAACAGAGCTGAAGAGCAGCAACATGGTTAATCTGTGCATGTTTATTTCTAGCCATCCAGGGGCCTTAAGGGTCAATATGACTTACTAACATTCACGAAAGGTTATTAAAATTGTTGTACAAAGTTGATGGAAAGGTGTTATTGTTTTTGTAATAAAAAACGACTTTCATGGAACAGTTTACACCTAATTTTTTATTAGATTTTACTTCCCATCCTCTCCCTCACCGCTTCAGAGTTTCATGGTTGATAACAGTTGATTATTTGTGCTGTCTAGTGGCATTCTTTATTTTTTATTTGTATAGTACCATGGATGTGGATCGTACTTTCCAGGACTTAAATTATAAATGAGGTAGCTCTCTGGCCCAGATAGCTCCAAGGCTCCTGCCTTCACAAAGGACACCAGGAGGAAAGCAGTCCATTTGCCCTCAGAATAATGTGATCATGGTAACTGTCCAAATGAAGAGATTTGAATGATACTGGAACTTTCATACTTCTCCGGATTACTCCAGGCAGCCAAAGAGATGTTGTTTGAAAATGTATCAAATGAATTGCTAACCTTTTTTTCTCCCTGAAAATAGAACCATCGCTTTAGAAAAATCCCATAGCCAGCAGCACACCGAGATAGAACAGCACAGAAGTCTAGCAAAGACTATATGTAGGTGTAAAAAAGAGAAAAAAAATGGAACAAAGAGAAGGGGCAGAAGGCAACAGATTATCACCATCACAAAACATTTATTAAAACAGCATCAGGCAAGGTACAACATAGATATGGTTCCTGCCCACTGGGAATTTAACATCCAAGATGTCACTCGAAGAAAAACCCAGTAAAAACAGAAAAAAGTTATTCAAGAACAAACTTAGGCAGAGAAAAGACAAGTGAAGAAAACAAACATAGGAACTTGCAGAAAAGATAGTTTTTAAGACGTTAGTTCAATTTGAACACTATTATGAGATATGACTATAAAGTTATGATCATATGTATCTAATATAATCAATATAATGCTGTCTCGTTACTTCACTACAGCATGTTTTATTTCCCACTGCTTCATACTAAAGCATGAACCAGAAAGAAGTATCCAATTTAAACTGTGTCTTGTCTTTAGAGAAAATAATAGGGCCACATGATTCTGATTCAAGATTTAACAAGTGCTAGTAGAAGCACACTATATTTTTTAAGTAAATGAAAGACTCCAAAATTAATATTTTTCATGATTTACTATACAGATCTCTAGATGTATTTTTCTCTTCAGGTAAATTTTAGTAATTCACATTCTCTCTCACTCAATGCATAGTATTTCACATACAAAGAAACATCCATCATGTTTCTATCATTAAAACTCAGTGCAAAATCTCAGAACACATAGCTTTTAGTGAGAAAGTAGTTTTAAGTTTTAATTTATATTCTAGTTCAGTTTTTTCTTTAGGAATTAAAACAAGAAACTGTAATGAGATTCCAATTAAACTAACATTTTTGAACTCTAAATATGTGCCATAAACTTATAACTGCTTCCATAGTAAGATCAAAACCTTTGGAATTTTTAATTTGTCACCATGAGGAACAGCCAAGTAAACTATAATTAAGTAGCCGAAAGAAGAAAAAGCTAAGAGGACAATAGTTTCAAGGATTCCCCATGTCTACTTAAGGGGGAACTAAAGAAAACATTCCCATATCTGAGAAACGTTTTTAAAAATAAGCACAATTTTTAAGTAGGAGTATGATTTTAAAATAAGTGCGTAAAGTTAGATTTGCTCCATTCTGCTCTGGGAACTCATATTAAAGCAGCAAGGGGAAGAAGAGAGGAAAATACAAACACTGTCCCCAGTGAAACTGAGATGCCTGAAGCTCTGGATCACAAAATAGGTGGAGGCTCTAACAAAAGCACTGAAGTTCAAAGAAGGGTGTGGGAAGACCAGGAGAGAGGATGTTTGTGGCTACAGATATCAGGAAAAAATGGCCAAGTACAAAGCTTCTAAGAGAGCTGCAACACCCTGAAGTTTAAAACAATACAAAGCAAACAAACAAAAACCAATAACTTATTTGCAACAATGGAACAGATTTGGGGGATTAGAAGCAGTGCTTCACCTGACCCCGTTTGGCACAAAGTCTTGAGAACATGGAGAGTGGGGCTAGCTCAGCCTGGGGGCAGGGTGGGGGCAGTAGAGGTAGAAGAGGAAAGATGTGGCAATGTGAACAGACCCAGAGTGAGTACCAAATCTCTCTGTCTCTCTCTGTCTCTCTGTCTCCTTCACACACACACACACACACACACACACACACACACACACGGACAAACACACCAGTCATAAACAGAATTTCAGCTATCCCTGACCCCCCTCCAACATGAACTTCCTACAACAAATGAAAGAAAAACACTTACCACAGTCAAAAATAAGAAATAACATAAGAGGAACCAGCAAAAAGGACCTATACAACCATGCCACAAGGAAAAAGATGAGGGAGCATTTGGGGATACAGACGGAAGATGAAACATGCTCACCAAAAAACCAAAACAAAAAACAGAAATGTAGTAACGAGCAAATGAAAAAGACATCACCCTAAATTTTCAAAACTTAATGAAACAGTTTGCTTTATAAAAGAGCACAGAGAAGAAATATAAGTAATCAGAGAAGAAATTTTAATACTGCAGAAGAAGATGAAGTCTGTTGGGGTGAGGGAACAGTGTGGACAACTGTAACAAGAACATCTGACTAGAAGCAACACAAAGAAGACTCGAAATTGGCGAAGTGCTGTAAGGAGGATAAGAGGACCTGACTGAAGCAGCAAACAAAGTGAAGTGAAGATAAAGAGTCAAAGGGGATTTGGGATGAAAATTATAGAAGATGGGTAAAGAGCACTTGTGTTTACAAGTAATAGGTGTTGGTAAGTAAGAGAAGCAAACTAGCAGAACAAAGTAAATACTTCAGGATATAATCAAGAAACTTTTCAGAAATAAAAAGTATCAGAATCTATAAAACGTAAAGGCACACTGCAACCCAGAAAAAAGAAAAACTGATTTAGAACAATCAACTCAAACACGCATCTTAATAAAATTACTGGATTTCAAAGATGGGAAAATCCCTTGTCAGACAGAAAAAAAATATCAACACATGTATAAAATGTAAAAAAAAAAAAAAGACTTGTATTAGATTTTCCCTAACAGCACTAAAAGAGAGTGGGCAATTTCTGCGACATATTCAAAAAAGAAGGTTTCATTATTATATTCCTAGGCAAATAGTTTTTCAAATAAAATGAAAAGACACAAGTATTTACAAACATGCTTTTGAAAATGAAATTAAATAGAAAATAAATTTCAACCAACAAAGTGATAAAACTTTGTTTTATCCACATAAGTGGAAAAACTATGTCAAAATGTCTGGCAGTGAGCACTGAATCAATTTAAGAGTAATACTAAGATCAAATCAAATGTGAGAATTGTGGTTGGAGAAGAGAATAAAAATGTAATATATCTTGACAAAGCAGAAATGGGAAGGCAAAGGGAAAACTACGACTTTTAGAGCTGGGGGAGGTCAAGATGTTTTAGTTGGTAAATCAAATAATAAGTTGATAAATCAAAAGCTATACATTTATTTGAAGTTATGAATATAAACACTGAAAAAAGGAAAAAATGAACAGAAATGAGTTCTGTCATTATTCAGAAAGCATAACATAAAAATATGACAACAAACCTAAGGCAGAACATATATACTTCATATAAAAATGTAAATGAGATCAACTCACTCATTAAAATAGACTCACAGATCAGACTAGAAAGCAAATCTCAATTACATGCTATATTTGAGAGAAATACCCAAAACAAAGTGACTCCAAAAAATGACAAAAGCTAATAAATAAATCCAAGAGCTGACTGTAAACACACACACACATATGCAGAGTAAACTGACACTAAATATCTAGTGAAAAAAAAGTGAGAAAACATAAATATGCAAAATAGAAAATAATTATACAAAAATAACCCTAGACACAAGAAAATAAAAGAATCTTAAAATATTAATGTGCTTAGTTGTTATAAATAAATTTACAAACCAGGATAAAAAAGATTATTTCTTGGAAAACGTAAGTTAGAAAAATATCACAGAAGAGAAAGTCTCTGCAGAAATAGAAAACATTACTAAAGCCCAACACATCCCCATTGTACTGGGCCCAGACAGATTCAAAGGAAAGACCAGAGGAACAGATAACTCTAATGTGATTTAAAGTGATCCAGGGCATAGAAAATAATGAAAACTTCCAAGATCTTTTTAGAAGAAAAGAATTAAAGAATTTTCAAATCATCCTCGCTTCCAGGTTTGGTTGCCAAATACTAAATAAAATGTTAATAAACAATAGAACAGGGAATAAAAAATAATTTTCCATAGTAAGGTGCGGTTTATTTTAGGAATACAAGGAAGTTCAGCGTTAAATTTATTTTCCTTAATAACAGATTTAAAGTGAAAACTTATACTATTACCTTTATGGAAGCCTAAGAGTCATCTACTAAAATTCAACACAGGTCTTTGATAAGACCAAAATTCTTAATAAAATAGGTATAGCTATATATTTTCTAATAATATAATACATATCTTAGTATGATAATATCAGATTTGACCTAAAAGCAAACATCATGTTTTATAGGGAAACACTGAAATCTTTTCCATTAAAGTCAGAAACACAATATGGATATCTTTTATTTCCACTATGTTTAAAATTGGTCTGGAGTTACTGGCCAAAGCAATTAGATAATATAAACACATAAGAGGGATAAGAATTATAAAGGAGTATACAAAATCACAATTATTTACAGATGATAGTCTTAATCAGGATAATTCAAGAAAATCAACTCTATTGTAAAATATAAAATAATTCCATGAGGAGGTGGCTTGGCAAAAAACAACTGGCAGAATATAACCTTCATATTTAAAACAACAATCATTTAGAAGACATATTAGAAGAAAAGAAACTATTTTCATAGCAACTAAAAAGATGAAATTTACAAAGACAACCAATTATCTCCCCCATATTCACTCTCCCCTTCTATGTGAATAATAGAACTCCCTGAGTTTTGTTGTATACAAGTTTGTCCACCTGGACATGCCATGACCAAGAATTTCTTTCAGCTAAGTGCACTATATACCTATTTTGGGGGCCAATAAGAGTGAGCAAAAATAATATGATCATCTCCTTAAAGACTCTAAACCTTTTTCTTTCCTCTCCAGTAGTCTTAAAGATGGATATAATGCTAGTAAACTGACTTTAGCCACAAGAACAAAAGTAACACTCTATAGGATAGTGGAACAATAAGAGAGAAGCAATCTGGGTCTCTGAATGATCTCATTGAGCTCTGAAATGTTACATAAAAAAAAATTTATCTTGTTGTTTTGTTTGTTTCTTTACTTGTTTGTTTATAATAGCAGCTGAGTCCACACTATAACTAATACCCCAAAACAAGTGAAACTTCTATATGCTCCACATGGTGAAATTTCTAAAGTACTAACAAGTGGCAGAAAAAGCTTGAATAATTGGAGAGTGGAAAGTCACATATTGTTTTAGATAAGATGACAACATCCCAAAGATATCAGTTCTTCTCTGGTTAACCTATAAATTCAACAAAATCTCAACAAAAATGTCAATGCATTTCCTTTGCAAATAGGGATACTGAAATGGAAAAATTAATAAGCAAAATTCTCCATGGAAATTCTGCAAAAATAATGTAGAAAGGAATCTAGAACTATTAGGTAATAAAACATATTATAAAGTATCTACTGCTGCTACATGAATGGGACAAATCAGTGGATCAGAATACAAATTCCACAACAGATTTCGGCAATAAATTTGAATATTTCAAATCAGCGAGGAAAAGATAGATTGAATATAAATGGTATAGAGGTAACTTTCTAGCCATATGAGAAAAAATAAATTGGACCCATGTCTCACACCTTAAACAAAAATAAATTCCAGGTGACCAAAGATTATTAAAAAATTAAAACAGTAAACCTCCAAAATATTTAGAGAAAACATTTTTTTTAATAATCCAAGATTGGGAAAGAATTTGCTAAATAAGACTTAAAAACCAGATGCTATAAAAGGAAAAAAACTGATAAATTTTACTATAGTCAAAAAGTATAAGGTATAAAAGGACCCTAAATGGTCAAATGACAAAAGCAAATATGGCTAATATTTGTAATTCATGTCACAAAGACTAATTTTCTACTATTAAAAAAAATTCCTATAAATCAATTAGAAAAATACCAACAACCCTTTAGGGAAAACATAGGCAAATATTCAGTTTAGAAAAAAGATACAAATGACTCGCCTATGAAAATGTGCTAGTCTTTCAACATGAGAAATAAAATAAAAATTGCAACGACTAATAGCTGACTTCAGGTCTGGGGCAGAAAATATACAAGACGTACCTGGGACACCTGGCTGTGCCAGGAAGCAATGAAACCATCAAGGACTAAATGGGCCGTGGCAAGGAGACATGGGGCCAATCTGAAGGGACTACCATTGGCCAATATGTAATGATCTGAGCTTGAAAGACAGTAATGAATGCAAATGATCGAAGCACATAAAATATAAAACCTCAAGAGTTTTTATTGACAGCCCCCTCATTGAGAGAGGGAGAGGGAATTCCCTGGCAGTCCAGTGGTTAGGATTCTGTACTTTCACTGCCGAGGGCACAGGGAACTAAGATGCCACAAGCTGCGGGGCGTGGCCAAAAAACAAAAAAGAGGGAGAGAGAAAACCTAAAATTTAAACAACACGAATAGAACACCACTAGAAATAAGTAGGGCTGCAAATTCTTAGTCTGAACATAGGCAGTTAAAAGGAATTAATTCGTTCTGACCTTCTTCTACGAAGTGTACCTCAGGGAAATTAATTAGCCCTAATTGGTGGGGAAAGTTATTCTTTATTGAAGGATTCTAACTAGAACTTGGGGAAGGAAAGGTAGAATTTTTAAAACCACCATTCTGCAATTCATCATAAAATAAATTATTCAAGCAATATCACATGGATGAAGTTGTTGGATTAAATGTGAATGAGAAACTTTACAAAGGAGGGATCAGGCTGTGATGAGCTGAGTCCACTGGTCAGCAGTCTGATCATCACAGAAAGTGGCCAAAGCAGCTTTGTATGCTTCTTATTTTGATGCAATATGAAGCACTGCCAACCTGTTGAGCCCAAGTGTAATTTTATGCTGTGTGTTAATTTTTCTCTACAGGAAAAAACCAGATGAACAGCAAAAGAAAGCAAGCAGACAAATCCAGAATGTAGGACTCTGCATAGGACAGATGATCCACTTTCTATAAGCCAATGTCAGTGGGTCAAAAGGAAAGGGTACTGTACTAATTTGAAAGAGAGTTAGGAGACATCAAAACCAAATGTAATGGGTGGACCTTGTATAAACCGAATAACAAACCAATTATAAACGGGCAATTTTTTCTCACAGTTGGGGAAATATCAGCTAATAAAAAGAAATTACTTTTTATTAGATGATATGGAGCAATAAATATTCATCAGTCATGATTATGGCATTGTGGTTATACAATAAAATATCCACATGTTATGGAGATGCTTGTTGAAGTATAGAATGAAATAAAATGATGTTTGAATCTTTTTTAAATATTTCAGCATTGAAAAAAAGAAAAAAGAAAAAAGGAAAACAAAAAAAAATAAACAAGAGCAGGGAGATCACTGAAACAAAGGTGGCAAAATCCTGATAATTGTTGAGTATGACTGATAGCTATATGAAGATTCATCCTTTTTATATCTGTGTATCATGAGGTCCACTTTTCAATCAATTTGCATTTAAACCTGTGTAAGGAATAGTTACATATAATGCCAGAGGGAGGGTAAACTCATAAATCCTATGTGAAGAATATGGCAGTATTTATCAAAATTTAAAATGTACATACCCAGCATTTATACTCTTAGGCATATATTCTGAATTATTCTCATATATACAACATGACATTCACTGGAGCATTGTTTGTAATTGATTTAAAACTACCTTAAGGTCCATAACTGAAGCCTAATCAAATAAAATATCACACAGACTGTCAACAAAACACTCTGTAGCCATTAAAGAAAGAGGAGAGAAGTAGGTCAAGCAAAGTAACAGACAAGATAATCTCAATACTAAAAGTTTTAAAGTGATTAAAATAATTAAGTCCTTTTAAGAGCATGGATAAACTTTCCAGAAATTAAGAAAATCCCAAAGACAAAGCAGAAATAAGAGTCCAGGGCAGTTAGCTGAAGCCATTGGCTGCCTTGAGGCACCTCCAAGTCCTATTTGACCTAGAACAGGTTCTCAGCCTCTGATTAGTGACTAGTGACATTTTGAGGCACATAATTCTTTGTTGTAACTGTCCTGTGCATTATAGAATATTTGGAGCATCCCTGGTCTCTACCCACTAGGTGTCAGTGGCACCTTCCCCCCAACCAGTTATAATAACCAAAAAGTCTTGGATTTTGCCAAATGAATCTTGTGAAGGCAAAATTACCCGCAGCTGAGAATTACTGGTCATCATAGTCATTCTGTTTACTAGGTCCAAAGAAATAAAACACAAGTTAATATTTTAACTAAAAACAGACATATTTTGGTAGTAGCAGCTGACAAGTAAAAACTTCCCTCAGGAAGAAAGTAACAAAAATGCAGTTTTCAAATAATTCCCAACAGATAAATTTCCAGTAAACAGAAGCTCTCAGAAAGTAAATAAATATACAACCAAATATATGATTAAACAAGATACCATGAGCAAGAGTCAGTAGAAACAACAATCCACAAAACCAGGTATAAAATATATACAAATATAGCATTTATCAAATACAAACTATAAACTAAGTATATTCAATATCTTTAAAAAACTAAGAAAGAATTGAAAATACAAATAATTATGTAATAATTATCAAAAATTACCAGAGAGATTTATAGAAGAAATAAATAAAACTTCTAGAAATTTGAAATTAGAAACTTATTACATAGGATGACAGGAAGTTCCACTGAAATGAACAATCAGTGAAGTGGGCCAGAGTGAATGAAATTATGCTCGATGCAGCACAAAGAGATCAACTTGGAAAATGTGAAATAGAGCTTCAGATTCATAAAGGATAAAATGAGAATGTCTAACATACATCCATTAAAATTTTAGAGGGAAGCAATAGAATGAATGGAAGCGGAGTAGGTAATGGCTGAAAATTTTCCAGAATGGTTGAAAGATACCAGCCCTCAGATCCATGAACTACAACAAATTTCAAGCAAGTAGAGTTCATATTCTGAAATATCGTAATAACAAATAACAACAATAGCATTAGCTACTATGTTGAGTGCTTACTCTATACTAGCTATTATACTAATGACACTGTATAAATTACTTTAATTAATAAGTAACTTTTTTAAAAGAGGAAGGCAGATGGAACAGCGTTACAGATTAAAGATAATAACATTGAAAGAATCTTATGAGACAACCAAAACAAAATGCAGTGTGTGGATAATGTTTGGTATGTAATTCAAGCAAACCAACTGTAATTATCATATCATTTAATCTCTCTCTGTGGCAAGATTTAAATCCAGACCTGGCTGACTACAACTTTTGCCCCAGAGTTATGCAATGTTTAAACAATGCAAATTTCTGAAAGTTTGCTCTTGTTCTATATTCTTTCTTTCTTCAAATAATTTGATTCTTAAAATGCTCTTTACAGTTCCTACTGAAATAAAAGGAAAATGAGTGTAATGACAACAAAGGACCAAATTAAGGATGGTGGAAACAAAAAAAGAAAAATTTATAAGGTAATTGTCAAAAAATAATCAAACTAATGATAGCAGATGTAGTCAATCATTTCTGTTAGGCAAGGAGTTATCCCTTAGAATGTGACATAGAATGCAGTGCACTTTGTGGCTCTATCAGAGGTTTTTGTAGCAAAGATATGAGAAATGTATTTTTCAAGTTATTATTTAAAACTAGGATATTAAACAATATGCATAAAGAGACCAAACTTCTCCCTGACTCCACCAGTACTCCACATGAATTCCTAATTTATAAATGACTTTCTGTGAAGAAGAATATTTTACATGCCTTTCTTACAGTTTCAATACCGAGAGAAAGAAAAAGCAAATCTCTTTCTGAATCACCACAGTCTAGTTCTGATTCTCAAATCAAGAGAACAAAAATAAATCCCAAAATGAGCCCTGGGAAGGGGTTTACACCCAGGGGCCATAGAGGGTGGGTGAGGAGGTAGAGAAGAACCAGGGTCACCATCAATGGACATTGAGGGCCACTGTTTCATACAAGGTGAGGGTAGAATAAGAACAGCCGTAGGGAATAAGGAGGTACCAAAGCAGTAATAAGTAGATGCAAGCAAACCAAAATTGGTTCTGAACTAAGAACCCAAAAGATGGATACTGCTCATGTGATTCTTGTGCTGGGTATTAAACAGGTAGCCCTAAAATTGCCTAAGTTGAACTGAGCTAAAACCACTCCCATCCCCTATGAACTTTGCCTCCCTAATAATCTTTTCCTGTTCTAAGTCTCTAAGGTCTTATTATACTTGGGTGAGATCTCTTGAGACCAAAGTTAAAGAAAAAAAAAAAAAAAACTATTCTAATACATCTAACTTCTTTACTGACATTTTTTGGATAAATACAGAGCCAAACTAGATCTTTTACTCAGAGTATATCTGGCCAGAGCAAAGTAACTGAGTCACAATAATTCCATTTGCTAACTTTGAATTCCTTGCCTCAAACTGGACCCTTCTGCTTACACCTTTTAAAAATAAAACCTCTTTAACTTTCTATTTAACAGCCTAGATAGGTACAAATGCATCTTAAAATATTCAATTTGACTACCTTATAGGGGAATCTGGTAGAAAAGGTCAGGTTAGAAAGAGGAGAGATCTTGCTATGAAGGCAGGCAACTTGCTTAGTTTTCTTCTCATATGACTGTGCATTTGCACTTAGGGAAAACGAGAGTTAAAGGCAGAGAGGCAGTAGATAGGATTTCTTATTAAAAGAAAGTCAAGAGGAAAAGCATAGATGTTGTTAAGATTCCCCATTTTGTAGACATATATAAGGGGGCAGGAGAGCATAACTAACACTTTCCATTATAGGTCAGCAAAGTAAAATGCACTCTCTGTTGTTGAGACATACAAAAATTCCTAGAGATCAGAAAGGTACAAGAGAAGCTGCCCAAGGCCAAGGCCCTGTAATCACGAATTGATTTGTAACAGATTTCAGAAGAATTGGAAAGAAGTAGTCTACTCAGTAATGAGGAGAACATAAGATTAGGTTAAGTTGTCATTTCTAGAAGAAAAACATTTGATAGAAAAGTTAGGCTTTAAATCTTCAATTTTCAATATGGCCAGCTCCTGCTCTATGCTTTAGTATTCTTACAGCCGTGTCTCTAGCATATTTTAAAATTAAGAATAATTAAATATAAAAACATATTAATTATCTACGGGAACCCAGAATGTTATAAATAAAAGGTTATGATTTACAAAATGCTGTCTTGCCCTGGCAAGAGCAGGGAAGTTGGAAGAAAGGAAGTGATGTGTAGCCGTTGCCTTCTGGATATTGTGCTAGGTACCATCACATAGGTTGCTACATTTAGCCCTCACAACAACCCCAGGTGCAAAGTGTCCTGCCACTAATGTTTAAAGAAGTCAAATGAAACAGAAAGAAGTTGAAGGATTGACTGAGATTATTCTACAGTAAGTGGTTGAAATACCATTTAAACCCAGGTTGTCCCTAGATAATCTTTCTATGACTGGCAATTTTGGTAATTTGCCTTTAATAAATAAACCTTAATAATGAAAATGAGTGGCTTAGCCACAAATGTGTGAAAAGTCAGTCCATAAAAATGGCTTGATGGTGTCTGTTTCAAATAAATTTCTCTTTGGTTAATATTAAAAGTCGACTTTGACTTCTACTCCCCTCACTGTCTCCAAGTTCAAATAAACTGTCCCTTATCATTGACAAAAAAATCCTTTTCGAAAATTACTCATTCATCTATTCAACAAATATTTACTAAGCACCTAACTATTCCATGATTGTGCTGTTCATTGATTGGCATAACGACTACAAATAACACAAATATGATCATATATATCTTATGGTCTAGCAGGAGTTAACTTAATTATCTTCATCTGAAATATGGAAAAACATAGCTTTAAATATTGGCTAATTTATCCCTCAACCAATAGTGTTTTTCTTCCCCATTTACCAGTGTAGTATTACAACTTCATAGAGGTGCAAAGGGAACTGAATGGAAGAAAATCAGACATTGTGACTTTGGAATATAAGTACATGTCTTACCATCAAGCAACTGTCCAACACAAATAACAGAGAATAAAGTCAAATTCGGTCATCATAAAGCTTTCTCAGGTTTTTCAAATTGGTTTTATACCAATAAGATGTGTCTTCTGAAGTAATTAACAGTACTTCTTAACTCTGAATTTGGAATATTCTGTTTCAAAAGTACAGTGTTAATAAATGACTACTTTATTGACTCATTTAAGAGAAGTGTCACTAAACTTACATTATCCATCTTAGTTGCACACAAAAAAAGGGATTTTGGCAAGTACTGACACAACTCTGCAGGAGGGAGATTAATGGAGAGCAAATTGGAGAGTAATTAATCAAGCTGCATAAGAAAGTGAAAAGAAGAAACAAAGATGCAAGGTTTGACAGGAAAATTCTAAGCTCTTTGTACTTGACACCAGTCAAAAAGAAAAAAAGAGGCATAATAGGGCTGAAAAGTTCATGAATATGCTCCAATTAGTCTGTATGTGCACTGAAATGCTTTTCAGTTTGGTTCATTTAAATCTGAAATTCCCTTCCCCATTGATGTCAGCTAGTTAGCCAAGATGGTACATTACTTTTATGATCACTGCAGCGCACATAATTTAGATTTATCTCTTTGGGGACTCAGCTCCACCCCCTGCTAGCTAATATGCTCACCATGTTTAATGATGCAAAAAATTTCCCTGAGTACAGGTTATTTATCTTTATCAGGGGCTGCGTTTGGCTGGCTGTCTGTTATCAGCCAGAATATTTGTTCCTAAATGGTTGGTTCTCATCCATATTCCAGGGCAATCCTAAGGCCCATATTTTCACTCAGATTTGCAATAAAAGTGTTTCAGTTCTTCAAATATACCTTAGTAATACTGATTTATGAGTTTGAAATAACTGAAATTATGATTCAGTCTATGAACCCTAAAATCACTGTCATGAAATACGAAATCAATCCAAAATCTGAGAAAGGAATTTCTTTGGGGAAGGTGGAGGGGTGTGTAATAAACAATAAAGGAATACAAATATATAACAAGGAAAACAGTTATAAAGGATTTTTAAGTAATGATGTCAAACATATGACCTGAGAAGAAAAACTTAGGGATGAAGAAGCAGGTCCAAAGAAACACAATGGTCCATAACAAGCAACCACCATCATCATCTTCGTAAAATTAAATGAAGAAAACAACATCAAGGGTCCTTGACAAGATAGTGAAAAACACAGGCAGTTTGTTCCCTCCTCTGAACCCAAACCCAAACCCAAAGATGCACAAGATCAAGGGGGATGTTGGTAGTTCTGAGAATATAATATTTTTAAATGACAAGAAAACTCTAGGAAAATAGAAGATTTTGAAGTACAAGAGCAAAAGAGGGCTTTCAGGAACAGTCTGAGTGTGAGCAGTAATTTCTTAGTTAAGGTCTTTTTTCCCCTCAAATGTCTTGGGTGGACCACTGCCCACCCATTTCCCATGCAAAGCAGACACACAGCAATGTCAGCAGCCTAGCCCAGACTAGTTGGTATGGCAACATCAGGGTAGGTACCTCGCTGGCTAAGGTAGGGGGTGGATAACATTTACAGGCAGACACTCAGCCCCTATCCCCCTTCACGTCATGACTTCTAGGTAATTCAAGTAAATAACAGGGTCAATAGGAAGGTTAAAGCAAATTCCCTGAGGCCTAGATGGGGTATGACAAACGGAGGGTGGTCTAGCCCTACTATGAAGGTAGACGTACTTTTTCCAAGGCAACTCCCACCCACCCCCATATTCCTAAACTCCAAACTTGAGTCTATTACTCCAGGAAACCAATGAATTCCTTTTTGTTGAAGAAGTGAGAGTGGATTCTGTTCACAAGTAGGAACTTGATGGTACAGTATTCTGTGCAACAGACAGAAGTAAGGAAGTGCATGTGCAGTGCATTAACAAAAAGTATTCGCTTAACAAAGTAGGAAAGACCACAACATGTATTTTATACAATATAGACATCTCTTGTGTCAGACATCTTTTGTGCCTCACTTCACATCATTTTCTCCTAATTTTTATTCCCACATATTGCCTCAGCTGCACTGGCTGTCTTTCATTTCCGCCCTAGAGTATCACATGGGATGCCTATAGAAGCCTGCTCAGTGGTTATGATGCATGTGCACATACAGCACAGGGCCAAGTTTGACCAAAGGCATAAAGCATCAGTTGGATAAATCCTCCTCTCTCCCACCTTTGGGGCAGACAGTTCTGAGGCACCATCTATATGGCTCTTCAGAGGGTTCCTAGCAGGATCAAGCCCCACTGCCCCACAATGACAACCATCCTAATAAGATACTTTTAAACACATCCTTCACCCTTTTTCCTTGGGATCACTTACCAAAGTTAACTCTCTGCATGTAAGCCCTTGTCTCAGGTTGTGGTCTGGGCAGGGGGTGCAGGTGGGCTCCAGGCTATGATACCATAACATATGAATATTTGAAAATGCACGCATACAGCATTATTTAGTTTTAAAAGATATATTTCAAGGACGTACAGCAGACTCATTAGAATGGGTCCCTATGTGGGGAGGGAATGAAAATAGGTGTCATGAACCAAGAGCAAACAACAGAACAAAGGAGGGAGGCTCATTGTATGGAGGAGTGTGTCAGGAGCTGAGAAGAGTAAACAGTTTGGTCCCTGGACCCAAGGTCAGAAGGAAGAAAGGGATGCCGGGAGAGAAGAATGGAAGCGAGGATCAACGAACCACTCTGTCAGGCTCCATTTTTACCCCAGACCACCCAGAGAGGTCCCTCTGATGTGCACAACTGCTCAGTCGAGCCCTTGTTGTACATGGTGTTCTTCTGGGTTCAGTTTCCAATGATTGGATTCCTCTCTCTCTCTCTCTCTCTCTCTCTCTCTCTCACACACACACACACACACACACACACACACACACATACACACACACACTCTCCAATTACTTTTCCTTGTATGGCCACACCCTCTCTCATACAAGCCTCAGTGTCTCTACGATCCATCAAGCCACCAATAAAGAGACAAATCGCCCTGCGTCCTGAGACAGCTCATATTCCCCCAGAAATGGAAGGATAGGTAAGAGTTTTCACATTATATACTTGAGGGCATTAAGCCATACATTACAAACTACTATCCACCTCTCCTCAAACCATGAAATTTGGTTAGCATTTTTAAATGAATTATGCTTACAAAATGATTATGGTTTTTTCCTGGTCATTACAAACAAAATTCTTTATTATAAGACTTTTCAAGGAGAAATTCAAACTGGTTGTGACTCTGTAAAATGTCAAGGTCATGAAAAACAAGGGAAGACTGAGAAACGGTTATAGATTGGAAGAGACCAAGGAAACATGAAGGCTTGATGCAACCATCGCTTGCTGAATTGGGTCCTGGGATATCAACTGGCCTGATATTTCTGTTTTGCCTTGTCTCTTATTGTAACTCACATAATGACTCAGGATGAAACACCGTCTTGTACTTGGGGTCTCTTCCCTACTGCCCTGTACACACTTCCAACCTAGCATTAAGTGTCCCAAATCCCCTGCAACCTAAATTTTCTACTTTTTTCAAGGCACAGCTCAAGTTGCATCTCTTTTACGATACTTCCTCTGATTAACACAGCCCATGATATTTGTTAGCGCCCAGAAATTCAAAAAGCAATTCAAATCCGCATCATGCATTCTATTATTTAATTGATTGTATATTATCTTTCACTTGTCTCTAGATGTTTCTTGAAGTTATCTCTTGATGTACAAATTATATTTTGAAATCCTTGAAGCCAGAGTTATCTCTTAGTTTTTGTTAGGTGTGCGTGGGCATGAGTATGTGTTTTTCATCTTCTACAGCAACTAATCTATTACCAGCTGTGCAATCGCCATGTAATGAATTGTTTTCTTCACTACATCATTGCTGGGAAACTTAGCTCATTTGCATTGATATTTGTGAAGGGATTAACTGATATAAGATGGAAAGTAAATGCAATTTTCAATAAAGTTCTTATTACCATTTGGTAAAAACAAAATTATGTCCAAATTCTGATGAAAACACTTAAATGAAACAATTTCCACAGGAAGCTATTAATCTGCTAAAACACTGAGACATACAGATCACACTGAAATGGACCTTAGTTGTGTACTCCCTCATTCCATTATTTAGATTCATTCAAATCAGCAGCTGAACTCTTGCACATATTTTATACACAAGTGTAATGAGACATTAGTCCACGCATTACCAGCGGCACAGGTAATATTAAACAGGGTAAAGGGATGCTGAGAAGCACTTGCCTAGTTACACTGATACATACCCTATGGCTTCCAACCGGATTGTCCAGAGGAAAGCCTACTGTTTCCCAAAGTTACTTATCCCATCAACTCATGTGTTGTCTCCACTTCATTTTTCCTGACTCTGCCACCATGGGGTAAAAGATGGGTCATTACAACCTCCAACCCTTTTCTCAGAAGGTTTTTCATCTCTTTGGTTCCCCAGGTTTATGTTCCTTCCAGAAATGTACACAAAAGGGAAGCTGGAATGGCTGGATTCTTGCCTTGTTATGTAAAACAATTTTGTCTCAAGTTATAACACATCTATAACCAGTATATTTGTATAATGGAGACATTCTGATTTTAGTATCTGTGCTGCCAAAGCAAGCATGAGACATTCTGAATCCACATTAAATAAGCAAGTTTTTTTAGCAAAAGTGAAAAAAATAGACACTTTGCAAAATTTGTATATTAGCACGTCAAAAAAAAAAACTAATTGTTTGGAGACTGCAAATCAAGCAAAGTTTATAAATGTGCAGACTTTCATGGATGGGGAAAAAAGACAAGAGTTTAGTTGCTATGGGGATGTTATTAACCTATGTAAGGCAAGTCCTACATATACACTTCAGAAAATACCTCAGTTCGTTAACGTGACTAGATGCTAGCTGCAGGCAATGATATATCATAAGGAATGCTGGCCTCTGACTGTGATTTCTACCCTCCTGGGAAATACAATCCACCTTCCCTTTGACAGTATGATCTGTCTCTCCTGTCTGCCATCTTCCTCTGATAAGATCAGCAGAACAGCCCTTGTCTGTGGTCTTCTCCAAACCAACTGGAACACACTCCATTCACTTCGGGCAGAGGGTTAAAAAGAGACCATTAAGTTCCCCTCTTGATACAACTGGTAATTACAACTGTTGTGCCATCAGACTCCAGATGATGTATTCTTTCTAAGCTGAGGATGTAAATCAGCAAAGCAATATCACTTGCACCAGCAGACGCTTTTTAGATGACTGCTTAACATGCCAACATACGAAAAGCAAGTGACTTTATATAAAAATAAAGATTTCTGATTTCTTTTGAAAAATTGTAGCATATGTCAAAACACTACCATAGCCCATGCATCAGCAACCAGGAGGGATGCCTTGCTTTAGACACTGGGCATTCCCCAGGGCCACAGTCCACTCCATTTGCTCTGTCTCCCTCACCCCGAGACTGAGTTTCAGTTGCCAGTTGCCACTGAGTTTGCAATGTGGTTTGTTACATCTAATGAAGTTGACTCACTACATTCCATGACAGGCACCTGAAGGTATTTTTGTTTATGACTCTGCCCATGACTATAACTACACTGTCTCTGAAAATCAGAGACTCAGCCATTGGACTATACGGGTCAAGTGGGCAGGGTCATGAAAGTCCATCATCACTGTATTCCAGCAGTTGTGCAGTGCTTGGGACACAGTAGGTTCTAAATAGATGTTGGATGAATGAACCCAGGAACAGGGATAATTTGTTCTCTCTAATTTGTTTGAAATCTCATTCTTGCTAAGTTACTTAAGTACCACCATCATACTCTCCTTGCCCAGGTAATGTGTTATGGGTGGAATTATGTCCCTCCAACATTCCTGTGTTGAAGTCCTAACCTCGGTACCTGAGAATGTGACCTTATTTTAAGATAGGGTCTTTACAGAGGTAATCAAGTTAAAATGAGGGTACTGGGTGGGCTTTAATCCAATATGCCTGGCATCCTTATAAAAAGGGGAAATTTGGAATTTATAAGGGCATTCTTATAAAAAGGGGAAATCTGTTTATCCTTATAAAAAGGGGAAATATGCATGCACATAGGGAGATCATCATATGAAGATGAAGGCAGAGATCATGGTGATGCTTCTACAAGCCAAGGCATGCCAGTCATTGCCAGCAAATCACTAGAAGTTAGGGTTGAGGCATGAAACAAATTCTTCCTCACACTCTTTAGAAGGAACCAACCCTATCGACATCTTGATCTTGTACTTCTAGTCTCCTGAACTGTTAAGAGAATAAATTTCTGTGGTTTAAGCCACACAGTTTGTGGTACTTTGTTATGGCAGACATAGCAGACTAATACATAAGAGGACTACTTCACCCTAGCCTTGTTGTACTTTCCACCTCCCTGCAAGACCCTGCTTCCCTATAGTGTTACTGGGTCACTCCCTTCCCCTTTATTATTCAATACATGGGAAAACCAATTTGTTTGAAACTCTCATTATCAAGACCTTGTCATCCTTATCTACTTCCACCCAATTCCAAAGGTTGGGATTGCAGAATTCTTAGAAATTCCTGAGACCTTGAGGAATATATATATATTTATAAATAGATAAATATATATATTTTTATATATATACCTTGAGGAATATATATATATATATATATATATATATATATATATATGCGCCTTGAGGCCTGAATTCAGTGTTCATAGGTACATATAATCTGTGAGTCTGTCTCAGAAGTAGTGGAGAGGATGATAATGTTGGTGCATCATGGGGCTGATGAAGGGCAAATTTGTGTATGCCTCTGAGCATTTGTGTTTATTTATCAAAGCACAATTAATATCATTGGGCTGAGGAAAATAGATACTTTCAGCAAAATCTTGAGATACTTTTGTAGCCTTCCTGGGCTTTTTGAATTTTTATTAATCATTCAGGCTTTTAATCTTTAGACTAATTTTCATCTTCAAATTATCTGGCAACATTTTAGGAATGTTAAAATTTTGCTTCTGTCTCTAAATGAAATGTCCAAAAGCAAATTGGTCACAGATGAATGTGTCTAATCACTAAATAAATAATATTTTTCAATAGTAAGCTAATTTCCATTCTCCCCAATTTTATCAGTTTTTAGCAATGTTACATACTGACTAAGATTTATTTTTCAGCTAGTGATTACTTCTTCAACTATTTAGTCATGCTTCTATTTACATCTCCTTTAAATTTCAGCAGCTACCATAAAGATTTTTTTCATTTAAAAATATGCCACAAGAATGAAGAAATGGTTAAAGTTTGTTTATGTGAAGACAACATTAAGGTTTCAAGTGTTATTTTAACACTGGAATGAGGAAAACATAGTGAACCATAATTGTCAGGATCACCTTCATTAATCACAGACATTGCTTTACCATTGGTCCTAAACATCCAATTCAGAATTAGAAAGTGTTTTTGGCTTATTTCAACTAATTACTTTATAAAGGTCAAGCATGGCTCAGTGGTTGATCGTTGCCACTGTAAAAACAATGACAGAGCTATTTTTTCAGTTTAATCTTTGAACGGTAAAATAAACCTCACCAGCCATGTTTTTAAGTTACCGAATAGTGACTAAAAATATTCTGTTTTTATCATATTCTTGTTTTTGCCATTTAATAAACTAATAAAATGCTTCTAAGATTATTGGCACCTGAATGTAGGTCTGAGCCATGGGCGTGAAAAAATAAGGAAAAAATATGTGCCATAATTGGTTTGAATATATCAGTTTTTCAAATCAACCTAAATGGTTCTAGATGAAACCTAAGTAATAGTTTTCCCAAATTTGACAGGCCTAATATGACAAAATGAAAACTGAAAGTCAGTATAAGATTCTGTGCCTTTTAGTTAAGTGAATGACATACAAATTATAACTAAACTCTGGATATCTTGAATCTATTATTATATAGTCAAAATCTCAGGCATAATAGTCTTGTAGGCCTGGAAGCAGAGCAAGGATTCAATGATTCAGTGAGCCTGAAGATAAAAAGATAATCACCTTAAAGTAATCCCTGGATGCTTCCCTGTTCATTTCCCTGGGAAATGAACAACGGGAGCATCATCTTCAATGATTAGGACAGTTAAAAGAGAGAAACACTGCAAAGACAAAGACATGTATTCTGGTTTCTAGTCTTAAGAAACTCATAACGTATTCAGGCGGACATATTAATTAGTAAAATATGGACTAAGAGCAACAAGAAAATCTACAAGCTAGCAAGTAAAAATAACCAGTTTCTATACCTAGATATTTGAGGAAAATACGGATACTTCAAAGATCATACCTTATAATGTGGCCCAAACAATTTTTTTAACATCTTTATTGGAGTATAATTGCTTTACAGTGTTGTGTGAGTTTCAGCCATACATATACCTATATCCCCATATCCCCTCCCTCTTGCGTCTCCCTCCCACCCTCCCTATCCCACCCCTCTAGGTGGTCACAAAGCTCTGAGTTGATCTCCCTGTGCTAAGCGGCTGCTTCTCACTAGCTATCTATTTTACATTTGGTAGTGTATATATGTCAATGCTACTCTCTCACTTCGTCCCAGCTTACACTTCACCCTCCCCATATCCTCAAGTCCATTCCCTATGTCTGTGTCTTTACTCCTGTCCTGCCCCTAGGTTCATCAGAAATATATTTCTTTTAGATTCCATATATATGTGTTAGCATACAGTATTTTTCTCTTTCTGACTTACTTCACTCTGTATGACAGACTCTAGGTCCATCCACCTCACTACAAATAACTCAATTTCGTTTCTTTTTATGGCTAAGTAATATTCCATCATGTATAAGTGCCACATCTTTATCCATTCATCTGTCGATGGACACTTAGGTTGCTTCCATGTCCTGGCTATTGTAAATAGTGTTGCAATGAACATTGTGGTACAT
This sequence comes from Balaenoptera ricei, assembly GCF_028023285.1. Taxonomy (NCBI): domain Eukaryota; kingdom Metazoa; phylum Chordata; class Mammalia; order Artiodactyla; family Balaenopteridae; genus Balaenoptera; species Balaenoptera ricei. The sequence goes on from NC_082650.1 coordinate 67,198,089, forward strand.
GTCTCTTTTTGAATTATGGTTGTATCAGGGTATATGCCCAGTAGTGGGATTGCTGGGTCATATGGTAGTTCTATTTTTAGTTTTTTAAGGAACCTCCATATTGTTCTCCATAGTGGCTGTATCAGCTTACATTCCCACCAACAGTGCAAGAGGGTTCCCTTTTCTCCACACCCTCTTCAGCATTTATTGTTTGTAGATTTTTTGATGATGGCCATACTGACTGGTGTGAGGTGATACCTCATGGTACTTTTGATTTGCATTTCTCTAATGATTAGTGGTGTTGAGCATCCTTTCATGTGTTTGTTGGCAATCGGTATATATTCTTTGGAGAAATATCTATTTAGGTCTTCTGCCCATTTTTGGATTGGGTTGTTCTTTTTTTTGATATTGAGCTGCATGGGCTGCTTGTATATTTTGGAGACTAATCCTTTGTCAGTTGCTTCATTTGCAAATATTTTCTCCCATTCTGAGGGTTGTCTTTTGGTGTTGTTTATGGTTTCCTTTGCTGTGCAAAAGCTTTTAAGTTTCATTAGGTCCCATTTGTTTATTTTTGTTTTTATTTCCATTTCTCTAGGAGCTGGGTCAAAAAGGATCTTGCTGTGATGTATGTCAGAGAGTGTTCTGCCTGTTTTCCTCTATAAGAGTTTTATAGTGTCTGGCCTTACATTTAGGTCTTTAATCCATTTTGAGTTTACTTTTGTGTATGGTGTTAGGGAGTGTTCTAATTTCAGTCTTTTACATGTAGCTGTCCAGTTTTCCCAGCATCACGTATTGAAGAGGCTGTCTTTTCTCCATTGTATATTCTTGCCTCCTTTATCAAAGATAAGGTGACCATAGGTCCGTGGGTTTATCTCTGGGCTTTCTATCCTATTCTATTGATTTATATTTCTGTTTTCGTGGTAGTACCATACTGTCTTGATTACTGCAGCTTTGTAGTATAGTCTGAAGTGTGGGAGCCTGATTCCTCCAGCTCCGTTTTTCTTTCTCAAGATTGCTTTGGCTATTCAGGGTCTTTTGTGTTTCCATACAAATTGTGAAATTTTTTGTTCTAGTTCTGTGAAAAATGCCAGTGGTAGTTTGCTAGGGATTGCATTGAATCTGTAAATTGCTTTGGGTAGTATAGTCATTTTCACAATGTTGATTCTTCCAATCAAGAACATGGTATATATCTCTCTATCTGTTTGTATCATCTTTAATTTTTTCATCAGTATCTTATAGTTTTCTGCATACAGGTCTTTTGTCTTCTTAAGTAGGTTTATTCCTAGGTATTTTTTTCTTTTTGTTGCAATGGTAAATGGGAGTGTTTCCTTAATTTCTCTTTCAGATTTTTCATCATTAGTATATAGGAATGCAAGAGATTTCTGTGCATTAATTATGTATCCTGCTACTTTACCAAATTCATTGATTAGCTCTAGTAGTTTTCTGGAAGCATCTTTAAGATTCTCTATGTATAGTATCATGTCATCTGAAAACAGTGACAGCTTTACTTCTTCTTTTCTGATTTGGATTCCTTTTTTTTTCTTTTTCTTATCTGATTTCTGTGGCTAAAACTTCCAAAACAATGTCGAATAAGAGTGGTGAGAGTGGACAACCTTGTCTTGTTCCTGATGTTAGAGGAAATGGTTTCAGTTTTTCACCATTGAGAATGATGTTGGCTGTGGGTTTGTCATATATGGCTTTTATTATGTTGAGGTAAGTTCCCTCTATGCCTACTTCTGGAGGGTTTTTATCATAAATGGGTGTTGAATTTTGTCAAAAGCTTTTTCTGCATCTATTGAGATGATCATATGGTTTTTCTCCTTCAATTTGTTAATATGGTTTATCACATTGATTGATTTGCGTATATTGAAGAATCCTTGCATTCTTGGGATAAACCCCACTTGATCATTGTGTATGATCCTTTTAATGTGCTGTTGGATTTGTTTGCTAGTATTTTGTTGAGGATTTTTGCATCTATGTTCATCAGTGATATTGGCCTGTAGTTTTCTTTTTTTGTGACATCTTTGTCTGATGAGTGAGTTTGGGAGTATTCCTCCCCTTGCTATATTTTGGAAGAGCTTGAGAAGGATAGGTGTTAGCTCTTCTCTAAATGTTTGATAGAATTTGCCTGTGAAGCCATCTGGTCCTGGGCTTTTGTTTGTTGGAAGATTTTTAATCACAATTTCAATTTCTGTGCTTGTGATTGGTCTGTTTATATTTTCTATTTCTTCCTGGTTCAGTCTTGGAAGGTTATACCTTTCTAAGAATTTGCCTGTTTCTTCCAGGTTGTCCATTTTATTAGCATATAGTTGCCTGTAGTAATCTCTCATGATCCTTTGTATTTCTGCAGTGTCAGTTGTTACTTCTCCTTTTTCATTTCTAATTCTGTTTATTTGAGTCTTCTCCCTTTTATTCTTGATGAGTCTGGCTAGTGGCTTATCAATTTTGTTTATCTTCTCAAAGAACCAGCTTTTAGTTTTATTGATCTTTGCTATTGTGTCCTTCATTTCTTTTTCATTTATTTCTGATCTGATCTTTATGATTTCTTTTCTTCTGCTAACTTTGGGGTTTTTTTGTTCTTCTTTCTCTAATTGCTTTAGGTGTAAGGTTAGGTTGTTTATTTGGATGTTTCTTGTTTCTTGAGGTAGGATTGTATTGCTATAAACTTCCCTCTTAGAACTGCTTTTGCTGCATCCTATAGGTTTTGGGTCGTTGTGTTTTCATTGTCATTTGTTGCTAGGTATTTTTTGATTACCTCTTTGATTTCTTCAGTGATCTCTTGGTTAGTTAGTAGTGTATTGTTTAGCCTCCATGTGTTTGTATTTTTTACAGATTTTTTCCTGTAAATGATATCTAGTCTCATAGCATTGTGGTCGGAAAAGATACTTGATACGATTTCAATTTTCTTAAATTTACCAAGACTTGATTTGTGACCCAAGATATGATCTATCCTGGAGAATGTTCCATGAGCCTTGAGAAGAAATTGTATTCTGTTGTTTTTGGATGGAATGTCCTATAAATATCAGTTAAGTTCTTCTTGCTTAATGTGTCAATTTAAGCTTGTGTTTCCTTATTTATTTTCATTTTGGATGATCTGTCCATTGGTGAAAGTGGGGTGTTAAAGTCTCCTACTATTATTGTGTTACTGTCGATTTCCCCTGTTTTGGCTGTTAGCATTTGCCTTATGTAGTGAGGTGCTCCTATGTTGGGTGCATAAATATTTGCAATTGTTTTATCTTCTTCTTGGATTGAACCCTTGATCATTATGTAGTGTCCTTCTTTGTCTCTTGTAATAGCCTTTATTTTAAAGTCTATTTTATCTGATATGAGAGTTGCTACTCCAGCTTTCTTTTGATTTCCATTTGCATGGAATATCTTTTTCCATCCCCCCACTTTCAGTCTGTATGTGTCCCTAGGTCCGAACTGGGTCTCTTGTAGACAGCATATATATGCGTGTTGTTTTTGTATGTATTCAGCCAGTCTCTGTCTTTTGGTTGGAGCATTTAATCCATTTACATTTAAGGTAATTATCGATATGTATGTTCCTATTCCCATTTTCTTAATTGTTTTGGGTTTGTTATTGTAGGTCTTTTCCTTTTCTTGTGTTTCCTGCCTATAGGAGTTCCTTTAGCATTTGTTGTAAAGCTGGTTTGGTGGTGCTGAATTCTCTTAGCTTTTGCTTGTCTGTAAAGGTTTTCATTTCTCCATTGAATCTGAATGAGATCCTTGCTGGGTAAAGTAATCCTAGTTGTAAGTTTTTCCCTTTCATCACTTTAAATATGTCCTGCCACTCCTTCTGGCTTGCAGAGTTTCTGCTGAAAGATCAGCTGTTAACCTTATGGGGATTCCCTTGTATGTTATTTGTTGTTTTTCCCTTGCTGCTGCTTTTAACATTTTTTCTTTGTATTTAATTTTTGATAGTTTGATTAATATGTGTCTTGGCCTGTTTCTCCTTGGGTTAATCCTGTATGGGACTCTCTGCACTTCCTGGACTTGACTGACTATTTCCTGTCCCATATTAGGGAAGTTTTCAACTATAATCTCTTCAAATATTTTCTCAGCCCTTTCTTTTTCTCTTCTTCTTCTGGGACCCCTATAATTCAAATGGTACGTTTAATGTTGTCCCAGAGGTCTCTGAGACTGTCCTCAATTCTTTTCATTCTTTTTTCTTTATTCTGCTCTGCGGTAGTTATTTTCACCTTTTTATCTTCCAGGTCACTTATCCACTCTTCTGCCTCAGTTATTCTGCTATTGGTTTTTTCTAGAGAATTTTTAATTTCATTTCTTGTGTTGTTCATCATTGTTTGTTTGCTCTTTAGTTCTTCTAGGTCCTTGTTAAATGTTTCTTCTATTTTCTCCATTCTATTTCCAAGATTTTGGATCATCTTTACTATCATTACTCTGAATTCCTTTTCAGGTAGACTGCCTATTTTCTCTTCATTTGTTTGGTCTGGTGGGTTTTTACTTTGCTTCCTCATCTGCTGCATATTTCTGTCTTCTCATTTTGCTTAACTTACTGTGTTTGGGGTCTCCTTTTCACAGGCTGCAGGTTCGTAGTTCCCGTTGTTTTTGGTGTCTGCCCCCAGTGGCTAAGGTTGGTTCAGTGTGTTGTGTAGGCTTCCTGGTAGAGGGGACTGGTGCCTGTATTCTGGTGGATGACGCTGGATTTTTTCTTTCTGGTGGGCAAGACTACGTCCGGTGGTGTGATTTGGGGTGTCTGTGAACTTATTCTGATTTTAGACAGCCTCTCTGCTAATGGGTGGGGTTGTGTTTCTGTCTTGCTAGTTGTTTGGCATGGGGTGTCCAGCACTGGAGCTTGCTGGTCGTTGAGTGGAGCTGGGTCTTAGTGCTGAGATGGAGATGTCTGGGAGAGCTCTTGCTGATTGATATTACGTGTGGCCGGGAGGTCTCTGGTGGTCCAATGTCCTGAAATTGGCTCTCCCACCTCAGAGGTTCAGGCCTGACACCCAGCCAGAGCACCAAGATTCCGTCAGCCACACGGCAATCTGGAGTGGTCTGCCTCTTTCTTTGGTCTCTCCTTGCCTTCTGTATACAGTGGCCAATTTCAGCTTTCACCAGGGAACCCCAGAAAATTTTGAACCAACAGTGTTACTGGTAAGTTCAGGAGCAAGACAATGATGATCTCTCTCACCACTTCTCTTCAACATTGTACTGGAGATTCTTCAGCAGAAAACTGCTTCCACAACTTCCTCCCCCTGGTCCTAGTCGTACTCCCAGAACAGTAGCTCCTTTTTTCTCATGGGTCAATCCTTTAAATATATGAAGATCTCTGTTGGAGGAGGTCATGGAGAGGACATGACTGCCAGTTAACCCCCTGGCCCAAACATTTTGAAAAACAAGAGTGATAATTGGATGGTTGCTTTCACCTTAGGATGCCACTAAGGACTCCCAGAGAATATCATCCAGAGTCTAGCAACATTATCAAATGAGAACTCTCCAACAATGCTTACTTTGAAAGGAACGTCTATGTATTTTGGGGGAAAAGAATGTACAGCAGCATTTTCCAAATGTGCAGAGGTGGAAAAATAAAAAGTCCAGCTAAAATGTTTAGACCATTGTGGGAGTAGGCTCACTTTAATATGCTTTTCAATTCTGAACACATTGGCAGTGCTCAAAACACATTACAAAAGTAATACATGATAATGGAGTTGGGAATCCTGTAAAGGTTACATAGAATTCAATTTATAAATCAAAATGCCTAAAAATCAAACTTGGGCCAACTGCCTAAAGGTACTGGATTTTCACTACATTGGATAAGACAAGGATCTTATAACCATGAAAATAAACAGTGACCAATATGCCCAAGGCCTAATGTTAAACTATTTAGACTCTCTCAGCTTTTCTTTCTCATTCATTTTAAAACATTGTTTTCCTACAATTTTCATTGAAATCTAAGCTTAGAGACTAGCAAATCTAAGTATTTGATAATGGTCAATTATTTTCAAATGTGAGGATCCAGAAATCAGGATAGCTCATAGAGAGATGGCACTTGTCAAACCACATGATTCCAATATAATCGTCAACTTGAAATTAAACAAAAACAAACAAACAAGCAAATAAAAGACACTGAAATTTTTAGTTTTAAAACCAGTTGAGGGGCTTCCCTGGTGGTGCAGTGGTTGGGAGTCTGCCTGCTAATGCAGGGGACACGGGTTCGAGCCCTGGTCTGGGAGGATCCCGTGTGCCGCAGAGCGGCTGGGCCCGTGGGCCACAATTGCTGAGCCTGCGCGTCTGGAGCCTGTGCTCCGCAACGGGAGAGCCCGCGGCGGTGAGAGGCCCGCGCACCGCAGTGAGGGGTGGCCCCCGCTTGCCACAACTGGGGGGGGACCTCGCGCAGAGACGAAGACCCAACACGGCCATAAATAGATAAATAAACAAATATTAAAAAAAAAACCAGTTGAATTATTTTAAGTTATCTAAGTTATTTTAAATCTCTTAAATATTATTCTTGTGGCATGATTATCAATGGAAATAAGCAAGATGCTGATCGAAGATGAATGACTATTTTTTAATTCCCTTTGTATTCATTTGATACCAGTTTGTAAATTTTGTTATTTCCTTTGATGGTCAGGTAGGTAAAAGTAGTTATCAAAAGTTTAAGAAAAAATATACATAAGTGGATCATACAGACCAGGCAGTACTCTCAGCACTTTGCTCATTTAGTCCTCTCAACAAACCTAGCAGACAGGTCTTAGAATTATCCTCATTTTACAGATGAGGAAACAAAGGAGAGAAATATAAATTCAAAACATCATGTCCGTTAATGTAATGCTTTCAGAAAAGTGAGAAAGGTCACTGTTATTTAGTTAAGCAATGGAACATCTATAGTTCAGTTTGCAGAGTAATAGTGCATAATTTAAGAATTACCAATTTAAAGAATAATTGATAATATTTCGAGAGAAAGTTATCAAATAGACTTAGGTAGTTCTTGCATTTAATAACTTTTTTATTTTCAAAGTTTTGCAATTTATTTGAAAAGAGAGCTTTAGTAAGTAAAATAAATCAGGCAGAGAAAGACAAATACTATATGATCTCATGTATATGTAAAATCTAAAAACATACAAACAAACAAGCTCATAGATCTGGAGAACAGATTGGTGATTGGGGCAAAGAGAGGGGGTGGGCAAAATGTGTAAAAGTGGTGAAAACATACAAACCTCCAGTTATAAAATAAGTAAGTTCTGGAGATATTATGAACAGCATAGTGACTATAGTTAATAATACTATATTGCATATTTGAAAGTTGCTAAGAGAACAGATCATTAAAGGTCTCATAAGAAAAAATATTCTGTAACTATATATGGTGACAGATGATAACTAGACTTATTGTGGTGATAATTTCATGATAGGTACAAATATTGAATCGTTATGTTGAACCTTGAAACTAATATAATGTTGTATGTCAATTATATCTCAATAAAAAAATAATTTTAAAGGTGGGAAGAGAAAAGAGAACGTTAACTTTTATATTTAAAAAACGCTAGCCAGGAACATCATTGCTTAGAATCTCAGATTCAGTCTCAGGCCTTGTCACTCAGGCTGGGAACTCTACTCTAGTCCTCATGGCTCACCCTGTCCTCACTGAAGCCAAAGTATCTCGGAAGGAATAAACAGCTTCTAGAATATATGTTTTACAAATCAAACTAAAAATTTTCAAAATATTATAGTAAGTCAATTTTAAAATACGTTTGTTCCCAAGAGCGCTCAGATAGGTAAATTTCATGCTCATAGGATGCTACTAAGATACACGCAAAGTCCATGGAAAATAGTGAGTCAAGATATTTTGAAAGTAAAACACAGAGAGAAAAGGTTGTCCAGGATATCCAGATTATATGTGGCATAGTGCTTTGTACATTTGAATCACTTAAATATTTATTGCATTAAATACATGCATGAATAAAGGAGAATGAAAATGAGTCCCCTTTTCTAGGCAGGAAAAGTACAAGTAAAAGTCATTCTGAGAAATTACTCTTTCCCACCAAAATATCTTTATTTTATCTGGAGAACAGGATGCCTAATGTCAACAACAACCAAAATCACAACAAAAATGAACAGAAGACCTGCTCCTCTGGATCAGGATCAGATATTGCATAGAGAGAAAACCATTAAGAGTTCTAGTTGATCGTGTTGGAGTTACGTCCACTGCGTACATAAGAGTAACTGCTTAAACTACAGGTTATCCTCGTTCTGATTATTTTTCTAGAATTAAAAAAGAAAGTCACCTCTTTTAGTTGCAACCTTATGTACCATATTTCTGAAATGTGTTCTAAACTAGGTTACTAACCTAGTTAAATAACAGGAGCCCTCACCTTCTAAAAACACATTCCAACAGAAACTAAAAAAGTATTGTAACAATTCATTCAATTCCCCAGAGAAATAATCATAGGTAGTTTTGGAAATTTTTCATCTTTATGTGACTTATCTTGGGCATGTACAATTACAACAGATTTTTATGATATTATGGTCTCGAAAGAATAGTGATTTGTATGTGTACATGGAGGGTGAAACATAAGGATTATGTCATTGACCTCCTCTTACATATTTTTGTACTCTCCCAATTTTCTTTAGTGAATACATTTAAATTTAAAATAAAACATGGATATATAAACTGGATGTATATCTATGTATAAACTGATAGATAGATCTCAGAAGGGAGGAAATCTCTGATGGTCGACATCTCTCCCAGAATAGGTTTCGGCTGCTCTACACAGTCCTATCAGTACACATCTTTCAATCACGTACCCAGGATTTGTGTATATGATTTATTTAAATTGTTAAATGTGCACTACTTTATATTATTATGAATACTATAAAACTTATTTTTGACATAAATTAGAAAAATGGCATAAAATAAATACTACTGGAAGTTCAAACGCTTTCACCCCAATGCATTATCGTGTCCACCACAGGGTGACATGTATTCCACTTTGAGTTTCCCTGCATTAGACTGCAAAACAACAACAAAAAAGAAACAAAATAAAAAAGAAGGATTATGAAAGAAAGGGTATGATACTGTTATCCTGGAATTTTCAACACAAAATTCATAACAATTAGAATGCAAGCTAGAACACACACACACACACACACACACACACACACACACACATATATTAGGACTGACCTAGATTTTTTTTAAAAATTAAAAATATTGCCCTAGTCTAAAAATATGTTATTAAATTTCAAGGAGAAGAAGCTGAGATAGCATTAGTTTTATCGAAAATATGCCTAAAGGTATAGTATTTTTTTCAAAACCTCAGGTTGCTTACCTAGTGCCTGGGTTTTAAAATCTATGCCATTTACCCTTTTAATTTTATTCTTTCCATTTTATATTTCTACATTTGCTGTTTTTACTCTCCTTCTTCAATCTGTTACTTTGCGGTATTGATTTAGATGCCAACAAACTACAACTCGTGGAGTGAACTTGGAGATCCTCTATCACATCGTTCCTAGAGGAGTTAGTTGCTCAGAGCCATACAGCTAACTAATAGTAAATTTGGGACTGAAGCTCAGGTTCTCTGCCTGTAAATACAGTGTCCTTTAGCACACTACAGGGGCAAGTTTCCTCATATCATTTTGAGTCCTTCTAAAATACACACACATATATATACAAAATGTGTGAGGTTACCTCAATCTAGTTAATCTATTCTGATTGAAATTGGTCTCTGAAGTTATTATTTCATAAACACTGTTATGTTCTGGTTCATATAAAGCCAGTAGTTTAAAAATAAGTCCTTAATGTCAAGTTTCCTGGGACTAATGTTTTCCTTTGTACTTTGAGGCAGTACTGTGGAGCATATTGAAGTCACATTTTGGTAAACTATTCACTCTGCTTTTCTTCTTCCTATAACTATTTCTGGTTTATTTCATTTAAGCATAGAAGTTATCTTCTGAGAGGTCAGGCACACAAACACCAAGAAAAAAAGGCTTGAACCTTTTGTTTTTACTCAGGGTCAAAGCATAGAGCTCTGAGTAATAGAAATCTTATTAAATGATAATGATTAATTTGAAAATCCCTGTTTCAAATCGAGACGTGTATTACAGAGAGAATATTAATGGCCATTAGCGTCATCCATCTAAATGCTTTTATCCGAATTAAAATTTCACTAACCATAGCTTTACTGTTTTTCTAACTAAGAGATTGGACTTAAAACCAGTTATTTGACAAGTCTATAGGAAAGTTCAATGGGGTGTTTAAGAGGAAGTATACTATAAACAGAAGACAACAATTCGTCTTCTGTGTCATTAGTTAATTCATTCAACCAATATAGTTGGTGGTGTTTTCTTCCCTACTTTGCGCTCAGAAGCAAGGTGCATGTGGTAACAGGCAGCTATGTAGAAACAGAGCCACAACAAACTGTAAATGCAGGAACAGAGGCACAAAGAAGACAGTCTCTTTTCTTTAGGTCTCCAAGAATGAGTTGGCGGTTGCCACGTGCAGTCCAGGAGAAAGACACCCCAGGTCCAGAGACAGCATATACAAATGGCACAAAAGAGTGAAGCAATTTTGGGGTTCCAGATTTAGAGAGAAATTCAGAGAGCTTTGAATGCAGGAATTGAGAAGCTCAGGAGGAGAGAATAGGGAAATTGTTTGTGGCTCACAGAAGCCTATGACTTTTATATGACAGATGTGTGACCTTGACACTACAGAGATCCTGTGGAGGTGTGTATACAGCAAATTGATTGTAGCTGGGACTAAATTTATTCAGAATAACTCTGATGTGGGGAGAGGGGCAGGACCAGGAAACGTAGCTTTCTTTATTTCCTATAAATCTCCATTCTAGCTGATGAGACAAACAAAGGATAAAACTGTGCCAGTTAAAGATAATTTAGTTTCTTCTGGCTTAAAAAATGCCACACATTTGAATCAATTCAAAGCTTAAAAGTTCCTATCAGGGCTGATTCCCCCTTTTAGAGGCGTCTTCTCTGCCTCCTCAGTTCTAGGTTTTCCCAGGACACTGGAGCTTTCCAAGGAGGCAGGAAGACAGGTCTCCAGGGAGCATGCCTTCTTCTGAGTCCTTGCCAACCTTCCCTCAGATGGCTGTGCTGGTGTGCATTGAAGTGTGGCTGTTCCTGGTCTTTGGGGGCACACGCCCCTGATCACCTTATCCCAACCCACTGTACCTGATATACCTGTGCCCGCAAAGCTCCCACGCACTTCCACTGGGGCAGGTGGGACGTTCTTGGTCCCTTGCAGCCACACTCTGACCCTGGGTAACTGAGAGGACTATCCAGGTCCATTTGCCTAAATAACTTCCTCCACCATCCCTGCTGGTAGCAGCCCAATGCTGGACAGGGATCTTCTCCAAGAGACCTGCAGTCTCCCCAGGAGTGTCTAGAAAGGCAGACACTAATTCCAGCTTTCCCTGATTCTTCAAAACCTATCTGGGTTGTTCTAGAATGTTCCTATCTCAAGAGGTGCAGCCATGACGTAGGAACCTAGACACTCAAATCTCAACTCCTCCCCATCTCTTTTCCCCTCCAGATTGCTCTTCCAGTACTGTGGTATGAAATGTGGTGTCAATATGTCAGTGTCAGAAGCTGGCTTCCTTCTTTTTCCCAATAAAATAGAATGGATAGTCATTCATTTAAGTGAATTGTGAGGCACAACTAACTTTAAAACAAAAATCTATGACTCATTGTATAGCAGGTAAAATTCTATGATGCTATTTGGTCTGGCTGGACAAAGGTTAAGTGTCTAAAGGCCAAATCTATAAAGGGATATTTGAGAATCTAGAAAACCCTTTGATGACTCAACCAAGTCAAGCTTTCAAATAAAAAAGTCTCATTGAAGGTGAGAAAAGTTCAGTGATTTAAGACTTCATACTCTCTTAATTACAGAAAATCACTAGGAAGTATGTAGGCTAGGAAGGGAAGCATTAGGTGTGAGTTGTTAAAGAAGCATGCAAGAGATAATGGGACCCAAATGCTAACACATATATATGGAATCTAAAAAAAAAAAAAATGGTTCTGAAGGGGCAGGACAGGAATAAAGACGCAGACGTAGAGAATGGACTTGAGGACACAGGGATGGGGAAGGGTAAGCTGGGAAGTGAGAGAGTGACATGGACATATACACACTACCGAATGTAAAATAGATAGCTAGTGGGAAGCAGCCGCATAGCACAGGGAGATCAGCTCTCAGTGCTTTGTGAACACCTAGAGGGGTGGGATAGGGAGGGTGGGAGGGAGACACAATAGGGAGGGAGACACAAGACACATGGGGATATATGTATACGTATAGCTGATTCACTTTGTTATACAGCAGCAACTAACACAACAATGTAAACAATTATACTCTAATAAAGAGGTAGAACTGATAGGAATTTGGTGACCACTTGGATGTGGAAAGGTGGGGTAAAAGAAAGAACTGAGAATTAGTTGAAGGTTTCTAGCATGGACAACCTGGTGGGTAACAATAACACCAGTCTTAATAAGGGATATAGGACTGATGGGTAGGTTGGGGAAACAGAGTAAAACAGGTTTAATTTCAGTTTGGGGTAGTCGTAGCTGGGGCTGTGACACTTAACTTTGACCAATAAACATAGGTTGTATGAAGGAACAAGAATATCACAGGATGTAAAGCAGTCAACACGCCAGTGTTGGAAGTTGGCTTCTCTTTGTTCTCCAAGTAAAACAGAATGCAACGCCATTCATTTAAGTGATTATAGGGCTACTGTGACAGTAAAAGAGCAATCTAGGCCTACAAAAGAAAAGCGGCAAAAAAATGATACTATGCAGATATTTCCAAAAGCCCAAATATGGACTATTAAATACAAATTACTTTACCATTTCTATTGCATCCTAACATTTACTCAGGAAATGCTTCACAGGGAGTTATCAAAAATAAAACTAAATAATAGGCTTATTCATCTTAGCAATTCACCCCAAAGGCCTAAAAACCCAAACCGTCATAATTTAAAGCAATTCATGATAACCTGCCAAAAAACTTTGAACAAGAAGCGAAAACCCAAAACTGAAAGTGGGAATGAGTTAACACTAGGTAGGAAACCAAAATAAAATTAGCACTAGGTTTTATTTAGTCTTTTTTTGAATATATGGGGCTAATATGACAGGGACTTGAAGCAAAAGAGTTAAGATGAAAGTAGCAATGTCACACAGGGAAAAAAAACCCACAGTATTTCTCTCCTGCCTGACAGTTTAGTCCCATCATTTGTTTCATATCCTCAGGACTCATTAATGAATGAAATGGAGATACCCAAAGGATAGAGTGAAATTCTTCAGCAAAAATTAAATGGAGAAAATGACAAGTTATGGATCCCACATTCTTTCTAGAAGTACATTAGGCTTCCTGGAGCTACACTGGACACAGCTGGCCTTGTAATTTTAAAAAATGCCTTAAGAAAGGCATAGCTTAAAAATCAGGTTTTGAGTTCATGCTTTAATTCTTCCATACTTATCAGAAATAATGAAAGGTTAAATATGTCTATTTTCACAAAATTATGGATCAAGGAATTAAATAGGAGAGGTTTGAATTTGGACTATAATTGATTCTACTGTCTCTCATACCTTAAAAGAATGTGGCTCTTTTCAAAGGTAGCTAGCTTATAGTTTGTGTCTGAGATAGCCTGGAGAGAAATAAATTAGAATCAACTGAGTCTAAGTAACAACATCAGCCTGCCCTACCCAAGGCAGAGCTCACAGGCACAACTCACGTTGTGGCCTGATAAGCCAGAAAGACACTGTAGTAGTTTCCTGTGGCTGCCATAACAAAATGCCACCAACTGGGTAGCTTAAAACAATAGAACTTTATTCTCTCACAGCGCTGAAGGCCAGAATCTGAAATCAAAGCGTTACCAGGGTTGCTTCCTCCCGCAGGCTCTGAGGGAATATCCGTTCCATGCCTTGCCTCTAGCTTCTGGCGGCTGCCAGCAATCTTTGGTGTTCCTTGGCTGGTAGATGCATCACTCCAATCTCTGATCCCTCGTCACATTTCCTTTTCTGACTCTTATAAGGACACTCTCATCAAATTTAGAGTCCACTCTAATCCAGGATCATCTCATTTCAATTCTTTTCTTAATTATCTGCAAATATCCTATTTCTGAGGTTCCAGATGAACATGCATTTTAGGAGAATACTATTCAACCTACTAAAGATGCTTACCAGGAGGAAAAGACAAAACCAAGAGAAGAAAATTGAAAGACCACTAGAGACACTATTAACAACTTAGAATCAGCAAATTATCATCACCAAAACATATAAACACCAGGACTAAAAGTAGAAGTAGTAGAAGTAGTAGCAGGAGTAGAAGAGGTGTACATTATTACACCACCTAATAATGGGACCCACATGGCTTAAACCCTGATGAAATGATGCAGAGTCGTAGGAGATTGGAGGGAAATTATAACCAATTTAAATGGAACGGATGCACGTATTCAGGCAAAGAGGATTTTTTGAAAATTTCTCTGGTATAATTTAGTCCATTTCTTCATGCTGATAAATAAATTAATATTGAAATTATAATTTAATATTTCATTATTAAATAGACACACACACACTATTTTCCTAGGAATTATTAGTTTTTTAAATTTCTAAACCTTTCAATACCTGAATCACTTTGTGTGGGGTCTTCAGACTCCACCAATCAATAGGTATAAGCTGTTAAATATAAAGGAAAATTTCAGAAAAGAAACTTCCCAGATCCAGTTGGAATTTTACTAAAAATTCAATCAGCCTAGACTATCATTCTGTGTATTTAGATTGAGACTTCTACCTACTTGAGGTGGCTATAACTTATAACCTTAACGTCCTTTAGGAGATTCATTCATTCAACAGTTATTTGTTGCCAATATTTGTTGAACATCTATTTTCTATTAGACACAGTTCTAGGAAACAGGGATAGGCCAGTGACCAAAATAAATGAATGCCCTGTGCTCAAAGTGTCTATTATCAAAATAGAATAAACCTGTAAACAAATACATAAATCATTTAGATAGCAGAAAATGCTATACAGGAAATATGACAGGGCAATGAAAGAGAGACTGAAATGTGGGGTGAGGTTTGGGACCTGTAATATTTGAGCTGAGAAGTAAATGATGCAAAGATCTGGAGAGCAAGCATTGCAGACACAAAGCACAAGCACAGGGTCCCAAAGTGGGAGAGAGCTGATGAGCTCTGGGTAGCGAATCCCCACAGAGACGGCCAAAGACCCACAGGTAAGTCTGTCATCAGGTTCACAGAAACCAATCTGCTCAGATGTGAGAGTGAAACTGGTTTCATAGAGGAGCAGGGTTGTTATCACGAACTCCAAGAGAAAGAAAGGACACACTGGTCCACAGGCTCCCCCGAGACAGAAGAATCAAAACACAGTAATGATTCAAGTCTTCTGCTCTAGCAAGCATTGCTCAAATCCAATACTTGGTGCAAAGACACAAAACTGCCTGAAAGTAGCTGCTGTTGGGAGTCAGGCTAAGCTTCTATAACAAAGAGTCCCCATATACTAAATTAGACTCTTTCTCATATAACTGTCCAGAGGCAAACATTTCAGGGTAAATGGAAGAGTTCTACCATCCTTAACAACCGCCTTCCATCTTTGGGTGTGAGGTGGCAGCTCCACTGTTCATTACTTCTCAGGAAAAGGAAGTTAAAGAAAGGGAATGGAAAGCAGCTAGCATAACACAGAAATAGAACAAACTTCTCTCACTCCTATCGCATTGTCCAAAAAGTAGTCACGTGATCACATCTAGGTGCAAGAAGCTAGAAAATGTAGTTTCTTGCTAGATAGACTTTTGCCAAGTTTAAATGAATATTGGAGGGCAATTAGAAGTTTCTGACACAAATTAGGAAAAGGTATTTTGTAAAAGAGGTTATAGTCATGACTAGAGGTGGAGATGGAGGTGGGCTGTCCCCAAAGCACTGTCGAAGCTCCTAACCAATTGCTGTCCACTTAAGAGATAGAGATGAGGCAAATGAGAACAACGGTACATAGTGACCACCGAATGCAGCTTAAGCGGATCGCTGAGACATTGCTGGGATGGTCAGCTACCCACAGTGAAGTGGGAGCAGAGGCCTATATGAGATGAGAAGGAATATCCAAGCCCAAGTGTAGAAGACAGGAAAGCTGTGTTTCCAAGCATCTGGCCCATGGGTGCTAAGCCAGAGACTAACTGCGACTATTATTTTTATTAATTGCTGTGCCCTTCAGACTGAGGAGAATGTTCTGGGACTATCATTGATATCAATTAAGATTGTTTTAATCTACATATATACAAATATTCCTCTCTACGTGAATATATTCAGTTCCTGAGGCTAGATTGCTAGAGTCTGGATATTGGTTTCAGATAAAGAGGGATGCTGAGGGGCTTCCCTGGTGGCGCAGTGGTTGAGAATCCGCCTGCCAATGCAGGGGACACGGGTTCGAGCCCTGGTCTGGGAGGATCCCACATGCCGCGGAGCAACTAGGCCCATGCGCCACAACTACTGAGCCTGCGCGTCTGGAGCCTGTGCTCCACAGCAAGAGAGGCCGCGATAGTGAAAAGCCCGCGCACCGCGATGAAGAGTGGCCCCCGCTCGCTGCAACTAAAGAAAACCCTCGCACAGAAACGAAGACCCAACATAGCCAAAAATCAATAAATAAATAAATATATTAAAAAAAAAAAAAAAAAGAGGGATGCTGAATAAGCCAAATCTATCTGTTCCTGAGTTTTACACAGAAAGGCATCAGATAGCAAGGGATATCTATAATTGTATTACTGGATACCATATTACAAGTCCTACTGCTTCCTTATTTGATAGTTTTTTTTACCATGTAAGATTCTTTATTGGCATATTTTTATTATAGTTCTTATTCTAGTAACTAATATAGTTATAGTTATAGTTCTATTCTAGTAACTAATTCTAGTTACTAATTCTAGTAACTTTCTCTGGTTAATTTCTATTGCTTCACATAAAATTACCTATTTCCTGTGCATCCATTGCTGTAAACTGTCAAGAAAGTATTTGACTCTCTGAAAATTCTTGTGTTTAGACATGTGACTTATGAATTACCTAAGGATGATCTACACACCTGTTTTTTCTCTTTATTATTACCATCAAGCACTTATAAAGCAACTACTTTATATTATATATTTACACACATTTTGTGAACCTGTAGCATATTCATTGAAAAAAATATATCTTCCCTTTAGTCATTTGATTAAGTAGAAGAGATTAAAAAAGATATATGGCCAATGGCTTCCTCTCCCACCTCAGCATCTTGCTGGCTGGTGCCAGAAAGTGGCAAGATAGGTGAGGTGAGTAGATAGGGACTGGTTTATATCCAATTTTGCTAAAATTACATACATAATTTTTGCTGGGATCTGATAGTGGTCTTTATAGGGCTTGAATGGGAATTTAATCTAATTTACTATTAAAATACTAAAGAACTGAAATGAATCTCTATATTAGTCTCAAGGTATGACAATGACCCTAACATTGAGATGCAGAGAAAGGAAGCTCTGTCATTGGCTGGGTCAGACAGCATCTCTTTCCTATATTTTTCTTCTCCAACTTCCCCCTGTACCCATTGGTTCTCCTATCAGTTAAAGCAGGAATTTCTCCAACCCTGGTTCATTCTCGGGTAAGTTACACCTAAACTGCACTATCTAAACCACTTTCACATGCTTGTAGAACTCTGCACCCCACATTTACACTCCTTAAAAATACACAGTGAGCAACCGTTATGCACCAGGCTATTTTCTAAGCACCAGAGAGGCAGCAATGAAAAGGCAGGCAAGGTGTCTTAGCCCATAGAATTTCCATTTTACTGGTTTTCTTTCTAAATTATCTTTACTACAGCATTTACCTGGAGTGCTAACCAATAGCTTCCCACATTGATTCTCAAATGTCAGTTGATATATTTCCCCTCCATCACAGGTTCCCATTTTGATAGCAGGACCTGCATGTTTGAGCTCCCAAGCCAAGTCCCATAGTTCATAAGATAATCCCCTAGCTTTCAGCTCCAGTCGAAGGTTCTACTCTAATAAATCTATTTTCCAGTTCTTTCCCATGGCTTGAATCACATCTAATTCTTGCCAGTTTCCTGAGTTAACATTTCATTAACTCCAAATAGTCCAAAGTTTGGAGGTGAGTATCCAGCAACTGTTGGCCCATCTAGTCTTTGAACATCACATATCTAGGTCCTTACTTTTATACATAAATCACCAGTGAAGACCCACTGATACCTCAAATAAGACTTGTGAAAGCTGACTATTTTCCTGACCATCCACAGAGATTGCTAAACCCTCATGGTCTCTATGCCTTCCCTATTTGACTGAACATCCTCTTTCATTTCCCACATTTGGGACAAACATCTCTCTCCTCATCCTACTGTCTGTTGTTAATCCATTCATATCTGTGTTATCAAAAAGAAAATTGTGGGCAAAACTCTAGCAAAAGAAACTCCTGCATCTGTCTCCCCATCCCTTCAAAGACATATACTACTCTCTATTTGTAAATTGTCATCCCAGGTTTCTCACTGAACAATGGGATGCAAATCTATTCAATTACGACTGATAAACACCCTAGGTTTCTCTGGACCTTGGCTTTGTTGTGACGTCAATCCTTCTCAAAATGCCCTACTCAAAATGAATGTGCTGCTACATTGGTTCACAGGCAATTAAAAGGAGCAGCTGGTCATGAGCTAGCGTTTTATTCAAATCCAACATGTTGGAAGAAAACCACACATCAAAAAAACTAACCTTAAAGTGAAATATTTTAATTTAAATTATATTCTCCCTCACTCTCTATTTTCCTCTGTAAGTGCACTGCTAACTGGTGCTATAACTTATTTCAGCTCCTTCCTTAGTAAATTGTAACATATCCATCATGTTGAAACTCTTAAGTTACAGGCAGTTTACTCACATTAGATCTCATTAGCAATTACACTAGTGTTCAAAATACATTACCTCATTTGTCTCATAGCCCATATAGTTTTTTACATAATCAATTAGACCAATTAGTCTCACATGACAGAAGAAAATCTTAAATAACACTGTCCTTACTTTAAGACAAGCTTGACTGAAGCCCAAAGAAAGAAACTATAAAATTAATTTTATAGTTTTATAAAATGGATAGCAAAAGGAATTAAACAATCAAACTTCAGGCTATATGTTTGTGGTTGGGGTTAGGCATCAGAGAGAAGAAAAGTAGCCAAAGAAAGGACAATGCCTCACTCAGTTTGTTTTCTGCAAGACATAAATTCATTATTTGCATAGCTAAGGGCCATGTTTAAACGTCCAAACTAACTTGCTTGTAGACTTTTCAATTGAGACCATTATTGTCCTTTGGGAAAAACCTTGCTGACTGTAATCAGCCAAGAAATTTACAGCTATTGCACTGATCAATTGCTAGAGATTTCTGAAAGCACAAAACTAGCCCTCTATCCACATGTTTATTTCACCTAAACAAGTAATTTCTTGGTGTCCCTCACACTACCTTCAAATAGCTCTTTCCAACATTGAATCCAATTTCCTATCTACCATTAGAATCTCTTTCTTCAACCTTCAGATAGACTCAAAAAACACACAGGATTGATAGGTGTTACCCAATCAAGGGTAAATTTTAACCTGAGGAGGCAAATCCTAAAGACACTCCCAGAACTCCATCCACGCACCCAGTTACCCTATAAGGAGACTGTGCCTTGTTACTATCAGTATAGTAATTATCTGTCTTCTTTGCCGATCATAATTACTCTCCACATTGTTCCATCAAAGACTGTCATGCAATGAAATGACCATGGGCTGGTTAACTAGTTGGAAGTGCCCCCAGTCCTCCATTTATGGACATAAGAAATTGTGTCACCTAAGGAGTCAACAGAAGATACAAATCTGGGAGCAAATCGGTTCCCAAAGATATGCTCAGGAACCTAGAGGCAAAATTTGACCCAATCACTCCTCTTTAATCAAGGTGACTCTTAATGTGTCTTTTCTAATGTGATAGTAGTTAAAGATAATTTGGCACTGAAGGGGGAAGTGAAATAAGGATTCTGGGTCTATAGGGAAAGAGGTTGTCAAAGAACTCTCACACTGTGAGAAGGAATTTTCCTTTTCCTCCTAAACAAGTATCCTTTTCAAAGGAAGCATACTTTCGAGAAAATACATCGCCAAGACAGTAGAAGTAGTCTTTTGAACATGCCTGATCAGAAAGCTCATTTTCCTACCATTTTCTTCTGCTTTTACAAAAATATTTCACATACAAAAAGTTACCTACCAGACATCACTAACGCATGTGACTTATGTTCAAATTACATCTTTTAAACTGGCATAGTTTTTTAAAAAATTAGGCTTTTGAAAATGCTTATCGCATTTAACGCTGGCAGTTTGGAAAATATTGGCTCCAGTATTCATCATTCAGAGTTGGACTCAGAGAGTCAAGAACTTGCTAAGTTAACTTTTCTTTTTCTCAACTCCTAGAGTTCCACAAAAGTCTCATTATACATGGTGGGCAATTCAGGGAATCATGTACCGCTGAGTTAGGACAAAACAGAAATGTTAATTCAGAATTTGCATCCTTAAGAGACTTTCAATGTTGCCTTAAAAGCTTAAAAATGACCTAATTTTACCAAATGAAAATTGCAGTATAGGACATACTACATAGGTGGTTGGAAACTCATTTCAATTATCTTTACTAATGAATTCCTGATATTTAGCCCTCTGCTAGTCACATTTGAAGATCTCTAGAATTACATGAAAGAGCCCCTCTCTCAAAGACTTTGCATTCTACATAGGGAAGCATTTATGCATGCAAAACAAATCAAAATTATATCACAAATTAGAACCGAAGGTGACAACTGACACTATTAAGGGAGGGAAAAGATCGAACTGAAACAAAGAAGATGGAAAGATGGCACTGAGTATCCTTAATGCTGGGAAGGATTTGGCTATTTGGATATGGTTCAAGGATCCCATATGTTCTCTCAAGAGATTTTTTAACTTTGCCTAATTGATCTCCAAGCAGAACTCAGTCCGTCTCATGTTTAAGAGCCTCCCTGGCAAAAGGGGCCTGTGGCTCCCGTCTGCCCTCAATAAGCAACTCACTCTATGTGGCCCAGAGTCACACAATGAGGTTCTCCTGAAGAAGCAGGCGGGGGCTGCTTTCTGCTAGCCAGGCTCCAATCGCCATTAAAAACAGTAGATCTGCAGTATCCTGAATATTTATCTTTTTTCTAATATTTATCCCAGGATTATTGTTTTTAATTGTAAAGTCCCATTGGCTTCCTTGCTTTCTTGGGTGACAATCAAAAGCACATCAAGGCAGACAAGTGCCTAATGATTGCTTAAATTCATGGCCTCCCTGTGCAGTTTCTCAGCATCACCTTGTATGCTTGGACAGCATAGGCCAGAAAATTCATTTAAAGTTCTCTGATGTATTAAGATGCTGACCCTACAAGTACCCTCTCCTGTCATTTCCAAGCCCAGTGGATGTGCAGTGATAGAGCTATGTCATTTGGTTTCATCATCATGAATCGAGGCCTCCACAAAGACCACTTCTTCAATCTTTCCTGGGATTTAATCATTCAATTCTACAGTCCCATGTGTAGCCCATACCCAGGGAGAGCCTGATCCTCTATCCTAATCTAGACAAAAATAACTGCAATAATATATTGGGCACTTATTGCATGCTCATTATTTGCCCATCACTGCACCATGAAATGTATGTGTAATAGCTCATTTAATCCATAAAATCATGCTGCAAACTCACACTTATATCTCTGTTTTATGGATAGGAACCAAGGCTCAAAGAGTTTAAATGACTTACCCAAGGCCACTTAAAGTAGCTGCACCGCATTTCTAATTCATTACTGATGCTGGAGCTAGCATAACTGTAGGGCATTGTTTAGGGTTGAAAACCGAATCTCACTTGTTCTTTCTCTTGCAGAAGAGTGCTTGCCAATTTTCTGTCTATCAGGGAGCACCATAAAACATTTAAGGGAGGACGTTGTTTCTGCTCCATATTCTCTGAAGACTATGGAAAGCCCTTCAAAATCCTAAAATTTTAAACTGAAAGAGACCTTAAACATTAACTAGCCCCAAACCCATTGTTTTAAAAAATGTCCTTAGCATCAAGAAGTTGCTTATCAGGGACTTCCCTGGTGGCGCAGTGGTTAAGAATCCACCTGCCAATGCAGGGGACACAAGTTCAAGCCCTGGTCCAGGAAGATCCCACATGCCGCGGAGCAACTAAGCCCGTGCGCCACAACGACTGAGCCTGCACTCTAGAGCCTGCGAGCCACAACTACTGAGCCCTCGCGCCACAACTACTGAAGCCTGCACGCCTAGAGCCCATGCTCCGCAACTAGAGAAGCCACCGCAATGAGAAGCCCACGCACCACAACGAAGAGTAGCCCCTGCTCGCCACAACTAGAGAAAGCCCGCATGCAGCAACAAAGACCCAACGCAGCCAAAATTAAATAAATAAATGAATTAAAAAAAATAGTTGCTTATCAGCAGAGCAGGATTAGAAGCTATAATTTCAAATCTAAGTTGTTATTTTTTTCTTATTACCTCACACAGCTGTCGCATTACTTTAAACACTTTTCTTCCTGAAATGCTTAGAATAGTAAAGATGTTACAAGCTATTGTAACAAATAAATTCCAAAATTTCATGAGCTCAACATAGTCAACATTCATCTAACGGTCCGGAGTGGGTGTGTCTGGACAGCAAGTAGCCTTTCTCTGCAGGGTGAATGAGGAACCAAGGCTTCTGTAGATCTATCTCAGGGTTTCCCTGCTTGTAGCTAGTGGAGGATATGAGATGGACAAGACGTTCTCGTGTCAAAATAGAAGTGACAGAAACTAGTCACGTGGCTGCACCTGGATGCAAAAGGGTGTGGGAAATATATTCCCTGTAGGGCATCTGCATCTGTAGGGCACCAGAAAAAACACCACTCCCCGGAAGGGAGACGAAACATTTTTGAGGGATGGTTAATCATCTCTGCCACATTTTTCTGCTACATATCTTCTAAACAACAAACTCCAGTTTCAAATGTCTATTGGTGAGCTGAATTTAGAAGACTTCTAAGCCGTCCCAAACTTCAAAACATGAGTAGACTAGATTATTTTTCCCAACATTTTGCTCCCTCCCTTAAAAGATTCATACAACCCTGCCCTTTGCCATGAGTCTATGAATTGTCTTCCACTGCGGGCAGAGAGCACTTCCTAACCGATTTACGCTGGCTGTGAGAAGATGATTTGCTTTGGCCAGGGAATGTAGGAGAAAGTGATAGGTGCCAGTTTTGTGTAAGGCGTTGAACATAATTTATCTGTTCATCCTCTTGTTTCTTTGCCATCCACCATGAGAAGTACAGGCTACAAGTTGTCACTCTTCCCAGAACAAGTACTTATGAGGAGCTGACCGGAATCCAACCTGCAGTCTGAAACCAACCCCAGCTGATTTCACCCAAACTCTACAAAATCTGGAGCAATAAAAATAAGTGCTTGTTTTGTAAGCCATGAAGATTTGGGACCTTGTTTGTTAGGTAGCATTATCTCAGCAATAGTTGACTAATACAATGAGATTTGATCACTCTATGAGTATAGGTAATTAACAGCTGGTCTTCTAGGAGGGAATCTGTGGGCAAAATGACCAGCTTGGATTTTAAGGAAACCAAAGATTTTGGCCAAAAAAAAAGAAAAGAAAGAAAAGAAAAAGATGTTTCCATTGATGTGCCTAGGAGAATTTCATTCTTTTTAAGAGTTCTAGGAAAAGTATTTCATTGCCTTTTATTATTAGGGGGTAGTAGTTTCTCTCCAGGAACAAGCCCAAGAACCATGGAGAAAAGGTGGAAACACAAATTGCAGAGTTCACTTTTTAGGCCAAAGTGGCACAACAGACATTCCTCAGGGCAGTGGGGAGGACAACTATGGGGAAATGAAACTTCCCAGGACTCCTCTGTGTTCCTGTAAAAATTTCTAACCTCTTGAGCCACGGAAATGTATAAGCTATAAAAATAGAGAATTTTTGCTCTCACTTCTCATAGAAACATTTTTGCGTACATAATAGTTAGATCTGTAGCCATATGTTTACCTAATTCATCTGATTCAAAGAATAATAAAATTTCTTTTGTCTCCCCCAAAGCCAATAAGTTACATCCCGGGATAGGAATCTAGGTTCCAAGTGAAGATGACAGGGGGATTGCACATCAAAAGAGGGAGGTTAGAACTTGAAGACATCTCTAGGTTGGAGACCTGTGGGACTATCTGGCTCCTAGAGAGATTTTTATTAGCATATCAAAAGGTTGGAGGTCGGGCTCGGGCCCATTATGCATCCAAGGAGATCCTTCTAGGAGGGGAGGGGACAGCTGCCTCCTTACCCTTCAGTCCTCACCTATGGAGTGTCTGGATACCCACATAAGACATTTGACCTGGTTTTCATCATTGTGCCCCAAGGATAAGGCCTGAGAGCAGAGGGGCTGTTTACTGTGAGGTTATTCATAAGAAATCTGTTTCTGATCCATAGCATTTCTTGTGCACATTCAGGATAAAATTAATACAGATGAATATTAAAACCAAATAACAACTAAACCAAAGGTAGAAATAAATGACCTTTGTCATTTTTATAAATTTTCATTTCTGTAAAGTGCTAACTTTGGCTTTATTCTCAGGGCAACTAATGCTAATTAAGCACCTTATTTTTGCCTGCAGAGTCTTGAATAGGAGACAAGGAGACTGGGCATGAACTGAATCTCATATCACAACAGCCAGCAAGGAACTGAAGTGTCCTGCCAGCAACCAGTGCATGAGCTTAGAAGCAGATCATTCAGCCCCGATCAAGCCTTCAGATGACTACCACCTTGGCCAACAGCTTGGCTGCTACTTTGTGAGAGATCCTGAGCCAAACCCGCCCAGCTAAGCCACTCCTGGACTAGTAAACCTCAAAAACTGTGAAATAATACTCACTTGTTTTTAATTGTTAAGTTTGGGAGTAATTTGTTTTGCGGACTGGATAACTCATATACACATGTAATATATTTTTGTGGTGTATGTGACACACCACAAAGCTGACTGTGTTAGCTTTCTACTAGTTAATAATGACAATGAGACTTATCTCCCAATCAGGATGCTTTTTCCCCTGCACCC
This sequence comes from Balaenoptera ricei, assembly GCF_028023285.1. Taxonomy (NCBI): domain Eukaryota; kingdom Metazoa; phylum Chordata; class Mammalia; order Artiodactyla; family Balaenopteridae; genus Balaenoptera; species Balaenoptera ricei. The sequence continues at coordinate 67,223,162 of NC_082650.1, forward strand.
TCTCCCTCCTCCACCCCACATACCATCTCAGAAATCCCTGAAAGCAAGGAGAGAGTATATCAGAGGCAATATTTGAAAAGACAATGACTCCGAATATTCTAAACTAACAAAAGAGATCACACCGTGGATCCAAGAAGCCCAAGAAATTCCAAGCATGATTGGATAAATAAAAATAGTATTCATGCCTATACACATCACAGTGAAACTCCAGAAGGCTATAGCCAAACAGAAGTTCCTAGAAGCATCCAGAGAAGAAAATCATCTTCCAATATGTGATTACTTAATTGCTGGTTTGTTCTGTAGCAACAATGGAAGCCATAAGAGAATGGATTGATATCAGTCTTCTGTCCACCCAGAATCTATACCAGCTGAAAATATCTTTCAAGAATAAAAGCAAATTAAAAATATTTTCAAACAAACAAAATACTGTAAGAGCAAACTATCAATACATTTCAACTAAAGGAAATTCCAATGGGTGTACTTCAGGTACAAGGAAATTGAGCTCAGATGTAGGTTTTGAGAAACAAGAAGGAATGAAAAGCAAAATAAGTTGTAATATTTAGGGAACTCTTTAAAAACTGAGTGTTAAAAAATGTACTCTATGTACAAAAGAGATAGAATTAAAATATGCAACAATTGTATTTAAGTTGGGAGGAGATAAATGGAATTGAAGTATTTGAAGTTGTTTTGTTTTATCTACAATTAAATTTAGATATCGGGAAGTTAAGGAGGCATATGTTAATTTCCAGAGTCCTCACTAAAAGAAGAGAAACAGTGCATACATTCTGAAACATTATGGGAAGAAATGGAAAGATAAAAAATAATTCTGAAGGAAGACAAAACGAAATATTCAACAAGTATGATAAATGGAAAGCACAAAATAAAATGTTGGATTTAAACCCCTATATACAAGCTGTTATACAAAATACAAATGCACTAAGTGCTCTACTTAAAAGACTATGATTTTCAGACTGGAAAAAAAAAAAACAGCTGCAGTCCAACTACATGCTCTTCATAGTAGACAAATCTAAGACATAAAATCCAGAAAGCTTGAAAATAAAAAGATGGAAAAAGCTATAGAACATAAACACCATTCAAAAATAAAACTCGTAGAGCTATATTAATATTAAAAATAGCCATTAAGGCAAAAGACTTTATTAGAGATAGAGAGGGCCAATTCATATGGATAAAAAGAATTTATTCACTCAGAATATGGAACAACTTTTATTTTGTGTGCACCTAACATATATTTATCAAAATATATAAAGTAAAAGAAAGAATTTTAAAGAGAAATAGACAAATCCACATTCATAATGGCAGATTTTAATATTTCTCTTTCAGTAACAGGTAGAATAGAAAAAAACCTTAACCTAATGGGTATATTTAGAACACTGCACATAACAACTGCATTGTGTACATCCTTTTTAAGCACACATGGAACATTTACAAAAGGTTAGCATAACCTGGATCGTAAGTCCCAACAGCTTTCAAAGGATTGAAATAATAACATAGTATGTTCTCTAACCAAAGTGGAATTACTCTAGAATAAAAAACAAAGACCTATATATGTGAAAATATGTTGAAATAAACAAACTTCTAAGTATTCCATAGGTCAAAGAAGAAATCATGAAGGAATTTATGATTTTAAATCTGAAGTATTTTAAACTGAATGATAACATATTAATATTACATATCAAACTTGTGGTGATGCAGTTAAAGCAGTACTCAGGGAACAACTGTTGACTACACATGTTTATTAGTTTTTTAAAAGTTTCAAAATTAGTGAAGTAAACATCTATATAAAGAGTTAAGAGAAACTCAAGAGAAGTAAAATTAAGTTGATAAAGAATAAAGATAATATAAAAAATTAATAAAATAGACAAACAAACATATAATAGATAGGAAAAAAAGATCTAAAAGTAGATTCTTTGAAAACATTAAAGAAAGCACAAATAATCATTACCAGGAATGAAAAAGAAGACACCACTTTCCTGCAAATTTCCTTTTAAAAGAACCTATTATGTGTAACTTAATGCCAATAGATTTGAAAATTTAAGTGAAATGGATGACTATTTAGAAAAAATAATTTTGCAAAATAGATTTAAAAAATAGAAAATATCAGTTGCTATATAATTATTAAAAACATTGAATCAATACTCAAAAATCTTTCCACAAAGAAAACTCCAGGCCAAGATTACCTCTCTGGCAATTTCTACCACACATTCAAAAAGCAATACTACCCAAACTCATCCAGAAAGAAACTTGGGGGCATGGGATAAAACAGTCTCCCAACTCATTTGATGAGGCCAGCATAACAAAATCTGCACGGACAATACAAGAAAGAAATGTACAGGCCAAACTCACTTATGAACATAGACCTAAAACTCCTAAATACAATGGTAGCAAATGAAATCCAACCTATATAAAATAGATAATGCATTGTGACTAAGCCAGATTTATTCAAGGAATTTAAGTTTGATTTAACATTTGAAAACCAATCAAAGTAAATCATCACATTAATAGATAAAAGGTGGGGGGGGGACTCATAGTGTGACCATCTCAATAGAGGCAGAAAAAATAATTTGATAAAATAAAAATTTTAAATACTTACAATTAGATTTTTAAAAATCAAGTGACTAGGAATCAATCTAACACAGATAGGAGAATCTCTGAGAAAAAAAAATAGGTACAACTTTATTGAGAGATATTAAAGAAGACCTAAATGTTTCAGGAAATAAACCATCTTTAGGGACTAAAAAAAAATCAATATTATAAAAATGACCATTGTTCCCAAATTGATCCTTAGAGTCAATGTAATCCCAATTAAAAACTCAGTCCTTTTTTAAATTTTTTTGCAGAAAAGGAAAAATGATTATTAAAATTAATATCCAAAAAGGAGAAGAAGAGCCAAGACAACAACTGAACAAGAAAACAAACTTTAAAAACTTATTCAATTAGATATCAAAATTCATTATAAAGTGCAACATTGGTACAAATAGAGGAAAAACAGGCAAATGAAACAAGATAAAAAGTCCAAGAGGCATATTAGTGGTGAGCAATGTGGATAGAACAGACTTTTAAACAAATGGCACTGGGACCATTTGATGTCCATATGGGAAAAAATTAAGTTAGACCATGAAGTCAGACCATACACACAAATCAATTCCAGGTGGATTAAAGATTTAAACTTTAAATGGAGGACTATTAAGCTTTTATATGATAATAGACGAGAACATCTGCATGACTTCAGGGTAGGGAAAAATTACCTAAGCAAGTCACAGAAAGCACTACCCAAAAGGACAAAACTGGCAAATTTACTACGTTAAACTAGAACTTCTGCTCATCAGAAGACGTCACAAAGAGAATAAATAGGTAATACAGAGAGAAGAAAGAAAACACATACAACAGAAGACTCACAATTTAAACATACACACACACTACTTTGAAATGGGCAAAAGACTAAAAAAGGCATTTTTTAAAAAGGAGGTCCAAATGGCGCTAATAAACATACAAAAAGGAGCTTGGTTTCACTGGTAGCCTGCGAAACACAAACTGAGACTCTGGCTCCTGTCCAAAAATGTTAATAGTAGCACTGTTCTTAGGAGCCCCAAATTGAAAATACCTGAATATACACTAGCAATAGAGTGGATAAATAATGATGGCACACTGAAATGCAATATTAGGAACTACTCTAAAACAGTAAAAATGAATAAGCTCTGCCTACATACAACATGGATGGATCTCATAAATACAATATTGAGTAAAGAAGGAAGACACAGCAAGATTCAGACTCAATGATTTAATTCAATAAAGTTTTAAAAATACATAAATGTAAACTACATTTATTTTATGCATGCATCCATACTTCAGTTTACTTTCATGCATAAGCACATACATGACAAAAATAAAAAGAAAGACACAGAAGTGATTATCACACAATTCAGAGTGAAGACTCATTACATTTAGGGGAGGGAAAGAGAGTTCTAATAATAAAGGAATGCACAGAGGATATTTCTGGTCTTGGCAGTGTTATATTTCTTGACCTAGGCCATGGAAACAGGTATGTTCCATTTCTATTATTTATTAAACTATTTACAAGAAAATATTTTTAAAACTTAAGTGAAAAAGACTGTCCTATGCTTATTTTGTTTTCTCTGGTGGGTCAGTCCTAAAAGCTATGCTATTATTCTTCAGAATCTCCTCTCGGGATGGCCATATATGTAATACATAACAAGCCAGTAGATTTCTTACAGAGACGAGAAGGAGATTAAAGTAACCATTGTATCAACAGATTCATCCAGGCACTAAAAATGTATTTGTAAAAACCCATATACTCTTTGGATAAGTAATCATGATTCTGCAGCATTTTAAGTTTCCTCCGAGGTAGTTCAGTGATGTGGAACTGAATCATTAGCCAGTCCTTCAATGTGTAACTTCCCTTAGCTGTGAAGAGGCAGAAAATGAAGTGTCTGGAGTAAAACAGAAAATTCTCATTAGCTGAATGCTGAGAGAATGGCACAAATGGCTATTTCTGAGATTCAAATATCTCTTAAAGGAGTCCTGAGGGATGTGGCAGTCCCTACTTCTCACAAGGTTGATAACTATTACCTGGAGATCTTTAAGAAGTACAGCTGGTGAGCAATGGGACATAGAAGTGTAAAGAGGCACAGAGATCATTCTAAGAACAAATATGCTTAAGGAAGTCCCTCTCCTGCCCTTGTTTAAAACCATCTTTTCTCCCTACCTTTTCTGTTAACATATACTGATCTCTCACTAAAAACTGACCTTTCTTTCATCTGGCCTTTGGGCAGGCAAAATGATGATGAAGAACTGAGGAAGAGAGTGATGCCAAGGGGCATCGACCAAAGATTTCTGATTCCAGCAAAGGTGGAGTAACCGGGACCACATATACCCACCAAATTAAATAACTACAAAACAGGACAAAATGTGTGAAACAATGATTTCACAAAGCAGTCTATAGGGAGTGCAAGACTGTGATCCCTGAGGGAAAGGAAACAAAGAAGGTGAGCCCTGCTATGGTCCCAGCTTACTGCCTAGAGAGCATCCAGGCCACAGGGCAGAGAGGAAGACTACAAACAAAGTTCAGTTGTACACTGAATTAAGGAGAAAGAGATTACACTTTGGAAAGGCCACAGCAGCTAGAATGTGCAGGACAAAGTAGGCGGGAGGAGGGAGCTGGACAGAGAGAAGGCTCTGGGAGTCTGCAGCAGGGTGTCTCCAAGTCTTTGGCTGAGCCCTGCTCTGCACATGCATGAGAAAACCCACCAGAACATAGTTGTTAAACAATATGTAGAACTTGCACAGAGAGAGGTAGGAATAGTTTTTGTTCTCACCTACCAGAGTGACAAGTCATGGGGCAGTGGTTGGAATGCTCAGAAAGGATTACCTTAGCAATGGGGCTAAATTAGCACCAGATCAAAGGCAGCTCAGGATCTGCTATGTAAAAACTTAAAAGGAAGACAAAATGATCCTGCTGAGTCCATATAACCTATCTGCACACCAGAACAAACACCATCACTATTTAAAAGAATGTAATAAAATCCAACAGCCAATAGTTGTAAAATTCACAATGGATGTCATCCAATCAATATTCACAATATCTGGCACTCAAAGAATAGTAATACTCTTTACATATTACCATACATGCAAAGATGCAATAAAATATGATCCATAATCAGAAAAAAAATCAATCAATAGAAACAGACAGCTAAATTTTAACCAGAATTTATTTTTGCAATTTCTAGTACATTCAGAAAATAATGAGTGGCACCACCTGCCCATTTATAGAATTGATATCTTTCAGTAAAATATCTCCTGCAACAAGGAACAGTATGGTGCCTTGTATGAGTACCAGTGGAAAGACTTGTGTTGTACAGTCAGTTTTCCACGATTTATATTCTAGCTCTGATATTTGCTGTGTAACTTCAGGTAAGTTATTTAATCACCCTGGGCCTTGATACCTCAGTTACACATCTGTAAAAATGCTAACCTATCTGTAAGATTAGATCATCAGAGCTAACATTTGTGTATTTATTATGTACCAGAAACTGTTTTAAGAGCTTTAAAATTTTGATTCAGTGATCATAAAAGATAAGTACCCATTTCACAGCTAAGGACTATGAGACAAAGAGAGGTTAAATATCTTGCTCATGGATCCAAGATGCATGCTCCTATTCACTACACCTTCTGCTTCTCCCTAGGGTAAAAGTAGTGCATACTTCCAAGGGTTGTTGCGAGAATCACAAGAGACACTACAAGGAAGGTACTTGGAATAGTTAGAGTTCAAATATGTACCTATCGTTACTGTTTTAAAACCAGGCACATTTCTGCCTCTAATGGCACATTCCTCACACACCTTTCAAGGGATTTTCAGTGCATCTCAGGACAGCTTATCATTTTAAAATACTACATCAATTTGAACAGTTTCAAAATAATTCATTTCAAGCATGTTTCAAGCCTAGTGTCCCTTGTAACTTGAAATAGGCACATGTACTAATCCATACAACACACATCAACTGAGTATCTAAATAGAATTTTCACAAGTAAAATTAATTTGAAATGCATTTGGAGAGTGTAACATTTAAAGAAATCCCAAGATAAATTCTTTCTCAGAAAAATAGCTCTTTTGAAACAAGAATCATTTACCTTACCTACCCGTGTAAATATATACTTAGTAGTCTTAGGGCAGAGCAAAACTAGGATGATGTCAAAAGACAAAGGTAGACACATCCTGAGCTATTGGCTACCCGAGGCCACAGAGCCGTGATGGAGGAATGATGGTGTCACGTGATCATGATCATCCACCAAGCAGCCAGTCACCTATTCCAAGGAAGAGCCTAAGAGAAAAGAAAAATACTGCCATCTAGCTAGCAAGACAAAGCTATGTGTTTCTACAAAAAGTAAAAATGAAGAGAGAGAGAGAAGGTAAGGAGAGAAAATACAATCCCCCGGGTTTGTCATTGTGTTGTCTGCTGACAAGTGTGAAGATTTCTTTGCTAAGGAGAAGATTTCTTTGTCTCAACCTGTGAGATACTCAAAGGCACAAGAAGTATAACACTGTCTCCTTCACAAAGGAGAGGACTAAAACACTGACCAGCATAACCAATAGGCTTAGTGAGTCCAAGTACAGCACGGACAAGAAACCAGAGAAAGGAAGCCCAGAAGGAGGTTTACGAGTCCCTGAACAAGACCAATAAATCCTTCAGCACGTGGGTGTCAAGGCCTCAGTCTGTGCACCAGATGCAGCCTGATGGATGGGTATATCTCTCCCAAAAGGCAAATAGAGATTGTTCTGCCTCTGGCCTCACACATAGGTGAGACAGAGCTCCAGTGTTTCCCCCCTCGAGCTTTCTTCAAATGTATTGCATGTGTCCCACTCAGTATTTCCATTTCTTTGCCTTCCAGTTTTAGCACTGAAAAAGCAACCTTAGAGCCTCAGTATACAAGGAGTGTGTTTACTGTCCTTAGACTGCCAGGATATCCCACTCTTGAACTAAATTTAAAAATATATAATATCTCCATTAATTTAACTCACTTGAAAGAGAGTACTAGCCTCTTCTTGCTTCTCACAACATTCAGGATCAACTTAGCACATCTTGGATCTTCTTCTAATGTTCTCTGAAATCACTTATAAAAGATAGTATTCACCAGTATAGACCCATGCAATGTTAGAGTGTGGCTTGGGCATGCTTCCTGTTCACTCATCACTGGATATAAACCGGCGCTGAATGTTGGCCAACAGGTCCCAGAAGCAAAGTATTCAACTTTATCATAGAAGGTCAGCCCACAGAGACGTGTCTTTATGAGCTAGAGAGAAGACTGAGTTTAGCTCTGCCTCCAAACAGCTGAAAGAGGATTACAAGTAAGACCTGAATGGATAGAATTAGGGTGGAATATACAGGGATGTGTGCAAAGAACACACTGCCTTGAGAAGCACCGAGCTCCTAGCCTGGGGCAGTATAAGTGCGTGTGCCTGACCTTAAGCTTTTGATTGCCAAGGCATGCATTTCAAAGACATCCACCTTGAATAAGCACACTGCCAGCTACATGACACAGCTATTAGAAAACCAACTAGATAAGGAAACAGGCTGCCTCCACCCATCAAGTTCCCCTTCTCGAAAGCCATGGGAAACCCAGATAACCGATTGCTTCGATGACACTGCTTCTCCCTTCTGACTCCCTAGTTTCTGCTCTTAATGTTTTAAATTCACCAATAAAGAGCAGCTCTGAGAACTCCTAGATACCCCACCCTGGGACACTGATACAGGCAGAGTTCCAGGTCCTGCCCCCTCCTTTTCACTCTATCCTGACCTTGCTGTTTGATTTGGGCATTCGGTGTACCCTCCAGGACTTGTGAGTAATAACTTGTGTTTCAACGTCCCCCAGTGGTTGTTGCTGAGGTGCACCCTGCAGTCAAACTAAGAATCGCAAGAGCTGGTCAAGCCACAACATTGGCTCCAGTGGGGGAAATGTCTGCGGGGCTTGCCGCAAGTAAGACGGGCCCAGGCGAGTGTGCAAGCATGCCTAGCCAACTGCATTACTATCGATAGGCTGGAACCAACACAACACCTGGGGTAATTTGTTGCCAGAGATGTCCTAGATGTCCCACATCCGACCACGCTACTCAGTCATCTTTCAAAAAGATCAGATACCCTGCTGACCTTTGCCCTCGCTGGCCTCTCTTCCTGGAATACTCTTCTTTTAGATGTTTACATGGTTTTCTCCCCCTCTTCATCCATAACCATGCCATACTTATCCCAGGAATGCAAAGATAATTCATATAAAAAATAACCTAATAGTGACATAGGCTACATGGACAATTTAAATTAGAAAAAAGTAAATGATTAGCTCAGCAGTTGCAAAAATTTTTTTGTAAAATTCAAGATTCATGATTTAAGAAAGAATTATTAGCAAAATATAGTGCTATTCTAGTGGAAGAAAATTTCCTTAATCTGATCAAAGGCATCATTCCAATATTTGCAGCAATCAGCAGTCTGTGACCAAATTAACACTGAGGTCAGACAAAAGACAAGAAAGCCTTCTATTCTGGTTTCTATTCAGCACTGAGCTATGTATCCTAGGTAATGCAATAAGATAAGGAAAAGAAATAAAAGTTTAAAGATTGGGAAGAAAGACCAAAACATAATTACCTACACAGAAAATTCAAGAGGACTTACAAATAAACTATTAAGGCTTTTAAAGAATAGAGCATTCCTATATACCGGTATAAACAAAAATAAAAAATTTAAGTGGAAAAAAAGCCCTTCCATTTTTAATAGCAATCAAAACTTTTAGCTACTTCATAATAAACCTAAGAAATGAGATTCAAGAACTTTATGGTAAAAAATTATAAAATGTCAGGAAAATATGAGTGAAGTACATAAAGTATGACCTAAATAAATAAAGCACTGTTACTTGATAATGGATTAGAAGACATCATATTATAAAGATATTAGTTCTTCCCAAATTAATCTATACAATCAAAGTATTCAACTTAATAAGCCTACAGAATTTTTCACGGAACCTGACACATGAAAGTGCAAAATTTTAAGAATAGCTAAGATCATTTTTTAAAGGAACAAAGTGGGAAAACTATTTCTAACAGATATTAAGATGTTTTTTGAAGATATTTTGCAATATTGTATTGATGCAAAAATATACACATTGATGAATAAAACAGAAAGAAAATTTTCATAATTGTCTACTTTTAATTTGACAGAACTGACATTACACAGCTATGAAAAAATAAAACACCCTGATCAAAAAATTTTGCTGAGATAATTGGTTTTCTAGATGGAAAAAAATAGAAGCACACTTTACACCATAAACAATAATAAATTCCAGCTGAACTAAAGATCTGTATACAAAAATCAACACTGACAATTTTCAAAGAAAATGTAGACATCTGCCTTTACCAACGTAGTTCAGGTAATTTTAGGGCAGAATTTCCTAGACAAAGTGCCAAGAAGCCTAAGCAATAAAAGAAACAACTGATACATTGAATTTAATATAAAATGTAAAACTTGTTCACCAAAGACAGCACAATCAAAGTTAAAAGATAAGTCATGGACTTGGAACAGATATTTGCAACCCACATAATCAACAGATAATTATTATCCAAAAATATAGGTAAGGAAATCAATAACGGGAAAAAACTCAGTAGAAAAATGAGCAAAGGATAGGAACAGATAAGGAATCAAAATGGCCAATGAACACAGGAAAAAGACTCTCAGCCTAATTGGTAATAAAGTATAAACAATGAGATGCCATTCACTCCCATTTCACACCCACCAGATTGGTAAAGATGTTAAAGTTGGCAAGGGTGTGGAGCAATGGAAATTCTCACGCACTGACATTAGGAGCACGAATTGGTCCAACTGTTTGGAGAGCAATTTGGCAATATTGAGTAAATCTGTTGCCGTTCATACCCTATAAGCCAGGAATTCTTTATCTTGAGATGTTTTTGCATATTGTACTCAAAGCAATGAGTGCAAAAGTGTTCATTTTCTTATTGTTTGTACTTGTCATTGGAAGAAGTATTATCAGTGAACAGGAGAATGGATAAATATATATTATGGCATATGTAGGCAATGGTGTATGATACAACAGTTAAAATGAGCAATGATATGGCATTTCAAATAATCTGTCAAAATATATTAACTTCAAAAACATGTTAAGAATAATAAGAGCAAATACAGTGTTTACAATGTGCCTTGTGTTGTTCTAAGTGCCTTACATACATTATTTGATTTTCTTCACATTCATATTTAATATCCACCACAAGCCTGAGAGATCGATACTATTCCAATCCCATTTAATAGATGAGGAAACTGAGGCATAGAAAGGTGAAGTGACTCACCTGAGGCCATATGGCTCGTTAGTGGCAAAGGAGTTTTTCAGTCCAGTTTAGCTCTCAGTTTCATTACTATACTCCTTCTGAACATTTTTTCAAAATTGTATAGTGTAATACCATTTATATTTATTTTAAAAACCGTAAAACCATATCATATAATGTTGAAAAATATATAGGTATGTTATAGAATTATAAAAACATAAATCATATATATTTATAATTTACCATAATAATATCTTATAAAAATTCATAACATAAATCCCACATTCTAAGTGTTTTGCTCTGTCTTTTACCCCTGATTCAAATCTCTCCCAGGTAAAGAAACATGAGGTCATCGTCTGCAGCTGAAGACCTCACGATGCACTTCCCGCTTCAGTTCACTCCCCTCCGGCAGTGAACAGCTGTGGTTCGGGTAAGGCAGTCACTTCCAGCCTCAGTGTGACCGCAGCCATAGTAGAGCGGGCTTTGATATGTCTGCGACTATAGCAGGAGTGTTTGAAGAGACTGAGAGTGGAGAGAGGTGGGGGTCAAGAAAGGGAAGCCAACACCACCCCTTCTCATATCCCGCTTCAATTCCCCCCGCCACGTCCCAGCTTTAAATGGGCTTGTGCAGTCGAAACCACCAGTTTGGGCTTCACCACAGGTTCAGCCTACAATGTGGACACTTCAAAGACTTCAAAGGTAGGGGACACAGTACTGTGTCTGGAGTGAAACCAAAAATGTGGGATTTAGCAAAGCTTCTGGAGGGTGGTTCAAGGGCTTGAAGTGATTTCCACTTAAATACAGTGTGAGTGAACAAAAAGAGAATCAAAAAATAATAGGCCCGAGGAAGAAAAAAAAAAAAGGTCTCATTTTTCTCTTTTGTTAATGTTATAGAAATATCAATCCTGAGGGCTTGGTGAGATTTTATAAAGCCTGATCCATGAATCTGAGCCTGACTTTCAGCAGCAAAATTCAGGAAGCTCTACTTTTATGCTTTTCTACCCAGTTCTATTTTTAAATAATTGATAGGTAAAAAGAAAAGAAAGGAAAATTTAATAGGAGACTAGTCTATGCCAAGTTGTATCCTAGGTCCTTTCATTTATGTTTCATCTCACACTCATAACAACCCTAGGAAGTAGCATGGTTATTTCCCATTTACAAATGAGTAAACTGAGGTTTCGAGTGGCTAAACCAGCCGGTTCCATTAAGGCACAGAACTGAATTCAGTCCACCTTTTTTGAAGCTGCAAAGCTTATGCCTTTCCAACATGCCACACGGCTTTATGATAATTGAATATGAAAATGGCCTAACCTAAATAAGCCAAAATACCGTAATTACTCCTAGTTAAAAATACTCACTTTTAAATTTACATACAAGCTAAAAATGCTTTTTAGATCTCCTGAAAAGCTCACTGGGGGTAGATATTTGTTTGATTTTGGTTTCCTGCGACATGCTCAGTGGTTTCATAAGGTTTTAACTAGTGCCCGTCAAGAGTAATGGTGTGTATTGCAATGGGGGCCTGGGGGGCTCTGAGTCCATTCTCTGAAGGTTTTCTGGCTTCTAGTGTTTGGGTTCTAAACAATTAGGAAAACTAGACATGGTTACAGTGAGAGCCTTTCTAATTGAAAAATATAGGGTTTTTAAAACAAATTTCTCTACGAACTGCCCTGGTAAAATGAATATTGTTTAATTTTCATTTTGAATTAAAGACTTGGAAACCTGAGTAATATAGAGGTTAATGATAAATTGAGCTGAGCAGAGGTTCCTGTGAGAGCCATAGCGATGTATTAAAACAAGAATTATTTTGTACACTGTGCTGTACTTCAACATTGGATCCTCAACAGACTGCAAAATCGCTTCTTAGATAATGAAATTATAAAAGAATTTTAATTTCATGTTAGGACTTGTATCACAAATGATTAGGAAAAGAAACAGGGGAGAACATAATTTTCAAGCAAATTCCTCCTGTGGATAGCCAAACTGGACGGACTTTCTGCTGAGAAGGCTTGTGAAAAATGTTATCAGAGGCAGCAGAAATACTTTAAACATCAAAACACCAATTCTGTTTAAGGGCAATGTGAATGTATTTAAATGTCAAAGATATTTCAGGGCTGTGATTCAATAGCACTGAAAAGGATCATTTTCAAAATTCTGCTAGATGAACATCACACAGTTTTTGATACCATGGATGCCATACTAAAAGGGTCCACTGGACCAAGGGCAAGGCATTCTTGCCTGGAATGAGTACACAGGCTTAACCAACACTAGGAAGATCACATTCATGCATCTGTAGGGGTTAATACAATCACGTTTCCCTGGAGGTAATGAGCTATCTCAGTCCCCATTGAGCTGCTTCCCAAACCGTGGCTGATTCCTCTGTATAGACCTGGGATTTGGTCTGTATGAAATAACATATATTAAAGCATCCTCAGTTGAATGAAGCAAAAGGAATTTCCTCAAAAACCTAAGGCAACAGGAGCCAACTTTACAGTAGAAAAATGTTTAGGAGTTGCTTTCTAATGGTTGGAATCTTCTCCATCCTCAGGGCTTGGAATTCTTTTTAGTCTCACATCTCAACACCACTGAGGAAACTAGGTGTTCTCCTAATGACTCCATCACACCAGAATTAGGCATGAAAGCCCCTTCTAATAGGTAGTGGGATCTTCGCTGGCCCACAGGAAGAAGTGCCTGCCAAAATCTCAAGCTGATTCCAGTCTGTCGTATGTGTCCTTTCCCGTAACAGGACGCAAGACCGCATTCAGTTGTCAAATATATTTCATCAGAATATTCTTAACATTCATTAAGCTGAAACAATGTGGGTCACAAATAAGCGTAACTGCTAAATAACAAATTATTGAAACATTATAATAAGTATCATGAATATATTGAAACATGTCAAAGGTTTCAACTGGGGAGAACACACATATATATACCCATTGATATATATGTGTGTATACGTATGTATGTATATACACACATACATTCATATATATGTATATTAAATTTGGCATAATTTGAAATGTTTGGAAATTATTTGAGGCAGCAAAGCAGCAAGTTAATAAATGAGTTTTCATTGACATAGGTGTTTTTTCATTCATTTGCCTAAAGAGAAACTTTCTGCAAAATGATACCTAGAATTTTTGTCTAGGAAACAAATTTACAGCTGAGTCGTCTCATTTTAAACCTGACTTTAAATGTCTTACATAAATCTGCTCAAAGCTAAAACCTAGACTGGGAAAACAAGCAGAAACATGAAGGCAAAAAACATGAAGACAAACGTAGATACATGTAATTTCATGTTGGCAAGTGCATCTACCTTGGAGTCCATGTTTAGATACCAGCAATGTAATCACGTCTCTAAAATCCGTTATTTTATTCTAAATTCAATTTCAGGTTCTAACCACCTCTAACATACCATTACATGATGTGCAATCCACTGGAAATTCGCACCAAAAGAACTCTGGTGGTAAGGAAAAGGACCACCGTGCTCCTCGAGTGTCCTTCCTGTTCCTTTGTTGCTGACAGAGGGCAGTGTAACTTAGTGAAAAGCCTCATAGCTCCTAAAGCATGAAGAGTGATTCCTATGAAAGGAGCAAAAGTTAAGCAGAGGGTTAATAGCTGGGCTCTGGAGCCGAGCAATTTCAGCCCCATCACCTAGGACCTGAGGGACCTCAGGCAAGTTACATAACCTTTCTAAGCTACAACCTCCTTACCTCCAAAATAGGGACAACGTGGTGCCCACCTCATGGGGCTGTGAGGAAAAAGACATTAGTGCTTGTAAATCTCTCAGCTTCACATTGGCCTGGCATATGGCAACCATGCAAATGCTGACTTCTTGCTTTTGTTTTCATTATTACTTTATTTATTTATTTACTAAATAATAAATACATTATTTGTATTTCATTATTATTTTAATAATAATGATTATTATTATTAAAATGAATATTATTAAAATGATGATGATTATTATAATGAGTAATAATTATATTACTGCAAACATCTCCATTGCTACATACATGAATTCATAGTACCCAGTTAGTTGACTAGATGAAAAAAACAAGAAGCACACATATGATACGGTAATCTTTTGTTTCGTTCTCACTATATTCTTCCTTTTCGTGGTCAGAGAATGCCTTTGTGCGTTAGCAGAAAAACATCCCTTGATCACTCCCTGGCTTTTGGTTTCAAAAGCTTAAACTCATAGAGGGCTTTCTCAGAGATCTTCCAAGATCAGGCAGGCAACTGAAAATAGTAGAATCTGAGTTCTTCTCCCCCAAGGGCCCTGGGAAGGTCTCAGGACCTCATAGAGCAATTGTTTCATGGCACACAAGGGAAGCTGGGTTGGGCTTTCCAGGCTCAGCAAAGATTCCCAGAACCATGAGTGGCCTGGAACAAGCAGAACCATCATCTTTGAGAACCATGAGAATATCAGGTTGACCAAGGTAAGCTGAAAACTAAACGGCTCTCCTTGAACATGTTGCTGTATATAAAATTCTGGGCTTTCTTATCACCTTATCAACTTCCTCAGGAGGGGAGACTCAGTGATGAATGGGACTGAATTACCCACCACCTGGGTGTGGTGGGCACTCAGGAGAATACTTTCTCAGTTCTTAGAAGAGTAATATGACATTTCTTGCACAATCATGTGTGTACACACACATATATACATACATGTGTGTATATACATACACATATGCACGTATATATACAGGCACATATATATTTATCAATTAGTAAAATTTATTCTCACTTTGATAATCCTAGGAGAAGATGGAATTCTTAGAGACTAAAGCAAAGAGATGACAGTGATAATGGCATATCTATTCTTCACAGTATTCATACAAACCAGAATTAAACTGATCTAACTTCCAATAAAATTTTCCCCTTTCCCTTTAAATATTACTGCATTTAAAAATATCATATCTCAGAGGGCTCAGCAAGTCGATTGCTTATTGACTTTCCAGCAGGTCCATATAGTGTAATGAGTCTTTATAACTCTATTTTTAAATTACTTATTGGATTTTTAAGATTAAACAAATCATATGAGAAAAATTACAGTGTTGGAAATTGTGAGAGTTGATCCTATCAAACTATTAACCTATCAAAACTATATTTAAAATATTTAGAATGAATATTAAAGCACTACAAAGGATGCTTTTAAAAAGGTTTTTATAACAAGCAGTTCTTGTTATAAATTGACTATCTTTTTACAATTTTACTTACTATAATATGAACTTCTATCTCCATATAAAAGTCTAATGGCCTTCTCTGGATTCAGTACTAAAGTCAATTCCCAATTTGAATTTGTGCTATTCTATAAGAGCTATAATGAGACTTTCCCCAGAAACTTCAAAACAGCAGAAAAAAATCAGAACTTCTGACTACAGTACAGTGTAATCAGAGTATTACTATAGAGGCAAAACTGCTAATGGCTCTCCTCTGTTTAAAATACACCTCTGTCTAAGGTGTCCTGTTATTCTTTGGCTAGAGAGGAATATTTTGAATAGAACCTGTTATGTTCCAGCTTTGCCTGGGTCCTGCTTACCACAACAGCACAGGCCACTCTCCCACTCGCTTTGTCTCCACATGCTTTGTTTCCTTAGCTGGAACACCCATCATTGCCACCTGCCTCGCTCACCTAGCCAACTACCTCCCATCCCTTCTCCTAACCTCTGTATTCTTCTTTAGAGCCCTGCAGACCTCCACAACACTCGTTCTTCATGTACTCAGTTGTTCCACGCTTGACTCCCCTAAGTGGTATATTTATTCACCATTGTACTGTGCCTTAGCATTAAGAACCAGTGACTCAGAATCATATCTGAAGGAGTGACTGACTTCAGCATGACACCTGAGCCCAGCTTCCCCACTCCAACAGCAGTAAAGCCCTCTCTTCAACCACCACACGGACATTGTAAAGAAAGTTCCCTTCCCACAGTGAGGTAAAGGGAATCTCGCTCCCCTCCATGATGATTGTCCATGTGTTAGATAGGGACTCATGACCATTTTACCCATAAATATCAAATACTACATTTGTTTGGGGAAGGTTTTTTTCTTCACCCAACCAGCTTAGATAAACAGCAACAATTAGCAAATCATATATCTCGTAAAGGTCTAGTATGCAGAATATATATAGAACACTTAAGACACAACAATAAAAAAGACAAATAACCCAATTCAAAAATAGGTAAAGGACTGGAATAGACATTTCTCCAAAGCAGATATGCAAATGGCCAACAAACAAGCACATGGAAAGATGCTCGACCTCATCACTTATTAGGGAAATGCAATTCAAAACCACAAGGAGATACCACTTCTCACACCACTAGGATGGTTACAATCAAAAGACAATCACGGGGCTTCCCTGGTGGCACAGTGGTTGAGAATCTGCCTGCCAGTGCAGGGGACACGGGTTCGAGCCCTGGTCTGGGAAGATCCCACATGCCGCGGAGCGACTAAGCCCGTGAGCCACAATTGCTGAGCCTGCGCGTCTGGAGCCTGTGCTCCACAACAAGAGAGGCCGCGATAGTGAGAGGCCCGCGCACCGCGATGAAGAGTGGTCCCCACTTGCCGCAACTAGAGAAAGCCCTCGCACAGAAACGAAGACCCAACACAGCCAAAAATAAAAATATAAAAATAAATTTAAAAAATAAAATAAATAAATAAAACCTCTAAAAAGTCCTTAAAAAAAAAAAAAAAGACAATCACAAGTACTGTTGAGGATGTGGAGAAATTGGAACCCTCATACATCAATGGTGGGAATATCAAGTGGCACAGCTGTTTTGGAAAACAGTTTGGCAGTTTCTAAAAAAGTTACACATAGAATTGTGTTTGGGGCAGACTTGTGTTGTCTCCACCTCCAAATTCCTGTGCTGAAGTCCTAATACCCAGTACCTCTGAATGTGATGGTATTTGGAGATGGGTCCTTTAAAGAGGTAATTAAGGTAAAATAAGGTCATATGTCTGGGTCTTAAACCAACATAGCTGGTGTCCTTATAAGAAAAGGAGGTTAGGACACAGACAGATAGACACCAGACATGGGCACACACAGAGAGACAACCAAGTGAACATACAGCGAGAAAGTTATCATCTGGAAGGCAAGGAGAGAGGCCTCAGAAGAAACCAAATCTGCCAATACTTCAGTTTCGGACTTGGGGCCTCAAGAATTGTGAAATATAGATTTCTATGGTTTACAAAAACAAAGCAAAAACCCCCCTCTTGTAAGACTTAAGAATGTTCTTCCATTCCCTACATCATTTTCTTGATAAAAATTTCCTTTGGAAAACAATAGTACTGAAGTGTGTAAAAGCTTCACATAGAAGACACAAAGCAGAACATAAAGAATACAACTAAAAGATGTATGGTACCCCAGTTAGTAACCTAGTATAAAGCCTTTTTGGGGTAAACAAATTACCTTTATAGAAATTTTAGAATCAAGGAATCTATATTTACCAGAACAAATGGCCCAGAACTTGAATGAACTATATAAATCAGAACATATTCAGGTTTCATTCTACCTATTTATTGCTTTTGATGAAATTCTCTTACCAAGTCCTACTAAATTTGCCGTTATCTGCCATACCTGGAATAAAATGATTTTTAAAATTTCCTAAATAATATTTGAAATGCGTTTTAAATTTAGTGTCTATTTGCTTAGTGTTCTCTATTCCATTTTAGGTACAATGCTAGACTATTATGTATTTACTTTCATGGCTTTCTTTACTTATTTGGCACAGTTTAGTTCAAACTGTACTTGTAAAACCTAAGATAGACAAATGTTTAGGTCACGTTTATTCTGGTCTTTTAAACTGCTCTGTTGTAGCTATACAATAAAACTGAAAAAGACGTGGTTTGAATAGCTGTGTGGATTTCTATTCATTTGTGCCAAGTTCCACATTATATTTATCTCCTTGCTATCACCCAAATACAGGTTTAATTCATAAAAAAAGTGGTCTTTGTACTACCCTCTGAGTACATTCTTCTGGCTATATAAAATAACTCGAGTTCCCTTTGCCTTTGTCTCAAAGTTTTTTTGTTGCTTTGTATTCTCTAGTTGTATTTCTTCTATTGCTCAATGGATGGGGGAAAAAACATGTAAGAATTCAATGTGTAAACTCTGAGTCTCAGGTCCTCAGAGAGCCTGTCTCTGCCTCAGGTTCCGTAGACCAAGCAATAAAAATGCTCCATGAGGTGGATGTTTCTAGACTATGTGAAAAGGCCTCTTTTCTCTTGGCTTTAAATTAGAGGATTATAAGAGTCAAGTTAATTTTCATTCAGCCTTATCTATTTGGAGTGGAACATTTCAAATTTAAAACTATTTTTCTTTTCATAAGCCTCAAATGAATTATATTTCAATGTGTTGGAGGGTAAGTGGAAAAAAGTAAAGTGATGATTTATTGTGTCACCTAGCCAAAAGACAGCAGAGGTTTACGGACTGTGGTGGAGATCCAGGACTGGGTCCTGTAATAGGATGACCCAATCTGTCATGAGAACCACGACGACTGCCAGTTCGGTAAATCAGGATGATCACGGGAAATAAGTCAGATAGAGAAAGACAAATATCATACGATATTGCTCATATGCGGAATCTTGAAAAAAAATGACACAAACAAACGTATTTATAAAACAGAAACAGATTCACAGACTTAGAGAACGAACTTATGGTTACCAGAGGGGAAGGGTTGGGGGGGAGGGACAGACTGGGAGTTTGGGATTGACAAGCACACACTGCTATATTTAAAATAGACAACCAGCAAGGACTTACTGAATAGCACAGGGAACTCTGCTCTACTCTATAATGACCTAAATGGGAAAAGAATTTGAAAAAGAATAGATACATGTATGTGTATAACGGAATCACTTTGCTGTACACCTGAAACTAACACAACATTGTTAATCAACTCTACTCCAAAATAAAATTAAATTAAAAAAGAAAAGACACATTTACCCCAATGTTCATTGCAGCACTATTTACAATTGCCAGGTCATGGAAACAACCTAAATGTCCATTAACAAATGGATAAAGAAGATGTGGTACTATATACACAATGGAATACTACTCAGCCATAAAAAGGAACAAAACTGGGTCATTTGTAGACATGTGGATGGACCTAGAGTCTGTCATACAGAGTGAAGTAAGTCAGAAAGAGAAAAACAAATATCATATATTAATGCATATATGTGGTATCTAGAAAAATAGTACAGATGAACTTATTTCCAGGGCAGGAATAGAGACACAGATGTAGAGAATGGACATGTGGACACAGGGAGGGAAGGGGAGGGTGGGATGAATTGGGAGATTAGGTTTGACATAAATACACTCACATGTGTAAAAAAGATAGCTAGTGGGAACCTGCTATATAGCACAGGGATCTCAGCTCGGTGCTCTGTGATGACCTAGATGGGCGGGATGGGGGGGTGGGTGGGAGGGAGGTCCAAGAGGGAGGGGATATATGTATACATATAGCTGATTCACTTCGTTGTACAGCAGAAACTAACAAAACATTGTAAAGCAATTATACTCCAATTGAAAAAAAAAAAAAGGATGATCACACCTGAGGGCAGCAGTAACCCATCTGCATGGTCCGACTTCCCCAGCCCTGTATGGTACAGCTGTCTTTCTAAGACAGCACACAGAATCTCTAGTGAGGGCATTTCCCCCCCTGCCCCCATTTCCAATTACTCATGTCACCATGGGGGAAGACATATAGGTGCATTTTCTTATGTGGGATATAATTATGTTAAAAAGATGTTTTAAATCGTTCAAAATGAACATATTCCACTCCAAAATGCCTAGTCGGTGCTGGGAGGACCCAGGCCTGGGGGTGGCAGGGGTTTAACCAGACATCTCCTTTCATCTACAAGTTGGCCTTCTGCAGGAGAAGAGCTTGGGCTGAGTGATCACCATTGCTCAACATGAGCCATCCAGAAAGTCTGCAGACTCAAGGCCTGGGAGGACCCCCCAAAAAAAGGAGTTCAAGTAGGAGTTATTTCTTTCTGTGTTTTGAGCTCAAAAAAAACTCACTCTCAAGAAGAGTGAGAGAGGCCCCACCATTTTAGTGAACCCTTTCTCCTCCTCCAGTAGCTGCTTTTGTGAACAAGCAGAAAAGGTCCTCAAAGAAACTTTTGAGAGAGTTGTTCTCAGGTTTTAGAACTATGATCAATAAATGTATTCTTAAGGAGTTGCTTCTGAACAAAACCTACGTTAATTTGTATAAGTCTGGCATTTCAACCGACAGCCTAAGGTCTCACAAGTATTTCTGAGGAGAGTACTATAGTTCTAGGAATCTGAGGGGTTGAACAGAAGAGATGAGTGAGAAACGGAAGTGGGTATCGAGAGGCAGACCTGCCCGTTAAGCTTCAGTAGATCAAAAAGTTGCCTAACATAAAAATAAGATGAGAAAAGGCGCTAGGGACTTTGGAGCCAGAGAATGATTAAGCTAATCAAGATTGTCAAAAAACATGCAGAGGTTATTTTTGGTTTCTTCTTGCTCCTTGCATCATTTCCATGCTCAATGTATTTGTTTCATAGATAGGGTTTCATTAGTCATACGCCATATTTATTAAAACCTTAGAACATGAGAAACCTAATATAGACCTTGGCTACCATGGGGCCAGACCTCTTAAAATGCAGCACAACATCACCATCTAGTGTCTAAAACCTAAAAGTTGAGTCAGATGTCACTGACCTATAAAATCACATGTGAGCCTCTGGAAGAAACCATTATTCAATAGACAAGAAACTGAAGTTCTGAAAGCTTAAGTGATTTTTTTTTTTTTTTTTTTTTTTTTTTGCTTATGCTCACAGAGTTATTAGCAAACAGATTTCTTGACAACCAGCCCAACCCTAGTGATCCAAACCCAATTCAGTGACAAATGAATGTAACAGTCACTTAGTATTCGTATGTTCTTAACAACATCCTGGAATGTGTTGGAGGAAAAAGCAACAAGAGGGGATCTTTCGTATCAGTCTTCACCTCTAATCAACAGGATCTGCCCTCAAGTTAGAATATTTAGATGACAGATGGAATGTTATCAAATGGGGACAACCTGTTAAAAGGAACTTAAATAAATACAGATGTAATTAAATAAGCATTCAACTCATCCTGGCACATAGTAAAACAACAGAAGCATTAGGTAAGGGCAACTTATTTCCAAAAGGGCTTTTTAACAGCCTGCAAGATTCAGTACATCAATATCAAAGGAAATGGGTACCTTACCCACATTTAATATTTTGCTTACAAGTAAAAATAAGTTTTTTAACGTTTGTTTCTTTTCACCAGCTGTTCTATTTCATCTAAACCTTCAAAATATAGACCATCATAGGAATTCAAAGCAATGACTATGGTGATTTCATCCATGAACCCACATTTAGTAGCATATTTCTTTATCAGTGACTTCAGGAGACTATGGCTTAGGTTGGAGAAAAGGTGGGAAAGCACTTGGATGGGGTTCTCTTTTTCTTCTCATTCATAGATCCAGCGTCAAACAGATTAAATGTCTCAGCCCCTGCTTGCACCAAAGGTCTTCATTCTTCCTTTTGGCTGCTCCTGGGTTATCAACACCCATTATTCAGTACAAATGGTGGAGACAGCTCACAGCGCTGGTAATGTTTCTGGCGCCTGCTATACTTTTGATTCTCCACGCCTTATCTGACCACTTACAACAAAAACCCCTGCCATCAGAGCCCTAGCTTAGCTGGAATCCTCTCAGGGCCTCCACTGCCCTCCTGCCCCACTTCCACGCTTGCCTGAGGGTTACAAGGTTTTAATCAAAGGCATAAAGCCAGAAATTCTTAAGAAGGGGCAGGGAGCTTATCAGAATCACCTAGGGAGAACTTCCTAATTATAGCCCCCCTCACACCTCATCTTTTCCTTACAGAGGGAGTGTTTCACAGCCCTCAGGTATGTTGGGGAAGGAAAAAAGAAGCTGAAACCCACTGGCTTCAAGCAAGGAGAGAGGTGAGGTTAATCTTCTTTTGATTCAGGTTGAAAATACTTCAAAAGAGGGAAATGAAACCTTGTCTCCTAAGGATGAAACTATAATAAAACCTTAATTAATTTGGACCCCATTAATTCAAAATGTGTGATAATTAGAAAAATGGTTAGGTTAAAGTTTACCTTTCCTCTAGCTGGGGAAAAAGTGGTTGAAAATTACTATCCTGTACCTAGGAAAAATGAATTTGCTAAGCAAATTAATACTTCCAAAGAGAAAAACATTTAACTCATTGAGCAGGTAGTTTTCAGACTATTTGATACTTTTAACACATCAACAAGTGCTATTGTAATTATAAATAATCTCTAGACATTAGAGTAGACTCCCCCAAGGACCTTTCCTAGACATCACTCAAGGCTTCAAAGTTATCAATTGAAGGTAATGAAATCAAATTTCTTTTCAAACTTTCCGCAAGTCTGATAGAGCTTCCCTCCAGGTAGGCCGAATATCTATGGTTGTACTAAATCTACTGATAAACTCAGCAGGCACCCCTAGCATATCTTACTGCTTGTGAACATCTAACAATGTTCAGATCTTTATTTCAGCAAAGAGTGAATAGACATATAGGTAACACTTATTTAAAAAGTAGGAATTAAGTGTGGGAGGAGCCCAGCTTGGCAATATATACCTACAACTGGTTCAGTATCAATATTGGCTTTAAAATATATATCAGTGTTTCCTCAAATTTTTTTTTAGCTCCATAGCTTGTGACAAGGTGTTCATTAGGATGGGGGTTAGGAGAAAGGAAGAGGGAGGAAAGTTCTGTGGTCAAAACATTTGGGGAAATGATGGTTTAAACAAGTTAAGCAGGTTGCTGTACAGCAGGTCTTCTAAGAGCCTTTTCTAAGCAAGTCTACTTTTAAGAGAGTGGTGCAGTACTTTCTAAAGTTACTTTAAAAGGAAGTCCTTCTTCACAAAGCAACCTGGGAGCATTATCCCAATGCTCCATGAACACTCTTTGGGAAACACTAAACCAGTTGTGTAGCAATTAATGAATACCCTCAGAATTCCAATAGTTAACCAAAGATTTTCTGTTGCCTAATTATTTCAACCCAGCAAACAGAAATAATAAAACTTTATACCCTATATTATTATATTTATCCACCCTATTCCATTTAAGTTGCTTACAATCGCTGGCTGTACCCTGAGGCTTTATGAACTGAAGTTCCTGTGGTTTGATTTAAAATATTTTAATTAAGCGAAACTTTCTGCCCCAAGGCTTTCTAAAGCAATTTTCAAAACCTCAGAAACAAGCAAATGTTATACCAATGGCATTACCATTGACAAACCACAACGGTTTCCAAGCCTTCATTTTTGCTTTGTTTTACTATGCATAGAAGTATTTTATTTCAAATAACAGCAATAAATCACAGAGTTAGGCAATGTAGGACCAAAGTTATGTGCCTTGGGCATGGTGAGAAATACAAAGCTCACCACAAAATACCTTCAGCCAATGGAGAAGTCATCTAACACAGGGGTGGTTGTACCTCTATCTAACTTAGGACTGAGGTCATCAGTGTTTTCCTGGTGGAGAGTTATTTCCAATTTCCCTTCAAAGTGTTATGTTTTCATTTTAGGAGTGTGCATATGCGTTTTTTGTGGTTTTGGGAGGGACTCAACTAGGGTTTGAGGAGATATTACAGCAGAATTTCTCAACTTGTTATCTCAGGACCAGTAGCTTCAGCATCACAGAGAACTTAGAAATGTAGATTCTAAAGCATGAGCTTTGGAGTCATAAAGACCTACATGTGATGTTACTTAATCTTTCTAAGCCTTTGTGTCTTGTCTATAAAATGATTTTTTAAAATAATATTCTCTTTCTTAAAGGGTTGCTTTGAAAAAAGGAAAAATGTGATGATATATGTGAAACACTTTCTATGTATTTCACATAGCAGTACTCAGCTTGTGGACAGAACAATTAAATAATTTATTGTCCCACTATTTAGGGGAGAAGGAAAGTCTTGATTTAGGAGGAAAACAAATCTTCTGTCTTTTC
Source organism: Balaenoptera ricei (assembly GCF_028023285.1). NCBI lineage: Eukaryota > Metazoa > Chordata > Mammalia > Artiodactyla > Balaenopteridae > Balaenoptera > Balaenoptera ricei. The sequence continues at coordinate 67,248,004 of NC_082650.1, forward strand.
CCTACAAAGTTCATTCTTGAATGGCTAGTTCAGGCACCCTAATACGCTATGAACCTTTTTCAGAAATGCCCCCAAATTTGTTCAGTGTATGAAACTGGTCTTTACTAGTCCGGTGTATATATACTTTGACTACAATGGCTGGTGGACAGGACATTTTGGTGGGCCGGTCATGTGGTTTAATAAGAGCAGAACTACATCTTGCTGTGAGTAAGGTAAGAAACAGCAGGATTTTGCTCAAGAAAGAGTTCGTATTGGCTGAACCAGATGAGACGTTGGCCTCTGGAGCAGAAGAGAATGCTATCAGGACGGGGGACTATGCCAGGGGCTGAGGAGCAAGGAGACAGTATGATGATGAGCATTCATAAGAGCCAGGGGCTGTGACCTCTCCGCTGTTGTTTATTTAATCTTCCTAACACCCCATGAGGGAGGTCCTACTCTTCTTCTCCATTTTGCAGAACCTGCTGACTTGAGTCCTGAAGTAATGGGCCCAAGGTCATGGAGCCAAGTATCCAGACCTCCCTCTGGCTCCTCACCATTGCCTCCTAGCTCTCAATCCCTGGGGTGCTACTGTAGACACTGCACCATTATCTTTAAACTGTTGCCGTGATTGTGTTGAAATTATTGCTGAATTGCTTCTTAGTTTTATTTTGAGCTTTTCAATTCCTTCAAGTACACCATGGAAATGTCTAATATGCCAAAGTGTGCCAAGAATACAGAAAGGACGATAAACACCGGACTAGGTTTTAATGATAAGTTTCTACTCAGGTTATTCTGCCCCTGGGCCTTGCTTTTAGAAACCACACTGCTAAGCTTCGTCCGCCTTTGATCCTGTCTTCCGCTAAAATGAGTTTCGCTAAAATGAGTTTCTCAAGAGTGAGTTTAAAACTCATATTTGTATTCTACCTTGAATGCCCACAGTGACCCGAAGTCTCATTTCCCGCCCTCCCCTTTGGATTTCTCCCCGTGGCTTCTGTTTCCTGCTTCCGCAGTCAGAATTCTTAATTGGCTTTATCTCCCCCTCATCACCTCTGGCCCTGCTGGTAACCAGTCCCTGGAGAAGAGCCTCCGTTGTAACAGAGCAGGGAGGGCTCTCCTTCCATTTGCTGGAATAACCAGGGACTGCAGCCTGCACTCTGGGAATCAATTGAACCCACACAGCTTAGCACTTGTGAGGCTTTTCGACCCCCCACCTGCGTTTCCAATATCATCTTATCAGTTCCCGTCTGATCCAATCCATCACATGAAACTGAAGTATACTTCATTTATTAGCTGCTCCTTTTAAAATTCCGTTAAGACTCGGGGAACGGAAAAAGGCGGAATGATAAACGCTCAAAAATGGAAATTTTGGTCATTTTGGGAAAGGGGTGTTGAAGTCTGGGTACTTGAGGGGTTTCATTATATACTTCAAAGTAAAATTAACACTATTTCTGGGTTTTATTCATGCCTTTTGAAATACATATCCACGCTGGCAGCATCCCGTCTCTTACTCTTAGTAAACTCATATTTAAGACTGATTGATCCTCTTATCTTGTACTAAGACTTCTTGGCCTTTGAAGAGCATTTCCTGTATCATTAAGATTTTCATTTCCAGTTCTTGAATCAGACAACAAACACCACTTTTCTAGTTTTATGGGACAGTTGGGCCCTTGTCATTAGCAAACACTTCAGGTTTCTGAACTGACATTTTGTTCAAGAGGCTATCAGAAGAGCTAATTATGCTGCATCTCTTTGCTTTAGAGCTCCTGGCCTTGGTAGAGCGGGAGCTTACCAAAACCCTGCACTTTTTGGTGTGAATTGATCAATCTGGACTTAGTCCTGGAAACCCAAAGCACTCCACCCACAGACCCTAATAAAGGCATGTCCCCCAGGCCCTGCTTTTCTATCTGCCTCAGCCTTGACCTCCCCACGCGGACCCTTGAGGTTTGTCAGGTACTTCCTCCAGGACCTATGAGTAATAAACTTCTCTATTTCAATTTCTCTATTGGTCTTCTGTAGTACCATGGCTCATCATCCAGCACCCTGTGCTCTACTTAACAAATATTATTTTAACAAAGTCATAACATATACTGACAGGATTGGAACGGCCAAGGTTTCTGGGACACCTCTGTGTCTTTATCAAAAATGCCCTCAGAATTTACCTGCATAAACAATAAGAAGAGAGAGAAAGACAAGGTAAAGTGAGTAGGTTTTTGTAATTATCTCCCCATTAACTTAGTTAAAAAGTAGAAAAGAGCAAATTATATTCTCAAAAGAATTTTTTTTTCCGGTGCTCCTAATTATTTGGTTTCAAACAACGACAACAAAAAAACCTCAGCACATACATTGTCAGTTCTACGAGCTTACTCTGAAGCAACAGAAATGGAGACACTTTGTTTTAGGAGATTATTTGTCTTAATTTTGAAATCCACCTTGCACATCATCACTGGGGATTTAGAGAAGGCTAAGCCCCTCCAATTCTTGACCCAGAAGACATATGAGATTTCTTTATGCTGTAGTTAATGTCATAACCTATGTGTTGAAAAGCATTTCTGACACTTCTTCTAAAAAGTTAATCACAAAATCCTAGTTCCTCTAGCAAAGCATTACCTGAAGACCTCAAACATTTGGCGATTAGGCACCAGCTGCCTTTCTGATGTGCCCTCCTGCTGAACCTCCCCCATAGGTCTTAAAAAGGAAGCCTCCAACATCTTAATCCTAACTTCATGTCACCATTCGAAAGATTACCAGGTCCAGATTCTCTTCATAATCTTCAAACACAAAAGTGGGTATTTTCTGCCTAAGCTGGAGAGAGGGAGAAAAAGACAAAGCTCTCCCTCTGTCCACGGTTCAGGCTAATCAACGTTTCAATCATCTTTAGCCAGCTTCCTGGACAAAACCAGCCAGATCTTTCATTTCTTTATCTACCATGACCTCAAGATGGCACAAACCAGAGTGCCGTGGATTACTTTCCCTATGATTCATGCACTCTTTCTTCTTCATCTTATGTTCACAGTATCCTCTTGTTAACTGAATGGCAGCCACTACAAGATATGTAGGTGACAGCATTCCTGAGAAAGAAAGAATAAGGAAAACTTCCAGTGTGCAAAACAAAATAGTAGACATTTTCAATGTTCAATTCATGTGCCAAAAGAAACATACAAAATGCACTCAAGTTATGATCCTTCTCCTCCCAGAACGTCTGTTTCTGATGGGATATTTTTTTCAGTTGTGACTGTTATTTTTATTCTCAGTAAATGTTACCTTAGCCCATCATGGAAAGGTGAGACCCAGGACTTTCAGATGTGAATTTATTGTTGTTTCATGTGTCATTATGTTTTTTAATTGATACCTGGTATACATATTTATAGTGCTGTCTATTTCTGTAAAGGCAGCAGCAATATAAGTGGCCTAAGAACATAAAAGTAGAAAAGTAGTCTGAAATTAAACATTTCATAACCTCCCAGCTGACCACAGGCTAAGAGAAAATGTGGCTTTCAGTTATGGAGAAAAAGGTCGAGAGACCTGAGGCAGGCCATGGTGGGCACTTTTAGGCGCTTAAAGTTGTAACACCAGTGGAGCTATGAGCAACTCCTTCTCCTGACTGCTTCAATTTATACCCACCATCGGCCATTTATCCCACATGTAGATGAAGTAACTGCCCTTACAATTATAAAAACTGAGTTATTTTGAAAACTTATTACAACACCACAACTCATTCAGGGGGCGCCAGCTCCTCGTTTCCATTTCTATTGGTTTATCTTCATTGACCAAGGAGAGCACAGTGAAGTCTCACCTATCAGCGAAAGTGGTACATTTTGATTGGGTGCCTATGAATTTACACCTATTTAATTATGATTCATGTACAACCGTCTGTCTCCTGTTAATATCATCTTTTTTGCTTTTGACAAAAAAAAAAAAAAAAAAAGAAAGAACGAAAAAAAAGAAAAGCCAGAAAAAGCTAGAGCATCTGTAATTTTTGGCATTTTAAATGTTTGTTCTCATTGACAATTCTTTCACGAATAAATGGTATTGTTTTAAAAGAAAGCTTTATTTTTTAGCATGTATTCACTTGGTTTTGCAGAATAGGATCCTGTTACCATTGAGGAACTATTCTGGGACTGTGGTTTTTCATGAGCTCCAGGAAAAAGATAACATTGTTATCCTTTTCTCTTATTACTTTAGCATTTACATGGAATATTTTACTTGAACATTCTTTCCCCATAAAATTCCTTTAGCTGTTGTTCCTTCATTATTAAGCCATTCTCTATCTTGCACATTGCAAAGGCATTTGCCAGATTTTCATAGTTAGATTCAGACATTCTGATTGCAAAATAGCACAATTAGTACTAATATTTTTAGGACACCATTTGGATTTATATTTGGTAAGATTATTCCTACTCATCATTTTATTTCTTTAGTCTTTTGTATACAGTATCCATTAAAAATCATTTATGGATTAACTGATTGATTAATGAATGCTTTCAAGCCTATGGTTCATCAAAAATTATTCTGACCTTTTTGTAGAATATGGACCTTCTCTGCTGTCATTGTTTCTTTTCAAAAAGCCTTTCACTTCCTCAGACCTCTATATACTAAAAGAACTTTTAATGTCATCAAAGAAAATATAGGCTTTGAATTTACATTCTAGCTTATCCATTGACTGGTTGTATGATGTTGGAAGTAAAAAATAGAAATAACAATACTTACATAATAAGGTTGTTCTCAGAGCCAGAAATAATGTGCTTTAAGTGCCTGTCACACAGCAGGCATTCTATATGTTGAGATTAGTACTGTTTTTGCACTAGAAAAAAAGTCCAAGAAACCCTGAGCACCTACCATACTCATCAACTCTTTCTGAATAAAGCATCAGTAAACGGTTTCTTAGGTAAGATCCTTGGTTTCTAAGACCCATTATCCTTCCTAGATGCCTAAATCAAAGTTATCATCTGAATCAAGGCCAGAGTACATGAGTTGGCTAGCAGCCTGTAGCATTACTTAGAGTGAGAAATTTACCCAATAGCAAGACTATAATAAATAGTAACACCTAAACAGTCCTGTCAGATCTTCTCTGGGAATTTGAATGTAAGATACCCAGAGATGAGATGTGCAGCAGAGCAGATGTGAAGGGATGTGTGGAGAGAAGGTGGCATGCAGAAGCCCTCAAAGAGCCAAAATAAGAGGAGTCAGGAATGGGATAGGAGCAGACAGTTTCAGTAGAAGAGGCAGAGAGAAGCTGACTCTTGACAATGAGGGAGCAGTGGACAAACCCACTCCAAGGTGTGGCCCCTAGAGTTGCTATTGCTTCTCTAGAACCTGTCAGGTCTCCTAGATGTCCAGCTGTGAAGAGCCAATTGCCAGTGCTTCTTTATTTCCCATAAGAGTTATCCTTTGTTGTATCCTTCCACAGGGTTTGCCTCTGTGTGCTGTGACCAAACTGGGCACGACTAACATGGTAATGGAGAGCAGAAGGTAGGAGAAGCCGGGGGGAGGGGCTGAGCCATGGGAGAGCACCTCATTTCTTCCTCAGCTCTTTCCGTTTCGTCTCCATTCTTCCACCTCCACCACTCAGTTGATTTTAATGTTGAAGAGGACCTTAAAGGTCACTTAAGCTAATTATCCATAGGGAAATTTGTTATTCAGTTCCTGCCATTGATTCCCCCTGCCTTACTGCACTTCCGTTTTCTCCTTTGGAAACTCTCTCTCTCCTCCTTTGGGAAGGATGGTGAGTACAACTGCCCTGATTCCTCTCTCAAGATGCTGAAGGGGTCTCTAGAAAGGAGGTCCTCCTTCCAGCTTGTGCCTCTTCTCTTCCTTATTCAGCCAAGAAGTGAGCACACATTTTAAGTTCAGTTGATATGATTCTCTCTTCAAAGACTTTACATCTTAAGGGGAGAGACTAAGGTCAGAGAAGCAATTGGCATTATTTTACCACCTCCCTCCCCTTCACTCACTCAGTTCTGACTGTACTCCTTCCTTCTATACAATTTTCAGTTGGTTTTCCCCCTCTCTGCTGGACTCTTGCTCCAGGAAATCACATGGCTCATTCCATCCAGGTCTCTAGGACCTTCCCCATTATTCTGTTCTCTTACTATATTTCCTGTCAGACCCTGTTTCATTATTGTTCTCAGTTCTTATCACTACTCCAGGTGTTATATATTTATTTGTTTACTAGTGTAATGTCTATTCCCCCCATAAGATATAAGCTACACAAGACCAGGGTCTTTGTTCATTCTCTGTAGTAACCCCGTTCCTAGCTCCTGTAGATACTCAATAAATAGTTAAATAAAGCAAGAATTTATTCATTTCAGTGATGACCTGCATTGTGGAGTGGTTATGCTAACTAGACCTTTTGGAGTTAACTGGATTTTCTCTGTTCCAAACCTGGTCCATTAGACTGTCTTAGCCAACTCCTAGCTCTCTCAGATCCTTTCAATGCATTCCCTTCTTACATAAGTTTCCTAGGCTATTTAATTTTGCTTTTAATGAATGAACTCTAGTGTACGTACTTCTATATTAATATTTGAATTTCCTGTAATACATTCTTTGCTCAACCTGAGTAGACAACAAAAGAAACTGGAAACTCACCATCCCACAACTCTCCATCTTAGACAATCCTTTCCTTCTATTATAGATTCTAGTTCTACCCTCTGGGGCAAAAGCAAACCAACTTAATGCCTCTTCCACTAACAAAAGTTAATAAGATTAAAGTAATCAACACAAAGATTCTATGAATGGTCAATGTTATTAACCTGTAAGTAGTTATTTGCATCCCAAACAAGGCATTTATTAATCCAAATGAATTTAGAGTTTCTAAATGAACATTGGATGATGAGGGGACAATTTTTTAAGCTTAGATTCTTGTTCTCTTTCTTGCCTGCTCCCACTTCTGATATTTTCCCAACATTTTATATCCCTTCCTCTCTCTTTCTATTAGGACAGCAAAGAGAAAGAAAACTAAAAAAAAAAAAAAAAAAAAAAAAAAGAGGAGAAAGAAAAGGATAAGTACTAGAGCAACACAAGGTTTAGTAATTTCCATCCGCACATCCTTCTCCACCTATTCCTTTATCATGAGTCTGTGGATATGCACTATTGTGACAGATTATTTACTGCACCTTGTCTATGCCATAACAACTTGGCTGTATGACCTTATTCAATTAACACACACTTATGATTAAATAAAATATCTTCTACTTCCTAAAAGGCGCAAAACCTTGAGATCTTTACATTAGAAGAGAATCAAGTTTTTTAACTGAGAAGAACAAGACAGATAAACAGAAAAGTAAGCTGATTTCAGAATAAGTAAAATGAAACAAGAAACTAAGAAGTTTGGAACAGAAAAACACAGTCGTAGACAGATCAGCGAGAAGAGTCTCCGGAGTAAAAGAGGACAAGGTTTTGTAATACTGTATTTACCTACTCCTTATGTAGTTTGCACCTGGGTTATCTTTACATCTGTAATAAAGTGGTTTTGACTGTACTAAAGAAAACCAGCCTAAGAGCATGTAGCTGCTGTGATGATTTGCTAACCTAGAAAAGTAAAGGAAAACAAAATGTCCACATTCCTAAGGCCACAGCATGAAAGAGAAACCCAACAGGGCCTGAGCAGTCAATTGTCATCAGAAGTGAGTCTCCTCTTTCCTTTCAGAACCAAGCTTCACATCCCCCTAGCATCATTTGCCCTGGGTATCTCCTACTTAAACTGTGCTCTACTTCCCTGCTTCCTATCAGGCATAAATCACCCCTGCTCCCACTGCATCAATCCTCTTATTTCCTTCAACAAAATTATGCTAATATGAATGCTCTTATTCAAATAATTTCTAAAACCAATTGTATGGAATTATTAGCTAGCCCACTTAGACCCAGTTTTACTGCTTTGCTAACAATAAAAATGTAGAAAGCAGCAATATGCAACAAAAGCATTGGACAAAACTTGTTTTCATGTCTATGTCTCTCATATCTATCCTCTTTTTCTATTTCCATAGCTATTGTCTGGTTCAGGCATTTGTCACCTCTAAATTAGACAATTGTCAATTCTAACTTAGCCTCCTAAGTTCCCCTCACTTATAACACCAATATCCTTCAATTCAGTTCTCACAATACTAGGCAACCTTTCTAAACAACAGGTGGAGAATATAAATCCCAGCCCAGGTATGCAGGTATAAAATGTTACATTTAAAAACAACGGAATATTACTCAGCCATAACGAGGAACGAAACTGGGTCATTTGTAGAGACGTGGGTGGACCTAGAGTCTGTCATACAGAGTGAAGTAAGTCAGAAAGAGAAAAACTAATATCGTATATTAACGCATATATGTGGAATCTAGAAAAATGGTACAGATGAACCTATTTGCAGGGCAGGAATAGAGGTGCAGACATAGAGAACAGAGGTGTGGACACAGGTGTGGGGAAAGGGGTGGGATGAATTGGGAGATTGGGATTGACATATATACACTACCACGTGTAAAATAGATAGCTAGTGGGAACCTGCACAGGGAGCTCAGCTCGGTGCTCTGTGGTGACCTAGATGGGTGGGATGGGGGGTGAGATGGGAGGGAGGCCGAAGAGGGTGGGGATATATGTATACATAGAGCTGATTCACTTCGTTGTACAGCAGAAACTAACACAACATTGTAAAGCAACTATACCCAATTTAAAAAAAAACACTTCTGAAAGCGGCTGGATAGGTATTTTCATATTTTGGAATTTAGAAAAAGGCATATCAAAGAAGTAAATTTTTAAAAAATCAATTAAAAAACAGTTTTGCTCTGGTGTATAGTGGACATAAATAAACAATTCTGCGTTATGCTAATACCTTTACAGGTTTTGTAAGATATCATGGTATCTTGCATTCTACTGCTTTCAGTCTCAATATTCATATTTTCTACATTGTTATCCTACTTTTAATGTTCAGATATGATGCAGTGAACTTGCATAAAGTTCAGGTTAAAAATTACTTTTTTCCCCCAAACCCAATGTACTAGTTAGAAAATGAGAATAAAACATCAATTCTGACTTTAATTTTGCATTTTAATTTTGGAGTCTAGATCATTTTAGAGCAGAAGTAGCAATATCCTCAACATCCACCAACATTTTAAGCAAAATATAAGTCAAGAGCTTATAGTGGTCATCTTTACCACCACATGGTAGAGACCCCATCTGAGAATGAAGCCTTCATCAAGAAAAGCAGAGCCTAGAGAGGGACAGAAACAGATTTCTGCTTAGATTACCAGAGTAGCTAAATCCAGCTGTGAAACCAACTTATTAGCTAAACATTTCAGGTGATTCAGGCAATACAATGTCTCTTAGCAATCTGAGCTCAATTTCTAGCACTGTAACCTGAAGAATCATGACTAATACATGAATCTATTCTTTATAAGATATCAAGGTGAGAAAGGAAAGATATAAAAAGGAAGGAGTGGTCTTCCTCCTATGGAAAATATACACACTCATTAATATTGGGGATTTGACAGGCTTTCATTGTGGAAGTTGGTAGAGGTTCCTTCATCTAAGCACTGCACCCTGCCACAACTCCTCTTCTAATGGAACTTATCTACCCCCCCTGAGATTCCAGAGCCTGCTCCCATAGCCTTGATGAAGGGGCAGTGAGTTACAGGACTGCCTTCCAGTCAACAGGTGGTTTTACCTGGAGTGGGCACCATACTCTAATTGGCCGATCCAATTCTCTCTCCTGAAAAATTGATATTGTCTAGTGTCTAGTGATGCTTAGACTGAAAGGATATAACTTGGTGTGGACATTATATACACATGCTCATTAAAAAATAATAAATCAAATCAGCAAAGAAAAAACATCTTGCAGAGATAACAAAGAATGAAGCTAAATATCCAATATGTACCAAAGAGACACAGAGAGACAAAACTCCCTTGGTCTCAGACTTATTCTCATTCCATATCCCAGTTATAGGCCTCCTAAGTCCTGGCTACCTTGTTTGCCCTTGTAGTCATTCAATATATTTCCCCCCCTCGCAGCTTGAGCTAGTTTGAATGGGTGTCACCTACCTGCAACCAAACAATCTCTCTCTGAAAAATAGCCCATCTAGTATATGTGAAATAACTTGAGATCCTTTAAATAAAAAGCGAAATCAATTCAAAATATGAATAAAGGTGTTTCCAACTTTTAGATTCAATTTGTGTTTTTTGTGACCTCATCTTTAAGAGAAAATCCACAAAGGCAAATTCTCTTGTGTATGCACTGTTTGCAGGTTATCCATTTCAGATCCTTAGGTTTAGCTTTTGGGACATTGATGGAAACCATGGAATGATTCAATATAGGCTGGGAAAATGAAAAACGGGTATAGGGGCCATATTTTTAAAGCATGATCTCAGATGTACTTATGGGTACTTGTCACCAGAGTGATCCTTCTAAAACCCTAAACTGATTATGCCATTCCTACTTCAAATCCTCTTTATAAGCACTCCATTTCCTTTCATACAAAATGCAAACTTATAGATGCTTAGTGCTCCCTACCTCTGCAATCCCATGTCCCACTCAATTCTTCAGGCATACCTTACTAGCACTCCTCAGAGTCTTTGAACACAGTATCCCTGACTCTGGCATAAAATGAGCACACTCTTCTGGGATCTAGGGGCATTGCCAAAAGCTGCGCTTGCAAGTGCAAAGTTCATGTGAAATATTCATGTTCGATTGCACATATCTGTACTTCTATTCAATAATATGTACATATTTGTTTTGAGATGTATTTCCCCAGAATTGATAATCCTTGATGAGTTTTAAGATTGTCTCACTTGTTTCTCTATCCCTAGTGTCTGTTACAGTGGCTAGCACAGATTAGGTGTTCAAAAAAATATTTCGAACAAATGAGTAAACAATAAACTCTTAGTGGATGAAGAAAATTATCTATTTTGTGCCCTTATCTATCTCTGGCACAGAACTTGTAAAACAGCTTGAGAAGCAGGGCTCTGGTCATTCTGAGCTGTTTGTCATCTCCTAACTCATTCCAACACACTCTTCAAGATACAATTAACTGTCATCTATTTGAAGGATTTCTTCTACTGCTCAAGGGAGGGATACTTCTCCTATGCTCTCCCAGCATCTCTATTATGAAATTTAGTATATTGTAGTATAATTATCTGTCTGCTTCTATGTCCTCCCTACAAGACTGGAAACCCCGGGAGGTAGTGATTTGTGCTTTGTTCCCCTCAAGAGCACCAGCACGGGGCCCGTGGTAGGCTTGAATGAACATCATGTTGAAAGAATAAATGAGTGAATGATTCAGGTGATCTGGAATAGACACATGGCTGCCATTGTTATGGGTCTTTGCAGGCCACACCAAATGCAGAAATCAGCATAGTGAGGAATCGTAAACCCTGGGATATGCCTCAGGTCAAAACATCATCTACTATCTCTCCTTTATAAAAACTGAGTGGATGATGAAGTTAAGACCAGAAACACTTTAAATTCAGAGACACCAACTTTTTAGTCATGTTTGCCCCTAGAGCTACTATACACCAGGCAGTCCATGGCCTGTTAGGAACTGGGCAGAACAGCGGGAGGTGAGCAGCCAGCAAGCAAGCAAAGCTTCATCTGCCGCTCCCCATCGCCCCCCATTGCTCCCCATCGCCCCCATTACCGGCTGAGCCATCCCCCACCCCATCCATGGAAAAACTGTCTTCCACGAAACCGGTCCCTGGTGCCAAAAAGGTTGGGGACCTCTGCTATACGCTACTGTTTCCCCACCTCAGTGGGGCTTACAACTAAGTAGTCATGAACAACAAGAAGAAAAGCACATTCTTCTTCCCTGATCCCTTCCTTCAGCTGCATGACCTGATACTCAAAGAGGTCTGGTTACCACTGCCAGAACCTACACCCGATGGTGAAGGGATTTCAGACTTTATTTTTAGCACAACCAAGCAGTTAAATATGTTAGAAAATTAAACACTAATGAATTTGTCTGACAGCCCAAATATTTATCTTTTGCTTTAGAAACACCAAAGGGAGAAAATAGAAGTTTATGCATAAGAGTCACGGGCACATAGAATAAGCAGCCAGTGCAGTCTGTACCCTACTCAATGTTAGGAAACCCTTCCAACACAACTGTGTCCTTTATAATCTGTAACACTTTGGGGAATCTGGAAATTGTTCTGCTGCCAAAGCATAGTGGGGGAAGGAGGAGAACATGCCAGCTCCTCTTCAAGCAAGCACAAAAGTGCCATTCTCTCATCCAGCAAAACAATAAGATTAGCTGTTTTATCACTAATTTTTCACTCTCCTCGCCTGCTTTGTAAACACGGCGTGGATGACTTTACTCTTTATCAGCTGCAAACTGAATCTGCCTTTGTTGAAGCACCGTCAATCAGCAGACTTTCTGTGCATACACTCAGTGATATACCCAACTGAAAAAAGACAGACTTTCATTTTCCCCAGCAATATCAGGAAAAAAAAAATACAAAACAGAATGAAAAACAAAAAGGACTCTTCTGTAGAGTGTAACCTAGAGTTCATTTACTCTGCCAGACAGAATGAGATTTAAAACCAATGAAGGTCAAAGCTATTAACATTTGGATCAGAGGGCATTTTGCCTTTTAGGATCTAGTTAGACTGGGCTTTTGTAATTGCCCAGTTTGTTTCCAACATGTCATGTAAACACTAACATTAGCTAAAGCCCGGGTGGTCTCAGGCTCCACATAGGCAGCTCAAAGGCCAGCTTTATCTTTGATTAGCAGCAAAAACACGCAATTCTTTATATACCAATTTAAATAGTCAATGAACCTCTTCATTTTTTGCTCATACAACTTGATTGTGACATTTCCAAATGGACCGTAATTTGATTTCCCTTTAGTACTCTTCTGTTGTACACTTTTTAAAGTATGTGACTGACAGCTTCCTTGCACACTAGGCAATTTTTAGGGCCAGCACACTAGACTTAACAAAGAATGCCCTTGATCACCAGGCAAGACTAAGGAAATTTGAGTGCTAATCCAGAAGATAACCTTTTTGATTAAATTACTGTCAGTACACCATGAACAGCTTCTTCCTCAGGCTCTGGCAATAACATCTTTTCTTTGCTCTTATGCTTCCTAAAAGTTGTAGCTTTGCGAGTTACAACTCTGAGAACATTTTCTAGACTAAACTTACTCGCCTCTACTCATCTTGTCCTTACTCATTCCAAGCAAAAAAGGCATGGGAAAGCTGTAAGTAACTTTGAAAGCGTGCCCAGACCCTTCAAAAATAGCTCAGCAATACTTACATTTCTGTCAATATTGGTACATGTAAAGGAAGCTCTTCTACTTTTCATACCTCCATTTTCTTCTCTACCCACATATACCTTAGTCTTCAAATCTCAAATCCTTCCAAAGCCTTCCCTTAACTACACCAAACATCAGGGGTCTTTCAATGCTAAGAGTACTCATAACACTTCCAGGCTTTATGTGTAGACTAGTATGGTTTGCTATGTCAGAATCTTGACTATAATTATTTATTAATTCCCATCTCTCTTGCTAGTCTCTGAGCTTAGAAGGGCAGACTCTGTCATCCATGTTTTTATCACCAGCATCCATTGCTTGGGACTGACTCTAAATGAATGAATCTTTGGAAGAGCAGAGACCATATCAGAAAGAAGACTACTCCTTTACTCACAATGGCACTGAAGTTAATTAAATTAAGCATACATGGCTGCATTATTAGCTATAAGAATGTTATAACCATTCTAATAAAACCTTATATATACTAAGTCATTTGGGAATTACAAAAATTTCATGGCGTCTACTCACCCTCTAGGTTATTTTTTTAATTAAATGTTCTTCGTTGCATTGTTCTTACTACCTTGCTTTGGTTAGATGGTTTAATTGCAATGAGACAAACCCCCAATGAAGTTAACTTAAAAAATAGGGATTCTCAAAAATCTCAGCCTAGCCTGAGGAGAATTGCAAAGTCAGGCATCTACCCCTCTGTTCCAGTTTTCACTTTTGCTTCTCAAGTGCCTGTTCCATTTTCTTCTCCACCTCTATGTAGTGCATCACTGCCACCTCAACACTGTGACTTCAGCCCTTGAGTCTACAGAGTATTGCAGACCCAGAACCCAGAGCAATCTGAATTGTTCTATCCATGTCCCAATCTGAATTTTGGGGATGGAAAAACTAGTTGGTCCAGTTTGATTTATGTTTCTGCCCCTGGTCCAATCATTTATGGTGAAAGTCTCAGGACATATATGTTGCCTCCATCAGGGCTATGGGTTGGATATGCTCTCTAAGAAGGGGATAGAAGAAAGCAAACAATCAAACAGAAAAGATCTCCATTACACATATTTCTGAATGCTTCTACTATGCACCAAAAAATCTGAATTCATTGTTTTATTATTTATAAGTCAAACCAATATTTACTAAGCACTACTTTTCAAGGTTCTATGATTCCCAGATACAAAGATGACTTGCAGACTCAATGCAGAAGAAATACACAGTTCAATCGGAAGACTGGCATGGAAAGAGATAATTAAAATATATTGTGATGTAATATGGAGTACTGCCAGCTTTTCAACAAATTTTGTTGGAAAATTTAGATATTCATAAGCAAAAGAATAAATTTTGATCTAAACCTCACATTTCATATAAAAATTAACTCCAAATGCATCATAGGCCCAAATGGATAATGTAAAATTATAAAATGTTTAGACGAAAAGAGAAAAGCATGACCTGGAACTAGGCAAAGTGGTCTTATATATGAAACCAAAAGCATGATCCATAAAAGAAAAAAACTGATAAATCGAACTTTTGCCCTGCAGAGGATACTCGTAAGAGAATGAAAATATAATTTACAGACTGGCGGGGTGGGGGGGTGAATACTTGCAAACCACCATTTAAAAAAAAGAAAAGATATAAGAATTAGAAAGGGGGAAACAAAACTGTCACTAATCACAAATAATAAAATTGTCTTATTATCTACCTTTTTAAACATACTTCAGATTCTGTTTCTGATAACCTTGATATCTGGGCCATGTCTCAGTATGTTCCTATTGTCTGTATTTTGGTTTGGTTTTCATTCATTGGATCCTACGTCCTGACATGCCTGATCAGTTTTTGTTGAATGTTGGACATGGTGATGCAAAATTGGAGGAAATCTGAATGATGTTTCATTCTCTAGGGAAGATACAAATTTCTTCTGGCTGGCAGTTAGACTTGTGGCAGATCACCTTGATCCAATTAGGAAATAAGATCTTTCAAGGCTGAGTATTGGGCTTTGTGAGTTTGTTCTTAATACTACGGTAAAGATTCCAGAAATCTTAACTGAAAGCATAAAGTATTTACTGGGGCCCCTTGTAGAATTCACCTATAAAACCATCTGGACCTAATGTTTTCTTTGTGGAACATGGCTAAAATATTAATGCCAATGTCAATGATAACAGGGACTGTTTAAAGCTTACTTTTTATCTGATGTCAGTTTTTAATGTACAGTTTATATTTTCCCAGGAATTTTTCCATAAACTCTGTTTTCAGATTTATTGAAAATAATAAAATTGTGTTTAGTATTCTAATTTTATCTTCTAATCTCTGTTGTAGCTGGTTTTCTGTTTTATTCCACATATATGTGTCTTCTCTTTCTCTTTTTTTTATCTTGACCAGTCTTGCCAAAGACTTTTGTACCATATTCATTAGTCTTTTCAAATGACCAATTTTGACTCTGTTATTTTGCTCTATTGTACCTTTGTTTTCCATTTCATTTTTTTTAACCTACTTTATTATTTTTCCCATTCTACTTTCTCTAAGTTTATTCTGGAATTAATTTTTACCTTCTAACATTGGCAACTTAGCTCATTAACTTTTAGCTGCCTTTTTTGTTAACTAATATAAGCATTTAAAGCTACAAATATACCTGGAAATACATTTTTAGATGTATCCAACATTATAAAATAAAATGTTTACATTAACATTCAGTTAAAAGTACTGTTAATGTTCATATTTTATTTCTTATTTGGGTAACTTTTTTTAAAGAACAGTTTATTAGTTTTTGTAAGTACAGAGTTGTTTATGGGTGTCCCTTTGTTATGGATTTTTAATTGCATTTTGATCAAAGAATGTAATCTATGTGATACTTGTTTTTGAAATGTGCTAAGATTTGCTTTATTGCCTAATTATGGTTTTTTAAATAAAAGTTTCATGCTTGCTTGAGAAAAATACATATACTATAATTGCAGTTTCATTAGATCCATCTTGTTAATTCAGTTGTTCAAATACTTTATATTTTTACTATTTTTTTAACCTCTTGGTTCCAGAGAGATATTTTTGAAATCCCCTTCTATAACAGTGAATTTGTCAGCTTTTGCTTTATGCGTTTAGAGGCTCTTTCATTAGGTAAAATTTCATTAGGTAAAATTCTCACATATCCCTGGTAAATTGAATCTTTTATCTTTGTGTGATGATCCTGTTTATTCCCATATATCGTTTTGGTCTTTATATCTACTTTTTCTAATGGTAGTTTAGATATCTCAGCTTTCTTTTGGTTAATATTTGCTTGGTTTACATTGTTTCCTTCTTTTACCTTCACCTTCCTTATAATCTTGTATTTTATGAATATCTCTCATAAACAGTATATAGCTTCATTTTTTTGTATGCTATCTGACAATCTTATCTGATTGGTGAGTTTAATCCAATACATTTATATATTTGGATTTTTTCTACTATCATATATTTTTTAATTTGTCATGCCTTTTTTGCTGTTTCTTTCTTCTTTTGGACTGTCTGGTTTTTAAATTTTTCTTATTTCATTTCCCCCTTTGTTAATTTGGAATTTATACACACCATTTTTATTCTTTTACTAGTTTTTCTTGATATTTTACCATAACATTTAGAATAACAGTCTATAATTAAAGTATGTCTCTACCCATCTTCCAAAAATCACTAGGTTAGAGTACTGTAAATTGATTCAAACTCCACACCTAGATTGCATGTTATTATTGTTCATTACTTTGCATATCCTTTGTTAGTTTATTATTTTTAAATTTTAATTCCTCAAAATTATTTCTGATTATTATTATTATTTATTGTTGTTTTACCAAACGCTCTGCTTTGTTAATCTAAAAGTGTCTTTACCTTTATTCTTGAAAGATATTTTGCTTTATATAAAATTCCAGATTCGCAGTTGTTTTCTCTCAGCATTTTTATACATTATTTCATTTTCTTTTAGCTCCACTTTTGCTATTAAGAAGTCTGCCTTAATTCAATCGTTGCTTTGTAGGGGATTTCTTTTTTCTGCACCTGTTTTAATATCTTCTGTTTGTCTTCATCATTCTGCCGTTACACTGTGGTGATCTAGATGGGATTTCTTTTTATTTATTCTGCTTGGTATACAATGTGCTTCTTATATAAATAGACTTGTATCTCTTACTAAACATTATCTCTTCAAATATTTACTTGTTCCCATTCTCTCTATTTTCTTCTTCAGGGAGCCCAATTAGATATATGTTAAACCATAAATTCTCCCTTTTAAAAACTTTTCTTTCACATTTTCCACTTTCTTGTTTCTCTTTGTCAGATTCTGTATACTTTCTTCCCCCATCTATCTGAGTTCTAATTCTTTCCTCAGCTTTCTCTAATCTATTGGTAAACTTATCCATTTTGTTTTAATTTTGATGATTGTTAATTTTTTTCAGAATTTCTTTTGGGTGTTTTACCAAATTTACCTGATCATGTTAGATGATAATTTACTTCTGGCTTTTTTATTGCAAAATCATCTTTTATTTCTTTAAAAAAATTCATAAATAATTATTTTATTATCTGTATCTAATTATTCAAATATTAATAGTCTTTGTAAAGCTACATCTGTTGTTCCTTTTTCTACAGAATCTGCTGTTAGCGGATTGTTTTCCTGTATATTTGGTAAGTTTTAATTGCAAATTTCTATCTGGCTAAATTTAATCTATATGATTCCTGAAAGGTGTGAAGGATATACTTCTGCCAGGAATTTCAATTTGCTTCTTCTTGGTGTCTGGGATGCTATCACACTTAGGCTACTCTATTGAATTGGTCCAGCTATGGACTCTTCTGTCTATGAGGTACCATAAATTCAAATCCCTAACTTGCATGAACAGGAGTATAGACAAACAGGTTTCTTAATCCGTTATTTTCATAGGCTGGCACACGTATTGGCCCATCCTTTCATAGAACTATGGGTTCTTTATGTGTCTTAACATTATATATGTGTCCCAAGTGGACTCATCTTCCCCACCCTACCCCCTTGGCTGAGCCAAAGATTTAGTCCTCTCTCACTCTAAGTGGCTACTAATCTCCAAAATTCTGGTTTCTCAGTATTGGTTTTCACCCCCCAGGGCAGCTCCAGCTTCTGCATCAGTATTTGTCTACCTGTATAGTTTTAAATTTTCTTCAATTTTTCTGGTTTTCAGAGATCTTTATAATTTCTTTGTGGGCTTAGCAATACATGTTAAATTATATTTGTTATAATTTATTCACTACCTGAGTGTTTTGTGTTAGTGAAAGCCTTTATGGAATGCCTTGTCTCTGAAACTGCCAAAATCAGGTGAACTATTACTACTTTTTAAAATATACTGAGTCAACTAATATTTTCAATTTTTACTGACATTCTCTGGACACTTTAAAAAGGTGGGGATTTTTTGAAGATCTAGTGTTTAATATCTGTTCATTAGACCAATCTTACTCATTTTACTATTTAGGTCTTCTATATCCATATTTTTGTCCACTTGATTAGCCACGAAATGAGAGCGGAAAATTAATATCTCCTACTGTGAATGTTTCTGTACATTATCGCTTGAATTTCTTGTCACTTGTGTTTTATTAATGTTGATACTATGTTATTTGGTACATAGATCTTCATTGTGGATTCACTCCTTTATATAAACACCCTTCGTGTTGTTTAATGCTTTTTTTCCCTACATTCAATGCAATCTAATATTAAGATTTTAATCATTCTTTTCAGTGCTTCCTTACAATGCTTTTGTTATCCTTTAATATGCAGTCTTTCTTACTTACTTGGTATTCCTTTCATGCAGACACAGTTGGATTTTAGCCAACTATTCTTAAATCTTTTTTCCTCTGTTGAAAGAAAGAAATCTCTAAGATGATTATTTTCCCTTTTAGGATTTGATATGGGAGAAAGAACATACCCTGAATCTGGAAATAAATGAGTTTTAGTATTGATCCTCCTCAAATTAACTTTCTGATTTTTTGAAACTTCCATGAAACATCTGGTTACATCTTCCCAACTCTTAGATTAGAAAAATAATACTTTCCCCATTCTTTTTGAACTATAAATACAGAGAGGTTACCATGCTTCAAAGTTGTACGTGTAAGATACCATAACTTTTAAAATACATTTTATCTTTCCTTGTTAACTGGGAAGAGCCCAATTTAATCTTTTGTAAATTCATGGCCATCAAAGAAATAGTCCAGTAACTTGTCCATTTTATTACATCATAAATCATGGTAGAAAAGCTGAGACCGCTGCTCTGAACCGCCAGAAAGTAAGATTGCTTTGAGTACAATGTACTCATAACAAACTAATTTGTGAGTTAATTCTTTGTCACTGATTAAATTGGGACAAATACATTTTGAGGTAGTTCTTAACTCCAGATACTAATTCTGATTTCCACTTTTGGAAGATTTTATTTGTATTATCTGAGAATCTTTCATTTAAAAATGTTGCTTTGCCTTCTGATTCCTGTAATTTCTCTTTTATGCCTCTGATTTCTTTTACAATGTTCTCATGATTCATGGTCTCCATCTTAAGTCTCTATTATTCTTTGACTCACAAATATACTGAGCTTGTTTTACGTTTCTGCCTAGAGAATAGTATATGACTGAGTGTGGCTCCTGGTATACTTCCTAGGTCATTTACCCCAAATTTATTTTAGCCCTTATTTCAATTCCATAGTCCACTGCCATTGTTTTACTCAATAAAGAAGATGGGGCTCGTGGAATTTATTGACCAAGAAGTAAATTTGAAAATACTGACCCATAGGAAGACTATATTATTTTCTCATTTTCCTTTCCCCAAGAACGTCTATGGCCAAGAATTTCAGGATAAATATTAAGGGTGTAAATTACAATCTGACCAACCACAGTTATCAGATCTAACACAGAAACATTGGAAAGATAACCGTATCTTTGAAAACCTCTAAGCCTGTTATGAATTATGGTTTCATA
Source organism: Balaenoptera ricei (assembly GCF_028023285.1). Taxonomy (NCBI): domain Eukaryota; kingdom Metazoa; phylum Chordata; class Mammalia; order Artiodactyla; family Balaenopteridae; genus Balaenoptera; species Balaenoptera ricei. The sequence goes on from NC_082650.1 coordinate 67,268,132, forward strand.
GAAGGGCACTGTCTAATTTTAATCTACCTTTTTTATGCTGGGCAAAAGAAGACAAGGCAAGAACTCAGAAATAAGTCTGGGCTGTTTCTAGTCAATGCTTTTTTCCCCGTGAAATATAGAAACTTTCTCTTTTCAAACTGGAAACATTTTTTAACAGATTTTCTGTCAACTTTTAAACAAAGTCACAGGTTAACAATTGAGGGAATTCTGGGTGATCATAGAGTACTCAAGTCAGAAATATTAGACCTGAAAGGATCCTGGGATGTCATTTAGCCCAACCTTCTACACGGTAAATGAAGAAAATGATTAATAATAAAGACATATGTTTGAGGTTACATTTCTAAAAAAATTTTATAAAGAATACAAATTATAAGTATGTGAGTCAGGGTTTAGACATCTAGATCTCTATTATCTGTACCATACCTAGTTTAATTTTCCTGTTACACAAAAAAACCAAAGTCAACAGAGACTGTGAGAATAAAGAAAGGAACCATCATCCAAGAAATCTGATCACAACTTTAATCCCCCAAACTACTAAGACTTGGATCATAGATGTTTTCAGTATCTCCAGGGAGGTTGTGCCTAACACATTTCTCTAAAGCTGAAAATGGGCATGAGCCTGTAGTTTAAAGGAAAAAATTCTAAAATCAATCATGTTATGGGCATTAAGGGCAAACGACATTCTTTTAAAATGAGGCAAATTTTAATTGGATTCCTGAACCTCTTTTCAACAAGGAACTCTTCAGCACCATTGGTAAAGCGTCATTCTTTCAGATGACGGAAACCTGGTCGTGTTAGTGGACTCTTGGCACCTTAGTTCCCATGTTTCCGTTAGAGGTTGAAGTTGCTTGATGAATTCCAGAAGCTATATACAGCAATCTATATCTACACTATGATAGAAGAAACAAACAATGATGGCTATTCACGGTAATGCTGGAAGAGACTGTTTTTGCCATGTCTGCTGTTAACTTACAACGCGGTTCTCTGCACTTTGTGGATGGCCACAAGTCAAACACTTCTGCCTTAAATCTTTTCCTTAGAATCATCTTGAAACAAGTTCTAAAAAGAAGATAGGAGCAAGAGAAATTTCTATTTATTTTGGAGGCTTAAGCAACATTGTGAAAGGGGTGATGGGTGCCTTAATTAGCGTCTGTGACCTGACTTTTTTTTTTTTTGTCTTACTTTCCTATATTCTACCCTTGTTACTTTCTTTTTTTTAGTACAGACTTATCTAGTGTTCTCCCAGGAAACATGCCCCTCTCCCTCATCCATTAAACATGCTCTTTGAGAAGGATCCAGTCTACCATTCACCCTCAAGTATAAAGGACAGATAAGGTTTAGTGTGCCAACCTCCCTAAGGGCATTGGTTATTTTAGAAAAGGAAAAGCAACCCTGTTAAGTATAATCTAAATGACTAAAGTTCTCATGATGGAATGCCAGATATCAGAAAATAGCTGTATATTTCTTGGAAAAGATAGAGCAGTATTTCAATACCCCAGAATATAACTGCCTGTTACTAGATCAACAATACTACTAAGAGATAAAAGTTGTGTATTAGTATATGAAAGGGATCCAATAAACAAAAATGGTTCTCTTCAGGTCTGACTCTGAAAAAGCTGTAACAACAACAACAAAAACAACTTAGGGAATATCATCATTCTATGGAATCAAAGTTCAGTCTCACTCTTTTTATTTCTAGAATGAACAGTCTCAAGAAATGTCTCTAATGGGCTTTGAGATGAGGTCAACAATGAGGTCACATGCACTGTTCCCCATTTCTGGCTGTGAATTGTACTATATATTCACACGCACCTCTCCCCACAGAGGTCTGAGGTGAAGCAGGCTATATTTTGATACGGTACTTTGGGATATAAAACAAATATGGAAAATACAACCAAAGATATTTAGCTTAATAAATTAGTTCTTCTCTGAACACTCCCTTAAGAAGCAAAAAATATATTAAATATGCTTTATGTTCTCAAAAACCTTAGTTTGCTGACCCCAAATAATAACTGTATGCATTGTTCTTTATGGTACTTTTATGCAAGAATGCATAATTAAGTTCCCAACACTAATTCATTAATCCCTGGACACCCCATGGGGGTGCTGGTGGGGAGAAGAGTGAGGGTTGTGAGAAACACATGATAAATGTACTCTCCTGGGGTGGTTCAATTTCCCAGCACTGATTTCATTTTTTTTGCCTGGAATCATAAAATAGTGTGAGTTCTACTGGAACTAAGAGTAGGAACAAGAACAGTCCCTTATGGCTAGCTTTGAACAAGTCACTTTGATCCCTATGTCTGAGGTACAGACATCTCTGAAATAGCAGGGTTTAAAATATGTCCAAATTTCATTAGGCTTTGATGTGTTCAGATGAACTAAATTATTGCAAAGGCACTTGGCCCCTGGAGGTGTTCTCAAATGGCTACCAAAACTTCATCTTAAAATGTGTATGGAAATTACACATATCCATTGTAACATAAAATTATGAGTGAGAAGAGATAGTGAGTACCATGAAAGGATCAATATACACAAATTCTAGCATTCCCAAACCCCAGGACAGTGCAGGCTACATAATTTGCCAGGCAGATACAAAATGAAAATGTGGGGTCCCTTGCTCAAGTTGCAGGAAAAAAAGCTTTTTCCTTTCTTTGGCAGTCTCTTGACTTATTGTCATGTTTTCTGTTGGCTATAAAGTTGCACTACCTTGTGCATGGGGATACCCCTATGGAGAGGGCAGACCCTCAGAAGTGCCCCAGGTCCCTGCCCAGCAACTCGGTGCTCAAGGTGCAAGTCCAGACCCTCCCAAGTCCAGACCCCACCTGGGGAGGAGGGCAACAGCTGTAGCTGGCAAGGGATGAGGATGCAGCAGGCCAGTAACCTGTCCTGGGGAGGCAGAAAGACAAGGCAGGCACACACATTGTGAGCTCTCCAAGCCCCAGGTGCATGCTCCATTTTCTCATCAGATTTCACTTATTAAAGTACAACACCAAAGATAAGATTATTAAGAATTTCGAGATGGCCACCACAGAGCATTAAACCCTATGCCCACTGAGCTACTGTACCAGTTGCTTTCCCATGAAGCCAGCCTTGCACTAGCAATAATCAATTCAAAAGCTAAAAGGAAAAGGATAATATTCACAACAAAGATACAACTTTGAGTTACCTGCGAGGAACTCTCTAACCAAAGGTGTACAGAGAAAATTGTGAAATGCTGTAGAAAGACATAAGTTAAGACATGAATAAGTGGAGAGATGTACTATATTAATGGATGGGAGGATGATCATTAAGACATGCAGTCTTCCCAGTCTACAAATTCAAGGCACTGCCAGTAGGATTTTTAGGTAGAATTAGGCAAATCAATTTTTAAAATTCATATGGAAGAGAAAAGTCTGATAATATCAAAGTTAATTCATTTAAAGAACAAAAGGAGAGAGGGATTTCCATATCAGATTTCAAGACATAAAGTTTTATTCATGCAGAAAAATAGTGATAGATCAATGAAACCAAAGCCTATATAGAAACTTGGTTATAAGAAGATGGCATTATAACTCAGTGGGAATTATGCAACAAATAGTAATGAGACAATCAGATTTTTGTCTACATAAGTATTAATTTAGATTCTTACCTCATAGCATTCACTAAAACAAATTCCAGCTATTCAATATTCTATGTCTCTTAACACTGAGCTCAGGGCTAAAGTTGGATGTGCTAGTTGTCTCAATGCTCTGTTTTGATGAACACATGGGATAAGGGAATAGAAGTAGCAAGAGAGTATTGGACCAAGAGCCAAGTCGTGAAAACAAGAAAAATAAAAATTCTCAACTGCCATAAAAAAATGCAGGAGAGTAAAGTTACAATATCAATGTATAAGATGATGTTTTAAGTCAACACGCAAAAACACTATTCATAGGGAAAAATTGTTAACATTGGCAACTTCAAAATTTGAAATCAGAATGTTAAGACTCAGACTGGGGTAGATATTTGCAATGTGTCTAATTAATAAACAATCAGAATTCAGACTATATAAAGAACTCCTATGCATAAATTCAAAATATGAAAGAAAACCAGCAGAAAAATGGGCAAATGATAGGAAGAGGCAATACACAGCAGAGGAAGCCCATATTGCCAATAACTATTTTTTAAAAAGTACCCGAACTCACTCCTAATCAGGGGATGCAAATTAAAACAATAATGAGACACCATTTCACACCAAAAAGTCAGAAGCATGAAAAAAAAATGTTGGCAAGGATGTGGGTAGACAGGAATTCTATACCCATGGAGGTGAGATTGTAAATTGGCATAAGTACTTTGGCCATCAATATCAAGGTATCCAATAAAGCTACAAATGCATATGCCCTATAACCTATGAATTCTACTTCTAAATATATCTCGGTTAAAATCTTTGCCTATTTGAGCCAGGATTCATATCTACGATATGTATCGCAGCTCTGATTCTAACAACAAAAAGTGGAACCTACTCATATATCTCCTTCTACCCTTTTGATGAAGTTTTCTTTATTCCATTTTGTCTAAACCTCAGAAGTCACACTTTCTGCTTCTACTATTTTAATAGTTGGGCTCAAATTTTTAATGTGCTTACTTAAATTAGAAAAGTCCTTTTCATTTTCCATATTTCTTTTATAATGTGTTTTCTCATTTCTTTGTTCATCATTGCTTACTGAAATATGACTTATCCCTTCCTTGTCTCTATAACTTCTTACTTTTGGTATATAACTTTTTTTTCTGACACTTATGGTTGCTGATCAGAATTCAATTAGCAGTCTAACGGTCATTCCTTTGTAAAAAAAAAATCTTTGGTTGCCTTTTCTTTTTGTTTTTTGTTTTTTTTGCTTTAATGGTCTACTGCTTATTTATGACACAGCTAAAAGAATATTTGTTTTTATTTATCTTCTTCAGGACTTGATATGCTCCATTTAGCTTTTGTGAGGACTCATGTCTTCGTTCAAGCTGAGAAAATCCTCACACATTATGTCTTCAATGACTTCCGCTCCCTCATTTTCTCTAGTCCTTCCTTTGGAAACCAGTAAAGGTCTCCAACCCATCACAGAAGATGCCAAAACCAATTGGAACAGCTGTCATCCACAAACCACCAGCACATCCATACCGATGTGAGGAGCAGAATACCATTCCTGTATGGAACTGGGGCCCAAATTCCCCGCAACACGCAGCTGCCAGATCCTCAGCTCCGGTCTTTGCAGATCCCATATGGTGTAAACTGAGCTTCAGCTATTGCCTACTCTTCTCACTTTACATTTCCCCCCACCCCCGTGTCTATCATCTGTGAATATCCCACTATATGTTCCAAAATTAATTATGAAATAAAAATTATTTTAGTGTACTTTAAAAGCACATGTATATGTTGGATGAGCAGAAGAATTTGTCCTTCTACTCACCCACTCTATCAGAAAGACTTATACCCAAACTTCTAAAATGCACAAATATTAAAACCCAGATGAAAAACTAATTAGAATTGTGTGCTCTAAGGTACGATTGAATACCTTATATTTGTGTAGCTGAGAAGCCTTAACCATATGAATGACCCCTGAGGAATTTTCTCTGCTTTGTTCATTGCCATATTAATAGGAGAAAGAGCCAAGAGTCCTCAGATCACCCTTGGGATGGTGACTTACTGGTAAAGCATGGAAAGTATTTTCCCCAATTTGGGGTAAATTACACAGGGTCCTTGGTATTTCCAAGATCCAGCTTCCCGTTTCTGCAGTTCATCAGGCTGTCAGGCGTGCCCTGGGTCTGGCCTGAAGGAGGAGGAGTTATTAGATTTGCACTCCTTTGAAAGGCCAGGAGTGGGCTTCACAGGACACCACTGCAGTGCTGATAGGAGTACAGGCAAGGGGCCACAGGGATGGTTCGAGGTGCCCAAATGGATAGGGGTTACAGGGGGTAGGGGATTATCAAGCAGGTTATTATTAAATTTGGGAAATTAACCTGAGTATTACACAGCAGTTCATATCTCTTTTATTAAGGTAGCTCTTCCCATTTGAACTAAACTCTTACTATATGAACTCAGAAACTGGAAAGATTCAGATAAGGAGTAAGAAGTACAGATCCACAGAAATGAAGTGCCTTGCCCATGTTATATGGCAAGGAGATGGCCAAGGCTATCCCAGAACCTGGAGTTTATCATTTTGAGCCTCTTCATATGCATAGTAGGTAAGACTTCCAGACTTATCTCTGAGTAAACACTATACCACGGAAGCTCACTGCTGCTGTAATCACTCCCATTGCTGAATCGCTGTGTCTTCTTTCACGAATGAGGGATAAGGTTCATTCATCCATTTATTCATTCATTTTTCATACCTCTCTGTTTTCGTCTTGGATATATGCAATATTACTATAACAAAGTTGAAAACTAATTATAAAGAATTGTACTTTTAATTTTCTCTCTTGCATATACAAAATAGATATAAAAATATACAGTTCTATTATCATAAAAATTATTTTCCAATATTAATCCTAGCTATCTAATGTGTTGGGTTTTTTTAAAATGCATTTCTTAAAATGCAGAAATCACATGTTAAAAGAGCCAAATGGGCTATGCAAGGAGATGCCATTTCCTACATGGGACCACACAGAAAGAAAAAAAGTAAGCAGATGTGCCAGGCCTCTGTTAAGAAAGTCAGAGGAAAGTGGACACAACCAGCATATTAATCAGCATTCTCCACTGGAACAGAACAAATAGGATATAGATATAGATATAAGGGGAGATTTAATATAGGAATGGGCTCTTGTGATTATAGAGGCCAAAAGCTCCACAATCTGCTGTCGGTGAGCTGGAGAACCAGGAATGCCAACAGTGTAATTCAGTCCCAGTTCAAAGGCCCATGAATTGGGTGGCCGATGATGTCAGGCTCTGTCCGAAGACGCAAGAACCATGAGTGCTGACGTCCAAGCGCAGAAGATGGGTGTCCCAAATGAAGCAAAGGGAGCAAATTTACCCTTTCTCTGCCTTCCTGTTCTATTCAAGTCCTCAATGGATTGAATGATGCCCACTGGCATTGGGAGGGTGAATCTTCTTTATTCAGTCTACTGATTCAAATGCTAACCTCCTCCAGAGACACCCTCACAGACTCACCCAGAAATAATGATTTACTAGCTATCTGGGCATCCTTTAGCCCAGTCAAGTTGACACATAAAATTAACCATCAAAAGTAGTGTTCAGTGAGCCCTACTATAGGGCAGGTACTGTACTCAACTCTTTGCTCATTTAATCCTTAAAATGACTTTCCAGTCTTCCAGATGGGGCAAGTGACAACAGATGCTTTGAGAAGATAATGAACATGCCCAGCATTGCACATAAGGTACACGGCTGAATAAGAGCATAAACTAATGGATGGCTAAATCCAAAGCCTCCATTCTTGCCATCCAATCCTGTTACTACCTTAACAGCATCACAAACACGCACACGCACACACACACGCATTTGCCCAGGAAGCAAAGAAGAGTTCTTGGGTTTCAACTTTCTCACAATATCCGATTATCCCAATCTGGTTTATCAGGTAGTCCTGTCCAGGAAGACACGGAATCTGACCCCCAGACAAAAGAAGAGTCACCCCAGGGTGACTGGATGGAGAATGTCAGTTTAAATGGAAGGGATGGTGCCAAGGGGGTCCACAGGGCAGAGGTACCCGAGCACCCAGAGGCAGGAGGGTCCCAAACATAGACTTTTGCCTTTTTTCAAGTTTTGCCTCCAGTCTTTTCTGCACTTGCCACTTCCGCCCACTGTTCTCTCCAGCTCTTCCAGCATTTCCAAATCCACCCACAGCTTAAAGATCCAGATGTAGAAATCTTCAGAGCTCATACCTACAACTCTTAAAAAGTTCAACAAAAACAAACTTTCAAGATGAATCTGAGCCTTTTATTTCTTCTTACATGCACTCTTTCTGTTGGGATCATCCAAAGAAATGAAAGAAAACAAGATCAATCCTATTTTGTGTTTGGATTTCAGCAAAGTGTGAGAATTGTTTGAGCCATTTCCTTGTCCAATATAGGGAAATATGTTTTCCATGATATGGTTGGCTAGAAACACACAGGTAAAATAAAATCTTCAAACTACTTCCCCTCAGATTCAGAAATGATGAGCAATTTGACATCCTGTATCCCCCTGACTGCAAACCAGAAACCTCTCTGTCAGAAGCTATTCCTGCAATATTATACCTCTAATGTTGTGGGAAGTTGTCTGAGGCAAAAGGCAGCCATAATAATGGGATTGTGTTTCAAAAAAGAGCTAGCTGTAAGGCCATGCTGTAAATGAAAAGCATCATAAAAGGAACATTACCACTCTTAAAAAACAGTGAGACTGCTCAAATAACTCATTGCAGGCTATTTTTATGGTCCCCTAATTCTGTTTTTAAAATCAAATACAACTCTAAAAAATAGCTCACTCCAAGTTGGGGAGAAAGTCAAACCACTTCAGTTTAGGAAGAATCTCAAATCTTACCTGCTAAAGTTCATTCATTCATTAATTCATTCATCATTCCTTCAAAGAAGCATGTATTAAGCACCAAGTATATGTAAAGTATTGAATTACATGTCTTAGTATTGAATATATTAATATTGAATAGTACTTCCCATCCAGTATTTTATAATCAAACAGAGGCAATAAGACCTGTACATATGTCGCTAAGGTATAATAAGAAAGTATAATAAGCTAAATATCCTAAGAGAAAAACAAACAGGAGTGTGAGAAGTTGGGAAAAATCAATTTTGGCTGTGGGGATTCTGGAAGACTTCATGGAGGAAGTGGCATTTAGCCTTGGAGGATGGAGACAGAGAATATCCTTGGTAGGAGAGACAGTGTGTGAAAAGGCAGAGCCACAGAGTGCAGTCGTGGAAACGTGAACAATTCCATTCAGTCGGAATCTGAAAGCAATGTGAGAGTGAAGCCCCAAAGGCTGGGCATGATCATGGAGAACCCATCACGCTAGGGCTAGTTGTGTGGCCCGTTGTCCAGTGGATCTGCCATCAGAAAGTAGACCAGGAAGCTTAAGTTGGCTGCTGTGAGTCACCTGCTTCTTAAGGGAAGACTGGAAAGGAACTCACAAATCTCATATAGTCAAAGAATAGCTAGCAAGACATTCTCTCTTTGCCTTGGTTATTGTGATGTTCAAAATCAAGGCTCAGAGCAAGGACCCCTGGCATTTATTTTGTGTACCTCCCTCATTTCTGGTTTCATCTTAGGTTTCCTTAGTCTCCTTTTCTTTTTGTTCCTAGCTCCTCACATAAAAATATATATTTCCTGTTAATGTGTTTTTATTATAAAGCAGTGATCATATAAACAGATGCAACATAGAGATACAAATGAACCACCAAGTGGAGAAGGGGAGGGTGTGCCTCTAAATGAATCCATTTTCCAGAAGTCATAAGACTAATGTTCTCCAAAAACATCATTCTACACATTAGTTTCTGACAATCACTGACCAAGAAGTTCTATGATTTCTACAGCTAGAAATGTTTTTCCATAGGTAATTTTGTACAGCCCTTGCTCTATAAGTACAAGTGACACTACTTTATATAGTAACATGTCTTTTAAATAAGAAGAAATGAGATCTCTTAACATGGAATTAGTAAGCAGGCAGGGAAAAACATTTTTTACCCAGTGTCAAAGCAACAGCCTGATCTGCTTCTTCCATGCACCCAAATTAATGCTTCTGACAGCGCTATGATACACCATCTCAGAGCAAAAAACGCCAAGTCAGAGTCCAAAGGGCATGTCCAAATATGACATGACCATGACAGTAATAGTGATGATGGGTAATGAAGCATGCGCCCTAGGACGTCAATGACCTAGGCATCTCCAGATGACTCGTCATTCACATCCCAAGTGGGTAAGTATTTTGTTTTCATTAAGGTATAAATCTGAGGACTAAACATGCAGTCCATTAATGTATGACCCCCCAGTACTTTCTACGCACCTCAGCATTGCTCTAGTTGTAAACTAGCAAACATCAAAGACCATATCTGTGTGATTGTATGCATGCTGAAGCATGTTAAAAGTCAATATCAAGCCAATGGCCAGGCAGGTCTAGTTAAAACATTTGTAACCATCTGAAGCAGTAAGAATGAACATGAAAATCAGGAAGAATCAGAGCTGAAATTCCTCTAGTCCTGTAAAATACGTGCTATGTGTATTGGGAAGAGATAGTGGATTATACACGTGGTGGGTTAGTTGTTTTACCTATTGCACAATATCTTAGCAGCTGTTGAAATGGACATAATTGAAAATACATGTCTGTGCTCTGTGTGTGGGAGAGCAGGAAAGGAGTGGGGTGTGACTTCTACACTAGCATGGCCAGGGAGCCAAAGCAAATCCTTACTTCTAAATATAAATACATTTCCTTGAGGGATTTTCTAGTATTTAGCTTGACCCATACATATTCTCCAGCCAATACCTCCCTCCCCAAAAAAAGTAAGAGGAAAAATAATAAAGGCAGGAAGCTTTCAAACTTCTACCTGCATTAACATACCAGAGTATAATAGCTTTGAAACCATTTCTGCTTAATGAACACCCACATTTGCATTTCAAGAGCACCCCAGGGTGCAATAAAGTCAATACAGCATAGATGATTTTGAAGTCAACCCTTTTCCTTCTCTAAAAGGTCCTTTAACTATAAAAACCAATTTTAATAAAAAGGTATCTGTACTCAAGATCCTCCATTATATAACACACTTCATCATAACATAAATGTTTTGGCCCAAAGACCAACTTTAAAGAATTTACAGTAGATTAATGCTGTTATTAGTCATGACTGTGTACAGCAAATTGTGTTCTCACAGCTCTTCCAACACGAGGTCAAAACAGGAAACTGAATTAAATTCTGAAGGTTAATTCCTTAGCTGTCCATCTATCCTGGTGACTGCATGAAGGATGGAGTTGAAAATGAAGGCTTTCTCACTAAAGAGACTGCCAAATGCATTGAAGAGAAAGCCACATAAGGAACACTTTTGGTCAGAAGAAACAAGATTAAGTTACAATACTCTGAACCAAACTCCAGCAATGTCTCTGGTTGTAGCAAGACATATGAAAAACGAGGGTCACCCATCCCCACATGCCCAAGACCTAGATTGTCAGCACATCTAAAGCGATGAAGCTCACAAAGAGTGGAAACTCATAAAGCACATATTTATGTCAGATATTTAATTTGCAGTTTATATTGAATATCATTTGTAATATATATGGTAACATTAACATGATCAGAGCTATTCTTTTGCATTTTTACAATATCACTTTTTTGGAGAGGCCGTCCTTGACCACCAAAGTAGCTCCTTCCTTCAATCTTACTTCCTGTAACCTGTTTTACTTTTCCTCATAGCACTCATCTCTCGCTGACATTTTTATATTTCTTATTTTTTTATTATGTGTCCTCAACTAGTTTGTAAGTTCCAGAATGGTGAGTGCCCACAGTGCCTAGAAGAGTGACTGGCACAAAACAGACACTTACTAAATACTTGTTAAATGAATGAATGGATGAATGAGATAGAACAGCTATTAGGTCAATGAGAGTCTCTATCCCCTCACCTCCCAATGTGAACTCCAACTATGAGCTCCTGGGGAGCAGGTAGCAGAGTGCCTGGCTCCCAACAAGCATTCAGTAACTCAGTAACTGTTTTGGGGGTGGGTGGTGTATTGGTTTCCTATTATTACTGTAACAAACTCAGTGACTTAATACAAATTTATTATCTCATAATTCTGTAGATCAGAAGTCTGACACAGGCTAAAATCAAGGTTCTGATAGAGCTGCATTTTTTCCTGTAGGCTCTGAGTTAGATCTGTTTCCCTGCCTTTTCCAGCTTCTAGAGGTCACTGTGTTCCTTGGCCGGTGGCCCCCTTCCTCTGCCTTCAAAGCCAGCAATGGCAGGTCAAGTCCATCTCACTCTGAATCACTCTGACCCTGCTTCTGTCACCTCTTTCTTTGACTCTCTTCAGCCTACCTCTTCCACTTTTAAGGACCCTGGAGATTATTTTAGATCCACCTGGATAATCCAGAATCATTTCCCCATCTCAAGGTCAGCTGATTAGCAACTTTAGTTGCATCAGCAACCTTAGTTCCCCCTTGCCATATAACATACATATTCACAGGTTCTGGGGATTAGATGTAGAACCTTTGGGGGCTGTTTTTCAGGTGGGTTGGTGGGTGAGTGAGTGTGTGAGTGAGTACACCCATGAACTAGTGAGAAGACTATTCTGAGCAGCACGGTGGTTGGGCAGGTTTTGTAAAGCTAACCAGGTTTTCTAAAATAGTCAAAGATGGTTTTACTTGAAGGGACGGAACATGGGCAATCCCTGGATCCACTTTTGATTAGAAGAGTGAGATAATGTGAGTTGAGTTTATGGAAAACTAATTAGGAAATAGAGTGTCGGACGCTTCGGAGAAAGAAGAGCCTGGAGGCAGCAAAACCACAAAGAAGGCAGGTGTGAAGAGGTGTGGGTATTAGGGATAAGGGTCTGAATTAGGGAGAGGAAGGTGTGAATGAAAGAGACCCTTCAGAAAATGACTGAAGGATGATGAGAAACAAAAAAGAGACACGAGTCCAAGATGTCTACAAGATTGTACACCTAAGAGATTAATGAAGAAACCAAGAAGTAGGAAGTGGAGCCAGTGTTCAGATATGAAAAGCACAAGCTCAAGGGGACAAGATCTCTAGGTGGAAACGTTTAGTTTCTATCCAACCAGAGTTTAGGTAAGAAGACAGGACAGGAAATCATCACTTTAGAGTCGGAAGTAAATGATGACTCCAGGAGGTTATGTGGCAGTAAAGGAGCTTCCTGTCCTCGCTGCAGCCACGACCCCCAAGTTTGTTTTATCCAGAATGAGTCTTACCTGCATTCAAAACTCCATGGTCCATCACTCCGTTCCCTTCTGCTGCTCAGACCAGCTCTCACAGACACCTGAGGCCAATTCTTAATGAACAGTCCCCTGTGCTCTGATTTCTGATGTTCAGCCGTGTCTTGGTATCTCCCTGGACTCCAGCCAAACTCAACTCAGAGTCTGGGTTACTAATTTATGTTCCTGATATCTGACAGCTGCCACAGATGTTCCTGGGCCCATGTTAAAACTCCTGGTGTTTGATCCTTGCTGTTTCTCCCACCTGTAGAATGCCCTCTCCTTGACTCCTCCTTAAACTTTCTGGACTTTTTGCCCATTTCTATTTCTGGTACTTCATTACTGAGAATCTGGGTTTTCCCACTATTTACCTGTACGTCGATTCTATTAACCTCTGTCTCCTGTGGTATGGAGGTGAATAACACAACTCTCCAAATACTGGTAACAAAACTCCCAACTGGTATGCAGAAGGACACTGATGTACTCAACTGGGTTACAAGTAAACCAAGAGATTGATGTCCTCAGCCCACTCTCTAGTCACCTTCAAACTTCAGCAGCCTCATCTGGAAGCTCCATGGGCTGCACAATTATTATCATCTTCTGCAAGTGTCACAAAGTGAAACAAAAAATTGGAAAGCACCGATCTAGAGTAAAGATTGTGGAGGGGATGAAGAGCAGAAAGGGCAGTCAGAGAGGAAAGAAAGAACCAGGAAAATCGAGTGTCATGGAGGCCAAAGGAGAAGGACATTTCCAGAAAGAGGGGGAGGCAGCTGTGTCAACTGTAGCAGAGAGCAGCCAAGAAGAATAAGGATGAGAAAAGGCCACTGGGTCTATAATTGTATAAGTTCATTTTTCATGGCAAGCAAACAGTAGATTCAAAAAGGAAGCGTAGGGCTAAAGGGAGCTAGAAAAAAGGTCAACTTGATGCTTGAAGAAGCAAAAAAATGTTAAAAGTTATCAGGAATGCTTTACTAGTAGGGCCTAAAAATATGCCAGAAAATGTAAGGCTATCGTCAACTAGCAATAACATAACTGACAGAAATCATTTACATAACTGAGGCAGCATATTAAGTCAACCATAACTGTCAACATTTGCTTAAGTATCTAAAAACAAAAAGGAATGAGAGGCAAGAGCTTAAGATAAATGAAAATTAATCCAATTCACAATCAAACGGAAATGCCATGAGCCCCAAGAACATGTGTGTGTGGGATTTGTTTCAAGACCCTAAATTTAACAAGTTGGAATTAAGTAGCATAGCATTCAATAGTTTGAAATGAAAAATTTCCTTTTAATGGAATATTTTAATTTCATTCAAAAAAAATAAGTAACAAAGCTTCCTTAACTTGCTTAGTCTTCAGAGAAGCAAGTATTTCTTGTGCTTTTTAGATAAGCTTTGTAGTGGGGTAGGAGGGAAATGGAGTCGTCCCTGCCCACCTACTTCCCAACCCCATCCAGCCTTTCAACACAGACTGTGTTTCTTGCTTGTAAATGGAGGCTTGCAACTGCAGCTTGTGCAAGCAGCCAAGCAAGCATGAGTGAGATCTAGTGGCTTTGAAAGAACCACCTCATATGTGCAACCTCCACCTCAGTACACAGGAGCGTTTTGCCAGTCCTCAACACCCAGCTGCCTGTCTCTCTGATGGGAGGAGGGATGATAGTGCAGTCTTAAGTAAGGGCTTTGTACTCAGAGAGAACTTAGTTCAAATATTGGCTCCAATACTTATTATGTGACCTTGGGCAGGTTACTTAACTTCCCAGACCTAGACTTATCACTTTTAATATCTACCTTAGTTGCTTAGGGGACTAACATAAGTAAAAAGCTTGGCACACAGTTATTTAAGCCAGTTCCCGTCCTCTCCTTCACCCTAATGCATTCTCAGCTCCCCCAAAAACCAATGTCCTGCCTCAGCCAGGCCCTTGCGGCCCTGACCTCTGTCTTCCTCAGCCCCACCCCGGGTGGTGTGGGGTTATACATGCAGCCTCCCATACTTAGGTCCTAGTTCCCATTTCAGCCTGAAGATCTATGGATATCTGGCTCCCTGGGGAAGCTAAGTATCAATGGAGACAAAACACCAAGAGAAAGAGAACAATGAAATGACATAAATAGCAATGTCCATTTAACCAGAATTGCTGGGATGAAACCAACGACACCCAGTGATGAACAGGGCAATTTTCAGCTTCCTGAGTAACGCCAGAAAACCAGAAATGTAGTATTTTATTATTTGGAAAGCTACTCTGGCTAGCTTATATCTCCCAAGTCACTGCAGTGAACAATGGCACAAATGAATTGAAACTTCAAAAGTCCCCAATAAACGTGAAGGGAAAAAAAATTGTCTGATATACATAGCATTCTTCTCATTCAGCTTTGCTTTCCTCATCTTAATTCAAACTCTCAAAGAATTGATCTAAGACTTAATTACCTAGAAGCAAGGAAAAAAACATGAAAAAAATATTAACTCATTTTTGTCATCTTCTTCCATATTAAATTTATTACTGAAAGTCTCATAACTGAAATAGTGGAAATATAACAAGCAAAATGGTTTGAGAAAAATGTGATTGGGTCAATTCCCATATGGGACAGAGCAAAGCTGCTTTGTTAGACATGATCAACCAATGAAACCAAGCTTTCTGTAATGTTTAGGTTCTTGCCTGCCTTAAGGAAATTTGACAACATATTCAAAGCACACCTTAAATGAGTAATAAGTAGCTCAAACTCCAAAAAAATTATGAAAGAGAATGTATTTTGAATTCTATTCCCAAAACCCAAACTCTTTTGAACCATTTCAGTGAGTTAATTAAGAAATCTAGTGGTGATAAACTAACACATTCTCGAGTCTGATTAACACTGTTTAGGACATAAGTATGATTGATAACTGTTTGGTAACATACAAGGATCTTTCCTAGAGAGAACATGTGATTCTAAAGTAGCCTCTTTGATCATCTGGCTAAGGTTGTGATGCCAGGTTCAAAAGATTTATAACTTTGCACATCTTGCAAATAAAAATAAAACAGAACTATAGAAATGATAATAAAACAGAAAGTCCAAGTTAGTAGGGAGTCTAGAGCTGAACCCCTACTTTTTATAGACAAGGAGACTGAGACCTCAAACTTGCCCGAGTAACAGAGCCAGTAATTGGTAAAATCACACCTAACAAGTGATCTGCTGGCACTTGGTCCAGGCTGTGGCTGTGTCACCTTGTTGCTGCCACAAGGCTCAGGCTAGCACCTGACGGTCCAGGGCTCTGCCATGTCTGCTACCTCAGAACAGTCTGTGTAGGGCTGTGCCATAACTCATTAGTCCATTCAAAGTCTGACCTGCCTTGTCCATCTGTCCCCTTAGACAGTCACTATGGCTTTCACACAGATACCCCAACCAATCTATGGCAGAAACACAATGGCAAGTCCTCGCTGATTAAAAAATTTTAAAAGTGTTATCTGTGCATTATTTAAAAATCAAATTGTACAGATTATAAAAAAAAAAAAAAAGGAGAGTTTTCTGCTCCACTCTCCACTCTGAGTTCCACCACCCTTTGGAATCCTGGTTTAGTCATTGGCAGTCATAAATAAGTTAAACATCTCTTTCATGATTTCTTAATTATAGACATTAGCTTTTGACTCAGTAATATTAAAGCTGAGAAAAGTAGCTCAATTATACTTTCTCTTCTTTCTGTCCCCATCAGGTTTTATTAGTTAGATTATGTGTAGTCCTTTTACTGCTTAACTTTATAACTTTAGATAATTTAGCTAACACTCCATATATTGTTCCATCTACTTTAAATTATATATCTTGACCTTCCATTTTGTTAGATGAAGAAATTAGAACCCTCTCCTCCCTCCACATCTTCCCATCACCCATCCCTACCTCCTGACTTCTGTCACCTCTACCATTACTTTCACATTGTCAGGGTTTATAACAGTCACCTTTTGCTAACTATAATTTAGTGTTCAATATTTTGTCTATAGGTTAATCCTAAAAAGTGAAATCCAATAAAAATAACATTTATTGATACAATATTATTATGATGACTATTTCTCACTACAGAATCAAGTCGTGTCATTAGACCTGAAGAGAAGGAAATATTGATACATCCTATACATCACTAAACCTAAAGGCAGAATGATGCAAGTGTAAGCATTTAAGAGTACCAGACACTCCAGTCTAAGAAGTACTAGCATTACAGCCCACTAAAGAAACACTGCTTTTTAATAATCATTTGCTTGTGACAAAAAAAAAACAACTGCTTTTTACCACCTCAGTATAATCTCATGTTCAGCAAACGTGTTAAATTCACCTAACTGTAGCCAAATCTAGCTGCAGATATCTAAGGCAATATCTTGGATTTTGCATTAACAAATTAATGTTTATAACAAAGGAAATTCTCCAACAATGAGAGGTAACTCTGTATTACACAAAGGGCTTGGAGCTTCAAGTCCAAATTCTGTTTTTGCAAAATAAACTGCTGCAAAAACGTAGCAATGTATTCCCTGAGCCTCAGTTTCCTCATCTAAAAAATGAGAGCAATGCCCACTGTCACATAGGCACACTGTGAGAATTGAGAATATGCATGAAAAAGTACTGCACATCCTAACTTGCTATGCAAATACAAGGTATTGTTGTTATTAATAAGGAGCACAGGGTGCTGCTTCCTATGAAATTGAAACGCAGTGCAGATGCCTAACACCAGATTAAGGCCATTTGGAGATAAAACAATCAAAATAGTATGTGCACAAATTGGTGTTATATCCCAGGAAGGAATTTAAAACTGCTCAACCAGACATTAAGAAACCTGCTGCTTTAGATAACTTATTCAATACATCAATAACTTTATGCAAGACACGGACTCAGCAAGGAGTCTCGCTCCTCCCAGCCAATCGTCAAGAACAGTTGTTGTAAGAACTACTAAATGGAGTATTTCATTGGTCAAGCGAGGATAAAATAAAAATGGGGTTTAGGGTTTTGTGTCAGAGACCTACACCTGAGTCCAAGTCAATAATAAGAAATTAACTCAGATATCATTTCAAGTCTCTTCAACGGGAATTTTAAAATGTCCAGGAATCTAGATTGGCTTAAACACCCTTCAATGCTGCTCTTTGGACAGTCTTCCCAAATGTTAATAACTCCTTTTATCAGTTTCAGCACATTCAACACACAATCCTCTAGTGTTATGAGAGTATCACTCCAATTCAAAGGGCTGTGGCGACCAAAGTGTCAAATCAACGCACCCTAGGGATGTAAAAGCGAACCTGGGTCTGACTTGGGAATTATCCATGGCACAGGTTACCTCATCGTATTCTGCTAAGAACCCCAAGTTCCAAGCAAAGAGAATATCCAAGAATATCATCCCCCCAACCGAGGAAAAAAAGAAGTTTCAACCTAAGGGCTCCATGGCAGTGTTTAGAATTGCTCCTTCCATGTTTGCCTTTTCTTAAGATTAATACAGACAACCCTGGAGAGACAGAAATCATTAAGCTGTTTCTGGGATCTGCTGAGACCAAAATATGCCTGAGAAAACATCTGCATACCAATAAGCCAGTTGCAATCCAGTGTAGGACAATGGGACTCGTTAGGGCTGCAGACCAGCTGAACCCCGGTCGTCTCCACTCATATTAAGAGGCTGTCTCTTTTACCCTTTATGGCAACTGGATTTTTCCTCAGCTGTTGATGAGAAGAATCTCTGTCTTTATTGAGCAGATATTTCCCTCAAGTGTTGCTCTCCTTAATGGCAATTTTACCCTATTATGTGTATTTCCCAGGGAGCCAGGGAATGTTAATGAGTGTCAAGCCCACATTTCTCTCTGTGGCTGGGTTTCCAAATGTGGTTAGAGCAGTGGACTGCTGCAAACACGCATGCTAATCAGGCTCCATCTGCGCAGGAGGCTGCTTGCAGAAACAGACAATTATTTTGCTCCATGCAGGGCTGCTTGGGGAGGGGGAGCAGCTGCAGAGAAGTAAATTCCCAGGGCTTACGATGATTAGGGGCCCCCCAAAGTACACTTAAGTCTTTGAAATAAACACCAAAAAAAAAAAAGTTTCCAAAAAGCATGAAAAGAAAAATCTTACTCTTCAGGTCCCTTCACCATCGATTTCAAAGCCTTTTCCATCAGAGGAAATATTTCTCTCCAACTGATTCGGGGACAAGGGCCCAGGCATGGGGAGCTCTCCCACCAGGTGCTCAGTAGTAGGTGGGTAGGTTTCCTTTTCAACTAAATGAAGAAGTTCTGGAACAGGAAGCCACAGACAATGCGATGCCATTGACAGTCGAGAGTGAAGAATATTAAATATCTCTCCCGTTGAGTAATCGTTTCTCTACTGTGGTGTGCCCAAAGGGAAAAGTCATAAATGAATTTCTGATCATCATAGGAAGGTTGAATTTACAAACTACCAGGCATATTCTCTGGTGGCCTCAGTTCCACAAATGGACAAATTTATGGCTCTTTAGGCACTGAGAAACTCTATCCCAAGTAATCATTCGACATCATTATTTTTGAAGTTGAGAAAATATTAGATGACTGTGTTTCTCATGTTTCACCCCAAGCCTTGAAATGTGTTTTGGGGAGTGGGACACAGGCAAGCCACAGGAAATCAGGGGTCATGAAGGCAATCCAATCACTGAACTGGCTGGATTACCTAGAGAGCTGCTCATTTCACCACATCAATAGACATTTGACCAACAGGATAGAGCAATAGTCACATCACCCCTTAACCCTCAGAAATCCTGAATATACTACTTTAGGTGTCTGAAAAGGAGACCAGACACAGTGGCGAAGTTTTGGCTTCAGTTTGGACACTTTTAAAACCTGGTGTGGGCCGCAAATAGAAGAGCTCCTGGAAGGTCAGGGGTTGGCCCGCCCTTGGTCAGTGAGGTGTCTGCTCTGGAAAAGCCAGGGGAGAGCTAGAGCAGAGCATAGGCTGCCCTGGGTTCTGGGGCTCTCGGGGCATCCCAGGCACTGACGCAACAAGGCAAAATCCTCACAGGGCACAGCCCAGGCTCTCGTGGCTGCTCCAGAAAGGAAGAGCATCCTCAGTCTGCTCCACTCTGAACTGCATCTCTGGAGAGGCCCAGGGCCAGAGTAACAGCTCCCTGGTTAGGGCAGAAAGGAAGAGAACAGAGGGGTCTCCTCAAACAGCTGGGTACTTGGCACCACCAAACAGAGATTCGTTTCTGAAATGCGCTCAGTGTCAGGGAAGGCTTCCTTGCCAAGGAGCCTGCCAAGCCTTCTCCTGAATGACCATGGAGTAAATTGATGAAATTGGCAGTGTTAGATTCACCTCCTCGGGAAGAACAGGCCCCCTGGCTGCTGACACACACTCACAAAAACAGGATAAAGGGCAGAAAAAGATCTGCCCACTAACTAGGGAGGAGGAAGAGGAGAGAATGGAAAGATGACCAAGGCCTGTAACCTACCCCCTGCCCCCAGATGCCTTGAATAGGAACAGAAAGAAATTAAGATGTGAATTTGTCCTCCAGAGAAAACCAACGAATGGGGCAAGGATCTCAATTTGCATGCCCAGATAGAAATGATAGAAATGTATTGCTCAAATGTTTAGTCTGGACCTGGGTCAAATGTTCTGAGATATGCAGAGAGGGATGTGATTGCCTAGAGCAAAGCTCTTTGCATACCACACAGATAACTGGCCACAGGAAACTCTGACTGTCTGACAGCACGGATGCTTATCTTCATCTTGATCCCAAGGACTCACCTGGCTGTATGCTAACTTCACTTCTACGCTCTAACGTTAATCCTGAGTGATCCCCAGTCATGGGAAACAATTTTTGTGAAGCTAGAAAAGGAAAGAGACAAAACTTTTGCGGTCCTAATGCAAATTTTTCTAAGAGTCCTTTCATTTGAATTGCACTATGTCAAAGTTTAGAAACGTCTTCTTATTTGTTATCCCATTTAATCCCCAGCACAACGCTCAAAGGCAGGGCTCATACCTGTGTGGCATGGATTACAAGTCCCATTTCTCAGGTATGAAAAATGAGGCATGGAAAACATAAGTGAGTTGCCCAAGGTCATCCAGCTTCCTAGTGACAGAGATGACATCAGAACCTAGACCACCGATGACTCTGCCCAGCCTCTCTCTCTGCTAGTACATTATCAACCCATCAGAGACATCCCCAACACGTAATACTCCCTACGGGCAATGAGAGCAAGGGAATAAGTTGAATATCCGACTCCTTATGGTTCTAGTTTTTACATTATTTTGCTTTATGTTATTTTAGCCTCAAATAAAAATAATAATAAAAAAGGAAAAAAGCTGGAGGCTAGAGCCACCTCCTATGTGTCAATATTATAAATGCCATTTGGGATGGGCCTTTTCTGCAGGTAGACTTGGAAGTGACAATTGACCATGCAACAGTACATGAAGCAGAAGTGACGTGGCACAGGATAAAGCCCAAATGGAGCAGGGTTAGTCCAGAGTAAGGCACTTTTGATTATTAACTGGTGTACTGATCTTGCTTATTCATTTGTCTAGTAGTTCTTCTTCTGAAGAACTCAGTGCCTCATCACATTCACAACTTTCTCCCTTTCGTCCCTTGAGGAGCAAGGCCATTCTGTGCTCTCTGATTGCACAGCAGAGGAGTGCAGCCACTATATAGTCCTCTGGCCTTACCCTTTCCCTCACACATGCCACTAGGTCTTGCTGGAAGGATATGTCAGTGTGGAAAGCAAGTAGATTCCAAGTCTCTGCCTGCCCGCTGAATTTTCAAAGTTCGAGCTCCACAGAAGGAAGGAGAGTTCTCCTTACCCTCCTAAGTCTAGCAGAGTCTCTTGCCCCTGAAGTAAGAGAGGAGAGCAGAGAAGAACCTGTAAAAACTCAGCTTTGATGAGTCCTATTATTGGCTAAGTGTGCCCCACCCTCCAAATTCACATGTTAAAATCCTAAACCCCAGTACTTTAGAATGTGACAGCATTTGGAGATAGGGTCTTTAAAGAGGTGATTAAAGTCAAATGAGTTCGCTGGGGTGGACCCTAATCCAATCTGACTGGTGTCCTTATGAAAGAGGAGATTCAAAACACAGGCACACACAGAGGAAAGACAATGCAAAGAAAGAGGGAAAAGACAGCCATCTACAAGCCAAGGAAAGAGGCCTCAGGAGAAACCAATCCTGCTGACGCTTTGTTCTCAGACTTCTAGTCTCTAGAACTGTGAGAAAATAAATTTCTGTTGCTTAAGGCACTTGGCCTCTGGTGGCTTTGTCATGGCAACCCTAAAAAACCAATACAAGCCCCAAGGAAAAGAACTTTGAGCCTTCCTTCCAAGCAGATGGTCAACCCAGGCCTTAGGTTAAGAGAGACCCTTCAACAAGTGGCTTTGCCCTTCTGTGTCTCCATTTCTTCATCCATAAAATATGGATAATAATAATGAATACTTAACCCCAAGTGTTGTTATGAGAATTAATCAAGATAATGAATATAAAGAACCACCGACAGAGCAAGCACTTAAGGACTGCTTGCTATAATTATGACTCAGAATGAAGACCAGACCTTCAAGCTTCTTGTGACTCCTCAAAAGGCACCCACATTTGGTAAATTCCCAATAAATAAAGGAATAAATATTCCTGTGATGAACAGTTTCAACAAAAGAGAAACTAAAACATAATATTCATGAAAAATAGTAGGTTCATACAGCTGCCTGAAAAGTCTATGTTTTGAATCACTGACCATCCAGCTGTTAAAACAAGTATGAATAAAATACAGGTCATAGTCTAAGACAAATAGGAGTCATTCATTTAAAATAAATGGAAATGGGGCTCTAACAACGTTCACATACCATTATTTAGCTACTGATACGTACTCAAAATATCATATAAAGTAGAGCACGTTTAGACTCAGAAACAACAACAACAAAATATATATATATATTTATATATATATATAAATATATATATAATTATATATATAATATATATATATTTATCAATATATAAATATATATATATATATATCATTATCTAGCAAATGCTAAAACCTCAGAGAGGAAAATAAGAAGCAAGGGACTGCACTTTATTTTGCATTAATATGTGACATTTTCTGCCTCGGGAAAGTTCAGAGCTATGGTGTTGTTTTATTTTTAGGCTTCATGCTTGCGTGCGTGTGCACATGTGTGTGTGTGTGTGTGTGTTTCTTTTTTTCTCCATATGCATTACAGTTGGATGTAATGATTGTGAGTAAAGTTAATTCTTAGAAAGGAGCAGTCTTGCCTTATACATATTAATAAATGCTTTCTTTGAGAAGCAGTGACAGCCCGTGATACATTTTTGACGAAAATGAAAGGGGAAAAAAACTGGCACCACTATTAAGAACACCCCTGAGGTGATGGAGAGCCACATCTTTGATCCATCAGCTCTTGGTCTCAATGCACACACTTATTAACTCACCTGTGCACCAAGAATTAGAATGAGCTCCTTCTCTAGACACATATTCTTAACAGCAGTCCCAACAGACATCCTGGAACCAAAAGCAGGGCTTCCATGTGGGCTGTGGTGTAATTTTCTCACAGTCTCACAGTACAGTTTGTACCGACAGCATCTCTCAGCAGATTAGAGACAGGCAGCATGGAAGTGATCGTTAAAAAGCTTGGCAAGGCCAAAAGGGTGGAAAAAATATCTCGGCTCCAAGCAAAACACTGTCCTTTACTAAGAGAAGGGCATGAGGTTGTGCCTTCCAAATTATTGCCTCAAAGATACCAAACTATCTGAAATAGATACACAGAGACAAATGAGTGCCGACTCCAGATATCCACATTTATATGACTACTGTGCCTTTTCCTCTGAGAGACTCAGAGTGCTTTGCAAACACTGTCTCATTAATCCGCTCCAACTCCCTGAGAGGAAGTTGGGTGGTGGCAAGTATTATTAGGCCACTGTAGTTAGAGAAGCAGGAGCACAAAGAAACCCAACTATGCGCTGCAAATGTTCAAGAATGAAATGCTTCGACTCTTAGGACAAAAGCATCTGCTACAGCAGGATGGTAATATAGAAGAAATACTAAAAAAGAAAGGGGATGCAAATTATCCTGTAAGTATTTTATCTTCCCTTTGCTGTTTATCATGAGTGTATGAGTCAAGATTCTTGGATTCACAAGAAAAGGACGCCACAGTGATGAGAGGTGATTGCAGGAACACTGGAAAGAGGGAGGCGGCCTGGGGAACTGTCTCGTCTGCTGCAGGAACATTAGGGGCCCCAGGGCTTCTGACTGCAAGGGACCTGGGGATGCAAGCACAGCAGGAGTCACAGCAATCACCTGGCTCAAGGAGTCTTTTTGCTCTTTGTCCACCTAATAGCACTCCTGTTTTCCAAAATAAATAATAACAATAATAGCTAATTCCACTGGTTAGCTATTGCTGCATAACAAACCACAAAAACTTCAGGGCCTTGAAACAGTGATCACTTACTAGCACTCATCCATCTGGGCATTGGCTCAAGTTGAGCTGATCTGGGCTGGGTTCTCTGGGTGGCTCTGCTTCAGGCTGCAAGATCTGAGGTGGTCCCACTTCCCATTATGGGTCTGGGCGACTTGGCTCTTTGTGCCTCTCTTCCTCCTTGGAAAAGGGGGCTAGCTGGCACATATTCTTTCCATGGTGGTGGTCAAGAGGGAAGGCAGAAACACACAAAACTTCCAATGTCAAAGGTCAGAACTAACCATAGTCAATTTCACCCATATGCCATTGGCCAGACTGAATCATGCGGCCAAGCCTAAATTTAAGGAGTGGGCTTTGCACTAACTCCAGGTTGGGGTCAAAACAGGGTGTGGATGAAAAGAGGGGTAAAGACATTTGGGGCCAATAATTTCATCTACCTCTTTAATATTATCAAATATACACCATGAGCCAGTACTATGATTGGTCTTTTCCTACACTAACTCATTCACTTAACTCTTACAACATGCCTTGAGAAAGATATTATGCATATTTAGGAGACAAGGAGTCTGAGGCTTAGAGAGGTTTGGAAATGCACAGATTCCCATCATCCTATAATGGAATATCTCTTAGGGAGGAGTTCATGTGAAACCCATTCAGAGGCAGGCATCCGAGATGGCCACCTTCTACACGGCCGCCTTCAACAGTGCCCAGACCTCGGGTGCAGTCAGCTGCGACTAGCATAGCAAGACTGAGACTGCTAAAATGATAAGATCTGAGCCATAGCCCCTGTGCAGAAGAGAACCTTTGGAGTTGATATTCTCAGAAGAGGGCTATGTAATAGGCTTCATAACCTGCCCAGGTAAGTGAAATTCTTTAATGTTTATCAATGTCCCAAAGAGCAGCTTCCGGCCAAGTGAAAAAGATATGCTAAAATCTAAAGCTTCATTAGGAGGCTTTGACCAGAGTTGTCCTCAGGGAATCCACTGGACAAGAGAAGCTAATACATAAAAAATAGAAGAGTCACTAGATAATATGTAGCCAAGTACTTAATAAGGATATCAAGAGTTTTTGAACTAAATCTTTTAAAATGAGCCCAACTGTTTTCTGCACTCTCCCACCCTTTCCCCAGCTACACAAAAAACACACAAGCATGGGCACACAGAGGCATGCACACCCCGAGAACAAAGACAAAACGTCTGCCTGGGTGAAAGAAAGGAGTCTGAAGTCTAAACTTTGAACAGGTGTCAGGAAACATTTATCAAATGGCTCCTATATGCCACGGAATTTACCTAACAACTTTACAGTTGTTATAAATATATAACATATATAACATATGTTGTTATATATATCTGTAGTACCATTTTAGAGAAAAGTAAACTGAGACTTGAAAGAAGGGTCTCACATCCAGGAAGAGGTAGAGCCAGGATTCACACCCTGATGTGTATGTTTCAGAGCGCATGTTCCTTCCAATCGATTGAGCAGTATTGGTTATTAGAGATAAGCAATATTTTCAGTTTAACAAGCCTTCATTCGAAGTCTCTTCAAACATCAGCCTTGTATTATACTGCCTTGAGGAATGAGAAAAGATTGAGATCACCCTTAAGTGGAACTGGGTGCAACAGAAAATATAAGATGAAGACGGGTCATGATTTGAGGTTGGAGACGGAGTATGAGAAGAAAAGCGGCCACCACAGGAACATAACTGACATTTCCCACCCCGTCTCCCTGGCCTGCCTTACCCGAAGTCCTCAGATTTTTAAAATAGTGTTATACCCCCTACAGCTGTATGTGGAACAGGGACTCCAATTATTTTAATTAGACATTTATAAAACATTTGGACCCTAAGATACTGGATGACTTGGGTACATTTGGGTGCCCTTGGAAGTAACTTGAAATTCTTCAAGCCCATGAGTCTCTATAATCATCTGAAAAGTCTAAGGAAATCAGACCATAATATTTGACCACGTTGAGGAACCAGATTACTCTATCTCAAACCCAGCATGTGTTTCCACTCACTTCTCTCTCTATCCTAGAGGTTCAAGTGTACACCACTATAAAAATTAGGCTCTCTTCTAATAATGGAAAGCTTAAATCAATGGGATCCTACTTCTCAGAGATGTTTAAATACTTTTAATTAGCCAGTATAGAAAAAAAGTCAAATACTTGGCTTCAAAAACTTTTATGTCAGTCATGGGCTCATTAATGACCCACGTTAAGAGAGAAAACAGCAAAAAGAAATGCTGGAGGCAAGAACCAACTCATTCATTCTGCACCACCGCTTCGGTGTCACAACAAGGTTAACGTATAATATAGAACATCTCCTTCAAACAAGAAGCAATCCTCGCCCTGAAGAAGCTTATAATCAAGTAGCTTCATTTCATAATGCAGGCCAGTTCATTCTCATGATGGCAGATTCACTGGCAGTTGCTGGAGGCAATAGCACGATCTTTCAAAACCCAGGCCTAAAGCTCTGTGTGTCTCCAAGAATAAGTCTCCCATAATATTCACACAGATGATCACTTTCCAGAATCTATAATAAATTACAGACAAGGCATTAAAACATGAAACCCTTCAAAGCAGTGAAAAGTTCTGGGTAAGGTGAACAGTGAGGAAGAAAACTGAGACGGAAGAAAGCAGCAACTGCATTTGCAATTCATAAAACTAAAAAGTATCCCCTCACTATGAGAAGCCTGTGGCACATATGAACTTTCAACCTTTAGTTTTCTACTTCATTTTAAACGGTTGATTGGAAGTTCTGACGCGTCTTAAGTTAAAAGTATCCTTAAAAAAAAAAAAGTATCCTTAAGAAGTATTATTAAAATTCATGGGTCTTTTTAAAGAGTACTGCTCACTTATGGCGGTATGACCACCATGAAACGTGATTTGCCAGGCCAGATGCTCCAGCTGTGATAGAGGCCATTTCTGCCTTCATACAAGGTCACCTAACACTGCTCACGTTTTACTTCACTGCTGTTCACTTCATTTAATTAAAGCCCGAGGCAACAAATAATCTATTTTAAAACAATTCTATAATTAATTTACTTTAAATAGGTATTATTGAAGAATTCAATCCCTACTTGTAGCGGTTCCTAACTTTTTAGTGTAATGAACTTTAACACAAATCATATGGTACCTAGGACCCATGACTTGACACTTGTAAGCAGGTGCCCAGATTTATCAGCCTGCTGGAAAAAAAAAAACACCATTCCTAGTCACTCTCTCCCAAGGAATTAAACAGATGAAGCCATTCTGGGTAGGCAGATCCATTTTCAAACTTGTTAAATCCACCCAAAGCCGTGAATTTTTATAAAACCATTGGTGATTATCATCATTTATCATGTTCATCTTACAGTAATGGAAATGGTATTGGATGATTAATTATACAGATTTTATGCACTTAAGTGGGACTGGAAAGAAGAAAAAGAGAACTTGAAAAGGCCCAACAACTTCTGAGAGAAAACAGTCTTGGAATATTCTGAGATTGGGAAAGAAATAGTCCTCGGAGCCAGTATATTTGAGTATGTATTTTATCTAAGGTTTAATGTTCTATACGGTTGTGGATCAGACTAATAGCAAGATGCTTAGAACTAAGAATATCATATTTACTGAATGACCTGTATCATATAAATACATTTGGTTCCTCAATTTTAAAATGACATCAGATGCTTTTTGATTTTTAAAGCCCCTATTGGCTCAAAATATAACTCTCATTTCATAGTTATTTTACTTTTTTTTCTACCCCCTACTAAAATTGTTAGGAACAGAAAAACCCCATCACATTGTGAAGAGAAACACCGCCTCAAGGTCTAAGCCTTTCTAGCACAGAAATCCATATGCATCTTACTTACTAAATCAGAGCAAGAGCCATGAGATAGGTACGGTCTGCCGCAGCTTCCCTAAGTGACTCACACTGAGAACTCAAGCAGAATTCAGGGACAATGAGTTAGAGGCTAAGAACACACCTATGAAATGGCTGGGCTCAAAGAGAGCATTCAGGGAATGATAAAATATAGTGCAGAGCCCAAGGTGTGTGTGTTATATATTCATGACACTTTTTTTTTACAGGAAAATTGAGAAGACTAATCCTGTTTTTCACAGAGATGCAAACAAAGATGGCTGTGGAAAGGCCTGAAGCTGGCAAGGAACAGAGCAGTCTCCCAACTAGTCCAGAAGAAAATAAACTGATGAGCTCAACAAAATATTTCAAAGTGACAGGAATGGATTTGATCTAAACAAGGGAGCAAAGGCCACTGCGGGACAGGGGGAAGGGTGTTTTCATGCTGAAGGAGAACTAAATACTTGCATCTTTTCCATATTAAAAAAAAAAACACTACACAGTTATGCATGGGATCTTAAAAAAAAATCAATACTATAGTATTGCAACATTCCACATTCCCTGCAGGATCAGCAGAATTGAGTTTGATGCTATACTACTTTCTGGGTACGGGATGATATATGGCTAGGATAAAGTGAATCTTAATAATTAAAAGGGTGGTGGTGGGATGAACTGGGAGATTGGGATTGACATATATACACTAATATGTATAAAATAAACAACTAATAAGAACCTGCTGTATAAAAAAATAAAATAAAATTCAAAAAAAATCATTAAAAGGGGCTTCATCAAAAATAATAATAAAAAAATCTTCCGCTCCTTTACTTGGCAATTGTATGCAGCAATTAATATGTGTTTGGATTTCTCAATATGCTGTAAAGGCAAACGTTTTGACTCTCCTTGAGTCATTACAATTCTTGTATTACATTATCATTCTAGTTTTAATAACTCCCAAGATAATCTTTTCTAAAGAGAAATATTTTTCTTTTTCGATTTATAGATTAAAA
This sequence comes from Balaenoptera ricei, assembly GCF_028023285.1. NCBI lineage: Eukaryota > Metazoa > Chordata > Mammalia > Artiodactyla > Balaenopteridae > Balaenoptera > Balaenoptera ricei. Next base: position 67,297,206 of record NC_082650.1, read on the forward strand.
CAAAGGAATTTTTATGTGTTTGTTTTAAACAGCGATTTTTTTGTGGCTAGGGTTTTATTATGTTACTAAAGATGAACACTTTTTAAAAATCAACCAGAGTGTAAATGGTATAGTTCAAAATCAACTGTTGGCTTCATGAAAAAAAAAACCGACCTCAAAACTATAGTATATTTAAGTCTCCTAAGGGAGACTATCTTGAGAACTCATTTGGGACAAATTCTAGAATGCAGTTGTTAAGGGTATTATGGTTCTCATGTTTCCAGCAGGCATGAGATATAACTCTCCATCACAGCAACCAGGTCATTTCAAGTGAACCTCGATTGCTGTGTCTAAATAGTTGAAATAAAGAGGAAAGGAAATCTGTGCGCTACTTGACCCTGTCAGGCAAAAGAAGATTCATAAGCCTATTATTTTATAAATGCAAGAAAGTGCATATGAGCATAACTCATCTTCCAAGTCCCATTTATTAAAGTTAAGTGAAATCTTTTCTTTATAGATCTTTTGCTCAAAATATTTTCCTTTCAATTTTTATGAATAGTCATTAGTGTTCATATTTTAACATGTTGAGACATATTTGGTGGTAGTTTACTAAATAGCATGATTTATTTCACAGGTGGGGAATGTATATTTGTTAAATGTATTCATGGATTTTTCTCTTCTAAGGAACTATATATTTTCCCTCTGCAGAAATACACAGAATATCTCATCACACAGAAAATCTCTCTTTCTTACTCAACACACATCTTCACAGTGACTAAAGGATGCTAGGGTTTCTCAGACAGATAAATCTCTGGGATTCAAATGCCCTGCTTCTTCAAAGCTAGGTCTGTTTGGGTCTACCAATTAAAATTGCCTCAGAAATTGTATGAGAAATTTTCTGCATACAGAATGTATGTTGGAGACCATGAGCACATCTCAGCCCTTGCAGTGCCTACCCATCAAGTAAAACTGAAACATGGGAGAACCAATATAAAGAATAAAAATCAGATTCTTTTCTTCTGTTTAAGGAGACACATAGTTGCCTCTCAATGAATTAAAGACACAGTTGCCAATCATCTAAAACAAAATTTAAGCCCAAACTATTTAACCAGGACTCTATGATATTATACATAGATACTTATATATTCTGATGTACATTTATATCTGAATTAAATTCATGATTTTATAAGGTGGGATAATACTGTGAAATATTAATAAAATATTTTCTCCCCCACCAACTTGCCTATTAAAACAGCTTCTTAATTCTGTGTCCCTTGCCTCAGGGGAGGGATATATTCAAAAATATGATTTGGTTTCCAGAAGCCTAAACCCAGTTAAGAGACTATATTAGGTGCCAAAACTAGAAGAATATTTCAACTGTGTTGGAGACCAGGAGGAAAAGAAAAAAAAAAAGGTTTGGGGCTCTTGGGGAAGGGGCAAGATCTGAGGAGCTATGCAGACAAGGACAAGCCACATCTTAGCAAAAGGCTTCCAGTGCCCAAGAGCCAAGTGGGAGCAGAATAGTCATCCACAGATGCTCACTCTTCATTGGAGGGAGCGCACCACCCTTCACAGAGGCCCAGAGAGTAGTGACTGTGCAGGGTCCTTCCGGCATGAAGGGCGAAGGATGGCCCCTCATGAGCAGCAGCTCCTGGTTTGGCACTGCCCAACAGGAGTGATGCCTCCATGTGCCCTGGACATGGCTCATTCCCTGTCTCACTCGCTCTGAGCAAAGTACTACCAGCTCTTAACATCCCATAGCCCTAAGAGAAGGGCATGGAGCCCAAATGCCTAATGGGGTGGGATGGTGCACCTATTCCGGGACACCATGAAGAGAGACGGTGGTTATCCACACCCCTCACATGTGATTTATTTGGGCTGTGTTAAAATTCATTCGTAGCAAATATTCTAAATTCCGGAGACTACACCT